>NC_135890.1:79267725-80565264 GCF_964194155.1 Cetorhinus maximus
ACTTCTTTGGCCAGAGAGTGGTGAATCTATGGAATTCATTGCCACAGAAGGCTGTGGAGGCCAGGTCATTGAGTGTATTTAAGAGCGAGATAGCTATGTTCTTGATTGGTAAGGGGATCAAAGGTTACAGGGAGAAGGCGGGAGAATGGGGTTGAGAAACTTATCAATCATGATCGAATGGCGGAGCAGACTCGATGGGCCGAATGGCCTAATTTCTGCTCCTATGTCTTATGGTCTTATGGTCTATAGTCGCCACCTTTCATTCCTGCAGATGACTGGAAACCAATGTTGCTGAAGACTGTGCATGTTCAGGGAGCTGGTCGGTCACACCTGCCACCTGCTGCAGGATTTGGCGCCACAGGGACCTGGAGGGCATCCGCTGCCAGTGGCTGTGAAAGTGACAGAGGTGCTCAATTTCTACACCAGAGGCTCCTTTCAGGGATCCACAGGTGACCTCTATGGCATATCGCAAGCCTCAATGCATAAATGCATCCAGGAGGTCATGAATACCATCTTTGCAAAGGCTCACAACTTTGTGCATTTTGCCCAGGATCAGGAAAGCCAGGAGGCAAGAGTGCCTGGTTTCCCACAGGTGCAGGGTGCCATCAATTGCACTCACGTGGCACTCAGATCTCTGTGGCAACAAGCAGTCAACCACGTCAACTGCAAGGGCTTCCACTTGTTGAATGTTCAGCAGCAACCACCACGAACAGGTTCCCAGGTGTATGTCCATGACTCCTACAATCTCATTAAGTCTCAGATCCTTGACGTCTTCCAGGGTCCACAGAAGCTGCAGCTTTGGCTTCTTGGGGACAAGGGCTACCCACAGAGGATGTGGCTGATGACACCCGTGCGGCGGCCTCAGACTGCAGCAGAGAGAAGGTACAACGAGGCTCATGCTGCAACACGCGACTTGATGGAGAAACCATTGGGATGTTGAAAATGGTTCCGGTGCCTGGACTGATCTGGTGGAGCCCTGCAATACAGTCCACAGAGGGTGTCATGCATTGTCGTCACCTACTGCGCCCTTTACAACCTGGAACTGCAACGGGGTGAGGACCTGGCTGAGGAGGAGATGGAGGAGCTGCACATCTCCTCCGATGAGGAGGATGTCGATAGAGAGGAGGATGGGGAAGACCTCAAAGGCGACGATGACAGTGATGAGGCCATCGCACTGGCCAGACGAGGCAGGCCCGCTCGCGAGGCCCTCATAGCTGCCAGATTCATGGAGAATGATGACGACGTGCAGTGAGGAGACACCATAGATCCTCACATTGCATCTATGAATGTTTGACTCCTGTCTGGCTGATGGCAGTTTACATACCCTCTGTGATAAAGCTCCTGTCATGGAGACGCAGTGGATGTCCATAGTCCCTACATTCCAGGAGGATGATGACAACATGTAGTGGGGACACTCCATAGATCGTCACACAGCTTATGCGAATGTCTGACTCCTGTCTGGCTGAGGGCACCTTGCTTGCTCTCTGTGAACAGGGTCATATCATGGAGATGCAGTGGGGAAACTTTAACTTCTCCTGATCCTATGGCACCCTTGGTGAGATGAACCCTTCAGGACCACACTGTCACTGGACACAGATGCTGATGAAATGGGGGCCAGCTGACCTCGAAGGTGCTGGGAGCACACAGAGAGAATGAGTGAACTCTGTGCCGCCGGCCCAGGACATTCTGGCAGCAATGATAAGCCCCATTGAGGTGCAAGCCTGACTGATATGACCAGTGACAGTGAAGCACACCATCAGTGTGCTGGGAATGTTGCACAGAGCACAGGGAAGAGGCCCTGGACTGAGACACCTGCCTTTATCTTGAGCAGGGACTTTTTTTCACATCTGAGTGACACCAACACTGCTCATCAGAACAAAGAGCTATAGGCAAGGAAATGTTCTTGGAAGTTTATTAACAAGGTGAACATTGTGTACAAGTGATTAACACCCGTGCCCAGGCTGTGCAAATACATCTTGTTAACCTTCCTAACCCTGCCACTACATCTTGGTGCTCCCCCAACATCCACAGCAGAGGTGGAGGCAGCCTGCTTACTGCTACGCCCTCTCTGTGATTACTTTGACAGGCGTCCTTTGGAGGGCTGAGACCTGGAGGGTCCCGGCCTGCTTTCAGGGCCCTGCTATGTGGCAGTGGCACCCTCCTCGGCCTGTGGAGCTGGAGCTGCTGAGGTCACAGGAAGAGTGGACTTGGATGGGCTGGACACTCCCTGAGTCTCCTGGGTGGATGGCCCCGGGGAGTGCACCTGCTGATCCTCCTCCCTATGGGTGCCCGAGGGCCCTTGGCTGACTCCTTGAGAAATGGAAGCTGGAGTGAGGTCGGGCTGCCTCACACCCCTCTCGCGTTGACACTGTTGGAGGCCAGCTATGGCATAAGTGATGCAGTTCAGCCTGTGCAGCAATGCAGGACCAATGTCCTGAACCAAGGTCTCCATGGCAGCCGCCATCCTACCAGTATTGATCTCGGTGTGTTGCAATGCCAGCATTAACACCTCAGAGTGAAGGTGGACAGACTCCTCCATCGTGCCTTGCAATCTGAGGAGTGCAGCGGACATCCCTTCCTGATGTTCCCAAGCTTGCCTTTGCAGCTCCAGCAACTGAGGTATGACCAAGTCCAGAGGTTCATCATCTGACTCGGACTCAGCAGACTTCTGGCTTCCAGCAGTCCTCTGAGTGCCGGACACATGGGAAGTCCCTGTTGCCGCCTGCTGTGGATCAGACAGTGCGATTTGCTCACCAGATTGCAACCCCAAGGCTATTCTAAAGCTCGGTCCCACCTAGATGTGTGTCTCTGTGCCGCTGGAGGGTGTCGGTGAGCACTGTGATGGGTCTTCAATTAGGGTTTCAGCAGATTCCTCTTCTGAGGTGTCTTTGGGGCTTGAGTCAAGGACCTGGGTTGTGGAATACCTCGGCAGCTCCCCAGATGTGCTTGCAAAAGCAAGAGGAGATAATTAGTGCATGGCAGTGGCCTGTGAAACAGGACACATCGCTCACAGCATGGTTGTCTGATGGATGTTGCACTGCTGGATCCTCACTTGTTAGAGCAGCGCCGACCTCACTGTCAGCACAGGACCGGTCCAGATCCTCGCTGGCCAGCCGGATGGCTCTGTTTTCAAAGTCCATCAGGACCTTGATTTCAGGCATTCCTCCACCAGTCTGCAACCTCTCCCTCTTGTTGTGTGCCAGCTTGTCCTGCATGAATAGAGATGGAGAGAGTGTAAGCAGGACGCCTGCCAGGCCAGATGATCAGATGATCGAATATTGTGTGCAATTTTGGTCTCCTTATTTAAGGAAGGATGTAAATGCATTGGAGGTGGTTCAGAGAAGGTTTACTAGGTTAATATCTAGAATGAGCAGGTTGTCATAGAGGTCTACAGCACAGAAAAAGGCCCTTCAGCCCATCGAGTCTGCGCCGGTCAAACAAGTACCTAACTATTCGAATCCCATTTTCCAGCACTCGGCCCATAGCCTTGTATGCCATGGCATCGCAAATGCACATCCAAATACTTCTTAAATGTTATGAAGGTTTCTGCCTCTACCACCTTTTCAGGCAGTGAGTTTCAGATTCCCACCACCCTCTGGGTGAAAAAATTCTTCCTCACATCCCCTCTAAACCTCCTGCCCCCAACCTTAAATCTATGCCCCCTAGTTATTGATCCCTCCACCAAAGAGAAAAGTTCCTTCCTGTCTACCCTATGTTCCTCATAATTTTATACACCTCAATCATGTCCCCCCTCAATCTCCTCTGCTCCTGGGAAAATAACCCCAGTCTACCCAATCTCTCATAACTAAAACTCTCCAGCCCAGGCAACATCCTGGTAAAGCTCCTCTGCGCTCTCTCTAGTGCAATCACATCCTCCCTATAATGAGGATTCCAGAACTGCACGCAATACTCTAGCTGTGGCCTAACCAGCGTTTTATTACAGTTCCAGCATAACCTCCCTGCTCTTATATTCTATGCCTCGGCTAATAAAGGCAAGTATCCCATATGCCTTCTTAACTACCTTATCTACTTGTCCCGCTACCCTGACATGCATGCCAAGGTCCCTCTGACCCTCGGTACTTCCCAGGGTCCTACCATTCATCGTGTATTCCCGTGCCTTGTTTGTCCTTCCCAAGTGCATCACTTCACATTTATCCCGATTAATTTCCATTTGCCACTGATCAGCCCATGTCAGCAGCCTGTCTATATCCTCCTGTAATCTAAGGCTATCCTCCTCACTATTTACCAGCCCACCAATTTTTGTGTCATCCGCAAACTTACTGATCAACCCTCCTACATTCAAGTCTAAGTTCTTCATATATATAACACAAATAGCAAGGGACCCAACATCAATCCCTGTGGAACCCCACTGGACACAGGCATCCAGTCACAAAAACACCCCTCGACCATCACCCTCTGCTTCCTGCCACTCAGCCAATTCTGGATCCAATTTGCCAAATCGCCTTGGATCCCATGGCTCTCACCTACGTTATCAGTCTCCCATGTGGGTCCTTATCAAAAACCTTGCTGAAGTGCAAGTAGACTACGTCAAATGCATTGCCCTCATCTGCACACCTGGTCACCTCTTCGAAAAATTCAATCAAATTGGTCGGACATGACCTCCCCTTAACAAAACCATGTTGACTGTCCTTAATTAATCCCTGCCTCTCCAAATGTAGATTAATTCTGTTCCTCAGAATAGCTTCCAATAGCTTCCCCACCACTGAGGTTAGATTGACTGGCCTGTAGTTCCCTGGTTTATCCCTTCCTCCCTTCCTGAATAACAGTACCACATTGGCTGCCCTCCAGTCCCCTGGCACCTCTCCTCTGGCCAGAGAAGTATCGAAAATTATTGCCAGCGCCCCTGCTATCTCCTCCCTTGCCTCACGCAACAGCCTGGGATACATTTCATCCGGGCCTGGAGGTTTACCTACGTTTAAGCCTATCAGACCACTTAGAACCTGCTTCCTTTCCATGCTAATTTCTTTAATTATATCACAGTCCTTCTGCCTGATTTCCATGCCCATGTCATCCCTCTCGCTTGTGAACACCGACATAAAGTATTCATATAGAACCCTACCTACATCTTCCGGCTCCATACACAAATTACCACTATGGTCCTTAATGGGCCCTACTCTTTCCCTAGTCATCCTCTTACTCTTAACGTACTTGTAAAATAGCTTTGGATTTTCCTTCAATTTACCTGCCAATGTTTTTTCATGCCCACTTTTTGCTCTCCTAATTTCCTTTTTAAGTTCCCCCCTACACATTCTCTACTCCTCTAGGACTTCTGCTGTTCTGAGCCCTCGGTATCTGCCATAAGCCTCCCTTTTTCTCTTTATCCAATTCTGTATATCCCTCGACATCCAGGGTTCCCTGGATTTGTTGGTCCCACCCTTTGTCTTTACTGGAATATGTTGGCTCTGTACTCTCCTTATTTCCTTCTTGAATGAGTCCCACTGCTCTGACGCAGATTTACCTAAAAGTAGCTGCTCCCAATCCACTCTGGCCAAATCGTATCTGATCTTATTAAAATCAGCCTTCCCCCAATTTAGAACCCTGATTTCTGGCCCATCCTTGTCCTTTTCCATAACAACTTTGAATCTAACAGAGTTATGATCACTATCTGCAAAATGTTCCCCCACTGATACCTCTACCACTTGCCCAGCTTCATTCCCTAAAATTAAGTCCAGGACTGCCCCCTCTCTTGTAGGACCTTCTACGTACTGGCTTAAAAAGCTCTCCTGGATGCATTTTAAGAATTCCGCTCCCTCTAAACCTATCACACTATGACTAACCCAGTTAATGTTGTGGAAGTTGAAATCTCCCACTATTACTACCCTGTTATTTTTACACTTCTCTGAAATTTGCCCACATGTCTGCTCTTCTATTTCTCTCTGACTGTTTGGGGATCTATAGTACATTCCCAGCAAAGTGATTGCTCCTGTTTTGTTTTTCAGTTTTACCCATATAGCTTCATTGAGAGGAGATCTAATTGAGGTATATAAGATGCTAAAGGGGATAGACAAAGTAGATGTGGAACAGATGTTTCCCCTTGTGGGGCATTCTAGAATGAGAGGCCATAGTTTTAGGCTAAGGGGTGGTAGATTTAAATCAGAGATGAGGAGGAATTACTTTTCTCAAAGGGTCATGAATCTGTGGAATTCACTACCTCAGAGTGCAGTAGATGCCGGGACGCTGAATAAATTTAAGGAGGAGATAAACAGATTTTTAATTAGCAACGGGTCGAAAGGTTATGGGGAGAAAGTGGGAAATTGGAATTGAGGCCAAAATGAGATTAGCCATGATCGTATTGAATGGCGGGGCAGGCTCGAGGGGCTGAATTGCCTACTCCTGCTCCTAGTTCTTATGTTCATTTGAGGAGCCTTCTAAGATGTCAACCCTCCTTACTGCTGTAATTGATTCCTTGATCAATATTACGATACCCCCTCCTTTTACCTCCTTCCCTGTCTCACCTGAAGACCCTATATCCTGGAATACTGAGCTGCCAATCCTGCCCCTCTCACAATCATGTCTCTGTGACAGCAATGACATCATACTTCCATGTGTTAATTTGTGCCCTCAACTCATCTGCCTTATTCATCAGACTCCTTGCATTAAAATAAATATCATCCAAACTTGCCAAACTCCCTTGTGCCTTAACTGGCCTATAATTTCTATGCTTTCCAGACTCACTTGCCCTCTCTTCTAACTTTGGCTGTGCATCTCCCCCGCGGAACCTCCTCTCAAGATCCCTTATGTCTTATGAGGAAAGGTTAGACAGACTGGCCTTGTTCCAACTGGTGTTTAGAAGAGTGAGGGGTGACTTATTTGAAGTATGTAAAATCATGAACGGTATTGACAAGGTGTGGAAAGGATGTTTCCTCTTGTGGGTGAGCCCAGAACTAGGGAGCACTGTTTTAAAGTTAGGGCTTGCCCTTTTATGACAAAGATGAGGAGAATTTTCTTACTCTGAGGGTCGTGCGACTTTGGAATTCTCTGCCTCCTAAATGGAGGAGGTGGGTTAATTGAATAGTTTTAAGATGGAGGTAAATAGATTCTTGTTAGGCAAGGGAATCAAAGGTTTTCGGAATAGATGGGAATGTGGAATTTGAAATACAAACAGATCAGTCATGATCTTATTGAATGGCGGGGCATGCTCGAGGGGCCAAATGGCCTAGTTCTACTCCTATTTCATATGTTCAAAAATAAAAGGAAGGGTGCCAGACATTTCCTGCTGGTTTCTTCTGCCCTTGTTAACCTGGCTTCGCCCTGAAGATTTACAATTCCTATTGATTGAGAGATAGACTGCCCAAAGGTATTGTAAATAGCCTCTGATTGAACTCAGAATATACCCAGAAGAGCAGGTCAGAGGTTGGGAATTCTGCGGTGAGTAACTCATCTCGTGACTCCCCAAAGTTTGTCCACCATCTACAAGATATAAGTCAGGAGTGTGATGGAATGCTCTCCACTTCTCTGGATGAGTGCAGTGCCAACAACATTCAAGAAGCTAAACACCATCCAGGACAAGCAGTCTGCAGTGCAATGAGAAGGGGTTAATTTGCAATGATAAGGGTTTAATTATTAATCTTGTTGTGCAGGGTCCTTTAGGGAACAGTGACCATAACATGATAGAATTCTTTATTAGGATGGAAAATGAAGTAGCCTGATCTGAAACTAGGGTCCTAAATCTAATGAAAGGAAACTACGAGGGTATGAGTGGTGAGTTGGCTACGATAGATTGGGGAAATTCATTAAAATACATGAAGGTGGATAGGCATAATGGCTAATACTTAAGGAACAAATGCATGCATTGCCACAGTTCTACATTTCTTTCTGGCACAAAAACACAACAGGAAAAGTGGCTAGCAACCATGGCTGGCAAAATAAATTAAGGATAGTGTTAGATTCAAAGAGGAGTCATATAAAATTGCTAGAAAAAGTAGCAAGCCTGAAGTTTGGGAGCAGTTTAGAATTCAGCAAAGGAGGACCAAGAGATTGATTAAAAGGGGAAAAATAGAGAATTACCGTAAACTTGCAAAGAACAGAACAGAGGACTGCAAAAGCTTCTATAAGTACGTAAAAAGAAAAAGATTAGTGAAGACAAATGTAGATCCCTTACAGTACGAAACGGGAAAATTTATAATAGAGAACAAGGAAATGGCAGAGCAATTTAACAACTACTTTAGTTCTGTCTTCATGAAGGAAGACACAAATAACTTCCCAGAATTGCTATGGAACCAAGGGTGTAGTGAGAAGGAGGAATTGAAGAAAATTAGTACTACTAAACAAATAATGCTGGAGAAATTAATGGGACTGAAAGCCGATAAATCCCCAGGGCCTGATAATCTACACACCAGGGTGCTAAAGGAGGTGACCAGTGAAATAGTGGGTGCGCTGGTTGCCATCTTCCAAAATTCTAGATTCTGGAACAGTCCCAGCAGATTGGAAGGTGGCAAATGTAACCTCACTACTTTAAAAAGGAGGGAGGGAGAAAACAGGGAATTATAGACCAGTTAGCCTAACATCAGTAGTAGGGAACATGCTAGAGTCTATTATAAAGGATGTGATAACTGGAAACTTGGAACATATCAATGGGATTAGACAAAGTCAACATGGATTTATGAAAGGGAAATCATGTTTGACAAACCTACTGGAGTTTTTTGAGAACGTAACTAACAAAATAGATGAGAGAGAACCAGTGGATGCGGTGTATTTGGATTTTCAGAAAGTTTCTGATAAGGTGCCACATGAGAGGTTAGTGTGCAAAATTAAAGCACATGGCATTGGGTTAATATATTGGCATGAATTGAGAATTGGTTAGCAGACAGGAAACAAAGAGTAGGAATAAACTGGTCTTTTTTGAAGTGGCAGGTGGTGACTAGTAGGGTATCGCAGGGATCAGTGCTTGGGTCTATAGAACCATAGAAAAGTCATGGTGCAGAAAGAGGCCGTTCAGCCCATCGTGTCTGCGCTGGCCTAAAAAGAGACTAGCCGCTCATTTTAATTCCACTTTCCAGCACCTGGTCTGTAGCCTTGCAGGTTACAGCACTTCAGATGCAGATCCAGGAACCTTTTTAAATGAGTTGAGCGTTTCAGCCTCAACCACCAACTTAGGCAGTGAATTCCAGATGCCCACCACCCTCTGCGTGAAAAAGATTTTCCTCATGTCCCCTCTAATCCTTCTACTAATCATCTTAAATCTATGCCCTCAGTAAGTGACCCCTCAGCTAGGGGAAACGAGTCTTTCCTGTCTACCCTATCCAGGCCCCTCATAATTTGGACATCTCAATTAGGTTACCCCCTTAGGCCCCTCTGTTCTAAGGAAAACAACCCTAGCCTATTCAATCTCTCCTCATAATGGCAATTTTCAAGCCCTGGCAACATTCTTGTAGATCTCCTCTGCACTCTCTCCAGAGCAATTATGTCCTTCCTGTAATGTGGTGACCAGAACTGTACACAAAATTCCAGCTGTGGCCTAACCAGTGTTTTATACAGTTCCAGCATTACATCCCTACTTTTATATTCAATACCTCGCCCAATAAAGGAAAGCATTCCATATACATTCTTGACCACCTGTCCTGCCACCTTCAAGGACTTGTGGACATGCACTCCAAGATCTCTCACTTCCTCAACCCCTCTCAATAACTTCCCATTTACTGAACATTCCCTTGCTTTGTTTGCCCTCCCCAAATGCATTACCTCACACATTTCCAGATTGAATTTCATTTGCCACTTCTCCACCCACTCAACCAAGCCATTGATATCATTCTGGAGTCAACAGCTATCTTCTTCACTATCAACTGCATGGCCAATTTTGGTGTCATCTGCAAATTTCCCAATCATGCCTCCCACATTTAAGTCTAAATCATTAATATATACAACAAACAACAAGGGCCCCAACACTGAGCCTTGTGGAACACCAGACCCCCAATCCTCTGGGACCTTGTCTGTATCTAGTAAGTATTGGAAAATGATCCTCAGAGCATCTGCAATTTCCTCCCTGGCTTCCTTCAACAGTCTGGGATACAATCCATCTGGTCCTGGTTATTTATCCACCTTCAAGGATGCCAGTCGCTCCAGTACACCCTCCAGGACTAGCAGGTCCCTTTCTACATCAACATTTTCTAAACTATCACCATTTAAGTAATACTCTGCCATTTTGTTTTTCCTACTGAAGTGGATAACTTCACATTTATCCACGTTACACTGCATCTGCCATGTATTTTCCCACTCACTCGACTTGTCTAAATTGCCTTGAAGCCTCTTAATATTCTCCTCAACACTCACATTCCCACCTAGTTTTGTGTTGTCAGCAAACTGGGAAATATTACATTTGGTTCCCTCATCCAAATCATTGAAATATATTGCGAGTAGTCGGGGCCAAATCTAGAGCTCCCTGGTTATTCAGAAGCATACAAGCCAAGATAAAGCAGAAAAAGAAAGCTTATAACAGTCACAAAAGACTTAATACTGTAGAAAGCCTAGAGGAGTACAGAAAGTACAGGGGTGAAGTAAAAATGGAAATTAGGAAAGCAAAGAGACGATGTAAAAAAATATTGGCAGAGAAAATCAAAGAAAGGCAAAATTGGCGGTCCCTCCAGTACGTCCCCTCTCATTATGCTAATTGTATCTAATATTTCACACTCCTCCTCTTTAACCAGAATGTCTGCATCACGCCTCTCCTTAGTGAAGACAGAGACAAAATACTCATTGAGAACCCTGCCCTCATCTTCTGCATCAGCCCACAAGTTACCATGTACATCTCTGATGGACCCTACCTTTTCCTTAGTTATTCTCTTCCTCTTACTGTACTGGTAAAACATTTTAGGATTTTCTTTGATTTTACCTGCCAATATTTTTTCGTAGTTTGCTGACAACACAAAACTAGGTGGGAATGTGAGTGTTGAGGAGAATGTTAAAGGGCTTCAAGACAACTTAGACAAGTTGAGTGAGTGGGCAAATATATGGCAGATGCAGTATAACGTGGATAAGTGTGAAGTTATCCACTTCAGTAGGAAAAGCAGAATGGCAGAGTATTATTTAAATGGTGATAGTTTGGAAAATGTTGATATACAAAGGGACCTGGGTGTCCTTGTACACCAATCACTGAAAGCAAGCAGGTGCAACAAGCAGAAGGTAAATGGTATGTTGGCCTTTATTGTGAGAGGATTTGAGTACAGGAGCAAGGATGTCTTACTGCAGCTGTACAGGGCCTTGGTGAGACCACACCTGGAGTATTGTGTGCAGTTTTGGTCCCCTTACCTAAAAAAGGATTTACTTGCCATTGAGGGAGTGCAGTGAAGGTTCACCAGACTTATTCCTGAGATGGCAGGATTGAGGAGAAAGTACAGGGGTGAAGTAAAAACGGAAATTAGGAAAGCAAAGAGACGATGCAAAAAAATATTGGCAGAGAAAATCAAAGAAAGGCAAAATTGGCGGTCCCTCCAGTACGTCCCCTCTCATTATGCTAATTGTATCTAATATTTCACACTCCTCCTCTTTAACCAGAATGTCTGCATCACGCCTCTCCTTAGTGAAGACAGAGACAAAATACTCATTGAGAACCCTGCCCACATTTTCTGCATCAGCCCACAAGTTACCATGTACCTTGTGAGGAGAGATTGGGCCGACTAGGCCTGTATTCACTGGAGTTTAGAAGAATGAGAGGGGATCTCATTGAAACATACAAAATTCTGACAGGGCTGGACAGACAGGCTGCAGGGATGACGTTTCCTCTGGCTGGGGGGTCTAGAACAAGGGGTCATAATCTCACGATACGGAATAGGCCATTTAGGACTGAGATGAGGAGAAACTTCTTCACTCAGAGGTTGGTAAACTGTGGAATTCTCTACCACAGAAGACTATGGAGGCCAAGTCACTGAATATATTTAAGAAGGAAATAGATAGATTTCTAGACTCTGAAGGCGTCAAGGGGTATGGGGAGAGTGCAGGAGTATGGCATTGAGATAGAGGATCAGCCATGGTCATAATGAATGCTGGAGCAGGCTTGAAGGGCCAAATTACCTACTCCTGCTCCTATTTTCTATGTTTCTATGCTTGATTGGCACCCCATCCACCACCTTCAATATTCACTCCCTCCACCACTGATGCACAGTGGCAGCAGTGTGTACCATCTACAAGATGCACTGCAGCAACTCATCATTGCTCCTTTGGCAGCACCTTTGAAACATACATGAATTAGGAACAGGTGTCTACCTCTACCATCTAGAAGGACAAGTGCATGGGAACACCACCACTTGCAAGTTCCACTCCAAGCTACACACCATCCTGACTTGGAAATATATCCCAGTTCCTTCACTGTCTCTGGGTCAAAACCCTGGAACTCCCTCCCTAACGGCACTGTGGGTGTACCTACACTACATGGACTGCAGCGGTTCAAGAAGGCGGCTCACCAGCGCCTTCTCAAGGGCAACTGGGGATGGGAAACAAAAATTGGCCTTGCCAGTAACGCCCATATCCCATGAAAGAATTGAACAAAACATTAATAGCATTTCCCCACAGGGCGTAGTTGAGCAGATGCACTTGTCCTTCTAGAATCTATCTATTTCTTTCTTAAATATATTCAGTGACTTGGCCTCCAAAGCCTTCTGTATAGTTAAGTGATCATGATGAGGGGATCGATCTTAATGTAAGTGCCAAGATGTGTTTGTCAGAGACCTCTGCAGCTGAGGCCATCAGAGTCACATGTTATCATGACTCTCAGAAGCCACAAAGACCCAAGATGGAAGAGGAGTGAAGAATGGGATCGGATCTGGAGGCAAGTTAGCTGTGTACCTGGACAGAGTAGTATGTAGGCTTCAATCAGTATTATTTCATCACAGGAGAGGGGAGGAATAAAGGTGTGTACTGAACTGCAAAGATGCTGATTGAATGATTCAAAACAACACTCAGTCCTAACAGTTGTCACTAGAACTTTATGAATGAGCTGAGTGTGATGGTACAGTGGCTGGTGGTTGCCACTCAACGTTATTAATGATCTAGGTGTTAAGGTACAGTACAGCACTTGGTGGTTTTCGGTATATCTTTATGAATGAGCTGAAAGTGAAAGTATAGTGCTCGCTAGTGACCAGTAGATCTTTACGAATAGTCCTCAAGAGTGCAGGTTTCATTTGTTCTTGTATTACTGGCCCTGTTTTCCATTGTTCAGCCTATGCATCAATGACTCAGCGCTGCTGTCAGGTTTAAAGAAAATATTCATCAAAGTTTTGAATGTTGAGGAATTTGCCATTTCAGAGTGTAATTCATCCCTGTTCCCCAGGCACATTTTGCCAACACAGAGTGGCACAGCAGTGTATCTGCACATAACCATTTCCCACGTACACTGGCATTGATGTAAAAGTATAACTTGAGAGGCGGATTGGTAATCTGGTACCTGAGCAGGGGTGTGTAGTAGTGGATTTTATACCCTTTTTTGTGAGAATGCTCAACTAAAACAAGCTCAGGAGATTTTACTTCACTCTTAGGTTGTTTCCACAAGGAGTACAGCAAAGCAGCACGGTAAAATAAGCAATTACCTTCACCCTGTTCTTTATTATGTTGCTTGTTCAGCAACCTTGATGTTAATGTGCTGAGTGTGTGCATCTTCAAGCCAGGGCAGTACTGAGGCAGTGCTGCACTGTCAGAGGTGCCATCCTTTGGATGAGATGCGATACCACAATCCCCTCTGCCATCTCAAATGGATGCAAAAGACCCCCTGGCACTATTTAGAAAAAGAGCAGTGGTGTTTTCCCTGGTGTCTTGGCCAATATTTATCCCTCAGCCATTATTACTAAAAAAAGATTATCTGGCTATTTTCTCAATGCTGACTGTGGGAGCTTGCTGTGCACAGATTGGCTGGTGTGTTCCGTACGTTACAGCATGGACTACACTTCAAATTTGCTTCATTTTCCGTAAGGTACCTCGGACCAACCTGGGGTCTTTTTTATGTGAACATCGCTATGCCAGTGTGACTAGTCTGCATGGCATCTCTAACTGAGCAGTGGCTGCAGGGCACAAAACAACACAACCACCATGGAGACACAGTACAACCTCTGGCCTATCAAACTGCTGTGCACTCAGACATATATAGCTCTTGCACTTTGTGTAGGAGGAACGCACTTTTATCACATTCCCTGGCAGCCACAGCCATTGTTTAGGTCCATGCACAGTTTTGACCACCCGATATGCATATGGTAAAGGTCTGGTCAGCACCCATTCACAAAAATCTCACACATGTCCTGCCCGCAAATACAAATGTATCTTTTAAGATGTAAAGGAACAATGTTGCAAAACACTGGAAATCTGAAATATAAACAGAAAATGCTGTAAATGCAGCACCTGTGGAGAGAGAAACAGAAGGCGGGATTTTACAGTCCCGCATCAGCCTGTCCGAAATCAACTGACCGTTTGCTGGTCCGTCAAATTTTCCATCTCCACCCCCCCCCTCTCAACCCAGGCAACGATTCCCGCAGTGGGCGGGACCAGAAAATCCCGCCCTGAGTTAACATTTCAGATCAGTTTCTCCGCGGATGCTGCTGGATCTGCCGTGTGCCACCAGCATTTTCTGTTCTAATCTCTCACAATGTATCCTGCTAACTGTACACTATATCCTGAAGTTATACTTTAGTTGGCAGTAGGTCATTGAAAGCTTCACAGCCTCCACCATTCATCATTTCCAGTCTTTGTGGTTGGGCATGGTGTGCTCTTTGTCTGTTAACAGTGAATCCCACCGTCCAGCGCTCCCAGGGAGGGAGCAGTGCATCCCAGGGAACCACCGTCAGCAAAGCTGCAGTTTTGCAGGATGTGCATTCTGTGGGTGCTGCTCCCTGCTCGGAGCGTTGGACCGCAGTTTGCCCCCTTTGATTCCGCATGCTGAAAGGAAGCATTTTTTTTTAATTGTGAACTGATTCAATGAGGAGGTAACACATTAAAATCTCTTTCGTGACCAGTGGGAACTGCAGGGACTGGATTGCAGAGCAGACGGTGACGGGATACGGGGAAAAGACAGGAGAATGGCACTAAAATCATAATGCTCATTTGGAGAGCTGCACGATGGGCCGAATGGCCTCCTTCTGTGCCATAACAGTTCTGTGATTCTGTGACAACAATATTATTTAATTTGATAAGCTTTCTTTTCATTAATCATTTAAGTTTCTATCAGTTGAGCCCCTTTAAAAAAGGCGATACTTTTGTTAGTATTTTTGGTTCGATGACACTGGACAAACCAATGTCTCGTTATTTTAATTGAAAGAAACACTGTTAACGCTAGTACTAATGGGACTGAATCAGTGACGTTATTGCCTCCACATTGAAGATAACCCAGTGTTATTTGTAGTAATAACATCCTGTTTGACACAGTTGTATTTGCATTGTGAATGTTTAACATAGTACATGAGTGCATCTGAAATGCTCTAATACCAAACTGTTTTGTCACTAGGACCGAGAACTGGGAGCGGAGGAAATTGAAGGTAAATGACTATTTCAATTTTCATTCATTTGTGCCGTATATAAGAACCCTTTACCATGAAAGCCTAACTAAATATTTAGTTAAGAAAACAAATGCAGTGAAAATGTTTGGAATTCTTCGTGGAGGTATTTGGTGGACTCCCTTGGCAGAATAATTTTTAAGTGTCATATGACAGGGTTTTTATATTTTTTGCCCAGAGGCCATAGTTACATTCTTCCCCTAATTAGCATGTTTGCATATGAGAAACTGGTATTAAACAGAGTTTTGGAACTAGAAATTTATTCAGAAGCCCTGTACCCCAAAATAGCTGGGTCATTTCTAACCACTCTAACTTATCTTTCAGTCAGCTATCCCAATATTTCATGATAAGAGGAAATAGTTACTGAATGCACAACTTAAGATATATTCCTTTTCTGTACACTAATCGATGTCATAGAATCTTACAGCACTGATGGAGGCCATTCAGCCCATTTTGCTGGCTCCTTATCTCATTAGTTTCATTCCCCCTGCTTTTCCCCCATACCCCTGCAAAGCTTTCCTTTTCATCTATTTATCCAGTTTCCTTTTGAAAGTTATTATTGATTCTGCTTCCTCCTCTCCCCTCTGGTCCCTTTGCCAATTATCTTAAACCTATGTCCTCTGGTTAGCCACCTTCCCACCTGTGAAATAGTTCCTCTGTTTGCTCTATCACTACCTCTCATAATTTTATAAACTTCAGCTAAATCTCTCCTTAACATTCTCAGCTCTGAGGAGAGCAATCCCAGCTTCTCCATCCTCTTTTATATTTAAACTTATTTTAAGGAGTTAAAGCAGGAGGCTATTTGACTGCAGGTAGCATCACAGCCCAACCAGATTTAATCCATAGCAGGCCCACAGTATGGCAATCAGAAGCAGGGGCCCTGGGTTATTTCCCTTCCCCTTGTCCTAAGGCACTGAGGTCAACTGTAGCATCCTAAGTGCTGCCCAAAATTGAGACCAGTCAATTCAGTGCAGACCAGGACACAAAACTGGGACTTTGACAGCTCAGAAAGACCCCTGGGATAGAGAGGGGTCTGGGAGGGTAGTTACAAATTGAACTATGAGGTATATTCTCTAAAAGTTACAAAGGTTATATGTTCCTATTAAAGATGCTGTTCTGTTCACAAGTGAATGATTTAAGTTTTACTGCATTAGGCATATAGTTATCATTACTGCATTGTTAAAGGATTTCTATGAATTTTACAATAAGGCCTGCTGTGTTTTCTAAGAGTTGAAAAGGTGAGATCTTTACAGAGGAATTACAAATCCAATGACTACATTCTTTAAGCTCGACGGAAATCATGTTTATTTTGGGGGGAGCTTGGGCAGTGCAGTGGCTCATGTCACTTCAGGACCTGGGATCAAACAGCACAAACCAGCAGAATGAAAATCCATGCAGCCTGCCAGCTGAGAGGGGCACATTGGGCAACCTCTACAATACCTTTAATGTCCATAGTCTACCCGCACCACTGGCACTGAATCAGTAACCTTCATCATAAATGAAAAACTGCTCTGTACAATTGTAATTGCTTCTGTTCCTTCTAGACTATAGACCTGGGAAATTGAAAAACAACAGAATACATTAGGGCTGAATTCAGAATGCACATGATCAGTACAGAGCTTTGAAACCAAAAAACACATTTTGAGAAATTGCAGTTGAGCTCCTTGTTCATTCAATTTCCCCCAAGGAGTTGCCAGAATTATTTTTGTGTGGACAAGGAAATGGAAGATCTATTTAACAAAAACAAATGTCAAGAACTGAGGAAAAAGATCACACTGGTGCAGTAAGGCTGGGGTTAGGGCTGAAGTACGTTGCTAGGGGAAGAGTATTCGAGCTTTTCTCCACCTTACATGACACCGTCAATGACCAGGCAATAGTTAGAAAAGAAAGATATGCTCCATCCCTAGCAGTTGAATTTGATTCCGCAGCAAAAGTTTGCAGTCTGTGCTGTTGGAGGCCGCAGTCAGTATAGCCTCTTAGGCTGTTCAGCCTTCCACCATTTTCCAGACACCTCCTCTCCAAGCAGATAATATTGCCTTTAAACCTCTGCTGGGGTCATCATCACCTCCTGAGACCCTGAAGGTACCAAAGATACAACTGATTATTCCTGATCGCGCTACGTTTTCCACAGTTGACATGTTTGTGTAGGACACCATTGATCCTGGAATCTGGGAGAGAGAGGGAATGTGTAGAATCTGATTCCATTCGAACTGTGTTCTCCTGTTAAAAAAATCAAAAATGACGACCTAATCCTACAAACTCCCCCTGCCTATTACAGTGAATTCAGTGAAAAAAATAATGTTAATTAATATTATTTAATTCAACTAATATTTTATTATCCAGTATTCAGAATTAATTTCACCCAACATTACTTTCCAGAAGTATTGTTTTTAAGCTACAACTTTACTAATTTCAGAGTAGTTGAAGGAAAAAGAGGTTTAAATCCAAAATCTTAAATTGGTTGCTTTTCTTTTTAAAATTTATGAAGTAATATGAATATTTTATATGTTGATCTACATTGGGTACTGGGTGGTTTATTGTGTTATAAAAGCTGACTTGCCTCTGGGTCCTGGATTCTGTTAGGGCCCCATGCAAAATGGTTTTGGGAAGTTTTAGGAAGGACACCTCTGAGCACAGGACCACATATACAAACACGGGGCCACATATACAAACACGGGGCCATATATACAAATACAGGACCACATATACAAACACGAGGCCACATTCACAAACACAGGACCACATGTACAAATACAGGACCACATGTACAAATACAAAACCACATATACAAACACAGGACCACATATACAAACACAGGACCACATATACAAGCACGAGGCCACATACACAAACACTGGACCACATATACAAACACAGGGCCATATATACAAACACAGGACCACATATACAAACACAGGGCCACATACACAAACACTGAGCCACATACACAAACACAGGGGCACATATACAAATACAGGACCACATATACAAACACAGGGCCATATATAAAAACACAGGGCAATATACATAAACACAGGGCCACATACACAAACACAGGACCACATATACAAATACAGGACCACATATACAAACACAGGGCCATATATAAAAACACAGGGCCACATACACACACACAGGGCCACATACACAAACACAGGACCGCATGCACAAACACAGGACCACAGACACAAACACAGGGCCACAGACACAAACACAGGGCCACATACACAAACACAGGGCCACATACACAAACACTGAGCCACATACACAAACACAGGGACACATACACAAACACAGGGCCACATACACAAACATATGGCCACATACACAAACACAGGACCACATATACAAATACAGGACCACATATACAAACACAGGGCCATATATAAAAACACAGGGCAATATACATAAACACAGGGCCACATACACAAACACAGGACCACATATACAAATACAGGACCACATATACAAACACAGGGCCATATATAAAAACACAGGGCCACATACACACACACAGGGCCACATACACAAACACAGGACCGCATGCACAAACACAGGACCACAGACACAAACACAGGGCCACAGACACAAACACAGGGCCACATACACAAACACAGGGCCACATACACAAACACTGAGCCTCATACACAAACACAGGGACATATACACAAACACAGGGCCACATACACAAACATATGGCCACATACACAAACACTGAGCCACATACACAAACACAGGGCCACATACACAAACACTGAGCCACATACACAAACACAGGGCCACTTACACAAACACTTGGCCACATACACAAACACAGGGCCACATACACAAACACTGAGTCACATACACAACACAGGGCCACATAAACAAACACAGGACTGCAGGCACAAACACAGGACCACATATACAAATACAGGACCACATATACAAACATGAGGCCACATGCACAAACACAGGGCCATATAAAGAAATACAGGACCACATATACAAACACGAGGCCACATACACAAACACAGGGCCACATACACAAACACTGAGCCACATACACAAACACAGGACCACATACACAAACACAGGACCACATACACAAACACAGGACCACATATACAAATGCAGGACCACATATACAAACACAGGGCCATATATAAAAACACAGGGCCACATACACAAACACAGGGCCATGTACACAAACACAGGACCGCATGCACAAACACAGGACCACGGACACAAACACAGGGCAACATACACTAACACAGGGCCACATACACAAACACAGGGCCATATACACAAACACAGGGACACATACACAAACACAGGGCCACATACACAAACACATGGCCACATACACAAACACTGAGCCACGTACACAAACACAGGGCCACATACACAAACACTGAGCCACAAACACAGGGCCACATACACAAACACAGGACCACATATACAAATACAGGACCATATATACAAACATGAGGCCACTTGCACAAACACAGGACCACATTTACAAATACAGGACCACATATACAAACACAGGACCACATATACAAATACAGGAACACATATACAAACATGAGGCCACATACACAAACACAGGACCATATACACAAATACAGGGCCACATACACAAACACAGGGTCGCATGCACAAACACAGGGCCACATACGCAAACACAGGGTCGCATGCACAAACACAGGGCCACAGACACAAAAACAGGGCCACATACACAAACACAGGGCCACATACACAAGCACTGAAGCACATACAGAAACACAGGGCCACATACACAAACACAGGGCCACATACACAAATACAGGGCCACAGACACAAACACTGAGCCACATACACAAACACTGAGCCACATGCACAAACACAGGGCCACATACACAAAAACTGAGCCATATACACAAACACAGGACCACATACACAAACACAGGACCACATATACAAACACAGGACCACATATACAAACACAGGACCACATATACAAATACAGGAACACATATACAAACATGAGGCCACTTGCACAAACACAGGACCACATTTACAAATACAGGACCACATATACAAACACAGGACCACATATACAAATACAGGAACACATATACAAACATGAGGCCACATACACAAACACAACCATATACACAAATACAGGACCACATATACATACACAGGGCCATATATAAAAACACAGGCCATATACATAAACACAGGGCCACATACACAAACACAGGACCACATATACAAACACAGGGCCATATATAAAAACACAGGGCTACATACACACACACAGGGCCACATACACAAACACAGGACCGCATGCACAAACACAGGACCACAGACACAAACACAGGGCCACAAACACAGGGCCACATACACAAACACAGGGCCACATACACAAACACTGAGCCACATACACAAAAACAGGGACACATACACAAACACAGGGCCACATACACAAACATATGGCCACATACACAAACACTGAGCCACATACACAAACACAGGGCCACATACACAAACACTTAGCCACATACACAAACACAGGGCCACTTACACAAACACAGGGCCACATACACAAACACAGGACCACATACACAAACACTGAGTCACATGCACAACACAGGGCCACATACACAAACACAGGACTGCATGCACAAACACAGGACCACATATACAAATACAGGACCACATACACAAACGCAGGACCACATATACAAATGCAGGACCACATATACAAACACAGGGCCATATATAAAAATAAAGGGCCATATACACAAACACAGGGCCACGTACACAAACACGGGACCACATGCACAAACACAGGACCACAGACACAAACACAGGGCAACATACACTAACACAGGGCCACATACACAAACACAGGGACACATACACAAACACAGGGCCACATACACAAACACATGGCCACATACACAAACACTGAGTCACATACACAACACAGGGCCACATACACAAACGCAGGACTGCATGCACAAACACAGGACCACATATACAAATACAGGACCACATATACAAACATGAGGCCACATGCACAAACACAGGGCCATATAAAGAAATACAGGACCACATATACAAACATGAGGCCACATACACAAACACAGGGCCACATACACAAACACTGAGCCACATACACAAACACAGGACCACATACACAAACACAGGGCCACATACACAAACACAGGACCACATATACAAATGCAGGACCACATATACAAACACAGGGCCATATATAAAAATACAGGGCCATATACACAAACACAGGGCCACGTACACAAACACGGGACCACATGCACAAACACAGGACCACAGACACAAACACAGGGCAACATACACTAACACAGGGCCACATACACAAACACAGGGCCATATGCACAAACACAGGGACACATACACAAACACAGGGCCACATACACAAACACATGGCCACATACACAAACACAGCCACATACACAAACACAGGGCCACATACACAAACACTGAGCCACGTACACAAACACAGGGCCACATACACAAACACAGGACCACATATACAAATACAGAACCATATATACAAACATGAGGCCACTTGCACAAACACAGGACCACGTTTACAAATACAGGACCACATATACAAACACAGGACCACATATACAAGCACGAGGCCACATACACAAACACTGGACCACATACACAAACACAGGACCACACATACAAATACAGGACCACATATACAAACACAGGGCCACATACACAAACCCACATGCACAAATACAGGGCCACATACACAAACACAGGGTCGCATGCACTAACACAGGGCCACATACGCAAACACAAGGTCGCATGCGCAAACACAGGGCCACAGACACAAACACAGGGCCACATACACAAACACAGGGCCACATACACAAAAACTGAGCCATATACACAAACACAGGGCCACATACACAAGCACAGGACCACATATACAAATACAGGACGATATATACAAACATGAGGCCACTTGCACAAACACAGGACCACATTTACAAATACAGGACCACATATACAAGCACGAGGCCACATACACAAACACAGGGCCACATACACAAACACAGGACCACATATTCAAATACAGGACCACATGTACAAACACAGGGCCATATATAAAAACACAGGGCCATATACATAAACACGGCCACGTACACAAACACAGGGCCACATTTACAAATACAGGACCACATATACAAGCACGAGGCCACATACACAAACACAGGACCACATATTCAAATACAGGACCACATGTACAAACACAGAGCCATATATAAAAACACAGGGCCATATACATAAACACGGCCACATACACAAACACAGGACCACATATACAAATGCAGGACCACATATACAAACACAGGGCCATATATAAAAATACAGGGCCATATACACAAACACAGGGCCACGTACACAAACACGGGACCACATGCACAAACACAGGACCACAGACACAAACACAGGGCAACATACACTAACACAGGGCCACATACACAAACACAGGGCCATATACACAAACACAGGGACACATACACAAACACAGGGCCACATACACAAACACATGGCCACATACACAAACACTGAGCCACATACACAAACACAGGGCCACATACACAAACACAGGGCCACATACACAAACACTGAGCCACATACACAAACACAGGGCCACATACACAAACACTGAGCCACATACACAACATAGGGCCACATACACAAACACAGGACCACATATACAAATACAGGACCACATATACAAACATGAGGCCACATGCACAAACACAGGGCCATATATACAAATACAGGACCACATATACAAACATAAGGCCACATGCACAAACACAGGACCACATGTACAAATACAGGACCACATATACAAACACAGGACCACATATACAAACACAGGACCACATATACAAATACAGGAACACATATACAAACATGAGGCCACATGCACAAACACAGGACCACATACACAAACACAGGACCACATATACAGACGCAGGACCACATATACAAACACAGGGCCATATACATAAACACAGGGCCACATACACAAACACAGGGACACATACACAAACATAGGGCCACATACACAAACACATGGCCACATACACAAACACTGAGCCACATACACAAACATAGGGCCACATACACAAACACTGAGCCACATACACAAACACTGGACCACAGACACAAACACAGGGCCACATACACAAACACTGAGCCACATACACAACACAGGGCCACATACACAAACACAGGACCGCATGCACAAACGCAGTACCACGGACATAAACACAGGGCCACAGGCGCAAACACACGGCCACATACACAAACACACGGCCACATACACAAACACAGGGCCACATGTGCAAACACAGGGCCACATACACAAACACTGAGCCACGTACACAAACACAGGGCCACATACACAAACACTGAGCCATATGCACAAACACTGAGCCACACACACAAACACAGGGCCACATACACAAATACTGAGCCACATACACAAACACAGGACCACGTACACAAACACTGAGCCATATACACAAGCACTGAGCCACGTACACAAACACTGACCACATACATAAACGCAGTGTTTTTTCAGCAGCAATTTGGCAAACTTATTGAAAAAGACTAGAAAGATGGTTGGCGCGAATGTGAAGACATTAAAGGGATGTTCTTTGTGAGGTTGGAATTAAGACACCGAGTTGGGGAAGAGAAGAAGGGCTCTACTGTACTTTTCTCTGCGCTAAAACTGACCTGAGAATGCTCGGTACTGGTAATGGGTATAGAATTAGAAGAAAGCGTAGTAGACAGGACATGGAGTGGGATTTGGACCCACAGCTCTGTAGATCTCTGAGTTTTTAGAAATTAACTTCATCCATTCGTAATCACGGAGAGTCCATCTGGAGACTGAGATATTGGAATCCCTGAACATGTTACCATTCTCATTCTAAGCTCTTTCAACCCTTAAGTTTCATGGAAGAAACTTTTGATCCACTGGTAAATTGACTTGGCACAAAGTTAATGCAAAATGCCAACAAAGAGCCTGAAATAAGCTAGTGAATAAACAACACGGAAAGCACAATGTTTGAAGACATAACTGTTAGATATATTCTGCAGGTTGTTTATTATGCTTCCTTCCTCAGTCATATGCTCCCAGCTCACACATCTCATTCTGCACTGCTATCAGCCTCTGTCATCTGACTGAATGCATCTGTTCCAAAACATGTATGGGATGCACTGAAACAATTGGAATGTATCTGCGACTCTAAGGTCTGGAATTCCGTCCCAAAATCTTTCCATCTCCCCACCACCTCTCCTTCTACTACCCATCTCTTTGACCAAGCTTTTTTTTTGGACACCTGTCCTCTTCTCCTTAGGTTCAGTGTAGCTTTTTCGACTGATTAACCTTCTGTGAAAGGCCTTGAAACATTTTACTACATTAAAGGTGTTTCTGTATATCTGGGGAGATGGTGGCGTAGTGGTAATGTCACTAGACCAGGGACCCAGATTAATACTCTGGGGATATGGCTTCAAATCCCACCATGGCAGTTGGTGGAATTTGAATTCAATTAATAAATCCAGAATTGAAAGCTAGCGTCAGTAATGGTGACCATGAAACTATCATCAAATGTCATAAAAACCCATCTGGGTTCACTAATGCCCTTTAGGGAAGGAAATCTGGTGTCCTTACCTGGTCTGGCCTACATCTGACTCCAACCCACAGCTATGTGGTTTGACTCATAATTGCCCTCTAAAATTACCTAGCAAGGGGAATTAGGTTTGGGCCTTGCCAGTGATGCCCATGTCCCCCCTTGAAAGAGAAAAATGCAAGTTGTTGTTGGTCTCATTAATACTCACACTCTGTTTTGACTTGTTTTATTAAATGGCATTTAATTTTGAACAAATTAATTTTTGCTGACAGAGCTAAGAGACGCATTCAAAGAATTTGATAAGGACAAGGATGGTTTCATTGGCTGTAAAGACCTGGGTAACTGTATGCGGACGATGGGCTATATGCCAACAGAGATGGAGCTGATTGAACTCTCCCAGCAAATCAACATGAACTGTAAGTTGAGACTCAATGATGACCTAACCAGATGTGTTTGCAATCATGCTACCTTTCGAATATTGAAACCTGAAGCAACACAGATTTCCAACGTGAGACAATTTCACCTCAGTTTAAGGCCAGCTGAATATGATAGAGATGAAACCCCAGCTGTGTGTGTGCTACAGCACCCGCTTGGAACAGGTACAATGCGGAGCCAAGTGCTTTTGGTAATCGCCGTATATGTGTTGCTGATGGAGCAACATGGTGCAGTGCTATTCCAACATACTGGGCCACCCAATAGGACAGGTTCATGCCCAGGATGAGTGCCCAGTGACTATTGTGCCATCACTGCCATGGGTAGGTGCTGCCAGACAGAAACCATCAGTTCTTACTCTGCTCAGTTTTCTTCTTTCCTCTCATGAAGATGCTGACAACAGCCTGTCTAAGGTACCTTCCCCATTCCCCATGTGAGCCTAGGCATCAGGTATTAGTGGGGTATCATGGCCATGTCCAATCTTGTCCATGCCCAATCCACAAATGATCATACCAACATGCTTTGATTCCTGTTTAAGAAGTTGGATGATGACTTGAGCTGATATTTTTTTGCCCTCCTTAGGCCAGCGATTTTTGGCATCTGTTCTCGCCCCCTTTATTGTTGCCCTGGCTGGGATCACCCAACGTGAAACATCTCACAGATGCAGAAACCTGGTCCCTTCTACGAGGTCATAGGGAGAATTTTCTCCCCGTCGGGTGGGCCGGTCGGGAGCGGGCATGGGCGGGTACAGAGCCGATTGCTGCCCGCGATCAGCTGCGCGCCGCCATTTTACGCGGGCAGGCCAGTTAAGGCCCGCCCAGCGTGACGCATACCCGGAAACACTCAGCACTACCTGTGCGGGCGGGAGGAGGAGGGAGAGTCAAGTACTGCGCTCTTTCACACATGCGCACGAAAGAGTGCAGAAATCTCCCTGAGGCACGGAGTCGCCTCAGGGAGATTAATTTCATTATCAAAAATTGAAAAAAAGAATAAATGAAATTATTCAGACATGACCCCTCATGTGACACGTCGACTCTGGTGCGCGCCCGCCAAACTGAAGATCGGAATGACACGCGGTGACGCTAAGACGTACGCCCGACATCACCGCGCGTCATTTTATGCATCGGCGTGCGGGATCCACCCCCATACGCCAAACAAGGTTCTGGCCCATGAGTCAACTACATGCTGGTCACTCTGAAGTGACTGGGTCAAGAGTGGCACCGACACAGGGTGTGAAGCTGTTCACCACAACACCACACTCCTCTCCCCAACCTTGTCAACAAGGAACTTATACACGGAATGAGGAGGGAAATTTAATGAAATGGACACTAAAAATACATTGCAGCTCAGAGGAATCAAGGTGAGGTATTGCAGCCTGTGATCTCCCAAAAGGAAAGAGAAAAGCAATTTAGCAGGTTATTTTAAGTCCAGGTCTCCTCTGACACACGAGTTCATTCAGGATTTGTTCAGATTGACAACTGTCACCCAAAGATTCTTTTGCAGCTGAGTCAGTTCAGCCTGCTGCTCAGTACAGAGTTTGGTATTGATCAGTTTCAATGAATTGATCCCAGCCAATGATTCAATGCTATGTTTGATAATGATTAGGCTGCATTTGGTTAAACAGAGCATTTTGCACCTTGTTAAAGGTTCACTTCTCAGATTTCAACCCACGACATCCAGGACCTTACAGAGTGTGCGTCTGCAGCATGACTGTCAAAATATGGGAGTTTAGTTTGTGACTTGCTGCATTGAGTTGGTACCAAATCTTACAGATCCCATGTTCACTGTACATCCAGCCTGAGGCACTGGACAGTACAGATGTTTGCTGCAAAAAGTGCTGCTTAATGGTAAGAAAGAAATTATGCCTCGTGCCTGTGAATGAGTTGGCGCAACACATCGTGTAATTTCAGTCAGAACCAATTCAAAATCATGGTGTGTGTGTGCCGATGTTTAAATGAAAGGAGGAGGTCAGTGTTCCAATGGCGTAGCTCCGTTGTGCAGAACCACATGTCACCCATGGAGGCATAAAAACAGCTTTTACTCAACCGTCTGTTCTTCTCCTGCGGGGCTGCCAAAACCTCAGTGGAAACTCATTTACTCACATAAACAGGGCTTCTGCCAAAGTTCCAGGGTCCAGAGAAGATCGGAGAAAATTTGCCACTTGTGTGCTCAATTCTTTTAAAAAAAGAAACCTTCCTCCTCATTTATTGAATACTTAAGTGACACTCTGTTAGAAATGTGACATAAGTTCTTCACCGCCATTTGCACCATGGCTTGGCACCTGCGCCTTTTTTAACACCTATCTCTCCAAAGGCTTGATGTTAACTGACAAATGGGAGACAAGCCACACTGTGATTGGGATGCCTGGTGAAACCTTTGAACAAAAATAAAAATACTTGGAAAAACTCAGCAGGTCTGGCAGCATCTGTGGAGAGGAACACAGTTAACGTTTCGAGTCCGTATGACTCTTCAACATAACTAGTTGGGCTGGCTTTCTGCTGAGCAAGGGTTCCCGCTTTGGGGCCAGGATTTTACAGCCCCTGCCGCACCTTGTCTCCCCCCCCAGCCGATGCGGCGAGCCATTTAAACCTCCGGTCCAGTTCGGCGAGACCGTCTGGCAGGAGGGGGCTGTAAAATCCTGGCCTAGGTGTGAGTCTGTCAGATTAGGCAGTTGGTATTCTAAGTCCTGCTGCTAGGTGTCGAGGGAGAATTGGCCCCTCTATCCGCGATTCACGTGTGTGCAGTATCCCCAACTGTCGCCAAGCTGTGGTGTGCAGGCCCTGCTGTTCAGAATTACAGCTTCACTGCTGATTTTGAGGGTGACAGTATCAGGGCTGACAAAAATCACCCGAAAACCCGAGAGTCCTGAGAGGGAAGGCTGGGGAGAGAGAGGGAGCAGCACAAATCGAAAGAGGGAGATTTTTATTTTCACTGCGTTAATAGAACTGAAATCTGAGGGAGATGTAAAATGGTATTGCCCAAAAATAAAAAAAACATCCCCCCCCCCGCCCCTGCCCGCCGCCCCACTCCCCCTGTTGAATCTATGGTAGCATTACAGCTATGGGAGGTTTCTGCACCATCAGTGTGAGCCAGGCTTGCAGACTGTCAAATAAGATGATGCCCTTTTGGAAAGACTTGACACTACCCCTGGGCTACAACCTTCTAAATAATAAAAGCGCCTTTTTTATAATTTTTAATTAGGAACCTTTTTAAAACCTTTTGCAGCATTTTTTGATGTGATTGTGTCATTACTGAGTCTTACTGCATGACAAAGGATACAAAATAGCCTTATATCAGGTAGAGGCACAGAAACCAAATTTTAGTCGATCAGCCGATATAAAAGGAAATAGCTGGGAAGAGCGGGCCCAGTGACGTTTTAGCAACACTGTGAAGCACTTGAAGATGAATTACGTCATCCTGACGCACGCTGCCAGAGAAGTAAAATGAGGCTTAGAAAACACTTTGATATAATGTTAACGAGAAGCCCTTTAACAGAAAGCTAGGCAGCTTAAAATAGTCAAAACACACTTGTAATAACAGCAGTGTTACGATCGCTGTTTCAATTTATTCTGATTAGGGGAAAAAGATTTCAAAAAGGGATGTGATTAAAACATACGGCAGCTAATGTCTGCAGACCTGAGATGGTCCATGGAGGGAGTCCAGGGGGATCGACGAGGTCATTAGGTAATTGTCTGTTTGAGGTCAGGCATACTGCAAAGGCAAGGAGAATTCTGAATTCTCTATTTCTTGGAACACAATATCTGTTGCTGCCTACCAATAGCATGTTAGAGTGTGATGTACTTTAGTCTGAAACAGTGATAATGAGCCTACAGCCCATTTTACATCAATCCCAATTTTTATTTTCATTGACTTCAAATTGAGAAGGGATGCAAAACAGGCTGGCAATTATCAATACCCATTTTACACAATCACACAAACTCAAGATCTATCCCACTGACTACAAGGGCACAGCTCTCCTTTGGATAAATGATGTTTGTCCCTCAGATGGGGTCCCTGAGCACATCCAGTCTTTACAAGGGATATCCCGCACAGAGGACATTGTTCCTGCACATCACTGGGCCTCTAACCTGGAAATGCACCATTGTGGGAGCACCATCGCGGTAAGGACTGCAGAAGATCAAGAGGGCTTGTCACCAGCATCGCCACTTCAGAGCAGCTAGGGATTGCCAATAATACAGCCTTGCCAGATTTGCGCATATCCTAAGAACAAATAATGTTGTAGTGTATAATCGCAGATGCCAAATCACACAGTTCAATAACAGTACATATAATTAGGGCAAGACTTGCGCAATAAGACACCACAATGAGGAAAGTATTTTGAGAAAGGATGAGGGTATGTTCCTGAGAGGAGAGAGAAAATGAAAGAGTGAAAAGACTTGTGGCTAAAAATGAGTTGGTGACGTTAGCGAGTGATGTCTTAGTGTGTGTGTGATATTCCTTTGTCTGTTATTTCATTGTAGATGCGGCTCCATTAAAATCAATCAATACAGAGCTATTGAGCACTTGTCCACTAATATCAACAATAGTCATTTCTGGTGTAAAGTGTTTGCTGTTATTGTTTATTTATTGGACAGTCCTATGCTGAAGGTACTGAATTCTTTGCTGCAAAATGAGTTCACATAGGTTCCTGTTTCCTTGTGTTTTATTTTTAGTGGGTGGCCATGTTGATTTTGACGACTTTTTGGAACTGATGGGACCAAAGCTATTGGCAGAAACAGCAGACATGATCGGAGTGAAAGAGCTTCGAGACGCTTTCAAGGAGGTGACCATTTCAGCGATTGTGAAATTGCCGTAATTGGGATTTCCGTGGGACCTTCCCTGATCTCCTTCCATAACTTTGTATTGGGGCAGCAGTCCGTACATTACCATTTCTCCACGGTTTCCGCCAAGCTTACGGCAGGAGATCGGAAAAGCCCCCAGGCAAATTGCAGGTGCTGGTTTGGTTCTACATTAACTCAGGTCATTCTAAATTCATCCTGGAATAAATCTGCAAGGCAGCACAGACTACAAACTGGAATTTGAAACACAACTAGAAACTAGGCTGGACAAGCTAGCATTTCAAAGGGTCTATTTTCAGTGGGTCAAATGGCTTTATCTCATCTCCCTTCACGTTTTGTTTTCTGAAAGAGGAAGCTTTATACACACAGAGGATCTGTATAGACCAAAGAGTTGGCCATTTTGGTCCCTGGTGGCTGAGTGGATAGATGCACCAGTTGTGGAACTGAGTCACACAAACCAGGACAACGCCAGATTCAATCCTGCTGAGTTTGTGCTTTGTTAGTCGGTTTTATCTGGGATAGTTATAAGCGTTACTGCAGAGAGAGATGCTGGTGTACTGGTAATGTCACTGGACTAGTAATCCTGAGGCATAGGCTAAAGCTCTGTGGTCATGAGCTCAAATTCCACCATGGCAACTGGTGGAATTTAGATTCAATTAATAAAACCTGGTCTTAGTAATAGTGACCATGAAACTATCATTGATTGATAGTGAACCCTAATGCCCTTTAGGGAAGGAAATCTGCTGTCCTTACTTGGTCTGGCCTATATGTGAATCCAGACCCACAGCAATATGGTTGACTCTTAGCTGCCCTCTGAAATGACCTAGCAAGCCACTTTCAGGGGCAATTAGGAATGGGCAACAAATGCTGGCCTTGCCATCGACACCCTGATCCCAAGGAAGAATTTTTTTAAAAGTTGTCCTGGTGTTGCTGGTTAAGGAGAGAACAATCAGCCGGGGTTCCCACTCCTGTTTGCCATTAAATGCATATGTATGGACGGTGAGTGAGGGCAAGATCAGAGTGATCCCTCACATTCATATAAGCTGCCAGCACCTACCTTCTGGGCAAGGTCTGAAGGGTAGTCACTCAGCCAAAATGCCGGAGGGGAGCCATCTTAGCGATTATTTTGAACACCGGCTGCTTCTGCGTATTCCAGAAATTAGTTTACATCTTCTCAACCCAAGAGTTCAAAATCAATGGTGACATCCAAATCATTGAGATAGTTGAACACAGATGTCACTAATAAATGTCTGCACTGCATCTTAAGAATTAAGGTCAACCACAGTAAAAAAAAAACAGCAACTTAATTCACCCTGAAAGCCTTTCAACTGAACCAGTCAGCCTCTTCCCTCGTGGTCCTGTTACATTAGACACAGCAGTTTGTTAATCCCGTTTTTCCATTCCTTCTGACATCTGTGCGGGGTGAGGGAACCAGGTTTGACCCAATGCATTCTTTGCTGTTTAACATCATTAGCAATGTGAGGTTTCCTCAGATTCTGTCATAGAGATGTCTTCTCATTACACTTCAATTACCTTAGTCACTTTCGGAAGTGAAGTCTTCAAATCAGAATAACTTCTCACCAAGTCCTGCTGTGTTTTGAGATACTGAGCACAAGCTTAAGCACCTCTCACCGCCCTCACAAAGCAGAGGTAAAAATCACATAGGGAAATTCCAGTGGGTCAGTCTTCTGTGCCTTCTGATCACTAGTCAGGAAAATGCCCTAATTTCGGGCTCGGCATGATGCTGAACTCTTCTTCCGCCGTCTTCGTCTCCGTGCTCACTTCTTTGGGCAGGAGTCCTCTCCCCGTTCAACGGATCCTTTTACCCACCTCCAATATTCTCCCTCCACTTGGACCCCTCCCTCTGGATTCTTACCTTCTCTTGATCTTTTCATTGAGAACTGTTGGCGTGACATTAGCCGTCTCAATTTCTCTGCTCCTCTCACCCATTCTAATCTGTCTCTCTCTGAACTCACTGCGCTCCGTTCTCTCAGGTCCAACCCCAACATTGTCATCAAACCCGCTGACAAGGGTGGTACTGTTGTTGTCTGGCGCATTGACCTCTACCTCGCGGAGGCTGAGCGTCAACTCGCAGACGTTTCCTCCTACCTCTCCCTGGACCATGACCCCACCACAGAACATCAAGCCATTGTTTCCAGGACTGTCACTGACCTCATCTCCTCTGGAGATCTTCCTCCCACAGCTTCCAACTTGATAGTCGCCCAACCTCGGACGGCCCGCTTCTACCTCCTACCCAAAATCCACAAACAGAACTGTCCTGGCAGACCGATCGTGTCAGCCTGTTCCTGCCCCACGGAACTCATTTCTCGTTATCTTGACTCCCTTCTCTCTCCCCTTGTCCAGTCCCTTCCCACCTACATCCGTGATTCCTCTGACACCTTATGTCACATCAACAATTTCCAGTTCCCTGGCCCCAACCGCTTCCTCTTCACCATGGATGTCCAATCCCTCTACACCTCCATCCCCCACCAGGATGGTCTGAGGGCCCTTAGCTTCATCCTTGAACAGAGGCCCCAACGATCCCCATCCACCACTACTCTCCTCCGTCTGGCTGAACTTGTTCTCACACTGAACAATTTCTCCTTTAACTCCTCTCACTTCCTCCAAATAAAAGGTGTGGCTATGGGTACCCGCATGGGCCCCAGCTATGCCTGTCTCTTTATGGGGTATGTGGAACATTCCTTGTTCCAGTCCTACTCCGGCCCCCTCCCACAACTCTTTCTCCGGTACATCGATGATTACTTCGGTGCTGCTTCATGCTCTCGTCGGGACCTGGAAAAATTTATTAATTTTGCTTCCAATCTCCACCCCTCCATCATCTTCACATGGTCCATCTCTGACACTTCCCTTCCTTGACCTCTCTGTCTCAATTTCTGATGATAGACTGTCCACCAATATCCATTACAAGCCTACCGACTCCCACAGCTACCTCGACTACAGCTCCTCACACCCCGCTTCCTGTAAAGACTGCATCCCATTCTCTCAGTTCCTTCGCCTCCGTCGCATCTGTTCTGATGACGCTACCTTCAAAAACAGCTCCTCTGACATGTCCTCCTTCTTCCTTAACCGAGGTTTTCCATCCACGGTCGTTGACAGGGCCCTCAACCGTGTCCGGCCCATATCCCGCGCATCCTCCCTCACGCCTTCTCCTCCTTCCCAGAAGCTTGATAGGGTCCCCCTTGTCCTCACTTATCACCCCACCAGCCTCCGCATTCAAAGGATCATCCTCCGCCATTTCCGCCAACTCCAGCATGATGCCACCACCAAACACATCTTCCCTTCACCCCCCTTGACGGCATTCCGTAGGGATCGTTCCCTCCGGGACACCCTGGTCCACTCCTCCATCACCCCCTACTCCTCAACCCCCACTTATGGCACCTCCCCATGCCCACGCAGAAGATGCAACACCTGCCCCTTCACTTCCTCCCTCCTCACCGTCCAAGGGCCCAAACACTCCTTTCAAGTGAAGCAGCATTTCACTTGCATTTCCCCTAACTTAGTCTACTGCATTCGTTGCTCCCAATGGAACACCTGCGGTCTGTCCGCAAGAAAGACCCAAACCTCCCTGTCGCTTGCCATTTTAACACTCCACCCTGTTCTCTTGCCCACATGTCTGTCCTTGGCTTGCTGCATTGTTCCAGTGAAGCCCAACGCAAACTGGAGGAACAGCACCTCATCTTCTGACTAGGTACTTTACAGCCCTCCGGGCTGAATATTGAATTCAACAACTTTAGATCTTAAACTCCCCCTCCCCCCATCCCCACCCTTTTTTTTCCGCCCCCCCCCGTTTTTTTTCCAATAATTTATATAGATTCTTCTTTCCCCACCTATTTCCATTATTTTTAAATCTAAAACTAAAACCTTTAGTCTTTCCACCCCACCCCCACTAGAGCTGTACTTTGAATATCCTGTCTTCCATTCTTAATTAGCACTTTTCTCAGACAAAGACCACCACCTTCAACACCTCTTTGACCCTTTTGTCTGTGACATCTTTTGATTATCTGCTCATCTCCACAATCATCACACCACACCCTCAATGTGTCTCTTCCCCACCCCCCGCCCCCCACCTTAAACCAATTTATATTTCTCCCTTCTTCTAACTATGCTCCAGTTCTGCCGAAGGGCCATGAAGGCTCGAAACGTTAACTGATTTCTTCTCCGCCGATGCTGCCAGACTTGCTGAGTTTTTCCAGGTAATTCTGTTTTTGTTTTGGATTTCCAGCATCCGCAGTAGCTTTTAGCTTTTTGTTTTTAGCCCTATGAGATGGTTGCTTTCTCTGCTATTATGGCTACTGAAGGTGCATTGCTCAGGAAAGGGACTTGCATTGCATAGGATCGACAGCACAACAACATTCCCCTCCCACACTTCATCTCACCTGAGAAACAGATCAAGCCCCACAAGGGGAGAGACTGCTCAGTGCCTCACTGCCCAAAATGGATAATATTGGAAATTCAAAGCAATGGGGGTTAAACCTACATAATATCCCAAGTGGATAAGCCTCCAAATAGTCACAATTGAAAATAAGCTACATATCCATTAATGATTAATGCTGGAAAAAAAAATAACTGGTATTGATATAGTACACTTCATGACCTCAGGATGACCCAAAGCCCTTCACAGTCAATGAAGTATTTTTGAAGTGTTGCGTTGTATTGGAGGAAATGCAGCAACCAATTTGCACACAGCAAGGTCCCACATACAGCAGTGTGATAATGGCCAAATCATTGGCTTGAGCTTGAGGAATAAATATTGGCTAGGATACCCGATTAACTCCCCTGCTGTTCTTCGAAATAATGCCATGGGGCAGAACTTTACCGTCCCTCGCCAGAGGGTTTACAAGCAGCTGTTGGGGAGGTGGGTGGGTAAAATTCCCCATGTGGCCTTCCCCCTGCCTCCCTGCCTGCCCCCGCCTTGTCTGCAAGTTTACAGGGGTGGGGAGGTGGGGAACGATGCAGGCAAGGCTTGCCCACCCTCACACCAATTAAGGCCCTTAAGTGGCCAGTCATTGGCCATTTAAGGGCCGCTTCCCGCCCATCTGCAATTTTCTGGCTGGCGAGGGGGATAGCTGGCAGGTCACTCTGCTCAGACTTCGGGCTGGGGGGGCACCCCTATTTCTGTCCCCCTTTTGAGATTGGGCAACCCCTTCCCCGGTTGTCCCCTCCAGCCTGGCCTTGACCATCACGATCCCGACCCCCCTCCCCTCCCCCACCACTTTGAAGCCTCTCCTCCCGTCCTAACCATGTGGTCCATCTCCATCCCAGCCCCAGGATTTAGAATCTGGGGACTACCTGTAGTTTCAGCAATGCTCCCAGTGGCACTGTTAGGACTACAGACCTGTCGACCAATCAGTTTGGCTAGCAGCTCTGTGAGGCGGAACTTCTTCCTGAGTGAGGTGGGGGGGACTAGAATCCCTCCTCCAGCCAATTAACACTCCTCGGAGCATTAAGTGGCTACAGAGCGGGTGGTATTGGCAAGGATGCATTCCCTGCCAAATCTTCAGGTGGCGGAACAAGACAATTCCGGCCATGGGGTGTCTTATATCCACCTGAGACAGCAGGCAGTGTCTCAGTTTAAGGTCTCCTTTGAAAACCAGCAGCTCCAGCATGCTGTGCAGCACTCCCTCTGTACCGCACTAGAGTACTAACCTGGATTATGTGCTCAGGTCTCGGGAGTGGGAACTGAACCCACAACCTTCTGTCTGGTGCGTGTGCGACCAACTGAACCACAGCTGAAAGGGAAAATATGAAAGAAATTTGTACAGGGAGCTTCAGAATTACTTGATTTGTTAGAATACCTACAAAAGGCAAACCCTGTTCCTACATGCTCTAAACTGAGACAGAATACTATTTCGTAAACACAGTTTGACACGAATGGAGATGGAGAGATCAGCACAACCGAACTTCGTGAAGCCATGAAAAAATTACTGGGTCAGCAGATTGGACACAGGGACATTGAAGAAATACTGAAAGATGTTGACCTGAATGGGGATGGGCGTGTTGACTTTGAAGGTAAGAGCCAGCTTTGTTGTATCACAATTAGTGGTTTGGTAGCACAGAACCTGAGCAAGGCTGAAAGAAGTCATTTTGTTGACGCTTTTCAGCTTGCACTCATCAGGACAATGGCAAGAATACCAATGTCAGGGGAAGCAACAACTTCATAATGTATGGGAAGAGAGTGCTAATTGGTTGGCAAGTGGACTCTGATTGGTAGAGGCATTGCCATGGAGAATGCACCAGTTAGTGGTGACTAACAGTTAACTGCCAAGAATTGTTTAAAATTTTAAACCACGCAGCTTGACTCTGTGTTTTAACATTAGGGCCCTGTTCTTTGCAGACAGAAAGAACCCACACACACACTGCGCCTGTTTCAGCTAAACAAAAGAAGCGACAGCCATTCACTGGGCAATGCCGTGACCAATCAGAGTCAAGCTGCCTGGTTTAAATTTCAAACAATGCTTGACAGTTAACTCTTAGTCATCATTAACTAGTACATTCTCCATAGCAATGCTCTACCAATCAGAGATGAAGTTAAGCATGGCAGGTTTGGGAGGAACAGGGGCTTTTGGATCTATACGGGGTAAGATGGATAGCTCCCTGTAAACAGCATAGGGGTCACCATGCGCGATTAACCTGTACCGGTACCTCCTGAAGCAGGAAGCTTGCAAACTGCATGGGTCTGCAAATGTTCTCAGGGATTTTGACACCACAAGTGGTCAGAGCAGAACACTTGAAGTCAGAACTAAGGCCATCACACGACACAATGCTCCTTGTAAACTGCAGCACCTGTAAATAGGAGTACAAACTACCAAACCCGTCTACTAACCCAGCAAAAAGATCATTGCCGATCCCTTTAAATAGCACTAGTGGGGGTCATTCCTGCTGCCGAATGTAGGTTCAGCTGTGTGAGGATGAGAGAGGGTATTGATGAGAGAGGGTATTGGCGAGAGAGGGTATTGATGAGAGAGGGTATTGGCGAGAGGGGGTATTGGCGAGAGAGGGTATTGGCGAGAGAGGGTATTGGCGAGAGAGGGTATTGATGAGAGAGGGTATTGGTGAGAGAGGGTATTGGCGAAAGAGGGTATTGATGAGAGAGGGTATTGGCGAGAGAGGGTATTGATGAGAGGGTATTGGCAAGAGAGGGAATTAATGACAAAGGGTATTGGCGAGAGAGGGTATTGATGAGAGAGGGTATTGATGAAAGAGGGTATTGGCAAGAGAGGGTATTGGCGAGAGAGGGTATTGGCGAGAGAGGGTATTGGCGAGAGAGGGTATTAATGAGAAAGGGTATTGACGAGAGAGGGTATTGATGAGAGAGGGTATTGGTGAGAGTATTGGCGAGAAAGGGTATTGATGAGAGAGGGTATTGGCGAGAGAGGGTATTGATGAGAGAGGGTATTGGCGAGAGCATTCAGGTCAAAAATGGCAGCACTGGCATCAAATCAGTGTTGCACATTCACGGATTGACATCACAATCCGCCTACTCCACATACTTTTGCTGCACGCTTCTGACATCCGCACTTACCTCTTCACCAAAATAGCGTCTAAAGGGGCCTTCAGCAGAAATGTGTACAAATACCATTTTTGGACCTTCAGCCACACCCATAACGTTGAGAAATATGGGCGCTCCGCAACTGACATTTGCAGCCAAAATTCCCAGAGCTCTCTAGCACTGGCAGTTTCCTCGTGTCCTGTCTGGGTTTGGTTGTTAGAGATTGATTACAATGATTAGTCACCTCCATTATTGTTATATTATGTGAATACCAGGATGGTAGAAGGTGAACTAGATGGACCTTGGTCCTTATTATCTGGCAATTCCGATGTTCTGATCTACTTTAACATTTTAAAAGTGACTTTTTACTTGTTGAGCTTCCATCAAGGTAAGAGCAGGAGTAGGCTATTCAGCCCCTTGAACCTGTTCTATCCTTCTATTAGATCATGGCTAATTTGTCCCTCGACTACATTTACATGCATTTTGCTCCACATCCTTTGATATTTACCCAACAATTATCTATCAATCTCAATCTTGAATAGTTCAGTTTATGCAGAAACCATGGCCTTTTGGAGGAGGGGGCTTCCTCAATTCTACTGCCCTTTTTGTTAGAAAATGCTGCCCGATTTTGCTCCTAACAGGCCCAGCTCTAACTTTAAGATTTCCGGATTTCTCTGCCTACTTTGTCAAGTCCCACTACCATTTTAAACAACTTCACTCACCCCTGCACCTACAAAACTCAAGGGAATGCAAGCCAAGTTTATGCAACCTGTCCTCTAGCCTCGGAGTCAAAAGGCCATGGGTTCATTTCACGTTCCAGAGACCTGAGAGCACATAATCCAGGTTGACACCAGTGCAACACTGTCACATGTATCATCTTTCAGATGGGATGTTACCTGCAGTCTACCCTTTCAGGTGGATGTAAAAAACTCAGCTGCACTGTTTGAAGACGAATTGGGGAGTTCTCCCCGGTGTCCTAGACACACACCAACTCCCAAAGACCAGGCTCCAACACACTACACTCCCACGCACCAACACCCCACATACTACACAAAAACAGAAAATGCTGGAAAGACCCAGCATCCATGGAGAGAGACACAGAGCCAAAAGCTCGAGTCCGTATGACCCTTCAGAGCTCTGAAGAAGGGTCATATGGACTCGAAGTGTTGGCTTTGTTTCTCCACGGATGCTGCTAGGCCTGCTGGGTTTTTCCAGAATTTTCTGTTTTTGTTTCGGATTTCCAGCATCCACAGTATTTTGCTTTTACCCCACATACCACACTCTCTCACACTACATTCTGAGACTCCACACTTCCACCTCCACACTCTGTTACCCCCACCTCCACAGCACCCCCCCCCCAAGAAACACACACAATTAGTAATAGCAGGACAACTATCAGAATTAGCTGATCTTTTCCATTCCTAGTCAAGGGGCTCTGACCCTAATTGCAGCACTGCTATTGTTACCCCACTCTTTAAACTTACTAACTCAATACAAATCTGCCAGTGGAACCTGTGGACAGCTCAGGATTATACTGGGCAGGACATTAACCCACTGAGCTATTGGAGAGTGAGCTCTGACCCTGAGGAGAGGGAGCTCTGACCCTGAGGAGAGGGAGCTCTGACCCTGAGCTATCGGAGAGGGAGCTCGACCCTGAGCTATCAGAGAGGGAGCTCTGACCCTGAGCTATCAGAGAGGGAGCTCTGACCCTGAGCTATCAGAGAGGGAGCTCTGACCCTGAGCTATCAGAGAGGGAGCTCTGACCCTGAGCTATCAGAGAGGGAGCTCTGACCCTGAGCTATCAGAGAGGGAGCTCTGACCCTGAGCTATCAGAGAGGGAGCTCTGACCCTGAAGTATCAGGGAGGGAGTCTGACCCTGAGCTATGGGAGAAGGAGCTCTAACCCTGAGCTAAGAGACTGGGAGCTCCCACCCTGAGCTATTGGAGAGGGAGCTCTGACCCTGGGCTATCAGAGGCGAGGGAGCTCTGACCCTGAGCTATGGGAGGAGAGGGAGCTCTGACCCCGAGCTATCAGAGAGGGAGCTCTGACCCCGAGCTATCAGAGAGGGAGCTCTGACCCTGAGGAGAGAGAGCTCTGACCCTGAGCTATGGGAGGCGAGGGAGCTCTGACCCTGAGCTATGGGAGGAGAGGGAGCTCTGACCCCGAGCTATCAGAGAGGGAGCTCTGACCCCGAGCTATCAGAGAGGGAGCTCTGACCCTGAGGAGAGAGAGCTCTGACCCTGAGCTATGGGAGGAGAGGGAGCTCTGACCCTGAGCTATGGGAGGAGAGGGAGCTCTGACCCCGAACTATCGGAGAGGGAGCTCTGACCCTGAGGAGAGGGAGCTCTGACCCTGAGCTATGGGAGGAGAGGGAGCTCTGACCCTGAGCTATTGGAGAGGGAGCTCTGACCCTGAGCTATGGGAGGAGAGGGAGCTCTGACCCGGAGCTATGGGAGGAGAGGGAGCTCTGACCCTGGGCTATCAGAGAGGGAGCTCTGACCCTGAGGAGAGAGAGCTCTGATCCTGAGGAGAGGGAGCTCTGATCCTGAGGAGAGGGAGCTCTGATCCTGAGGAGAGGGAGCTCTGACCCTGGGCTATCAGAGGAGAGGGGGCTCTGACCCTGAGCTATCAGAGAGGGAGCTCTGACCCTGAGGAGAGGGAGCTCTGACCCTGGGCTATCAGAGGAGAGGGAGCTCTGACCCTGAGCTATGGGAGGAGAGGGAGCTCTGACCCTGAGCTATGGGAGGAGAGGGAGCTCTGACCCTGAGCTATTGGAGAGGGAGCTCTGACCCTGAGCTATGGGAGTAGAGGGAGCTCTGACCCTGGGCTATCAGAGAGGGAGCTCTGACCCTGAGGAGAGAGAGCTCTGATCCTGAGGAGAGGGAGCTCTGATCCTGAGGAGAGGGAGCTCTGACCCTGGGCTATCAGAGGAGAGGGGGCTCTGACCCTGAGCTATCAGAGAGGGAGCTCTGACCCTGAGGAGAGGGAGCTCTGATCCTGAGGAGAGGGAGCTCTGATCCTGAGGAGAGGGAGCTCTGATCCTGAGGAGAGGGAGCTCTGACCCTGAGCTATGGGAGGAGAGGGAGCTCTGACCCTGAGCTATCGGAGAGGGAGCTCTGACCCTGAGGAGAGGGAGCTCTGACCCTGAGCTATCAGACTGGGAGCTCCGACCCTGAGATATCAGAGGAGAGGGAGCTCTGGGCAGTTCACTTGCTGAGTTTCATGTCCTGTTCAGATTACTCTGGAACGGTTTTTTGGAGCTGTTGGCTGGTCTTTTTTTGTTATTTAATGTTATTACCTTGGCAGAATTTGTCCGGATGATGTCCCGCTGACAGAGGAGAGGAGGATCCTGGATCAAGATTTCAAATAACCGTGAACTGACAGAAACTGATGCAATATCTTAATGCTCTGGAGACTTTAATCAAATGGCTCTTCTGAATGCAGAGCAAAATCTCTTTCTATTCCAAACTACTGAGCAAATTCCGAGTTTCCAACAAGGTGGAACTATAAACTGAAACAAAGACACTCTTTATATCCTTCTGCTGCTGCCTGAGTTCCACAGTAACTATAATCCCAGGTTTTGCACGGCTGACCCTCACCAAGGACCGTGCACATAAACACGATGGTGAAGTGGTGTTTCTTTAAGTGTGCAGTGCTCAAAATAAAAACACTAATGTCATTAACAGATGAAATTTGAAGTTGTAACAAGCTGTAGCTCCTCGGGCTTTTATGTGGCATTGGAGGGTTTATCTTTCAGCGAGAATTCAGAACATCAGGGATAAGAATTACTCTGTGACTATATTGATCACACTGACGGGCATATCTGCATTAAATTTGTCTCGGCACTATCTTCACAATGCCATTATAATGAATGGGCTGACAATTGCATTGAAATAGCAGAAACAGGATTGTAATGCATTCTTGCATGAACCCGCTGTACTAAAATAGCTTCACAGAAGAAATCAAACCTCCTGGTGTTGGTCGGTTTTGTGGTGAGATCCCAGGATTTCATACCCCAGCATGTCAAATTCATCCCAACACAATGGAAAAAATCTCCACAAGCGTCTTCATTAGTAGAAACCAGAGGTCACAATAGGGCAAGCTGCCTTTTTCTTCAAAGTTTGAATTTGATTGAACTCTGTCTTCGATTTCATGTTGTGTTCTGGAAAGCACTGCCTGCAGGGGCTGGTGGAAGCAGATTCAATAGTAAATCTCAAAAAAAGAATTGGATAAACACTTGAAGGTGAAAACTTTGCAGGGCTGTCCGGAAAGAGCAAGAGAGTGAGACAACTTAGAGGTGGATAGCTATTTCAAAGAGCCCACGCAGACACGATGGGCTAAATGGCTGCCTGTACTCTATGATTCTATTCCATTTCAGCACATTTCTTTGTTTATGCGCATCAAGGTGAGGAGTGTTAGCATCAGATATTTTTACCCATTTCAGGCATTCAGTGTTAGCACCAACCACTCTCAGACCAGTTGCCGCAGAGGTAGCTGAAATGGAATGTTCCAGATCATCTTTCCAGCTCTTAGACGCCACCCCCCCCCCCTCCCCAACCAGGTGTTGGCTACTCTCAGTCTCTCTCTAGTGCAGGTCGAGTGCACAAATGGGGGCAATGGCAAGCAATTCTCCTCAGGCTGATTACAATTGCTCTATAAACTATGTAGATTCACTCCTCCCTCCACGAACATCAAATGAAATCTTGATGATTTGATCAGCCTTTTGTCATTTCCCTCAGAATGAATTGGGTGATGGGGAGAAGGAAGCTGGAGGGGTGAAGTGCCCTTTACCCATTCCGCAATTCTTTAATGCTCTTAACCACAGCTTCAGTGACACAGTCCTTGTAATGGAGTCTTTTGAGGCCTTAGGAATTAATGGGAGTTCTTTGATCCTGAAAGGCTGACCGTTAGCTTTAGAACCGGCCTACAAATTGCTTGTCCCCGTTCATGCTCTCCCCTTAGATTGGGAATGTAGGGTATTCCATATATAGACATCTCCATGGAGACATGGTTGAACAATTTGTGAAAGCACCTGTCAAGGATCTCTTTCTCTTCCCTCAGCTAAAAGATCTAGTCAAGTCTGAAATACCTTTCCGCTTTTTCCCTAGCTCAGGGCCAGGGCCATGGAGAGAACTCCCATCCCTGCCCAGGCTGACATTGGCTGACTCAGCACTGACCGGGGATCCAACTACAGACCTTCCCAGTCTGTATAATATTGCACAGGGCAGTTTAGACTTTGAGGGTAATGGGCCCCATACTGCTAAGAAGCAGAAGCAATCTAAAAATGATCAGTTAATTAAAAAGGTGAGTAAGTTTAACCTAAGCTGCTGCTGGGATGAGGGTATAGAAACCAGGTCCATGGAAAGTAAATCCGGACAGGCATTAACCAGGCAGCCAGCCCGATCCCAGCATCTTCTTGTTGGGCAGGTCAGATTAAAATTACCCCAAGGTAACCAGAGCCAATAAATGGCTAAAAGAAAAGACATTTGAATGACAATTTGTAGAACGGCTTTGGTTAATGATGATATTATGGAATAGCTGAAATGCAGGATTCAGTTTGATCCTCTCAGGCTCTGTGACTATAAAATAGCATATAGACAAAGTTCAACCTCATTTTTAAAGGACTATTAAGTATTCATTTGGTATTATTACACTCCATTGGTACCAGAATGTAGAATAATTAAATGGAGATTTAAAATGCCAATTATAAATATACGTCTACAGTGGCTTGTGTGTGGATTCCTGGATCAATGATCTATTGTTTGCTGTGGTATATGTACAGATAAATCTTGTTCTCTGGGCTGGGTACTTGCAATCTCCCTGCGGAGAATGATGGAATTGGGTTTCTGTTTGCAAACTTGTCCATCATGAGGTTCTTTGTTGCTTTTGTAGCCAGAGCTAATGTTATAATTATGTTAACCATAGGCTCTGATTTATCAGGCAGAAGTCAGGAAATTATGGATCAGTTAGTCTCACTCTAGCTGTCAGCAGATAACTGGGGCCTGGCATTTTGCCCTGGACTGGGCCCAGCACTGTTATAATTGTCCAGTTCTACTGGGATCCTCATGGAGAAAAGGTTGGGGTGGTAAAATCTTCCCCCACCCCTTTGCCACATCAAGGGCACCTGGCTGAGAGAGTTCATGGGTTTCCCTGGGCCAATAAGGCACTGGATCAGCCCAGCAGGACCCCTGCCTGGTGAAGCTACAACACAGGACTACTTGCGTGCCAAACAGTGAAAGCAGCAAGCAATCAACAGAGCTAAGTGATCCCACAACCAATGGATCACATCTAAGCTCTGCAATCCTACAAGATCCAGTCGTGAATGCTGGTGGACAATTAAACAACTCACCGGAGGAGGAGGCTCCACAAATATCCCCATCCTCAATGATGGGGGAGCCCAGCACATCAGTGCAAAAGTCAAGGCTGAAGCACTTGCTAAATCTTCAGCCAGAAGTGCCGAGTGGATGATCCAACCAGCCTCCTCCGGAGGTCCCCAGCATCACAGATGTTGGTCTTCAGCCAATTTGATTCACTCCATGTGATATGGCTGAAGGCACTGGACACGAAAAGGCTATGAGCCCTGACAATATTCCAATAATTGTACTGAAAACTTGTGCTCCAGAACTTGCCGCACCTCTAGCCAAACTGTTCCGGTAACGTTACAACACATCTACCCGGCTATGTGGAAAATTGCCCAGGTGTGTCCTGTCCACAAAAAGCAGGACAAATTGAACCTGGCCAAATATCGCCCTATCACTCTACTCTCGATAATTAGTAAAGTGATGGAAATTGTCATCAACAGTGCTATCAAGCGGTACTTAGCAATAACCTGCTCAACAACACTTAGTTTGGATTCCACCAAGGTCACTCAGCTCCTGACCTCATTACAGCCTTGGTCCATGGACAAAAGAGCTGAACTCAAGAGGTGAGGTGAGAGTGACTGCCCTTGACATCAAGTCAGCATTTGACCGAGTGTGGCATCAAGGAGCCCTAGCAAAACCGGAGTCAGTGGGAATCAGGGGAAAACTCTCTGCTGGCTGGAGTCATACAGCAAAAGGTAGATGGTTGTGGTTGTTGGAAGTCAATCATCTCAGTCTTGAGACATCGCTGTAGGAGTTCCTCAGGTCCTAGGCCCAGCCATCTTCAGCTGCTTCACCAATGACCTTCCTTTAATCATAAGGTCAGAAGTGGGGATGTTTGCTGATGATTGCAAAATGATCAGCACTATTCGTGACTCCTCAGATACTGAATCAGTCCATGTCCAAATGCTGCAAGACCCGGACAATATCCAGGCTTGGGCTGATAAGTGGCAAGTAACATTCGCGCCACATAAGTGTCAGGCAATGACTATCTCCTTTGGCATTGCCATTGGTGAATCCCCCACTATCAACATCCTGGGGGTTACCATTGACCAGAAACTGAACTGGGCCAGCCATATAAATACTGTGGTCACAAGAGCAGGTCAGAGGCTGGGAATTCTGCAGAGTAACTCCTGTCTCCCCAAAGCCTGTCCGCCATCTACAAGGCACAAGTCAGGAGTGTGATGGAATACTCCCCACTTGTTTGGATGACCGCAGCTCCAACAACACTAAAGAAGCTCGATAGCATCCAGGGCAAAGCATCCCACTTGATTGGAACCCAGTCCACCACCTTCAATATCCACTTCCTCCACCACCGATGCTGCAGCAGTGTGTACCATCTACAAATGCACTGCAGTAACTCATCAAGTCTCCTTCGACAGCACCTTCCAAACCCACGACCTCTACCACCTAGAAGGACAAGGGCAGCAGACATATGGAAACACCACCACCTGGAGGTTCCCCTCCAAGTTACTCACCATCCTGACTTGGAAATAAATCACCATTTCTTCACTGTCACTGGAACTCCCTCCCTAACAGCACTGTGGGTGTACCTACACCACATGGACTGCAGCGGTTCAAGGAGGCAGCTCACAACCACCTTCTCGAGGGAAATTAGGAATGGGCAATAAATGCTGGCCCAGCCAGTGAAGCCCACATCCCGTGAATGAATAAAACAAAACTACTAAGCACTCGTCTTTATGTATAAAACAACAATAGCTGCAGTTCTAAAATAATCCATTGACTGTGAAGCACTTTAGAATGTGCTGAGAACATTGAAACGTGTTTTTAAAAATGAAAGTTCTTCTTTGGCAAATGCGAGGTAAGAAAAAACGTTTTCACACAGCGAGTAGTTAGGGTTTGGAATGCACTGCCTGGAAGTGTGGCAGAGGCAGATTCAATTGAGGCATTCAAGAGGGCTTTGGATAATTATTTAAATGGAAACAATGTGCAGCGTTATGGGGAAAAGGCAGGAGATTGGCATTAAGTTATAATGCTGAGAGAGCCGGTGCAGACACGATGGGCCAAATGGCCTCCTTCTACATCGTAACAATTCTGTGATTTGGCGACTTTCTTTTCAATTCTAAACAATGTTGGAATCATACTAGGCCTTAGTCAGGCAGTAGCCGGGGAACTGTGTACAGTTTTGGGCACCACAATTATCTGAAGGAAAAGTAACAAATGGAAAAGTTGCAGTTCAAACTCACCAGGATGATACCCGGGATGAAGGGCTACAATTATGAGAAGAGACTTGAAAATTAGGGCATTTTCAGTGGCGCTGTTACGCAGAGACATGAAAGGGATCTTCAGCCTTATGAAAGGTTAAGATAAAGTAAATAGTGATGAGTTATTTCCACTGGTTGGTGAGATGACAGCAAAAGGCACAAATTTAAGACAAATCTCAAAGAAGAATGGGTGGTTAAAAAAAGCATCCTTTACACAAGATTATTAGAACTAGAATCGGGCCTATGGCAATTTGGAAAAAAAACAGTTGGTGATTATGGGGAGCCGGTGGCAAAGTGGGATTAGACCAGGTGGTTGCTAGGAAGGTGAAAACAGCCTGATTCTGTACTACAACAATTTGGAGGAGATTTCGGTCCTGATCACGCCTATTGGTTTGGAGTGAACAATTAGCGTTGGAGTGGAGGCAATTTCGGGGCATGATCTGTCACGCCCGATCCCTCCTGGGAAACTTCCTCATATCCGGGCCGTACACTTGATTCAGGTCTTAGCTGCCTTCAACATGTAAAACCAGAATCCTGCTGTCCAGTCCTACTGGAAATCCCTCATAAACTGTGCAGGACACATGTTGCAGTTGTAAAAGCGTGTTTCTCATGTTGATATTTCTGTGGGGCCAGAAGGAGTATCCACAAGAAAAATATCTTGGGCCACAGCTAACCTGGGCTCACCTCTTCCTGACAAAAGAAAATCTGTGCGAGGAAGCAGTTAGCGGCGAATTGTTTCATGTGTTCAGCAGAATGTGGTTTCTCAAGATGACCGGCTGTTATTTGATAAAGTTGTGTGGCAGCAGCCATATATGAGCAAAGAAGTTAAATAACAGCAAAGACCGCTTTATAAAGTTTGCCCTATTCCTCATCAGGCAATAATGATAACAGATTGCGTCCTTACATTGCTGTCGTGTAGATGTAATATCTCACGTGCTTTACAGAGAGACGAACAGCAAGCAGAACAAGGAATGATTAGGGTGAGACAGAACGCCTGGTGGCAGGGATTTTTAACAAGGAGGTAATACCCGTTTGGAGAAAACTCCTGCCCTAAATTACCCCAACATCCCAGGACCAACCTCCCTCTCTCCCCTGTGCACGTTGGCCAAATCTGTACCAAGGAACTTGCCCAATACACAATAGGCACCCAGTGGCCCTTTAAGGGCTACTGGTGCCCAACAGTGCAGCCGCAGAGTTCCTGCTGAGAAACATGCCCAAATTGCCAGGAAGTTGCATCTCTGTGCGCAGGTTTGTGTAGTGATGGCATCAGGAATTCAGCCCCCATTATCAGCCTTAAGGTGTTCAGCCCCGATACGGACTCCAACTCCTTGGGGGTAATGGTGACCATGGATAGAGTAGGGCCCTGAAAGTCTTCAGGGATTTTCCCAATCTCCAGGTGGGGGGCACCAGCAGAATCTCTGGAGAAACAGGGAAAACAGCTGAAAATAAGGTGTATCTCTCAGGATAAGAGGATGACCATTAAAGTGAGATAAGAAATTTCTTCACTCCAAGGGTTGTGAATCTTTGGAATTCTCTACCCCATGGGTTTATGGGTGCTCCATCGTTGACTATATTTAAGGCTGAAGTAGATTTTTGGTCTCTCAGGGAATCGAGGGATATGGGGAGCGGGTATGAAAGTGAAGCTGAAGCCCAAGATAAGCCATGATCGTATTGGATGATGGAGTAGACTTGATGAGCCGTATGGTCTACTCCTGCTCCTGTCTCTTGTGCTCTTCCATCTGTGGGGTAGAAATCTGTCCCTAAGTCCCACCAAAGTAACTGCAGGCGATCAGGAGAACCTCAGTGGGATTTCCTGTCCCAATTATTAATCCCCATGTGGAGTAGTGTCATACAGCACACAGGAGACCATTCAGTCCATCATACCAGTGCTGGTTCTTTGAAAGATCTATTCAAATTGTTTTTTTTAATTATGTATTTATTCATGAGATGTGGGCATCACTGGCTTGGCCAGCATTAATTGCACATCTATAATTGCTCTGGAGAAAGTGGTGGTGAGGCACCTTGAACTGTTGCAGTCCATGTGGTGCAAATACACCCACAGTACTGTTAGGTATGTGGTTTCAGGATTTTGACTCAGCAACAATGAGGGAGCAACGATATATTTTTAAAGTCAGGATGGTGTGTGACTTGGAGAGGAAGTTAGAGTTGGTAATGTTCCCTTGCAACTGTGCCCTTATTCTTCCATGTGGTAGGTGCCGTTTGTTTGGAAGGTACTATCGAGTTGTTGCAGCACATCCTGTAGATGGTACATACTGCTGCCACAGTACACTGATGGCGGAGGGAGTGAATGGGTGCCCAATCAAGTGCGCTGCTTTGTTCTAGATTGTGTTGAGGTTTTTGGAGCTGCACTCATCCAGGCAATTGGAGACCATTCCATCACACTCTCAACTTGTGCCTTGTAGATGGTGGGCAGAGTTTGGAGAGTCAAGAAGTGAGTTACTCGCTGCAGAATTCCCAGCTTCTGACCTGCTCTTGTAGCCACAGCATTTATTGGCGGGTCCAGTTAAGTTTATGGTCAATGGTTGTCCATCAGAGTGTGATGGTAGGGATTCAATGATTCAACGTGTATGAATGTCAAGAGTAGGTAGTTAGATTCTTTCTTGCTGGTGATGGTCATTTCCTGGAATATGTGTGGTGCAAATGCTACTTGCCACTTATCAGCCCAAGGATTTTGTCCAGGTCTTGCTGCACGAGGGCACGGACTGCTTCAGTATCTGAGGAATTACGAATGGTAGGATTAGTCCTATTCCCGATGCCCTTTCCCCTTGGCCCTTCAAAGTTTTCCTTTTCAAATATATTTTTTTCCAATTCCCTTTTGAAAGTTGCTATTGAATCTGTTTCCACCACCCTGTCATGAAGTCCAGGTGATAGCAACTTGCTGCATTAAAACAAAATCTCCTCATCTCTCCTCTGGTCATTCTGCCAATTGTAGGGTGTTGGTTAGCTCAGTTGGCTGGATGGCTGGTTAGTGATGCCAACAGCATGGGTTCAATTCCTGTACCACTGAGGTCATCTGTGAAGGCCCTGCCTTCTCAACCCTGCCCCTCGCCTGAGGTGTGGTGACCCTCAAGTTAAACTCACCACCAGTCCTCTCTCTCTAATGAGAGAGCAGCCTATGGGTCCTCTGGGACTACAGTGACTTTCACTGCCAACTGTCTTCAATGACCCAACTCACCCACCATTGGAAAGAGTGTCTACTCAATCAAAGCCCTTCATCATTTTGAACGCTTCTTCAATTCTGGTCACTGTATCACAATTACAACATCCCACCTTTGAAACAAGTAGGCAAACTAAACTAGTAACTACAGCTTGGGGACCTCAGTCCCAAGAGGAGCCTAAGGAAGCTGGAAAAACTTACTGAGCTGCAATTCTTTGAACAAAGCCATGGGATCCTTGATGTTCACCTGAGGGTGGTTTTAAAGATGGAAAAAGAGGAGGCAGCAGGATTTAGGAAGGGCCTTCGTGCACCAAAAGAGAAAAGGGAGGTTAAAAATGGGCGGTAGAGATAATGGATGGACTGAGGGTGGATATTTTGAGGGAGAGGTGCTAACAGTAATTTTCAGAACTACACTAACGGTATAGGCACTAGAATGGATGGGAGACTGAGAGAAAATTGTGAGGGGGAAGGGAGAGAAAGAGAAGCTGAGGCAGCTTCATGGATGGTATCAATTTCAGAGGTGAAGAAATTCATGAGCTCTTTGGCATTGGAGTCAAGGGTTATAGAGGAAAGGGGATTGAAGAGGTGCTTAGTCATTAAGAAGAAGAGCATTGTTTTACCACTTCTATGCTGGAAACATGTCTATGCTGGACAGGCATGACATGACTGGAAATGTCTGATGAATGAATAAAAACAGAAGGTTCTGAAGAAGAGTAATACAACCTTGAAACTTTGGGCAGAATTTTATGTCCGGCAGGCGAGCACGCGCCTGACCCGATCGGGCGTAAAATAGCGCGCAATGACGTCAGGCGCGTGTCCCGACGTCGCGCGATATTTTGATCGCCGGGCATGAGCTGCACCCACCATATATTAAGAGGCCACTTAAGGCCATTAAAAAGCCAATTGATGGCGATTTTTCGTTGCCAGTGTGATTTCATGCTCGTTGCACGGGCAAAACAGGCAGACGGCAGCCAACAATTTCAAAAACCTCAACCAAGGGCGGGATTAAAAGTGTCAGCAGCATTTCCAGTGTGAGTAGTAAGGAGTTTGGTAGATAGTTTGCTGCTGGTTGCTTTTTGGTACTTGGCAGCTTCATCTCTGTTCAGGGCTTCATTGTTAGCATTTGCAGGCTTCATTTCAGTACTCCTTGGTGGCTCCAAAGACCCCGGAGAATTCGGACCATATGGATCCAGGTATCAGACAGCCTTCCCTTACCCTGGTAATGGGGATTGTGTCTCCGCTGGTGGCACCTCCTCTGAGGAGGAAGAGAGGGGCAGAAGGGAGAGGAGGCCAGTTGTCCCAATGCAGTTTCCAGCGAGGGACCTGTGGGAGGAGAGGTGCAGGCACAAGGGGCGCAGGGCCAGCAGGAAGTCCAAGGCAGAAGGGGCTGCAGAAGACGCCACTATCCTGCTGCCAGGGTTTACAGGCAGCTATGCAGCTACCTCAATATGTCTGAGGTGCAATGCCGAAGGAGGCTCCGCCTCTCCAGGGAGACAGTGACCTCCATTTGTCAGGTGATTGGGCCTGAGATCAGCTCTGACTGTGTGGGTGGACACCCTATGCCAGTGGCTCTGAAGGTCACAGTGGCCCCCAACTTCTATGCCTCTGGCTCTTTCCAGGGCTCAGTGGGGGATCTATGTGATGTCTCCCAATCAGCTGTCCACAGTTGCATCAAGCTGGTGACAGAAGCTCTGTTCACGCGGGTCATGACCTTTATTCTTTACCGTACAGACGAGGCCAGCCAGGCTGAGCGAGCCAGAGGCTTTGCAGCAATTGCTGGGTTCCCCCGTGTCCAGGGTGCAATTGACTGCACACATGTGGCCATCGAGGTGCCAGTGGGTCAGCCGGGTGCCTTCGTCAACAGGAAGGGCTTCCACTCCATGAAAGTGCAGATAGTTTGTGACCGCAGGATACAGTTTCTGCAAGTCTGTGCAAGGTACCCTCGCAGCTCCCATAACATTTACATCTTGAGACACTCCCAGGTGCCGAGGCTCTTCACTGCTCCAGCCCAACTTGATGGATGGCTCCTGGGTGACAAGGGCTATCCATTGAGAAAGGTGGCTCATGATGCCTCTCCACCACCCAAGAACAGAGGCAGAGCAGTGTTACAATACGAGTCATACCTCCACAAGGGCTGTGGTAGAGGACCATAGGTCTTCTCAAGATGCGCTTCCGATGCCTGGACCATTCAGGGAGTGCACTACAATACCCCCCAGAGCGGATGTCACTGATAGTGGTTGCATGTTGCGCTCTCCACAATCTGGCACTGGCAAGGGGGGACCTACTGGAGGAAGAGGATTTTGACGCAGCTCCACAGGCCACAGAGGAAGAGTCCAGTAGTGATTCTGAAGAGGAGCACAATGAGGAGAATGCTGAGGGCGTGGGGGCAGACCTCTGTAACCTCCAGGGAGGCAGGGACGCCTTGATCCAACGGTCCTTCAGCTAGGCTACAAAGATCAGCTCCCACCTCAAGCCAGGGCTGCCACCTCCATCTCGGGTGTCTGAAATAAACCTTTCATTTGCAGCCAAAGTCCACTCAATGCCTGTGCAATAAAGTATCGAGCCACTAATATCCAGCTCCAGATACTGGCGTACCCAACACCACTTTAAATAAAAAAGGTGAAGAATTCTCAGGCTATTACAACAAACAAAAATTTAACTCATGTTGACACTCATAACAAAGTAACAGAACCTTCTCTGGTCTTCAACACCAGACCAGTTAAAATAAACAAAACATGGCAGAACAGAAGATCACCTATGAACTGTCTGCCTTGTGCTCATGGTGCCTTAAACTTATGTTTGTGAGTGCCGCTTCTTGGTGCCACCCCTCACTGGTACCAGCATTGGAGACAGCTGTTGACTGTGGTGTCTTGTTGGCCTTGATGACCTTGGCGGTCGTCCTCTGGCCAGTGGAGCCCGTGCTGGCCCCGCCTGGGAAGGAGAGGCCAGTGCCACGGCTGGCATCTCCCCAGTCATCGCAGCCTCATCAGATGCCACAGTCACTGGCAGAGGGGCAGAGGAGCTGCCCTGAGAGGAGCCCACAGAGATAACAAGCAGTAATGTGCCAACGTGAGGTCACTCTGGACCTCCCTGCTCGCCATTGATGGACGGGCGCCTAGCTAGGATACTGGGTGCCTCATCCATCTCCTACATGGACACTGACCAGCTGAGGTCACTGCCTGTGTGAGGGCTTGCAGGTCTGAGCAAACCCCAGGAACCCATGATTTTCTTCCTGGAGCTGCCTCTCCTTGAGAGTCGCCACTCCGCAGTGTACTCAGCTATGAGGGTCTACACAGTGCTCATGCTCCGCATGGACTCCTCCATAAAGGAGACCATAGCACGCATACCCTCATGGATCTCCGCCAGATCCTTCCGCATATCCCGTTGGACATCCAGCATCTGCTGCCTAAGGACAACTCCAGAGGCTCATCATCTGCCTTTGACTCAGCATCGTCCTGGTCCCCAGCAATCCTCTGTCTGCCGGCGCCCCGGACACTCTCTTCCTCCGCCTGCACCTCAAGCGAGTGTGAAGTGCCCTCACCAATGTGCACTGACACTCTAGCCGAAGATCAAATGCCCATCGAGGCGCTGGTATCTGTGCTGGTGCCTGGTTCAGAGAGCAACTGTGACACAGGTGCATCTGGAGCCTGGTGGTCCTCTGGCGTCAGGGGTGGCTCTTCGGGGTCCTGCGATTGGGTGCGTGGTGGCAAACCTAAGGGAGAACAACAATGTGTCATTAGTTTAAGTCATCTCACCGTCACTGTGCATGCCAGGCACCCTGGTGTGACCATGGAGATCTGCATCTTGGTGCCATCGTCTTTCAATGATCAACGGGGACTCTAGTTTTGAGGCTCCCATCAGTGATGAGGCTACACAAGAATGTTTGCAGCATTTGAAACTCTCACTTCTATGCACTGCACTCTTACCTTTGTCTGACACCACAGCCATTGGCCAACAGGCTGCCAGGCCTGCTGAGTTTTTCCAGCATTTTCTGTTTTTATTTCAGAATTCCAGAATCCGCAATATTTTGCTTTTATCCAAACAGAAGAGTGTTTGAGATCCTACCTCTCTGACATCAAGAAGCCCAAGGTGGGGTTTGTGCCATGGGGAACAGCGAGGGCAGAAAACAGTTTTGGCCAGGAATGGATTGATAGTAGGAACCAAAGCCTGAAAGGCAGATGTAGCTGTGCAAGTGGACAGCAGCAAAGATGGGTGAAGGACCAGGGGTGAGGGAGCCAGGAGTTTGAGGGTCAATTAGTGAGGGAGGAGAGGGGGAAAGTGAATTAATGATGAGGCTGAGGAGGAGGAGTGAATTAATGAGGGAGCTGGGGGTTGGGGGTGGAGGGAGTGAATTAATGAGGGAGCTGGTGGGGTGGAGGGGGGTCAATTAGTGAGGGAGCTGGGGACATGGGAAAAAAAACTAAACAAGAGAAAAGGCAACAAATCAGGTAACATTACCCTCCTGATTTGAAATAGCCAGGTTTGACAGATTTTCCTACAGCAATACTCAGAAATCTTATTCAATCAGTGTCTCAGTAGGGTTGCATACGCTCTGCCAAATCAAAGCAACAGCAAAGTAACTGCAGTGTTTGCCCACTCTGGGTTAGGCGCCTTGTGGCTATTTTGGAATTGAATTAACATGGCTGAGATTTACAGTGTGTAACAGTGGGCAGGGTTTTCCCTTCTTTGGGCGGGCGTGAAACGGGCCGTGATTGGGCGCCAACCATGATCTCACGCTGGCTGCCCAATTAATGGCCAACCAGAGTAAAAGGTGCGCTGACACCCTCAGCGCTACCGGGGTGGGAGGTGGGAGGAGCGCGAGCGCTGAAGTCGGCGCATCGCGGGGGAGCACGCACTGAAAGCTCCCTGAGGGCACAGAGCTGCCTCAGGGAGCTGAAGAGTTTTACAATGAGAAATAAAGATTTTAAAAATAAGGGAAACATGTGACTCAGTCACATTAAAAATGATGTTTAAAATTTTTTTTTTAAATTAGTGTTGGAAACCTCATCCCGCCCGTGGATGAGGTCTCTTAAGAATGCAAAGGCCGCCTGGCCTAATCGCCTGCCCTGCCAGCCGTAAGGTTGGACGGACAGCGAAAAATACAAATCAATTGCTGGTTTAATGGCCTTAATGGGCCTCTTAATTGGCAGGCGCTCTGCCGACTCTTGTGCGCGTCCACCGACCGAAATATCACACGAGTGCACGATGATGTCGGGACGCTTGCCCAATGTCATCGTGCGCTACTTTACTCCCGATCGGATTGGGCACACGCCTGCCCGTGAGACGTAAAATTCTGCCCTGTGAGTGAGCCACATTTACTGGTGTGAAACTCATGATCACACCACTGACTAGCAATGGACACCCCAAGGTAGATCTCCATTTCAGTAACTGGCTGCGGTACATCTTGTGACAGTTTGATGAGAATTTAAATAAATTGGCTTTGGAACCACTGAACATCTGTGATTGTTGTTGGGGGAAGGTAGTGGAGTGAGAGGAGGAACAGGACGCAGTGGGGAGGAGGGTAGGGTGAATTTGGGGGAAAGTGGTGGAGCAGGGGGAAGCAGGGTGGTTTGGAGAGGAGTGGATGGTTTAGGGAGGGGAGAGGAGCAGGACGATGGGGGTGTGGGGTGGAGTGAGGTGGATTGGAGAGGAGTGGATGGTTTAGGGAGGGGAGAGGAGCAGGACGATGGGGGTGTGGGGTGGAGTGAGGTGGATTAGAGAGGAGTGGATGGTTTAGGGAGGGGAGAGGAGCAGGACGATGGGGGTGTGGGGTGGAGTGAGGTGGATTGGAGAGGAGTGGATGGTTTAGGGAGGGGAGAGGAGCAGGACGATGGGGATGTGGGGTGGAGTGAGGTGGATTGGAGAGGAGTGGATGGTTTAGGGAGGGGAGAGGAGCAGGACGATGGGGGTGTGCGGTGGAGTGAGGTGGATTGGAGAGGAGTGGATGGTTTAGGGAGGGGAGAGGAGCAGGACGATGGGGATGTGGGGTGGAGTGAGGTGGATTGGAGAGGAGTGGATGGTTTAGGGAGGGGAGAGGAGCAGGACGATGGGGGTGTGGGGTGGAATGAGGTGGATTGGAGAGGAGTGGATGGTTTAGGGAGGGGAGAGGAGCAGGACGATGGGGATGTGGGGTGGAGTGAGGTGGATTGGAGAGGAGTGGATGGTTTAAGGAGGGGAGAGGAGCAGGACGATGGGGGTGTGGGGTGGAGTGAGGTGGATTGGGGAGGAACTGTGTTTTGTTTTTTTTTTCTACTTGATAAGAATTAAGTCCAAATCAAGAAAGCCAGGGGTTTCTGATACTTTGGGTTGGTGATACTTTGGTCTCACTCTGATGGTCTGAAACTGCCTATCATTCCAGTAAATGTCAAAGGCATTCGATAAGGTGCCAAACAAAACGTTAAAATGCTGGGGAGTTGTGGTAATATATTAGCACGGATGGAAACTTGGTTAACGGGCAAGAAACAGGAAGTAGGGATAAATGGGCCACTTTCAGGATGGTAAGATATTACTAGTGGAGTACCACAAGGATCAGTTCTTGGGCCTTTTGCATTTATCTTCTATACCAATGACTTAATAAAAGTACTGAGCATAACATATACAAGTTGGCTGCAACTAGATGGGAAAGTAACTGTGAGAATGTAAAGAGATAAAGACAGGTTAAGTGAGTGGGCAAGACGGAGGCAGATGGACATAAATGATCCACTTTGGTAGGAAGAATGGAAAATCAGAATCATCTTTAAAAGGTGAGTAGTAAATGTTGGTGCTCAGGGGCAATTGTGTGTCAATGTACACGAATCACAGAAAGTGGTACAGGCATAGCAAACAATTAGAAAAGAAAAAGTCTTGCATTTATATAGTGCCTATCAGGACCTTAACAGATCCCAAAGCATTTACAGCCACTGAGTACTTTTGGACTGTAGTCACTATTGTGGAATGCAGCAGTGAAATTGTGCACAGCAAGCTCCAATAAATAGCTTTGTGACAATAACCAGATAATCTATTTTTGTGTTATTAATTGAGGGATAAATATTAGTTATGACACCATGGATAACTTCCCTGCTCTTCTTCAAATAGTACCATGGGACCTGAGACAGCAGATAGGCTTCGGTTTAACATCTCATCTGAAAGACGGCATCTTGGGCAGTGTACTACTCTCTCAGTACTGCTCTGTAGTTTCAGTCTAGATTTTACTCAAGTCTCTGGGCACAACTTTCTAACTCAGTGGCAAGAGTGCAACCAACAGACCAAGAGTGAAACCAACAGACCAAGAGTGCAACAAACAGACCAGAGTGCAGCCAACAGACCAAGAGTGCAACCAACAGACCAAGAGTGCAGCCAACAGACCAAGAGTGCAACCAACAGACCAAGTGGGCAGCCAACAGACCAAGTGGGCAACCAACAGACCAAGAGTGCAACCAACAGACCAAGTGGGCAACCAACAGACCAAGAGTGCAACCAACAGACCAAAAGTGCAGCCAACAGACCAAGAGTGCAACCAACAGACCAAAAGTGCAGCCAACAGACCAAGAGTGCAACCAATAGACCAAGAGTGCAACCAACAGGTCAAGAGTGCAGCCAACAGACCAAGAGTGCAACCAACAGACCAAGAGTGCAGCCAGCAGACCAAGAGTGCAACCAACAGACCAAGAGTGCAACCAAAAGACCAAGGGTGCAACCAATAGACCAAGAGTGCAACCAACAGTTCAAGAGTGCAGCCAACAGACCAAGAGTGCAGCCAACAGAGCCACAGCTTCGTTCCCAGGGGTCTGGAGTGTAAGGTTAACGAAAGCTTGCTGCGACTATACAGGTCATTGGTGAGACTACACCTGGAGCACTGTGTAAATTTGATCTCTGTACCTAAAGAAAAATATACTTACCTTAAAGGGGGGTACAAAAATTGTTTTTTGGGTTGATTCCTGGGACAAGAGGGGCTGTCCTGTGAGGAGAGATTGAATGGAATGTGCTTGTGTTCTTTGTTGTTTAGAAGAACGAGAGGTGATATTATTAAAACGTATAAAATTCTTGGTAGGCTTGACAAGGTAGAAGCTAAGAGATTATTTACACTGGCTACAGATTCTAGAACCGGGGGGTCAGTGTCTCTGGAAAGGGGTCAGTTGTTTAGGACTGGGATGAGGGGAAATTCCTTCACTTTGTAGCTTTGGAATTTTCTAACCCAGAGGCCTGTGCATACTCAGTTGATGAGTCGACTCAAGACTGAGACTGATGGCTTTTTTGGGCACAATGTGAATAAAGGGATATGGGGATAGAGCAGGAAGATGGAGTGTGTATAGAAGATCAACTGTGATCTTACTGAATGGTGGAGTAGACTTGAGGGGCCATATTGCCTCTTCCTGTTCTGGTTTCTTATGTTCTCAGCATAACTTGCTGCATAAAAAAATTCTCCTCTGGTTCTATTATTGTCAATTATCTTTAATCTGTCTCCTCTGGCTATCGACCCTCCTGCCAATCTACTCTATCAAAATCCGCCAACATTTTAAATAGCTCTTCAGTCCCAATCATGCATCACAACTGGGACATCCAGTTTAGAAATGAGTTGGGAAATTAAGCTGATAACAGTAGTTTGGGGACCTCAGCTCCAAGAGGAGACACAGGGGGGCTGGAAATACACTGGAGAAGGTTCATTTTCATTTATTCCTGGAATTCAAGCAGCATTGGCTAAACATCTATTGTCCATTATTACAGTTACTCTGATGATACTAAAAGCTAACAATGTAATGAAGGGTTACAATTACACGTAGGGATGTCACATTTCCTACCTGGTAGGACATTAGTGGACCAGTTGGGTTTTTTCTAAACAACAATGCAGCTGCTTTCATGGTCATTTTCTGGCCCCAGTCAGCAAATTACCTGGTTCATTGAATTTGATGTTAATATTACAACTTGCAATGGGTGAATTTGAATCCAGCATCTTCAAGGGTACAAGTCCAGTACAATGACCATTCGGTTAAATTTCTTTCAAACTGTCTAACCTTGGCACATGAAGAGACTGTGAGTAAACAGTTTACTTTGAAGCATTTCACACAGAAGATGCTGAACATTTGGGACAGCGTTTCCAGGAGGCATTGGAAAGGAATCATGCGAACAAATTCAAGAGGTTGCTGTATAGCTTTTGGTGAAAAAGAAAATTGAAGGAATTAAAGTATTTTTAGTCTCTGGAGCCAGCTTCAATGGTTATTTTTAATCCTTGTTTCTATGTTGCTGCTCATTGGATCAACTTGCTGAGCAATTTCAGGGTTGCTTCCTTGAACTGTGAATTCCTTCAGTTAGTGTCTATTATATCCCAGATCTCCATGTGAATTGAACCCCTAACCCAGGCGAACTGATCAGACCTTCCAACCTGAGGAAAGTTTTACAAGACAAAGAGAGACAAGAGTTGGGGAGGCAGTGGCATAGTGGTATTGTCAGTGGGCAAGTATGTAATGAGGCCCAGGATAACGCTCTGGAACTGGGGTTTGAATACCATCACAGCAGATGATGAAATTTGAATCCAATAAAAATTTGGAATTAAAATTCTTATGATGACCATGAAACTATTGCTTTAGGGAAGGAAACCTGCCATCCTTACCTGGTCTGGCCTACATGTGACTTCAGACCCACAGCAATGTGGTTGACTCTTAGCTGCCCTCTGAACAAGGGCAATTAGGGATGGGCAATAAATGCTGGCCTAGCCAGTGACACCCACATGCCATGAACGAATCAAAAAGTGGAAAGTGTAAGATGTAACTAGAGTAGCCAAGAATCAGGGAGATTGCTCTCTATCCCCAGGAACTCTGCATTGTCAGAGGAGTGGGGATAAGTCAGGTGGATTGGAGTGGGGAGAGCGGGTTGTCGGGTGGAGTGACGGGGAGTGAGGTGGAGTGACGGGGTGTGGGGTGGAGCAGGAGGAATGGAGAGAGTGAGGAAGAACTGTCCCTGTTTTGTTTTTCTTATACTAAAGCAAGAAGAAAATCAATGAAGCTAGTTCTTGGGTTGGTGATGCTTCACTGCCACTCTGCTGATCAGGAGCTGCCTGTCATTCTGACCCATCTCCTGCACATTGGCTGAGTTGGTGCCTGCTGTGAGGGGGAAGATGGAATACCCGAGGAGTGGAGATTCACCCTCGTACAAACAGATAGAAGCCAACCAGTCAACCTTGATTGACATGATTGGGGTATAGTACTAACTGTGGCCAGACTGAGATGGTTCACCTCTTGCTCCGTTGAGTGGACATGCAGGAGAGGGAGGTCGCAGTGTGAGGAACATGGGTTACATAATAATATGAGGGAGTAGAGTAGGTTACAGCAGCCGGAGTGCCTGGAGGCTGTGTAAGTAGCAATTGCTCTTTTAGGACATGGCTATATTAAAAACATGGAGGGTTCCAGATGGTACACCCATCTGTTTTTTATTTGACTATAGCAGCCTTGGCTGGAAAGCAAGCATCAGTCCATGTGATGATACATTACCGCAACTGAATCTTTTAGCTGCCTGCTGCATGCACACTGATACTCGTAATTAAACACTAAATGGCCGGAATCCACTCTGTGAGACAGTGCCTTTACAGCCAGAGAGACACCGGGCGTTACTCGAGCCGAAATCACTGGCTCAGCATCTTATCCTATTCTCTGTAATTACCCGTCTGGGCCAATGACAGACACTGAACATAAGTCAATCAAGCTGATGGGAATTATTTTTTCCTAACGTGTCAAAGCTTAGTAATTGTGATTTAATTGATGGTTGATGCACGCAGTGCAGGCATCTGAAGTTTGTTTCAAGTTGCTTCACTCGCCTGGAGTTTCCCACTCCTTCACAATGTCCGTTTTCCGTTTCACACCAAGAGTTTTCCACTTGCTGTATAAACTTCGCCTTCTCTCTGATTGACAGGACTTTTAATTTTCTCACTGGTTTACCCATACCCCGCAGGTTTTGCACATACATTCAGAGGGAGATCTCAATGTCAAAAATGGCTGGCCCAGCGCTCCATGATTTCGCACTCGTGGGCTAACTCCACTCTGATGGGTCAGCATGGTCGTACAGCAAGCTTAGATAGTTTGGCTAATCCGAAGTTGCCGGTGCGCAATTTCAGTTTATCATGGGCATCATTCAATGGGATTTGGTGTTCTGCCGGCGGGAATGGTTGACAACTTCATAACCAGAACGTTGGTCACCTGAGTTTGACTCATCGCGATCTCACTGTAACATGGAGTTGTCACTATGGAGAGAGAGGTCGTGTGATTGGGATTACCATTTTTGAAATGACTTTTATTACAAAGCCCCAGAGTTTTTGCTTTATCCCCAATCTTCTCAAACTGGACATGTGCTTGAAACGGGACTCGACGTGTAACAGAGAAACAAAGTTTAGAGCTGGCGTGCTCATAGCACTCCTTTTGATAGTTCCACTCAAATATGTGAACCAGACTACCTAGCTATCCAGACCACCCAATCAGGGCTTGCCAGACTCAGTGGGAATTCTGTGCTGTCTAGACCGTCCTCCTTGTTCCCTATAGCAGCTGGATCCACACTCCATTCCCCCTCACAGGCTCTCCAGTCTCCGACATAGGCCTCAGGCCAATCTCTAAAACTCCTGCTCCTACACGCTTGCCGCTCGTGGCCCCTGGCCCCCCCACCCCAAGGCTCCCCCACCTTCAGACTACACTGGTCTTGTTGCTCCTGCGGCCCTTTAGCTGCCACTTGCCAATCTCAGAGGCTCCTTCCTCCTGCCCACACTTCACTTCAGCTCTAGCTCGTGGCCTCTGACCCCTGCTCCCACGAGCACTCCAAAGACACTGCCCCATCCTCTGGAGGCACTCACAGGGCTGAACAATTCCCCTACTCGGTGCTCTCCACCACCCACCCACCCCCGTCACTGCCATCTGCTGGCCGGAACCTGACCAACAGCTGTCACAGCAATCGCGGAAACAGTGCGAGAGTCGGGGAACCAGCGCAAGAGTATAGGACATACACAGGAATGATGATTTAGGTGTCAGGGACGTTGTCTGTAAGCTATGATTCTGTGAGTATGACTATTTCAGGCTGTTGCTTGACTAGTCTGTGGGACGGCTCTCCCAAATATTGCACAAGCCTCCAGGTGTTAGTAAGGAGGACTTTGCAGCGTCGACTGGGCCGTGTTATAACCAAACCCTATGCCTAGGTCGATGCCGGATAATCTGTTTGGTTTATTCTTATTGCACTTTTTTGTAGGGTTTGGTGCAACTGAGCCCTTGACTGTGGCCCTCAAAAGTGAGCTAGCCAAAAGAATTGTCCAGGAGCATGTTGGAGGTTTCCATGTCATCTTGTTGGCTTCGTTCTCTCCAGACTGCACTGGCTGAAAGAGAAGCTGGTGTACAGTGCCCTCTAGCGGGCAGTTTCTACATTGCTGGAATGGTCCAATCTTGGTAACAGGGCACACAGACTAGAGGCAAAGGAACAAGGCTTCCAGGAATCTAAAATGTCTGGGAATAAGAGGTATCCAGTGTGGTTTGGGATCATATTAGTGATGTGCAGATAAACTGGTGATTTTTTCTATTTTATCTCTGGCAATAATACACTGACATTGAGGAAATATTTATGATATAACCATGTCGCCTAACACACAAAGGTTTGAGTGTAATTATTTCATTTCAACTGGAAAGTAACTGAGAAAATGGTAAAAATGGTGCCCAAAAAATGTAATGGTTCAAGGAGTCAGTTATTGTTCAGTGAGTAGCACTCTCTCCCCTGAGGCAGAAAGTTGTAGGTTCAAATTCTGCTCCAGAGACTTGGGTCTAGGCTAACGCTCCAGGGTAGAACTGAGGGAATGCTGCATTGTCAGGGGAGACATCTTTCAGATGAGATGTTAAACCGAGGCCCCATTTGTCCTTTTAAGTGGATGTACAAGATCCCATGGCACTATTCAAAGAAAAACAAGGGAGCTCCGCATAGTGTTCTAGTCAACCAACTAGCATTAACTTAAAAAGCAGATTATCTGGTCATTATTTCACTGCTGCTTGTGAGATCATGCTGTGTACAAACTGGCTCCTGCATTTCCTACATTACAACAGTCATCACACTTAGAAGTACTTCATTGGCCATGAAAAATTCTGTATAAATGCAAGTCGTAATCATCTGTCATACAAGGTTGATGGCCCCAGGAGTGATTGTCACTGAGACTAAACAACCGTTGGAAGCTCCCACCAGGTTTCAGGCTGAATGTGGAAGAGCCACAATCATTAAGGTTTTTTTTTTGCAAAAATATACTTTATTCATAAAATATCTTCAATCACATTCCAAACCATTTCAAAAACACCATTACAAGGGTACAGTCCAGGTTAAACTTTTACAAAATGTATCACCAGGTGCATCAGTACAAACAATATTACAATCATTTACAGCCTTTCATTTTGAGCTGTACAGCCCGAGGGGCTCTAAACAGTTCCCAGTCTCCCGGTGCACTGTGGCAGAAAGGTCTTAGACAGCGACCCTTCCCCATTGCGCCTTTGCGGCAGCTGCCCCAAGCTTTAGTGCGTCCCTCAGCACGTAGTCCTGGACTTTGGATTGTGCCAGTCCGCAACAATCGGTCGGGGACCACTCTTTATGCCGGAAGACCAACAAGTTTCGGGCAGACCAAAGAGCGTCTTTCACCGAGTTGATGATCCTCCAGCTGCAGTTGATGTTTGTCTCGGTGTGTGTCCCTGGGAACAGCCCGTAGAGCACAGAGTCCTGTGTCACAGAACTGCTCGGGATGAACCTCGACAGCAACCACTGCATCTCTCTCCAGACTTTCTTTGCAAAGGCACAATCCACAAGGAGGTGAACAACGGTCTCTTCCCCACCACAGCCACCTCGAGGGCAACGTGCAGAGGGGGTGAGACTCCTGGCGTGTAGGAAGGATCTGACGGGGAGGGCCTTTCTCACCACCAGCCAAGCTACGTCTTGGTGCTTGTTGGAAAGTTCTGGCGATGAGGCATTCTGCCAAATGACTTTGACAGTCTGCTCGGGGAACCATCCCACAGGGTCCACCCTCTCCTTTTCCCTCAGGGCCTCTAGGACGTTACGTGCTGACCACTGCCTGATGGACTTGTGGTCAAAGGTGTTTTTCTGCATAAATTTTTCCACCAGGGACAGGTGGTACGGCACGGTCCAACTACTTGGAGCGTTCCGCGGCAGCGTGGCCAGACCCATCCTTCGCAACACCGGGGACAGGTAGAACCTCAGCACGTAGTGACACTTGGTGTTTGCGTACTGAGGGTCTACGCACTGCTTGATGCAGCCACACACAAAGGTGGCCATCAGTATGAGGGCGATGTTGGGCACGTTTTTTCCCCCTTTATCTAGAGGATTGTACATCGCGTCCCTGCGGACACGATCCATTTTCGACCTCCAGATAAAGCGGAAGATGGCTCGAGTGATCGCCATCGCGCAGGAGTCTGGAATGGGCCAGACCTGCGCCACGTACAGCAACAGCGAGAGTGCCTCACACCTGATGACCAGGTTCTTACCCGCAATGGAGAGGGAGCGTCGCTCCCACATGCCCAGTTTCCTTTTCACCATAGCCACTCGCTCCTTCCAGTTTCTAACGCATGCCCTGGTCCCTCCGAACCATATCCCCAGCACCTTCAGGCCACAATCATTAAGGTGCCTTGACACAGGCACTGTTCAATGTAGGTGTGGACTGGGAGCACAAGATCACGGAGCTACTTTGAGTAGGTATGTCTTTGTCTCTTTTAATTAACGATAGGATAATGTGGGCAAACCTGAGGGAAGGGCATGAGATCCATCAATGTTGCTGCTGAGTTTTCATTCAGAACAGAGAAAGTACAGCCTCAAGCTGCTTTAACCATGCCTTGGTTGGAGATGGAAACATGGGGGTGAATTTTACAGGGGAATAGATTACCCGCAGCACCCCCCACCTAGGCCCCAACCTAAGAGTTGATCGGCAATTCGCCAACATGAAATCCAGCTGCCGCGCAGCAGTATTACCCTGAGGGGGGGTCCTTAATTAGTTAAGAGTGGGACTTCCGTCATTCAGGGACAGGAAGAAGCCCCACCCTAGAGAGCTGCTGGCCAATGTGATTGACTGGCTGCTCAGCAACCCCCAGCAGCGCCAGAAAAGAGTAGTGGCCACAGGTGGGACTGCAACCAGTCTGAAAGAAGACGTGAACATGGATGCCAGGCTTAAGATAAATTCAGGGATTTTGGGCTGGCACGGCTATGAGGCCATAGTGTGGGGGACTTAGAGGTGTGGGGGACCATGTTAGAGAGGCTGGAGGGGGTGCATAAAGGGGGGGCTACTATCTTGGGGAAGGTGCCCCCAGTGGGCACAGGGCACCTACAAAGGAGGTAACAACCCCTCCCCCTCCCCCCGCCTAACAGGATCCTGCGCTGTCAAAGTTGCCAAGCTGTTCACCTTGCATCCACCTTGCCCCACAGGCCACAAAATTATGACAGGTTTGGAATGAGGCCCTTAAATGGCAGTTAATTGTCCACTTAAGGGCCTCAAAAGACCCAAGGGTGTGTTTGGGTTTTGAAATGCAATCATTACTAAGCGTTCTACCTGGCTTGCCATTGTCATGTGACCTCTACCATGAGGGAATTTCTGGGGGCAGTCATGATACGTACAGTTTAATAAAGACACAACGCTAGACACAGTGTAGTCTTTGAGCTCATTACATGGTGTCAGAAGTGGAGCCGAGATTGAATTTTGAAAAGCAGGAAGAGAAGTGACAACCACTGAAAGAGGAACACTGAAATGTTCCAACCTGCAAAAAACTGCTGAAAAAATAGTCAAGAAAAAGCTAACACAAGGTGAAGGCTGCAAGTAACATACTGGGTGGGACAAAATTGGCTGTAAATTTGCCACTTCCAGCTCCTGTCGAAACGAAAGGAGATATGTAGTAGAACTGGCAATTTTTCCACTTGCAATGGTAAAGCTACAAGATTGCAACAGAAGGGTGGTCGCTGAGAAGTGAAAGCTGGTTGAAAGCAGCAGCTTTCTAACTACATTCTGGATGCCATTCAGGAGATATAGATGGTTGTGCATGTTGTTTGCATTTCTATGGTTCCAGAAGAGTATCAACATGAGATGGTCAGTGATCTTCCCAGAGTGCCAGCTATAGTGAATGATCTACTAGTCTATGGATGTGCAGACACAATGTAAGAAGCCATAGGTCAGAATTTAACTGGACTGCTAGAGAGAGCACACCAGTTAACCTGAGGCCAAACAAGAGAAAATTGCAACTTTTTTTTATTTACGGGATGTAGGCCTCCCTGGCTGGCCCAGCATTTATTGCCCATCCCTAATTGCCTTGAGAAGTTGACGGGGAGCTGCCTTGAACTGCTGCAGTTCCTGTGCTATAGGTGTATCCACAGTGCTGTTAGGGAGGGAGTTCCAGGACTTTGACCCAGCGACAGTGAAGGAACGGCAATATATTTCCAAGTCAGGGTGGTGAGTGGCTTGGAGGGGAACTTCCAGGTGGCGTTGTTCCCATGTATCTACTGCCCTTGTGGTCGTGGGTTTGGAAGATGCTGCCTAAGGAGCCTTGGTGAGCTTCTGCAGTGCATCTTGTAGATGGTATAGATTGCTGTTATTGTGCGTCGATGGTGGAGGGAGTGAATGATTGTGGAACGCGTGCCAATCAAGTAGGGTGCTTTGTCCTGGATGGTGTCAAGCTTCTTGAGTGTTGTTGGAACTGCACTCATCCAGGCAGGTGGGGACTATTCCATCACACTCCTGATTTGTGCCTTGGAAATGGTGGACAGGCTTTGGGAAGTCAGGAGGATTCCTAGCCTCTGACCTGCTCTTGTAGCCAAAGTATTTATATGGCTAGTCCAGTCCAGTTTCTGGTCAATGGTAATCCTCAGGATGTTGATAGTGGGAGATTCAGTGATGGTAATGCCATTGAACATCAAGGGGCGATGGTTAGGTTCTCTCTTGTTGGAGATGGTCATTGCCTGGCACTTGTGTGATGTGGATGTTATTTGCCACTTGTCAGCCCAAGCCTAAATATTGTCCAGGTTTTGTTGCATTTGGACATTGACTGCTTCAGTATCTGAGGAGTCACAAATGGTGCTGAACATTGTGCAATCATCAGTGAACATTCCCAATTCTGACCTTATGGAAGGAAGGTCATTGATGAAGCAGCTGAAGATGGTTGGGCCTTGAACACTACTCTGAAGAACTCCTGCAGTGATGTCCTGGGGCTGAGATGACTGACCTCCAACAACCACAACCATCTTCCTTTGTGCTAGGTATGATCCAACCATAGGTATGAAGATGCTTGAAGTCAAGTACTGACAGCAAAATGTCTTTGACTGGATCCTGACAAGGTGAGATCTGTAGCAGCGAGGCAGTGACCGACAGACGTGAAAGCAGTGCAACAATTTGTTGGATTCTTGAGCTATACAGCAAAAGTTTTGCTTAATTTGTCATTGGAGTGTGAACCATTGCATAAGCTCACTGCCAAGGATGTGCAGTGGTGTTGGGGCACAGAACAAGAAGCAACGTTCACTAACATCAAACAACTAATCTCTACAATGCCGGTGCTGAAGTACTATGATGTCAATGATGAAGTCACCTTGCAGTGTGACACCAGCGGAACAGTTCTTGGAGCAACACTAATGCAGCAAAGGCAACCAGCCGCATTTGCATCCAGGACATTAATGCAAACTGAACAACGCAATGCTCAGATTAAGAAAGAGTGCTTGGCTATTGTTTTTGCTTTTGAGCATTTTCATCAATATCTGCTTGGAAGAGAGTCCAACCATAAGCCACTTCAAAGCATTTTTCTCAAATGGCTATTATCTGCTCCAAAACGTCTGCAAAGAATGTTACTTTGTTTACAGAGATATCATCTGGATGTGATATACAAGCAAGGGAAACAGATGTACAACGCTGACAAACTGTCGAGAGCAGTGCTTCCCATGAAGAAAGTTGAGGTGCTACAACAGAATGTGAAATCTTCCAGATTCAATGTGAAGCAGCAGCTCGACATGCTCTGGAAGTTATCAACCCAGCAGAGACATTGAATCTGACAGACAAGCACCTTGCTGAAATCAAGCAAACTAGCCAACCAGATACAACTCTCCAAGTGATGATGAACGGATGGCCTGAGGGCATCAAGGACACACCTGTGGTCACAAGAGCATATTGGGCATACATAGATGAATTGACAGCCCAAGATGGCATCTAGTACAAAGAAAATAGAACCATCATCCCTAAGGCGATGAAAGGAGAGATGCTGAAGCGCATCCATGCAAGCCATCAAGCAATTGAATCGAGTCTGAGGACAGCAGGAGAGGTGCTTAATTGGCCAAACATGAGCAATGAAATTAAAGACCAAATCAACCAATGCGGTGCTTGTACCAAATACCAAGCTAAACCAGCTAGAGAGCCGCTGATGACACATGACATCCCAGATAGACCATGGTTGAAGCTGGGAGTAGACCTCTTCCTCCAGCAGGAACTGATTATTTTGTCACTGCAGACTACTATTCTGACCACTGGGAGGTAAACCAGCTGACTTCAATGACGACAGGAGAGATATGCTTGAAAGCACACTTCAGTCGTTACGGCATTCCAGACATTGTGAGGAGCGACAGTGGCCCTCAGTTCACAAGTGAAAAATTCTGCCGCTTCACACAGGATAGTGAAACTCAGCACTACCCATCCTCTCTGCACTATCCCCAGTTGAATGGGAAGGCTGAGTTGGCAGCGAAAGCCACCAAGGGAATCATCAAGAAATCGAGCAAATCTAGCACAGATGTATACAAGGCAATCATCAAGTGGAGAAATACACCAACTGAAGGCATGGAAAGTAGTCCAATCCAAAGGCTATGTCATGTCACACCTAAACTACTCTTCCAATAGCATAAAAAGCTACTGAAGCCAGAAGTAGTAACAGGCGTGAGTGAAAAAAACCAAGGTGAAACGGCAGAAAGCCAAATTTCATTTTGACAGGACTGCCAAACCATTGCCAGAGTTGACCATTGGAGAGCCAGTCAAGGTGCAAGCAGGAGTCAGCCCAGGTGGCAACTTAGGACATGTGTAGAGCAGTTGTCACCTCGATTGTACGTGGTGAATGTGAATGACCAAATATTCTGGCGCAACTGCGGCCATATAAGCACAATTAGAGAAGCTGTTCCTTCACTGCAGGTGGCCAATCAGAAAGATGGGATCTCTCCAGCTGCACAGAGTAAAGAACGACTATCACTCCCAGAGGTCCACCAGCCCCCAACAACAGAAATGGAACAACAACAACAGTTACCATGACAACAGCAAGTGCCATGGGAACGATACTTCCTGGAGAAGGAATATCATCCATTCGAACAGCCAATCACAATGCACATGCGTACCATTAAGAGACCTACATGATTTAACGACTATGTATGCAATGCATTTGCAGAGACTAATGAGAATAACGAACAGTTTGTTACTGCATGAGAACGGTTGTGGTATATGGTGGGTAACTTGGGGAACTCACAGTTACACATGACAGTGCATGCAAATTTGTCTGTTGATTGTTGTTGAAAGGAGGATGTTTGGGTTTTGAAATGCAATCATTACTAAGTATCCTACTTGGCTTGCCATAGGCCATGTTCTTTGGGAACTGGGCTGACCGATCCTTTGCCCCCTTCACCATCAGGGCTGACGGCCTGAAAGTGCTGGGGATATGGTTCGGGGCATGTGTTAGAAACTGGAAGGAGTGATTGTTTATGGCGAAAAGAAAACTGGGCATGTGGGAGTGACGCTCCCTCTCCATTGCGGGTAAGAACCTGGTCATCAGGTGTGAGGCACTCTCGCTGTTGCTGTATGTGGCGCAGGTCTGGCCCATTCCAGACTCCTGCGCGATGGCGATCACCCAAGCCATCTTTCGCTTTATCTGGAGGTCAAAAATGGATCGTGTCCGCAGAGACGCGATGTACAAGCCTCTAGATAAAGGGGGAAAAAATGTGTCCAACATCACCCTCATACTGATGGCCACCTTTGTGTGCGGCTGCATCAAGCTGTGCATAGACCCTCGGTATGCAAACACCAAGTGTCACTACGTGCTGAGGTTCTACCTGTCCCCGGTGTTGCAAAGGATGGGTCTGGCCACACTGCCGCGGAACACTCCAAGTAGTTGGACCATGCTGTACCACCTGTCCCTCGTGGAAAAATTTATGCAGAGAAACACCTTTGACCACAAGTCGATCAGGCAGTGGTCGGCACATAACGTCTTAGAGGCCCTGCAGGAAAAGGAGAGGGTGGATCCTGTGGGATGGTTCCCCGAGCAGACTGTCAAAGTCATTTGGCAGAATGCCTCATCGCCAGAACTTTCCAACAAGTACCAAGACGTAGCTTGGCTGGTGGTGAGAAAGGCCCTCCCCGTCAGATCCTTCCTACACGCCAGGAGTCTCACCCCCTTGGCACGTTGCCCTCGAGATGGCTGTGGTGGGGACGAGACCGTTGTTCACCTCCTTGTGGATTGTGCCTTTGCAAAGAAGGTCTGGAGAGAGATGCAGTGGTTTCTTTTGGGGTTCATCCCAAGCAGTTCTGTGACACAGGACTCTGTGCTCTACGGGCTGTTCCCAGGGACACACACCGAGACAAACATCAACTGCAGCTGGAGGATCATCAACTCGGTGAAAGACGCTCTTTGGTCTGCCCGAAACTTGTTGGTCTTCCTGAGCAAAGAGTTGTCCCCGACTGAGTGTTGCAGACTGGCACATTCCAAGGTCCAGGACTACGTGCTGAGGGACGCACAAAAGCTTGGGGCAGCTGCCGCAAAGGCACAATGGGGAAAGGTCGCTGTCTAAGACCTTTCTGCCACGGTGCACCGAGGGGCTGGGAACTGTTGAGAGCCCCTCGGGCTGTACAGCTCAAAATTAATGTCTGCATTGAATACTAGTTGTATTATAATTGTATTGAAGCACCTCAGAGTGCAACATGATGTATGTTGATAAGTCCAATACCTTTGTCTGATTGTCTGCATTGGCCATATTGAAATGATTGTAATATTCATTGATTGTATTGATGCACTTTGTGATCTATGTGTAAAAGTTTAATCTGATTGTACTTATGTGATTGTGATTTTGAAATGGTTTGGAATGTTCTTCCAGATATTTTATGAATAAAGTATATTTTTCAAAAAAAACCTGGCTTGCCAAAATCACGTGACCTCTACCACAAGGGAATCTGGGGGCATCCATGATACATTCAGTTTAATAAAGACACTACACGCTAGACACACTGTAGTCTTTGAGCTTGTAACAGGGTGGGTGGGCTGCCTGATGCCTTACTGCATCCTTGCCCACCCCCCCCCCTCTGCCGTAATATGGGGACAGGTTGGGGGTGGTGGGCTGGCTACCCGCTTTACTTTACATGCTCCCCCACCTTCAAATACGCTGGAGGGGGTGGGAGCCAGTAAAATTCACTCCTACTTTGTTTCCAAGGCCAGAATAAAGGAAGTCTCAAGTGATATTATGTCATTACATCTGCATGCAGCTAATGAATTAAGTCAAGGAGATGAAGCTGCCATTGAGGTGATAAACTCCAGGCAGAGGTGTAGCTGCTCAATGTTACAGCATGTCAGGTACAACCACTGAGACAATGGTCCTGTAAAGGGATTGGGTTCCCTTCACTATTGAGTTCAACTCAATCACAAAATATCATTTTATAGGGGGATTGAGGCTGACTCTTTCTCCACTATTATACTCAAAGTAAAAAAAGGGTAAAATTGGATGGCTGAGGCCTACTGAAAACTCACTATCCGAACCTGAATTTCCCACCTTCCCCCAACCCTTGCCCCTCCTTCCTAGACCTGCATGCGAATGTCGCTGGGAGAGGGGTGGGACGTGGGCTCCTGGCCCATTTCCCTCCTATTTACTCCTGTAACTACTACCCAGGACAGCCAGGCGAGCCACAGAGATAGGCCCAGGATACAGGAATGGACCCTCTCCCTCCAACTTGCTGCAATGCATTTCCTGCTTTAAATCTCAAGCTTGGTCCAAGGCCTACAGTGGATGCTCTTAAAGTCTTCACGATACTGTAACCCATTTTTAGGTCCGGCAGTGGCACTTTCTGTACCTTTTCAGGAGCTAATGGTGGGCTTCCTGCTTGCTAGCAGAATTCTCAGCTGTAGGACGCCATAAGGGATGCCAACCAGAGATTGGACCTCCCATTTTGAAGCACTCTGTACTCGCACTCCTGTCATCGGTCCATCTTCCAATCACAGTGCCTTGTCACGCTGATTGGAAAGCAAACTAACCCTTTGTTAGCCAATTGGATTCATCTTGACTGTCAGCCATTTTGACCCCCATCTCCTATTCTTTGATAATGAATAAGCTGAAGTGTTCAATAAAAATGAAAATAAAATCCAATTTTATTTAATGCACCGATGATATTTTTTAGCTCGGTTACTTGCATCCGTATCCAGGGAATCACCCTTTAATTCCCGGCAGCCTGAGACACCATGGGAAGATTGCACTGACCCTGGGTTAGGACTTCCCTCAGGTTGCTGCTTTGTTCATATTTCAAAAGAACAGAAATCAGCTGATCAACAATCTCAGCCCGACTCCCAGTTCGTTGTCCTACCTCATTGTGGCAGGCTGTTAATCTTGGCCGCTGTGCGGGAAATGAACTGCTTCCAAAGATTTTGGGGAATCGTTACAAACTCAAATTGGGTTCGCTCAGCTGTGAAACCAAGCAATCAAATTGCAAATGAAACCAATTCTGACTGCAAAGCGCTAATGGAGTTCCGCATTTCACACCAGCACTTGGAGCCTGTGACATTTGAATTGCCTTGTTCGATTGGATTTTCTCTGAATAGTTGACTTGACCTTCTGAAAATAGTCAGCACTAACAAGTGGCACTGCGTTATCGAGAGGAGCCTGCGAGAGTTCAGCACAATGATTCATTATCCCGAAAATTGAATGTGACATTGATGAGAGAGAGAGAGTAAAGAGATGGCTGCAGTAACAAGTTTGTAATTGGACAGCATCCTCAGATTCCAACTACACTTGCTGGTTCTCATGTGATAAGGAAGCCATACACACACAAACAAAAATCCTCTGCAGGAATGTTAAGGGACAACAGTTATAAATGCTTCAAACAGCTGCTCCTGGGAAAGAGAGAGATTTACAGCCTGTTGTAAGATAAGTAATTCCCTTCCTGTGTTTCGGAGTCGTACCCTTTCACCTCGGGGTCAAATGCGGCCTAGTCAGAAAGGGGGGACATAAAAAGCCTGCATTTCACTAAGCAAGGGTCATCATATGTGCGATGAGATCTTCTAGCCTCATTCCTGCTCCACTCATTACATATGAATCCATACTGTAAAATTAAGCCAAATGTAATATTAATTTAAAAATAGTGAATCAGATGGAGAGTGTGGGCATGGTTACACTTACTGATCTACTGAAGTGCCAGAGAGCAGTATTCCTGTCTTACTTTTCTTTGTGAATTTTACACTCCTCATGGTCAAGCACACTGGTACTGAGGATTGGAACAGTTCACATTCCCATTCCTAATCCCACTGTCAGTCTCAGAGCAGATACAACATGGTTCAATGCAGAGTAAAACTCCCTCTGCTCTCACCAAAAATGTGCCTCGGTGCCATTCTCAACAGAGCTCCACCTTCCAGCAACAGTGTGACATTTTCCTATTTCTTCCTCCTTAGCTACATATGCCTGCATTGTCTCCTTCTCTTGCAAAGGCAGACCCAAAGTACTCATTAAGAACCATACCCATGTATTCTGCCTCCACACACAATTTACCTTTATCTTCTCTTATCAGTCCTACTCTTCCTTACCTATTCTCTTGCTTTCAATGTATTTTGTGGCGACCTTTGACCCAGAAGCAGTTTAGTAAGGAAAGGTTGTAATTCATTAAAATGCCTGTGGAATCTGTAATCGTTTTTAAGAATGGTTGAAAAGGACTTTTAAGAGTTTCCTTCAATTGAAAAGAGATCAATTGTAATTTTCTTAGATAATAAGAAATACTAGTCCATTTGTCTTGGTGACCCTTGACCGGACCAGTACCAACAGCAAGGAAGTTCAGACAGAAGCCGAGTGGCCAGACACAAAGGAGAACTGCAGACAAAGAAGACCTGGAGCAGAGGAAAACAGAGAAGGGACATTTACACGGGGCTGTGTGTGTGATATAGTTAAAAAGGACAGAAAGCTGAATACAGGGTTAGAACTGAGATTGTGAATTGGACAATTCTACAGCTATACTTCAGTTTTGGCAAAGCCGACCAGACCGGTCAATGAGGTTTATTAAAGGGAGTAGATAAAGGAGTCTTTGGGGAATATGTGACATCATGACAGTTATGGCAGAGGTCTGAGGGACTGTGCCAATAGAGAGATGACCATCTCCAAGGACCTTGGATGTAAAACAACTGCTGGTGAACATGACTCGGGAACTGAATCAGTTGAATGTTAAAGTGAGAGATCCTATGTGCCAGACGTCATGTTAGAGAACCTTGCAACTGCATGTGGTACCACATGTCTGTGAGGAGTGATGCAGTTGCCTGTGGTTGTGTAAGCCATATTTTTGTTGTGTTTGTAATATAAGGGTCTGGCACATATAGGGTTAATGTAGGACTGAGTAGAGTACCGCTCACACAGTGATGTAAGAAGACACATGACCCAGAACCAGGGTGTTGAACAGAGACGTAAATAGACCTCAGCATGGAGACAGCTCCTAGCCTGTACCCTTTACTGTACATGTGTAAACAGTTCTAGTAGTTAATAAAGATTTACAGTTAACCTACAGAAGACTACAGAGGTTTCTTTAAGATATACTGTTCAGTAACCAACATCCTCCTAAACCCAGGACCTCATTAAAATGCAGAGACAAACCAAAGTGCTGGAAAACTGAGAAAAAATTCAACAAAGCATTCTGACCTGAAAAGAAACTCCTAAAGAAGCAGAAGCGCAGAGAAAAAAGTCACCAGAAAATGCTCCAGGGAAAGGCATGGAAGCTGAAGGCAGAGATTTAAAATCCCTTACTACAGCAGAAGAGAAGACTCTGTTGAATCTCCTTTGGAAGTCCAACTTCAGAGTGCAGAGTCAACAGAACCTACAAGGGTGAGCTAAGTCTTTTAAAATTCCAGGCTGCAGCAAGTCCTGAGAACTCCTTTAAGTAATTCAGTGTCAGAAGTGCCAACTGAAAGAAACCCGTCACTAAATCCTGATCCCTGAGTTGAAGCCTGAACCCATGGCATCTGAACACATCTGAAAGGAAAAAAGAGAATGAATGAATTAAATATTTTGGGAACTTAGCGACAGCCCAGCTAAGTAAAATACAAGCAGAAGCTCCAATTTGACCGACTCAATAGCTTACAAAGTGAACAGCTGGACAAAAGATATCAGCAGGGAGTCAATGCAGGCAGCCATTTTGAAAATTTTTTTCAAGAAGAGCACCATTGCCATTTTGTGGAGCCCGCCAAATCTGGCAAGCATGGAAAATCCCTTTGCCCCTGAGAGAATGGTGACACCATCTTGAAATTCAGACTGCTCTTAAAGCTGACCATAAAATTATTAACATGGGTCACAATTCCACACTTCCAAATCGATTCGGACTAACCCAAGCGCCAGACCAATCACAAAATTGGGGACTTTGTGGGGGGGTGGAGAAGATTCTTAAGATACAGCATTACTTCAGGTTTAAATAAAAAAAAGTCAGCAGACCTGCAAGCAAAGGAAGATCTAACCCTGGAAAAGTCAATCCAGATAGTTTAGATAGTCAGAACTCCATGAGCAGCACAGGACAATCTTAAGGGAAGAAAATAAAACTTGGTGCAGAGGCCAAACCTCAGTCCAACTAGTTAAGCAACAAAGACACAGGGACACTCTAAGTCAGGGAAAGCAATACTGGAACAGGCCAGCAGAGCAACCATGCCAGTGCTGTGGAGTGAAGCGCCCCCACAGGCAACATCAATGTCCTGCAAGTGCAGCCCAATGCTTCAAATGCATTAGGATTGGACACCATGGCAAACTGTGCAAGGCAACAAACTGAAACACACGGAAGACTTAAAGGTGATCTACGAGGTCAAGGCTGCAAACCCGGAAAAGACAGAGCCATGCTTTTTGGGTGAGGTTAAAGAGCTTGCTTTCCTATTTTGGAATGCAGACAGTTCTGTCAATGGCCACCTGACAAATTTTAAATTAGACACAGGAGCCAGCGTGACAGTCCTGTCAGACAAAGAACCATGGCTGGCGACACAATGGCTGATGCCACCCACCCCATATGTGGCAGGATGATGACAACTTGCGGTGAAAGACACCCTGTGGGCGACACCGAGGTATAAGGACAAAACAATCCAAGAGACCATGTTCGCCGTCCGCAACCATGACTGCTCGATATTAAGCCACAACACCTGTGTCAAACTGAACCTCTTGCAAAAGATTGATGAGGTCAACCAACAAGGGTCTGTCTCCAAATACAAAAGTGAGTTGCCAAAGCTCTTTACAGGACTAGGGTGTCTGATAAACGGGGACAAGATCACGTTGAGAGGGGATGCTAAACCCGTGTGCCTTGTCACTCCACAAAGGGTCCCCCAACCCCTTGTGAAGCAGGTGCAGCTGCAGCTGGACGAGATGACAAACATGGGAGTCATCTCCCTGGTCACACAACCAACCGTATGGTTCTCCGGGATGGTCCCAGTCCCAAAACTGAACGGGTTCCTCTGAACTTGCATCAACCTGACACAGATTATCAAGGCCACAGCCAGAGAAGTTCATCCCTTGTTCTGACTGGACAAAAGCCTGACTAAACTCTCAAAGAGCACAGTATTTTCAAAACTGGACACAAACGGTGGATTCTGGCATGTTCCTTTCGATGGGGAGTCCTGGCTCCTGATGACATTGATTACTTCCTTCAGCAGATTCTGTTTCAACCGCTGGCTGTTTGGGATCTCACCAGTGCCAGAAATATTCCAACGTACGTTGTCGGCCATTTTGCAAGGCCTTCAGGGGGCCATTTGCCACATGGATGATGTATTGGTTCACGATGCAACAGTGGAGGAACATGACAGGGGACTCACAGCAGTCTCAGAGTACCTGCAGGAAGCAGGGCTGACGCTGAATAACAAATGCGAGTTTTCCAAAACATCAGTTTGATTACTGGGCCACATCATCAGCAACAAAGGCATCACGGCAGACGCACAAAAAACCAAGATTATCAGTGAGCTCCCCAACACATCCTCAGTCCCCAACCTCCAGTGTATCAGGGGTTGGTGAACCAGCTGGAAGGGTTTAACCAAATTTAGCACAGGTCACAGAATCCTTGATGCACCTACTTAAGAAAGACAAAGCATGTGCTGGGACTTACATCAAGAGCAAGCATTCATTTGCATCAAGGTGATGCTGCTCTCCACTGACATTCTGGCCCAATACGACCCAGCCCTGTCCACTGACATAGTAGCAGATGCTTTGTCCGTAGGCCTCTGAGCAGTCCACTTTCAGGAACAACCGGATGGAAGCTGCCGACCAGTGTATTATGTTTCCAGAGGGCTGTTGAACACAGAAATGAGATACGCCATCATAGAAACAGAAGCCCTTGCAGTCACATGGGCAAGCGAGAGGTTTTCTGACAACATCATCGGTCTCAAGGTCACAATCCAAACAGACCATGAACTTCTAGTCTCCTTATTGGACGAGAAGGAGATAGCAAAATGCCTCCCAGAATCCAGAGGTCTTGCCTGCACCTCATGAGGTTCCGCCTGCACCTCATGCGGTTCCGCCTACAGGACGATATACGTCCAAGGGAAAAATCCGACAACAGCAGACACACTGCTGAAGGCCTCCTGATGAAACAGAATGTCAACCTTGTTGAAGAGCTGGAAGCCAAGTCTCAATCAATGAGAAGACACCTGCCAGCTGACCATGTTAGAAATGCAGGTCCCTTTGAGAGAAAACCAGGACAATCTTCAGAGTGAATTGAGAGCTAGTGATGTTCATTGAAGCCTGGGCTTAAGAGCTGGATTCTTCGCCAGTAAGAGAGGGGGTGGGGTTTACTTCTGGACAGGAGAGAATCCAGAAGGGAAGAGTGGGAAACTGGTTTTTGTACTGAACTGTAGTTTAACACTGAAACAGCTGTGATTCATAGAACGTCTTCTGCTGCCTGATTCGGTAAATGGATAACCGCCAATTAAACATGGTAGCAGAGGATTGACCTCCATCTTTTCAGGTGGGAAGATAAAGAAAACATAACGCAATCCCTGTTTGTGAATAAAACAAAGCTCCCCATGGCTTTTAACATGAAATGACTGATTCACACTGCAGGATCACAAACTATGATGACCCACCGGTCTTTTCAGAACTGGAACCATATGAACAATGGAAGAATGAGGTGGAGATGTGGACTCGGTCACTTCTCTAGCCAAGATGAAGTAAGGTCAGGCTTTGGCCTTGTCTTTACCGGGGAGAAGTAAGATTAGAAATCAATTATTTTTGGAACTGAATGTAACTAACTCAGATACCAAAGAGGGATTGCCAATTCTACTACAATTTATAGACAGAATTTACAAAAAGGATGACTTATTAGAAGCCTACGAGGCATGGTCAATATTTGTCCATCTTCTTAAATTAATCAATCAGTCCATAGAACAATATGTCATGGATTTTGAGAGGTTATATAAAAGACTAAAGAAATTCGATCTAGAAATTTCAAAGTCTGTACTTGCTTTCAGATTATTAGGTTGTGCACAAACCTCACACATGGATAGACTTTTGGTTTTGACGGGTCTTCAGTTTTGTGGTGATAACTGTCTTTTTAAACAAATGACTGCTGCTCTAAAAAAATTTTGGTGGAAACAATTATTTCCAGCCACCTTCGGGAGAGATGTTGGAAATTCTGCAGTGGTACAGAGAATGGAGGACTCCATGATTACTGACTTTCAAAATCGACGGGGGCCTAGTCGCAGGCACTGGTACAAAGAAGGAGTTGCTGGAAGACGTTCTGAGGTGGGTCCTACTTATAATAGATTTATGGATCAAGGCAAAATGCAAGATTGGGGTGATAGCTGACAGTGAATGAATCCCAGAAATACTTGGGGAATAATTAATAGGTGTTTCCAGCGCAACTCTAAATATCACTTTGTAAGGAAATGTCCAAAAATCAGGAATCAAGTATTTGAAGCAACTCGTGAAACAGATGATGAAGATGATAATGACGAACAGCAAGAAAATATTATATTAGTGACCGAAAACTTAAGTCAGCCCATGAGTATCTTTGTTGCCGATTCAGTCAATTGCGCTGTATTAGATAGTGGCTGTACCTCAAGTGGGGTCGATTGGCTTAACTGTTATTTGGAAACCCTTGACAAAGCAGATAAAAATAGAGTCAAGGAATATGAAAGTGCTACCTACTTTCAATTCGCGGACAATAATACATTAACGTCTATAAAGAGAGTGGTCCTCCCATGTAAAATTGTAGGAGTGCATCATTTCATCAGCACTGATGTGGTTCAGAGTGACAGACCTTTATTACTAAGTAAATCTTTGGTGAAAAAAGCAAAGATGCAGTTGGACATGGAGAATGACAAAGCATTTGTCTTTGGTCAAGCAGTGAACTTACAGTTTGCTGGATCTGGACATTATTGTATTCTGCTGAGGAAACCAGGAGTTTCCCGTCAAAAAGTTCAAGAAGTATTGTTGACCTCTGGAGATAAGAGCCTGGCTAACATTATCTGGAAATTGCATAAACAATTTGCTCATCCTTCATCACAAAAGTTAAAGCTACTGCTAAAGGATGCCAGAGTTGTGGATAAAGAATTTGAATCCCTTGTAGAAAAGTTCATATCTCAATGTGATGTATGTATTAAATATCAGAAGACACTACCGTGCCTGGTCACTGTCCCCTTAGCCCGGGAATTTAACAAAGTGGTAGCCTGGACCTGAAGGTATGGAACAAGGATTGGAGTATTTATCTGTTACATTTTGTAGATATGGCAACCACTTTCAGCATTACTATGGTAATAAACAACAAGGGCAGACAGAGAATAGCGGATAATGTCATGGAAAAGTGGGTCAGCATAGGCCTCTAGTCACCAACAAAATTCTTAACTGATAATGGAGGTGAACTTGCGAATGAATGGTTTAGGGACGTGTGAGTACTTAAATATTATAGTCATGCACACTACTGCAGAAAGCCTGTTCAGCAATGGCTTGTGTGAAAGAAACCATATTGATAAAATGTTACACAAAATACTGGCAGATTGGCAAAACTGCAAATTAGAAATGGCACTAGCATGGGCAGTACATGCAAAAAGTTTCTTACAGGTGATTGGGGGGGGCGGGGTATAGCCCATACCAGTTAGTATATGGCCGGAATCCAAAATTGCCCTCAATACTATATGACAATCCTCCAGTACCAGAGGACGTGACTATGAGCTCTACTTTCCCCACCCACTTAACTGCATTACATGCCAGAAGGAAAACGTTTATCAAAGCTGAAGCATCAGGAAAAAATTAGGAGAGCATTAGAACATTGAGAAAGACCGCCTGGGGGAGATTTCTGTTCTGGTGACCTGGTTCATTCATAAGAGAGAAGGACGCGGGGAATGGATAGGTCTGGAAAAAATTATTGGGCGTGACGGGAAAACGCTAATAATACAACATGGGAATCAGCCTATAAAAGCACAATGCTCACAAGTAATAGGGATGAGTTATGACTTTTCAGGCGGAGCGTGGGAGAAGGTGATGACAATAAGGTGCTTTGTACTTCGCATACCCATGAGTTCTACAATTTGAAGCCAGGGGGGCAGGATTTGAGAGCTCAAGAAATACATGCTGATACATGTACTGATCATAAAGAACATGAAAAAGCAATCTCATATGGGGATCAGTTGCCTAAAGTAAGTTCCCAGGTGATGCACCAGCCTGAAGGATCAGACAACTGGAGGGAGGCCACCATAGTGGGACGAGCAGGGAAGTCTACGGGCAAATATAAAAAATTGCTTAAATATACAAGATAAGGGATAAGAGGTGAGGACCATGGATTGGCAGCAGGCAGTGCAAGAGAGGAGAGCAAGAAAACAGCACAAATTTGAGCTCTGATTTTGGGAGATAGGTTTAGGAGTAGGAAAAGATCACATACAGTAGAAAGGATCTTGAGTAGGCATTCTGATAGAAGTAGTCCAGAGAGATCTCAACAAGAGAAAAGAGGCCGCAGCCTAACAAGGCAATTGTGTAACATGGGTAATGGAGAGCTTTTTCGGACAAAGGACAGAAGTAGAAGTCCCGGTGATCGCAGTGTTTGTAGCTAATAATAATAATAAGACCGGGTGATAAAAGCGGCTAAACTAAGAGTTACAAAGCTGGAAAGAATTCTGGGTACATTCAGAGGTTGACGATACAGAACAACCTGCTCTGTCACACAGATGGATCTGTATGGACAAGGTCCTACCAGATGGGACCTATAAGGCCAAGGCTAGGTTGGTAGCCAGAGATTTTGAGGAATGCTTGGGGGATAGAGAGATCAGGGTAGACTCTCCCACAGCTGGAAAGGTGATTTTGAAGATCCTTTTAGTCATTTTAAAAACTTATCTTTGGAAACGTAACTCCTTTGATATCAAAGCAGCTTTCCTTCAGGGTAACTTGCTCAAGTATTCTTACAACCTCCAAAGGAAGCACCAGGAATAGAGGAAAACTCTGGAAATTGAATAAATGTGTTCATGGGTTACATGACACTTCTCGGGTGTGGTATTTTTCAGTAAGGGAGGAACTGTTAAAGTTAGGGTGATCACAACTGAAGGCAGGCCCAGCCATGTTCTATTGGCACTGTAATGGGAAACTTTCCAGCATCTTTATGATGCATGTGGATGATTTTTTGTGGGCGTCGCGGTGTGGTACTAATGGCGTTGAAGAAAATATTATTAATCAAATTAGGAAGGAATTTAAAATTGGCAGTCAAGCTTCTGGGGTTTTCAAATATGTAGGTTTGGAGATGAAGCAGGGTGAGTCAGATGTAATTTTACATCAACAGTCTTACTTGGACAATGTCAATCCCATCACAATTAGTCGTACTAGATCCAGACAGAAAGATGCGACTGCTATGAAGGATGAGATGGGACAGCTGAGGAGTCTCGACGGACAGTTCAATTGGTGAGGCACACAGGCAAGAGCAGATGCAAGTTTTGATGTGCTGGAACTTAGTCTTGTCATGAAAAATTGGAAGGTGGAGAACATCTTGATAGCGAATAAAACTTTTTTAAAAATTAAAAATAGAGAAGTCTATGCTGATCACCAGCTTTGGGTGATCCCAATAATGTGAAATGAATCATTTTGAGTGATGCCTCGCATACAAACCTTGGCGATGGATTTTCCAGTGCAGGTGGATTTGTGATATCTCTTGTGGGAGAGAATGGGAGAAGTTGCCCCTTGATATGGGAGGCAAAGAAAATAAGAGTGGTGACTAGCACACTAGCCGCTGAGACTCTTTTCATTGATGCTGTTGACATTGCATTTTATTTGTCCAAGATCTTGGAGGAAATACTATATAAAAAAGAAATTGAAAGAATAATACCAACAGAATGTTAATGTACATTCTACAAAAAATATAAATGAAAAAAGACTCAGGATAGACATAGCCAGTTTAAAGCAGATGTTGGGGAGGAAAGAAATCTCTAAGCTAAGGTGGGTAGATGCTAGTCATCAACTGTCGGGTTATTTCACTAAGAGGAATGTCTCTACAGAAAAATTGTTGAAGGTTCTAGAAAATGGATGTCTTGCTATGTAACAGTGGGGAATCTGTAATTATTTTTTCCCATATTTACATTTATGTGCCTATTGTCTAAATATATTTTTTCTCTTAAAAGAAAGGGAATCTGACAATGTTAGAAATGCAGGTCCCTTTAAGAGAAAACCAGGACAATCTTCAGAGTGAATTGAGAGCAGGTGAAGTTCACTGAAGCTTGTACTTAAGAGCTGGGTTTTCTCCATGGACAGGGAGAGGATTCAGTATTGAAGAGTGGAAACTGGTATTTGGACTGAACTATAGTTTAACAATAAAGCAGTTGTGATTCGCTGAATATCTTCTGCCTGATTCGGTAAATGGGTGTCCACCTATTAAACACCAGCAACCACAACCAAATCCAACAGATCCACCAGGAACAAATGCATGATGAGGAGTGTGCTTGCATCCACAGATGCTGCAAAAGATGTCCTCAACAGTGACCAAGAGGAATTACCAAAAAATCAGAGTCTGAACAACAAAAATTCTTTACGGTTACAGATGACCACCGGGACTACAACAAACAGCTGGTCATCCCAGTCTCCCTGAGGCCCGAGGTCCTCCAAAAGATACATCAGGGCCTCTTCTGCCTCACTGAGTGTAGAACATGGGCCCAATCCGCCATCTGATGGCCAGACATCTCCGAAGCGATTGAAGACACCATTGCAAATTGCCAGATTTGTGCGTTACACAGGCAGGACCAGAGGGAATCCCTCCTCCCCACACAATTCCCTAACAGGCCTTGGGAAAGGCTGGACGTTGACCTGTTTGTCTACAACAGCAAATCGTTCCCTATAATGATGGACTGCTTCTCTGGATGGGTGGAGGTGAAGCAACTGTATATGACTGCCACAGAGGTAGTAATTAAGGCATTAAAAGAGGTGTGTGCGTGTGCGCGCACTAGCATTCTGGACAAAATCATGTCCAATAACGACCCACAATTTTCCAACGAATAATTCACACACTTTACCACCACAGTGGTCGTGGTACACATTGGTACCAATGACATAGGTAAACTAAGTGATGAGGACCTGCAAGCTCAGTACAGGAAGTAAGGAGATAAATTAAAATGCAGGACCTCAAATGTAGTAATCTCAGGATTACTCCCAGTTCCACGTGCTAGCGAGAGCAGGAATAAGAGGATAGACCAAATGAACACGTGGCTGGAGAGATGGTGTAGCCGGGAGGGATTCAGATTCTTGAGGCACTGGGACCGGTTCTGGGGAAGGTGGGACCTGTACAAACTGGACGGGCTGCACCCAGAGAGCTGGGACCAGTGTCCTTGCGGGGGCTTTTGCTAGTTCTGTTGGGAAGTATTTAAACTAGTGTGGCAGGGGGATGGGATCCCAGGAGTAGGATCAGATAGGTCAGATTCAGATCAGAAAAATTAAGGTAGAACATTGGCTGGGGACATTGTGATAGACATGGAGTTACAGGAGAAGCAAAGTTTACAAAGTGTCCAGCAAGGGAAATTAATGGGTTTAAACTGTTTATACTTCAATGCAAGGAGTATTACAAACAAGGTAGATGAGTAAAGGATACAGGTAGACACATGGCAGCAGGATGTCATTGCCATAACGGAGACCTGGCTAAAAGAGGGACATAACTGGCAGCTTAATATCCCTGGTTATAGTCTTCAGACATGATAGAGTAGGAGATAAAAAAGGAGGGGGGGAGTAGCACTAATGGTTAAAGAATCAATTCCAGTTGTGGGAAGGGATGATACCCTAAATGGGTCAACAAATGAGGCTTTATGGATTGAGCTTAGAAATAAAAAAGGGGCAGTCACACTACTGGGAGTATACTACAGGCCCCCAAATAGTGAAAGGGAGATAGAAGAACCAATATATAGGCAAATTTCTGCTTGTAAGAACAAGAGGGCAATAAAAGTAGGAGACTTCAATTATCCTAAAATCAACTGGGATTCAAACAATATAAGGGGCACTGAGGGAGAAAAATTCATGCAGTGTGTCCAGGAAAATTTTTTCAACCAATTAGTGACAAACCCAACAAGAGGAGATGCAATTCTAGACCTAGTCTTGGGGAATGAAGAAGGTTGGCGACCATATCGGGGACAGTGATCACAATTCAGTTAGATTTAGCATTATTATGGAAAAGGACAGAGATAAGGCAGGAGTAAAAGTCTTGAACTGGGGAATGGCAAATTTTGCAGAAATGAGAAGGGACTTGGCTGAGGTAGACTGGACAGCACTGCTGGAGGATAAAACAGTGGAAAACCAGTAGGAAGCACTAAAAAGAGAGATCCTAATTGTACAAAGTAGACATGTCCCCTACAAAAATAAGAGTGGTACTGCCAAATCTAGACCCCCCTGGTTGTCTAGGGGAATACAGGGGAAGATCAAACAGAAAAAGAAAGCGTACAATAGGCACAAAGAACTAAGCACTGCAGATAGCCTAGACGAATATAGGAAGTGCAGGGACGAAGTAAAAAAGGAAATAAGGAAATCAAAGAGAGGGCATGAAAAAAGGTTAGCAAGTAAAGTTAAAGATAACCCAAAGATGTTTTACCAATACATTAATGCTAAAAGGTTAGTTAAGGAAAAAGTGGGACCTATCAGAGATGAAGATGGAAACTTGCATGTAGATGCAGAGGCTTTGGGAAGGGTTTTGAATGAATATTTTGTCTCCGTGTTTACAAACGAAAGGGAGGATGTAGATATAGCAGTCCAGGAGGAACACTGCAAGATATTGGATGGGATAGTCATAAAGACAGAGGAAGTACTCAAAGGGTTGAAATCCTTGAAAGTTGAAAAGTCACCAGGGCCAGATGGATTGTTTCCGAGGCTGCTGAAGGAAGTCAGGGAGGAGATAGCAGATGCTCTGAGGATGATTTTCCAATCTTCACTAGATACAGGGGAGGTACCAGAGAACTGGAGAAATGCAAACGTAGTTCCATTGTTTAAAAAGGGATCAAAGAAATGCCAAACAATTATAGGCCAGTTAGTCTTACATCAGTGGTGAGCAAATTAGTAGAATCAATTCGGAGAGATAGGATTAACTGCCATGTGGAAAGGCATGGACTAGTCAGGGATGGTCAGCATGGATTTGTTAAAGGAAGGTCTTGCCTCACAAATTTGATTGAATTCTTTGAGGAAGTGACAAGAAAGGATGATGAAGGTAGTGCAGTGGATGTTGTGCACATGGATTTTAGCAAGCCATTTGACAAGGTCCCACGTGACAGATTGACCAGGAAAGTAAAAGCCCATGGGATTCAGGGTGATGTGGCAAACTGGATAAAAGGTTGGCTTTGTAACAGGAAACAAAGGGTAATGGTCGAGGGATGCCCTTGCGAATGGAAAGTTGTCTCAAGTGGTGTTCCACAGGGCTCGGTGTTGGGACCCTTGCTGTTTGTGTTATATATTAACCATTTGGGTGTGAATGTGGGGTCACGATTGGGAAATTTACAAATGACACAAAGATAGTGTAGAGGATAGCCATAATCTCCAAATCGATATAGATGGGTTGGCGGAGTGGGCGGTAAAGTGGCAGATGGATTTTAACATAGAGAAGTGTGAGGTCATACATTTAGGGAGGTCAAACGGTTACAGGGATTACACAATAAATGAGAATATACTAAGAGGGGTAGATGAAGTGAGAGATCTTGGTGTACAAGTACACAGGTCCCTGAAGGCAGCAGTTCAAGTAGACAAGGTTGTAAAGAAGGCATATAGAATGCTCTCCTACACTGGCAGAGGTATAGAATATAAAAGTAAGGATATAATGTTGGAATTGTATAAAACACTGATGAGGCCACAGCTGGAGTATTGTGTGCAGTTCTGGTCACATTACAGGAAGGACGTAATAGCTCTGGAGAGAGTGCAGAGGAGATTTACAAGAATGTTGCCAGGGTTAGAAAAGTGTAGCTACGAGAAGAGATTGGATAGGTTGGGGTTATTTTCCTTAGAACAAAGAAGGCTGAGAGGTGACTTGATTGAGGTGTACAAAATTATGAGGAGAATAGATAGAGTGGACAGGATAAAATTGTTTCCTTTGGTGGAGAATTCTAGAACCAGGGGACATAGATTCAAGATAAGTGGCAGAAGGTGTAGGGGGAACATGAGGAAGAACTTTTTTATGCAGAGGGTAGTGGGTGTCTGGAATTCGCTGCCCAAGTTGGTGGCAGAGGCAGAAACTCAAAACTCTTTTAAAAAGTACCTGGATCTGCACCTTAAGTGCTGTAAGCTGCAGGGCTATGGGCCGGGTGCAGGAAGATGGGATTAGAAAGGGCGCCTGGGTGTCCTCTGGCTGGCATGGACAAGATGGGCCGAATGGCCTCCTTCTGTGCTGTAACTTTTCTATGGTTCTATGATCTTATTATGCAATGACAGAGTAGCGTGGGCTACCTTAGTAGTCTGTAGTCAGTGAGTAGTCTAGAGTAAGAGTCTGTAATGTAGAGACAGGGTTTTAGTTGTAAGTACACACATGTAGCTGCTGAGTTCCTTTGTAAATAAAGGGCCGTCTGCTGATCTGCTCTGTCTGTGGTACCAACTCAGTTATCCTGAAACAACCCGGTGCAACTCGGATCCATTCGTCCAACTAAACTAGTGACAAGACTCCAACAAGCTGGTGACGAGGTGAAAAAAGCAAAACAAAAAGTGAGGAAGGAAATCAAGCGAACCGAAATCAGGCTGTACCTCGCACAGTAATTGTAAGTATAACTTCCGTCCTAATCGTCAAAGCAGTGCCCTCGAAGCATGCTGCAGTTTGGAAGAGTTGATCCTTTTGACCCAACGGTGGACAATGGTCTCATTATTTTGAACGCCAACGCCTCGCATTCTTTTTCCAAGCTGGTGACATTACGGGGGAGGAGAAGAGGCGAGTGATCCTCATATCCACATGTGGGAGTAAGACTTATGGATTGATCCAAAGTTTAATGGCACCCAGTGCCCCGGATTCAAAGTTTTGATGATTTAGTGAACTTTGTGAAGAATCATTATCAGCCCATGCACCAGTTCAAATTTAATTCAAGAAATAGAGCCACAGGGGAGACAGTTGCTTGTTATGTCGCAAGTTTTAAACCGTTAACAGAATATTGCAAGTTTGGTACATCTGTAAATGAAGTACTTAGAGATCGTTTGGTGTGTGGTATAAATGAAGATTCGATTCAGAAGAGATTACTGTCTGAAACAAAATTTGGATTTCCAGAAGGTGCAGGAAATAGCACTGGAAGGCACAGTGAGGGACTCGAAAGCCATACAGGGAGCGCAAAATGGCACTGTCTTCCATGTTGGGCGAGGAGCCCCAGCCGAAAAGGGTGTGAAAATGTACAGCTCAGATGCAAAGCGGGAAGCAGCCACAGCTTTCAGACAAATAAAAAGAAATTACTTTTGCAGTAAAAACATGGATTAATGATAACAGAGGTGGAAGCAGACAATCTTGTCATGAATCAAAGTTAAAAAAAAATCAAATGTTTTTACTATCATCGAAACAGACACCTTCTGAGCCATTGTTAGGATAGAATCAGGCAGACTTTCAATCAAAAGAAACCAATGAGATTCATAACATAGAGCCTAAAATAACAGATTCAGATATTGATTCATTGTTTAATTTAAAGGTAGGAAGAACAGAACCAATCTATGTAACAGCGAAGGTGAATAATAAGCCCATCAGAATGGAGGTGGATACAGGAGCTTCCACTACAGTGATAGGTGAGCACACTTTTAAATACCTAAATCATGGGGAATGTAAATTAAATTTGGAAGAAACGGATGCCAAATTGAAAACTTACACAGGAGAAGACATCAAGATTAAAGGCATAAGCAGGGTTACTGTACAGTACGGAAGCCAATCAGTAAAATTACCCCTGATGCTGGTAGCAGGTGAGGGGCCAAGTCTCCTTGGATGAAACTGGCTGAAAGAAGAAATTAAATTGGACTGGACTGAGATCTTCTAATTGAGAGCCACTGGGGTACCTGAGCTACACCAAAAATACACCTCGGTTTTCCAAGATGAACTCGGGAAGATCCAAAGGCTACAAGCAAATATTCATGTTGATCCAGACTCTACCCACCCCCCACCCTGATTTATGAAGGCAAGATCAGTACCTTATGCAATACAGGAAAGGTAGATGCCAAATTAGATAGATTAGAGAAACTGGAGTGATACAATCTGTGCAGTTCTCAGAATGGGCAGCACCAACAGCCCCTGTACTTGAGCCTGACCAAAGTGTTCAAATTTATGGAGACTACAAATTGACTGTCAATAAAGTGGCTAAGTTGGACAGACATCCTATACCAAAAATTAAAGATTTGTATGCTAAGTTGACAGGTGGGACTGCCTACACGAAGCCTTGAGCCATGCTTATCAACAATTGGAGTTAGAGAAGGCCTCCCAGAAGAAAACGACGAAGATGTTCCAGTTCCTCAACAACTCGTTTTATTATTGAACTTCTTAGATTCATCGCTGGTATGTGTTAGACAGATCAGACAAGTCGAGACCTAGTCTTATCCATAGTACAAGAACAAGTTCTTCACTGTTGGTCACAAGAACAGGAATCTGGCAAAATGAAATCATATTTTGACAGAAGATATGAGAGAATCAGCCAGGAATGTTATCTTATTGCGGGCAGCTAGAGTGATTGTTCCTCCAAAAGGACGAAAGCCGTTGTTAACTGAATTACATAGTGCACACCCAGGTATTTCCTGAATGAAGACCATAGCACACAGCTATCTATGGTGGCCTGGAATGGATGGAGAAATAGAGAGCTTAGTGAAAAGTTGTATGCAGTGTCAGCAAGTGCAAAAGTTACTTCCAACAGCTCCGTTACACCTGTGGGAGTGGCCAGGAAGGTCATGGGTGTGATTGCATATTGACTATGTTGGGACCTTTTATGGGAACAATGTTTCTCCTTATTGTTAATGTTCACTTAAAATGGATGGACATATAAGAGGTAAAGTCAGCAACAACATCTGCTACAATTGTCAAGCTACGACAAAGTTTCGCCATCAACGGACTACCAGAAGAGGTCATATCAGACAACGGCAAAGCATTTATGAGTGCTGAGTTTCAACAGTTTATCAGCCTCAACGGTATTACTCATGTAAAAACTTCACCATACCACTCTCCTTCGAATGGACTGGCCAAGCGAGCAGTTCAAGCATTCAAAAATGGCATGAAGAAATTAACTGGAAACTCCATAGCGACCAAGTTAGCATGTTTTCTTTTCCATTATGGAATCACCCCTCATACAACAACAGTGTCACATCTGCATAATTGTTGATGAATCGCCGTCTTGAGTTTTGAGATTTGGAACGCCAAATTTAGGGAGGAAGGTGGAAAGGAATTGGGGAAAGTCAGAAAATTGTAAATGATTGGCAGAGTCGCGACAGGCGAGGCGAAAAATTTTATTGAAGGGCTTAAGTGGTTATCGGTCAAAATAAGTGCAGTCACTGGACCTCTTTCTTACCATGTGAAAACAGAAGACCTAATCATACGGAGACATATAGATCATATAAGGAGAGAAACAAAGTATCAGGAAATGATTCCCCAGTGTTCACGACCTCGTCAACATCTCCTGTTCAAAGAATTCAACTGAGTACAGATGTGTTTGCAGGACTGGCTGTACCTGCAAGACTTGAGGAAACAGATTTGCAGGTGCCCACCGAAGAACCTGATGTTTGGACAACACCAGAAAAGGAGGTTCCTGACAGAACATTTGAAGCTGTAGAGCTGAGACGTTCTACATGCATAAGGAAACCCCCAGAAAGATTAAATTTGTAAATTGCTTATTTGTGTAAATAATTTGATATTTTGGAATTGCAACTAACTAAAATATATTTATGAGTAAAGGGGGAGGAATGTGGTAATCTGATGTGTAATATACCTTTAAGAAGAATGTGTTAATAGATCACATGATCTTATTATCCAATGACAGAATAGCACAGGCTACATTAGTAGTCTGTAGTCAGTAGCCTAGAGTAAGAGTCTGTAATGTAGAGACAGGGTTTTAGTTGTAAGTACACAACTGTAGCTGCTGAGTTCCTTTGTAAATAAATAGAATGTGTTCTCTACATAAGAACCGTCTGCAGATCTGCTCTGTCTATGGTACCAACTCTGTCATCCTGAAACAAGTGTGCAACCTGGATCCCTTAGTCCAACTAAACTAGTGACAAGGATCCAACAGTTGTTTTGGTTTACGGTTTCTCCACAGGGATCATAACAATTTATAAAATATCTTTGGATTTTCTTTCATTTTATGTGCCAATATTTTTTCATGCCCTCTCTTTGCTTTCCAAATTTACCTTTTAATTTTACCCTTGCACTTCCTATAGTCTAGGATTTCTGCAGTATTGAGCTCTTGGTGTCTGACATGAGCTTTCCTTTTTTACCCTAGCCTACTATGTATTCTTTTGATATTTGGAGCGTCTACATTTGAGAGTTCCAACCTTTTTTGCTTTCTGGGGATATATTTCTTCTGAATCCTAGGTCCTCCTAGGAAGCCTCCTACTTCTCTGACACTGATTTACCTTCAAGTAGTTGTTTCTCGTCCACTTTTGCAGTATCATATCTGCTTAGTAATGTTGGCCTTTCCCCTACTTAAAACTTGTACTCTTGGCCTGTCTTTGTCCTTTTCTATAATTACTCTAAATCTTACTGAGTTATGATCAATACCACTACAATGCTCTCCCACTTATACCGCTTTCAAATGCCCAGCTTCAATTCCTAAAACTAAATCCAGAACTGTCCATTCTCTTGTTCAGTTTGCTATGTGCTGGGTAAAAAATTTCTTTTGAGTACACTAAGAATTATGCGCCCTTTATAACTTTTCTGCTGAATTTACCCCAGTTAATATGAGGATAGCCAAAATCCCCTATTTCTACCCGATTTATTTCTGCACTTTACAGCAATTTGCCTACATATTTAGACCATAAGACATAGGAGCAGAAATTAGGCCATTCGGCCCATCGAGTCTGCTCCGCCATTCAATCATGGCTGATAAGTTTCTCAACCCCATTCTCCTCGTAACCTTTGATCCCCTTACCAATCAAGAACCTATCTCGGTCTTAAATACACTTAATGACCTGGCCTCCACAGCCTTCTGTGGCAATGAATTCCATAGATTCACCACTCTCTGGCTAAAGAAATTTCTCCTCATCTCTGTTCTAAAAGGTCTTCCCTTTACTCTGAGGCTGTGCCCTCGTGTCCTAGTCTCTCCTACTAATGGAAACATCTTCCCCACGTCCACTCTATCCAGGCCTTTCAGTATTCTGTAAGTTTCAATCAGATCCCCCCCTCATCCTTCTAAACTCCATCGAGTATAGACCCAGAGTCCTCAAACGTTCCTCATATGTTAAGCCTTTCATTCCTGGGATCATTTTCGTGAACCTCCTCTGGACCCTCTCCAGAGCCAGCACATCCTTCCTGAGATACGGGGCCCAAAATTGCTCACAATATTCTAAATGTGGTCTGACCAGAGCCTTATAAAGCCTCAACAGCACATCCTGCTTTTATATTCTAGTCCTCTCAAAATAAATGCCAACATTGCATTTGCCTTCCTAACTACCGACTCAACCTGCAAGTTAACCTTAAGAGAATCCTGGACTAGGACTCCCAAGTCCCTTTGCACTCCAGATTTCTGAATTCTCTCCCCATTTAGAAAATAGTCTATGCCTCTATTCTTCCTACCAAAGAGCATGACCTCACACTTCCCCACGTTGTATTCCATCTGCCACTTCTTTGCCCATTCTCCTAACCTGTCCAAATCCTTCTGCAGCCTCCCCGCCTCCTCAATACTACCTGTCCCTCCACCAATCTTTGTATCATCTGCAAACTTAGCCAGGATGCCCTCAGTTCCTTCATCTAGATCATTAATGTATAAAGTGAAAAGTTGTGGTCCCAACACTGACCCCTGCGGAACTCCACTAGTCATCCTAAGAAGGACCCCCTTATCCCCACTCTCTGCCTCCTGCCAGACAGCTAGTCTTCTATCCATGCTAGTACCTTTCCTCTAACACCATGGGCTCTTATCTTACTGAGCAGCCTCCTGTGCAGCACCTTGTCAAAGGCCCTCTGGAAGTCCAAGTAGATAACATCCTTTGGCTCTTCTTTGTCTAACCTACTCGTTACCTCCTCAAAGAATTCTAACAGATTTGTCAGGCATGACCTCCCCTTGATGAAACCATGCTGACTTTGCCCGATTTTACCATGCACTTCCAAGTATTCTGAATTCTCATCCTTAATAACGTACTCTAAAATCTTACTAATGACCGAGGTCAGGCTAATTGGCCTGTAATTTCCCGTCTTTTGCCTCACTCCCTTCTTAAACAGGGGGGTTACATTAGCGATTTTCCAGTCCTCTGGGACCCTCCCTGACTCCAGTGATTCCTGAAAGATCACCACTAACGCCTCCACTATCTCTTCAGCTATCTCCTTCAGAACTCTGGGGTGTAATCCATTTGGTCCAGGTGATTTATCCACCTTCAGACCTTTCAGTTTTCCTCGCACCTTCTCCTTGGTAATGGCCACCATACTCACCTCTGTCCCCTCCGGACTCTCTTGAACTTTGGGGATGTCACTTGCGTCTTCCACTGTGAAGACTGACGCAAAGTACCTATTCAGTTCCTCCGCCATTTCTTTGTTCCCCACTACTACTTCTCCAGTGTCATTTTCCAGCAGCCCAATGTCCACTTTTGCCTCTCTCTTACCCTTTATATATCTAAAAAAACTCTTACAATCTTATTTTATATTACTGGCTAGTTTACCCTTTTGCCCTTCTAATTTCCTCTGACTGGAAGTCTGAAGTATATAACAATAGTGTGATTACCCATTTTTTTGTTTGTCAGTTCAACCCCATTTGAAGATCCTTCTAGAACATCATCCTTCCACCCAGCTAGGATTGTTTCTTTAACCAATATTGGGACCCTTCCCTTTTTATCCAATCTCTATCCTGTCTGAAAGTCCTTTTAACCAGAAATGTTGAGCAACTATTCCTCCCTTCTTTTAAGCCATTTTTCAGTAATAGTTATATCATCTTCCAAATGTCCATCTGTGCTCTCAACTCATCTGCCTTACTAGACACCTTACATTGAAGTAAAATCCATAATCATTGTCCAACTCCTTTGTTTATTTTCTAGCCTTTGTTTACTTTGCCTTCCATACTCACTTATTGATTTTGTGCCCCTTTTCAGCTTTGCTTCTCTCTCTTCTGAATCTACACTCAGGCTTCCATTCCCCTGCCAAGAGCACCAGCAAACTTTCCTGCCAGGATATTAATGCTGGTGCTGTTGAGGTGCAACTTGTCTGATTTGTACAAGTCCAATAATCTCTAGAACTAGTCCCAATGGCAGACTGTGAGCAGGAAGCTGAATTTGCAATTTTAATTTGGGTGTGACTCATAAAAGTCTTAAATAAGTAAGCCATGCCTGATAATGCACAAAGTGGTAGCACAAAGTGATTATGAAAAGAGTGCAGTCTGCTAAAGTTGGGAATTTGATGCAGAGGGAGGAGATGATGCTCCTTTGTTTTAAAACCTCCAATACCTGTCGTGGAAGCTTGAGGCAGTGGGTATTCAAATTTTTTGGCCACTGCTTCATGCAAGTTCATGTGTAGAAAAAGAAAAAAAAACAAGACTTCTTCCTCAGTTCTCTGCCCAAAGGGGATACGACCAACAGTGGCATGACCTCTGCCACAGGTAAGACAAGGAAGCAAGTCCCAAATCCACCCCAGCCAGAACAGGGATCAAACCCTGTGCTGTTGGCACCAATCTGATTCACACCAACCATCCAGCCAAATGAACCATCCGGCCCCCCCAAGGTGTCTGAGTTGTGTGGCAACATACACTTTTTGCTTTTACACTTTTACATACATGTTATAGTCCAGAGCTATGGAGTGTGATGTTACAGGCTCCAATTTTCTTTCTATCACATGGCTGACCAGGAATCTCTCCCACTCATATCACCTGTCATTGGCAGGTGTTGGAAGGGTTTACAAGTTGATACTCAACCCTGTTTGGCTGCATTATGAATGCACCTTTCTTGGCCATCAAGTCCTGGAGTGGGACTTAAACCACAAGACCTTCCCAGAACAGACTAAAACTAGATACAAATAATAAAAATAATTCAGACTAACTTATGGCAGAGCAGAACAGATTGTCTATCTGGACTACTTATAATCCTGGCAGTGGCCAATGCTCCCAGCTGCACTGCTGGGACTATAAAGCTGCCAGCCAATCAGATGACAGGCAGCTCTGAGGCAGGTCTTCCTCCCCAAGTTCTAAATTCCTCAGCCAGGGGAATCTACCTCTGTGTCCACCCTGTCAAGCCCCTTCAAAATTACCTTAATTTACTCATTATTATCCCCTAGGGTATCCTCCATTTCTGGTATGTAATTTGTGTTCTATTGTGGAGACAAACGCAGTATATTTGTTCAATGCCTCTGCCATTTCCTCATTCCCTTTGACAATTTCTCCTGTCTCATCTTCTAAGGGGCCAAAATTTACTTTATCTACTTTCCTCCTTTTTATATATTTGTGGTAGCTCTTATGTTTTTAAAATCCTGGCTAGCTTTCTATTTTTTTTCCCTTTTTATCAACTTTTTGGCCACCCTTTGCTGGTTTCTAAAACTCTTCCAGTGTTGCTGAAAAAAGGGGACATGTCAAAGCTTTTTATTTTGCACTCATCAGGACACTTCACAGTGCAGGACAAAAAGCTTCAACATGTCTCTTTTTTTCAGCAATACTCAAGTTCTGTACTACCAAACAACTACTCTTCCTGTGCTCAGACTTACTGCTATTCTTCGCAACATTACCAGCCTCTTCTTTCAATCTAACAATATTCTTAAGTTTCCTAATAAGCTATGGATGGATCTATCTTGCTGAGTTTTTGCTTTTTCATGGAATGTATTTTTGTTTAACATTTTGAATCATTTATTTAAATGTTATTCACTATATATTTACTACCATAACCATTGGTCTATTAACCTAAACAATCTCAAACAGCTCTCCCTATGTAATTGATTTGTTTTAAGGTTCTTGTTTAGGACTGGAGTGTGTCACTCTCAAACTTAATATGGAATTCAATTGTATTATGATCACCTTTTCCCCCAGGGGATCTTTTGCTGTACCGGATTGCACAATACTAGAACTAAAATAGTTTTATCCCTAGTTGGTTCCGCATGTATCATTCCAGGAAACTGTCGCAAAAGCAGTCCACAAACTCATCTTCAAGATTACCTTTTATGATTGTTCTGTCTTGTCTATATGATTAAAGCCCCATGATTATTACATTGCCTTTGTTACAAGCTTCAATTATTTCTTGCTTAATGCGCTGCTCAATAGTTCAGCTGCTGTTTGGTCTATAAACTACTCCCATCAGTGATTTCTCCTAATCTCACCCACACTATTTCTACTTCCTGATCTTCTGAACAAAGGTCCTTCCTCACTGATCTCCTTTCGTCATCCTTTATCAGGCCTACTCCTTGTCTTTTTCCATTCTGCATGTCTTTAAATATTATGTACCTGGAATATTTATATCCTAACCTTGGTCACCTTGTAACTGTCTCTGTAATAGGAATTTAAGGTCTAAACCATTTATTTCTATTTGTGCCATTTGTACTACTTATCTCCATTTGAAGAGAGACCTTGGTTCTCGAAGAATTCGTGCTCCAACCTTAACCACAAACAATGTTACAGTCATTTGCGAAAGACTGGTATGCTATCAAGAGAGCGAGATATTGCTCAGGTAATAATAACTCACTCAGTTTACATACAACTCAAATTGAGATATGTAAAGCACAGTAGGTATAAAAAGGTATTTTTCCAGATATGTGGACACAGTGGCCGTCTAGTCTCTATAAAGAAGAAATGCAGCAAATCCATATTGTGAAGAATGGCTGAGGAAGACCATGACTCCTGTTCCACTGTAGAAGGAAAATTGAAAACAATCTTATTTATGTCAGACATGAATGGGTGACAAGAATGCACAGAAAGCAACACAGCTACCAAAAGCAGTGGAACAACAGACTGTAGAGGGAGCCACTGTATATAGAAATGGACATCTCTCATCTGTACATCCAAGTGTTATTACTAATTTATTTTCTTGATTTTGCTCACTTCCTTGCCTGTTGGAATAGAGGCACCAGCTACACTCTAATACCATATTCACATCAGAAACCTTCATGAGGGTTGGCGAGCTAGTTGCCCACTAGAAAAGTTCCTTCTAAAGCTTATCCCTTGATACCTGCATAGCAACAACTTGTATTCACATAGCATCATTCATGTAATGAAACATCCCAAGTTGCTTCACAGGAGCACTTTGAAACAAAGTATGACACTGAGCCACTTAAGGAGATATTAGGTCAGGTGACCAAAAGCTTGGTCAAAGAGGTATGTTTTAAGGAGTGTCTTAAGGGAGGTATTGAGCTGGAGAGGTGTACTAGGCCTTGAGGCCAAGGCTACCAAAGAAAAGTCACCAATGGTAGGGCAATTATAATTGGGGATGCGCAAGATGCCAGAATTAGAGGAGCATAGATATCTTGGAGGTTTGTGGGTCTGAACAGGATTACAGAGATAGGGAGGGGCAAGACCAAGGCATAACTTGAGAACAAAGATGAACATTCTTAAAATCAAGATGTTGATAGACCAGGAGCCAAAGTAGATCAGCAAGCTCAGGGTTGAAAGGGGAACAGGGCTGGCTGTGAGTTAAGACATGGGCAAGTGAGTTTTTAATGACCTCAAGTTTAGAAAAGGCAGAGTGTGGGAGACCAGCCAGAAGTGCATTAGAATAGTCAAGTCTAAAGGCAACAAAAACATGAATGAGGTTTCAGCAGCAGGTGAGCTAAGAGGGCTGAAGTTGGGCAATGTTACTGAGGTGGAAATAGGTGGTCTTAGTGATGGCACAAATATGTGGTCAGAAGCTCATCTCAGGAACAAATGTAACACCAAGGTCATGAACAGACTGGCTTGAACTCAGAGTGTTGCCAAGGAGAGGGATAGATTAGTAGCTAGGGAACAGAGTTTGGTGTGGGGAGCTAGAACAATGGTTTCAGTCTTCCCAATATTTAATGGGAAGGAATTTCTGCTTATCCAGTACTGGATGTCTGATAAGCCGTCTGATAATTTTGCAACAGTGGAAGTCCAGAGGGCTGGTGATGAGGTAGAGCTGGTTGTCATCAGCGTACATGTGAAAACGAACACTATGCCTTCAGATGATGTCACTTAGGGGCAGCATGTTGATGAGAAATAGGAAGGGGCCAAGGGATAGATTCTCATGGAGAATCAGAGATAATAGTGTGGGAGCAGGAAGGGAAGTCATTCCTAGGGGTTCTCTGGTTATGAATAGATAGATAAGAATGGAACCAATGAGAGCAGTCACATTCAGCGTCCACATTGTCCAAATAGTGGAGAGATGTTGGATCAGGGTAGTGTAGTCAACCATGTCAAAGGCTGCAGATAGATTGAGAAGGGCAAGAAGGGAAAGTTTACCTTTGTCATAGTCACAAAGGATGCCATCTGTGACTTTGATATGAGCCGTTTCGATAATGTGGCAAGGACGGATATCTGATTGGAGATTCAAATATAGAGTTCCAGGGAAGATGGAAAGGGATTCGGGAGGTGACACATTCAAGGGCTTTGGAGAGGAAAGGAATGTGGGAACTAGGACGTTAGTTTGCAAGGATGGTGGGATAAGGGTAATTTTTAAGAAGGGTGATGATGACAGGTGTAAAGGAGAACTGATCAACAGCTGAAGAGAGAGAACTGTTGATGACATCGGCTAACATGGGGGCCAGGAGGGAGAGTTGGATTATCAGCAGTTTAGTGGGAACAGGAGGTGTGTCTCATGGACAAGATGGGTTGAGAGTGCATGAGGGGAGATTGGAGAGAAACTAGACAAAGATGTGAGGTTAGGGCTAGGGCAAGGAGGGAACATTAAAGGAAGTTTGGCCAGAAGGGCAGCTGATCAGATTGTCTCGACCCAGTGACAAAGAAGTCCATGAGCTCCTTGCGCTTGTTGGCGGAGATGAGGGTGGAGGGGACAGGGGATTAAGATGATGGTTTGCGGTATTGAAGAGAAGCTGGGGGTTATCTTTATTCCAGGATGATCCTGGAATGCAGTGAGCACTTTTAGCAGGCGAGAGCAGGAACCAATATCCTTCGATATCTGGGCGTATGGTTGCATAGAGATTATATTAATGGACTAGTAAACCCAAGGCCTGTATTAATGATCCAGAACATAAATTCAAATCCCACCATGGGAGCTGGGGAGTTTAAATTGTTAAATAAATCTGGAATAAAAAGTTATTCTCAGTAACAGTGACCATGAAACTACCGGATTGTTGTAAAAGCCCATCTGATTCACTAATGCCTTTTAGTGAAAGAAATCTGCTGTCCTTACCTGGTCTGGCCTATGTGACAGCAGGCCTACAGCAATGTGGTTGACTCTTAATTGCCCTCCAAAATGGCTTAGCTAGTTAACTGGAGGTCAGTTAGAGATAGACAGCAACTCTCACATCCCATGAATAAGAACAAAACTTTCCAACTGCAATCAAACCCCCCCTCCTCTGCCCCCAACCTTTGGCCTATGTAATGTACCACTACCACATCAGTGCCAAATGTTTAATGTCACATTCAGTTCTGAGTGTTCATGAAGGTGATGGCTTTTGGGAGTGCCGACAGAGCCAAGTCCATGTCTCACAGCTTACTCAGCTGTACGGGAAGAAGATTGTGATCAACCAACGGTCATGGTCTATATCGGTGCCAACGACAGTGATTAAAAAGGCAAATGGGATGCTGGGCTTTATGATTAGAGGTATAGAGGCAAACCTTTTATTATATTGTCACAAGGCTCTTGCTTCACTGGAATAATTCATATCATCTGGCAAAGACTTGATGGTCTAAGTGGTCTCCTCCTGTGCTGTATTATTCTATGAAAACTTGATGATACTACTGCCATCAAGAGCTGAAAATCAGGTCTGACAGTTCTGGATCTTCCTCTCTCCCTGATAAAGGTATTACCCATTCAAAAAGTCAGAATATCACACATCCCTTGGCTGTAATTGGTGCTAAAGTCCATAAAACTTACTGTCACATAAATTAACCACACACAACCAACATTCAAGCTCCACTGCGCTGTTTCTCCTTCCAGACAGATTAAGTTGCTGCTGTGCTTGAATTAGAAACAGGTCCATTTAATATCCTCCATCAGTTAGGCTGCAATATTTGTCAAACATGCATCAGGTTAATAGAGCTGTGGAAGGTCGCCAGAGAAGGTTTTTGAAGCACAGTATCTGGGTTCAAAAAGACCATTTGGTACACTTCTGGAGAGGAAAGTCTTCAAGCAGTATACAAACATACAAAATAGGGAAGAAAAAACCGGCTGTTCCATCAAGCTTGCCCTACACATTATGACGGTTGGTGCATCATGACTAAACCCATTTTCACCCCATCTCTGCAGCCAGGTAACTAACCTCCTGGAAGAGGCAAAAACAATGAGAAAACAGTTGATTGGAGAAAAAGGAACAGGTTAATCTGTCCTCTTCCTGCTCCTAAAAGGTTTTATCTTGTACCAATATTGAAATTCTTTTCTCCAGGTCTGAAATGTCCATGAAGAATATTTGCAGAAAAAGTCCAGGGCATTCTCCCAATCTCCCAGAGACCACTTTTCTGTTTACACTTCTGATGCAACTTAAAGATTGTATGTAAGTTGTTGCTGCTACATACCCTTCTCTCCACTTTAACTCATAAGTAATAGTTTTTAACAAAAAAAAATGTTCATCTAGATGTTAGCACTGGGGAAATCAAACTTGGTGGATTCCAGGTAGTCACTCCCAATTGCTGGTATCAAGCACTCCCAGGTTTGGTATAATGCAAAATAAGTCAATAGAAAAGACCCTCCACTCGTCCTAAACAATGTTGCTTATATCCCACCTCAGAAGAGCCATCCACTGAAACACGGTGTGACATTTTGTTTTCCTCCATCCCCAACGCCTCTCTGCCATTTATGAGGCACAAGTCAGAAATGTGATTGCTCTCCGCTTGCCTGGATGGGTGCAGGTACAACACTCAAAAAGCTTGATACCCATTGAGAACGAAGGACTTTACTTGATTGGCAAAACACCCACCACCTTAAACATGCACCCCAATCAAGGATTGTGCACTGTAGCGTATGCTATTTGCAGGATGCACAGCAGCACTTTGCCAAGGTTTTTTTTTAATAGAACCTCCCAAATTTGTGACCTTTACCACCTTGAAGGACAAGGGTAGAGAGTCCATGGAAACAGCATCAACTCAAGCTCCACACCCCATCCCATATATTTATTGTCCCTTTGTCATTACCAAGTCTAAATCCTCAAACTTCCCACGTAACAGCACTGTGGGAACACTTAGCCACATGAAGTGCAGCAATTCAAAACAGCTCACCACCATCTTCTCAAGGGCAGCCAGGGTTGGGCAATAAACGCCTGCTATGCCAGCAATTCTCATATCCCCGAAACAATTTAAAATCATTGCGCTCCGGCTGTAAGAATGCCTCAATTAACACAGGCCAATATACGGGCAGTGTTGTACTGTAGGCTCATGCTCTACAGTCCTGTTGAATTATTAACACTGTCTAATGAGCCTTTAACTGAAATCACAAGATAATTACAGATGAGATCATTTGACCTGCCTTAGTTCAACCACCCAGAAAGACTCGAGCCTCCCCTTTGCAGCACCCAATTGATAAAATGCCTCCTGGGTTTTCATCTCCACTGCTTTATCTGGGAATCCATTCCATGTACAGGTCACTATGTATATGGCAAATTTCCTATCTTTCACTATTTGTATGTGCCCCTTTGTTGTCTCATATTATTCAAACTGCATTTCCCTTTTCCTTATTGTTCACTAGTTTATAAACTTCTATTAGTTCGCTTTTCAGAAAACTCTCTTCAAGGCGAAAAAGTCCAAGTGTCTCCAGTCTGTCTTTGTAACAAATGTCCTTTATTTATTACACTTTAAATGGGGAGCCGGTCTAGAGACAGGGGTGACGGGAAGGTGGGGCAAAAGACAAAACAGGCAGTCCAGGACAGCCCATGGTTTCCAATTTGCTTTTTTGTTGTACTTTTGACAGAGTTGGAACTATTACAGATAACAGCTTGCAGTTCTTTTAAAGTCGGGTATTACTTGCGAGTATTTATTGTGTAAGGTGGTAGCAAAAACAAAAAATTGATTTAAACTGTCAGTGTCAGTGTAATTTTGGAGAAAATACAATAACTTTATATGATGGAAGAATGCTAAAGCCTGAGGATATTTAATGTTTAAAGTTCTGAATTCTTTGTCATTGTAGTCACAATGTAAATCCACCCAGAAACAGATGTTGTGAAAGTACACTGGAGTAAGATACAGTACTTGGATCAGGGATCCTTACTCTTAACCACATGGTGAAAGACACACGTTTTTATTCAGGATTGGAATTAAAATCCTACTCGGCAGATCTCTCCCAATGGTTCAGTGAATAAATCCACATGTTGCATTACAGAGCCACGTGTCAGATTTGATTCCAGTGCTGTAAATGGCGGGAGCATGCCTGAGCCACAGAGGACAGGGCAGAAAAAGTCAACCACAATTCTCACTCCTGCTGGTTATCCTGCAACCCCTGCCATAAAGTTCTGTAACTTTGATTGTCAACAGGCACTTTGAGGATAAGACGTCACAGCCAATGTTAAAGATTGTGTCAAAACTTCAGCCACTTGAGGCAGGCAGCAGGGAACTGCAAACACCAGTGGAGCTGTCCATCTGTATGAATCATCCAGCACCCTTGGCAAAGAGCAGGCAGAAAACACTGCTCAACATATACCGGAGTAGAAAGCTTTTTGTTTTGCAAACTTAATTATGAACATGCTTTGTTGGCACCCCTTTTCATATATAACAGGCAGATCTTTCAAATTCAGACACCTTTTTGGCAACAGGACACCACATTAGAACTGGGGTAAGAGCAGGAGGCGATCTAACGTTGCATCAGACTGTACTAAAGATCAGTAAGATTTCAATCCAAGTCTGATTGGTTTTAAGCCATAAAAGATAATACTTTCCAAAGTTGCCAATCGACTGAAATACATGTCGAATATATAAGTAATACATTCCTACAGATTAAACCATTATCCCACACAGCTAAACATTCTCAAAATTTGGAAGCACTTTTTAACATAAAGGTTAGTGGAAATCTGGAATTCTCTCCCTCAAAAGACTGTGAATGCTAGGCCAATTTGGGCTTTCAAGATCGAGATAAATAGGCTATCGTTAGGTAAAGGCATCAAGGGACAGGGCAAAGGTAGTTAAATAGAGCGAGGTGCAGATCAGTCAAATCAAATCGATTTGTCCGAGGGGCTGAATTGCCTACCCTTGTTCCTATGTCTGATTTTAGCATTAAACCTGATAATTGCCGCTGAAAAATCAATTCCAAAAACAGTGTTAAAGCCTCGAAATCTCAATGTTGGTTTGCCACTGTGTTCAGCTCCAACGCTCATAGCTGTATGATGCAGGGAGCATTGACACAGACCGTATATTCTGCATCTGTGACAAGTACATACAGCTCCTGGAATTCTACGTGTTGAGATGCTAACCATTCCATTTCTCGAAGACTGTTTGCATGCATTTCTTACTTCAATCAGTTTCATTTATTCCTTGATCAACTCCAAAGGTTTCTGGTTACACTGTAATTGTTAACCTAGAAAAGACAGCTGACTTCACCCTGATTTATTTGGGTCCAAGTTCATGAAAAGAACCAAATTGTCCTTTTGTCCAATTTACCCAGAGGAGATAACCTGCAAAATCAACAGCTATTAGTGGATGTTAAATGTTATGAATCACCAAAATAAGTACTTAATTCCCTATAGAAGGCATATCACAAAGGGGGTGGGTAATGAAACAGCTTTCAATGAAGTTTTATTTCCAAACTGCAGAAAAAGTAATGGCAACAGAGCAGAATTTGTTGCTATTTGGTGAACGTGGAGATTTCCAGACATTCGATAACAGTTGCTCTAAGCAGGTGGGCTCAATACAATGTGTTTTCTGAGCAATAATTGCATAAACCATTCGCAGACACCACACTATGCACAAGTTTATGGATTTCAGAGTTCCATGATTGTTCTTACAGAAATGAGGCTTACCAGTAGGTCTGGGAGACTTCCAACTTCAGGATGACCACCCACCCCTTCCCAATCAGAACTAGTCACAAAGTGAAGGTGAACTCTGATGAAGGTGAAGCTGAATTCAGCATTGGAAAAAAAGATGAAGTTTTTGAAAGAAAAATTTGCAAAGAAGGACAATTTTCTAAGCTTTTTGTGTAACTAAGAGCTACCGTTAGGAATAAGGTAAAGTAAATTCTAAAGGTTCACTTACTATTAAAACCTCAATATCTTCTCATCATCAATTTTTGTGATGTTAAATTACTAATCACACCAATATTTTTTAAAAATAGGTTTAATAACTAACCTATTCAAATTAAACATTTAAAAACTATGTAATATTGATCTTGGCTAATTGAAGTCACGCCTCTTGGGGGGTTTGGGGGGGGAGGTGGTTGAATGAAAGTGGCAGTTCACCCAATTCTACTGGCAAGCTTTGTTCCCTGGGATAGTCTGTCCCACCGCTGTAGGTTATGTTAATAGGTGAGTTCATCTGGTGAAGTTGGCAATATGGTCACCGCTGCATTGGCACAAACACATTTCATCAAAAAAAAACTAAAAAGGAAGGAAAATTCCAGAAAGAAATTAAAGCACACTGTAGTTGGTGCACAGCACACAAATATTTCTGAACAAAGGCAGAAAACCCTGCTTTGACAGGTTAAGTACGTTACATGTACTGTTATCCAGGGCCTATAATGTAGCCTTTCACGCATCTGGATACATATGACATAAAAATATCTTTTATCTTCCCCCTTCTCGTTATAAACTGCTGATTAAAACCACCAGAGAGTGCAAATTAATACAAACATACCCTCAACCCAAGTTCCTGAGAGCTCCAAATAAAAGCCAAGCTACAAAAAAAAAAAAATTGTTTATACACACCTTAAGCACAGATCCTACCTACACCTTTTAGGATTTAGGTTAACAAAAAAACAAATCTAATTTATTGAACCCCAAAGTTAAACAGCTGTTTTCTCTTTGGGAAAAGCAACTCTAAGCTTCAAGCACTTTTTTTCCTCTACTCCCTCCCCCCACCCTCACCAACCCCCGTTCTCTCTCTTTCTACATGGAAAAGAAATAGACAAAGCATCCTTGCAAACACACAGGTTCAAGCTATGCATGATACTTGAAATAATTTAGGGAAAAAAATAGTAATTTTTTTCCATATCATAAACCATCATTAAAACTGCTACAAGGTTTCTCCTTTCATCATATACCACATGTGGATTAGTGATTGTTTTTCTTTCAGGAATTGCATTCTTCCCCCCCCACCCCACCACTTCAAAAGAATTTCTTCTGAATTCTTTTCAAAAAGCAAAGCATCTTCTGTTTGTGGGAATCTTTTATATTAAAAAAATGAGCATTTATATAAAACTGACTTGAAACACTTCACAATCAATGATTTTTTTGGGGGAGTGCTCAGATGCTGTTCTGTAGGTACCACAGGACCTAGTTTTAAAACTGAAATGCCAAACATCTGCAATATCCCTTCTTTGTTGCTTCACCTGACGTGTAATCTAAACTTTTGAAAGATCTAAAAACCCCAAACTCTCCCCTCTTAAGTTGTTCATGTTGGTTACAGGCTCCAAATTTCAGCTCAGGCAGCATTTTACATAATTTACAATTTGTTGGAAATCTGAAGTGACTAAAATCTGAGGCCACTACTTTGTGTGGGTGTCAAAGCCTGATTTGGCAGCAAAGTACCCTGTCCTTATAATGAGCCAATGCAAAAACCCATTCTAATAAAATGGAAGTAGGCCTCAGTGGTAAAGAGGCTAGGAATACCAGCCATACCCCCTGGAGGGGTGGGGGGTTGGGGGGGGGAGCAGGAAGATACAATTATAAAACAACTTGGAGATGATCTCCCATTTTCGGGTCTGTTTGGCCTTGGTATCTCTGTTGCCAAGAGCACAGGTAAAATTCCCTTCAAAAGCACAAACACCACCCACCGTAGTCAGTTGCCAAGAATCATCCAGCTCAACTCTTCCCTCTGGTTCTCCTTTTTACGGAGACATTGCAATTTCCACTCAGCACAACCCCCAGTTGGCACAACTCATATTAGATACTGAGTGGAGTAAGAATAAACCCACTCTATGGTTCTGTGCACTTCTGGTGTGACACTAGGCTTCACTGCTACTATGCAGTCACCATTAATGGACCTGGACGAAAACCAGATACAGATATCAAATCAACAATTTTTTTTTTGGGTGTACATATTTTTTCAAGTAAGTGACTCAAATTTTTCAATACGGCTGGCAGCAGACTACATGTGCCACTCCTGAAAGGTTTAGGAAAACACTGCCAGAGAACAGCTGTGTAATCATAACTGGTACATGATCACTCACATGGGCCTTGTTAAAGATCTATTAAGTAAGTCAGCAGAAAACATTAAATGCCGTTTTGAGAGAAAGAGAGAGAGAGCGAGAGAGAGAGAGAGGGAGGAGATGCTGGCCGACGTCTGTGTATTTCGAGTTGTTTCTGCTTGTGCCTCAGGTTTCCAGCATCTGTAGTATTTTGTTTTTGTATGAATTAATGAGAGTTTTGGAATTTCAAATTTTACTGTTCTTATCATACAATCCATTTCGAAAACCCGAGAATGGAAATAAAATATGAGGAAGAATTTAAGAACTGTAAATGCTGAAAATCTGGAATAAAAACAGGGGATACCGGAAATACACAGCAGGCCTATCAATACTTAAGAAAGAATATGGATTAATGTTTCAGTTCTGACTAAGTACCCAAGTCTAAAACATTTTGTTTTTTTCAGGTGCTGACAAAATTGCTATATATTCTGTTTTTATTTGTGAAATTAAGAGAATTTGTTATTATAGTCCAGTAAAGTAGGTCAACAAAAGGGGCACCATTCCTTTAAATCATTGTGGAATTATCTTTGAACACTGTACCAAACCACCGGGTGAAACCACAAGATGCTTGTGAAATGAACATTGTCTTTTTCACAAACTTTCAAAACCTTGTACGCATCCCATTCTCTAAGCAGCTGAGATACCAGTTAAATCCGATTGCTTTAATACACTGACAGTTCATTATTCAAGAAAAAAATCCTTCATGCCAATGCCCAAGTGCAGATAGACATGGTACAGCAAAGGAGGGGATGGAACGATTCAAAACAAAAATACATATGGGTCAATCGCCATTAATTTGCCTATAGTACCTATTTCATTTAAAATTCTCCATTCAAGTTTTACCAGTGGACTTGTGGGTTTCCTTAAACTGCTAATGGTAAATAGTTCATATACATATAGACTTTACGTTCAGACAGTTGGTACATTTTTTCCCCAGTCTAACCTACAAGTCCTTTAAATCATACCTTAATCGTAGCTAAAAGGCAACAGAAACAGTTTTGTTCCAGCTACTGGCTTCAGGCATTCAGCTATTTGGGGCTTTCAATTTTATACTTGAGAATTATTGCAGGAGTTTTCAAAAAAAAAGGGAACAAATATCTATGAACAAAAAAAAACTTATTGCAATTCAAGCCTTCAAACGTCGATACAAACCGTTTCTCTTCCTTTCCCTCCTCGTTTCTGAAAACAGAGGGAACAGAAACAAACTGCTTTAAACAGACTGCCCTCACGCTGTGACAAAGCTCCTCACCCACAAGCACCACGGTACATGCGAAGTGTATCCCTCATAATCGACAGAGACAAAACAAAGTGGGAATGAAGACCCCAAAGGCAACTAAAATGGGAAACATTAGGCTGCTGTTGTCTGAGGCGTATGGGTCTGGAGTTCGAGGTCCCGACTTCACCTTCTTTTTGCTTAACGTCTTCTTCTCATTACCCTCTTCATAATCTTCCTCTTCTTCCTCTTCTTCCTTTTTTTCCAGACCAGGATGAGGCAGGAGTTTGGGAACATCTATAATTAAGTAAAAGTTAACTATTGTTAAAAATTGAAAGGCAATTTGAAGATGAGGGCGACAACCTCAAATTAGATTTGCACATTTCTTATTTACACATTTCCACCCTTCCAGGACAATAATTTTGTCATTATTAGGAAGGGCAAGACAGAAGAGTCCATAGACTTGGTTTCTATTGATGACCAACCCAACAGGAGGTACTATTCGGTAGTCAAGTTCAGCCCAGCCATTCCTTCTCCCCCTTACTAGCTCAATATCGAAAAGCAGCTCTCCCTAGTTGTCAATTCGACATTTCAATAGCAAAGGGGAATGTAAATATCTAACCTGAACAAAAGGAAGAAAAATTTAAAAGTGTACTTTGAACAACACTTTACATACTTTAATGGCGAGCAAATATATTAGCCAGGTCTCTGGACATCACAGCCAACAAATGGAAGAGGACAGAAAAGAGATGACCTGCAACAACTTTATTTCAGGTTGAAAGGGTCTGAAGAATGTTGTGTTGAAGATTTTACACTGGGTATCCCAGGCGGAGGAGTAGGCCATTTTGCACCTTAAGCCTGTTCCACCATTCAATAGATCATGGCTGATCCAATTGTGGCCTTAACTCCACTTTCCCGCCTGCCCCCCATAAACCTTGTTGATCAAAAATCTGTCTAACTCAGTCTTGAATATACTCAATGATCCAGCTTCCACTGTTTGCTGGGGAAGAGAATTCCATAGAGTAACAACCCTTTGAGAGAAGAAATTTCTCCTCATCTCCATCTTAAATGAGAGACCCTTTTATGGAAACTGTGTCCCCTATTTCTAGATTCCCCCATGAGCGGAAACATCCTCTCAGCATCTATCCTGTCAAACCCCCCTCAGAATCCTGTCAAACCCCCTCAAAATCTTATATGTTTCCGCTTCTCTTCTGCTAATTCTTCTCAACTCCAATGAGTATAGGCCCAATCTGTTGAATCTTTCCTCATAAGACAAACTCTTCATCCCAGGAATTAGCCTAGTTAACCTCTGAACTGCTTCCAAGGCCACTATGACCCTCCTTAAGTAAACTGACTAAATCTGTACACATTTTACTGTAGATGTGGTGACACCAATTCAGTTGTATCAAGACTTCCCTACTTTTAGACTCCAACCCCCTTGAAACATAATGTATTAAAGTTTAGAGCTAACAAAAAGATGTTTCAAAAAACAAACAAACATTACAACCTTTGCATCAAGATGATTTTCATGGTTAAACCCTTAAGTGTTGAACAGACTATGGATAAATGAGAAGTAACAGTTTTGAGTGAGTGTGACTTTGTGTCACAAATTTGCAACTTTGGCTGCGGCAATCAAAATTGCCTTTATTTTGAGTTACTATTGACTGCATTGTTATGACCGATGAATTGGTGAAGCAGAGTTATTTAAAAATCCCAGAGGGAAACTTTAAACAACTGTCATAACCTATAACTTTAAGTGTTATGTTTGAGATGTGACTCTAAATTCAGGAATCAGGCCACCAGTTCTCAAGGCTTTACATTAAATTAATTGAAACATTTTATTAATTTACACAGGTTAAAATATATACACATGGCTACAAATTACTACCATCATAACTTTTAACAAATTCCCAAACTAATCTCCATTAAGGCAACAACAACCCATAGACTTTACTGAACACCAGGCAAAGTATTTTCACCGTACAAATTCAGAATGAGGTTCTTTTCACTGTGGAGCCAGTTGGAGGCTTGCAGCTGCCTTTTGGTCTCACATTGCCCCTGCTCTGCACACCCGAAAACTGAAGTTATGCCTACCAGCCCCATTGAATGTTAATTCTCATTGTATCAACAACCGCTTTGAGCTCCAGCTTTTAACAATGAAGCCCCTTTCATAGCACCAATTTTATTAGTAATATAAACACTAGGCTTGGTATCTGCTAGATAGGCGTCAGGTTTTCACCCCACTTCTTCAATACTCTATTCAAAAAAAAATGCAAATGCAAGCTCCCTTACATATCAAAACTAGTACCATCAGAGCACCCAGGCTAGCTGGCTTTACTCCATTTAAGACACACCGGCAGACTAAACCTCTATTTTAAAAGAAAAACATTTTCCAAAGTATTATATACATTAATAGCTTCATGACATACGTAAGTATAAACAGCAGTTTCTTACTAAATCCTGAATGAGATACTGACTTATCCAGTATTTGGTAACATGTGGATATTATATGAAGCTATCTAGAAAAGTAAGTTTTACATTCTGTAGGACGTGTTTAATTGAAAGTTATAGGAAGCATCGAATTTCTTTCAATTATAACAGTACTGTAAGGATAAAATCTATTTACAAATATTCACCTTTGCCAATGTGTCAGTGTTTGCCAGGAAACAGAAATTTACTAGGATTAATGACACTTGTCAACCATTCACCACAACTGTTTGCTATCCCTTAGCTAATTTTGTATCCATGATTCCACTGCCCCTTTTATACAATGGGCCTCAATTTTGCTAAGAAGCCCAATATGTAGAAAAAAATAATTAAATAAATAAATAGTAACACAAGCTGCACTCTCCACTGCACAACTGGAAATAGTTTAAAGTTGTTGGTCCTTTCTGCGCTAGCACAGCCTCATTACAGTATGTTCCGACAGAGCTGATAACTGATTTTATCCAATGGCTTATAAACTTGTCTCAGGTACAAGCCTACAAAAGGAAATAAGCTGTAGAGCCTATAATTCCTCAAGATGTGGTTCACTGTGAAATTTGGTACTTGGATTTAGGGTAAGTGGCCAGAGGGTTTAGAGGGGATTCAAGGAAGTGGTAAGGATCTAGAACTCACTGCCTAAGTGTGGTAGAGGCAGAAACCCTCATAACATTTAAAGAGTATTTGAATATGCACTTGAAGTGTTGCAACCTACTAAGGTACAGACCAAGATTTGGGAAGTGGAATTAGGCTAGATGGTTCTTTGTTGGCTGGTGCAGATACGATGAGAAGAGTTTGGCTGTAAAATAAATTGCACAAACAAGTATACAGGAACCAAGCTTTTCCTAAAAAAGAATTTCTATTTAGAAAGTTTGAACGATTAATTTAAAGGCAGTCTGACAGTTTAGGGCAGTTTACAAATGATGTAAAAAACGAAACATTCAAAACTCTACATCACTGGGTTTGATTAAGGGAGAATGAATGCATAGCACAGAATAAGTTCACCGGAACATGTATTAGGCTAGAAGTAATTGCTGGCTTGTATTGTGGCAACCTGGTACAACTTTTCTAAATCTTTGTGATCTCAGAATCAGGGAACCACTTGACTACTGGGATTTTAATTTATTTTAAAATGCCCATTTTCATTTACTCAGCAGGTTTCCGTTATGGACAAGCATAATGGAGTTCCATGACTGGAGTTACTTCGTAGTTCAACAAGAGGCAATTCACACAGGGACAAGATGGATTTGTTGTTTACCCCACAATGAGATACTTATCCTACAGATATTAATCTGCCAGTACTGGTAAGTAGGTTGAAGTGTCAGTGACTGATAGAACCTGTCCCCTAACCACATCTGAACGTAGGAAACTTCACCACTCCTCCATTCCTTGACCCCCTTTTCAAAATGTTAAAAAGTTAAACTCATACATAGCTCACAATATACTTGGGCAACTCAGCTTTGTATATTCAGTGAAAGTAAGTTTAAAAAAGTTATTTTTTTAAAAACGCTATCAAAATAGCAAGTATAGTTCAGTGAGAGCAAAAGGGGAGAGAAAACAAATCGCTGGCTTACCCAAGTATGACTGCTAGGGCTTAATGAACATCTGTTACTTAATTATTGAGTAACGGTCTTAATGGGCTCATCATTTGAGGTCAGCATAGCAAAATGTCATTGAACTGCAGGCAGTGATCAGGGTAATTATTATCAGACAACTTACTGCAACAAGAAATAATTACAGCCCATTATAAGCAAGAGCTTCTTTTTAAAACCCAGGCCATGCCTTCACTTCCTGAGTCTGCCTGTAAAAAGCTACTTTATTTCAAGGAATCCCAGATTTATTATGTTGACCAGTTTAATTCTATAAGTAAGTTTGAACATAGCACTTTCAAGATTTAACAATCTGTAATTGTTTTCCTGCACCACAACTCTTTTTCATGCTTTATCCAAATGAAAATTGGGTCACAAACTCAGAACATGTTACAAAAATTACAGCAAGGGCAGTTAAGAAAATGATTTGCAAGCTCATTCATGGCTCAGTTGTTAAGCACATTCCTAGTGTAGAACTAAGCCATAAAAAGTGCAGCTTCTATTTCTGGTCTGTGCCAAATTAGCAGATCTCAGCCAGGCCAGCAACTAGGGCACTGCTTTTCTTTCAGCCTTTATAGAACTGAAAGAGAGAGAAGTCACTTCAAATATAGAGTAATATTCTAAGCTTGGATGATTGGGCATTAATAATGTCGATCAGTCAGAGTTCAGAAAAATGAGAGATGATCTTATTGAAACATAAAATCCTGAGGGGACTTAATAGGGCAGACAGGAGAATGTTTCCTCTTGTTGGGGAGACTAGAACTAGGGGACACAGTTTAAGAATAAGAGTTCTCCCTTTAGACAAAGACGAGGAGGTTTTTTTTTTCTCAAGACAGTTATTAGTCAATGGAGTTCTCTTCCCTGGAAAGCAGTGGAGACTGGGTCATTGAATTTATTCAACACTTGAGTTTGATAGATCTTTGATAGACAAGGGAGTCAAGAGTTATGGGGGGCAGACAGTGGAGTTGAGACTACAACCAGACCAGCCATGATCTTATCAAATGGCGGAGCAGGCTCGAAGGGCTGAATGACCTACTTCTGCTCCCAAGACCTATGTTCCCATAAGGCCTATCAGAGATCCATTGCAGAAATTGTATCATAGGGTTCAGATTATTCAGATCAACAACTTTATTCAATGTCTGGATGAACCAGAAAGATACATGGTTTGATCTAAGTGTATTGGATCAGTAACTGGCCTCAATATCCTGGTTAGGAAGCAGAGGGAAAAGGGAAATAAAAAACGCCAGTGCCCCTAATCCAATGAGCCCTTCTCAGGATAAATTCTGACTACTCCTGTGTGGATGTTGTAGTCAATACCTTCAGAGGGGGAAAGTAAAATGATAATTATTTCTGCATCATTCTAAATTTGAATTCAATTAAAATTGTTAGTTGTCCAGAAAATTAATGACAGAATTCAAAAAATATCCTTCAGTTGCACCTATATTCATTGTTAATTAGTACAATGACCCTGATCAGATACAAAACTTCCTCCTCTTCATTTTATTAATTGTTTGTGTATGTTTTAATGTATAGAGTTAGAAGATGCTGTAGGAAGGTTAAAAAAGATCACTACGATACCCATTTTTACCTCTTAAATTAAAGCATTTATTCCATCATCCTTAGCTAATGCATAATTTTGGATACAAAAATGAACTCGATAGTCTAAGTCATCACTGGTTTTGGTAGCCATTAGTTATCTCTCTCTTTGTACCCGGCAGCTTGCCACAACACATCATTCTTCAAATTCCAAGTGACTTCTTCTACCAAAAGTCTGCAGCATCTGAAACTACTCGTAATCAGGCAATGGGAACTATGCTGAATGAATATACAGGGGCACTCAACTGATTCTGAAAGTGTGAATATTTAAAAATCTAGCTGAAGACAAAGGTTTCCACTAAATTTGTAAAGTATACAGTTTGAAACCATTCGGCAAACTTACGTTATATTTATATCACCGAGCTGTTTGGCGTAGAAGCAGTTCTGAAATACTCCAAGGTTTTCATTTGCCCTATTACACTGTGGGCAGATTTATAGCACTGGAGTAATAATAGACTAGTGCATTTCTGCCTGCAGGTTTGGACTGCCCCTTTTCCCCCACAAAATTTAGCCCATAAATGTGCTCTTTTCATTTTTGTTTCACTATCATAACAAATAATAATTTCCTCTTCATTTCAAAGAATGAACAATCTATAGATATTGGGTAAAGGTCAGAAATTTGAAATTTCACAGCCCACCAACCCAGCCCACAATCAAATAGGATGTTGACATGCACCGATTATAAGAGGAGTGCCCTTTTGGGCAAGTTGGCAGAGGGCTGCTAGCATCTGTAGAAGGGTACTACAGCAAGAGTATAGGAGGCCTAGGAGGAAAGAAAATTGCCAGGAAAACACAAAATCAAAGGCATACAGGCAATTGCTAATGGAGCGTATGATGCAAATTCCCATTCCCCCCCACCTCCCATTGGACGCCTGAGGGGCTCAAGGAAGGACACATATAGAACCATGGTTAGGAGTTGAGGCAAAATGCTGGGACAAAAATAGAGAGAACTTTACCTCCTACATCATCCATTCAGTAGCCTACATTCCGTAGCTAAGGGAAACTTTGTGGAAAAATGTTAATTCCCCAGCATGAAACCCCTTACATTTTTGTACAAAAGACTTCTTTGGAAATTCGCCTGCACTTATAACATACACTTGAGTGTCACCATCAGTTAAAAATAATGCAACATCTTTTTTCACCTTTAGTATCCTTACCCCTGTTGATTTTTTATATTTTTTGTTTAAGTGACAAGTGCTGATATCAAGACTTACTGAAGAATTGAAGCAACACAAGTAATACAATCTTCCTTCAGCCCTTTCTCCATAGCTTTGTTAATTGAACTGAGATTTAATTTAAGCGAAGGAAAGCTCCCTGAAAATAGCTTCCAAACTGAATTTTTCTTTATCCCCACTGCCTTATTAAAGCACAAATATGCCATCCACAAATCCTTTAAGATACTTTGTACTTCACTTTCTTTCCAATGCAAAAGATTTATTTTATGCATCTAACAGTGTAATCCAGGTAAAACACATGCAAGCCAAACAACAAAATAACTGATCAATTCACATATTAAACATTCAAAATCAATTGCAACATTATACTAAATTAGTAATGCTGTTCTCAAGGGATCTAATTGTTTTCTAAATAAACCATTAAAATTTAGGAACATGTCAGATATGTTGGTAAAAATCAACAAAAGCAACCAGAAATGTCTGAAACAGTTGAGACTATTTTCAATATTTAACTTACCCTCCACTGTTCCCTTTATGATGCATATGGCACAGACTTTAGGGTTGTCATAGTAACCCTAAAAAGGTAGAACCAACAAAGACAAAATTGTTAATTAACATTAGTATTTCAGTGTTTTCACCAAACTCTGGTGGGCTCAATAATTGTTCATGCACAATTATAATATACTCAGTTTTCTTATTTAATTCAATTCCAAACCATAATGGCAACAATCAAAGCACAATCAATACACATCATTTTTCTGAGAAGGGGCATAAGGTTTGTTTCTGCAATGTGAAATGAGAATTTAAACTTTCATTTGTAACTGTATTTTTCTTCCTTCACCATCAACAGCTGCACCATATATTAGGATCTGCAATGCCACCTGAAGTTTCTTACCCTTGTTATCATAACTCCACAGGCTAACCTGTGTTGCAGCACGGCCTGGGAACACTGAAAGCAAAATCTCTGCTTTGCTCAGTTAACTTCAGTGCTGAGTGTTGAATTAGAATCGCAAACTAATATGTTATCTACCCCAAAAGAGTTAAACTTGCCATCAAGATTTATTTTGGGCCACCAGTAAATTTAGCTGAGCCATTCAGAAAAGGAAGCTCCTATTATACTATTCCTATTCTGCGTTAACATTGGTGATAACCTGTAGGATAGCAACAGAGTTGCCACAACTGGCTTCAGTCCTCTAGGTTTTGAGGGGATCACCCAGATCCTGCTCCTGCAGTTGCATGTGGACATTGGGATTAGTGCAGGATTGAACTTAATGCTTCTCTCCAAAACCAAATAGCCCATTAACATTATGATTCACACATGAAGAAAGGCAAAATGAGTTGAGGTACCAGGAGGCAATCGGTATGGATAAACTGTACCTCAGCCAGGAACTAATCACCTGCAAAACAAGAGACAAACAAAAAAGGGAGAAAACTAGCCAAAATTGAGGACAGCAGAGCTGTAGTCACGGGTGTTGATGCCCAATACTCTGTTTCTCACAGCAAGTGAAGGCATACAGCTATACAAAGTGAACAGGGACACAGGCAGTGAGAACAAAAAATATATAGTTAGAAACTGCTGTTTAAAACTTATTTTTATAAAGAAGAACTCTTTGGGCTGAAGAACACATTAAATTTATTTTAAGAAAATTATGAAGACATTCCACAATCTGCAAGAACATTCAGATTATGCCACACAAAGACTGTATTAAACACAATAGACCCACTCAGATAAGAACAGCTCAGAAACTAGCTCCTTGTTTTAGTGAAGTTAGCCACTTATTTAGCATAGTACAAAGCATTGCAGAAATAGAGATTTTTTTAAGCCTGAGTTGTCATTAAACTTTAAGACCTGTTTTGCTGTTTGCTTGCTCACAGTGATACACTTTATTTTAAAAAAGACTATTTTAGAAAAAGCATTGAAGAATTTGACAGTATGAATGTCAACTAATTGATTAATGTAAAATATAAATAATATAACCTATTAACATAGGTTACTGCTTTACCATCTACTATTGACAAAATTTTATTAAACAAGCCATTGTTCACCCTTGGAAGTGCAATAAAATACTTCTTTAATTCTTATTACACAATAGTCTGTTTTTACAGCTTTTGATGTTGCTTTTAACATGTTGTCTTCATTATGGGCCGGTTTATCTTTACATTGGCAATATAGTTAGTGCTCTTTTTTTTATTCTTTCCTGGGGCGTGGGCATCGCTGGCTGGGCCAGCATTTATTGCCCATCCCTAATTGCTCGAGGTGGTGGTGGCGAGCCACCTTCTTGAACTGCTGCAGTCCATGTGACGACTCTCAAATGTGTAATGGCTCTTGTGGCCCACTTATGTCTCCTCGTATATCTGGCAGGGTGAAAACATTAGGATATCCAATTTGTAGCTCTGGGAAGAAAGCTATGGATTTTATATCGGTTATGGTGATAATGGAACTTTATCTCATATTATACAAATATACTATGTATTCAGCATACTTCCAGCAGTGTGAAAAGATAAATAAGTTACAAAGTCTGCAGGAATAAACAGTTCAACATTATCACAAGACCATGAAATGTTGCTAGTCAATTATTTACAATTTTAACCAGTTTATATTTAGCCTTAAAAATAGGCAATTTCTTAGTCTAGGAAGCAAAGCAAATATGACGGTTAAACTTGTTCCATGACTTCCCAAGGTTACTCTGATCATGATTGACTGTGACCTGCTGAAAACTGAACTTGTTGGCTTTTGGGAAGGGCAGAATTGGCCTCAGCTTTGCTGTTCCAAATCATTCAATAGGCGTCTTGATACTTTCGTCTGATCTCAAACATGAAAAGTGGCTACTTGGAGAAAGCACTAAGCAGCTACTGGCACCCATAGAATTGTGCCAAAGAATATGCCAGGACCCTCAACAGACACAGGGAGATAGCAGAAGAGTGGAGAGGGCTCTTTCGAGCTTCATCTCAGTTGAGAGTAGTCTTGCCTCTGAGTTAGAGGGTTGTGGTTTGAAGCCCCAATCCAGGACTTGAGCCCATAACAGTGCAGTACTGAGGGAGTGCTACACAGTCAACGGTATCATTTCTTTTGGTTGACACAAATGTAATACTGACAAAAGCCAGTTTGAAATAAGTGGGTGGGACTGCACCAGTGGCACCAAGTTATCAATGCACTCGCTAGCAATGGAGCAATTCCAGAACTATAGATCAATTCTGTAGGTCGCAGAAAACTGTATTTGTCAAAATGAAGGACATGAGGGTTGGGAATAGAAAGCTTTACTCTTCACAATTCAGTGTCAGCATCAAGCAATCTTAGCTCAGGTACAGCCGTTAGATACAAAGTAAAGCTTCCTCAACCCTACCCCAAAAACATGCCATGATCCCAAACTCTCAATAGCACCTATACAGCAGGAATGTCCAAGTGAAAACTTTGTCAAATACTACCTCGACTTTGACAACATGCTCTTTGAAGTCCATGCAAAGCAGGCCCATTTGTACTTATTTCTAATCACTGCTTTTTCCTGTTTGAAATTTTGGGCCTGTAGGTTTGGAAAGGGCTGTTCTTAATAGTGTTGCCTTATTGATGCTATGTTGTAAAACAGAACACCAATATCTGTGAACATCAGTCACTTGAGGTAAATAGAAATTAAGTAAAACATTGATTTATATGTGGCTCTTGAGGTTTTACTATACATATCTAAGCAGCCCACATACACAAAAGCCAATTCAACAGCGCCAATCCTCAAATTAGTATTGAGTTAAATATTAATTTTTTTGAAGATTGGTTAGCCCAAGACACCGGAAAACTGTTGCTCCAGCTAGCTGAAAAAAAATTGTTCAATTAACATTAAAATGTTTCTTTACCTTGACAAATTCTACGAGTAGTTTCCCATTGAATGTAGATACTTCTCCTTGAACGCTGAGTTTTCCTTTTCTAATAGTGAAAGATACCAGTTCATCGTGTGCTGTGCTGTGTCCCACTTTTTCAAATATGTCCAAATCTTTCACTACTACGTGCTGTCCATTTAGTCTCACATCAAAGACCTAAAGGGGTAAAAAGCAAACCACAAAACAAGTAACACAGGCTTCTGAAGGCCCAGTTATCATATTGACACCTGCACAGCCATGCTAAGATGGAAACATGTATAACACACAAATGGGCCACACCCCAACTTAAAACAATTTTCTTTGCTTTTGGGAAAGCAGCTTCTATGTGAGTTACCAAGGTGGGTAAGGTTACAACTTATAGGTAGACTATTTTCATTACTCATTAATAACAATATAACATTCCTATTCTGGCCGTTTTAAACCACAACCTACACACTCTATGAACGCTCCCATAATGGCATGATTGCAAAAATTTCTGAAACATTGCTGAATTTAAGCCCACGGTTCTTTCTACCTACTGTTTACACCTCAAAACTATTATACATCAAAGCACCCAGACTAGCTGGACTTAATCCAATTAATACACACAGGCTAAATCTCTGTTTTTAAAAAATAATTTCCAATAACATTATATACATTAATATCCCTTCCTGACAGTGTATTTGGAGGATACCTCAGTGCCACATGATTCCAGGCCAGCCCGAGATTTTTTTTCTACTGTCACAGGAACTGCTGATGATTAAGACTTGGCTCATCAAAAATTGCTTAACATTGAATAGATAAGGAGATTTAAATGAAAACATAAATTGTTACTAATAGCACAGTCAAGAACTCTTGAGCCATACTTTCTATGAATGCGTATTCACATGCATGCAGAAATCTGTGAATGTGTATTTACATGTCTGTGCAGAGCTCCACATATTAGCATCCAAACGTTGCTTACATTTTTGACATTAGAAAAGAGGTGAAGATACTAAGTTAAAAATCAGGTTCAGAACTTCCTGAAATTTTCTTTGCACCTGATGCAGTTACAGCACAGAGGACGATCACTCTGTTGAAGTGATCTGACACTTCAAAATGAGATATGCCTTGGGTTTGGCCTCTCCCAAGTGGTACTATAGTTATGCATTGCTGATGAAACCTGTCGTGTAACTGAGTCATAACACTGTCTGTGGACAGAACAAAATATAACACGGAAAATGGACTACCTCAAATAATATTTAAAAGAAGCCTACTTGAAATACTGAGGCAGTTAAATGGGAGTTTCTTTATTTTACGCAAACAGTAAAGTTATGTAAAATTTTATCGACAGAATTGTTTCATGTCTGGACAATGGATGCAGCCTCACCACTTTTTTTCCCAAAAAAATTATACTTTTAAATTGTAAATTTGATTTAATCAAAGCCAAATTTCCTCCACAACAACATTCTCTTTGTTCTCACCAATGTTCTCTCTAATGGTCTCCAAATAGTCATCATCAATAAATAGCTTGACCACTAGTCAAAGGCCAAATCACCTTCCATGGAGCTTTAGCTATTCTTTAGCCCTGCTGATTGGTACCATAATTTTCTTACTGGCACTTTACTCATCATATCTATCTCACTCTTAAAGTGGCCTTGATTGTGTGTGAGAGAGAAGTTTGCACCTGGGGAACAATTGGAACACAACTATCTTCAAAGTCCTTCTACAATTGAGAGGAAGAATTGGTAAAACTCTTGTGCTAGGTCCTTGAGGGAGAGTGCAAGGCGAGGTCAGGATTAGCTCTGCCAATGGTTGAAACCCACTGTAAAATAGACTGTTGACACTTAATTGTTTTGGTTCCCACATGCTGAATAGTCACTTAGGGGAAGTCCCAGATAAATGATGGTCCTTGCAGTGCCATAACCCAACTTCTTCAGCCCCTTCAGGAGAGTTAAAAGGAGAAACAAGGTGGGGAGATGGCAGGGGTGAGAAATGGATTTCCTGATGGCTCAGGAGGTAAACGGACCTGGAGATATAACTGTTAAGTTTCAGGTTCAGTCCCTGGTTCAGGTTTGTGCTGAGCTAGCAGAGATAGTCCTGCACATTAGTGAGAGCAATGGCTGTAATGTTTTAGAGAGAGCAAGAGATAAAACCAGCCTGACTTCCCTCTTATGATCGCTGCAGTGTGACCCCAGTGAAAAAGTGCATGTGTGATACTGGTTGAAAATTAGATTAACTGTGAAGTCTCCCATGGTTGAAAAGTCTGCCACACTCAATGGCAAGGCTCATATGAAAACTACAAGGTACTAGAGGGCCACTAGCACCCACAAAACTGCACCCTACCATGAATGAGCAACCCAGGGAAAGGAACTGGGGGGGGTAGCTTAAAAAAAAAACCCTTAAATCTGATTATTTTACTGTTCACAATACAGAAGTCCATTTATTAAAAATAGCTTCTCTTGATTGCAAAGCTATTGCATCAAACAAATCCTGGTTTTCTTTCACAATACTGTACCTCTCTGTAAATGTTTGATACAAAGACAAAAAAAAGGTTACTCCACAAAAGGTTATGCAGCATTCAGGTGACTAATGGGAACCACTAAGGACATTCAACAATCAAAGGGCTGGCAGTAACCACCCCCCACCGAGGTAATTGTTAATCTATCTGCAAACATCTCCATTCCAAGAACGGCAATGTTGGGGAAAAAATAGGACAACCTTCAAAGGACAAATTTGAAAACATGTCTTTGCTCAAGTTTGAAAACCTCCTTTCCAATAAGGTTTCAGGGTTTATCCTCTATAAGGTGTTCCCTGAGAAAGCCACATTATACACCAATGATAAATGCTCTCCTAACATTCATGTGTAAAGATCTGATCAGTCAAAAGTATTTGTAATTTGTTCAGACATGTACAAATGATAATGATAAAGTTCCAAGTGAATGAAAAACGCTAACACTAAAGTGCCAAATGTATTTTCTGTGAACAGATTAGTCCACAGTGCCTTGGTAACACAAAACAAGTTATCGCTCCACAATCTGACAGATGAAGTGCTCTGTAACAAGTTTAATTCTCGAATCGAACAATGTAATAATCAATCCTACTGCTACATTTGAGTATCAATCTGTTGATGATACAGTTTCAATCTGGACATTGACCTTACAGCAGTCTTGTGCTTCAGATCCCTCAGTAGTCAGTAAGTACATCAACCTGGATCTTGGGGCACATTTTGCCAGACATACAATGTACATCTGCTGATTTCCTCTTTTGACCCTCACCAATTTTTTTTCTCCCCTGAAGGCATTAACTTTTGCTGTTCAGACCCATGCTGTCAGGCATGCTCTACTAACTCATCCAAATGGTCATTGTTCATCAAAAGTGAGAATAGCCAGGCCATTCAACTGTTGGGGGCATCACATCTCAAAAGTTTTTTTTAATTTTTTTCATGGGGTGTGGCATGATCAGCATTTGTTGCCTATCCCTAACTGCCCTTGCCAGGTCATTTCAGAGGGCAGTTAAGAGTCAACCATGTTGCTGTGGGTCTGGAGTCACACTTAGGCCAGGCTAGGTAAGGATGGCAGATTTCCTTCCCTAAAGGACATTAGTGAACCAAATGGGTTTTTGCGAAAATCGAAGATAGTTTCATGCATTCCAGTTTCATGTATTCCAGATTTATTAACTGAATTGAAATTCCACCAGCTGGGATTTGAACCTATGTCCCCAGAACATTAGGCTGGTTCTCCGGATTACTAGTCCAGCAACATTACCACTATGCCACCGTCTCCCCTATCTGTTCACTTACCTTTATTTAGGAACCCCTGCCAGAAATTTTGATCTGGAGCAGGAATACTTCTAAATTTCCACATTTGTCAATCCAACAAAAACTTTAAAACTGCCTGTACTGTACATAATGTTCTTCAGGCAAGACAGGGAAGGAGGTAAAAGAGGAGGGGGTATCACATTATTGATCTAGGAATCAATTACAGCAGTAAGGAGGGATGACGTCTTAGAAGGCTCCTCAAATGAAGCCATATGGGTAGAACTGAAGAGCAAAAAAGGAGCAATCATATTGCTGGGAGTGTACTATAGGTCCCCAAACAGTCAGAGAGAAATAGAAGAGCAGATATGTAGGCAAATTTCAGAGAAGTGTAAAACTAACAGAGTAGTAATAGTGGGGGATTTCAACTTCCCCAACATTAACTGGGTTAGTCATAGTGTGACAGGCGTGGAGGAAGCAGAATTCTTAAAATGCATCCAGGAGAGCTTTTTAAGCCAGTATGTAGAAGGTCCTACAAGACAGGTGGCGGTCCTGGACTTAGTTTTAGGGAATGAAGCCGGGCAAGTAGTAGAGGTATCAGTGGGGGAACATTTTGCAGATAGTGATCATAACTCCGTTAGATTGAAGGTTGTTATGGAAAAGGACAAGGATGGGCCAGAGTTCTAAATTGGGGGAAGGCTGATTTTAATAAGATCAGATATGATTTGGCCAGAGTGGATTGGGAGCAGCTACTTTTAGGTAAATCTGCATCAGAGCAGTGGGACTCATTCAAGAAGGAAATAGGGAGAGTACAGGGCCAACATATTCCAGTAAAGATAAAAGGTGGGACCAACAAATCCAAGAAACCCTGGATGGCAAGGGATATACAGGATTGGATAAAGGGGGGCTTATGGCAGATACCAAGGGCTCAAAACAGCAGAAGCCCTAGAGGAGTATAGAATGTGTGAGGGGGGGGGGCGGAATGTGTGTGTGTGTGTGTGTGTGTGTGGCGGGGGTGGGGGGGGACTTAAAAAGAGAATTAGTAGAGCACAAAGGGGACATGAAAAAACACTGGCAGGTAAAATAAAGGAAAATCCAAAGTTATTTTACAAGTACATTAAGAGTAAGAGGATAACTAGGGAAAGAGTAGGGCCCATTAAGGACCATAGTGATAATTTGTGTGTGGAGCCAGAAGATGTAGGTAGGGTTCTAAATAAATACTTTGTGTCGGTGTTCACAAGTGAGGGGGACGACGTGGGTATGGAAATCAGGCAGAAGGACTGAGATATAATTAAATAAATTAGCATAGAAAGGGAGGATGTTCTAAGTGGTCTGGCAGGCTTAAAAGTAGATAAATCTCCAGGCCCAGACGAAATGTATCCCAGGCTGTTGAGCGAGGCAAGGGAGGAGATAGCAGGGGCACTGGCAATTTTCAATACCTCTCTGGCCACAGGAGAGGTTCCAGAGGACTGGAGGACATCCAATGTGGTACTGTTATTCAAGAAGGGAGGAAGGGATAAACCAGGGAACTACAAGCCAGTCAGTCTAACCTCAGTGGTGGGAAACTATTGGAGGCAATTCTGAGGGACAGAATTAATCTACACTTGGAGAGGCAGGGATTAATCAAGGACAGTCAGCATGGTTTTGTTAAGGGCAGATCATGTCTGACCAATTTGATTGAATTTTACAAAGAGGTGGCCAGGTGTGTAGATGAGGACAATGCACTTGACGTAGTCTACTTGGGCTTCAGCAAGGCTTTTGATAAGGTCCCGCATGGGAGACTGATAACGAAGGTAAGAGCCCATGGGATCCAAGGCAATTTGGCAACTTGGATCCAGAATTGGCTGAGTGGCAGGAAGCAGAGGGTGATGGTCGAGGGGTGTTTTTGTGACTCGATGCCTGTGTCCAGTGGGGTTCCACAGGGATCGGTGTTGTTCCCTTGCTGTTTATGGTATGTATAAATGATTTAGATTTGGATGTAGGAGGGTTGATCAGTAAGTTCACGGATGACACGAAAATTAGTGGGGTGGTAAATAGTGAGGAGGGTAGTCTTAGATTACAGGAGGATATAGATGGGCTGATCAGTAGCAAATGGAATTTAATCCAGATAAGCGTGTGAGGTGATGCACTTGGGCAGGACAAACAATGCACGGGAATACACAATGAATGGTAGGACCCTGGGAAGTACCGAGGATCAGAAAGGCCTTGGTGTGTGTGTCCACCGGTCCCTTAAGGTAGCGGGGCACGTAGAGAAGGTGGTTAAGAAGGCATATGGGATACTAGCCTTTATTAGCTGAGACATAGAATATAAGAGCAGGGAGGCTACGCTGGAACTGTATAAAACGCTGGTTACGCCACAGCTAGAGTATTGCATGCAGTTCTGGAATCCGCATTATAGGAAGGATTTGATTGCACTAGAGAGAGCGCAAAGGAGATTTACCAGGATGTTGCCTGGGCTGGAGAGTTTTAGTTATGACGAGAGATTGGATAGACTGGGGTAATTTTCCCCGGAGCAGAGGAGATTGAAGGGGGACATCTTGAGATGTATAAAATTATGAGTGGCATAGATAGGGTGGACAGGAAGGAACTTTTTCTCTTGGTGGAGGGATCAAAAACCAGGGGGCATAGATTTAAGGTTGGGGGCAGGAGGTTTAGAGGGGATGAGGGGAAGAATTTTTTCACCCAGAGGGTGGTGGGAATCTGGAACTCACTGCCTGAAAGGATGGTAGAGGCAGAAACCCTCATAACATTTAAGAAGTATTTGGATGTGCACTTGTGATGCCAGGGCATACAAGGCTATGGGCTTAGTGCTGGAAAATGGGATTAGAATAGTTAGGTACTTGTTTAACTGGCGCAGACTCGATGGGCCGAAGGATCTTTTTCTGTGCTGTAGACCTCTATGACTTTATAATGTATATACTCTCTTAAACAACCATCTTCAGATCGGAAACCAATAATCTTTTGTTTATTTTCAGTAAATTAGAAAATCAAACAATGAATTCTATTCTCCCAACAAATGGATTTCTCATATTTGTGAAACACAATGTTAAACATGCAAGGAAAAAAGAGGTTTCACAACACAGTTTATATGAGATTATTTTACATTTGGTAATGTAACCAACTACCTGAGAAACTGTGTGGGTTGGAAGTATGCAGCTATATAAAGTGGTTAATGGAACTCTTTACATTAAAAGAGATTGGGACATCTAGATTCATGGAATTGAGGGTTCACTTGTGATTGTAGCATTTGCAGCTCTGTAAAGTGAAAGCTATCTTCTGGTAATTATCATCAATAGTATTAAAAGTACCCTCCACACTTACAGTATAAAATTGAACTTTAGAAAGATTGGACTTTTAAATTGATCTTTCTTATGAAGGTTTGCTTAAAAACACAAAAAAACTATTCAAATCATGGGATCAATGAAACTTCCCATCCATTCTATTTAGTTAGCTTTGCTCAACTGGTAGAAATCTTGCTACTGAATCATAATACTGTGGGTTCAACACACACTCCAGGATGAACACTTCAGTGCAGAACCTGAGGATATGCTGCATTATTGAAGATGCTGTTTTTTAAATGAACATTACAATCCTGCCTGCCTATTCAGGTGTATGTAAACAATCCCATTACACACCTGTCTAGCACAGGGAATTGTTTTTCATGATTCAATCACTTTCATCCCTCAACCAACACCATTGAAACCGATCAATTAGCTATTCATCTCATGTGCTGTTTGTGGGTCTCCTTGCTTAAACTAACTGCCTCATTTGTCTCAACAAAAACAGAACAATACTTCAAAAATAATTCTCTGGCTGTGAAGTGCTTTGGAACTTCCTGAGGACATAACAGTCATTGTCAAAATGAAAGTTTTTTTTCTTGAGGAAAGTTTCTATAGCTTACCAGATTAATTATGTCCCATCCATTGGTCCTCTAAAATGGGAAAGACACACAATGTGGTCTGTATTGGAGGAGTTCAAACGCTCATTTCAATACTGCAGTGGCTTGAACTAAACTGCTCCATGCGCACAGGATGACAACAGGTTGGCGCTCATGGAGTTTTCGGGGGAAGAGGAAGGAGGCGATTTCCCCACACATATCAAAAACAGATTCCATCTCAGTTGGTCTAGGAATCAATACTGACAGTGGACGCTGAGGCATAGTTGTGTCTTGTGTTGCTACAGGTTGGCTTCAGGATAAACAAGCTGATTTCTATAACTGTGTGTGGAACTATAGTTGAAAATCTCCAGCTGAAGAGCGAGCACAGGCATGGCCAATTGAATGACCTCTAGTATTTTAATTTCAATCACCCAATGGTAACATTGGTTTTTAACTTTGAAGAAAAATGTGATTAAGGTGGAGGGCTGCACTTTTGTTAACTCCCCTCTTCAGGCTTTGACAAACTTAAGTCTGGATTGATTAAAAGAAAGAATGTGGATTTATACAAATTTGCTTCATCACACCCATTAGAACCATCTCAAAGTACAGCAGTAAACTGATTTGAAGTAGTCGATTGTGATTAATTGTTCTTACAGCAATTATTTTCCAGTGAGTATTAAATGGAACTGTAGACACAGAATATCAATACAATAATGGGAATTTAATACAGTTTTATATTTTCAGTTGTAAGCCAATGTTTAGTGTCTGCTTCTCATTAAATTCAAGATCCTTCTTCAGACTGAAAACAAAAATCAGCAAGAGTGCCACATTGGTTTTTCTACATTAAGGGTTCCTTCCATATTTTTACAACCAAACAAATTGACCAATGTTTACCAAGCTTTACCAAGGACACCCTTGTGTTTCCAATAGATGAAGTTTACAACTGCAGGCAACATAAAAGGAACATTAAAATCAAGTTTTACCAATTTTCATCAATAAATTACCTGATTTTCCCCCATTAGATGGTAAAAAGGTATAAACAGATTTTCACACCCCCTGATATTTCCCACCGTTTGCAAAAGAATCGGGTCCACAGATGTGCATACATTTGTAATGTCAAGGAAGCATGTGGAAAATCCTCAGTAATGACAACAGCAATATTAACAAAATAGACAATGAAGGTCAGTGTAGTACAATGTTGGCACTATACTGTTCATAGCACATACTCCACAATCAAACCTCAGCATCAACTTTTTCAAATAAAAACAGACAATGCAGGAAACATGCAGTAGGTCACACTGCATCAGCAGTGAGAGAAAACACACAGGGTTAACATTTGAGGTCAACGATGTTAGGCAGAGTTTTGACAAAAATGTATTGATCGGAAATGTTAGCCCAACGCTTCTCCCTTCAGATGCTACATGATCTGAATGTTTGCAACATTTGCATTATTTTACTTTTTATTTCACATTTCAGTCAGCCCTTTAAAATAGTTGTGCTCATGATACCATAGGGATGCTGTGTTACTTTAAACATGAATTTTAGCAGCCAATATTTTGATAGCTCATTCATAAATACTATAAATGCACTGCTAAACTAATTCAACATTATCTCGTGATCAAAGCAACTTATATTCCATCATTACTTTTGGAATTGCCATTGAGGCCCACACAAGTGTCTTCAGTTGTGACTTCGCTTAGCTACATCTTGTTCATCTCCTGCTCGTTTTCCTGAAGTTCAATGATGTCAAAAATAAAAACAAACTGGGGGTGGGGGTGGGTTTGGAGTTCTAATTCCTCCTCATTCCATGAATTTCTCCTAGTCGTCGCTGCCAAAAAATTTAAAATTGAGGGGGGGAGAAGAGTTTTAAAATTGGGAATGAAAACTGATTTTAGAGGCCCCCTAAACACAAAACATTAACAGTAAGGGTCACTCAATGTCCAATAATGTTAATATTTCCAATGGTGACCTTGCCACTACCATCATATAAATTCAATATCGGAACAAACAATACTGAAATTATGTCAGAAAATCAAGATAGCACCATAACTACAGTATGGTGGAACAACAACGTGCCAGAAATGGGGCTCATGCCAGGAATCTTTCAAAACCTTTTAAATGCAAATGCAGGCTAGTAAATGCACTGGCCAGTAGGCAACTATGCCACTGGCCATGACAGTATCAAGTTCCATTGCTGGCCTGTGCTAAGGTAACTGTTCTCTGTTGTCGTGAGGAAAGAGCACAATAAACAGCTTTCAGTCTCAATGGGCAAAGGAAAAAAGGATGGGAAGAAGGAGAAGGAAATCAGCCAGAATCCTCCCAATTGATATCCTGTTATTGCTCCCAGAAGGCACGTGAGAACTCCTTATACAAGAATAGGGTTCAACTGCAATTTTTTTCCCCAAATTGAAAAAATTGCTTGTTGACGCATACTGTCTTGCTTATTAAGCACTTGGACAAGGTGGTAGAGCATAACCATCTGTGTCTCCCAGTCAGACTCTCTACCTTCAACAGGGATGGGGAAAGCCTCCGCTATGCTGCTGTGCAAAATTATTTACAGAGGCTGGGTGCTTCTAAAAAAGGAGGGTGGTTGGGAAAGGACAGTTACTCAGGAGATCTACGAGACATATCCAATCAACAAAGGGCCAGGTTTTGCTATCCTAGTGGTCAGTGAGGCCAATGGTGCTCACAGTTATATATGCACTTCCGGCACAGGCAGATGCGTGATTAAAGGTTAAATATCCAAAAGTTGTTTTGAGTTGCATTGCCCCATCATTAATTTCATGAAAATGACATTTTGCTATCTACCTCGCCATTGGCACGCATTGATTGTTGTGAAAGTGCTAGGTTTGCACAATAGATATGATTAATCCCACTACAGATATTTACAGCGGATAAACACAAGCACAAGTACCTTTTAACGATGTGACAATTATTAATTACTGTCAATCACTTCTCTGGCACTCAAAATTAACTATTAAGAGTGAAGTCTCAGTCCTTCAGGTTGCGAATTGTTTTAGTGTATTTAAAGAAATGTTACAACTTTTTTAAAAAAAACTCACTTTTCCTTTATTTTTATTCCTTCTCTCTTAATCCAACCTTTTGTTTCCCTCTCCTTATTTCTTCACCTGATCTGACAATCCTCCTGCTTATTTCGCAAACCTTAAATCTTAATGGGCCATAAATTGCTGTAGCAGGGCAAACAGCATCCACCATTTAGCTACAATTGCCCTTGCATGTTTAATGATAGTTTGCACTGCAAGTTGCTGAAAGCGTGAGCTGATAGCATTGCAGTGTGGCTGGACATCCGAGATCCGAGTGAACAGGGCAAGTAACTGTGTATCTCCATAACCCGCTGTGATGGAAGAGTTTAATGTACTGTATTGGCTGCTCACCATGCGGTCTCCTCTACATTGGGGAGACCACACACCGATTAGGTAACTACTTTGTTGAACATCTCTATTCAGGTCACAACTGGAACCCCAAGCTTCCTATCACCTTTCATTTTAATTCTTCATCCCATTTCAACCTCTCTCTCTCTCTCTTTGGCCTCTTACACTGTTTTCAAATAAAATTCAGCAGGAGCTCGAGAAACATTACCTCATCTTACGATGAGCCAAAGTACAATCTTCCTGATTAGACATTGGAGTTCAACATTTTGCAATCATATCTGTTGCTGCTTCCCTATTTTTAAACCGCAGGTGATGCTAATGATTCTGCTGTTTATTAAATCACTCCTGCCTTCACCCTTATCTCTCATCTCCTTCACTTTCCCCGAGTCTACTTACTTACAAAGGCAAAACACTGCAGGTGCTGGAAACTTGAAATATAAATAGAACATACTCTCTGGCTTGGTGAATATTTCAGCATGTTATGTTTGTTTTTCAGATTTCCAGCATCTGCAGTATTTTGCTTTCAAAAAATTAGGAAAATTTACTTTCACCAAAATATTCACTCCTAAACAAAAATCCAATTTTTCTAAAAGATCCATTTAATAATTCCAGAATACGAGATCGTAAATTCAATAACAGCAACTGGGGATGCTGCATTCCAAATCGCTTAATTGTGTGGTCTCAACCTTCAATAGGATCTCAGTTCCCTGGTACATTATAGTCAGCCTATCCATTATTACTTAACTACAACTGTGGCCTTCATTATAAATACCAAATTAAGTACTTGCTCAATATTTAAGCCTTGGGATTGCTCTAGAATATCATGCACCATGCGAGCTATGAAGCACAGTAAGTGATTATGCTGCTTAGAGACAAATGTATACAATTAATGAATATATAGATGGGGGACTTAGTGCTCACTGTAAATACTCAGTTACAAATAGGGGACCTTTTAGTACATTCCAATTAATTGTTTTCCAATAAACAGCTGGGAGGGAATAAAGGTTTGCCTGTTCATCTCAATGGGAGGCACTAGAGGGACTATAAAAATGGTAAAGGTTTCCAAAGTACTTGGTGTTAGAAATGTGGATTTATTTTTTCCTTGTGATTTAGACAGTTGAAGTATATCTATATTTTTTTAAATGGCTACCAATCTGGGTTGACTTTATTTTGCCATGTGATAAAGTTGGTATATAGTCACTGAATCAAAAGGCAGCATCCTCAACTATTCAGTAGTTTCTCAAGTACCTTGTAGGAGTCAGTCTAAATTATACTTTGGAATCAAGAAGCAGGCAAACTAATATTTCCTGAATCATTAAACTTTGCGCTTGTTATGAACTACATTAACTGTAAAACTTGAAAGAAAACAGCAAACTTGTGTTCCTATGGCACCATGTCATGTCTCTCAAAAATATCTCAATGCATTTGACATAAAATGAATGACTGTGAAATACACTTAAATGACTTGTGGTATCAGTTTAGAAAAGAATGCTGGGCAAGAGACTGGGAGAACTATTTAAAAACAAAAAGCTAAAAGCTACTGCAGATGCTGGAAATCCAAAACAAAAACAGAATTACCTGGAAAAACTCAGCAGGTCTGGCAGCATCGGTGGAGAAGAAATCAGTTAACGTTTCGAGCCTTCACGGCCCTTCGGAAGGGCCGTGAAGGCTCGAAACGTTAACTGATTTCTTCTCCACCGATGCTGCCAGACCTGCTGAGTTTTTCCAGGTAATTCTGTTTTTGTTTGGGAGAACTATTTGTTCTTCTTCAAATAACTTCATGGAATTTTTCACATCCTTCCACCAGAACAGGTATAAACAGGGCTTCAGTGTCATTTGAAGGGCAGCATCTCCAACAATTTCGCAGTCCTTCAATACCTTATAAGTGTCAGCCTATATTACATGCTTAAATCCAGAAATGAGACTTGACTCTGTAACTCTGCCTTCAACATGAAATTAGCATTAGTTAAACCTTAGACGTAGTTTTGTATTAATTGAACTTTAGATGGGAGATTCATATTAACTAAGCTAAGTTACAGACCCTCTCAGGGGCTTTAGTTCCTTTTTTTCCTGGTCAGTAATATTTGCCAAAAGCAAATAATCCCCCCCATAAGGAATCTTCCCATGTATCACATGTTTAGAAACTGTGTCTCTAAGAACTTGTGGAGAAGAGTACAAGGATTTCAGACTAGTGTCTTTCAAAGTTTTAGACAGTTAGAATACTTCATATCTGTATAAATCTGATTAAGTCCCGTGGCATCTTGCCACATTTTTCTAATACCTGTTTCACACATATTATTTGTCTGTTGTCCAACACATCAGTCAGATGGGGCTAACTGGGAATACAGGAGGTAGTGAGTTGTATTTCTAATTGCTAAACAAAAATTAATGCATGTGGCTAAAGCAGTGTCACTGTAGTCTCACACATGGCAAGTCAGCAATTTCTATCGGGCAACACTGTTCTAAAGCGACAAATGGCTGTTCACCAGTGATTTACTGTTCTCCAAGGTTACATGGCCACACCAATCTGAACACAGCAAAGATTAAAAACTCGCACTTTATCAGAAGTGTAGTCTATCTGTTAGAATTAATAAAAAGGTTTGGGATAAATCCAAAATTATAACAGATTGCATTCTTCAAAAATGCTCTTTCTACTAAAGGCAACCCATCAGCTACCTGAATACTGGATCACAAAGCTGTGATACAGTCTGACACCTTGAATCAGTAATAAATAGTGTGCTTTCCGATGATCCCATCTTTCAGCAGTTTTAGTATGGTAAATTAGATTTTGCCTGTCACCTGAACTGAATTCTCTGCCTGACAATATTTCATTGATATTGGATTCAGCATTTTATCACAACAATAAACTAGCAGCTTGGAACTTGGTTAAGCTTTAATTAATCATTCAATAGATTAAATAAAAAAACCACAAACGTTTTGAGCGTCTGTGAAAAGACACCAGAGTCAAGGTATCGTTTCATTCCATTCACACAGCAGGGGCTTTAGCTAGAAAAATGCTGAAGAGTTTTCTACTCTCACATCAAAAGGCTAAGCAGCCTAAGCAGAAACACTGATTGACTGCTCACTGAGCCAAACGCCTCATCTCAGACTTAAGGAAAAGGATATCCACAGAAAGTCTCTCAAGTCAATGGGTGGTTTGTGATTTTGCAGCAGCAGCAAAGAGCTGTGTGCTTTGAAAGTCTGAACTAGTTTAGCTAATAAAGCTTACTTAGAAGGGGGGAGTGTATATTCTGAGAATTTAGTGAATTATTTCTCACAATCAACTTCCTTGCATTCCTTGATGTGAAAAATGACTGTTGTTGCTGAACCTGAGAAAATGTCTAGCACAAAAGCTGTGGCACTTAACTGTTAATACAAACATTGTAGATATGCAGAAGACAAGATCTGAAAAAATCCCCAGCCCAAAATCTTTTCCTTGGGAAGAATTGAGCCTCCTGAATACCAAGTCTGATAGGTCACCAATTACTCAAGCCACATATATGCAGAGGACTTCCCTCCAATAAAACATGTTTGAGTTGGCACAGAAATTCCTGATGGTTGGGATTGAAAATGGCTGAAGCATGGCAGATAGTGGTGCTACCTATAGGATGGGAAAATGAAACTGTTAAGTAGCCTCATATTTTCTGATGGCTTAGAAATATAGAGGGGTGTCCACAAACGTTCAATGAGTTTGTCCTCTCATTTCATTTTAGCATTGGACGACTTGTATTTAAAATAGCACTTTTTACAATCACTGGACCTCTCAAAGTATTTTACAGCCAATGAAGTACTTTTGAACTGTAGTCACTTGTAATGTAGGAAATGCTGCAGTTAATATGTGCACAGCAAACTCCCACAAACAGCAATGTAAATTGTATTTTCTTATACATCCTTTATGATTGAAACATACAACCTTGTGTGTGCCATGACAGAAGTAATCTATAACAGTATTACCAGTTACCCTCAGACTTATTATACATGGGCTGCCCAACATACACACCTATGACCTCCAGGTGAAAACAGCATGCTATCAAACAATATATATTTAGGCTAAAATTAGTCAAATTTATTTACAAGACTTATAATTACACAGAAGCAAAAAGAATACAACAGCATATCTACTTTAGACTTCTTACAAACCAAGTGTTTGAATCTTAATTAGTTTTAGTATCCTTTAACTTGAGTCTTTAGTGATAATCAAACTCCATCAATAGAATACCATCCAAATAGTTGGATATTTTAATCAGGTCATACTTTGGTTAAATAACTTAATACAGAGCTCGTTCCAAGAGGCAGCTGCGCTGACAAAACACTAAATAGTACTATATAGAAATATAATTAATTAATTTATATATATTTTTAAAAAGCATTAAGCAAACATACATTTCAGCTCTTTGTTAAATAATTTTAAATCAAGCATTTCAGAAAGTGGGACTGTCACTTTTTTGAAAACTTGGTAACGTCTGGAAGTATTTAAAATTTGTGAACAGTCTGCTGACCGCTTGCTAAAGGAAACATCTGTTAGTCTATAGGGAATTAACACAAGCCACAAGTATTCCACACTCAAGAGCAACAACTGTCATGCATGAAAACATATTCATGCAAGTGCAGTTAAAAAATAAGTAGCTTGTTTAGACATGAGACCATCCAACAAGGGTGGTTGACAAAACACTCCAGTAAAGCACAAGACCAGCCAGAAACAGGGTTTACTATGTTCAGTAACACAATTTCACAATAAATAACTGTTCTCATTTAACTTGCTTCTTAACTCGCCTTTTCGCCCCACGTTGTACTTTACTCCAGGTCAGAAATGCCAGTATGACAATGTATTCCCAAGCCTCTAACAGTGTCCCTTCATAATCAGCTGTCACAAAGTTTACTAGAGATGCCTGGAGCATCTTACCTTGTCCTGCTGTGTCAAAGTGAACGGCTACTGCTCGTTGTTTCTTTGCCAGCAGCAATGAAATCAGGAAACCCCCTTGGGGAGACCAGGGGAAGGTGGTGAGGGCGGGTAGGGGAAGTGATACTGAATACTTCACTCCTCTGTATCAGAAATCATCTAAGCACCAAAGCCTCATTAAGCCAATTTTGCAATTTCCACATTTTAAAATTATTGTTTTTACTTTTAACATTTTTTTTTTAAAAAACTTAATAGTACACCTTTCAAAAGGTCAAAAGTCCAGGATTAAGAGGAAGGCAGGTTGCTGAAGACAGGGTGCAAATGGCAGGCTGGAACCAAGGGTCAGAGCAACAACTGCAGGCAGTGAGTGATGGAAGGCTCAGGGAACAAATGGCAGGCTATGCTAGAGTAATGCAGACTGCAGGCCAACTGTTGAAGTAAATTAGTATTTCTCTCTACTTTCCATTTCTGTGGATGATGACAGCAAAACAACAATTTGCAAAACATTCCAAGACTCTTTAGAAGAGAATCAAGCAGGGAGCAGGAGTACAGTTAGTGTAAGTGACCAAAAAGAAATGGAAAAGGTGTAATGCTGGCTGAAAGTGAATTCAGAAAACGAGGACAACATTCTACTTTGAACCAAGTGGAAAGCTCAGACACAAGTCCAGTCAGTCAGACCTAAGAAATGACAAAAACAAAATACTGTGGATGCAGGAAAATCAGAAAAACGTGGAAAATGCTGGAAATACTCAGCAGTTTAGGCAGCAGCTGTGGAGAGAGAAACAGAGTTGACGTTTCAACCCGATGACCTTTCATCAGATTATTCAGACGAAAGGTCATTGTCTTGAAACATAACTATAATTCTCTCTCCAGAGATGTTACCCAGAAAAAAATTATACAGGTGGTTACATACTCTCCACACACGCCCCATGTTTTCTCACACTCCTCTCTCAGAAGTGTCAGCTTGTGCTCAAGTATGATCCCAGAGGTCCCAGCAGCCCCTTAGCTACTTCACACAAATAGCATTCTTCATGTGTGAAGTGAGACAATAAACACTGGTGGGTTATTCAACTCTACAAGGCATCACATAAGCAGATCATAGCCTAGAAAGTGCACATAATGGATGAAGGTGGCAATTTTTCACAAACTCTCATTGAAGTTTCTGTGGGGAAAAAATTCCATGCAATGATTGGTTAAGGTCTGGAATGCACTGCCTGACAGTGTCGTGGAGACGGGTTTAATTGAGACATTCAAAAAGGGAATTAGACTTATCTGAAACGGATGAATGCGCAGGGTTACGGGGAGAAGACATGGGAATAAGCACTGGGTGAATTGGTCATTCGCAGAGCTGGTGCAGGCCTTATTGCCAAGCAGCCACCTTCTGGTTTTGACATGGTGGTTTGAAGATGGTAGGAATGGTTGACTGGCAATGGGTAAAAGCCACCAGGATAACAGGCATTCACCAAATCAAGCATATTCAAGGAGTTCTGATATTCACAGAGCCATTCTTCAGCAACTCTGCACTATTGGAAAGCTGGATACCTTGACAAAGTCAGACCCTATCCTCCTACTTAAAGATAGAAGACACTGAAGTTCCCATGTCTTGCATACAGGGCTTCAATTACCTCCCATTTGCAGAGATGCAGTGAACTGAGAAATGTTGGCAACGTCACCAGCTCCAGCCTGGAAGATCCTGAGATGTAGAAATTGAGAGCAACGGTGACCCTAAAGGCACTGGCAGCATCATATTCACTCTGCTCTGTGGCCACAGGTCAGTTGGAAATGTTAGCACAGTTCAACAACCACCTTCTTGATGTAGCACAGCTGTCTCAGATACTGATTGAGGTGGCGGTGGAAATGTTCTCACAAAATCCAAGTACGGCTTTCTCTTGAGAACCCTCCTCCTCCATCTGCATCTAGCTTCCCCTCTCTGCGACCTCTGCTCCATCACCATATCATGCTGCAGCTCAAGAGAATCTGCAAATATGGCCCTCATGACTGAGAGCAAGTTTTCTTCTCAGAGGCCTTTCAAATCCACTCTGCTTGCAAAGGTTCAGCACCACTCTCCTCTGACTCAAAGAGCTTGTGAGAGTTCCTCCAGCAACACAGTAAGCTGCACTTCCACTATCTCAGCAGCAGCAATAGGACAATAAAAAGCACCTCAACTGCAAGTTCTACAGTAATCTCTTTAAATAACACTAGTGGTGGGTCCCTTATGCATTGAATGCATCTTCAACCGTGCATGTGTAAGAAAGAACTCTAACAGGATCTGTGAGCTTGAAAATAGCAAGTCAGGTGTCAAATGAGCATTATATACAGTCACTATCTGCCCAACCTGCATGCTTCCAGCGCGCACACGGATGCCCATGGTATCACCCTTCTTAAAATGGTGATTGGGATGGGCCTCGTCAGAGATTGATGAGAGCAGGTCCTGGGCTTTTTTCTGAACTCCAAGCTTTCGGAGCATCAAAACCAGCAGCACTATGAAACCAAGTTTTGTGGCCCATGCCTCTATATCGAGTTTGATGGTAACTGCACTGCATTATGACCAGGTTAGAGTGACACCATAAACGCTCCCAATTACTTATGTTAGCCATTTGGCGTTTTATGTTCCATAGCGGCTACTGAATGTTTTATTTTTAATAGCACCTCCAAGGAGTTAAGATTTTTTTGAAAATTTATTAAAAGCACTGCCAACTCTAACTTTTCAGATGTGTCAAGGACAGCTGCTGGAAGGGCCGGGTTTCAAAAAAGAAAAAGCAACAAAACTACACTGGTTCACAACGAGCAAACCCTTACAAATGAGGACCTTCTGTGCTACATCACCTGAAATCTGTTACAGATGGCTTGCATTAGATCGACCAAAAATAAATCTTGAGCCACAAACTCTGCGTTTAATTAAATAAATTAAAAAACCTGTTGCTGGCTCTGATTGTCTACCACAATCTTCTCAGTCATCTATAGCATAATTCGAATGGTATGTGTCTGTAATAAAATGTATGATTTTGCCAGAAATGCCAAAATGTGAAGTTAATGTAATATTTGAAATGCTACATAAGCCACAACTTATTAATGTCCATAGATAACCCAAGGTTATTCTGAGAAAAATTTGGAAATGGCTTTTTCAGGGAGTGGGTACTGGTTTAAAAATTTGTAAATTTCAATCACTGCTGAACACTTTTGTATGGAAATCAAATGGATGTTGGATGACTGCTCTCATCTAGCATTCCTTAAAAAGACACTAGAAAAATAGTATTTTTTTTTGAGTGATACAATCCAAAAGGCATAATTCTCTCTGCTGAGGAGCATTTGATCTGCAAATTATGATCAGTAGGCCAGAAGTCAGGAATTTTTGGATTTGAGCCTCTCTTTTGCCAGCTGTTGCTCTTCAACGGTCACAGTGAGCCAAAAAAGAGAGCCAATCTAATTTAATTTCATATAGTTTGCATATGGCTGACTCCCACTGCTACTGAACAAGAAAATGTGCTCTTGCATTATAAGAATGGAGACTTGACAGCGGACCTGCAGAACTCCCTGCCTCAGCTGTACTGTCTGGTGGAAATGTCCCCGTACTCAGAGACACGAAGGAACAGTAGACTCATGAAGATGTGGGTGTAAGGATTCTGTGGTAGAGGGTGCTGATTTCAGCCAAGTAAGTGCAGCGAGTTAGTTTCCTACACAAGGGAAATACCCAATGATAAAAGTAACAGGAGGAACGCTGCACACACAAACTACGCAATTAAAATGCCTGAAACACCTTTTCCATTGACCAGTAAAAATTTTATCTGCTGAAACATCATCAACCTGAAATGTTAATTCTGTTTCTCTCTCTGCAGATGCTGTCTGACTTCAGTGTTTGCAGCATTTTCTGATTCTATTATACAAGTTTTCTTTTGACTGCACAGCTTTCAAATGGTTGCGACAATCACCACTCTGCAACTTTCTACTACACATTGCAATTTTAAAAAAATTAATTTGGCATAATTCAATTCTACTTTAATCTCTGCAAAAGATGAGCTATGTAACATAGGAGACTACAGCTGGGAACTCAATTCAAAACTGGCTCAGACTAATGGATTGAAAGTCTTTTTTCTGCTGGCTGTAAAGATCATACATGACTGAATGATGCACTGCCTCCCTTTGGATACAAGCTTACAACACAAATTACTTCTACAGTGAAAAGCCATGTCATTATTTATTTTACATACCAATGCATAAACCTTCAATCCAGGCCATAAAAGCTTGATGAAGGTAAAATGCACTGATCTCATCTTACAACATAATTCCCCATCATAAATATCTTGCCAGCATTTAAGGAAAAGTCAGCTATAGCTCTCATCACCGTGCAGTGACTCTTGCTGATAAATATACGGATGGCACTTGAGTATCAGGGTTAGTCGTGAAACTACCCAGCAGTTGAATAATTTACAGGTATCAGTGGTCTTGGTTCACACATTAAGAACAGTCACTTAGATTAGGTACCAAAAGGGTGCCACTGGAGGCACAGAGCATGCATCAGTTCCTTCAGTGAATAAAGGCTAGGGATGAGGGGAGTCAAAATACTAACTGCTAGAGAGTACACACGCTGTTGATTTTAGTACTGGGATACATTTATTTTAAAACTATTTTGAAACTTCCTGTAAGCAGAACACCTAAACTTCACCCCCATCCAAAAGAAATTCACTAAAAGTACCTTCTGTTGAGACTGAGCAAAATATACTTCAGCGAACTTCAGAACCAACACATAGTCGCCTTCCTCTTTAATTGGAATATCATATCCAAAGGTTTCTTCATTGTAGCGTTCAGTTTGATACAAAACTTGATCCTCAGGCACTGACCGAAAAATAGGCAACCTCATTCCATAGTCCGATGCTTGAAAACAGAGAGAGAGAGAGAGAGAGAGAAGAAAACGCAGCAAGTTACATTAAGTTCGGGGAAATATTCACAAGGTTTTAGCTTACTACCTGTTAAGCAGCTGTTTGAGACATTGATTTCCTCTTCCTTCAGATGTGAACTTGAGTTTTATGGCATCTAATTAATAAGAAAATCTAAAAGAGGTTCCAAATCAGCTCAATTAGGCAACCAATAGTAGGCATGGTCAAAGAAAGAACTTGCATTTATATAGTGCCTTTCACGACTTCAGGATCTCCCAAAGCATTTTGTAGCCAATTGAGTACGTTTCTGAATGGTCATCACTGTTGTAATTTAGGAAATGCAGGAACAACAAATTTGCACACAAAGTGAGATAATGATCAGATAATCTTTCAGTGATGCTAGTTAAGAGGAAAATATTGACTAGGACACCATGGTGCACTTCTTCAAATGATGCAATGGGATCTTTTACACCACCCCACCCCCCCCACCCCCAGACCCCACTTCCCTCACCCCATATGGATAGAAGGGGCCTCGGTTTAATGTACCATCCAAAAGACAGCACCACTGTATGGAAGTGTGAGCGTCGATTATTTGCTCAAGTTTCTGGAGCGAGATTTGAACCCACAATAATCTGGTTTAGAGGAGAGAGGGCTATCACCAAGCAATGGCTGGCATTATACATACACCTTCCAGGAGAAAAAACAATACCAAATTTTTTGGGCAATTGTTCTAAATCCAGTTTTAAGAAATAGGAAGAAAACTGAAACCCTGAAAAATGCATGGAAATAAAACATGCCACAAGGACTATGCTTTGCCGCAGCAATAAAAATTGGGAAGGAGGCGAGACAAGGCAAATATCTTCCTCCGTTTACAATTTAGATGCAATTGAGTTGTAAATTTCACAAAATTAAAGTTATAGTGCTTTGTGAAACACCAGAACAATTTTGTGTTCTCTCAATGTTACAACAATAAACTCCTGTCTTTCAAGAAGTCTGTTTATCACAATCAAATATTTACAATTGAAGAACAAGGGAGCACAAGTTCCCTTAGGGGAGGTGGTGGCGCAGTGGTATTGTCACTGGACTAGTATTCCAGAGACCCAATGTAATGCTCTGGGGACCCAGGTTTCCCATCTGCCATGGTGGAATTTGAATTCAATAAAAAAAAATCTGGAATTAAAAGTCTAATGATGACCATGAAATCATTGTCGATTGTTGTAAAAACCCAACTGGTGCATTAATGTCCTTTAGGGAAGGGAAATCTGCTTTCCTTACCTGGTCTGGCCTACATGTGACTTCAGACCCACCGCAATGTGGTTGACTCTTAACTGCCCTCTGAAATGACCTAGCAAGTCGTTCGGTTCTCAAGGGCAATTAGGGATGGGCAATAAATGCTGGCCTTGCCAGCAATGCCCCCATCCCATGAGCAAATAAAATTATTTTATATGGCACACGTTTTGTGTAAGGTACTGGTTGATGATTCCATGAAGCTGTCACCAGACCAGCATCACTGCCATTGATGGAGCCAAGTTAATGATAACTATGTTTGATCTGTTGTGATTTTCAGGGTTCTGACTAGAGTGTGTAACATGAACTGTAAATATTAAAAACATTAGTTATAGTGCTTTGTGAAACACCAGAATAAGCTTGTGTTCTCTCAACATTACAGCAATAAGCTCCTGACTTTCAAGAAGTCTGTTTATCACAACCAAATATTTACAATTGAAGAACAAAGCAGCCCAAGTTCCATTAGGGGAGGCGATATAAATTTTAGGTGTTGCTTATCTGTGATGAGGCAGTAACTGGGAAAAGTATACTTTCCTGTGACTGGGTGTATTGGACCATCTGAGCAGTCAGAGCTATCATTATGGGGAGGATTGCATGTCTCTCCTCAGCCCATCTCATTTTACGTCCATTCAAGTTAATGGATTTAGATTGGACCGGCTCCCTCCTTGGTACGCAATTCTTCCCCCCCAATTTTCCGCTACTCAGCGGTAAATCAACAGGCCCAGACAGATAACAGGAGAGTCTGCCTTTATCTGAACCCGCAAACGGATAATAGCCGCTTGGCTTGGGTACCCAGAGGGTACATGTGGAATAATATCTCAGTATAAGTCAGTGCCTTCAGGAATTGAAGAGAAGAAATAACTGAACCTGCTTAAATCCATTCGAATATATAAGTTCAAATACCAAATAAACATTCATTGGCTGTATAAACGTGCACTATACATGTTGCATAAACAGAATACACACTGGGGACAATGTGGTTTACAGAAAATAAACCACTCGTGTTGCAGCCGCCATACCTCAGTCATGCCTGTGCAACCGGCGCCACTCCACTTTCGGTAAACCACTCGTCCCCGATGTGTATCCTCTACAGAATTTATATGGAGCCGAGTCTGGATCAAAGCCAAGAGACAAAACATTCAGAGGCAATGTTATTGAAGTACTTCCTCAAACAAATGAATATTTGAATATCCAAATATTCATTGCAGACCTAGAGCTTCTACCAAAATTATTACATTTTAATATGCTTCCAGCACACTTAATATTCAACAAAAGATAAACTACTAGGTACACCTTTCAGAGTTAACCTACTAAACCATTAGCTAACTAGGGCACCCTTCACAAATGCCCAATTCATCCTTCAATGTTTTCTTAGTGTGCAAAGACAACTTGATTTTCACAACTATAATTGCCAACTCCCTAAAGGTTCTGTAAGCAGCAGTTCAAAAAGGCAGCTCACCACCACTTTCACAAGGACAGTTAGGGATGAGCAATAAACGTTGGCCTAGCCAGCAATGCCTATATCCCATGAACAAATAAATAAAAAATGCAACATATATGTTGCTAACCCTGAAGATAGGTTTGCTCCCGTTTTCTGCCAAGACAACGATGAGGACACTAAAAGTAGCCTCCAACAGGATTCTCTCTCCTGAGCACTATACAGTGGCCCCACCTAAAAAATCATGTACAAGGTTGCTGAAGATAGGTTTGGTGTCCCCCTACCCCAATAAGTAGAATAGCCAACAATGGTGCGTAAAAAGCAGCCATTTAGGTGAATTGGCAGACAGTTAGTAGGTATAAGCCAACTCCAGCAAGAATCAGCACATTGAAAAGGTGAGGGTGATCAATAAAAAAGAAAATTAAAAAAGGAACCAGAGCGGAAAACAAGCAAGAGGCTTTTTATATACATAAAAAAGGTTAACTTGCATTTATATTTATATGGAACTAAAAGAGAACTCCCTCTAAAATATTAGAGCCTTAATATGCAAATACTGAAATCTTAAGACTGCACCTCACATTAGAACAAAGTAAAATTCACTCAAATGTCCAGCAATGAACCTTAATCATTTGAGAACCAAGCAGTCCATGTTGTTATGAAAGTAGATACAATGATGGAAGAATCTTTTGCAATTAAACAGGGAGGGAGATAGATATCACACAATTAACTTCCAAACCTGTGGAGCAGGTTTTGAAAATCACATTACTGGTGTTGCTCCCATTTCAGATATTCAGGGGTTATACTGCACAACACCCACAAGCAATTTTATTGGAATATACGTATTTAAAGAAATATATTGTCTTAATTGCTAAGTAAAGGTGAAGTGGGGGTGCGTTTTGAAAGCGAAGGACGAAAAACAGCAATCGGTGCCTCCAGCAAGAAGTTTTGACAGTTATAAGACGACGAACAAGAAAGATCTGCCAGAATCCCAAAATGAATGGTGAGATTAATCAAGAAAAGTTGAGTCAACGTCATCAACCCCCACCCCATACAAAAAAGTAGCGGTCTTAAGTGCTATAAGTGACTATTTTTTTTCCAATTCCCTACGGGATTTAAGTGCAAGTGCACAATTTTCACATTTTTGAAAAATAAGGTTAAAGCACAAGTCTGCAAAGGGACATGCAAAATGGTGTGAAATCAATAGATTTTGAATGTTTTCAGTTTGACTGAAAAATCAGTTGCCATACTCAACTAGTAACTAACCAGACCTGCGACAGATTATGGGCTATAAACTGATAAATGCTTTGCCATTGATTTCAACAAAGCACAATAGTAAACATACCTCTACATAGCGCCATGTAGGCACCTTTTTACGAGGATTTTAATAAATGTAAATCATAGAATCTTACAGCATAGAAGAAGGCCATTCCACCCATCATGTCTGTGCCAGTTCTTTGAAAGAGTAGTACAATTAAATTCCACAGTCCAGCTTTTCCCCACAACCTTGCAAATTAATTCTCTTCAAACAATATACAGTTGCCTTTTGAAAGTTCCTATGGAATCAGTTTCCACCACCCTTTCAAGTGTGCATTCCAGATGATTCCACCCCTGTATAAAAGCAAATTTTTCCAATTTCCCCTATAATTCTTTTGCCAGTTATTTTAAATTTGCAAAGTCTGGTTACCAATCCATTTGTCGGAGGAAATCATGGTGGATGAGAGAAATGTTTGTCTCTAAACCTGTGGGGAAACATCCTGCAATCTGGAGATTGGTTATGTACTCCTGATTTCGGTCTGTCACAATTGTGGTGAGAACACTTGAGAGGATGAATTAAAATTGTTACGCAAGATGCACATCACAACATTAAAGTGTTTTTGCAAAAGTTCAATATTCACCCACAGTGTCATGATATTAACATACTAACAAATAAAGCTTAATGAAAATATGGAACCAGCTCAGGTTCCATTTTAAGTTATTTCTAGAACTTTATCCAATATGTTACATTAAACATCCTTTTAGGGAAGTTAAAACAGTACGAAAATTAAAATTCATGTCATGTAGTCAATTGTTGCCCGATACTGCTATACACTAATCTGTTTTTTTTTAATTCTTTCATCTGTAAAAGACATATAGCTGAATATTACGAGGCAATAACATCCTGGGATTCAGATGCAGCAATTAGCTGCATCATTTCTATTTGTCACATCCTCAAGAGATAGGTATCCGCTTAATTGCAGTAATTTCCATTGGCTGTGGGTGACATCTGGTACCTGACATAAGTAGCCAACATTGAAGTGACAGTGAGAGACAGAGGCTCTTTACCCAAGTACTCTTTACTTCACAGAGTCTAATTCTGTCTTGGCTCAACAAACATGCATTTCCAGCAGTGCTGGGAACCCTGGCTAATTTTTCCAGTTGCTAATCCAAGTACTCTGTGGCCAATCATGCACCAGCCAAAAATCAGATAACTCACACACCAAGATTGAACCTAGGCCATAAACTGGAATTAAAGTCTGTATGGCTCAGACATTGTGGCACCTTTATCTGCGAACCATAGGTGGGCTTTCAAGATAATATCTGCATTACTAATATATAGCTCAATTTGGGGGAACGGCTTTTAATTTCACTGATGGGATAGCAGGTTCCTGGAATTGAACCACATGATTTGAATTGGTGAGTTGTAAAATTTTATTATAGTGTATCTTGCAGGGAAATAAACTTACTCTTTATTGTATGTACTAGGTGATACATAATGTTCAATATCTTTTGGTGGATCAGAGGGTTGTCTACTCAATGCAGTCTTTTCAATACTGAAAACAAAATTTGCAAGGAACTGAATTTTTGAAAGTAAAATACAAAGTGTTCTGATCACAAAAAGCTGCAGCATTGGACATCCTAATTTCAAATGATGTATCCTCTTTAGAGTTACATTTCTTTTCAAGTAGCTTTACCTGTTGTGCAAAAGGAGAAAAAAATGTATTTTTGTACAGTAACAAGGGAGATCTAATCAGCTTTTCTATCCCCAGGACTTTTCCAAGGTTCTGTTCATACTCACTAAACAGGCTTGACATGTAGCTGCGTCCCTAACTTGACCGAAATGTAACATGAGTGACAAATATCAGCTGCCTGTACTTGTCCAATCAAACGTAAATACAGAGAGATACTAGGTTGCACAATGAAACTCTAACACCCTCCTGGCATCTCTAGGACTTGGGTTCAAATCCAATGTCAATGACGGTATAAATGTCTCCTCCACCTGAGGAATCTAATGTGAAATGAGTTTGGGTTAGTCTCAACCAAGTTCATAATGGCCACAGGCCTTCAACACAAGTGCCCAAATTAGCAATTTCATTCCAATATGGTTGGTGCAGTAAGTGGGAAATGTCACACTAGTGCACTAATTGGGAATCTTTTGAGACTGGGGTCAAGCACGGCAGATGGATCTTTACTCTTCAGCTGAATGTGCCATATCTAATCTACAAGCATTTTATGCGCATACTTGTTACCTGAAGTAGAAAATTGTTCTATTATCTAACACTAACATCCCTCAACTAACTCTCCCTCACAGAAATATAAAATTTTGTGACAAAAGCTTTAACAAATAATCTATGTACTGGTAATGCCCTGAATAGCTCAAACACGGAATTTAACCTAGTTATTTTTTGTATCAAGGACATTTCCACCAGGAGTCTGGTTAAAAAAGCACCAGCAATTCAGTTCCCATGTAATGCTATTCCACATTGCTATCTTTAAAAGGAAGTATTATTTTGTTATTAGCAACAAATATTTTGGGCCATTCCAAATTAAGTGACTGTGTGAAAAGATCATGAACGCACCATGTTTGCATTTCAAAGAAGGATAGCCCAAACACAATGAAAATAGAGCATGCTCCATACCCTCAATGAAAAACTGCTGTCGCCACATTAACTTCAAGCTAAGCAGACATGTTTGGCCAGAGAAATTATATCAACAGCCATGAATAAAGTGGATACAAAAGTAAAAGGGGAAAAAGAGAGAGCAGTGAGCAGTCAGCTAAATCAAATACACATGTTATTTGAATATGCCTTTGCTCAAACAGATGCATCAAAAATTAAAAAGTTTATTTTCCTGCAGCAAATACTCTCCTTAAAACACACATTCAAGACTCTGCGAACTTCAATGTGCAAACAGATGGAATTGTTAATTAAGTATCCCTTTGGCCACTCATGAGAGATGAAAAGAAGTTTATTAATCCAGAGTTTTTCTTGATGTGCATTATTAGAGTGACATAACATTCTTCACACAAAAACTGTTAACAAATATAATATCCCATTAAGATCCAAATAATGAGGCCTTTAATACAGTCTCTCTTCACAGCACAATCTCACCTCTATGTAATTCTTCAGGCTACCCTAACCCAAATATGTTACAGTAGAATTGTCTTGTTTGACAAACATTTTATCTGCTCCATGTACTCAGTAAAATTAAACTAAAGTCATTCCTCTTCCTGGTCTGACAACACATTAGTTCTATATTACATCAGTAACCAGACTTCAAAAGAGATGCATTATCTGTTAAGTGCTTTGTGATGTCCTGTGATTGTGAAAGGTACGACATAAAGGCAAGTCTGCCTTTCTTCTCTTTCAAAGTTATAATTTGCCAAACGTTTGTAATTAACAAGTGAGCCAAAAATAAGCCGCTTATTTCCCTCCAATTCGGCCCACATGGTGCTAACTCATACTGAATATGGATTCACAGGTGCAACTAACTCACTCAAGCATCCAATCTTTACATATCAACCCAGACAGTGAATGTTGGCAAGTGACTCAAGAGCCAAGACTGATCCTGTTATCAGTAAAACATTCACAAAAACATACGTACTCCAACCATTGGTCACTGTAGTGGCCTCCTCCCTACTGCCCTCCAAACAAGGCTAAAGATCAAATGTAGCAATACCATAACTGAGATATGTTAACACAATGTGTTAAATCATTGTGAAAACAATGATTTGGCACTGGCCTTTTGATGAATTTATAGTCCAGATCAAGCTCAAATAACTAGCAATCTATGAAGATTTGTAATTCTATGTACATGTCCAAACAAAAACATAATAATGTACTAATGTGCTGTGAAGCACTGAGCCCCAAGTTCATATCACAAATCCCCACTGCCAAGTTCCTGACCTTTGCTACATGGAGATGCGATTCCTCACATGAGGGAGAAAGAAAAGAGGATGCCAAATTATGTTAATCCACTCCTCTTGTGCAATGCTCATGTGCAGGTGGTAAAATACCACAGGTGTGAGAGCAAGTCACCTACCTACATTCCATTCAGATATGCCATGCTTCACTGGGAGAAGGGAAAGACACACTACAGAACAGCTATTGTGTACAAATGTTTCATAATAGACGTAAAACAAGTAATTCAATGAGCCGATATGGCACTTTTCTTTGACGAAACATTTTACACTGCAACCATTGTAGCATCAAGTAATCCCATATCAGATCAGATGCACCTCTGAGGTTTGTAGATAGCTGCTAAGGCAGGGTGTGAGTGAGTGAGTGTGTGGGGGTGTGAGTGAGTGAGTGTGTGGGGGTGTGAGTGAGTGAGTGTGTGGGGGTGTGAGTGAGTGTGTGGGGGTGTGAGTGAGTGAGTGTGTGGGGGTGTGAGTGAGTGAGTGTGTGGGGGTGTGAGTGAGTGAGTGTGTGGGGGTGTGAGTGAGTGTGTGGGGGTGAGAGTGAGTGAGTGAGTGTGTGGGGGTGTGAGTGAGTGAGTGTGTGGGGGTGTGTGATTGGGGGTGTGAGTGAGTGGGGGTGTGAGTGAGTGAGTGAGTGGGGGTGTGAGTGAGTGAGTGTGTGGGGGTGTGAGTGAGTGAGTGTGTGGGGGTGTGAGTGAGTGAGTGTGTGGGGGTGTGAGTGAGTGAGTGTGTGGGGGTGTGAGTGAGTGAGTGTGTGGGGGTGTGAGTGAGTGAGTGTGTGGGGGTGTGAGTGAGTGAGTGTGTGGGGGTGTGAGTGAGTGAGTGTGTGGGGGTGTGAGTGAGTGAGTGTGTGGGGGTGTGAGTGAGTGTGTGTGTGGGGTATGAGTGAGTGAGTGTGTGGGGGTATGTGAGTGAGTGAGTGTGTGGGGGTATGTGAGTGAGTGTGTGGGGGTATGTGAGTGAGTGAGTGTGTGGGGGTATGTGAGTGAGTGAGTGTGTGGGGGTATGTGAGTGAGTGAGTGTGTGGGGGTATGTGAGTGAGTGTGTGTGGGTATGTGAGTGAGTGTGTGTGTGGGGGTATGTGAGTGAGTGAGTGTGTGGGGGTATGTGAGTGAGTGAGTGTATGTGAGTGAGTGAGTGTGTGGGGGTATGTGAGAGTGAGTGAGTGTGTGGGGGTATGTGAGTGAGTGTGTGGGGGTATGTGAGTGAGTGAGCGTGTGGGGGTGTGAGTGAGTGAGCATGTGGGGGTGTGAGTGAGTGTGTGGGGGTATGTGAGTGAGTGTGTGGGGGTATGTGAGTGAGTGAGCGTGTGGGGGTGTGAGTGAGTGAGCGTGTGGGGGTGTGAGTGAGTGTGTGGGGGTGTGAGTGAGTGAGTGTGAGGGGGTATGTCAGTGAGTGAGTGTGAGGGGGTATGTCAGTGAGTGTGTGTGTGGGGGTATGTGAGTGAGCGAGTGTGTGGGGGTATGTGAGTGAGCGAGTGTGTGGGGGTATGTGAGTGAGCGAGTGTGTGGGGGTATGTGAGTGAGCGAGTGTGTGGGGGTATGTGAGTGAGCGAGTGTGTGGGAGTATGTGAGTGAGCGAGTGTGTGGGGGTATGTGAGTGAGTGTGTGTGTGGGGGTATGTGAGTGAGTGTGTGTGTGGGGGTATGTGAGTGAGTGTGTGTGTGGGGGTATGTGAGTGAGTGTGTGTGTGGGGGTATGTGAGTGAGTGTGTGTGGGGGGGTATGTGAGTGAGTGTGTGTGTGGGGGTATGTGAGTGAGTGTGTGTGTGGGGGTATGTGAGTGTGTGTGTGTGTGGGGGTATGTGAGTGTGTGTGTGTGGGGGTATGTGAGTGAGTGTGTGTGTGGGGGTATGTGAGTGAGTGTGTGTGTGGGGGTATGTGAGTGAGTGTGTGTGTGGGGGTATGTGAGTGAGTGTGTGTGTGGGGGTATGTGAGTGAGTGTGTGTGTGGGGATATGTGAGTGAGTGTGTGTGTGGGGATATGTGAGTGAGTGTGTGTGTGGGGATATGTGAGTGAGTGTGAGAGTGTGGGGGTGTGAGAGTGTGGGGGTGTGAGTGTGGGGGGAGGTGTAGGGCAAGAGCAGAACATCCATGTGTCCTCTGACTAACTTATATTTAAACAACCAACTCATTCCTACATGTGCTCCAGCAGTCGGTGGGAAAGAAAAAAAAGTGACTGGCCACCCATCTGTGCAAATGGAAGTTGTCTTACCCTTGACTGTCATGCCTTACTTTCACCAACATAATTTGGTATTGGGGGGAAAAGTTTATTTTTTTTTAGCCAAGTTCTTTTTTGCTCGGGCCCCGACAGTCTACGGTATTTTGAGCACTGATTTAAGCGAATGAAACACATATATTAAATAGACTGAAATACTTGATCCCTCCCCCTCAAGGCTTACCCCTGCCTATTTTGCCTTCCAACGGGTCCCTCTTGAATTGGATGCCGTGGATGTCGGTGTGAGCCTCCCCGCCGGCGTTGATGGCCCAGATCACCTTGTCGCCCTGGCCGCCGACAGCGCCGCAGCAGCGGGCCGTCACCAAGGCCGCCGTCAGTAACCAGAGGCAGTGCGGGCTGCCGGCGCACGGCTTCCCTCTCCTCATCTCACACTCACTGGCTCCACAAACTGGACCGCGCGGCCTCCACCACCATCCAAAAATCAAACAAAATCCACTTTCACTTCAGAAAAACAAATCTTCACATTTACCCCTTTTTTTTGTTAAAAGCAAAGCCCTCCCCCCCTCGAAGATTAAATTTAAAAATAAACCTTCTCCCTCTTCGCACAGCACCTGGAGGAGGGGGGGGGGAAAAAAAGGCCAGCGTCAACCTAACCTGATAGAAGCCAGGGTCGGGAGATTGACAAGGCGTTTCACCAATAGGACGCGTGATCCCGGGAGCGTTACCCGGCAAGCCGGGGAAGAGTGGCCAATCGGCGCCTTGAGGGCGGGTCTTGAGCTAGTCAAGTTCGGTTGTGTGGGAGCGCGAGCCTGTTCAGGTGGCAAGTGCCAACCGAATGCGGAAGTAGGTTAACCGGTTCCATTGGTGGAAAGGGGGGAGGGGGATTTAAGCAATGCTTCTCTTAGAACTTCTTCTGCTAAAGATGACTTGTTTCGAAAGTAGCTGATATATTATCTTAAATATTCGTTTTATCATATTGAAGTAGCTCCATGACATTGCACGCAGAGCTTAATATATATGTGGTTAAGACTCTTCCCCCTCTCTGCCTTAAATGAGTCGATCGCCACTCACCAATCAGAGCCATCCAACGCACACTTGTCGCGGTGCAGTGTGGGAGCGGGAGCGAATGAATGAAAGGTGGGCGCTCGGCGGGCGAGGGCGGGATTGGCTGCTGCTGCCGTCCAATGGATACCCGCTGGCTGCATTGTCTCCGCAGTACCACTGGGACAGGCTGGGTGAAAACCTATTGCAACAAATCGGCCTGTTTTTGCTTTCAGTTGTCAAATGAATAGGGTTACATTGTTAATGCAAATTCAGCTGCGGAAGTTGCTAATTAGAATAAAAATAAAACACTGCGGATGCTGGACATTTGCAATAAAACCAGAAAGTGCTGGAAAAACTCAGCAGGTCTGGCAGCAGATGTCAAGAGAAAAACAGTTAACGTTTCGAGTCCTATATGACTCCTTCGGAACTGTTCCAAAGAACCACAGAACATTTACTGCGCAGTACCATTCTCCCACCTTATACCCTTAACTCTGCACATTGTTCCTTTTCAAATAACAGTCTAGTTCCCTTTGAATGCCTCATTGAATCTTCCTGTGAGTCGTTTTTAACGTTTTAAAGGGCAAGGGAAATTGACAGGCCAGGGAGAAGGTAAGTGTCTAAGGTATGTGCATAGGATTTGTGGGGTGAGGGTGTCCAGGGGTGGTCTAGGGGTGCTGGTGGGAGATCTGGAGATGGGGGTGGGGGGGGGGGGGAAGGGTCGGTCAGAAGTCCATGGGTGTTGAGGGGGGAGTTGGTCGGAGGTCTGGGAGTGGTCAGTCGGAGGTCTGGGTGGAGGAGTGTCGGGGGGCTGGGGTGTGTCAGAAGTCGGAGGGAGTGCCAGAGGTCTGGGGTGGGGGGTGTCAAGGACAGGTGGGGGGAGTCCCTGTGGGGTCAGTCCCGTGGGGTCAGTCTGGGTCTTTAAAAGTTACTCAGAAGTTAGAAGATGTTCTAATTCTTCTAACTTTATCTGAGTAACTATTGGCATAACTCCGGCAGAACTATCCGAAGTTAGCAATTTAAACCTCATTTTTGGATGGTTCCCAGCGCAATTGCCCAGAGAAAGTGTGCACTTCTGAGCAATTGCCATGCGAACCCTTACCTGGGAACTTCCCAGGGGGATTCCCCTGCACATCTTTGGGGTACCCCCAAATCTGACGCTGGGGAGCGTGGAAGTCATGAGCCAATGTTTCATGTCTGTGACTTTTCATCAGCCAGTTATGATGAAAGGTTATCGACCTTAAGTTAATTCTGTTTCTCTGCCCACAGATGTAAATCATGCAATCTTAACGCATAGAAGGAGGCCATTTGGCCAGTCATGCCTATGCCAGTTCTTTGAAAGAGCAGTCCAATTTAACCCCACACCCCAGCTTTTCTCCATAATTTTGCAAATTAATCCTCCTCAAATGTAAGATACTGCTAGACCTGCTGAGTATTTCCAGCATTTCCTGGTCTTTTATTTCACATTTCCAACATCTGCAGTGTTTTGCTTTTGTATAACCAATTTATTTGTTTCCTTCTACATCTACAAGACAGAAATCAAGAGTGTGAAGGAATACTCTCCACTTGCCAGCTTGAGTGCAGCTCCAACAACATTCAAGAAGCTTGACACCCTCCAGGATAAAGCAGCCTGCTTGATTGATACCCTGTCCACCACCTTAAACATTTACACCCTCCATGACTGATACACAATGGCAGCAGTGGATACCATCCAAAGATGCACTGCAGCAACTTGCCAGGCTCCTTCAACAGCCCTTTCCAAACCCATCGCCTAGAAAAACAAAGGCCATAGTTTCATGGAAACGCCACCACCTGCAAGTTCCTCCAAGTACCATACCATCCTGACTTGGAAATATCATAGGCTATCCCTCAATTCAAGGATGATGTCTCTTCAGGATCTGAACAATGACATAGTCCAGGAGGTGCCAGTGCTTTGATCTAGGATGCTTCCATGTGATTTTGTATTTGTCCTTCTAGTTGAAGAAAGTATTTGTTATCATGAGGCCATGCTGAGCACACTTTGTCAGCATGAGGACGCTATTTGGATTGGCTTTTCCCACTCAGTTTTTCCCAATGGTTCAGTTCCAGTCATCAGAGTCACAGCCAACCCTGGCATTAAAATCCCCCAGAAGGATGATCTTTTCTTCTTTTGAGATAGCGATGAGGACTTCATCAAGGTCAGAATAGAACTGTGGCTAACAATGTTGTCAAAAAGAGAAGTAAGCCTGAGGATTGGGACGATTTTAAAATTCAGTGAAGGATAACTAAGAAATTGATAAAGAAAGAAAATAGGATTCTGAAAGTAAACTAGCTTAAGACTTTAAAAACAGATTGTAAAAGGTATACAAAAAGGAAGAGATTCACGAGAGAAAACAAGGGTTCCTTAGAGGGTGAGATAGGAGAAATTACAATGGCAAAAAAAGAAATGGTGGAGACATTAAATGCATACTTTGTATTGGTCTTCATGGTGGAAGATACAAAGAAACACTGGACTTAGTGCGGAACCCAGGATCTAGTGAAAATAAGGAACTTAAGGAAATTAGCATTTGTAAAGAAATAGTACGGGAGAAATTAGTTAATCTTAGTTGCGGACTCCCCCACATGTAAAAACATCTCTCTATATGTACACTTTTAAATGCCTTCATAATTTTAAAGACCACTGTTAGTTCATCCCTTTGATAGTAAAGGGCCCCAGCCTGTTCAGTCTTCCCGGATAGGTATGGCCTCTCATTGGCCTTCCCCATTGGTTCGATGCTAACCTTTGGAACTTTTGCTGGCATTCAGACATCGATTAGTGGAGCTCTGAGCTTTTAAATCACCATGTTCTGTTTCTTCTCTGACTACAGAAGGGTGTGGCGCCAATGGTGTAGAGATTCTGTTGCCTCACACCACTCTCAAATGATATCCACAACAGAACACCAGAGAAAGAAATGAAATAGTAATCAATACAAAAGTATATTTTGTGGAGGGAGGGAAGTGGTTGTGCAAATAAAAATTAAAAAATCCTGCTACAGTGTGACCCTTCTCAAGGAGCCATCTGTTCGTTCCCTGGCTGTTGCAAATTCCTGCTGTGACCCACTAAATTCACTGCCATTCCTTCTGGGAACTCTGCTGAATTTTATAGTGTTTTTTACAAGATGGCTTCATGCCACATCTTGTTGTCACATTTTACCACAAAGGTTTTAAGAGCAGATGTGTGTGAGAATTTTCCAAAAAGACAGCTTGTTCATATAACGCTAAACCTGCCCTGTTATAAATTGGTGTGGGCATTCCTGAGCAAACAGATAAAAACTATGCCTTTCCTCTTTTCCAAACGACGCTGCAGACCCTGATGATTATTGTGACTGCTTTGCACACAATTCTTTAACTATTTTCCAGGGAGGATTGCAATTGTAAGGAAGGAGGCAGGAGCTGATTTTGACAGGAAATTCAAGAGAGATTTGGATAAGAATCTGAAGAAAAAAATTTTGAAGGGAAAAAGAGATAGCATGGGATAGGACACTGGGACTGAGTAAATCGTCTGAGTGGCCTTTCACAGTTCTATGCATTCATATGTTTGCTAATGCTAAAAGCCTACTAAGCCCAAATTCTGTAAAAAAAAATGAAACTTATGTTTCCGTGCCATAAAAGAATTATGCATGATTGCTTGCAGAGATTGTAAAAGCCTTTCAGCTCATTTTAGTACAGAATGATTTAATTCTTGTGCAAACCTTTTGTTTTAGAACTGACCATAAATTCAGAAGTAAATGTTTTCTCAGTGCATAATATCTAATTTTATCCGAAACAAAACGTTCTCTACAAGTTTCTGATCCAAACTCTTCTTCCCTATGCAAAAAAAGGTTAATTCTGAAGACTGAAGCGGGGGATTAATTATAAATGTGGTGGGGTACATTTTACTGTCTGTGCTTTTGGGGTTATTGGATTGCTTGGGCACAGCTTCAATAGGAACATCAGGTGGAATTGAATAGCGGCGACAGCAGTCTCACTCGCCGGCTGAAGAGCTCCTGCTGCGAGATCTCTGCGTCACCTTTTGGGATGGCCCGCTGAATTAAGTGCCCCTAGCACTTAGTTCCCCCAGGTCCTTGATCCCAGAAAAGGCTCGCCACTACCCAGTTAATGTTTTTTTATTCATTTTGGGTTGTCAGCATCGCTGGCTAGGCCAGCATTTATTGTCCATCCCTAATTGCTCACCACCACCTTCTCAAAGGAAATTAGGGCCCAATTCATGAGGAATTGTGAATTGTATTGAACACTGTGCAATCATTAGCAAACACCCTAAACCTGTGAAGTCTACCATCTAGAAGGACAAGGGCATTAGGCACATGGGAGCACCATAGCCTCCTTGTTCCCCTCGAAGTCACGCTCACACATCACCCTGCCTTGGGTCAAAATTCTAGAACTATCTACCTAGCAGTACTGTGCGGGTACCTACACCATAACAACTGCAGTCGTCGTAAAATAATGGTATCTGTGTCTGTGTGTATATGTGAGACTTAATTGGATTAAAGGTAGCTGGTCTGAGGGCTTTGATGTAAATATGGGGGAAGTTTAGAATGTAAGGTGTAAAAGGACATTTGCATTTTTGAATAAACCAGACTAGATTGTTTTCAAAGGAGGGGTGAAATGTGTCACCTAGCCAGGTGAAGTTCAGAAACAGTGTGTTTATTTTTCCCAAAGATTACTGGTAAAATGGGTACTATGCTAATTTTTTATGATCATAACACAAGAAATAGAAACAGGAGTAGACCATTCAATAAGATCATGGTTGATCTTCTTGTGTTTCAATTTCCCCATTCCCATCTAACCCCAATAACCTTTGATTCCCTTGCCTAACAAGAATCTATCTACCTCTGCCTGAAAAGTATTCAATGACCCCGCCTCCACCACCTTCTGAGGCAGAGAGTTCCAAAGTTGCACAACCCTCTGGGAGAAAAAAATTCTCCTAATCTCTGTACTAAAAGGGCAACCCCTAATTTTAAAACAGTGTCCCCTAGTTCTGGACTCACCCACAAGAGAAACATCCTTTCAACGTCCACCTTGTCAAGGCCGTTCAGGATCTTGTATACTTCCACCAAATCATCCCTCACTCTTCTAAACTCTGATGGAAACAAGCCCAGTCCGTCCAACCTTTCCTCATAAGACAACCCACTCATTCCAGGTATCAATCTAGTAAACCTCCTTTGAATCGCCTCCAATGCATTTACATCCTTAAATAAGGAGGCCAAAACTGAACACAGTATTCGAGGTACGGTCTCACCAATGCCCTGTATAACTGAAGCATAACATCCTTAATTTTATGTTCAATCCCTCTCGTAATAAAGAACAGCATTTCATTAGCCTTCTTAATTCCTTGCTGTACCTGCATGCTAACTTTTTGTGACTCGTACTAGAGTACCTAGATCCCTCTGCATCTCAGAATTATGCAGCTGTTCTCCATTTGAATAATACTCTTCTTTTGTTGTTCTTCCTGCCAAAGTGAACTTCACATTTTGCCACATTAAACTCCATTTGCCAGATCTTTGCCCACACACTCAACCTACTATATCCATCTGCAACCTCCTCATGTCCTCTTCACAACATACTTTCCGACCTATCCTTGTGTCATCTGCAAATTTAGCTGCCACGTCTTCACTCCCCTCATCTAAGTCATTGATGTGAATTGTAAAAAATTGACGCCCCAGTACAGACCCCTGTGGGACTCCACTCGTCACATCCTGCCAATCCAAAAAAGACCCATTTATGCATACTCTGTTTTCTGCCACACAGAAAATCTTCTATCCATGCTAATATGTTACCCCCTACACCATGCACTTTTATTTTCCATAATAATCTTTGATGTGGCACCTTATCAAATGTCTTCTAGAAATCCAAGTACCATACATCTACAGGCTCCCCTTTATCCACTGCACGTTACTCAAAAAACTCCAATAAATTGGTTAAATATGATTTTCCTTTCACAAAACCATGGTGACTCTTCCCAATTGCTTTGAGCTTTTCTAAGTGCCCAACTATAACCTCCTGTATGATCGATTTTAATAACTTCCCCACGATAGATGTCAAGCTAACTGGCCTAGTTTCCTGTCTCCCTCCTTTCTTGAATAGTGGGGTTATATTTGCTACTTTCCAATCTGATGGAACCTTTCCAGAATCTAGCGAATTTTGGAAAATTAACACCAGCGCATCGACTACCTCGTTAGCCACTTTTTTTAAGACCCTAGGATGTAGTGCAACTTGCCAGCCCGCAGCTGCATCAATTTGCTCAGTGCCGTTTCCCCAGTGGTTTCAATTTCACCAAGTTCCTTTCTCCTGTTCACCTCCTGATTTGCAGCTATTACTGGAATGTTTTTTGTATCCTATGTAGTGAACACAGAAGCAAAATATTTGTTCATCTCTTTTGTCATTTCCTTATTATCTAATATTAACTCCCCACTGACACTCTCTAGAGGACCAACACTCACTTAACTTACTCTTTTGCTTTTTAAATGCCTGTAGAAACTCTTGCTATCAATTTTTACATTCCTAGCTATCTTCCTCTTATACTCTAATTTCTTTCTCCTGGTTAACCTTTTAGTCATTCTTTGCAGTTCTTTATATTCTGTCCAATCAGCTGTAAAGCCTGTAAAGGTAAAGTTCAAAGATATAGTGGAACAATGGGTATTTGCATTCAAAGGGAAAAATATGTGTAAAGGAGTGAAGGCTGTGTGTAAGGGTAGGCGTTTTTAAGATCTAACAAGTGTGAAAAGCCTTCAGCATCTATGCCTCAAGCTTCTGTTTTCAAAGAACTGAAGTTAAGAAAACTCATTTTGACTTCGACTGGTTCAGGGTATCATGTTTTTTTGCTTGGTCTATTAAAATCTATGTGTCTTACTGTTGCCTTAAAGAGAGTGTAACTGGGAGTTAAATTAATTAGGGGATTTAGAAGTTATTATTGTAGTAATTTGTAGAAATATGTGTGTGCTTAAAAATCTTCTTGTTCATAAATGTTTAATCTAGTTTTGTAAAAACCTATAAGACTTGGTGATCTTATTACTACTGAATTCATGGCACACATCTCGAAATTTATACAAATTGCAAAACAAGTTGTAGCAGTTGTTTCAAGTTTCCCTTTGGGATTTGAACAACTCAGCATTTACTATCGGCTGTGCCATAACAAGAGCAATTAGGAATGGTAGATAAATCCTGGATTTGACATCCTATGAAAGATTTTTTTTTAAAATTACTGAAATCAAATTTGCCACATTGTGATTATACCCTGCCACCAGCGGTGAGTATGTATAGATAGATACAAACACAATTATATTTAATGTTTTTATGAAAAGCATTGGAAAAAGCTCCAATCCTCCTTAGATATATGGGTTTGTGCCAGAGGACTGGGGAATTACAAATATTCCACCCTTGTTCTTATGATGGAGGGAAGGCCACTGCTAAAGATGGTTGGGCTTAGGACACTGCCCTGAAGAACTCAGGCACTGATGTGCTAGAGCAGAAAGATTGGCCTCCAATAGCCACAACCTCATCTTTTGCAACAAAAAGAGAAAATGCTAGAAAAACTCAGCAGGTCTAGCAGGTCAGAGCTCTGAAGAAGGGTCATACAGACTCGAAACGTTAACTCTGTTTTTCTCTCCACAGATGCTGCTGAACCTGCTGAGTTTTTCCAGCATTTTCTGTTTTTGTTTCAGATTTCCAGCATCCACAGTATTTTGCTTTCACCATCGTCTTTTGTCCTGTGTGCAAGACTCTTAACCAGGGGGTCCCACTACGCTTTAAGGTCCTCACCTCGTATTTTGGTATCAACGACACGAAACGAACCATGGATACGATTTCCACTTCATGTGGAAAGCCTTTAATAACCCACTAAGCAATAGTATATATTTACAACACCAGTTGCTTAGTAAGACCCATATACAGGAGCTCGTCCCAGGATGGTCAGTCCGCTGAATGAATTCCTCCGCACAAATCCAGTGACTGGCCAAATCACACTTCCTGGTTGCAGCCCCAATGTCCTTGGGAGCTGTGGCTTTATATACCCTTCCAACCCTGGTCTCTCAGCATATAAGGTAATGTCTTAAATTGAGTCATCTGATTGGATTATCAATCTCACCCTGGTCATGCAAAGACAAGCGCTACGTGGTCATTTCCTACTCTCAGCAGGGGGCTTCTCCAGGTACCAGCCAGGAATGGATATGATTTCTGTATCTTGGTAAGGCAGGAAAAAAGCCATTCACACACACCTGAGAGGCCATTCTCTAGGTCAGTTTCCGTAATCAGGGTGTCTAGTGATTAGCCAGCGCCCCCGTGGCATGTCCTGACACATCTGTTTCTATGTGCATGTATGTCCTCATCCAGTCATTTTTTGAAAAGTTCCACATAAGCCTCAGAGTTGATGTCCTCCGTCAAAAATCTTCCTTCGTCCCATCATCCACACTCCATTTTCCTACCAGCTGGTCCTCAGGATGTTGGTCCATCTCAAAACTAATTACATTTTGACACATGTATAAAGATAATACATATTAAAAAGAAAGGGAAAAAAAGCATCACAGAAATACACAAAATATCAAAATGCCTTACATGGGTATGATTCCAACCAGTGGAAAGTTTTATCTCTGATTCTCATTGACTTCAATCTTACTAGAGCTCCTTGCTGCCATTATTAGTCAAACACTGCCTTGATTTCCTGCCTCCCTGGAATTTAGCTCTTTTGCCTGATTTGGGCCAATGCTGGGAGCCAGGCAGAATCCAAACTGAGCGTCAATGAGCAGGTTATTCATGAGTTAATGCTGCCTTGTAGTACTGTCAATGATCCCTTCTATCACTCTGCTGATGATTGAGAGTAGACTAATGTGTTAGTAATTGGCCAGTTTGTATGTGTCCCACTTTCTGTGGACAGACCATATGTGGGGCATTTTTCACTTCCTCGAGTAGATGATAGCGTTGTTGATGTGTAGGAACAACTTGGCTAGGGTCATGGCTAGTTCTGGAGCACAAATTTTCAGCACTGCAGTCTGGGTGTTATTGGAGCCCATAGCCTTTTCTTGATATCATGTGGAGTAAATCAAATTGGCTGAAGACTGAATTCTGTGATGTTGGGGAGCTCAGGAATAGGTTGACATGGATCATCCACTTGACACATCTAACTGAAGATTCAAAATGGGTCAGCCTTGTCTTTTGCACTCTCATGCTGGGCTCTGCTATCATTGAGACTTGGAATAGGGGATATCCATGGTGCCTCTTCCTGTCAGTTGTTTAAAGTCCACCACCGTTTACGACTGGATGTGACAAGTCTGCAGAACTTCAATCTGGTCCATTGATTGTGGGATTGCTTAGCTCTGTCTATTACATGCTGCTTTACAGTTTTGCATGCATGTATTCCTGTGTTATACATCCACCAGGTTGGCAACTCATTTTCAACTAGGCCTGGTACTGCTTATAGCATGTTCTCCTACCCTCATCATTGGTCCCCTGGCTTGATGGTAATGGTAGAGTCAGAGATATGCTGATTGACAGCTTGAAAGGACCCTGCTGGTGTCCAGTGGTTGACCTTCCTGCCTTCCCTGAGGAGGTTAAAATTTGAACCTGCAGGAAGAGAACAGGTCCTCAAGCAGGTTCATTCCATGGGTAATTTTAACCACCTCCCTGCCCAAGTTTTCTTTTTTGTTTCAGAAAACTGAAGTAAAATTACATCAAGGCAGGTATCTTTTTCCACCCCTCACCCCTTATCCTCTCTCTCTCCATGACTCGAGTCTCTCTATATCACCCCCTCTTTAAGCCCAGTCTTTCTCTTCCACACATAAACCTTTCTCTGTCTGAGCACAGTGTCTCTCACTCACCTCTCTGTCTGCTTTAACCAGAGTGTCTCTTTCTTTATCTCTCTCCCTTTCTCTCTCTGACTCCAGGTTATAATTTCCTTCTCACTTACTCGCATTTACACCTCTAACTCTCGCTCTGATTACAGTCTACCTTCCCCTCTCCCTGACTTGTCTCCCCCTCTCTATCACTCATTTTGTCTCCAGTTTATCTCCTCTCTCTCTGACCTGTCACTTTCTCTCCATCTGTATCACTCTCTCCTCTCTCTAACTCCAGTCAATCCCCATCTCCCTGGCTCCAGTGTCTGTCTCTCTCTAGTCCTCTTATTCCAGTTTCTCTCTCTGTCCTCAGTTGCTCCTTCACTCTCTTTCACTTTCTAATGTTTATTAAACACAAAGCAAATGCTACAAGTATATAACCACAATACTTTGCTACACACATTCGTTCTATGTTTATAAAAGAAAACTCATTCTGAATTTACTTCAGTAAACCTTTTGAAATTTGTCCTCTAACTTTTTTTCATTTTTTTTTACTTCTGAGCTGAAGCTGAAAGAAGTTCAAGAAAAAAATACCCTTCATAATAGCTGACTGAACATTCCATGATACAGATGCATCCTAGGAAATTGGGAATACGATACATGGTCAGACTGTGCAATCCTAATTTAAGAAGTTTGGGAATAAAACTATCAACTTTGAGCACAGGAGAGCTGAGATCTTTAAGTAAAATATTAATGAGGGCATGAAAGACACAAATCATTATTCAATTAAATCATTTAAACATGTGATTGTGAATTATTTTATTTACTTTGATTATACCTTTATTTTGGACATTACACATCTCAGTTATTGAGAAAAAACACTTTTGGTAGGAAAAGGTTCAGAAAGCATTTTGAAAAAATTGTGGGAACCCAGTAGCCAGAGTGTATGATCAGAGTGACATATTTACATAAATGTTTTCCATTGTAATTGTCGGCATAAAGATTTGTAATAGAAAAAGTTGGCCCAAAAAGTGTGATAAAGCATGTCAACAGGAAGTCGAGTGACACAGACAGGAGGACATAGCTTAAACAGTAAAACACAAAATTGCCCTTAGCTCCAACTGGTTCACTTGGAAAGCCAATAATCGTGGGTTGTGAGTGAAATAGAAATGTCTCTGTTTGAGGCATTTATTTAGAAGCAGAATATGAAGCATTCCTTTACTGTGCTTCTCTGCTTTGTGAGAGCCTGATGCTGATTCTGTTGAAAAAAGTGGAAAATATTGGATATGTACACCCCTTACACTGGTTCTTGTGCATTTAAATTGCTAGCTTGGGTTTCCTTGAAGGAGGTTCAAACGTTGTATTATGCAGCCAGGAAAGCTCAAGAGTTTTAATCGCTACAATCTCAATGAATGATGAATAATACATTATCAAATTTCTCAAACCCTCATTTCCCTTCAGATAATCACACTTCCTTATTCTCCTTCCTGTATCTGTATTTTTCTATGAAAAACAAGAATTCAGAGAGCTATGGAACAATTTACAAAGCTACACTTAGTTTCTGTATGAGATAAGCAGGCAGCCTGGAGTGCATTGATAGGCAGTAACATTTTGAAGTGTTGCAGTTAATATTATAAACTGAGAGTGAAATGATGAGGGTGTTAATCTTATTCTCACTTTGCCGACGTGCTCCCGCCTTTGCAACACAATCGAGAGTGCAGCCTTTTGTACATAATATCAAAGACTTCACTTTTTCTATTTCTTAGCTTGCATTTGGTTTCATAAAAGGGTAGCCATTTGTTCTTTCTCAGGAAATTACAAGTAATAAGGTTAGGCTCAATGGTGGCACTTTGCCTCTGGGGTGGGTCAGAAGGTGTGGGATCTAGTCCCTTTCCTGGGACTTGAGCACATTATCTAGGCTGACAATCCACCACAGTACAGGTGGTGTGCCATCTTCCAGATGAGATGTTAAACCGAGGCCCCATCTGCCCTCAGGTGGACATAAAAAACCCGATTGTAATATTTGAAGAGCAAGCGAATTCTCCTTGGTGTCCTGGAAAATATTTATGCCTCAACCAACATCATTAAAACAGATTATCTGGCCTTTATCACATAGGAGTCTGCAGTCTTACTTACTGTGTGAAAACTGGTTGTGACATTTCACACATTGAACAATGACACTTCATTAACTTTGAGATGCTTTGAGGTATCCTGAGGTTGTGAAAGGCATTATATAAATGCAAACATTTTTTTCTTCTTGGTGGGCAACATTGCCAAGCCTGATGTTGCATTTTCTAGCTGGCTGTAATACTTCAGTGCAGTACTCAAAGAGTGCTGCATTGTTGGAGGTGCCAATAATCAATATTTAGAATTAATTGTAAAACAATTTGGGGCAAACCAATGTTACAGCAGGGACCTGAAGCAGGCGTTAAACTCCTTGTTTGCATATACAAAGGGAAAAATGCTTGTTTCAGGCATGGTAAAAGATGCCCCTTTATTGCCTTTACATAAAAGGGCAGGCAGCACCCTTCTTGTCAGAAGTGTATGCATGCTTCCTGCCAGTTATTTTGGACCTTTAGGAGGCCGAGTATTGCCTGAAAAATGGGTACCCAATCTAACCTCAAAGTGTCTCCAAACTATGGGATAAAAAGTTCATTGGTCACTGTAGTTCAGAAATTACCTCTAATGATAGTAATGGACGAATTCCATAACAATTTGCATGGCCTTCCTCTGCTATTTTAGCAGAGACAATAACCTGTTCATTTTAACACCTGTCAAAATACTTGATAAAGGAATGGCATACAAACATGTTAAGCCTTTGTTTAATACCACCAGCAGTAATTTCTTATCTTAGTGAAATCCTAAGGCTACTAAGAATGTCACTTTAGAACCATGTCACAAATTTGCTAAACATGTAGACAAAATCTCTGTAAACTTATTGGGGGGAAAATGGGATTGCTCCCATTTTCAGGTGCAGGGTTAGCATTTCGAGATTATCCCATGTCAGTCCCATTGCGACAGGCAGAATGCAAACTTCGTGTCATCTCTTCATTTCAGCTTGCAGCCCAGTGCTGAACGCGCAGCTGGCTGGTTGCACACTCAACACTGGGTCCAGCAGTGTGTATTACGAGCACTTGTTACAGCTAGCCTGCACGGCTTAAAGCCAGTCTGCCCCTCCTAAAGGGAGATGCACTCCCATTATACAGAAGTTGTTGACTGTCTGTGAAAGAAGTGACTGCAAGAAGGATTACTCCAAATAGCACAATAGGCAAGACAGAGGTCCCCAAGGTTTCCTGATGTGATGTAGTAAGCATACAAGAGCTGAAAAGGAGGACAGAAGCAATGTTTATTTCAGGGGTCAAAGCACCACACAACAACCTGTGAAGGTGAAGGAACAGGGAGTTCAGTGCAATGTGTGTTAGAATGGGACAGGATTGGCTATGACATGCCCATAATCGAACTGCCTGCTCCCCTTTAAACTCACTGGGTTTACTTATGAGGAATGATTACTTATACAAACTACTGGAGGGCAGCAGGTATCTGTGAAACTACAGTAGCATGAGTCAGCCCCTTGAAGAGAAAATTGGGAATTTTTAATCTCTTTAAATAACATATCACAGTTGGAGAGTTAATCTGTGACTCTAGGATGTTCCACAGATTACATGTTCACTACTGGAACATCATGATATTTATAGTTTTAATTAGTCTTTTGCTAAATGATGTGTTTTTAAATCCCCTGAAACACAACTTTGACAGAACCATCCTTGGACTGGAATGTTTAATTGACAGGTTGAGTAAGAGCTTCTCAGCAAAGCGCTTCTTGTCTTTAAAGGCTCAGCTGTGTTAGAGGAGTGATCACACCACTGTTGTGGATAATGCCGTGGGACCAATATAGATAGTTGAAATAGCTTGGGTGGTTATGAGGTATTTATTCAAGCTGCCTGGATAATGAACACCCAATGACACAGCCTTTTCTAAATTAATGGTTAATGTTAGCCACCAATTTGAGTTGAACTTGCCTTATTATTCCACTGGTGAAGTTGTAACCAATTGAAACTGCTCTGTTCCGATGATGCCACTTTCCAAAACAGTCCTTCTGACATGTCTTCCTTCTTCCTTAACCGAGGTTTTCCACCCACGGTCGTTGACAGGGCCCTCAACCGTGTCCGGTCCATCTCCTGTGCATCCGCCCTCACACCTTCCTCTCCCCACCAGAACCATGATAAGGTCCCCTTTGTCCTCACTTATCACCCCACCAGCCTCTGCATTCAAAGCATCATCCTCCACCATTTCCACCAACTCCAGCATGATGCCACCACCAAACACATCTTCCCTTCACCCGCCCTGCCGGCATTCCGTAGGGACCGTTCCCTCCAGGACACCCTGGTCCACTCCTCCATCACCCCCTACACCTCAACCTCCTCCCACGGTACCTTCCCATGCAACCGCAGAAGGTGCAATATCTGCCCCTTTACTTCCCCCCTCCTCACCGTCCAAGGGCCCAAACACTCCTTTCAAGTGAAGCAGCACTTCACTTGCACTTCCCTCAATTTAGTCTACTGCATTCGCTGCTCCCAATGCAGTCTCCTCTACATTGGAGAGACCAAACGCAGACTGGGTGATCGCTTTGCGGAACACCTTTGGTCTGTCCGCAAGCTTGACCCAGACCTTCCTGTCGCTTGCCATTTCAACACTCCACCCTGCTCTCATGCCCACATGTCCGTACTTGGCCTGCTGCAATGTCCCAGTGAAGCTCAACGCAAACTGAAGGAACAGCACCTCATCTTCCGATTAGGCACTTTACAGCCTTCCGGACTTAACATTGAGTTCAACAACTTCAGATCATGAACTCTCTCCTCCATCCTCACCCACTTTTTGATCCCCTTTTTTTCTCATAATTATTATATATTTTTTATGTATATTTTTCTTTTCCCACCTATTTCTATTATTTTAAAAATTTATTTCCATCCATTGTTTTATCTCCACCTTTTTGCCTATTTCGATCCCTTCCCCCCACCCCCACATCTGTCACTTGCTCATCCTGCTTTCTACCCTTAATGTCACCATTAGCACATCCTTTAGGTAATATCACCACCGTCAACACCCCTTTGACCTTTTGTTTATGACATCTTTGGCAATCTCTCCTTTGCCTCCACCTATCACTGGCCCTCTATCCAGCTCCACCTGTCCCAGCCCCCCTTAAACAGCTTATATTTCACCACATTTCTATTTCTCTTTAGTTCTGATGAAGAGTCATACGGACTCGAAACGTTAACTCTGTCTTCCTCTCCACAGGTGCTGTCAGACCTGCTGAGTTTTTCCAGCAATTTTTGTACTTGTTTGAAACTGCTCAACATTGTCTGAGAAAGTGACCTTCTTAAGTCTTAAGCCGGAATTTTCCAGCTCCGTTGGCGTCAGGCGTCATGGCAGGCAGGGTGGGGGGACAATATGGTGAGAAGGCCAAAAATTAGTTTTATGCCGTCGTGAAACCAGTTTACGATCTTCTGCTCCACCCGACAATGGCGGGCCATGTTTCCCACCGCCGCACATTGGGAACGTCCATTTTATACATTTGCATCTAATTATAAGCCCTGCTCGCTGGAATCATCCCCCCACATCAAACTTACCCCTACGTCAGGGTGACTTCAGAATGGCACGCTTCACGCCTGCGTGCAGCAGGCGACCTGAACTTAGAGGGGAACTCAGAGGTGATTGCACACAACCTTGCGCAGCGCTTGTGAACCTTGCCCGCAGGACATCAAGTAAGAGGAGCCGTGCGTTCGCAGGGGCCACAGGCAAGTAGCTTTCTTCTGGCTGGCTTTCAGTGCGATGCTGGGGCAAGAGCGCCACTGTGAGTTAGACGGGGCGGGGGCGGTGCGTGCAAGGCAGCACAGATTAAGGGAAATACTCAAGCACATGCCAGGGGGGGTGGGGGATAGGGCAGCACAAACAGACTGAAGGAAATATTCAAGCACATGCCAGGGAGTGGTGGGGGGGAGAGGGCGGGGATTGAGGAAGTGACCTCGCACTTGGAAAAGCTTGTCAAAAGTGAGCATTCTTCCATAGCTGAGGCCGTTCAGCTGTAGCTCCATTGACATGCTTGGAGTTGGGCCTCTGAAGCTTTTCTGCCCACTCAAGCAACGCAAAAGCATGAAAGTTCCACCAAATGCTCCAGAAATTGTCACCCCTCGGGCGCAGACTGCAAATTAATGTGCGTTTTAGGGGGCAGCAGAACAAATGGCCAAGTGGACGAGTTGTACAATCCCCTTGTGAAAAGTGGCCATGGCGCAGTCACTGGGGTAGGTGCTCACAGCCCCTTGCAATGTCTTTATTAAGGTTTGGACTAGTATCCCTCATGGCTCAAACTAACGGCACAGTCTTGCAGTGCGGGTTAGTAGAATGCCTGAGCTGAGAGCACAGCATGCAGTCCAATGGCCGAAGCTGCCGTCAATCGGTCAAGTGGAGGGGGGCAAAGGTGGGTAGAGTTTTGGATAGTCAATGAGCACACTACACATTGGCCATCTAAGTGGTGGCCAGCACTCTCATGCACGTGTGAGGGGGGCTTTAGACTTAACCAAGCGAGGTTCTTAGTACACCCATGTTACCCCAGGCATCTCTCTCTCTCTCTTTGATCCTGCAGGAGAAGAACATCAGGATCATGGAGTCTGGTGATTTAGCGGTATGCCTCATGGCTTACAGAGACTAGGGAAGAAGAGCGCGGCGGAGGTACCTGGCCCAGCAAAGGGAGGAGCACCTCCCTCAAGGCGTGGCATGGCCTGCTGCACACGGAGCGGAAGATCCACAGCGAGCCATTGTTGTAGGCATCTTGCTAGACCCAGGGTCTATGGATGGTGCCTGTCATTCCTGCAGATGACCAAGAACCGGTGTCGCCGAAGACAGCATATATCTAGGGAACTGGTCGGTCACATATGCTACCTGCTGCAGGACTTGGCACCAGGGAGACATGGAAGGCATCCACTGCCAGTGGCCGTGAAAGTGATCACAGCACTCAATTTTTACGCCAGTGGCTCCTGCCAGGGCTCCACAGGTGAAGTGTGCAGGATCTCGCAAGCCTCCATGCACAAGTGTATCCAGGAGGTCATTGACACCATCTTCATGAAGACACAGAACATCGTGCATTTTGCCCAGGATCAGGACAGCCGGGAAGCAAGAGTGCGGGAATTTGCATAGATCTCAGGTTTCCCATAGGTGCAGGGTACCATCGACTGCACTTACTTAGATCTCCATGGCAACAAATAGTCAACTACATTAACCACAGAGGCTTCCATTCGCTGAATTTTCTGCTGGTGTGCAACCACCACAAACACATCCTACAGGTCTGTGCACGATTCCCAGGTAGCGTCCATGATTCCTATATCCTTAGCAGGTCTCAGATCCCTGACATCTTGCAGGGTCTAGAGAGGCTGCAGGATTGGCTCCTCGGGGTCAAGGGCTACCCATAGAGGACATGCCTGATGACGCCTGTGCAGCGGCCTCAGACTGAAGCAGAGCGACAGTGTAACGAGGCTCAAGCTGTGACCCGGACTTTGGTGGAGCAAGCTATAGGCATTTTGAAAATGAGGCTCCAGTGCCTCGACAGGTCTGGTGGAGCATTGCAATACAGTGCACCGAGGGTGTCGCACATCATCGCCGTACGCTGCATGCTCCAGACCTGTTGCTGCAACAGGGGAAGGATCTGGCTGAGGAGGAGCTGTACGTATGCTCCGATGAGAAGGCTAAAGGGGAAGACAATGAGGAAGTCCTGGAGGTGAGACACCAGACGAGGCAGGCGCACTCAGGAGGTCTTCATAGCTGCAAGATTCGTGGAGGATGATGACGAGATGCAGTGAGGACAGTTCTGACCTCCCCACCTTGCATCTGTGAACATTTGACCCCTGTGTGGCTGATGGCAATGCACATACCCTCAGTGCTCAGGCTCATGTCATGGAGATGCAGCGAAGGCCCTAATTGTTGCTAGAATCCAGAAGGCTGATAATGACATGCAGCGATGACACTCCATAGATCTTCACATAACCTTTGTGAATGCCTGACTCCTGTCTGGCTGAGGGCAGCTCACTTGTGCTCTCTGATCAGGGTCATATCATGGAGACACAGCCATGAAATTTTAAATGCACCTGATCCTTTGTCAGCCTTCAGCACCTGACCCCTTCAGGAGCACAGCGTTACTGGTCACAGAAGCTGAAGAGATGGGGGTCAGCCCCATCTCAAAGGTGCTAAGAGCACACAGAGAGAATGACAGAATTCTGTGATGCCTACCCATGACATTCTAGTAGTAATAACAAGCATCATCGAGGTGCAGGCATCACCAATGTGTCCAGTGAGTGTGAAGCCGGACCTTCACTTTGGTCTGAAGGTTACACACTGCACAGGGAAGAGGCCCTGGAGTGAGACACCTGCCTTTATCTTGAGCAGGAACCAAGGATTCACATCTGAGTGACACGAACACTGCTCATCATAACAAGGAGCCATAGACAAGGAGACATTCTTCAGAGTTTATTTACAATAGCGAACATTAAATACAAGTGATTAACACCTGTGCCCAGGCTATGCAACTACACCTTACTGGAGCCTCCATGTCGGTTACAGACGATGAAGTTATACGTAAGTGGTTTCTAATTGATGGAGATGGTGCTGGTGATGATAGGCACATTAACCTACTCCTGAAAAGCTTCATTAAGTGGTGTAGTTCAGGATTGCAAGAGGAGGGGTAGAGCCAACACCAACGCATGCTTGGTACATTGGGGAAATGTGAATTTTCTATGGAAATATACATCTTACCAACCTTCCTAACCCTGCCAGTACGTCTTGGTGCTCCCTTGACATTAACAGTGGAGGTGGGAGCAGCCTGCTGACTGCGGCGCCCTGTCTGTGATATCCTTGGCATGTGTCCTCTGGAGTGCCAAGACCTGGAGGGTCCCGGCCTGCTTTCAGTGTTCTGCTGTGTGGCAGTGGCACCCTCCTCGGCCTGTGGAACTGGAGCTGCTGGGATTACGGAAAGAGGAGATTCTGATGTGCCGGACGCTCCTGGAGTCAGCTGGGTGGATGGCCCCGGGGTGTGCAGCTGCTGTCCTCCTCCTATGGGTGCCCAAGGGCCACTGGCTGACTCCTTGAGGAGAAGGGGAAGCTGGAGTGAGATCAAGCTGGCCTGTACCCCTCTCGTGTTGACACTGTTGGAGGCCAATTATGGTGTCAGAAATGGAGTTCAGCCCACACAGCAGTTCAGGACTGATTTCCTGGACCAAGGTCTCAATGGCAACTGCCAGCCAACTAGTGTTGACCTTGGTGCATTGGCATGCTGGCGCTATCACCTCAGACTGAAGGCAGACGAACTCTTCCATCGTGCCTTGCAATCTGAGGAGCGCACTTGACATCCCTTCCTGATGTGCCCAAGCTTGCCTTTGCAGCTCCAGCAACTGAGGTATGATCGAGGCCATAGGCTCCTCATCTGACTCAGACTCAGATTTCTGGTATCCAGCTGTCCTCTGAATGCCGGAAACCTGGGAAGTCCCTGATGCCGCCTGCTGTGGATCAGGCAGTGCGATGTGCTCACCAGATTTTGAGCCCAAGGCTACTCTAGAACTAGATCCCACCGAGGTGTGTCTCTCTGCGCTGGTGGAGGGTGTGGTGAACACTGTGACGGGTCTTCAGTTAGGGTGTCATCAGATTCTTCTTCTGAGGTGTCTTTGTGGCTTGAGTCAAGGATCTGGCTTGTGGACCCCCTCGGCTGCTTGCCAGATATGCTTGCGAAAGCAAGAAGAGATAATTAGTGCATGGCAGAGGACTGCGGAACAGGGGAACTGACTCTCAGCATGGTTGTCTGATGGATGTTGCAATGCTGGATCCTCACTTGGTTGAGCATTGCCGACCTCACCGTCAGCACAGGAACGGTCCAGATCATCGCTGGCCAGCTGGATGGCTCTGTTTTCAAAGTATGTGAGGACCTTGATGTCAGGTATTCCTCCACCAGTCTGCAACTTCCCCCTTTTGTTGTGTCCTAGCTTGTCCTGCATGAAGACAGGTGGAGGGAGTGCAAGCGGGGCGCCCGCCAGGCCAGATGAGAAGGAGCCTGGCATGTGTGGGTGGTGCCATGGACAGGATGAGGACACGACCTGCAGGGCAGATGAAGGCGTGTGTGAAAGAGTGAATGGTGATGTCCCTTCAACTGGCAGTGAGTGAGATCCCTGCGGATGTGTGATGGGTTTGTGAGTGTGTGAGTGGAGAGTGATGAGAAGAGTGACCTACCCTGGCAGAACGGAAGAGATCATTCATCCTCTTTCGGCACTGGGCGGCTGTCCACTTTTGCAGGGCATTGGCGCTGACCACTGCTGCCACTAACCCCCATGCTGGATTTGTCACTTTGCTTGCTAGTCTTCATCCAAAGCGGGGGTGAGGATTTCATGACGGGCCTCCAGTGTCCAGCAGGCATTGGTAAATTTGGGGACAGCATGTTTCCTCCCTTTGGCAGCCATGACTTTGCAGCAGCTTCCAATCCCTTAGAGAGTGCTAGCTCTGTGTTGGGGGGCCCTTTAAATATGGTGCCCAAATTACTGAAGGCCTGAGGTAACAGCAAGGCAGGCAAATCAGAGGCTGCCCCACCAGCAACCTGGTGTGTTTCTTGGGAATGCATTATTAATGGGGTATGGCGTGCCGGGAATGAGACAATGTGGCGCGTCAACTCCCCACCGCGGCCAGCAGGTAAAATGTCCTTTTTCCCACCCGCTACCACACTTTGTGCAAATATGGGACGATTCCACCCTTAGATTTTAGGAGCACTAATTAAATTTTTTAAGTCAAGTGCTCTTAAAGACATTGCAGTCTGATGGCATCATGCACTGCAGCAGTAACATGCCATGTTGAAGAGATGCCTTGAATCCCCTATGTGATGTGCTTTAACCCTGAATCATACTGCTCTGGGAAGCAAAGCACTGACTAGAAGATACACTGTCCTACTCTCTTAATGAGCAGTCATGGTCTCCATGGAGTTATGAAGCAACCCTCTAAAAAGGATGCAAGATCTCCTTGCTATAATAAGCATAACCAAAGAGATACAAGAAGTGTGTCAATACTATTCGCAGATTTGCTGCCCTGAAGGTTAAATGCACCAGGCAACATGGGTCTGTGCTGTAGAGACTAGGCAGGACCCAAAATTGATGCTGGTAAGTCATGACTTAGTAATGCAGCCAAGGCTAAGGTTCACCATAAATAATATGTGAGCTCTGATAGAAATTGTGTATTGTAGACATCAAGGTCATATGATAAATGTTTATGAAGAAAGTCCTTCAGCCTATTTGTTCTCATTCTTTCAGAATGCCAGCACTGCCAAGACAAATTTGTTCTGCTCTTTTGATGCTAAAAAACCCCATTCACACCACCTTAGGATCAGGATTGGGTGTAATGTCTCAGGTGACTGCACATGGGGAAATTCCCCGACATTTGTTAAACTATGCAAATAACCAGACCCCATGAAATCTGGTGGGGTCAGGAAACCATAGCAGCATGGACATGAGGCTAAATGCCAGTAGTTTTGGATATGTTTTGGCCTCATGTTCCAGTAAGGATCAGCACATTCATAGAATTACATAGAAATTTACAGCATAGAAACAGGCCTTTCAGCCCAACAGCTCTAAGTTCATGTTCCACACAAGGCTCTTCCCAATCTACTCCATCTCAGCCTATCAAAGTTTCTTTCTATTTCTTTCTTCCTCATGTAATTATCTAGCTTTCTCTTAAATACATCCATGCTAATGGCCTCAACCACTCTATGTGGTAGTGAATTCCACATTCTCACCACTCTCTGTATAAAGATGTTTCTCCTGAATTGCTTGTTAGATTTATTAGTGACTTATCTTGTGAGAAGAAATAAATGGAGAACATAAATTATGTCAAAAGAGATGTTGAGAACGTCAGCTACATCACAAAAGGAATGACAGACACTATGATTTTGATAAACAGATAATAGCTTGTCATAGATGGTACCACACTACTCTCCAACATGCTTCCTCTGTAACTACATTATAACAATCAAATCAAAGGATTCCAATCTCCTCATTATTGTGATACCCCTCTGTTGCAGAGAACTAACTTTTCACAAACCTATTAACTTTGTCCTCCAGGACCCATACTCAAAACAATACAAAACCATACAGGTCACTATCACTATAGCTTATGTCAATTATGTAGCACATTTAAAATACAAAATGAATAAGCCTTTCAGCAGAGGTAGGGCTGATATGGGATAGAGGCAGACAATTTGTGGAGATGGGTGTAGTCAGTCTTGGTAATGAAACTTAGTTTTGAAACTCAGTTTATGGTTGAGCAAGTTTCCAAGGTTCGCCTGGTGTTGTTTAGCTTGAATGAGGCTTGTAAGAGTCAGTGGCAAGGGGGCAGACTTTGTAGCAGGACCAAGAATGATGTTGTGACTCAATTATTACTTGTTGTAGCAGAGGTAGTCTAACAGCATAGATGTGACTATGGGAAAAAATGCCAATTTTTTTCTGTGAAGCATTTGGGACATTTTACAATGTTAAAGGGTGCTATATAATTGCAAATTGTTGGTGTTGAAAGGGTAGAGTGGTTGTCACAAGTGTCCCCATGTTGCGGACAATACCACTTGGGTTATTGTGTTGTTGAGTGAAAAGAAAGGACCAAAAATATTTCCTTGGACAGACTCTGGAGCTGACAATGCCAGGAAGGGAAGCAAAGCTGTTGAAAAAGATGCATTGGGTGAATCTGAATAGGTGTTGTGGCGCCATGCAAGAGCAGTTGCTTGGAGCATGAAAATGGAGGAGATATGGTGAAGGGCAGCATACTCAAATATGTTAAATATTACAAAAAGATCATGGAAGACAAGTCACAGACACTGTCATTGTGATTTGGCCAGGGCAGTCTTTGTGCTTTGAAGTTGGCCTGAAGCTGTGTTGAAGGAACTCAAATAGTGGACATGGAGCTAGGAGATAATGACATGCTTAAGGATCCTTTCAAGGAAAGTGGGAAATTGGGTGGTACGGAGGACATGTGGCTGAAGTGCTTTTTTTGAGCAGGAATTGTTGACAGTAATTTGAAAGGGAGAGGGATAGGGTTGGAGGAAAGAGAACTATTAACATGACAATAGCTGGGGCCTGAGGTTGCAGTTGACTGATGTGAAATTGGGTAAAGTGGGGATCAGGAAAGCAGGAGATGAGTCCCACAGAGGAGATAAATTTGGAGAGGACAATGGGGTAAAAACTGCAAAGTGGTGAGAGTTCAGGGTTGGGAGATTGGGTCAGAGAGAGAGAGGGAGAGAGCGAAAGCTATAGAGACTGCTGCAGTGATAGATTCAATTTAGAAATCCATGAACTTGTTACATTCAGTATTGAAAATGGAAGAGGCAAGATTTGACTGGGCCATTCCTCCTGGAAAATAGGAACCTAGGGTTTTCCTTGTCTTCCAAGAGATTTTGGTTTTAACAGAGGAGAACAAGGCTTGGGAAACCTAAAATTGTCAAGCCATTTCTAACCAATGATGATAAGGGAAGTTCTGCGTCAATTATGCTCAATTTGTAATTACTTACTCCACATCCAGAATGTTATGTGCATCTGAAACAATGATAAATTGGCACAAGATTTATGAAATACCTTCAGGAATACTACCAGAATGCTGCATGCACTGTATAAATAGGACACAAGGTGAGAACAGGTTATTTACAGAAAATAAGTCACTTATGTTGATGCTGACGTAGTCTACAAGAGTCAAAGGCAGTGTCACTCAGTAGTTTATTGTCTGTAAAACACTGAGCCCAGACACAGATCTGCCCTATTTATTTATATCAATTTAGCTCCTGCATTTTTGGGCTCAATAATCTTCTCATCCAGTTTCCTCTAATTAAGTTAGCAATAAGTCATGCACAAAATATTAAAGAATTCTATTTTTGTGAAAACTATTTTTCTTCAGAAAACGCTGCATAAGATTCAAATGTAACTTACATTTCATTTTGTCACAAACTTCACTGTGTTACTTGCACTAAATGCCATTGTAAGAAAAATGGTGAACAGCCATTGTAGTTCTTGTTTTCTCGCAAAAAATACTCCTTTAAATAGATCAACAGGGTATGTTCTGTTCATCTTTCAAAGCAAAGATGACCATGTTCATCAACTGCAGTGTTTGGTAGAGCTCCAGTGGGCATGTAGGTGACGGTTAAGGCTAATCTGTGCCTGGAAGGTTCTGCTGCAAATAGGACAGGATACCAAAGATGAGTGAGTTTTGGATACGTTTCTGGCTTAGGATTTCCCCTACTTGTGTTTTCTCTCTGCTTCTGATATGCGCTTGCTTTCCAAGGAGGCCGCATTGTTTTTTTATTTGGTTACGCCAGGCGCAGCGATCCAGGGCAAGCTTCTCCCAGGACTTGCAGTTGATATCAAAACTCCTAAGTGAAATCTTCAGAGTGTCCTTGCAGCGTTTTCTTTGACCGCCATGAGAGTTCACCCCAGCTTCAAACTCTCTGCAGAAGACTCGCTTTGGTAAGCAAGTGTCAGATATTCTGACTACATGACCAGCCCAACTCAGTTTGACTGTCTTAATATGGTGTGGATGCTTGGCATGCTAGCTTGGGTGCGCACCTTGGGATCTGGTATTTTATCCTGTCATCTGACATTCAGGAGCTTCCGAAGGCAGCCTAAGTGAGTGGTTGAGCTTCTTGGCATGACGCTGGTACACTATCCAGGTCTTACATGTGTAGAGCAGAGTGGGCTGGACCATTGCTCTATAAACTTTCAGTTTGGGAGGCAGACTTACTCCTCTTCATTCCCAGACTGTTGTTCTAAGACTGCTGAAGGCTACACTTGCTTTGGCAATTCTTACATGTGTCTCGTCATCAACATAGACAACTCGAGAGAGCGTGCTGCTAAGATAAGTGAACTTATCCACTGCTGACAGGCTCTGGTCATGGACTGAAACCTTGGGCTTGGGGTAGGGCTTACCAGGAGCAGGCTGGTACATTACTTCAGTTTTCTTCATGCTGATTGTAAGGCCGAAGTTGTCACATGCGTTGGAGAACAAGTCCATGCTACATGTCCAGCTCTAAACCAGCAGTTAGTGCACAGTCATCGGCAAATAGGAAAAATCAAAGTATGTCTTTGGAGACCTTGGTCTTTGCCTGGAGTAGTCTCAGATTGAGCAGCTTCCCGCCTATTCATTATCTGATTTCGATGCCAGGATCAACATCATGGAAAGCATCGGAGAGCACGGTGGAGAAAAACATGCTGAAGAGGATTCGTACTAGTATACAGCCATTTAACTAGGAATGGGTTGGAAGATTCATCATCCAGACCATCATTCAGGACACGTGCGAGTATGTTTCATGGAGCTGTCTAACCATTGTGATAAATTTCTTAGTGCAGCCGAATTTCTCTGTTATCTTCCGAAGGCCCTCATGGCTGAATGTGTCAAAAGCCCTGGTCAGATCAATAAACGTGGTGTGGAGGTCCATATTCTGTTCTTGGCATTTCTCCTGGAGCTGTTTAACTGTAGACGCCATATCAGTGGTTCTGTGAGCTTTTCTGAAACTGCACTGATTGTCTGGCAGCAAATCCTGGTCGAGATGTTGCACTAGGCGGTTCAGAAGGATTCTGGTGCAAATTTTGCCAGTGATGGAAAGAAGTGAGATTCCTCTATGGTTATTGCAAGGTTGACAAGTTCCTTTCTGCTTGTACAGGTGGACATTGGAGGCATCTTTGTATTTTTGCAGGATGGTTCCTTTGTTTCCACAAAGGCTGAAAGCGTTCAGTGAGCTTGACCAGGCATTGACGTACAGTCTTGTAGACCTGAGCTGGGATCAATCAGCTCCTGGAGCTTTTCTGCTAGACAGGTGTTTGATTGTGTTTGTTGTTTATAACAGTCTGGAAGAGTCATCAAGATAGTAGTTGATGGCAACCTGTGGCAGCTTGTTGATTGCATCTTCATTGATGGATGAAGGCCAATTGAGGATGTGGTTAAAGTGCTCTGCTCATCTTCCTAGAATTTGGGCTTTTTCTGTGAGTAGTGTTAACCTATCGGCACTGAGGATTGGTGATGAACCAAGGGGCTGGGACCTGTAGGCAGATTTCAGAGCATCGTAGAATCTCTTAAAGTCTTTATGGTCTGAATATGACTGAAGTTCGTCTGCTTTCTGATTCAGCCAAATGTCTTGCATCTCTCTGAGTTTGCGTTGGACAGTCCTGTCGATGTTTTGGTAGACATCATGCTTGGGTAGTGATAGCTTATCATTGAGGTAAACCCTGTAGAGGCAATATTTCTCCTCCAGTAATGTTTGAATTACCTCATTGTTTTCATCAAACAAATCTTGATAGTTACAAGAGTTAGAGCCAAGGGCCTCTAGAACAGTGGAATACACTATATCCCTAATGGTTGCCCAGTTTTCCTCAATGCAGTGTGTCCATTTTCACTATGCACAGGCGACTTTTGAGTTTCTCTGAGAGAGATTCTTTCATGACTGCCTGTTTGAGACATTGAGATGCTTCTGGACCTTCATGCCTTGTGAGCATCTAAGGGGATAGATCTTGATGTTTAGCTTTGAAATGATAAACAGTGGTCAGTTCAGCAGTCAGCACTGCACATGGTATTCGTTACACTCACATCCTGCCTGTTCCTCTGTCTGGTGATGACATAGTCGATTAGATGCCATTGCATAGAACAGGGGTGCACCTAGGACACATTCTTGCGCTTAGGGAGGCAGAAAGCTGTGTTGATGGTTAAGAGCTCATGATCTGCACACATCTTCAGCCAGAGAAAACCATTGATGTTATAACTATCGACTCCATTTTTTACAATGACCCGTTTCCATGCCTGGTGATCTGCACTAACTTTTGCGCTGAAATCGCCAAGAACGATTAGCTTGTCTGACTTTGGCACAGGAGCAATCAAAAAGTGGAGCTCATCATAGAATTTATCCTTGACTTCATCAGGATTGGTCATAGTAGGGGTGCACTCACTGATGACAGTTGTTTACCTGTTGCCGTGCAGGGGGAGTTTAAGCACCAGAGAATCATTAACACCTATGAGAATGCAAGTCAACTTGCTAACGAGATGGTGCATAACAGCAAACCCTATGCCAGCTTTGTGGCAATCTTCTTTTCCATGGGCACTCCCAAAATGTGTGCAATCTGCAATAATTTCCTTGAGCCAATCCTCCTCAGATAGATGAGTCTCATTGAGGGTGTCAACCTGGACATTATACCTAGCCAGCTCTCTACTGACAAAAGCAGTTCTCCTCTCAGGTCTGTTGGCTGTGGTGTTATCCACAAGGGTGCACATGTTCCATGTGCCAATGTACTTTATTTTTTCAGATTGACTTACGAACACATTGAGGGATCCCTACCAGCTGTGGTCTGCTGGTCAGGGAGGAGAAGCAGACAATATTTAGGGTGCCTTTTCTAGCTCCTTCCTCAAACTAGGGAACTGAGCAGTGTGGTATTGAAAAGAACTGTCCAGTTGGCTGCCAAGTTCCACTTCTGCTTCATTCCAGTGAAAAACAACTCTATGGCCTGAGCTGCCTGTGTGCAGGTTCACCATTACAGCTCCTATTGAATCCACACCTGCTGGTACATCGCTGTTGCGTCGCCACAGGACTTGTGACAGAGAGATAATAGATGACAGGTGAGAAAAAGGTGATGAACATGACTTGCGCATGAATTGGATTAGAGGGACAGCTGCCCAATATCAGCCTCTCTCTCTCATCCTGACCTATCTTGGTCCAGTAGCAAGAAAGTCTAGATGGCTAGAGATAGATCTGGGTGCAGTGGATGACCAGGACCTCTTCTGTGTCTTTATTTTTATTCATTCACGGGATGTGTGCATCGCTGGCTAGGCCAGCATTTATTGCCCATCCTTAATTGCCCTTGAGAAAGTGATGGTGAGTTGCCTTCTTGAACCAGTGCAGTCCATGTGGTGTAGGTACACCCACAGTGCTGGTAGGGAGGAGTTACAGGGTTTTGACCCAGCCACAGTGAAGGAACAGCGATATATCTCCAAGTTGGGATGGTGAGTGGCTTGGAGGGGAACTTCCAGGTGGTGTTTCCATGTGTCTGCTGCCCATGTTCTCCCAGGTGGTAGTGGTCTTGCGTTTGGAAGGTGCTGTCTAAGGAGGTATGGCAAGTTCCTGCCTGCATCTTGTAGATGGTACACACTGCTGCTACTGTGTGTCGGTGGTGGAGGAAATTAATGTTTGTGGATGGGGTGCCAATGACCATAAGACCATAAGACATAGGAGCAGAAATTAGGCCATTCGGCCCATCGAGTCTACTCCGCCATTCAATCATGGCTGATAAGTTTCTCAACCCCATTCTCCCGCCTTCTCCCCGTAACCTTTGATCCCCTTATCAATCAAGAACCTATCTATCTCGGTCTTAAATACACTCAATGACCTGGCCTCCACAGCCTTCTGTGGCAATGAATTCCAAAGATTCACCACTCTCTGGCTAAAGAAGTTTCTCCTCATCTCTGTTCTAAAAGGTCTTCCCTTTACTCTGAGGCCGTACCCTCGGGTCCTAGTCTCTCCTACTAATGGAAACATCTTCCCCACGTCCACTCTATCCAGGCCTTTCAGTATTCTGTAAGTTTCAATCAGATCCCCCCCTCGTCCTTCTAAACTCCATCGAGTATAAACCCAGAGTCCTCAAACATTCCTCATATGTTAAGCCTTTCATTCCTGGGATCGTTCTCGTGAACCTCCTCTGGACCCTCTCCAGGGCCAGCACATCCTTCCTGAGATACGGGGCCCAAAATTGCTCACAATATTCTAAATGTGGTCTGACCAGAGCCTTATAAAGCCTCAGCAGCACATCCCTGCTTTTATATTCTAGTCCTCTCGAAATAAATGCCAAGATTGCATTTGCCTTCCTAACTACCGACTCAACCTGTAAGTTAACCTTAAGAGAATCCTGGACTAGGACTCCCAAGTCCCTTTGCACTCCAGATTTCTGAATTCTCTTCCCATTTAGAAAATAGTCTATGCCTCTATTCTTCCTACCAAAGTGCATGACCTCACACTTCCCCACGTTGTATTCCATCTGCCACTTCTTTGCCCATTCTCCTAACCTGTCCAAATCCTTCTGCAGCCTCCCCGCCTCCTCAATACTACCTGTCCCTCCACCAATCTTTGTATCATCTGCAAACTTAGCCAGGATGCCCTCAGTTCCTTCATCTAGATCATTAATGTATAAAGTGAAAAGTTGTGGTCCCAACAGTGACCCCTGCAGAACTCCACTAGTCACCGGCCGCCATCCTGAGAAGGACACCCTTATCCCCACTCTCTGCCTCCTGCCAGACAGCCAATCTTCTATCCATGCTAGTACCTTGCCTCTAACACCATGGGCTCTTATCTTACTGAGCAGCCTCCTGTGCTGCACCTTGTCAAAGGCCTTCTGGAAATCCAAGTAGATAACATCCATTGGCTCTCCTTTGTCTAACCTACTCATTACCTCCTCAAAGAATTCTAACAGATTTGTCAGGCATGACCTCCCCTTGATGAAACCATGCTGACTTTGCCCTATTTTACCATGCACTTTCAAGTATTCTGAAATCTCATCCTTAATAATGGACTCTAAAATCTTACCAATGACCGAGGTCGGGCTAATTGGCCTGTAATTTCCCGTCTTTTGCCTCACTCCCTTCTTAAACAGGGGGGTTACATTAGCGATTTTCCAGTCCTCTGGGACCCTCCGATTCCAGTGATTCCTGAAATATCCCACTAACGCCTCCACTATCTCTTCAGCTATCTCCTTCAGAACTCTGGGGTGTAATCCATCTGGTCCAGGTGATTTATCCACCCTCAGACCTTTCAGTTTTCCTAGCACCTTCTCCTTGGTAATGGCCACCATACTTACCTCTGCCCCCCCCGACTCTCTTGAACTTTGGGGATGTTACTTGTGTCTTCCACTGTGAAGACTGACGCAAAGTACCTATTCAATTCCTCCGCCATTTCTTTGGTCTCCACTACTACTTCTCCAGTGTCATTTTCCAGCGGCCCAATGTCCACTTTTGCCTCTCTCTTACCCTTTATATCCAAAAAAAACTCTTGCAATCTTCTTTTATATTACTGGCTAGTTTACCCTCATATTTAATCTTCTCCCTCCTTATTTCTTTTTTAGTTGTCCTCTGTTGGTCTTTGTAGGCTTCCCAATCCCCTGGTTTCCCACTGCACTTCACCGCATTGTATGCTTTCTCTTTAGCTTTTATGCTGTCACTGACTTCCCTTGTCAGCCATGGTTGCCTCGTCCTCCCATTAGTATGCTTCTTCTTTCTAGGGATGAATTTTTGCTGTGTCTCCCAAATTACTCCCAGAAACTCCTCCCATTGCTGTTCCAATGAAGGTTGCTTTGTCCTGGATGGTGTCATGCTTCTTGAGTGTTGTTAGAGCTGCACTCATCCAGGCAAGTGGAGAGTATTCCATCACACTCCTGACGTGCCTTGTGGACAGGCTTTGGGGAGTCAGGAGGTGAGTTATTCGCTACAGGATTCCTAGCCTCTGACCTTGTCGAGCTCTATGCATTCAACAAGACGGTGCAGACCCGCCTTCAAGACTGTTGGGCCTTGGTTTGGTCTCATCTGCCTAGTCTGCCAAAATCAGTCTCCACATGCCAGGATAGGCAAATCCCGAAGTGGCAAAGAGTAAGATACTTGACTCTCACCAGGTTTAGCCCATCCATCAAAACAGTTTACTGGAGTGTACCCTCTGTCACATGCTAAAAACTACATAGAGCTATGGGTGAGAGCAGGGTGAAGGTATTCCAAAGAGTGTGGCGTGCCCACCTGTGAGAGGTGCTACTCCTCCCTTACACCCCACAGGATATAGTTAATACACAGAAACCTTAAAGTCAGTCACCATCTTTTGTACTATAATTATTGCTTTAATAGTGCAGTTATACATTGCATACTATGCTTTCTTGCAAAGAGGGTTTTACTTGCAGTGATGCAAGTCATCGTCTTCAACTGTCCCTCAATGTGACGATGATGTCTACTCAGGGTCGCGAGTTTCTGACATGGGTCTTCATGTGACTGAACAGGCTGACTCTTGACCCACAGGTCTTTGGGCACATGGAGCAGGATGTCCTGAGATAGTGGGATCCAGAGTGCAGTGATGCAAGAATCAGTGCAACTGCAGCTGAAACTCTCAGTTTGACATTTGGCAGAAGCATCATGTGTGAGGTCACTTCCAGAAGGTAGTATAACTTCAAATAGTGCAAGCCCAACTTTAAAAAATTATCCTTAATTTTGTAATATTGTAAAATCAACAGTTGGACAACAGTAGACAAACGCATACTGAGTTCTGCATGCCCTTGACTAGAAAGTAGCTTGAAATGGGACATAAGGATTCTCCAAAATTCCACCTGAGAAAAACTGTAATCCACACATAAGACAAAGGTCAACATTGATTAATTAATATGCAAATGAGAGATTTCAGATGAATCATTAAACCAAGACACCATCTGCACTATCAGGTGGATGTAAATTATCCCAAGGCACTCTTTCAAAGAAGAGCAGGGGCATTCTCTTGGCATTCTGGCCAATATCTATCGATCAACTAATATCACAAAAAACAGATTTATTTAGTCATTATCTCTTTGTTGTTTGTGAGGGCTTGCTGAATATAAATATAAATTGGCTGTTGTGTTTCCTACAACAGTGACTACATTCTAAAAGTACTTTATTTGTAGCAAGGCACTTTGTGACATCCTGAGGTTGTGAACAGCATTGTATAAATGCAAGTCATTCTTTCTATAGATTTCTTTCAGAATATAACATTTTGGGACACATTTCGCAACATGACGTGTCATAGGTGTAGCATGCACAGTAGGAAAAAGGTGATTTTAGACCAATGGTTCCCCACATTCTGCACCATCAGGTTTTGCCTCATGTTATTTCTGGGGGTGTTGTACATGAATGATAGAGATCGATTGCTATGTTTAATCGCCAACTACAACTATAGTATCATGTGACTACCAGGATGGTAGAAGATAAACTAGTTGGACCTTGGCCTTTTCTCATCTAGCAATTCTTATGTTCCTATGGCTATCACTGCTGATTTCAAATCTCCGCTCTCTGTGCTTTCCTGCTGGGTTGTCTCTGGTCTTAAAACAGCTGTGTAACTTCCAAGTTGGGAGCCAGGAGGGAAAGTTGGATGGAAGTAAAGGAACTAAACAAAAAAAAGACTTGCAATTATAAAGCGCCTTTCATAACAGGAGTTCCTACAGTATTTTACAGGCAATGAAATATTTTTGAAGTGTAATCACTGTGGTAATGTCAGAAATGTGGCAGCCAATTTGTACACAGCAAGCTACCATAACAGCAATGTGACCAAGGCCAGATTTTTTTTTTGCGATGTTGATTTAGAGGTAAATATTGGCCAAATCACCAGGCGAAAAATGTCCTTCTCTGAAAGTGCGGTGGGATCTTTTACGTCCACCAGAGGGCAGATGGGGCCTCGGTCGAGCATCTCGGCCAAAAAGACAGCATCTCTGACATTACAGCACTCCTTCAGTAACACTGGAGCGCCAGACTTGATTTGTGGGCTCAAGTGCTGGAGCGAGACTTGAACCCGCAATTTTCTGACTCAAGAGCTAAGCGTGCCATCAAATAAGCCACAGAATGGAGCAATAGTTTATGCATACTATGCTGCTGAATCCACCTAATTTGGCAAAATTGCTTGCCTCAGATGGACAGAAAGTGAGAAAGAAATAAAAACAGAACATTCTGGAAACGCTCAGCAAATCAGGCAGCATCTGTGGAGGGAGAGAGCGAAAAACAGTTAACGTTTCAGGTCCTGTGACCTTTCATCAGAGAAGGGAAACTTGAGAGAGGCTTGGCCACGGGCATAAATAACTCTTCCTTGTAGCTCCAGACACGAACAGAAATTCCTTACACATTGCAGGAGGTGCGTTGTTTAAATGCAGACACTGGGGGTCAAGCAGAAACTGTGGTACTCCAGGGTTCTCTAAAATCGATAGGAGGGATTCATTCTTTTAAATCCTGCATCCAGTCGAATCAGATCATGACTGGAATGGATTCCAATTAGGAGTTATCTCAACCACTTGGCAGTTCGGCAGCGGGTTGTTAACGAGATGCAATGGACAACCTGCAGCTTCTTGTGTTGCCTGGAGCTGAACCCGGGGCGGCGCCTGATTGGCTGGCGGTGACCCCCAGCGCCTCCTCTGCATAGATACCGAGTCCTACCGACCGGCCGCCATTTTGAAATCAGCCGCGGTAACCGGAGGTTGGCAGGGCGGCTGCTGGTCAGCAAAGGAGGAACCGACCGGGCGGCAGGGGCAAAGAGAACGTGCAAGGCTTCGGCTTGTTTAAGCGGTTTTTAAAGTTTGTTCGCACTCCATCTCCCCCCACCCCCGGTCCCCCGTCCCCTGTCCCCTCCCCCTCGCTAGCCGCCGTGTTTGGATCGTCCCTGAGAATGAGTGACTCGGACAACAGGGCGGACGGGACCGAGCTGAAGAAGGAGGGCGGCAGTGTGCTCAACAGAATGAAGAGTAGGAGGAACCCGGAGCCCGAGGGCCTGACCCCCATCACCGAGGCCGAGCTGCTGCAGAAAGACTGCATCAACCCGCTCAACGTGCTGTGCCTGCAGACCGCTACCGACTGTAAGCAGCTGTCCCCGTCCGCCCCCGGATGGGGATATTGGTGTCTGGTGCACTGGCCTGGTTATGTTTAACCTTCTAGCCAGACTCGGTATTCCCTTCAGAATTGGGAGGGAAAAGGGGGAGTGGGTTCTCATCTAGTTGCAGTGACTTTTTTCCCATCTGTTTAATAAATTTAAGACAGTGTTGATATGTTGCTAATTATTTGTTCTAGTTAGCTTATTCAGATCCATTGAAGAAAGTGCCCTACATAATCTATTTAGTTATGAATTAATGATTCCCCGTGACGGCGAGGTAGTTAGTGATGTAAAAGGTCCCGGGAGATATCCTGCTGTGATTGAACCAATCCCGCTCCCGTCCCTTTCCATGTTTTTTAGTTAAATCTTGAAATTAGGCATCTCTACAAACTGGGGATGCATTTAACTGGAAACCCAGTCATGCATATAATAAACATTAATAGATGCTTAGGTTGGTGTGGTAGAAACTGAACTCTAAAATGTTTGATAACTGAGCGATAGGATCATTTTAGATCTAATCTGCATTTTAGTGCGTAGAAATTAATATTACAGGAAGTTAATATTAGCCAACATCAACTCTTCAAAGTCACCTTCAATGTGCCTTGAACTAATTTTCATATTTGCAATACTGCATTGTGACAATTAACTTGCTCTAAGTATAATGAAACCTGTATAATGCCAGTGTTGGGAAGTGATTTGCTAATTTAAAGACTGAAAGGGTTGTTGCAATTGTTGTATGGTCTCCCTCACCACCCCTCTCACTATCAGAACTTAAATTTGGACAGGTACCAACCGAATCATAGATCGTACCAATGAATCACAGCACAGGAGGTGGCCATTCTGCCCATTTTTGTCTGTACTGGCTCTCTGCAAGGGAAACGAGCTGGTCCCACATCCTTGCCCTTTCCCCATACCTTGCAATTTTTTTTCAGGTGCTTATTCAGTTTCCTTTTGAAAGCACAGTTGACATTGTTTCCACAACTGTCAGACAGTGCATTCTAGGTCCTAACCACTCGCTGCTTAAAATGTTTTTCCTCATGTCGTGTAGGTTCTTTTGCCATTCACCTTAATCAGTGTCCTCTGGTTCCCAAACCTTCTGCCCAATGGGAACAGTTTCTCTCCATCTACTCTTTCTAGACCTGTCATTATTTCTTATGTTCTTATTTTAAACACCTCTATCAAATCTCCTCTCAACCTTCTCTAAGGAGAACAGTCCCAGCTTCTCCAAGAACACAAGAAATAGGAGCAGGGAGTAGACCATATGGCCCTTCGAGCCTGCTCCACAATTCAATACAATCATGGCTGATCTTGGCTTCAACTCCACTTCCCTGCCTATTCCCCATATCCCCTAATTCCCTGAGACACCAAAAATCTGTCTATCCCAGCCTTAAATGTATTCAATGATGGAGCATCCACAACCCTCTGGGGCAGAAATTTCAAAGCTTCACAACCCTTTCAGTGAAGTAATTTCCCCTCATCTTAGTCTTAAATGATTTGCCTCTTATCCTGTGATTGTGCCCCCACGTTTTAGATTCCCCAACCAGCAGAAGCAATCTCTCAGCGTCTACCCTATCAAGCTCCTTCAGAATCTTGTATATTTCAATGAGATCACCTCTCATTCTTCTAAACTGTAGAGAAAATAGACCCAATTCGCTCATCCTTTCATCATAGGACAACCCCCTCATGCCAGGGACCAATTTGTGAACTTTCACTGTACTGCCTCCAATGCAAGTATATCTTTTCTTAAATGTGGAGACCAAAACTGCACACACTACTTCAGACGTGGTCTCACCAAAACCATGTACAACTCTAGCAAGACTTCTTTATTAGTGTACTCTGATCCCTTTGCAATAAAGGCCAACATGCCATTTGCCTTCCTAATTGCTTGCTGTACCTGTATGTTAACTTTGTGTTCCTTGTGTGAGCACACTCGAGTCTCTTTGAACATCAACACTTACAAGTTTCTCACCATTCAAAAAATATTCAGCTCTTCTATTCTTTCGACCAAAGTGAATAACTTCACACTTCCCTACATTATAATCCATCTGCCATCCTGTTGCCTTCTCAGTTAACCTGTCTATATATCTTTGCAACCTCTGTGTCCGCCCCCCCAGCATAACTTTCCACCTAGCCTTGTATCATCAGCAAACCTAGACACGTTACTCTCCGTCTCTCCATCTAAGTCATTAATATAGATTGTACATAGCTGAGGACACAGCACTGACCCTGATGGCACTCTACTATTCACTACCTACCAACTTGGAAAAAGCCCCATTTATGCCCATTTTCTGCTTCCTACCTGTTAACCAATCCTCTATCCATGCTAATATATACCTCCCAACTCCATGCACACTTATCTTGCCTATTAGCCTTTTGTGTGTCACCTTATTGAAAGCCTTTGGAAATATCAGCATACTACATCTACTGGCTCCACTTGCTAGTTACATGCTCAAACTCCAATAAATTTGCTAAACTGGTTTTGCTTTCAGTAAAAACATGGTGACTTGTTCTAATCATGCTATGCTTTTCTAAGTGCATTGTTAACACTTCCTTAATAATAGATTCCAGCATTTTCCCAACAGTTGTTGTTAGGTTAACTGACCTGTAGTTCCTTCTATCCCTGTCCCTTTCTTGAAGAGCGGAGTAACATTTGCTAATTTCCAATCTGATGGGACTGCCCCCAAATCCAATGAATTCTGGAAACTCACAGCCAGTGCATTCATTATCTGCAGCTATCTCCTTTAGAACCCTAGAGTGTAGGCCATCAGGCCCTGGGGATTTGTCACATTTTAGTCTCTTAAGTTTCTCCAATACTTTTTCTCTGTTGATATTAATTTCCCTAATTTCCTCGCTTTGGTCCCTAGGGTACCGTCTATTTCTAGTATGAAACCTGTGTCTTCTACTGTGAAGGCAGACAGAATATTTGTTCAGTGCCTCTGCCGTTTCCTCATTCCCCTTGAGAATCTCTCCTGCCTCTGATTCTAATGCACCAAAGTTAACTTTAGTTACTCTCCTTTTTATATACTTATAAAAGCTCTTACATTCTGTTTTTATACTACTGGCTAGTTTATTCTCATTCTATTTTTTTCCTTTTTATCAACTTTTTATTGTCCTTTGCTGATTTCTAAAACACTTTCAGTGTTACTGTTTTTTTGCATTACTCTAAGCCTCTTTAATCTAACATTGAGGAGACGGTGGCGCAGTGGTGTTGCCACTGGACTAGCATTCTAGAGACCCAGGGTAATGCTCTGGGTACTCGGGTTCAAATCCCACCATGGCAGAATAGAATTGTATCCTTTATTTTATATTACCTCTCCTCCTCTTCTGCCAAAATGCATCACTTCGTACTTCTCTGCATAAAATTTCATCTGCCACATGTCCACCTGTTCCACCAGCCTGTCTGTGTCCTCTTGAAGTTTGTCAGTATCCTCCTCACAGTTTATGATACTTCCAAGTTTTGTGTCATCTTCAAATTTTGAAATTGGGCCCTGTACACCCAAGTCTAGATCATGAACACATATCAAGAAAGGCAACCAATCCTGGGGAACCCCACTTCATACCTTCCTCCGGCCTTTTAAAAAAAATAGTTCAATGCTACTGTTCCCTTTCTCACAGCTAACTTTATATCATTGCTACCATTGTCCATTTTGTTCAATGAATGTCTACTTTGCTGGCAGGCCTGTTATGTGGCATAAAAACAAAAAACTACTGCGGATGCTGGAAATCCAAAACAAAAACAGAATTACCTAGAAAAACCCAGCAGGTCTGGCAGCATCGGCGGAGAAGAAAAGAGTTGACGTTTGGAGTCCTCATGATCCTTCTAACAGAACTGAGTAAAATTAGGAGAGGGGTGAAATATAAGCTGGTTTAAGGTGGCGGGGGGGAGAGAAGTTGGGGGGGGTGGTGGGGGGAGTGCTTGCTTGTCCCTATAACCACCCACCCCCCCAAACTTCTCTCCCCCCAACACCTTAAACCAGCTTATATTTCACCCCCCTCCTAATTTTACTCAGTTCTGTAGAAGGGTCATGAGGACTCGAAACGTCAACTCTTTTCTTCTCCGCCGATGCTGCCAGACCTGCTGAGTTTTTCCAGGTAATTCTGTTTCTGTTATGTGGCACTTTATCAAACAACTTTTGGAATTTCATGTATGCATCATCAACCTGTTACCTCATTTAAAAAAAGCTCAAATCAATTTGGTTAAACACAATTTACCTTTACAAAATCCATGCTGGCTTTCCTTGATTAATCCATACTTGTCCAAGTAGCTGTTAATTTTGCCCTAGATTAATATTTCTAAAAGCTTTCCCACTAGTGAGGTTAAATTGACTAGATTTTGGAATTTTTCTTACGCCCTTTTATGAATAACGGTGTAACATTTGCAATTCTCCAGTCCTCTGGCACCATCCCTGTATCATTGCTTAACATATTAAAGATCATGGGCATTGCCAAAAGTCCCATTGTTTATAAGTAATGCTGGTGATGTGATAAATGAACATTTGAGCAAGTAGAAAAGCAAACAGCATGTGCAAAATGAGTGTGGACCTCATGTTGCATCGACAGCTGCCCTTTGGTTGATGCCTCCCAGAAGAGGGTGTGAAGTTCTCGATTATTTAGCTGGTACAATTTTTTTTAATCTTTACATAATCTTCATACTATACTAATTATATTGCTCATTTGGTTCAGTGCCAAAAATTCAGTCCAAAGCCGAGAAATATGCATTGCTGTTGAAATTTGCATCTGTAGTGAGATAACCTTGGAAAAATGATTTCACAACAGTAACCGCATATGTTGCCAATTGTGTAAATGCAGTGAGTGCAAAGCCTGCCAATTTTTAAAAATGTATTTACCTGTTGTAGTGATATTTATATATGCGTATTTGGAAAGAACCAACAATCCTTTTGCCCTTTTCTAGCTATTTTTAAAACAAACTCAGGCAATGGCAGTTAAAGATGGATCAGTATTGTCTTTTTTACCCCATTTGTGCACTCAAATATGTATTTTCTCCACAAACTTTGAGAGTGAGGTACAAATGTAGTTCTCTGATCATGTCACAGTTTTAACCATTGAGTCAGCACTGAATTATTTAATGCATCGTGCAGCCTTTTTATGCATAACCTCAATGGTTAAATGCACTTCTTGGTATGATGCAGAATGATATTTAGGAAGGTCCCACTGTTCAATTGCTGGTCTGTTAAGTTAGCTGATTGCAGCTGGAACTGGAGTATCCTCCTGGGCTAGTGAGGAAAGAAAAACTGCTGCTGATGGCTGTACAGTTGTTGATGCTGGAGAGTAAATGCTTGCATTTGAATGAGGTTAAAGTCAGTTTTGGCCATGATGCCTCCTATGAGGTAACAAGCTCCTGTCAACTGCTGCCCAGCTCATGTGAAGAAAGTCAACTTGGATGATGTAATGGATCAATGCAATAAAGCCAGAGAGAGGGAAAGAGAATTCAGATAAAAGAAAGGCATACACCAAGTTTTGGAGTGCACTGTTCTTTTGCTGTTATTGCTGGGTTTGCTGTCTCAGTGCTGAATAGTCTAAATGAGTTGCTTGATAATTTGATTAGCTGCTTTCATTCCTATGATTAGTCTTTCTTACTATGTTGTACTGAGGTGCTATCAGCAGATTACTTTCTCTGTTAATCCTGTGATAGCTGAGGGTGAGTTTGTACTGACTGGCTGGGATTTTGGTGATGAGAAGAAAGAACTCTTATTTGCAATTGCTTAATAGCAACATAATCAGTAAGTCTAATAATGATATGAGCCTTTGTGCAGAAATACTGAGAGTCAGAGTTATGACAATTTTTTCTCATTTACTCATAGAGCACTGTGAGATATTCATGTAGCCAGCTTTTACAAAAGTTGGAATTTATGGATAGTATCACACTTCATATCTAAGAACCTTTCAGTTGTTTGTGTCCATTACAGATAAACCTGATGGTTACATAAAACTTCTGACGGGCTGCTCATGATTTCAAAAAATAAAGTTTAGTTACCTTTACAAAATCCATGCAGGCTTTCCTTGATTAATCCTGATTTTCTTTGAGTGTCCAGCAAATTTAGCTTAACATTTGGTGGCTAATTAAAGTGGCACCCACTATGCGTCACTGAGCATTTATGAATTGTAATTTGTACTTCAGTGTGAATGTGTGATACTGAATGGTACTGTAGTATTGATTAACGAGCATTTATTAAATGTCACAGGGAATTGGAATGCCACATAAAGCAGCAAGCTTTCAAATGTACCGCAGCACGTGTATTATAATTACAGATACTGTAATCATGGTGAAATTAACACTGGTCTACTGGATCAAGACCAGTAAATTTAGCAATATGGTCATAGAATTGGGGAATGAATTCTGCAGCAGACCATGTACTTAGTTGCATTGCAGTCAGACTAATAGGAAAAATTCTGTTTGCAGACAATTATATGCTGGAGCCATTTTGGACGCAAGCAGGATTTTGTTTTGTTAACTGTTGAGCTGGAGACTTTTTTTCAGATTTTGATTATTGAGTTGAACATCAGTACTTGATTTGGCCTTAGGTTTCATTCTTTTTAAAATTCCATCCTATCTTTTGATTGTTTACATTGGAAATATATTTAAAAGCTTTCAGCTCCCAAATGTGATAGATGCTACACTGATTTGTTAGGAGTATAATTCTCACCCTTCCAAACTAGTACAGTTTAGGAAGCATGAGGATTTTTATAACTAATTTAGTAAGAACTTCATCCAGCAATTCAGCCTTTATTTTATATATTTGACGTACAGAGGTTTAGGCTTGAATGGCTAGCGGTAAGTTTTAGACAGACACAAATGGAAGTGTGTTGTTTGCATTTAATGTTCCACAGTTACGGGAACATGGAGGACACTTTTAGTGGAAGCAAGAAAATTGTGCAAATGAAACTTAATGGGAAGAGGACAGTTAAAAGGAAGTGCCAGAACAAGGATCCAACAACAATTTTGAGTGACTCAGAAGTCATCTCAACATATTTAACAGTCTTTGCTAAGATCTATGGAGGAGATAACTAGGAAGTAACAAGCAAAATGAAAACTGTAGAAACCCTTGGTACAAGTGAGTCTGCAGTCAGTTGACTCCTTATCTGATGGATACTGAAGTGCTTCATTTGCAAAATGCCTGCAAGGAGGTGGAGCTAAGTTTCAAGCCATAACTGTATGTTATCATCATTGGATATATCCTCTGGCATAACCAGTAACACTATGCTGCATGGTGACCGCAGGTGGTTGCAGCAACGATCACAATCATGCTGACAGAACCATGTAAAAAGTTATTACTGATATAGGTATGCCATAGCTTGCAGACTTTGGTGGTATTCTGATGGGTTCGGCCAATTGTATGCTGGCTGTCAATCACCATGGTATGCTTTATTTCGTGCTGTACCACTGAAAAAGTGATGTACTTCTTCGGGTTCAGGTAATCTAAAATTATGGTTAGCTGGCATTCAGATATCTCATTGGTGCTATTGCTACTGCTTTCCCAGCCTTTGCATACTCTAATTATCTGTCAAGGCAAGGTATAGTCAGCTTTTGGATGTTGATACACGGATACAGGTGGGTGGACACAACATTTCTAGTCCTGACCTGCCTGGATTTCGTTGGTCCTCCCTTGAATTACCTCAGGTAGGGGAGTGATTCCTATTGGGAAACCCGTTGGTGCCAGGAATGGTGTTTTGAGCAAGAAACAAATAAATGTCCAGCAATTAGCACAAAGACTTGTAAGAAACTAATTGCTAGCAGGGAAACAACAGACAAAATGACTGTAATAAAATCTTCCTTAATATTTATGTCCTTTGTGATATTTTGCAAACTTAACCACCACTAAACATATAACTGGAATTGCAGGGTGATTGAAAATCATTATGATATAACTCAAATATAGGACTGTAGCTAGTATGTTTTAGTATGAAAAATGATGAAATTTGGTAGAAACAGATATGGATAGAGCAATGTTAAAAGTAAACCAAATAGCGGATGTTAGTCTTGAGCACCGCATTTAGAAAAGACACATTTGACACCTTTCTACTGATGTTGAATGACAGATAAAATTTGTTCTTTTATTGCTGAATTGGAGTGGTTGAACATTATTTTGACTGTATCCACATAGGGTACGAAATAGACAATACAGAACAGCATAGTGCAATAAAACATTCAAGGGGTGACAGTTAAAAAGTAGGCTTTTAAGCTAAGCTAATGCAGAGATGTTTAATGTATTTCTATAAATACAAGATTATAAGTGAGTTGAAAGAGAATTTGCTCATGAGCAGAAACTCTTGTATGCTAATGAAATTGAGAACATCTTATAGATTGGCTCACTAATTTATAGAGGCTTTCTATTTTCTCACTAAAGCCATTAGAACTTGAAATTGAAACTGATCGTTTATCTTTAGGCATTCTGTTTGCAGTTAGCAATAATGACATTTGATTTTTATGATGGATCTTTTTTCTCTGATATGGTTATTTTATCCATGAAATGGGGAATTTCTAATGCCAAAGCAAATTTCGGACTTATTTAGTAATTCCCTGTAGTTCAGGATTACAAGTGTTTTGTGAACCTGTACAGAACGGGCATATTGTTTTTAGACAATGGAATTGATGAAGAAGGCACGCTTTTGAATTGTAGTCTTAAAGTTGTTGAATTTAATTTAAATTACGCCGCTTTAGATTACTGAAAATCATTGCTTTCTGTTTTATGGACGTTTTAAGTTATCCTGTTGCATTTGCTATATCCATACATTGGAAAGAGTTCAATTTCACTCTCCATTTTGGGAAGGCATCCTGTTTATTCTGTAGGGCACTTTTAAAACCAGGAAAAGTGAGCAGGAGAATATCTGTCAGTTATGACTAATAGCTTTCAAGCTGTTTCAAGATGGTAGTTAACATGCAAATTAAATTTGCCACTGAGTTCACCTATGATGTCTGATGGTATTTATAATAGCCCAGAAAACAAAGGCCAGGATTTACCCTGATTTGAACACTGAAGTACGGCCATGTAGTGCTGTAATACTAGACAAAAAGGTTAGCAATAATGACTTAAAATCTAGGCTTTGAAATTGAATTCAGTAAATCTAGCAAATTATGCACAGCACCAGAAAAATGACCATAAATGAGCTCCTAGATAGCTCTGAGTGCTGTTTGCTTTTATAGAGTTCACTAGTTGGTTTCTGATCAGTTATGTTGTTACACACACACAGTCAGTTTTGCAAAGCAAGGTCTTATTGGACTTGCAGTCTTTTCCTTTATGCCATCTCTTTTTTTTCCACTGCTTCGCACTATGTTTGGTAATCAGCCTTAAGCTCCCTATGACTAAGCTGTCACTGGGCCAAGCTGACACTCAATTAAGTCAACATAGCAGAATTATTTTATACTCAAAATCTTATTTACACTTTAAAAGTAATTAATTGGCTGTGAAGCATTTTGTGTGAAATAACCAATGATAATTAAATGACAAGTTGATAGAAAGCTTGGCTCATAGCTATACAGGTTGTGAAGCAATTAATATTTCACCAGCACAGCTCAATTGTCAATTGGGTTTTACTTCCTTTCTGAAAATTGTTCACCTCACCCCCTGGTCCTGTTAACTTATTATACACTGTGTCATAAAATCCAATTATTCAGCTCACGAACAACACCGTAGGAGATGTGCAAGTGTCTCATTGAGTTTTTAAAATTTGTTTTGAGGTTGTGGGCATCGGCTGGCTAAGCCAGCATTTATTGGCCATCCCAAATTGCCCTCGAGAAGGTGGTGGTGTTGAGCTGTCTTCTTGAACCACTACAGTACATGTGGTGGAGGTACACCCACTGTGCTATTAGGGAGTGAGTTCCAGGATTTTGACCCAAAGTGAATTGACATTGTCACAAACTAACATGGTAGTGGCTAAAATTGTAACAAAGTTTATTCATGGCCTTTTAATTTAAATAGCTTGGATTTTTTTCAAGCCTTTTTTTGCCATTGCTAAAGGTGTTTGTATTGAGGAATGTAAAACATTTTACACTTTAATTACCCATTGTCCGCATTAATTATAAAATAAAAACAGAAAATGTGGAAAAACTCAGCAGGTCTGGCAGCATCTGTGGAGAGAGATCTTGCTTCACCTGCTCTACCACCACCACCCTCCAGCCCCCCACTTAAACAGTATAAATTCCATCACATTTTTACTTCTCTTTAGCTCTGAAAAAGTGTCATATGGACTCAAAACATTAGTTCTCTTTCTCTCTCCACAGATGCTGCCAGATCTGCTGAGCTTTTCCAGCATTTTCTGTTTTTATTTCAGATATCCAGCACCCACAGCATTTTGCTTTTATCTTAGTGTTTAATTTTACATTTATGTCAGCATTAATTAGTCTTGAATTGAATGTAACACATTCAAAGATGCAGAATAGAGAACCAATTTTATTCTGCTTCGACAATGCACCTCTGTTGCAGGCCTCTAGTGCAGCAGCATGAATTTTTCTACTTTTCACATTCATCATCTTTTTGACATTTCAGAATAAGAGTGATTGTCAGTTAATGTCGGATTGATGAAAGTTTTGTATTATGGGCGGTGACTTTCTCAAACCTGTTTCACTGTAGAACCTTCCAGTTGGTATGGAATGGGGCAAGTGATGCATTGATTTGGGTTGGATTGAACCTAAATCCTGGAGAAAAATGTTTTTAGATCACTCGACCTTCCTTCCTTTCATATCTTTAAACTATTTTAAATAAATATTGCTAACAAATATTAAATATTGTGAAGTTAGATAATGAATGCTTAATATTAGTATGACATTCCTCTGTCCACTATTTTAATGGGGGTGGGGGGAGGGCTTATTTTTGTATCTGTTGGAAGCACTTGAGAACTGATTGATATACCGGTACAGAAAGGCTTTACTGAATTATACACCAAAGATTGATAATTTGAAATATTAGGTGACGTTTTGAGATAACCTCATTGTGGTCTGCTGTTCAGTTAAAGAAGAGATTAGAACACAGGGGCTTACCTTAATTTTATGAATTCTGGATTGTGAGAATTGCTGCACTGCAGCTGTATGGGAAAGAAGTAATTCTTAGAGAATTAAGCTGTGTTTTGTATGTCATGTATTCTCAATGACATACCATCTATTTAAAAAAAACGTTTCAAGTGTACTTAAGGTAGGGATCTAATTTCCACCCAGTCCAGCTGGTTTTACCTTCCTTGTCTTCTATCTTGACGTCAGGGGAGTAATGTCTAATACATCTTGTTTGACCATGTGCTGCCATGAAAACTGAGTTATGTAACCTGTAAACAGGAGAGTGTTCAGCCCCATCATAGCCAGAGTGAGGTGGGGGTGTGATTGCTTGCAAGTAGTTTCTAGAAGTACATCCTCTTTCTTTGTCATTTTGGGCAGAAACAGCAGTTATCTGCTGGGCTGTTTGTTGTTTGTTTTAACGGTCAATCTGTTGAATAAATCTTAAATGGTTTCATAGTAATATGTGGCATGAAATTAAGAAATGACATTGTGAAAGATAATTATTGAAGAATTCTAACTTTGCCATCTCCCCCTCCTCTCCACTGAAAGGGAAGATCTTTGGATGCAACAAACAACTGGTGTGCCTTGAAGTATACCTTGAAAGGTTTGTCTAAATTGAGTACTTTAATTTAAAAACTACAGATGTTGTGCCTGATCTGCTATTTCTATTCAATTACATTTACAACTGAAATGACTGAAGTGTCTATTTATCAGTCATTCTAAATGGTTAAGATCTTTATACTTTTGCAAATTAACCTAGTTATCTAACGTATTTTTGGTGGTGTAGAGTTGCTTGTTTATATACACCAGACATTTGTACAGTCTTTACTGAGTTGTGTGGCTAGACCCAGTCATCACATAACAAGAGATGTTCTTTTACAGTGAAACAAGATGCCCACTCTGATCATTGCTCACTTCCAGAATTTAAATTATTTAGTTGAGTGTGGGAAATTACTTGGCCTGTGCAACTACCAGAGCCAAAACTAAGATTCATGCACTGAGTTCCAACTGTGTTCCTTCTGTTAATAGAATTAATTCGTCTAGTTTTGAACAGACAACGTCATCTTGTTGGCAGTTTCAGTAACAGCTCAGTAATTCCCAGAAGTACGATTGGTCCCCTGGACCAGGAAATTTGTCAATGAACCAGGAAATGTTTTTTAAAACGTTTTTCTTCAGCTTTCCAGTGCCTTGTTCAAATGGCTACTTTTTTAAAACCGTAAGCATAGACTACACATAATAGTTGTCCAGTTAGTTGTCGAAAGAGTCATAACAAAGCCTGCTCCCCTTTGCAACGTCCACATCTGCACTTCAAGTTGCAGGATAATGATCAAGAGCAGGGGCTCTGGATAATTTTTACCCCTGCTTAATACTGAGGCCAATTGTAATGTTGCTGTCCCCTAGTCTTTACGGCAATATTGTACTCCCTCTCCTATCTCGCTCCAGACAGCTAATGCAGCATAGATTGGGAATCAAGCCTGGAACCTTAGTGCCTGTATGGCTTAGTACTTCATCAGGCAGTGGTTTCATATATTCAAACACCCAGGATGTTTTATATAGGATTTTCCACAAATAATCTCAGAGATTGGATAGTGTCATTCACTAGTCTTTCACCAATGAGACTTAGGTTTGAATCCAGTTTTTTTTTTTTGGTTACTGATTTTAAGGGTGCACTGAATTTGGGTGCACTGATCCAGTTCATATGATAAGTGACTGACAGGAAACAACCCACTAAATTGTCCATTCAGCCTGTCACATACAAGTGTGATGCCTTGTGAATCACTATAGCTACCCCATCATCCTACCTCACCTGAAAGCCGTGTGATCTCCTGGGAGTGGTGAGAATCCAGATCAAAAACCAAGGCAAATTAGAGGAAGAGTAATCTTGAAAATTCCTCTCTGTCCTCCGTAGGTGATCAAAACTAGTCCAGGAGAGCACTTTGGCCCTGATTAATGTCATACACTGCCTATCTCTTGTACGAGGTGATCTCCATGTCAACTAGTAACAGGTCTAGCTCTTGCTTGAAGGAATTCAGCGAACCGATGTTCATCGCACACGTTGGCATTCTATTCCACAAGTTCATTATTTTCCCAGAAAGAAACACTCCTGATGCCTAACCAAGCCCTGACCTTGCATAACTTGAAATTTTGACCCCCGTCCTTGCTAATCCATTCAGTTGAAACAAATGTAGATAGTATCTACACAAATAGAATCTATTACCTTAATCATCTTATAAACCTTCGTCAAATCACCCCTAAGTTGATGTTTCCCTTAAAGTGCAGAGCCTATCATGAAAACTAAGATGTTTCAAGCTGGAAGTTAATCTGGTGTCCCTCTTCTGTCTACAAGTGGGAAAAGACTCGCAATGTAGAACTGCCCAAAATTTGGCACTAAATAAAACTTGCAGGTGGAAAATACAGATTGGGTGGTTGCTGTATGATATAGAAATATGTCACACAAGTAAAATAAGGTAACTCTGAGGTTGGGTTGAGGCACAATGTTGTGAAAGAGTTGGGGTTAGGTTTTGCTCTCTATCATATTCCGGTACATATCTGACTGGAAGTACCAGATGCTGAAAATTGCTTTTTAAAACAGGGATGTGCTCCATTTCTTAGCACTTATGCCTCAGTTAGCACAAAGCTTACAAAAATTTACAGATACTGGCATGTAAAACAGCAAATTTTATAGTTTCTGTTATATTAATGGACTAATGGTTCCTGTTCAACAGCTACTTGTCAGTTACTGATCCTGCCATCTTGTTGTTCAGGCTATTTGCAATTTTAAATGTTGCCAAGGTGACAGTAAGATGTTTTGTTCCTTGCATGACGAATTTGAACATCAAAGCTTGTGTTAAAACACTCAATTCCCTGCCAGTGATTGAAGGGTACATTTTTTGTATTTTGGGCATTCGTTTGTCCTTAGCATCAAAATTCTAAGGATGTAATAACTGTGCTGGGATAAAAGGGTGGGAGAGGTGCTTTGAGGGAAAACTTGACTTGCCATGTTTTGGTTCTTTTCCAAAGAAATCACTCTACTTCTGTGTAGTATATAAGTTGATAAAGTAGACTTTATAATTGGATTTGCGAGAAAATTGAAGGTTTCTGAAAAGAGAGGATTGAGTGTTATGATGTAGGTGATATTAATCTGAAAACAGGGTGTGCTGTTTGAGCTTAATAGTCTGTTCCAGTTCAAAAAATATGTGTATTTTTATTACATCCAGCAATTGGTTGAGAGAATTGCTGACAATTTCCCAGTGAGGGTGGACATTTTTAATTCTGAAGTTCAGATTTCAGGTTTTTGGTCTGGTTTAGAATGTACTTTGTTGGCAAATACCTTTATGGAATCCACCTGAAAGCATTAAAATCATAAGAAACCTTGGTCTATCACACTTGTGCACATTTATTCAGTTTGGTATTTTTGTATTTACATTATTGATGAGGGGGTGTGGTGGTGAAGAAGGGGTGGGTTAAAGCTTGCTATATTTAAAGTAAGAATATGTAGCTGTATGCACAAAATGTACAGGAACAAAATGATACCAGTCCACAAGCCAAATTGATGCTTGACGATGCAAATTACCCTCCACCTGGTATATTTTTATAACGTTTGGTTCTTCCTCTTCTTCAACCAGGTGACATGCTTCCATTTTCTGCAATTCAACCTTTAGAACTGGCTATAGGAAGGGATGTGAATGTTTTATGCTGCTCTGCCCACAGTTGTTCCTCAATTTATAGGATACTGTTAAATTGTGAAAAAATGAAATTGGGGGAAGTAATGCAAGGTTCTGCTTTATAGGTTCTGCTTTATTGAAATTCTGGCTACAGAATGTGTGCAAACTTGGTTCTGGATTCCACAGTCTGAATGCATAATGTAATTTTTGGTACAGCCTGCAGCTGTAATACAATTTGTATGTGTGCAGCATAATAATTAACCCAGATTTCTTAAATCCTCAGTCTCTGGTAAGCTTTGGTTCTCAAAACAGTGCTGGATTTAACTTTGGAACAGTGTCTAGACTGACTCCAAACAGCTGACTTCAATCTCGCCACATGGCGAGTGAGACCATGAGCTCACTGCTCTACATTGACACCACAATAGATGTTAATCGTGGTACACTTGAATAACTTTGCCTTGTACTAAGTTAATTTATCTAGTAACTCATCATTTATGTTAATTAGGATTTCAGTAAAGTTGGAAATGTGAATTTTTCACCCTTTGTCCACTTGAGCTAACATCCTGCAGCGCAGTGATAGATGTTGCCCTTTCAAAACTTGTTTGTTTATAAAAAGACAGTGGCCGGAATTTTCCATCCCCCATTGGCGTCAGGTGTCATGGCGGGCGGGGGAGGACAATATGGCGAGAAGGCCAAAAATTGGTTTTATGCCGTTGTGAAACCAGTTTGCGACCATCTGAACCATCTATCAATGGTGGGCTACCTTTCCTACTTTCCAATGTCAGAAATCTAATTTCAATACTTTAGCATCTCATTCTATGCCCTGCTTGCCGAATCATCCCCATACGCTGGATCATCTCGCTTGCTGACGTGTTTCACAACTGTACATAAGTGGCGTGCACCTGGCAAGCTGCACTTTGCTCAGGACTTCGAGGTTTGTTTGCTTACCTTTCTTCAGGCAATACTCGTCATTAGCTCCTGGCTTTGTAGGCAACACCACATCACTTTTAGAGGGGCTCATGGGCAGATTTCTACCTACCAGACCAGCCATAAGGCAGTGCTGGCTTATCAATGGCTGCAGGGCTAGGGCTTGCTTGGGGAAGGGGGAGAAGTGGCCTCAGGCAAGTGAAGAGGCTGCAGGGCAAGGGCTGAATTGGGGAAGCAGGGTGTGTGTGGGGCACATATTGTTCTGGGAAAATGGCCTCAAGAGAGTGAGGGCTGAGGAGGCAGTCTCCAGAGCAGATAAGGCCAGATGGTGATGTGAAGGTTTGAGTGAGTGGTGATGTCCCTTGAGCTGGCAGTGAGTGAGATGCCAGTGAATGTGTAATGGGCTTGAGTGTATGAGTTTAAAGTGATGAGATGGTTGCCTTACCCTGGCGGCACGGATGAGATCATTCATCCATTTTTTGCACTGGATGGCTGACCTTTTGTGTGCAGCATTGGCACTGACCACCTCTGCCACTGGATAGGCCTCCAGGTAAAGATACCAGAATATGCCAAAAAATGAAGAAAAAACTAAGTAGCATGGTGCAACAAAATAGGTTTCAGAATGTACAATCTGGAAGGATATGGTTGTGTAAGTTAATGAGCTGTGACCTGTTAGATTGGTGATTTTTTTTAACTGTAATTAACTGGATTAAAGTGTTTTGTGATAAAGTGGATATTGAGAAAATGTGTGTACTTCATAAGTGAACAAGGCTTATTGCTATAAATAGAAGGATACGATCTCTGCCCCTTAAAGTCCATGGGTTGCAGACTTGAAAAAATATGATGGTTGCGTCATTCACTACCAGATATGACTGGACCACATAAAGCACTTTTGAGTCCTGCTCTCCCCTAAACTGGACCAGCCAAATAAATACAAAATGTGGCTACAAGGGCAGGTCAGATGCTGGAAATCCAGCGGTGAGTAACTCGCCTCCTGACTCCCCAAAGCCTGTCCACCATCTACAAGGCACAAGTCAGGAGTGTGATGAAATACTCCCCACTTGCCTGGATGAGTGCAGCTCCAGCAACACAAGAAGCTTGACACCATCCAGAACAAAGCAACCTGATTGATTGACACCCCATCCACAAACATTCAATCCCTTCACCACTGACACACACTGGCAGGATTTACAAGATGCACTGCAGGAACTCAACAAGGCTCCTTAGGCAGCACCTTCCAAACCCACAACCGTTACCATCTAGAAGGACAAGGGCAGCAGATTCATGGGAACACCACCACCTGGAAGTTCCCCTTCAAGCCACTCGCCATTCTGACTTAGAAATATATCACCATTCCTTCACTGTCACTGGGTCAAAATCCTGGAAAACTCTCCTTAACAGCACTGTGGGTGTATCTACCCAACATGGACTGCAGCAGTTTAAGAAGGCAGCTCACCACCACCTTCTCAAGGGTATTTAGGAATGGGCAACAACTGCTGGCCTAGCCAGCAACACCCACATCCCATGAATGAATAAAAAATAATTCTATTCCAAATAGCCCCCCAGCTTCTTTTCTCTACTGCAAGCAGTCATCCAGACTGCTGTGATGGTGGTGTGTTTTTGGAACCAAGTCTGACCTTGGCTTGTCTCCTTACTTGAGCATCTTACCTTGTTCCACCCTTCTCACCTCTCATTTGAACTCCTGCTTGCCCAAGCACCATGCCAATATTCTCAAGGAGCCATCTTCACTGCTTTTGTCCTTCAACCCCTGCAACTAGCGGCTTCTCATCCTTGGTGATTTTAACCTCCAGCAGGCCAAAATTCCTCTAAGACCGGAACCCACCCCCCCAACCGCCCTCGCTACCGATTCTATCATTCTCCCTGGCAACTGTCTTGAGCCTGAACCAGATTGTTTGCTATGCCTGCCATATTTTACCTTGAGATGAGCTTTAAGCCACATTCGCATGTCCACTAAGACTGCCTGTTTCCACCTCTATAACATTACCTGTATCTGTCCCTGCCTCAGCTCTTCTGCTGAAATCCATATCAATGCTTTTGTTAGCTCTAGATTTGACTATTTTCACGCACTCTTGGCCAGCCTCTTATATTCTACTCTCCAAAAGCATGAGGCCATCTAAAACACTGCTACCCAAGTCCTTACTGACACCAGATACCATTCACCCATCACCCTGTGCTTGCTGATCTCCTCTAATTCCTGGTTAAACAACGCCTTGATTTTAAAATTCTCATCCTTGTTTTCAGATCCATCAATGGCCTGACCCCACTGACCTCCGTAATATCCTCCAGCCCTCTTGTCAGGCCTCTTGAGCATTGCCGATTTTAACCGTTCCACCAATGGTAGCCTTGCCTTTCAGCCACATTGACTCTAAGACTTAGAAATTCCTTCCTAAGCCTCTCCACCTCTCTTAAGACACTCCTTAAAACCAACATTATTTGATCAAGCTTTTGGCCATCTGCCCTAATATCTCCTAATGTATCTTGGTGTTATATTTTGTTTTATAATTTGCCGTAACTTCCGAACTCCAGAGCATTGCATTGGGGTGGGGTGGAGGGAGAGAGTTCCCAGGTTAGATTTGCACGGCAATTGCTTGGAAGTGCAGTCTTCCCCTGGGCAAATGCCCTGCACTGGTAAGAAGAGTCATACAGACTTGAAATGTAAACTTTGTTTTTCTCTCTCCACAGATGCTATCAGACCTGCTGAGTTTTTCCAGCATTTCCTGTCTTTATTTTATATTTTCAAAGCCTTTGCTTAAAAAACCTGTTCATCTTAGCAGTTGGGAGTTCAGAGTAGTTGTGTGAAATCCACTTTCTAAATTGATCCCTTGGTAGATTTCATCCCAAGATCGATTTGAAAGGTAGTAAACTGTAAAATGTTCAGTGGGTTTGCTGACAGAAATCCTCTTCTGTCTTCCATATAACTTTAAATTATAGAGCAGTGGCGGAATAGAGGAGGTGATCAGATACATGCACACAGTGTTGCTCTGAATACTTTTCCAAAAAACTATCCTTTGGAGCCCTTGCATAGATTCTGTGATGTACACCTGAATCTTTCATCAGCAGTTGACTGCAGAGCCCAAATACAGCATTGGAGATTTGCTTTTCTGTCTCTTCCCTCCTTACCACCGCTTCCCCCACATGAGATTAACTAACCTACAAAGATGCTACTTTATTAACGAACAGAAGAACACAATTCTGTACTGCCTCATTGTGCAGTGTTGGCTTTGGCACTGGCTCCACTCTTTCATGTAAATTGAAAAATTCTAAAAGGTTAGCTACACCCTCTGAGTGAAATGCTTTATGATTTGAGAAGTTAATGAATAGTGTACAATTAGATGGTGTCCTTATAGCATTTGTATTTTTTCGAAAGGTGAGGCGCTATGAAAAGTTTTCAGATTTAACTTCTTTGAATAGCAGCAACCTACATTTATATATCGCATATAACATAGTCAAGCATCCCAAGTTGGTTAACAAGAGCCATACCAATAAGGTTTAACATAAATCTATAAAAGGAGGTATTAGGACAAATGACTTTGATCAGAGAGGTAGAGCATAAAGAGCATTTTAAAAGAGGAGAGAGAGATAGTGAGGTGAAGAGGTTTAGGGAGGGAATTCCACAGCTTTAGAGCTAAACTGAAAGCGTGGCCACTAGTGGTGGAGTGATAAAATGAGGGATGCACAGGAGGTCAGACTTGAAGGAGCAAAAAGATCTTGAATGTTTGTAGGCCTGGAGAAGGCTACAGAGATGGAGGTCATCACAAGCGTGTTTTCACATGCAAAGCTGTATCCCTTGGACCAAATGGAGTAGAGGTGAGGGGCATGCCATGAGAAATGGTTAAGGTGAGTGAGGGTAATACTGTAGTTCTAATGGGGACAAAGGCAATGAAGGTGGTGGAGATGGTGTGATTTAGCAAATCAGTGGCTGCAGAAATATGATGAATTGAAGGCCAAAGAGTAGATAATTGTGAATTTGAAAGTGCTGTGGTAAGTGACTTGAGGGAAAGTTTTTCCCTGGGGCTGACACAGAAAGAAATGGGGTTGGGAGGGGAAAGAAGATTGTGGCTATAGGATGATATAAGAAAATGATCAAAAATTGTCATATTACTGATATGTGTTGTCCTGATCTTTCACCAACTTTGTCATAACTGAACTTTAAATTTGCTCTTGGAACAGTTAGGCTGGTCCACCATGGAATTTTATAACACCGGGTTGACTTATACAATGCGATAATATTTAGAAGGTTGCAGCAAAGGGTGAAAGACCTTTCTTCTGTTAAAGGCTGAGGGGTAGGATTTTGGTGATGTCTTTACTTTTAATATGCTTCTTTTATATCAATATTTAAGTTTTCAGCTCCTTTAAAATTGATTGGGTTAAAAATGCTTTGAATGAGGACTAGGGATGTAATATTACAGATGCAAGATAAGTTGGCAGGAACCAAGCCTCCTCCTGTGCAATCAGCAAACAATATTAAACAATGTTCGCCCACATTTGTGACTCCTCAGATACCGAAGCAGTTCGTGCTTATATGCAGTAAGATTTGGACAGCATTCAGGCTTGGGTTAATAAGTGGCAAGTAACATTTGTGCCACACAAGGGCCAGGCAATGACCATCTCCAGCAGGAGACAATCCAACCATCTCCCCTTGACATTCGATTGCATTATAATCACTGAATCCCCCACCATCAACATCATTACCATTGACCAGAAACGGAACTGGACAAACCATACAAATACTGTGGCTACAAGCAGATCAGAGGTTGGGAATTCTGTGGTGAGTAACTCACCTCCTGACTCCCCAGAACCTGTCCACCATCTACAAGGCGTACAAGGTACAAATCAGAAGTGTGATGGAATACTCTCCACCTATCCGGATAACTGCAGCTCCAAATACACTCAAGAAGCTCAACAGCATCCAGGGCAAAAGAGCCTGCTTGATTGGCACCCTATCCACCACCTTCAATATCCACTCCCTCTACCATTGACGCACAGTGACAGCAGTGTACACCGTGCATTGCAGCAACTTACCAAGGCTCCTTTGACAGCACCTTCCAAACCCACAGCCTCTACCACCTAGAAGGACAAGGGCAGCAGATGCATGGGAGCGCCACCACGGAATCACACAGTGCAGAAGAGGCCCTTCGAGTCTGCACCAACACGTGAGAAACACTTGACCTACCTACCTAATCCCATTTACCAGCACTTTGCCCATAGCCTTGAATGTTATGACATGCCAAGTGCTCATCCAGGTACTTTTTAAAGGATGTGAGGCAACCCGCCTCCACCACCCTCCCAGGCAGTGCTTTCCAGACTGTCACCACCCTCTGGGTAAAAACGTTTTTCCTCACATCCCCCCTAAACCTCCTGCCCCTCACCTTGAACTTATGCCCCCTTGTGACTGACCCTTCAACTAAGGGGAACAGCTGCTCCCTATTCACGCTGTCCATGCCTCTCATAATCTTGTACACCTCGATCAGGTCGCCCCTCAGTCTTCTCTGCTCCAACGAAAACAACCCAAGTCCATCCAACCTCTCTTCATAACTTAAATGTTTCATCCCAGACAACATCCTGGTGAATCTCCTCTGCACCCCCTCCAGTGCAATCACATCCTTCCTATAATGTGGCAACCAGAACTGCACACAGTACTCCAGCTGTGGCCTCACCAAGGTTCTATACAACTCCAACATGACCTCCCTACTTTTGTAATCTATGCCTCGATTGATAAAGGCAAGTGTCCCATATGCCTTTTTCACCACCCCACTAACATGCCCCTCCGCCTTCAGAGATCTATGGACACACACGCCAAGGTCCCTTTGTTCCTCAGAACTTCCTAGTGTCATGCCATTCATTGAATACTTCCTTGTCAAATTACTCCTTCCAAAGTGTATCAGCTTACACTTTTCTATCCCGTCTATATCTTTCTGTAGCCCAAGACACTCAACCTAACTGTTAATCACCAGGCCAATCTTTGTGTCATCTGCAAACTTACTAATCCTACCCCCCACATAGTCATCTAAGCAAGTTCCTCACCAAGTCACACACCATCCTGACTTGGATCTATATTACTGTTCTTTCACTGTTGCTGGGTCAAAATTCTGGAACGCCCTAACAGCACTGTGGGGGTACCTTCGCCACATGGAGTGCTGCACTTGTGGTGGCTCATCACCGCCTTCCCTAGGGCAATTGAGCATAGGCAATAAAAATAAGTGCTGGTGTAGCCAGCAATGCCCACATCCCGTTAAAAGAATACAAAAAAAAGCAAAATCATTTGACTTTAGTGACTTGATTGATTGCAATAATGCTGAACTTTTTAATGCTTTTATCTCAGTGGAAGTTAGAATTCTTTTGTAATCTCTTGTAATGCAGTGGCCAAGATCAAACTTTCATACTTTGAATAATCTGAAACTCTGTTTCAGAAATACTGCCTTGCCTACAACAATTCTACAAGCATTACAGTATATCATTGCTTGCTACAGTATTGTAGGTTATGTTTATGGTATATTGGCGTTTGTAGAATATTGCAGACCTTTTGGCCCTTTCCTTTGCTCCTTAGAACAGCATGAATTTAGATAAATGAAATAATGCAGTGGAATCCTTTTGCTTGTCCTGTGGAATTTGTTATATGTAAACAATTTTGTATGCATGTATGCCTTTTTCACGCAATTTTTTCTGTTAAATTACTCTAACCTTGGAGGATACTTATCTTGTACAACTGAATTGCGGATATTGTACTTCATACAGAAATAGTTAGGTCATACTGCACCATGACTAGGACTTGCTTACCGGAATTCCTTGTTCACCACATTGAGCACATTTTAGCTGTCACGGTATGACATGAGCATATCCAATCAACAACAGTCAGTTGTTTTTGCCCTTTTCAAAGTTACAATGAATGAACCATTTACAAATCTAGCACTGTTGGGCAAAGTAGAAAATGTATGATGTTTATGTTGCCAATTGTAAAGCTGTTGTTTTTAAAGTACTGCTCTAGAGTGATATTAATGATCCAGTAGTTTTATGCATGTAGTTTCCAATCTATTCAAATCCCACCTATGAAGATCTTTTCCAGTTTTTATTGAAAATTCACCAGAAAACTTGGCAGACTTGTTAATCCTGTGTGATTTTGGCTTAAAGTTGGAGTGTTGAATCTTTGTCTTTTTAATGTATTCCTTTTGACTGTTCCTGAGGTATTGTGAACAAAAGTGTTTCCCACAGGCTTCTTTCCAGTACACCATCAAGAAATGAAACTAAATTATTTTTTTCTTGAGTTTGCACCTTGATTTAATTTACAATTTAACTACAAACTGCTGTTTAGTTTTGCAGTGTTGGAGTGCACTTGCTGTTGTGGTACTGAAAGGTAGAGATCAGGGAAGTCCCCAAATGTTTGCCAAATTAAAATAACTAATTTAAATGACATGCTTTCTGGTAAAATGTGATATAATTAGTGAATTGGTTACCAGCAGAGCTGGTGGAACAGAAAACCAAAGGAGGTTTAAAAAAAATTGATGAATTCATGTTAGCAAATATGATTTGGGACTGTTGGTCTAGAATCACAATAAGGAACCTGATGGGAGATTTGGAAGTTTATACTAGACAGATCAATTGACTTCCACCTAAAAAAAAATACTGTATCACTTTTAAAAAAAATATTCTTTCACAGGATGTGGGTGTCGCTGGCTAGGTCAGCATTTGTTGCCCAGCCTGAATTGTTCTTGAGGTGGTGGGGGGTTGTCTTCTTGAAGTGCTGCAGCTCATTTACTGTAGGTACACCCACAGTGCTGTTAGGGAGGGAGTTTTAGTAATGACACAACAGTGTTGTGGGCAGTGGACCATTTAAATCCTGTTTACTAACACATTTACAGTCCCATTTTGTTTTTATAAGACCCTGCCAAATGCTTGAACTTCTCAGTTTCTTTCTGCTCAGTGTCTACCACTCCACCTTTAGATCATCTCTGGATGTTTCGCTTGTCTGAAAGGTGTCATGTAAATGGAAGTTCTTCTCTTGCCACACTATAGGATTTGTGAAACAAAAACAGAATTACCTGGAAAAACTCAGCAGGTCTGGCAGCATTGGCGGAGAAGAAAAGAGTTGACGTTTCGAGTCCTCATGACCCTTCAGCAGAACTGAGTATAGTTAGGAGATGGGTGAAATATAAGCTGGTTTAAGGTGGGGGGGTGGGGGGGTGGGGGGGTGGGTTGGGGGTGGGGGGGTGGGGGGGTGGGGGGTGGGTTGGGGGGGGGGTGTGGTTGTAGGGACAAGCAAGCAATGATAGGAGCAGATAATCAAAAGATGTCACAGACAAAAGGAACAAAGGGGTGTTGAAGGTGGTGATATTATCTAAGAAAATGTGCTAATTAAGAATGGATGGCAGGACACTCAAGGTACAGCTCTAGTGGACGTGGGGTGGAAAGACTGACAAGGTATTAGTTGTAGATTTAAAAATAATGGAAATAGGTGGGAAAAGAAAAATCTATATAAATTATTGAAATAAACAAAAGGGAGGGGGAAGAAACGGGGTGAGGATAGGGGGAGGGAGTTTAAGATCTAAAGTTGTTGAATTCAATATTCAGCCCAGAAGGCTGTAAAGTGCCTAGTCGCAAGATGAGGTGCTGTTCCTCCAGTTTGCGTTGGGCTTCACTGGAACAATGCAGCAAGCCAAGGACAGACATGTGGGCAAGAGAGCAGGGTGGAGTGTTAAAATGGCAAGCGACAGGGAGGTTTGGGTCTTTCTTGCGGACAGACCGCAGGTGTTCTGCGAAGCGGTCGCCCAGTTTGCGTTTGGAGCGACCACATAGCATTCACAAAAAAAGGAGGAATTGTCAGCTCAAATAGGAATAAATATGTATGATCTGATCGTCTTTACGTAGACATGGCTACAAGATGACACAGGCTGGGACCTGAATATTGAAGAGTACATGACATTTCAGGAGGACAGGAATCTAAGAAAATGTGGTGGGGTAACTCTGTTAATTAAGGATGCCATTAGGACGTTTGTGAAATGCGACCTTAAAGATCAAGATTTGAATCAGTTTGGGTAGAGATAAGAAATAGCAAAAATAAGAAGTCACTTCTGGAAATCTAAGTACACCACATCTACAGATTCCCATTTATCCACGTTGCATGATACTTCCTCAAAGATCTGTAATAAATTAGTCAAGCATGATTTCCCTTTCGCAAAGCCATGGGCAGAATCGTCCCAGATTTGTACTCAGTGCAGTAGTGGGCGGGAGAAAGGACATTTTACCCACCAGCCGCAATGGCGGCTTTTCACGCAGTATCATCCCAATCCCATCTTATTAATTATGCAGCCACAGGAAACATGCCGTCTTGCTGGCGGGTGGCCTCTGAATTGCCCGTCATGCTGTTACTACACTGTTTCTTCACTCTGGGTGCCATATCTAAACCGCAGCCGCGCACGCAATTTTCAATGCTTTCAGCCAGGACTGCTCCAGTGAAGACATGGCCCTGAAAGGTAGGAAGAGTTCTGTGACCTGTCATTGCAATGCCTTTTGGAGGCCCGCCGTGATGTCCTCCACCCCTGCTATGGCTGCAGAAGGTCCATTGATCTCACTACTCCGGCTTGGGAGGCGGTGGCAGTGGTGGTCAATGCCAGTGCTGCACAGAAGAGGTTTGCCATCCAGTGCAGAAAGAGGATCAATGATCTCATCCATGCCACCAGGGTAAGGCAACCATCTCATCACTAAACGCTCTCACTCACAAGGCCATCACACATTCACTGACATCTCACTCACTGCCAGCTCAAGGGACATCACCACTCCCTCACGTACACCCTCATCTCCATCTGGCCTCATCTCTGGAGACTGCATCCTCGGCCCACACCATTTTGAGGCTACATTTGCCCCACACACACCCTAGGATACACCCTCTGCTTCCCCAGTACAGCCCTTGCCCTGCAGCCTTTTCCCTTGCCTGGGGGCTCTTCTCCCCCTTCCCCAAGCAAACTGTAGCCCTGCAGCTGTTGAAAAGCCACCCCTGCCTTACGGATGGTCTGGCAGGTAGAGACCTGCCATTGAGGCCCCCTAAAAGTGATGTGGTGCTGCCTCCAAAGCCTGGCGCTGATGGTCGAGAGTGCTGCTGGAAGCAAGGTAGGCAAACAAACCTTGAAGTCCCGAACAAAGTGCAGCTCGCCAGGTGTACGTTGCTTATGTACAGTTATGAAACACGTCGGCGTGATTGCCCGGATGATCCAACGTGGGGGTATGATTCTGGCAGGCAGGGATTATAATTATATGCAGTTGTATTAAAATGACGTTCTCGACATCTGGTGTCAGGAAACACAGCCTGCCATTCTTGGATGGAGCGAATGATCGCAAGCTGGTTTCACAATGTCATGAAACTCATCTTTAGCCTTGCCGCTGTATTGTCTGCTCATGCCCACCATGATGCCTGACGTCATCAGGGATGTAAAATTCCAGTCCATGTTGACTCTATCTGATTGCATTAAGATTTTCTAAGTGTCCTGCTATAACCACCTTAATAATAGATTCTAAAATAAGGAAACGATGGACGCATTGAACAGAAACTTTGTGTCTGTCTTCACTGGAGAAGATGCAAATAACATCCCAGAAATAATTGTAAATCAAGAGGTGAAAGGGAGGGAGGAACTTAAAGCAATCACAATCATAAGGGAAAGGGTCCTGAGAATTTCTTTTAGAAATAAAGGCTGACAAGTCCCCAGGTCCCGATGGACTTCTTCCTAGGGTCTTAAAAGAAGTGGCTGCTGAGATAGTAGATGCATTAGTTTTAATTTTACAAAACTCCCTAGATTCTTAAAGGGCCTATCAGATTGAAAAATAGTGAATGTAGCTCCTTTATTCAAGAAAGTAGGGAGACAAAGCAGGAAATTACAGGCCAGGTAATCTAATGTATCAGGAAAAATGTTAGAATGCATTATTAAAGAGGCTATAGTAGGGCACTTAGAAAATCTTAATGCAGAGGCAGAGTTTTGTTTTTGTGAAAGGGAAATCGTGTGTGACAAACTTATGAGAGTTGAGGAAGTAACATGCAACGTAGATAAGGGGAACCTGTAGATGTGGTGTACTTGGATTTCCAGAAGGCATTTGGCAAATTGCCACACTAAAAGTTACTAAGCAAAATAAGAGCTCATGGTGCAGGGGGTAACATATTAGCATGGATAGAGGATTGGTTAACTAACAGGAATCAGAGAGTTGGGATAAATAGGTACTTTTCAGTTGGCAAGATGAAACCAGTGGAGTGCGACAGGGATCAGTGCTGGGACTTCAACCATTTACCAACTATGGTAATGACTTGGATGAAGGGGCCAAATGTTTGGTTGCTAAATTTGTTTTAGGCAGGAGAGTAAGTTGTGAAGAGGATGTTAGGAGTCTGCAAAGGGATGTAGATAGGTTAACTGAGTGTGCAAAAAATTGGCAGATGGAGTATAATGTGGGAAAATATGCACTTGTGTGTGCACTTGGGCAGGAAGAATAGAAAAGCAGTATATTATTTAAATGGAAAGAGATTGAAGAACACTGCGCTACAGAGGGATCTGTGTGTCCTTGTCCATGAATCACAGAAAAGCTAGTATGCAGATATGGCAAGTGATTAGGATTGCAAGGGGAATGGGATATAAAAATAGGGAAATTTTCCTACAGTTGAATAGGTCGTTGGTGAGACCATATCTGGAATACTGTGTACAGTTTTAGTCTCCTTATTTAAGAAAGGATATAATTGCTTTAGAATTGGTTCAGAACAGGCTCACCTGGCTGCTTCTTGGGATGAAAGGGTTATCCATTGAAGAAAGGTTGAGCAGGTTGGGCCTATACCCATCGGAGTTTAGAAGATTAAGAGATGATCTTATTGAAAGATATAAGATCCTGAGGGGACTTGACAAGGTGGATGCTGAAAGGATGTTTCTCCCTTGTGGGAGAGACTAGAACAAGGGGAGACAGTTTAAGAATAAGGGGTCTCCCATTTTAGACTGAGATGAACAAAAACTCCCTGTCAGAGGGTTGTTAGTCTTAAAAATATTCAATGCCTCCACTGCTGCCTGGGGAAGAGAATTCTGCAGACTGAGTTAGATAGATTTTTGATTGACAGTGTAGTCGAAGGGTATAGGGGCAGACGGGAAAGTAGAGGCCACAATCTCAGGTCAGCCATGATCTTATCAATTGGCAGAGTGGGCTTAAGGGGCCGAATGGCCTACCCCTAATTAAAATTCATATGTTTGTATGTCCAATTCCAATAAAAGGCAACCAGTCAGAAATGTTAACCCTTGTTTCTGTCTTCATAAATGCTATTTGACATGCTGAGTATTTGCATCATTTTCTGTTTTTATTTCAGATTTCCAGCACCTGCAGTATTTTGCTTTGTTCGTCTTAAAATACCTGTCATAAGACCTGATTTTCAGTTCCCCACTTGAGAGTGTATACACTGCTGAGCTGTCAGTGCAGCTGACATGTCCAACTGAAAAGATCAGGAATGTTTTTGTTGTCTGCTGTTCTGATGTAATATGTGATATTGAACATGCTAATTCTCATTAGCAATATAGTGTTGTGTTTCAATATTGACAGATTGTACTCATTGCTACTGGCACTACATCTGTTTGAAATCTACTGTTACAGTTACTCCTTAATGTTTGCTTTATTTATCAACACGCTCAATCTTGAGCAGTGTGCAACACAGATGGACGAACTGGTTTTGTACTTGATGGTCTCTTTATATCCAGGTTTGTGGATGAATGTACAGAACCAGTAACCAATCTGTAAAATGTAGAGTGCAAGTATATTCCATGGAGAAATGAGAAATCGGGAGTCCTTTAGAATTTTGAATGAGATTAAGCTTTGGTTATTGTTTTCCACATTGAGTGAAAAAGGAAGATATTGAAACACTCCTTTAAATGTAGAAAATTTACTAGATTGATGAAAGAAAGCATTTTTCCCAGTGAACAAAGATTTGAAACATCTTTACCAATTTTACCTTTCTCACTAATGCAATGAAAGATTTTTTTTAAAACTAAATGGAAACTTAATAAAGAAAAAAAATCAAACTCTTGTGTTTTCTAAAGTATATGTGCCTTGATGGCAAGCTAAATAAAATATTTAACTTAAGTTTAAAGCAAGGTTTATGGTTTTGTTCTTGAGTAGCTCTGTGTTCCTGCTATGTTCGGCATGACTCATTACACCCAGGCAGAAGGTGATTCAGTGAAACACTTGTGTATCCTACACCTTTAGAAACCAATGATAAGTATTTTTCCATATCAAATTGCATAAGAAATGAGTATGACTTTTTATGGAATAAACTTTCATTAATTTGTGGCATATATTGTTACAAACGCTGGACTTTATAAGGTGGTTATGTTTTAAACTGTCCCACTTAATTCAAGGCAAAATAGTCATTTGGAGATGGTACTCTGCCCTCTCACAAAATCTGCCTGGAGATGAGCCCATCTGACCTGGTTGCCATGGGGACAAGGGTCCATGTCAAAACTTGGGTGCAAGTTGTAACGTCTGGACACAAAGGAGGCAGCTGGTCTTGCTGTGCCCAGACTCTCCGAGTCAGTCAGTCAGAGAGATTTTGAGAAGAAGACCTGTAATAGATGGTGCTATGCCCAGCAGAGAAAAAGGACTGTTTTCACGCTAACCACCAAGCAGAATGCTGGTGAGGCCAGATGCCCTGTTTGAAGAAACAATGTAATGAAGAGTTAAAGACCAAGGAGTTGCCAAAGTGTGCCTTGCTACTGGAAGCCCGTTTAATAATGCTCAGGACACTTAGAAGATTGAGTGAAGGGCCATTGTTTGAAAGGACACCAGAAGGTTCACCCTGGTGAGGCAGGGAGGAGAGATCCTGTTAAAGCCTTGGGGGGAGGGGGGGAGAGCTTGGGAATTTATACACAAGATTACAATTCTGCTGAGTGTGTGGTTTAATGTATAAACATGGTGTGAAGTTTTGTGTTGTGTTAAGTTAATGAGGAATATCTTTTCTGTAGTTTAGCATATTAGTTGCCTACTAAGTAATGTTTAGTCACTGATTTTAGTTCATTTGTTACAGTAAAAGCCTTAAAACTCTGAAATCTTGTGAGACTCTGCATTGGTCGCTGGGAAATTTACATCTCTTTAAAGGTTATCTGTCTCCATGGGGGTTGTAACAATATTTAGGGGTACAAAATTACCTAAATGGACCTGAGTAGGATGGTGCTTCAACATGGTCAAGCAATAGCATTTGGTAGGATGGAAGAGTGGAACACTCCTGTCTGCGGTGGGGTGTCAAATTACAAGGCAGCTCAGATTTGGCTGCTTTAGAGTATATCTCAAGTGTACTGTCTTGCTTTAGAATTGTTTCTTGATCAAGGAAAGCTTTGACAAATCTTAGAACTGAGGAAGAGGAGCAAAATAAATCATTACTGCAGCTACCTTTATCCTATATTGTATTGTTTCACCTAAGAAAAAACACAGTTGGTGAAAATGACAAAATGTTATTCCCTACTATTGAAAAAGGCGTTCAATTTTCTTAACTGGAAGACTAGCACAGGTACTCATTGTATGACCGAAAGACCTTTGGTGGCTATTTCATCTATGGTTTTTGCACCACTATTGTGTTTTGGGGCTTCTTCATGGCCTGCTGACAGTGGGACATTCAGCTGATATTCAGCAAAGGAGGGTAAGGGCTTGGTGTTAAAATTGACATTTCTTGGTAACTATAGGAAGAGAAGTGTTAGGAGCAGGAGGCAAGAAGTGGGTAGCTGGTGAAACTCTTGCCTTATTCAACTTCATAGTGTGAAAAAAACACTCACTTGCATTATTATCACAACTGAAACAATTCTGTATTTGTTAGTGTAATGTAAAAATGCCATTACTGTTTTTTTTTCTCCCCTCTGCCTTGTCTATCCTCATCAAGGGTACTGTTTACATAAACCTCTGAGATCCCCACCTCCTGATATTACCTCCCAATGCTTCTAACCTACTCCCACCACCCTGATGTTCCAATCATGCCATTGTTAACTCAAAACTTGAGCTCCACAGTATCTTCCTTCTAGCCTCCCTCAGGGTATACATCCTATACAACCACCAACCCATTGAGATAATAAGTTGCACACGTCACTGTTTTGTCAACCTTCACTGAACTGATTTTAAAGGTCTTGTCCTCAATCTCTCCATGACTTTTCTCTATCCTATCTTTTAATCTCCACCTTCCTTCTGACATGTGCTCTCTGCTGACCTGATTCTGATCTAGTGTACTTTTTCCTGCACTCTACCACTTATGAGGCCTTTAGCCAACATGCTGCTACACTGTTAACTCTCTCCAAACTCTCTTGCTACCACTTTTCTCCTCCAAAACACAAGACCTTATTATCTGTGTTTCTGGCCACATGCTCTAACTACTTAGCTGCTTTCTGTTCAGTGTGCACCACTCCACCTTTAAATCATGAGACCATAAGACTTAGGAGCAGAAGTAGGCTATTTGGCCCATCAAGTCTGCTCTGCCATTCAGTGAGATCATGGCTGATCTGATAATCCTTAACTCCACTTTCCTGCCTTTTCCCCATATCCCTTGATTCTTTTACTGATTAAAGATCTGTCTGTCTCAGCCTTGAATATACTTAACAACCCAGCCTCTACAGCCCTCTGCGGTAAAGAATTCCACAGATTCACTACCCTCTGAGAGAAGAAATTCCTCCTCATCTCTGTTTTAAATGGGTGCCCCCTTACTCTGAGGTTATGCCCTCTGGTCCTGGACTCTCTCACAAGGGGAAACAACTTCCCAGCATCTACTCTGCCAAGCCTTCTAAGAATGTTATGTTTCAATAAGGTTGCCTCTCATTCTTCTAAACTCCAGTGAGTACAGGCCCAACCGACTCAACCTCTCCTCATAAGAAAATCCCTCCATCCCCGGGATCAACCTAGTGAACCTTCTCTGGACTGCCTACAATGCCAGTATATCTTTGCTTAGATAAAGGGAGCAAAACGTTTCACAATATTCTAGGTGTGGTCTAACTAGTGCCTTGTATAATTTTAGCTATTTTTATACTCCATTCCCTTTGAAATAAAGGCCATTTGCCTTACCTATTACCTGCTGAAGTTGTATGCCAGCTTTTTGTGATTCATGCACGAGGACCCCCAAATCCCTCTGTGCTGCAGCTTTCTTCAGTCTTTCTCCATTTAAGTAATATTCAGCTCCTCTGTTCTTCCTGCTAAAGTGTATAACCTCACATTTTCCCACATTGTATTCCATCTGCCAAGTTTTTGCCCGCCTGCTTAACCTGTCTTTATCCCTCTGTAGACTCTTTCTGTCATCCTCACCACTTGCCTTCCCACCTATTTTTGTTTCATCCGCAAACTTGGTGATAGTACATCACTTCCCTTATCTGAGTCGTTAATATATATATTGTAAATAATTATGGCCCCAGCACTGACCCCTGTGGCACTCCAATAGTTACAGGTTGAAATCCTGAAAATGTCCCCCCGTATCCCAACTCTCTGTCTGCTATTAGTTAGCCAGTCCTCTATGCATGCTAATATACTACCCCCAACACCCTGGGCTCTTATCTTATTAAGTAGCTTTGTGTGGTACCTTATCGAACATCTTCTGGAAATCCAAATATATTACATCTACTGGTATCCCTTTATTTATCTATCTTGTTATCTCCTCAAAGAATTCTATTAAAGTTGTCAGGCATGATTTCCCCTTCATGAAGCCAAGCTGAATCTGCTTGATTATATTATGCATTTCTAAATGCTCTGCTATTACATCCTTTATAATAGACTCTAACATTTTTCCAATGACAGATGTTAAGCTAACTGGTCTATAGTTACCTGTTTTTTGTCTCCCTCCCTTTTTGAATAAGGGTGTTACTTTGGCAGTTTTCCAACCCTCTGGGATTTCTCCAGAATCTAAGGATTTGTGGAAGATTACTACCAGTGCATCCAGTATCTCTGCAGCTGTTTCCTTCAATATCCAAGGATGCAACCCATCAGGTCCAGGTGACTTATTGGCCCTTAGTCCCATTAGTTTCCCTAGTATTTTTTCTCTAGTGATGGTTGTTATATTTATTTCCTCACCCCTCCCCTCTTTCTCCCCCCCCACCCCTTTTGCCTCATGATTATTTAGTATTTTTGGTTTGTTATTAGTATCTTCTACCATGAAGACTGATGCAAAGTATTTATTTAGCTCCCCTGCATTTCCTGGTTCCCCATTATTATTTCCCCAGCCCCATTTTCTAAGGGGCTAATAATGATTTTGGCCTCTCTCTTCCTTTTTATTTATTTAAAGAAGCTCTTACTGTCCATTTTTATATAACTTGCTATTTTACCCTGAGTTTATTTTCTCCCGCTATTATTTTTTTGGTCACCTCCTGTTGGTTTTTAAAACTTTCCCAATCCTATGGCTTACCACTAATCTTTGCGACATTGTATGTTTTTTCTTTCACTTTGATACTATCCTTAACTACCTTGGTTAACCATGGTTGGTTTATCCCTTTCCTACAGTCCTTCTTCATCACTGGGATATATCTTTGTTAAGAGTCATGAACTATTTTCAACATCTGCCATTGTTCATCAACCGTCTTTTCTGCTAAACTCATTTCCCAGTCCACTCCAGCCAATTCTGCCCTCATTCCTTTGTAATTACCCTTATTTAAGTTTGGCACAGTTATTTCCAAACTAAGTTTCTCACTCAAACTGAAAGCTAAATTCCATTATGTTATGGTCACTGTTTCCTAGGGGATCTTTTACTTTGAGATCATTTATTAAACCTGCCTCATTACACATTACCAGATCCAAAATAGCCTGATCCCTGTTTGGATCCACAACATATTGTTCTAGGAAACAGTCCCGAATACATTCTATGAATTCTTGCTCATGGCTACCTCTGCCAATTTGATTTTCCCAATCTACATGATGATTAAAGTCACCCATGATTAATATACTGCCTTTTTTACATGCCCTCATTATCTCCTGATTTATTCTCTACCCTACAGCAGAGCTACTGAAGAGGGCCTATAGTCTACTCCCAGCAGTGTCATCTTCCCCTTGTTATTTCTTACCTCCACCCATATGGATTCCACATCTTCCGATCCAAGATCATTTCTTGCTATCGTACTTATTCCATCTTGTACTAGCAAAGTTACCCATCACCCTTTCCTTCCTGCCTATCGTTTTGAAAAGTCACATATCCCTGAATATTTAGTTCCCAGCTTTGATCTCCTTGTAACCATGCCTCTGTAATGGCTATAAGATCATACCCAGTAACCTCTATTTGTGCCGCTAATTCATTTATTTTGTTCTGAATATTATGTGCATTTAAGTAAAGAGCCTATTAATTTTGCCTTTTTACCATTTTTTCCCCCTTTGACCCTTTTTTCTGCTTTTTTTAATGTTTGTACACTCTGCCCCTTCCTGTCACACTCTGGTTATCATTACCTAAGTCGCTGTCCTGCAATGCCACCATATCCTTATGCTTTGTAAGCCTACTTATCCCTTCTCCAGACCCCTCCCTCCCCCTTCTTTATTTAGTTTAAAGCCCTCTCTACAGCCCTAGTTATTCGATTCGCCAGGACACTGGTCCCAGCATGGTTCAAGTGAAGCCATCCCACCGGAACAGATCCCTCCTACCCCAGTAGCGATGCCAGTGCCCCATGAACTGAAACCCATTGCTCCCACACCAATCTTTGAACCACCCATTTAACTCCTTGACTTTACTTACCCTATGCCAGTTTGCCCGTGTTTAAGGTCGTAATCCCGAGATTATGACCTTGGAAGTTCTGCTTTTTAATTTAGCTCCTAACTGTTCAGATTCTTTCAGCAGAACCTCCTTTCTAGTCCTATAAATGTCATTGGTGCTGACGTGGGTAATGATAACTGGATTCCCCCCCACCCCGCCACTCCAAGTTCCTCTCCAGCCCTGAGGAGATGTCCTTAACTCTGATACCGGGCAGACAACTGCCTTCGGAACTCTCACTCACGGCTGAAGAGAACAGCATCTATCCCCCTAATTATACTGTCCCCTACCACTACTACAGTCCTATTTCCTCCCCCCACTTGAATGGCTCCCTGTACCATGATGCTGTGGTCAGTTCGCTCATCCTCCCTGCAGTCCCCGCTCTCATCCACACCGCTTGCAAAAACCTCATAACTGTTGGACAATTGCAGGGCTGAGGCTCCTTGAACGCTATCTCCTAGGTCCCCATACGTGCCTCACCTGCAGTGACACTTTCCTGTCCCCGATCACAGACCAGATTCGAATTATCTAACCTGTGGGGTGTGACTGCCTCCTGGATCAAAATGTCCAGGTGACTTTCCCCCTTCCTGATGTGGCGCAATGTCTGCAGCTCAGACTCCAGCTCCTTCAACTCAGATCCGAAGTTCCTCGAGCTGCAAACACTTACTACAAATGTGTTTGCTCCGGATCACCTTGGTGTCCAGCATTCCCCACATGCTGCAGCAGCAACACATCACCCATCCTGCCATCGCTATCTTATGTTGTCTAATTTATTAATTATTTACCCTAGTAGCCCTGCTCTTTACACTTTATTGAAATTAATTATTTAAATCAGTATCGATCTTATACTTAACAAGCTATTTTTATGAAAGTGAAAGTAAAGACTAGAGATCTAAACACTAGCTATAGACCTTAATTTTAATCTAGAGACTAGAAATACTCACCAATCAGCTGCTCTCCATGCTCTTTTTAAATGAAGCCTCCCCACTCTTTGTTTTAAACGAAGTCCACACACACACACACCCACTCTCTGTTTTAAATGAAGTCCACGCTCACCCGGTCTTTGTTTAAATCACCTTTGGCTCTTTTGTTTACATCTAAGGTGCATTGTAAATGGGAGTTCTTCTTTCCCCAGACTTTGGGACTTATGGTTTTTGTTTTACTTCTCTCACTGGAGAATAAGAAAATGGAGGTAAAGCATGAGTGAAAGGGCTTCTTCTATGTTAATGGAGACTATTCACTTGTGTTGAATTTAGGAGCAGTCATGCCTCGATAACAATGTGTCCTTTCTCTTGCTGCGGATGAGAGAAATGAACATGCATATATTGCTTACTTGTGCTGGGGTCTCCCATCAAATGTGAAAGTATTGGTAGGCCTACAAATAGCAGTTAGGGAGATATCTCCAAGCAGTAGCAGTCAAATTTGGATTTAGTTTTGCAGGGTGAGATGGAAATATTTCCCCTGTGTGTCTATAAATAAATTTATGGTGACTTACCAGCCACTTTCAGCAAGTTGGAGAGAAATCTTCCAGTTGGTCTTTTGGTGATTTTTGAAAATGAGTATTCCAGAAAGGCTATCTGTACCTGTCATATTTTCAAGAAGTTTAGGAAAAATTGCAAACTTTTACAGCTGAACTTTGTTTCTCATGTGGCATTGTTTCTCTCAACTTGGGTTTTGTTAAAAACACATTTGCAGTTTGGAGTTCATTAGCATATTGCAAGGTCTGTGTAATAGTTGCTGGGATTGCGAGAGTTCTTCCAGCAGAACAATCCTAAATTGAACAAAGGCGGGAAAAATATTGGTAGAAATGACGGTGTGTATGGTTTGGGGCATGTGGTCGGGGTAGGTAAGGCAGGCATGAGGAGGAAAGAGAAGCAAATGGAAAGGATCTTTAGTTCTTGGATCTTCATCTTACTAATCAGACTATTGGCTGCAATCCATGTCCCTCTGACTAATTTTCTGGCATCTTTCTTGTGTGAATACCCAGATAACACTTTTGTATTCTGAAAGTCAAAGGAAGCAAAAATAGAGGTTTTTTTTTTACTTTGATTTCTAACGTACTCTGTACACTTCACATGTTTTGTCTGTTTACTAATATTTACCTTTCTCTTCAGTTCTGTTCACAGGGTATGATTAAGAGCCTGGCTCAGTTTCTAGTTCTCCCTTTTATATTAAAATTTTCTTCGCTGTATACTGGAATTCCTTCTGGTAAAACATTAGACTATAATGAAGGCAATTTTTGCTGAACTCTTTTTTGAGTTTGCAGACCAGCGGGATAATTGATTTGGGAAATAAAAGAACCATAAGTCCACTTTGGTGCCCAAATGCTGCAGCAAAGATAAGCAAGCACTACAGAGAGAACTCTGTTTTATATGTGTATGTACTGTTTATGTTGGGTTAGACGTTTGCAAAGTTATTTTACAAGTTAATTGATCATGAATTATTTGGCATCACTTATGCAAGAGTAAAACTTGTTTAAGTGTGACATGCAAATAAAGCTGGTTCTGTTGTACCAACAAAAACATATTACCCACAATAACAACTTGTGTTTATATAACATCTTTTAACATGAGAAAACATCCTGAAGCACTTCACAGGAGCATTATAAAACAAAATTTGACATCGAGCCACATAAGGTGATGTTAGGGCAAATGGCCAAATGTTTAGTCAAGGAGGTAGGTTTTATGGAGCGTCCTAAAGGAGATGAGAGAGGTGGAGAGGTTTAGGGAAGAAATTTCAGTGTTTAGGACCTAGAGAACAGAAAGTATGGCCACCAATAGTGGAGCAGTTAAAATAAGGGATGTTCAAGAGGCCAGAATTAGATGAGTGCAGATATATCAGTGGGTTATGGGGCTGGAAGAGATCGCAGAGACAGAGGGTTGAGACAATGGAGAGATTTGCAAATATGGATGAGAATTTTAAAGTAGGGTTGTTGGTAACTAGGAACCACTGTAGGTCAGCAAACACAGGAGTGATGGGTAAACGGAACTTGGTGCAAGTTAAGACATGGGCAGCAGAGTTTTGGAGGACCTCAAGTTCAGGGAGAGTAGAATGTGGGAGTCCAGCCAGAAGTGCACTGGAATGGCCAAGTCGAGAGCTAACAAATAAATGGATGAGGATTTTCAGCAGCAGATGAATTGAGGCAGGGGAGAGCTTTGGAGAAGGTTTGGCCTGATGGATTATGAGAATGAAGGCACATGGCAGAGGCAGCTGAGAGAGCCATAGAATGGTTACAGCACAGGAGGAGGCCATTTGGCCTGCCGTGTCCGTGCTGGCTGTCTGCAAAAGCAACTCAGCTAGTTCCACTCCCCCACTCTTTCCCTGTAGGATGGTCTCAATCTTAGTGACGAAGTTTGAACTTGCACTTGTTGGAGGATAGGGTGGAGAAGAAGATGATTTGCAGTGAATAAAATAACCCAGGCATTATCTTTGCCTCCCAGGATGACCCTGGAATAGTGAGCAGTATTAGCAGATGCGAGAAGGACCTGATAATGCTCTATGATGTCTATCCAGATCTGGTAATGAATGGCTAGGCTAGTTGCCTGCCATATCCATTCAAGTCTGCAATCCTGGACTTGAAGGAGTGGAGATGAGGGCTGTACTAGGTGGGGGAACAACCAGGGTGAGAGAGAGAGAGTCATGGATTTGTTGGGTACTATGACATTAAAAATGGAGGCAAGGACGCAGCTGAGCAAATCAGTAGTTGCAGAAGTATTGTGATGAAGAGATGGTCAAAGGCCTGCAATTGGGATTTTGAAGGCACAGTTGAAAGTGAATTGGTGAGGAATGCTTCTTTCCTGGACACACAAGGATTTAGGGTTGGGAATGGAAGGGGAAGGTGGGTGGAGAGTGATAAAATGAAGTGATCAGAGGGAGCTTATCTGTGGTGGATATGATGGAAGTAATGAGGCCTTGCCTGTGAGATGGCAAGGCCAAGGGGGTGGCATGAATATAGTGTGGGGAATTTACATGGGGGAGAGATTAAGGGAGGGTGAGGGCAGTGAACTCAGAGGAGACAGCGTGATGAATTGAGTTGGAGGTTGAAGTGGAGGAAGAGAAGTTGCTCAGTACAGAGACTTAGGGAGGAAGCAGCGAAAGAGATCTCAGTGAGAAAATATTTACGCTGCTATAGTGGGTAGTAGAGAACAAAGATTTTAAATGAGTGGCAGGAGGGGTGAAACAAGATGAGATGATCAAAGGACGAGAAAGTGCCAGAGGAGTAGGAGGGCAGACCAAGGTGAGATCTGGTGATGAGCCACTCTACCATCGCAATGGTCTTGGTGGGGAAGTGAAGGAAGGTATAGCTAGCTGGGTTGGCTTTGTTTAACATGGAAGGTGTCATCACCCCTCAGCCAGGTGTCTGCCATGGCCCTGATGTTGTTACAATCATGCACCATAAGTTCATGGATGGCAAGGGCCTTATTCACAAGTGACCAGACAAACAGGAGGGAGAGGTACAGCGAGAGTTGCTTGGCTGGCTGAGTCCATAGGGTCAGTAGTGGGAAGATGACATGGAGATGGGTCAGATTAGCTTACCATTAGCATTCTGCTAATCTTTTATCTTTAACTACCCTGAATTCAATGGATGCATCCTTTTTTGTGCTTTATTATCTACTGGCCTACAAACTTGCAAAAAATAGTCATTACAAAAATAGTCATCATAATTTGTACAAAAGCTTTCTAACCTATGCCCTTATAATACACTTCCTGCAGCTTGACTCTGCTTTCTTAGTGCATAGCGAATATCCTGAATTTGCCATCCGTAATCAAAGTCACTTCAACTGTGTCATTAAATAATAAAAAAAAAATGATGTGTGATGTTCCATTTGTGCCATGTGGTTTCACATATTTTTGATGCTTTCATTATATTGATACAGCTTTCAAAAATGATATTAAAATTTACTTTCTTTCAGCCTACTTATGCAAGCCCGAAGACAATATTTACAACATCGACTTTACCCGATTTAAAATTCGAGACATGGAAACTGGGACTGTTTTGTTTGAGATTGCCAAGCCACCAACCTCCGGTATGTTGCCACCTGGGAGAAAGCTCCTGCACTCCATCAGGTTGAAAGGTTTTGGATGGCTTTCATGAACATAACCCACATTAAATATGGTTTAACACAGCTGGCTTTCATCAGTGGCTCAATGGCTTTAATTACTATTTAGTATGTCTCCATCTTTTAAGCTTTAATGCGCACCTGCATCCAGTGAATTGTGGACTTCTATGAAACTTCTAAAATGTTCACTTAGCAACTTAGCCATGAAATATACACTAATACCATAATGGAGCTACCTGATTGTTAGGACTAATTGTTTTACTATATTTTATTTTTATTTTAAACCTATTTTAAAAGCAAAATGCTTGCCCTCTCTCCCTCCCTCCCCCTCTCCCTCTTTCTCTCTCTACCCTTTTGCTCTTTTACTTTTTAGTGTATTCAATTCTAACTATTTTTTAAGTTTGAAAAGTTTTTATTTATTTTCCAGTGCTTTCTTGGTCCCACTAGCCAGTGCTTCCCAAATGTTTTCCCCACTATGACTCCATTTTGTAGCTTGAAAATTGCTGTGACCCCAGTGTGAGCCAGATGGGCAGATAGAGCTGAAGAGAGTGGGGAGAGCTGAGAGAGCAGGGTGGATATAGGGGATCTAGTGGGATTTAGGGGAGAACTGAGAGAGCAGGGGCTTTTTGAACTGCAGGGTTTTTATAGAAAAAGCATCTACCTTTTCACTGGCTTTTTTGGAACAGGGATCAGGCCTCAAGTATCGGTCAGTTAGGCCGTGCCCACCACTAAACAAGCCATGAGGATTTAAAGGGGCCTTGCAGCTATTGCTGCCTCAGGGTTTGCGACCCCAAAATTTCATCTCGCCACCCCACTGGGGCCATGACCCACAGTTTGGGAAGCCTTGCACTAAACTATATGATTACATGTGGGTGATGTGTTCTGAAGTTTAAATGCTATAATGAAGCAGTTATTTTCAGTTGTAGTCTGTGACAAGTGAACTTATTTTCCATTTTAAGATCCAAACTTTTGTGTCAAAATACATAATATTCACAAAAACTGAACAGGCACTGCTTTCTACAGTTGAATGTTCAGATATTTTGTGGAAACTATAAAATTATAATTGGTTCAAAGTACCCAGGGGCAAATTGAGGCACACAGCTGTAGGTTTGCAAATTACATGACTTCTGCTTTGTAATCTAAGCCTCAGTTGTGTGCATCTGTATAGCTACTGAGCTTTTTCAATTATTTACCTGAAAGATTATATACATTTATATACATTTATATATAAATTTTAATATATATTTGGAAATAAACTGGCTCAATTAGTGCATCAAATTTAATTTGATGTCTGAGGCCTTTTACAGTTACTAAGGCTTGTTAAGAGAGTAATTGTATTAGACTATTTGGAAACTCTTGAGCAAACTGGTACACTAAAATTTTCTATTAAATTGGCGTTTACCATAGTACATAAAATATATTTTATTTGGCTCCTTCAGTACCTCAGTAACTAGTCACACATATCAGGAGCGTGCCAAATTTAACACAATTTGCACTCAATGAGCTGATCTCAGCTGGGTCTGATACAACTTGGTTTTTTGGGGGTGGGGTTGTGAGATGCTTCTGATATGCTAACCAGCGACCCCTGGTGAAGTGGCACATGTGAACTTCCAGTGGTGTCTTGCTCACCAGCTCTTCCCCCACTCCCCCTTTCCCCTGTTTACCCACTTCTCACCGCTTCCCTGCTATTAAATATTTTATCCACTGCTCAACTGTGAATGCTCATCTATGAATCGTGGCTACTTGGGTTGGTACTGAAGGGTACCTTGAACAATCAAAGGTACTGAATTTACATTTCCCTTTCAGAGCTAGAAGAAGACAATGATGATGAAAATGGAGAGATGGATTCCAGTTCTGGGCGTTTTGTTCGTTATCAGTTCACTCCTGCCTTCTTGAAACTGAGAACAGTTGGTGCAACGTGAGTTGTACATTTTATTATTTCTAGCAACCTTAAAATTGAATCACGAATATCTTTTGAGGCTTTCATGAAACATAGCTTGCACCTTGATACCATCAGTTACTAGAAAGAACCCAGCCATACCTGAGATTATGTTCCATATTGATTCGTCTCTCCTGACAGCCAGCTTAACAATGGTTTTTTTTATTAATTCATGGGATTGCTGGTTAGGCTAGCATTTATTGCCCATCCTTAATTGCCTTGAGAAGGTGGTGGGGAGCTACCTTATTGTACTGCTGCAATACATGTGGTGTAGGTACACCCATATGCTGATAGGGAGACTGTTCCAGGATTTTGACCCAGTAACAGTGAAGGAATAGTTCCAAGTCAGGATGGTGAGTGCCTTGGGGCTGATCTTCCAGGCGGTGGTGTTCCCATGTGTCTGCTGCCCTTGTCCTTCTAGATGGTGGCGGCTGTGGGTTTGGAAAGTGCTGTCTAAGGAGGCTTGGTGAGTTCCCGCAGTGCATCTTGTAGATGGTACACACTGTTGCCACTGTACATCGGTGGTGGAGGGAGTGAATGTTTGTGGATGGGATGCCAATCAAGCGGGCTGCTTGAGTGCATTTAGATGGACAATTAATGCTGTCTGCAATTTTGTCACATATGTTTCCCCTGGAAACCTGTAGACTTCTCACCCCCAACCCCATATTTTTTTGGGTTGAATATGCTCTGTTTCAATTCTCTCCCCTGCCACCGCCCCCCTGCCCAGCCACCCCCTCACCCACAATTGTTTTAATCACCGTGTGTAGCATCATGAGGTGAACCAGTGTCATTAGCATTTAAATCTCCCAATCATTTTACAATGCTGGGGCTAAAATCAGGATTGGTAACAAGCTGCCAAGTCAGAACTATGGAGTCTTCATTATTGCCTTTCTGCTGAATCTACAGGTCCTCATTTTGTGCTGGTTCTTGATTGTTTAAAAAAAGTGTTTGCACCTTTTAAGTTCAGTTACAATAGGACAATATATACCATAAATATATTGGACCTAAAATTCCAGGGCAGAACAAGAACACAAATCAGATCACAAATTAAAAATAAATCACATGGGGATGGATTTGAGGCAGGTGGGCTAGAATATGGGATGGGCCACAATTCCACTGGGTCTCCTATCTTTTTTGCATGGTGTTATGATCCCATTAAAAACTGTTAACGTTTATAGAGAAATCTGAATGCCCAGTGATTTACTGAAAGAAATTATGCCACAAACCACAAGTTTTTAAACAAAAACAGACTTCATTGCATATATCAAAATTAAAGAAAATAAGCACTACTAACAGCATCCCTTTCCCCACCCACCTCCAAGCCCAAGCATTCCCTTATCTTGCAAAATCTTGAAGGTTCATTTATTATTCCAGGCACCAACCCTGAGTTATGCCACAGCCCTCCAGAAGTCACTTTGATTTCTCCTCCATATTTCAGCTATTCTCTGAGGTATGAAATTTCATGGGGATTCTTCCTTTAGCTTTGGCTAAGTGATTCTCCAATTTTTCTTCAAAAACCTCATGACTGTGGACTCTTTAGTTCAAGCATGGGCTTCACTGCCTTCTTGCTTAGAGATTTAAACATCAGAAGCACCCCTAGTTCCTAACGGCCCCCCATACTCCCACAGCTGATTCCCAGCTCCTGGCAGATGCTTTCTCCCTGTCTCTTCCAAGCTAACTGACTGCTGGCTGCTTGCTTCTATGTTTCAAAAGCACGCGCACACAGTTACATTATACAAAAGAACCTTCTAACGCTCGCAGCTCATATCCATGACAACACGGCATACTTTGCGATGTTCCCAAACAGAAATGTAAACAAATTATTTTTACCTTCGCCACAACTCTTTGATTCTGTAACTCGTATGAATAATCTCTCATGGAGTTTACAACCCTCTTTCCCAGAAATGATCACCATTCCTTGTTTCCCAACTGCCTCTAGCTTCTTCTCATCTGGGAACTACACAGACACTTTAAATATTTTATTGTGTCAAGACTAGACCTTCTGGCTCCATTACAAGCCCAGAGATGGGTCACTCATTGTTCAAATTCTCTTCACTGCCAACCCTGTTCTGCAGAATAAACAGAGGTTACTGTTTAAATGTAATTAACCCAGGCTTGTTTGATTTTCATTCAATTTTAGGGTTGTTTCCTTGGTTCTTAATCATGCTTTTCTATTTATCTTACATTTAATACTTTAATTTCCAACCAAAGAGTTATATTCCTAATGTTAGGAACTAGAGATGGTTTTAAGTAAGCTATATTACTATTTGTGGGTGTTAGGAATAAGATATAGCTTTAAATTTAATTTATACATTTTTTTATTTGTCTGTTAAGAAAGGTGAAACGTGGACAAAAACAAAATTACCTGGAAAAACTCAACAGGTCTGGCAGCATCGGCGGAGAAGAAAAGAGTTGACGTTTCGAGTCCTCACGACCCTTCAACAGAACTGAGTATAGTTAGCAGCGGGGTGAAATATGAGCTGGTTTAAGGAGGGGGGAGAGAAGTTGAGGGGGGTGGGGTGGTGGTGGTTGTAGGGACAAGCAAGCAGTGATAGGAGCAGATAATCAAAAGATGTCACAGACAAAAGGATCAAAGAGGTGTTGAAGGTGGTGATATTATCTAAGAAAATGTGCTAATTAAGAATGGATGGCAGGACACTCAAGGTACAGCTCTAGTGGGGGTGGGGTGGAAAGACTGACAAGGTATTAGTTGCAGATTTAAAAATTTGGTCTCTCCAAACGCAAACTGGGCGACTGCTTTGCAGAACACCTGCGGTATGTCCGCAAGAAAGACCCAAACCTCCCTGTTGCTTGCCATTTTAACACTCCACCCTGCTCTCTTGCCCACATGTCTGTCCTTGGCTTGCTGCGTTGTTCCAGTGAAGCCCAACGCAAACTGGAGGAACAGCACCTCATCTTCCGACTAGGCACTTTACAGCCTTCCGGGCTGAATATTGAATTCAACAACTTTAGATCTTAAACTCCTCCCCCCCCCCCATCCCCACCCCGTTTCTTCCCCCTCCCTTTTGTTTTTTTCAATAATTTATATAGATTTTTCTTTTCCCACCTATTTCCATTATTTTTAAATCTACAACTAATACCTTGTCAGTCTTTCCACCCCACGCCCACTAGAGCTGTACCTTGAGTGTCCTGCCATCCATTCTTAATTAGTACATTTTCTTAGTTAATATCACCACCTTCAGCACCTCTTTGATCCTTTTGTCTGTGACATCTTTTAATTATCTGCTCCTATCACTGCTTGCTTGTCCCTACAATCACCCCCCCCCCCTCAACTTCTCTCCACCCCCCCTTAAACCAGCTTATATTTCACCCCTCTCCTAACTATACTCAGTTCTGTTGAAGGGTCGTGAGGACTCGAAACGTCAACTCTTTTCTTCTCCGCCGATGCTGCCAGACCTGCTGAGTTTTTCCAGGTAATTTTGTTTTTGTTTTGGATTTCCAGCATCCGCAGTAGTTTTTTGTTTTTATCTAAGGTGAAACCTGGGTTTGGTTTCAGTTTAGAGTGTTTGAAAGATGGAGCCAGCAAGTCTGGGGGCCTGTTTGCCTACATGCATTCTTAATGAAGTTTTACAACTATTACAGTGAAGGGATGGGTTACTAAGGGGTTAGTAGTTAGGGAAGTGAAGAGGTAGAAAAAAACTGTGCTGTTGCCTCGCAACAGAGGATCAGAGAGACCCACAGAGAGAGACAAGAAAAACAGTTTTTAGTTTCAGTTGGTGTGTGTATCACTGAGTGAAGACAAAAAAGGTTGAAGACACTCTGTAGCTGGAAATGATGCCAGACTGCTGACAAAATTAGTTTAAGGAACTCATATGTATTGCTCTAAAGTGAAAGTAATAGTGAGTTTAGAGTGAGTTTTCTGGACCTATCAAGGGAGATACCAATTGTGGAAGGACTTCGAGTGAATTCTCAGAAGTCTACTGAAAAAGAAACCCCTTTGCAACTGAACCAGCTCCAGCCTTGGTGTGGAAATAATGGTATCTCTTCACTGGCGTGTTGGGTATGTAAGGGTATTGCTGGGATAAAAGGGATAGCGTGAGTTTGAATTACTATTTCCTTGGTGTCTGTATTGAAATCTTTCCAACCCTTTTGTTGTCTAGTGTAATATAGTTAATGTCTCTTGTTTGATAAATGTTTTATCTTTTTATTAAAAAAATCAACAGCAGACTCCTGTGAATCTGTTTCAGTAAGTATCCTCCATGATTTAAAAAAATAAATTAAAAAAATTATGGTCTATCGAGCCAGGCTCCATTCTGGGCTCTGAGTTGTCCAGTAATAACATCAGCTGGAATCATAATGCTAAAACTAAAAGTTGTACCTCTAAAAAACAGAATTATGGAATCAGATATTTGTGCCTATCCCTTTCTCCCCTCATGTATTTGAAAGAAGCTATTGGATTGATATTAGGATATGCAGGAAAAGTGCAATCCACAGCTAAATTACTGTCTCCCAAACGGAGCACTAAGGAATTTGGGAGAGGGTCAATATGAGGCCATGCTCGTGACTGGAAGCCTCATTCTGCTTCAGTTCCAGTAATGGAGTGAAGCTCAAAGAATTTTGTCCTTTACGTATGTAAATCAATTCACAATTAGAAAAGTGCGGTTCTTCGCTATCGAATTGTACTGCTGGACAGTTGTGAATCTAGTTTATTGTGTGTACGATAGCTTACTGATTAATCCTGGAAACCATTCTCTTGCATCAGTTTGTACATTTCTGAAAGACGTAGAGCAAAGAAGTTTTGTTTTCAAATAACAATATACATGTTTGAATGTATTGAATACTATGTGTAAACCTGCAAGATAAAGCTGTTCTCACTTTCCAGCAGACATATCAGTAAATGGAAAAGCTGTTTTGTAGTTTAGGGTAAAACCTTTTGCTTAACAAAGTGAATAACAGTTACTTATTTGAGCATGCATGAATATAAATAATATTTGAAAAATAATTTATTTAAAATGATAAGTGGGTCTTTGCAATCACTCTGTTCCTCCATCTCTCTGTGGGTGTTGTCAACCCCTCCCCGGGCATCCACCACATTCACCTCCACTTGTCGCCCATGCTAGCGTCCTCCGACGTCCTCTTCCCCCATTCGCACCCTCCTGTGCCCTCAGACCCTCTCGTGTCCTCCGTGCCCTCTCTCCTGCCTGTCACATCCTACTGCGCCCTTGGCTACCCCTCGTGTCCTCGCACGCCCCCTCAGCTCCCCCTCATGCCCTTGCATGTCCTCTCAGCTCCTCCTCGTGCCCTCGCACGCCCTCTTGGCTCTCCCTCGCTTCCTCACATGCACTCTGGTCTCTTCCCCCGCCCCAGCGATAAAGTACAATTAATTAGTCTAGCTTTTTAAAATTTTACGTAGGATGTATTTATCAACCCCATTGTAAGGCCTTTTCCTGACTCTTTTAAGAAAATTTGTAAGCCTGCCAAGACTATTAAAATATATTTTTTTAATCCAATCAAATATTCTTGTTCTGCACAACAATGGTCCTTCTGTACCTGTGGAAAAATGTTGTAAGTGAAGCCCTTTCTAATACTTTATACCTGGGGCTGACAGGTTTATGGAATAATAAACTAGTCATGTGTAGTATCTTGTGCTGATTAGAAATTGTTATTTACTCTGTTGATGTAAGTTTAGTTTTCCTGACTTGCACTATTAAACATTTGAACAATTTCATCTGAAACATTGTTTTAAAAAAGCAAATGCTTTTGGCTGCAGAGTATATCTTCGTATTCCAACTCCTCCCTTCATGTTCTAAATTCCTTTCATTCATGATGGAAAAACCTTCCAAGGTTTTTTGATAATTTATAAGCGGTAGGAATTATGGAGGATTTTGAAAAAGGATAGTAAGGTGGGAGAAGTTTATCGAGAGAATTTGAGAGCGTGGAGCTTAGGTGGCTGCATCCACACCTGCCATTGGTGGGGCAAAGAGAAGAGCCAAGCACAAGAGTTCATAGGTAGGAGAGTTCAGAAGAATGGGTTATAGGACTGAATGAGGTTAAAGAAATGGGGAGATGCAAAACCATGGAAGAGTTTTAAAAATAATGATGCAAATTTTAAAGTTTGGCTCCTGGTCCACCAGTACTTCAGTGTCAATCAGTGGAAATATTGAATGAGTATTACTTGGAGATAGCGGCAGCAGAGTTTTGAATGAGTTGAAATTTGGAGTGTGGAGAATGGGAGACTGATTAGTTGAATCTGGAGGTGAAAAAAGAATACATGACGGTTTCAGCTGTAGACAAGCTGAGATGGGCCTCGTTCACCCTCTCTCAGGCTCGCACCCTCCTTCACCTTCTCCCTGGCATGTACACTACCACATCCTGTTCCGCACACCCACCCTCCCCCACCCTGTTCCCGAGTTGTGCCCTCTCCCACCCTCATCCTCCTCCACCTTTTCCCCTGCTCACCTCTTCCCCTGCCCTCTTCCCCGCATGCCTCTTCCCCTGCCCGCTCACCTCCTGGCCCACCAACATATGCTATGGAAGTAGGCAGCCTTTGTAATGGAGAGGATATAGGATCAGAAGCTCACCAGAGCATGGAGGCTGTGAGCAGTCTGGTTTGACCTGAGCATAATTTTGGAAGAGTGGTGGAGGTTCAGTGTTATTGGTGTACATTTGGAGGCTGACCCCATGTTGTGCATCATCCCACAGATTTGGGAGGTGATAATTGCCTTCAGGGGCTTTAGACACCATCCAGAGATTGGAGATGGGATTGTAGTTTGCATGGACAGAGGAGTCAAGGGTGTATATTTTGAGGAGGTCGTTGCTGGTGTTGAAAAAGAGGAGGAGGAATTATTTGCAATGCCAAGCAAGGAAGGGAAGATGAGTGGGAAGCAGTTTTATGGGAATGGAGTCAAGGCAGCAGGAGGTGATCTCATGGTCATTGTGGCAGCTAAGAGAGAAGCTAATTGAGATGCATATTCAGACCTAGGGTGAGTCTCATGGTTTGGCTTAAGTGAACAAAGGGAAGGGAAAATATCAGAGGCAGTTGAACTGATGCCCTTAATCTTGAGCGACAAAGTAATCCATGAGCTCTTTCACTTGGGGCAAGGAAAGGAAGAGGGATTTCAAGGAATGGTTGGTTGTGGGGAAAGAAGTTCTGGGCCTGAATTTTACTTTTTGTGGGCGCATGCAATCAGCGGACCTGGGAGCGGTCGGGAAATGGGCCCCCCGACTACGATTTCACACTGGCTGGCTAATTAACAACCAGCCAGCATGAAATGCATGCTGAAAAACTCAGCGCTACCGGGGTAGGAGAGGGAAGAAGGTGGGTGATGATGTTTCAGCGAGTGCGGGTGAGCACTGCCAGAAAGCTCCATGAAGGCAGGGAGCTGCAAACCTTAAAATGCTCAAATAAAGGTTTAAAAAGCTGCAAAAAATGCCCATGCATCACAATCAATTACCTGAAAGTATAGCTGATAAAAATGCTGTCCACAGATATTTATTTTTATTTTATTTCATAACAGAAATTTCATCCCGCCCTTGGCTGAGGTTTGATGAAAAATACAAAGGCTGCCTGGCCGATTCGCCCGCCTGCCAACCGTAAAGTTGGATTGGCCACACAAAATCAGAGACAATTGTGCTGTTGCTAGGCTTAATTGCCCTTGTAATTGTCAGCGGACACACTTCTGACTTCTGCGTGTGCCCACCAAGCGAAATATTGCACGAGTGTGCGATGACCTCGGGGCTCTTGGCCGATGTCTTCTCAAGCGATTTTACACCTGATCAGGTCGAGCAAGCGCTCACCTGTGGCTCCTGGTGTTGTTCTGGCTCTTCACTGTGATTCCTGAGTTTTTTTTGGCAAAGATTAGGGAGATCTGTTGTTTAATGTAGTCCAACTAGACCTTATGATGGATCCTGAACAGCACATTGGAGGATATACATTGTATATCACAGGTTCAGCAGTGCACATCAAGTAGACGGCTAAGGCACAAAACTAGGATATGCTAACCTGTAGGTTATCGTGACTATTTGGGTTACTGGCCAAATCAGGCACCAAGAGCCAATATGCTGAACCTCCATAGAGGATCAATTCTGTTCCAATGCCCCAACTCTCGACATGTCACTTCAGATACAACTTAATTAGAGATCCTACTAATCTCCCCTTCCTTTCATGACTTAATCTGCTCTGCTCCTCACCTCAAGGAGCATAGTCAATAATTGCCAACAATGGGTTTATTAACCAAACATTGAGGGGCTCACAATGACTGCATACTGTAGATGGCTTACATTTCTGGAAAACACCTTCTGTAACAATTGTCACTAAGTATTCTGAGCTACTTAATAAAATGTTGATGGTTCATAAAAGTATGAGACCCACCGATGAGAGTCAGATCTGTGACCCGAGATTAGCAAAAAAACTGCACTTGTGTACATTTCATCCAATAGTTAGAATACCTGTAAGGAGGTGTTTTTGTGTACCAGATTTCTACAGCATGTACTAAACAGTCCTGAATTCTTAAAGAAAACAGGGCTCTGTAAGCGTAGCACGTGCAGTTCATTAAGGACTCATGCAGCACCTGACCTTGATCGATCAAAGCCATTTTGATGGTAATTTGATGGCTTGTTTCTTTTTTCAACTTGTATTAAAATTAAAGTATCATTCAATTAGCTTTGTGAAAAATGTTAAAATGTTGCTGAAATGCGGCTGCCTTCTTTTTCATTGTAATTGGCCTTTGAGTAACAGCATAGCACTTTTGGAGTGTTTTTGACCTTTTTTTAAAAGACACTTGTTGTTAAGGTTGCTGACCCCTGCTTAAAGCTTTTGATTTCAAAATGATCGGTTCTTTTTCATTGTAATATTCAAATTTTGTTACTTTTTGAATTAAGAGAAATTAACGCAAATACGGAGAATGTTTTTGCATCTTTTAATAACTGTGGTACACAGTTTTGAAAATTAATTAACAGCCAGTCCGATTAGTTTTAGCAATGTTTACAATACATGGACAAATGTATGGAAAATATCTGATCTGTGAGACAAGAACAATATAATTGTATAATTTGGTTTAAAAGTGCAACTGCTGTTTTATTTTGGCTTTCTATCGCACCCTGCTTTCTTTCTTTTGTCATTTTTGCCCTTTTCTTTATTCACAGGGTAGAATTTACAGTTGGAGACAAGCCTGTAAGTAGCTTCAGGATGATTGAAAGACATTACTTCAGGGAGCGGCTTTTGAAAAGCTTTGATTTTGACTTTGGATTCTGTATTCCGAACAGCAGAAACACATGCGAGCACATATATGAATTCCCTCAACTTTCTGAAGACATCAGTATGTATTTCTAGATTTTGTAATGTTCTACTTTGGGGGTGTTGCAGTTTAAGCAGGTTTACTTCATGAATTTCTGGATGCTATTTAAGTAGGCCATTATGTTTAACAAAAAATACCATTTTATAACACAAGTATTTATCCCATTTTTTAGAAGCAAGGATATCTATGTTGTGACCATCAGTAAATTGTAATTTTACTAGATTTTAACAAAACATCAAATTTCCTGAATTTCAACTCTCACCGATCCTTTTGAAAATGGGCAAGCTCAGCACTGTGCACATTTTCTGTTTGATTGAAGAAAAGGCTGTTGTCAATTCTCTAAAGATAGTGCTGCATTGCTAAACTCTTACAGCTGGTAAAACTCTTCGTACTATGGGTCTCCTTTAAAAAACTGGCATGCTCAAATATTCAGTGCTTCAGATATTCTGTGTAGCTCACCACCACCTTCTCAAGGGCAATAGGGATGGGTAGTAAATGCTGGCCCAGCCAGCGAAACCTGCATCCTGTGAATGAATTTTTTAAAAAAGTATGATGTACCTGAATATAAATTTGTGGTCTTAGTTTTTTCCTCAGTGATTCTCTCTTCTCTCCTGAAGGTGTTGACTCCTTGTTGGTATACTGTTCCACATGCTGTGATTGCCAGCCAATATTTTGCCTAGGTGGTCATTTTTTTCAAGTCTGGGCCTTAATGCCAGGTGAAGGTAGCCTGGATGATGAGTTCATAGTGTTTTTTGATCAGTTTCTTAGAGCAGCACATTCTAGCACCAACAAGAATGCAGGCTATACTAAATCTGGTAATGTGCAATGAGACAGGATTAATTAATGGCTTCATAGGGAAGACACCCCCAGATTCTGATCATAATAAGATGGAATTTCACATTCAGTTTGAGGGAGAGAGGAGTAGTTGTAAGACTAGCGTTTTAAACTTAAATGAGGGTATGAAGACAAAGCTGGGTAAAGTAAACTGGGACATTAGGTTAAGGGATAGGTCAATAGAAATGCTATGGCAGACATTTCAGCAGATATTTCAGAATATTTAGAAAAGATATATTCTAGTGAGAAAGAAAGACTTTAAAGGAAGGAGCCACCATCTATGGCTAACTAAGGAAGTTAAAGGTAGTATCAAATTGAAAAAAAAAGCTTATAATTCTGCAAAGATGAGTGGCAGTTCAGAAGATTGGACAGAAGATAAAGAACAGCAAAGAATGACTAAAAGATTAGGAGGGAGAAATTAGAGAAAGCTAGCTAGAACTATGAAAATAGATAGTTTCTACAGGTATTTTAGAATGGAAAAGTGTAAGTAAAGTGAACGTTGGTCCATCAGTTTGGTCCATGTTTGGGGAAGTAACAGGCAACGTGGATAGGGAACCTATGGATTTCCAGAAGGCATTTGACAAGGTGCTACATCAAAGGGTACTACTCAAAATAAGAGCTCATGGTGTAGGGGGTAACATATTAACATAGATAGAGGATTGGTTGGCTAACAGGAAACAGAGTAGGCATAGGTGGGTCATTTTCCGGTTGGCAAAATGTGATGAGTGGAGTGCCACAGGGATCAGTGCTGGTGCCTCACTACTTAAAACTTATATCAATGACTTGGATGAAGGGACCAGATGTATGGTTGCTAAATTTGCTGATGACACAAAGATAGGTAGGAAAGTAAGTTGTGAGTAGGACATAAGGAGTTTGCAAAAAGACATAGATTAAGTCAGTGGGCAAAAATTTGGCAGATGGAGTATAATGTAGGAAAATGTGAGCTGGTCCGCTTTGGTAGGAAGAATAGCAAAGTAGCATTTTGTTTAAATGGAGAAAGTTTGCGGAGCTCTGAGGTGCAGAGGGATCTGGGTATCCTGAATCTCAAATTTAGTATGCAGGTACAGCAAATGATTAGGAAGGCAAAAGAAATGTTGGTATTTATTGCAAGGGGAATGGAATATAGAAGTAGGGTTGTTTGGCTACAGTTGTACAGGGCATTGGTGGGATGACATCTGGAGTACTGTGTACAGTTTTGGTCTCCTTATCTGAGAAAATGTGAGAGAAGCAGTTTGAGAAGGTTCACTTTACTGATACTTGGATAAAAGGTTTATCTTATGAGGAAAGGTTGGATAGGCTGGGCCTGTATCCACTGGAGTTCAGAAGAATGAGAGGTGATCTGATTGAAAGATATAAGATCCTGAGGGGATTTGACAGAGTGGATGCTGGAAGAGTGTTTCCCCTTGTGGGGGTGACGAGAACTGGGGACACAGTTTAAAAATAAAGTTTCTCCCACTTAAGATGGAGATAAGAAGATTTTTTTTCTCTTCGAGAGTCGTGAGTCTTTGGAACACACTTCCCTAGAGAGTGGTAGAAGCAAAATCATTGAATGTTTTTAAGACAGAGGTTAATCAATTCTTGACTAACAAGAGAGTCAATAGGGGATAAGCGGAATGTGGAGTTGAGGCCACAATCAGATCAGGCTTGATCTTACTGAATGGCAGAGCAGGCTTGTGGGACTGAATGTCCTACCCCTGATCCTAATTTGTGTATTTGTATGATGAGTACTGAAAGGATACTTGAACCTGTAGTGAATCTCAGCCTAATCCTGTGCTCACTTTATGTACACTTATGCACCTCCAGTTAAGTATTAATAAGCAAAGCAACACTTGTTACTTTCCCATCCCTAATCCCTAAGATTTTTTTTGCTCATTCTTTCATGAGATGTGGGTGTCATTGGCAAGCCCAGCATTTGTTGCCCATCCATAATTACCCTAACTGGCTTGCCAGGCCATTTCAGAGGGCAGTTAAGAGTCAACCACATAGGCCAGACCAGGTAAGGACAGCAGACTTCCTTCCCTAAAGGACATTAGTGATTAGGAGATCTGATAAGATTTTACAACAATCGATGAGATTAGTCCATAAGATGTAGGAGCAGAAGAAGGCCCATCGAGTCTGCTCTGCCATTCAATGAGATCATGGCTGATCTGATAATCCTCAACTCCACTTTCCTGCCTTTTCCCCACACCCCTTGATTCCCTTACTGATTAAAAATCTGTCTATCTCAGCCCTGAATATACTTAATGACCCAGCCTCGACAGCCCTCTGCGTTAAAGAGTTCCACAGATTCACTACCCTCTGAGAGAAGAAATTCCTCCCCATCTCTGTGTTAAATGGCCACCCCCTTACTCTGAGATTATGCCCTCTGGTCCTAGACTCCCCCACAAGGGGAAACAACCTCTCAGCATCTACCTTGTCAAGTTCCCTAAGAATCTTATATGTTTCAATCATGTTGCCTCTCATTCTTCTAAACTCTAATGAGTATAGGTCCAACCTACTCAACCACTCCTCAAAAGAAAAACCATCCATACCTGGGATCAACCTAGTAAACCTTCTCTGGACAGTCTCCAATCCCGTTAGATAAGGGGATCAAAACTGTTCACAGTATTCTAGGTGTGGTCTAAGTAGTGCCTTGTATAGTTGCAGCAAGACTTCACTATTTTTATACTCCATTCACTTTGAAATAAAGGTCAACATTCCATTTACCTTCCCTATTATATGCTGAACTTGTATGTTAGCTTTTTGGGATTCATGCACGAGGACTCCCAAATCCCTCTGTGCTGCATCTTTATTTAAATAATATTCAGCTCCTCTTCTTACTGCCAAAGTGCATAACCTCACATTTACCCACATTATATTCCATCTGCCAAGTTTTTTCCCACTCATTTAACCTGTCTGTATCCCTCTGTAGACTCTGTGTCACCCTCACCATTTGCCTTCCCACCTATTTTTGTGTCATCTGCAAACTTGGTGATAGTACATTCACTTCCCTCATCCAAGTCATTGATGTATATTGTAAATAACTGTGGCCCCAGCACTGATCCCTGTGGCACTCCAATAGTTACAGGTGCCTTCCTGAAAGTGCCCCCCACTTATCCCAACTCTCTGCCTTTAATTAGTTAGCCAATCCTCTATCCATGCTAATATACTACCCCCAACACCCTGGGCTCTTATTAAGTAACCTTATGTGCAGTACCTTATCGAATGCCTTTTAGAAATCCAAATATATTACATCTACTGGTTTCCCTTTATCTGTTCTGCCTGTTGCCTCTTCAAAATACACTAATAAATTTGTCCTAACACGATTTCCCCTTCATGAAGCCATGCTGACTCTGCTTGATAATATTATGCATTTCTAAATGCTCTGCTATTATATCCTTTATAATAGACTCTAACATTTCCCTGTTACCTGTTTTTCCTCTCCCTTTTTGAATAAGGGTGTTGGCAGTTTTCTAATCCTCTGGGACTTTCCAAAATTTAAGGATTCCTGGAAGATTACTACCAGTGCATCCACTATCTGTGTAGCTACTTCCTTCAATAACCTAGGATGCAACCCATCAGGGTCAGGGGACTTATCGGCCTTTAGTACCTTTCCTCTAGTGATAGTTAATGTATTTATTTCCTCCCGCCTTTTGCCCCTTGATTATTTCGTATTTTTGGAGTGCTTTAAATTCCATATTAATTAATTGCATTTAAATCCCACCAGCTGCCATGGTGGGATTTGAACCCATGTCCCTAGAGCATGAGTCTGGGCCTCTGGATTACTAGTCCTGTGACATTACTACTGTGCCACCGTCTTCTTCCAAGAAATTAACTCTCCTGTGGAACATACCATCTAGTCCAGGGATCATAGCTGGGAATTTCCTGTTTATATACGCTAGTTATTCAATGGAAAAACTTGATGATCCATCAGGGTAGCGAACTTTTTGGTTTGTTTGATTTTCACTGTAGTTCGACAGGGACTTTAATCGGATTTGATGTTGAATAAATGCAAATCATAGTTACCTACAATTGTTTTCTAATTCTGGGCCCATGAAGAGGGAAAATTTAAAAAAGAATTGTCTTCTCTCCTCGTCTCCTCTTGCCCATTTCTCTATTTGCCACCCCCAACCACCACCCATTCTGGGGGAGGCAACTTAATAAATAAGGCTTTATTACGTTTCGGCTGAAGTAAATTAACAGGGCAGGGACTATCTAATTATACAATTTGTTAATTAATCTTGATACTGTGCCTCTCAAAAAAAAACAATTGATATTCAAGCAATTAAGAAAAATGGCAATCGTTATAATCAAGTTCAAATTTGGCTTTTCTTTCAAAATGACATTTTTATGCCTAAGTATCATTGATTATTTGCATAACCTGAGATTACTCAAGTGTTATTATCTTGTGAGGATGTAGGCTGGTCTTTACATTTGATAGAAAAAGCCTTAGGAAAAACTAAGATAAAATAACAAATTACTGTTTAAGTAACACTTAAGGACACTGATATTTCTACTATGCATGTTTTCAAAAGAAGTTGGGATGGTTGAAGAGTCATACCAGTCACAAATGTCGCTGTGTGTCAGTAGTCAGCCGAGGTTTTATGGGTTTTGGTAGTGGTTAACTTCTGTAATCATTCATAAGTAGTAATGGGGCATTTGGAAAGTCAAAATGCAATCCATCAAAGTCAGCATGGTTTTATGAAGAGTAAATTGTGGTTGACTAATTTGCTAGAGTTCTTTGAAGATGTGACAAGCAAAGTGGATAATGGGGATCCTGTAGATGTAGTATATCTGGACTTCCAGAAGGCCTTTGATAAGGTGCTGCACAAAAGATTAATACACAAGATAAGATCTCATGGAATTAAGGGTAATATATTAGCTTGGATAGAGGATTGGCTAGCCAACAGAAAGCAGAGAGACGAGATAAATGGGTCTTTTTCTGGATGGCATGCTGTAACTAGTGGGGTGCCACAGGGTTTGGTCCTTGGGCCCCAACTATTTACAATCTATATTAATGACTTGGATTCAGGGATAGAAGGTACTGGAGCTAAATTTGCAGATTACACCAAAATAGGTGGGAAAGTAAGTTGCAATGAAGAAATAAGAAATTTACAAATGGATATGGACAGGTTAGGTGAATGGGCCAAAATTTGGCAGATGGTGTTTAATGTGGGTAAGTGTGAGGTTATCCATATTAGTCGGAAGAATAAAAAGGCGACTTATTATTTAAATGGAGAGAAACTTCAGAATGCTTCAGTGAGGAGGGATCTGGGTGTCCTCATGCATGAATCGCTGAAAGCCACTATGTAGGTACAGTAGGTAATAAGGGAGGTAAATGGAATTTTGGCATTTATTGCTAAAGGAATAGAGTATAAAAATAGGGAAGTGTTGTTGCAACTGTACAAGGCATTGGTGAGACCGCACCTGGAGTACTGTGCACAGTTTTGGTCCCCTTACTTGAGGAAGGATGTAGTTGCACTGGAGGCAGTTCAGAGGAAGTTCACTAGATTGATTCCAGAGATGCGGGGCTTGTTTTATGAGGAGAGATTGAGCAGTTTAGGCCTATACTCGCTAGAGTTTAGAAGGATGAGAGGAGATTTAATTGAGGTATATAAGATGCTAAAGGGGATAGACAAAGTAGACGTGGAGCAGATGTTTCCCCTTGTGGGGCATTCTAGAACGAGAGGCCATAGTTTTAGGCTAAGGGGTGGTAGATTTAAATCAGATGAGGAGGAATTACTTTTCTCAAAGAGTCGTGAATCTGTAGAATTTACTACCCCAGAGTGCAGTGGATGCCGGGACGCTGAATAAATTTAAGGAGGAGATAGACAGATTTTTAATTAGTAATGGGTTATGGGGAGAAGGTAAGAAATTGGAGTTGAGGCTGAAATGAGATCAGCTATGATCGTATTGAATGGCGGGGCAGGCTCAAGGGGCTGAATTGCCTACTCCTGATCCTAGTTCTTATGTTCTTATAAGTTGCATTCACAAACTGCCCACTACCTGGGTTTCACAGTCATGCTGTGCAACACATGTATTACGAATGTACAGAAGGAGGATGTCCCTAGCCCACCAGAAGACAAAACTATTTCTCAACATTGTGTGTTTAGCATCTTTAGCCACACTTAGTTCAATCAAAATTCCTGCCTCCCAAGTCAGTCTATGCTATTTTGATTTTCCCAGAAATTTTGGATTTTCATAGTCTCTTGGGTCAGTGGCCTCTCTCATAAGAGGTCCCAGTGTCCCTTAGGAGCAGAAGTTTACCTTTTCCGTCCAATATCTCATCATATGGTAGTGTTGCCTGCAAATTCTAAATATAAGAACTCGTTATGTGAACTGGATACTGTAATCTCACATGTGTTCCCCTGTTCATTTTGTCTCTTTTCCAACAGATGGTCTGTAATACAATTAAGACAAAGCAGGGCTTTGGGGAAAAGGCAGGGTACTGGGGCTAGGTGAGTTCTTGCAGAGAGCTGGCACAGAAATGATGGGCTGAATGGCCTCCTATGCTGTAACCATTCTATAATTAATCAATGGCTGACTTATTCAACAAATATGTAAAATAAGTAATTTTCATCTATTTTGTATAGTTCAACATAACAGAATATTAAAAAACACTTTACAATTAAGTAAACTTTTCTGATCAATAATATCTCTGAATCTGATCAGCACTAATCATAATCACAGAATTGTTATGGCAGAGGAGGAGACCATTTGGCCCATTGTGTCTGCACCAGCTCTCCAAATGAGCATTACGACTCAGTGTCATTCTCCTGCCTTTTCCCCATAACCGGCGCATTGTTTTTATTTAAATAATCATTTAATGCCCTCTTGAATGCCTCAATTGAACCTCCCGCCACCACACTTCCAGGCAGTGCAATCCAGATCTGAACCACTCACTGTGTGAAAAAGTTTTTCTCACATCACATTTGTTTATTTTGCCAATCACATTAAATCTGGGCCCTCTCGTTCTATCATTTTACAAGCGAGAACAGCTTCTCCCTATCTACCCTGTCCAGCCCCCTCATGATTTTGAACACCTCTATCAAATCTCCTCTTAGCCTTCTCCTCTCCAAGGAGAACAGTCTCAACTTCCCCAATCTATCTCCATAACTGAAGTTTTTCATCCCTGGAACCATTTTGTAAACCTGTTCTACACACTCTCCAATGCGTTGACACCCTTCCTAAAGTGTCAGAACTGTTAGAGTTCTCATTTCATTATCTGCTCTCAAAAGAAAACTTGACCAGTTTTCCATACTTGGGAATTGGCCAAAGTACAAATCATACCTACCTTTCTTCCTCCCTCCTCAAAGGTGTGAGCTTCCTAAGCAACATCACTTATTGGTTTGTACGAATGAGGCCACCCCAAAGTATTGCATCCAGTTTCCTTTCTGAGATGTATTAACAAATTAAATGGTCTCAAACTGATGTGATATGCGGGAAAATGTCAATTGATAGATGCTTTTGGGAATGATTCATTATTTTTTGATTTAAATATATATACATAAGTATGAGATGTTGTTGAATTTGAATCTGCATTCTCAAAAGCTGAATGCTTTGAATTTAACTTCAGCTGAGCTAAGTTTAACTTAAGAGCTTCCTCCTAGGTTAAATCATCAGAAATCCCAAAACCTGCCATTTCACTGAGCAAGGATTATAGTTAGTATTATTTATTTTTTCTATTTGTAAGGCAACTGCCCGGAATAACTGGAATTCTTTCATGAAACATTGACTTTAGCTAAGAACTTTGGATGGTCATTAACAGTGCCACTTTCCAAGCTTACTTCAACATCTGTTTCTTCAGAGCATGATTTCAAGTTTCTCCACTGGTTTTGGTACAATTCTGACATATACACAAGTTGAGTGAATGAGGAATGTTGTGCTATCTATTGGAATTATATACAGCAGAGATCATTTGGTCAAAGTGGCTGCTCCATGGTGCACAAAATTTGTGTTGGAATTTTTGCCTGAGGCTGGTAGCCTGTTAAAAATTACTTGATGGTGAAAGATTGTACATGGTCTGTGTAAGGAACAAGTCTGATCGCTTAATAGTCATTTGTAGATTGGGCTTATGAAATAACTTGAAGGACTGAATCCTCATCATGGGTATTATAATATCTACCACCTGCAAAATTTACTTTCCAGACATTTCTAATGCTACTAGGATCATTCAGAGCATTTCCTGAAAAAACTTGAATGCAGATTGAAAATGAACTGTGATCTCAATAGTAAAAATAAAGGCTCCAATAGTTCTATTGGAAGTTCTAATAGCACTTTGCTAGACTAATGTAAGAGCTGAGCACAATGGACCTTTCATTGGTTGAGTAGATCTAGAGCGAAGGAAATTTAACATGGAGAATGAATGAGTAGAAGGCTTTTCTTCTTTAACTGTGACGATGGGGAGAGAGTAAGGCAATGGGATTACTTTTGGATTTCTGTTTCAAAGAGCAAGTACAGATATAAAGGGTTACAAGGGTGTATTTTTGTGTTCTAGTTTTCCATGGTTCTAAATGATTATGCCCTCTCCTAAATTTTTAGGTTCAAAATATTATAATTTTAGTCTGAAGCTTTAATATTTTCAATGAACTTTTATTAGAATGCTAATTTGTACATTCTCTCTCTGCAGTTCAGGAGATGGTGGACAATCCTTATGATACACGATCTGACAGTTTTTACTTTGTGGACAGCAAGCTGATCATGCACAACAAGGCAGATTACGCATATAATGGAGGACAGTAGTGGAACACTTCGAAGCAGATATATCTCAGCAGCGACACAGCCCATTCAGCCTAAGCCTGCATTGATGAAGAGGGTGGCTTTTGGCTGTGAATTATCTTTTATCATTTCTATGCATTCTGCACTAGAGAAAAATTCAGTTATGCTTACTAATGGCTGAGGCGATTGAGTGTTTGAGTTGGAAATTCTACCCATGTACAATATGCAATGGTCACCTATACCTAAAATGAATGCCTAGTTGTGATGAAAGATTCCTCATAATAAAGGGATCTATTTGTATTTATAGTAAAATAGTCATGCCACTGCTGTGAACATGGCCTTGCACTATGTTTGGGTCTTGGTGGAAGACACTAGAGTAATTGATTAGAAGACCAAATCATTCCCCATTTAAACAAAAATGATTACAGGGCACCTGGTTAACCTTTCTGTTACAGTGCACATAAAAAATCCATTTACTTGGTGACCACAGTGCAGTACTTCAAATCTTCAATGGAGCAGTATCCAAGTCTGAACTTGAAAATGTACATTGAATGTTACATATTTATCACTAGTTTATTAAGTCAGAAAGGATTAGATGCAAAGATTTTTGCAAAATTATTTTTTTTAATGGAAAATAAGATCTTCAAGAAACATGGTGTGTTGGCTTTTACATCATCCATTGTATGTCAATCTAAAGTTTTTAGATATGATCCTTTTTTGATCCATGAGTCTTTTTCCATGGCATGAATTGGTAGCTGTGGCTGACGAAATGAGCACATCATTTAAAGGTTATGGCGACTAGTTTGAGAACAGTCTAGTTTTTTGTGGTTTGGGATACTCCATGTTGTAGAAATTATTGTGAAACCTTCAAAGGTTCTTGGGTTCATTTAATTTCTCTGTATTCTCCATCTGTTACTAATCTTTGTCTAGCAAAATGTATAGTACTTCCAAGTTGTGATATTTGAAAGTAGACATCCCAATCCAAGGACTGCCTTCAAAGTTCTGCATCAGAAACTGAATGGTAAAAGTATTTATTGACTACATTTATTTCCTTTATAACTTGGAAAATTCTCTTGTTTAATCCTATGAGATGATGCACCGTAGCTTATAAGCCAGAAAATTTGGATCTAAGAGATACAGTCTGCCAAAAAAAAGATCAGAATCTAATAAAATTTTATTTTGAACTATAGCTTGAATGTGACTGAATACCATATTGTTACATTGGCATAACTTGAATGTATGTAAAAGATTAGGAAAAAATATAATCGCCTTCCTAATATTGCAAGTTGAAACTGAAATAATTCCAAATTTCTCAGGCACCAGCAGCTTTAAATTGTAAGAAATATAAAAGCTACCGTAAACACACCTGGTATAGATTTATACACCATTTTTGGTATTCCCATCTAAATCTCCACCCCATTTTTACTTTGATAGTGCAATTCCTATAGTATGATCTTTGATTACCACTCAATCTTTTCTGCCTTGTAGTGAAATTCAGCCATGAGTTCTAAACCTATGGATTCTTAGAACCAATGGCAGATTTTTTGGCACTTCCACCTGTGATTCTGATTTCAAAGTTCAGAGCACAAATGTCAGAAATGTCTGTCCCAGGCATTTAGATCCATGTAGTTTCTTTGCACTGATATTCTGAACATAGCAGAGACTGATGTCTCCATTTTATAATAATAGACCAGTAAGAAGCTGCTTTGGAGTAATTTGAATGCCTGCTGTGTTGAAGGAATGCCAGCATTAGTCCAGATGTAGAGTTGCTTGCATTTGGCCTGTGATCATGCTTTTTTTTGTAAATTTGGGTAATATGTGGTCAAGGGTGGGTGCATAGAGTATTTGATGAACCTTTTAGGGAGGCTATTTGGCACTTGGTTGATTTTTTTAAAGAAAAATCTTTAAGTATGTTAACATTGTGGTACTGCTCCCATTGTCTTCACTTCATTTAGACTCTGAAAGATATTTTTGATTTTAAATTGGGAAATCTTGCCACCAGGTCATTGTTACATTTCATCTGTAACTTGATTATTCAATGTAAATCATTTGCTAATTTTTAAACATTTTCAAAGCTAATGATATTTGTTATACTGATTTGAAAATCTTTCTCCGTGGGATTGATTGTTGGCACTAGGTAAATTATTAGGAAAAGTCATTAGTCCAAAGATGTATTATGTAGTTTCTCTTAGTTTCAGACTCTTTGCTATTTCCCTGCTAATAGCACGGTGATATCATTAGTATGCTCTCTTAACAGAAAAACAGATCAGGAGTTCTGATGGGCATCATCCCCTTCAAACAAAATGTAAGTACGTCTTGATCTATTAAATTAGGACTTGGGACTTCACTTGGATCTATTAGGACTCTGGGCTTCACTTTAAGTCTATAGTACTCTTCAAAACTGTTCTTCCCCCATTCCAACCCTCAACTTTCTCCATCTTTTTTCTTGTCCCCTCCTCCCAAAACTCAGGCAACCTAGCAAGAACTTTTGTAAAGGAAACCATAAGACAAAAGCTTGAATGTGGATGATTGAATTTGCTACTAAAATGAGGTAAAGGGTTTTGGTGTAAACAAAGATATCTGGTGTAGTCTTTTTTTTGGTGGATGGGCTGATGGAAGAAAGCTTTTCACTTTTAAGAGATGGGTAGAAGATCCATTGTGGTTTTCACCAGCCTGGTTCAATTTGGGTTTCATGACTCCTCAGATATTCTTGAAACTGTTTGAATACATCCAAAGTACATTGATTCATATGCAGGTTTGCTCAGGTCTGGCCTCCTAGCTCAAGATAACAGTTGCAGGAAGGAGCAAGTATTTTTACATGTGGTGGAAAATAGGAGCTAATTTAGGTCTGACCACATTTCTTGGCATAACAAAGAGGACAAAAGTCAGAGAAAATATATTTGATGTAAATTAACAAGAACTTTATTGCTCTGTAAACTGATATTCTTTTGTAGTTCTGCACCTTTTTACATTTTAACATATACTTCTGATTTCTAAACCACCTTTGGCAATGAAAACTGTGGGTATTGAAATTATGTTGGAGCTGTTGCCTGACAATTCTAGGGGTCAGATTGGTGAATCCATAAGCAATTTTCAGGCTTGTATGATAGACTGCTTTGTCTAATAAGACCCACAATATGTAGCACCTGCTTTCCTCCTAATCTCTCTTCCACTTTATCTCCTTTCATTCAGCTGCTATATTTGTTTAGATTTTGATGCGTTTGTGCATAATTGAAACCGGTGCAATTCTGTATACCTAAGTGCTAATCACCAAACTTGCAGTGGAAATGCTGTTGACAATGTCTGCCTTTCACCTGGTACTTTTGGGTTTGTATTAATTCATTTGAAAGTGTGTCTGATAAACTTCCTGGAGGAGCGAGTCTTGCTCCACTTCATTTTGGAGTCTGGGCCTTCACACCCAATTTACCCTCCAAGTGTAGAGTTGATGAGAAGTGGTGCTGAACTTATGCTGCTAAACTAGCGAGTGAGAGAAACCCACGTACAGTTCCATCACCTTGCCACTGCAAATTTTGACCAGTAATTACTTTTATCCTTGTCCTTTATGAAATGTAAGATATGCCATTCAGCTTGAAAATTGATAAAATCTGCCGAAAAGAGACATGGGTTGGTGCCATTTGATACTTAATACTTCACCGTGAATTATAAAAACATTCCTCTCTAGGCCAGCTTTTTACCTCTTGTAACTGTTAACATCAATTGTATTTTATAGTATATTTGAGGCCTGTAGTTGTGAATTGTTTTTTATAGTAAACATATGCCCAGCAGTATATGCTAAGATTGGAATAGAAATTTGAACAGTATGTAGGAAATCTCCTCAGTTACTGATACAATAAAAGGGGTACCTATCTGTGCATACTTTTTGCCTATAGCTTAATGGCATTTGCTTCATCAGCTCTTCCAGAAAGGGTAAAAAAAAATCTGATTTGAAGGGATCATGAAAGTTACAGTCAATGATCCCAATACAAGAATCCGTTCAGAGCCATGATGTAGGCCACACATGAAAAATGATCTTGAAAGTGTAAGGATGATGAATTAAATAACAGTCAGAGTGATGGTTGTCACATATGTAATTGAGTTAGCATATCACAATTCCCTTCAGTCTGCTTAGCTGATTTTTTTCTCTCTACCCCAAGATAGTCTTATATTCATACTGCAAGCTGCCCTGGGTTGTAACTTTTTGTCTTCAACTGAACATTGCAAATGAATGTAATAATTGAGTACTAGACACCAATTTTGTACTTTGCATGGTATTATAGGTAAAATTATTTTCTCAAGACCTCAAAAAACCAGCTTACGGTTTTCTTTGCCACAGGCAAGCTGTGTAATTAATTTATTATAAGGAAAGGAGGACAATGAGATGGGGATGCTTGCAATCTACTTGGCCCTTGAGTTTCTTAGAAAGATCAAGATGTTTCCTAACTCCTTCGTGAACTAACTCCTACTAGTTAATTCTGAAAACTTGTATATGTTTCTAGCTCACAGCCTGAAATTCTTGAAAATCTCTATTAGCACAAGAAAATTGAGAAGCTTGCCTATTCTGGGAAGAAGCTCTTAAGAAGATAGATTAGTTGGGAGGAGGAAGCAAGAACATGAAACCCAGTTTTGCCTGTTTTCCCAGAGCTAAGAAATTCCATCAAATCCATTAGCATCTAAGCTTTTGCTTTTCACATAGTTCTTTTAGGTTGCATTGTGCTTTTCTTTGACAAGTATCTATTGTGGAACTAAGGACAGCCAAATGCAGCCTTCCATTGACATTGGCATGAAAAGATGAAACCGGTTAAACGTTCAGCAGTCATATTGGCAATGTGCCTGGTGCACTGACTTTGGACGACTGACTCTTGGGAGAATGAGTTGTCCTCCATATGTTGTATTTCCCACTTTTCTCCCTTTTAACCATGGGTCTATGGTTATGGTGAAATAAAGAGAAGTGAAGTTCTGTCAGGTTGCCTATTGTAATTTCTGTTCTTGGAGCCAACAATTGATGACAGTCAATTGGATTACTTGAGTACAGCAAAAAGTGTGTGAAGAGTTGTTAAAGTATCTGTAAGCTATACATTCAGACTGTATGGCCATTGGCCTCTAATTGAGTCAGGGTGAAATGCCATGTACATGATGTGCTGCTGTTTCTCCGGATACCAATCTTGTACCTATGAATTTCCTATTCCTTGGCATGCCCTAGTTGAATTTGGATGAGGTCTATTACATCAAATGGGAGGAATTAACTTTTTCGTAATTAACTGTTACCGCATTCTGAGAATGGAGTACTGATCGATGTAGGCAATTTACCTCTCGTTCACAAGAATCCTCTGCCCTGAAATGTGAGGCTTTCAAACTATGAATGTATAGTTCATTAAAAAAATATTCTGGGAAGGTTTCCAACAATACTGTATAAAAGTGAAAATATATATTTGAATAAGGCTCAGCTCCTAGAAGTGCTTGGTAATGCACACAAAATAAAGCAGTTTGGAAATTGGCACGGTGATGGTGCACCAGTTCTCATATTTGCATCCAAATCTCATCCATGATATATTCAGTGTTTCAGTTGTATCTTGCACAGTTTCACTGCTTCCTCAACCCTTAGTCCATTTTATATTAGTACCAAATTGAATAGATGAGAAATGCTTTTAGGGATATTTTATGAAGGGTAATAAATGTCGCTGAGTAAATCTTATATTTTTAAACCTGATAATTTGTTTAATATTTTCACAGGAAATGTAAGATGCATAAATTCACAATTGTGACTTGATGCTTTGTAATTGCATTAGAATGTTGAACTGTATTTTGTAACACCCCATCTTCAATTTTTCATGTTTAAAGTGACAGGTGGCTTGTTTGTATAAAATGTTATTTTGTCACAAAAGAATAGTAATAAAGATTTTTGATTTTCAATTCTATGTTTATTAAGTATCTGGTAATAGAAGCCTTTGAAGCGTTCCAATTGTTTGAACATCATTTTGTTCTTCTTGCCTACAACTTTTTTGGAGTAATTCTGTTTGTATTCATTATCTCAGTGAGTGACCATAGACCATAAGACATAGGAACAGAAATTAGGCCATTTGGCCCATCGAGTCTGCTCCGCCATTCAATCATGGCTGATAAGTTTCTCAACCCCATTCTCCCGCCTTCTCCCCATAACCTTTGATCCCCTTACCAATCAAGAACCTATCTATCTCGGTCTTAAATACACTCAATGACCTGGCCTCCACAGCCTTCTGTGGCAATGAATTCCATAGATTCACCACTCTCTGACTAAAGAAGTTTCTCCTCATCTCTGTTCTAAAAGGTCTTCCCTTTACTCTGAGGCTGTGCCCTCGGGTCCTAGTCTCTCCTACTAATGGAAACATCTTCCCCACGTCCACTCTACCCAGGCCTTTCAGTATTCTGTAAGTTTCAATCAGATCCCCCCTCATCCTTCCAAACTCCATCGAGTATAGACCCAGAGTCCTCAAACATTCCTCATATGTTAAGCCTTTCATTCCTGGGATCGTTCTCGTGAACCTCCTCTGGACCCTCTCCAGGGCCAGCACATCCTTCCTGAGATACGGGGCCCAAAATTGCTCACAATATTCTAAATGTGGTCTGACCAGAGCCTTATAAAGCCTCAGCAGCACATCCCTGCTTTTATATTCTAGTCCTCTCGAAATAAATGCCAAGATTGCATTTGCCTTCCTAACTACCGACTCAACCTGCAAGTTAACTTTAAGAGAATCCTGGACTAGGACTCCCAAGTCCCTTTGCACTCCAGATTTCTGAATTCCCTCCCCATTTAGAAAATAGTCTATGCCTCTTCTTCCTATCAAAGTGCATGACCTCACACTTCCCCACGTTGTATTCCATCTGCCACTTCTTTGCCCATTCTCCTAACCTGTCCAAATCCTTCTGCAGCCTCCCCGCCTCCTCAATACTACCTGTCCTTCCACCTATCTTTGTATCATCTGCAAACTTAGCCAGGATGCCCTCAGTTCCTTCATCTAGATCATTAATGTATAAAGTGAAAAGTTGTGGTCCCAACACTGACCCCTGCGGAACTCCACTAGTCACCGGCCGCCATCCTGAGAAGGACCCCTTATCCCCATTCTCTGCCTCCTGCCAGACAGCCAATCTTCTAATGGAACAAGCCTGCATTAGATTTTAAGTATCGGCCACCTGAACACCATATTATCAGTGAGGTTTTTTTGCAGTTCACATCCTAATTAACAGTGGCAATGGAAATGTTCCTTCCCATGTAGGGTGTTCCTCTTCAAGACGAATAGGCTCAACAGGTGGAGAATGGAAATCCCCCTGGCTTGTGAATCACCAGGACCAGTTCATCACAAAAATGTTTTAAGCTATAAAGCATAGTAAGTTGATGTGTCTCTGGACAAAGCACATGATGGCTATCCTATGTGTCAACAGACAAAATAAAACCCAATCTCAGTGTCTCTTTCAAAACACAATCAGGTTGCACTTCAGTGCTGAAACCATGATGTAACATTGCACAACATTCAGCCTGGGTTGCAGAACTCTTGATTATCTGGCAATCTATCCCCATGAAGGGAAGATTGGCACTAAGGCAATTCAAAACATTTCCAACACTGAGGAAATTTACCTATTCATTTTGCCCTGTTTCTGCTCAAGCACCATTATAGATCTTTGGATGCACGTCCAGTCCCTTTTCTTGCATGTTACCTCCAATTCCTGGTAATGCATGATAGTGCAGAAGATTTGAACAGTGAGCAAATTTCTTTCTAGCATTCCACAACTGGTTTTACAAATAGAATATTGTACATTGGGTGATATTGACTTGCTTATACCTCTGTTCCTATGCTATTTAAAAACAAAGTACAAGTCCCAGAGCTTTTAAGTGGCATGGGAGCAAAGATAACATGTGGGTCATTTTCATTCAATGTCAGTAATTGGCTCAGTAAAAAAACTGAGCACAAAAAACAAAGACGATGTTGTCCACTGTTTGTTTTCCTAGAATGTCATCTAGGCTCAACAACATGTAGATCATGAAATAATTTGGCATGAAGAAGATTATTCAAGATATTCTCTCTTCAGTCTGTCCCTACTTTGGCTAAACTAGAGGAACCAAAACAGTAACTGGAGATTGTCTTGAATCCAACATCTCCTGGGTACTTTGAAGTGCTGATTTGAATCAATGTTTCCAGACATGTCTGAGCTATAATTTTTTTAGGAAGGCCTCAAGCAAGAAAAACACAAAATAATTTTTAAAAACTTGTACCATAATGAGACTTCTACAGTAGAACTTGCTATGGTAGGTTTTGTATTCTGTTGCTGTGGTGTTCGATTGTATTTTTTATGTAAGCATTAAAATTTTGTGGTAAGTAGTTGTTGCTCTTGTTTCTTTTCCCCTGTGACTTTACCTCGCACCTTAGTGTTTGGCTCCCATTTTGTTTCTGCCATCCCTTCCGTGTCTCTTCCTCACACCTAATGTTGCAAGCAATGTCCCCAAATGATTTTGTAATTGGGTTACTAAAACATAAAATATTTTACATTTCTATTTCTCAAAAATGCATTAAAGCTGAATTTAACATTCTTGCAGGTCCATTGGAGGAGGTATAATATTAGAATGCTCCTATTTGCACCCCCTCCCAATCTCTGTAATGTCTTCCAGCCCCACAATCCTGCGAGATATGTCTTCCTTTACTTCTGACCTCAAGCATCCCCAATTGGTCTTCAGCTGCTCAGCCTCAGCTCTGGAATTCCCTCCCTACGCCTCTCCTACCTTTTCTTCCTTTAAGAGGCCCCTTAAAACCTAACTCTTTGACCACGCTTTTGGTCATCTGACCCATATCTCCTTATGTGGCTCCGTGACACATTGTTTTATATTGTCCCTGTGAAGCGCCTTGGTACATTTTGTTATGTTAAGGTTCTATATAAATATGTTGTTATAGACATTTTCCACGTTCCCCTGGAGGAAGTTATGCATCACGCACCTAAAACTAAATCTTTGTTTTACAAATTAATGCATGGCAAATGTTTGCTACGTTAGAAGTTTTACTTATTAGAATGGAAGCTGCCAGATGCCGCACGCCAACCCACAGCGTCTCAGGACTGAAATGCGGAGCGGAACGCAGTGGCGTGGCAGGAGCGCTCGGGGGAGGGAGCTCAGTGCGGGATGCACAGGACGCAGGCTGGAATGGGTTCGCTGCTGCGGAGAATCACCAGAGCAATGAGTGAGTTCAAAGAAGAGTTAAACCTCTGGACGGAGGTAGGAGCGGGGCCAGGACCTGGGGCCAACCGTGCGGTCTAGCCGCCTGGGGATGGGGGCAGTTCGAGCCTGATCGGCTGCCACTGGCACCCAGTGAATCGAGTGTTGCCCTTTCACCTACTGACTGACTGATCCCAGGGCCGAACCCCTGGCGTTTAAATTGTTGCTGACCTCTTGGATTTAAAAGGCTCGATTAATGGTAATGTTTAGATTCCCCGTCCCGCCAAAAACATTGTAAATAATCTAAACTGGAGGCCTCTATGAACAAATACTTTCATGGGGCTTTCACTAAGTAATGGAAACGAGATCTAATTTTCACTAACAAGTACATTTTCCTAGCTACTTTCACACCCTCAGGACATAGCGAAGAGCTTCATGGTCAGTGATTTGTTTCTGAAATGTGATCACTTATGTAGACAAACAAACGAAATGGCTACAGCTCAAGTTTGAATGAATGACATCTATTCAGACTGAAACGGATAAACAATGTAACGAGCTTAGCAAAAAAAAGGGGAGGATACTGCTCCTTGACTTATTTAAGCAAGTCGACAACCCAAGTGCACTGTGGGGAGCCCGAAAGGCAGAGCTCCACACAAAATGCTGTTTATAAACAGATCCTTGGGGGTTCGGGTAAATCCTGGGAATGGATAAGAAATGGTGGAAGGATAGAAAACAACGTGTTCTCGTTATTTCACAGTGGAAAAATGTACTGAGCGATGTGTTCCAAGGCTCATTGTTGGGACAAGCAGTATATGATGTGGTTAAGTTTGCAGATACCAAATTAGAGGAGACAGTGGAATTGTAGGAGGCAGCCCAGAAATTGCAAATTGAGTTGGGTACAATATGTATATTGACAGAAAATGATAGATAAAATTTAAATGACACATTTATCAGTTTTTTTGTGTAACTAGTAGAATATATAAAGAGGAACCAGTAGATGTCATATACTTGGATTCCAAAAGGCATTTGGTAAGGTGCCACACAAAAGGTTAATAAGCAAGATGAGGACTCATGGAGTTGGGGATATAGTAGTATGGACGGAGGATTGATTAACAAACAGAAACGGACTAGGGATAACAAGGCATTTTCAAGTTGGCAGGCTGCAACTTATGAAGTGCTGCAAGGGTCAATGCTGATGCCTCAACTATTTACAATCTATTATTGACTTAGACAAAGCGACTGAGTAATGTATCCAAATTAAGTGGATACAAAGCTAGGTGAGAATATAAACTGTAGGGAGTACAAGTAGAAGCTGCAAAGAGATATGGACAGATTAAGTGATTGGGCAACCAGGTGACTGATGAAGTATAATGTGGTAAAGTGAGAGGTTATTTGCTTTGGCAGTAAGAACCATGAAACTTTTAAATGTTGATGTTCAGAGAGACTTCGATGTACACGTATAATGAATACAGAAAGTTAGCATGCAGATACAGCAAGCATTTAGGAGGGCAAGTAGCATATTGGCTTTTTTGGAAGGGGTTTGGAGTAAAAGATTAAGGAGGTCTTGCTGCAATTGTATATAGGGCTTTGGTGGGACCACATCTGAAGTATGCATGCAATTTGGTCTCCATATCTCAGGAAAGATATACCTGCATTGGAAGTGATACATTAAAGGTTCACCAGATTGGCTCCTGGGATGAGAGGGTATGTCCTTTCATGGGAGGCTGCGTAAATTGGGCCATACTCTCTGGAGGTTTGGAAGAATGAGAGGTGATCTAATTGAAATTGATCCATTGTAAAGGAGGTAGTAACTGGACATTTAAGAGGCGCACAGTCAGACAGGGGAGACAGAAACTGAGTGAGTATATTTTGGAATTCGGTACATAGGGGGAAAGAGGTTCTTAAGGTAAGGTTTACTCCAAGAAGTAAAGTGTGTTGCGTGGGGAATTTGGGAAGGGTGGGGAGGTGATGCCTTTTTTTTCTTCTACTCTTTCAGCCTCTAGTATTTGATTCCCACTTTGGTGCAGCAGAAGGAGCAGGTAAACCAGTAACTGGCATTATTAGTTTTATCAGTATTGTAAAGGTTACTGGAAGTGCCAAAACCTATTGGGAGGTGTAGGCTTTATTAATTATAATTAATTAGCAATTATTAATTAATACAAATTGGAGATGGCAGGGCAGGTGATGTGCTGCGATTGCAGAATGTGCGAGCTTCTGGATACTGGTGTGATCCAAGGCACAAACATCTGCAGTAAGTGTTTGCGGCTGCAGGAACTTTGGCTCTGAGTCATTGAGCCATAGGCCAAACTGCAGACACTGCAGCATATCAGGGAGCGGGAAAGCTACTTGGACACTTTATTCCAGGAGGTGGTCACATCCCTTAGGATAGAGCTCTCTGATTTGCTCAGTGGTCAGGGACAGGAGGGTGTTACTGCAAGTGAGGCAGGTAAGGGAACCCAGAAGGCAGGAGTGCAGGATCCTTGGCCCTTGCAATTGTCCAACAGGTTTGAGGCTTTTCCAGCTTGTTTGGATGAGAGTGAGAGGCTGCAGGGTGGATGAGCGAATTGGCCACGGCACCTTGGTACTGGAAGCCATTCAATTAGGGGGGAGTTACAAGGAAGTGGTAGGAAGGGACAGTATAGTCAGAGGGATTGACACCGTTCTCTGCAGAATAGGTGAGAGTCCAGGCGGCTGTGTTGCCTGCCCGGTGCCAGGGTTCGGGACATCTGCTCAGGGCTGTGGAGGAACTTGCAGTGGGAGGGTGAGGATCCAGTCGTCATTGTCCATGTTGGTACCAGCGACACTGGCAGGACAAAAGAATGTTCTGCATAGTCAGTATGAGGAGCTTGGCACCAAATTAAGAAGCAGAACCTCAAATGTCATTATCACCTGAGCCACATGCAAATTGGCATAGGACAAAAAAGATTAGGGAGATGAATGCGTGGCTCAGAGTGGCATGGGTTCCGGTTCGTGAGACACTGGCACCAATACTGGGGAAAGTGGGACCTGTAGCATTGGGACGGTCTACACCTGCACTGTGCTGGGACTGGTGTTCTTGCAAGCCACATAACTAGGGAAGTAGAGAGGGTTTCAAACGAAGAAGTGAGAGCAAGGGTACAAATTTGGGAAGATGTGATAAATCAAAGAGTAAAACCAAGGCAAAAGAGAAAGGTATTATTACGGGAAATGAAAATTAGACCATGACAGGAAGGGATAGAGAGTACAAATCTAACAGGAAATCAACAGATGAGAATAGAGGTTATAAAAAGAATAAAAGGATAAAACTAAAGGCTCTATCTGAATGCACGAAGCATTCGAAACAAAACAGATGAACTGAGAGCGCACATGGAAATAAAAAATTATAATTTGATAACCATTACAAAGACTTGGCTGCAGGAGGACATGGGTTGGGACCTAAATATTGAAGGGTATAGGACATTTAGGAAGGACAGGAAGTGAGGAAAAGATGGAGGGGTGGCTCTGTTAGTTAATGATGGTATTAGCACAATAGAGAGGGATGACCTCAGTTCAGGAAACCAGGATGTGGAAACAGTTTGGGTAGAGATGAGAAATGGAAAACGCAAGAAGCCACTTGTGGAATTTGTGTACAGGCCCCCTAATAGTAACCACATGGTAGGATAGAGCATAAAGGAAGAAATAATGGGGGCTTGTCAGAAAGGCACGGTGGTAATCGGAAGATTTTAATCTACATATAGATTGAAAAAGTCAGATGGGCAAAGGTGGCCTAGATGAGCTCATAGAATGTTTCAGGGATAGTTTCTTAGAACAGCACATTCTGGAGCCAACCAGAGAGCAGGCTATACTAGACCTGGTATTGTGCAGTGAGATGGGATTAATTAATGATCTCATTGTGAAGGCGCCCCAAGGTAGCAGCGACCATAATATGATTGAATTTTACATTCAGTTTGAGGGAGAGAGTAGTAGGCAATTATGAGGGCATGAAAGCAGAGCTAGCTAAAGTAAAATGGCAAATTAGATTAAGGGGTAGGTTCCCAAAAAATACCCATTTTTCCCTACTCTGCTTCCTGTTAGCTAACCAATCTTTATCCATGTTACCCCCTACACCATGCAATCTTGTGTAGTAACCTTTGATGTGGCAGCTTATCAAATGCCTTTTGGAAAGTATACCCCACCAAAAGTTTCCCTTTATCCACCTTGCATGTTACTTCCTCAAAAAACACTAATAAATTAGTTAAACATGATTATCCTTTCACAAAGTCATGTTGGCTTTTTGAGCCAGACATTCATCTCTCTAATCTTATTTACTCTATGCCAATTTGCTCTTGGCTCAAGTAATGGTCCAGAGATTATTACCTTTGAGGTTCTGCTTTTTAATTTAGGGGTGGCATATTTCCCAACCCCTCAGTTTTTGTGTGATCCAATTTTCAATTAATAACCCACAGCAAACTTGAGATAGGATTAAGTCAAAGGGTTAGTTTATTTGCACACACTTAAAACGCGAAAGGATGGTCGCAACATTTCATCCACACTCAGACAGTGAAGAGAGGGATGTCGAAAATAAAGATTTAGTGTAGAGACCACAGAAAAGAAATATTGTTTCACGTAGGCTCCAGAGTCCAGAATCAAAGTCCAATGTGGCATTCCTTCATGGAGGCCGGCGGGTTGAAAAACATTGCTGTATAATTCACTTTTCCATTGGTGTTGACTTCATTTGATAAGATAGGCATGCAGAGATGAATCAGTCTTGTAGGCGACTGTACAGAATTTCCAGCGGAAGCGGTGTTGATGGGTCCAGGTGTTCAACCTGGGCAACGCTTCTTTTCTGTGAGGCTGCTAGTTAGATTGTAAATAACAGACTCAGCTTTTTCAGTTTAGCAAGGCAATATTACTTGTTCCACAAGCCAGAGGCTCATGTCACATGATTCCCACCTCTCCACTATCTTTGACATAGGATGTTTATCCAGTGTTTGGAAATTGGCTTTGTGTTCCAGGCTGATAATTTCTTAGCTGTCATGGGTTAAAAGGAATGTTTGGGAGGCCATTATCTTTGCAGACATTCTGTCTCCGCTGGCCAGCCTGGGTTATTGAATAAAAATGGCCTTCATGTAGCTCCCTTTGAAGTTGGGCATCGCAGTCCCCAGATGATTGCTTGTAGCTCCTCAGAGATAACGAGGTGTGAGATTTCTGAAGCTGCAAAGTGACTTCTTTTGTTCTGGGGTCACAGACACAGTTTCAGCCATTTTAAAGGTCCTTGTTCAGTTTTTAAAAATTTAGAAACAGCTTTGAGCATATCTATATATATTTATACAAATATACAGTGTAAGGTCTTAGTCCCCCCACACTAAGCAGAACCTCTTTCCTAGTACTATTTATGTCATTGATGCCAACATAGACCACAATGATTGGATCCTCCGCCTCCCACTGCAAGTTCACCTCCAGCCCCGAGTAGTTGCCCAGAACCCTGGCAGCACAGCTGTCTGGGCTCACGCTCTCGGCTACAGAGAACTGTGTCAATCCTCCTGACAATACTGTCCCCTACTCCCACTAAATTCCTATTAACTCCCCACGCTTGAATTGCTTCCTATACCAAGGTGCTATGGTCAGCTTGCTCATCCATCCTGCAGTCCCTGCTCTCGTCCCCACAAGCTGCAAGAACCACGAATCTATTGGATAATTGCAAGGGCTGAGACTCCTCCACTTTTGCCTTCTTGATCCCCTTACCTGCCTCAATCACAGTCCCATCCCCCTGTCCCTGACAGTGACCAAATCAGAAGAACCTAACCTAAGAGGTGTGACCGCCTCCTGGAACAAAGTGTCCAGGTAACCTACCCCATCCATGACGCATTGTGGTGTCTGCAGCTTGGCCTCCAGCTCAGTGACTGGGCCGAATCTCCTCAAGGCACCGACACTTATTGCAGATGTGTTTGCCTTGTATCATGCTGGCACTCCCACGTTCTGCAGTTGCAACACATCACTTGCCCTGCCATCTTTACAGTGTTTTAATTAATTAATTATTATTTTCTTAATTTAGAACTAATAAATCTGTCTGGGCTCAAGTTCTCTGCTGCAGAGAGCTGTGTCAATCCTCCTGACAATACTGTCCCCTACTACCACTAAATTCCTATTAACTCCCCACACTTGAATTGCTTCCTGTGCCAAGGTGCTACGGTCAGTTTGCTCATCCATCCTGTAGTCCCTGCTTTCTTCCCACAAGCTGCAAGAACCACGAACCTGAGAGTTACTACTGCTAGTAAACTTTACTACTACTAATGAAACTTTAAAATTACTAATAAAATACACGATTTTTGAAAGATTCATTATTAAAAGACTCACCAACCAATCACTTATCTGTTTCCCTCCTCTGCACTTACTCCCTCACTCACCAAATTCCCAAGTTTATACTCTGTGACTAACAGCACTCAGTGATGAGCTGCTATCTTTGTGCTTGCTTACTTCACTTCGAGTCATTCATCCAGTTCTGGTACAATTGAGACTTTTGTGTACTGGAAGCAGTTCAGCAAAGAGCCACAAAGCTGATCCCTAATATCCAAGATCTTTGGTATGAGGAAGAAGTGCTGAAAATGTAAGAGACATTAATAAACTGACAACGTGGACATAATATTTGACAAATGAATTTCAATTTAGATAGATGTGAATGCATTTTGGTAGGAAGAATAAGGAAACACATACTGTTGGATAGTAGGAGTCAAAATAGGAGGAAGGAGCAAAGGTTTCTGGGGTTACAGATACCCAAATCAGTAAAAATAGTGCACAGGTTAATAAGGCTGTAACAAAAGCAAACCAAGCACTGGGGTTCAATTTTGGATGGACAGAATTGAAAAGCAAAGAAGTTATGGTAAACCTGTACTTAGAATATGTGCATAGTCACGGTCTCCGCATTATGGTAGAGGCATTGGAGCAAAGACTATCATGGATTAGACCAGAACTGAGGATATTCTTGTCAGGAAAGGCTGAACAGGCTGGGATGGAGGAAACTTCCCAAAGATACTTGAAAGGAAGGGACAAACTTAAAACAATTACCATCACCAGGAGAAACATACTGGGAGAACCTTTAGACCTAAAGGCTGACAGGACTTGATGGCCTACACCATAGGGTCTTAAAATAAGTGGCTGCAGAGAAAGTAGAGGCATTGCCTATAACCTCCTAAAATTCCTTAGATTCTGGAAGGGTCCCAGCAGATTGGAAAATATCAGACGTGATACCTTTATTCAAGAAAGGCAGATGAAAGAAAGTTAGACTAACATCTGTCATAGGCTAGTTGCTAGAATCCATTATTAAGGAGATTATATTAGAGCACTTAGAAAATCATAATGGGATCAGGCAGTGTCAGCATGGTTTGAAAGAGAAAGTGTGTTTGATTTAATCGAGTTCTTTGAGGCAAGCAAGCAAGGTGGATAAAAGGGAACCTGTAGCTGTCACCAAAAGGTATTTGATAATGTCCCACATCAAAAGTTACTACACAAAATAAGAGCTCTTCGTGTAGGCAGTAACATGTTAGCATGGATAGAAGATTGGTTAGTTTAGTTAACGAAGCGGAGAGCAGGAATAAATGGGTCTTTTTCGGACCCCTCAGAGTCCCTCAAGTTCGTGACACCAGATTCACAAGTGTATGGCTTGAACAGAATGAGCCAGCGAGACAAGTTTCTTCTGATAATTCACAATTGCTTTATTGAATTACTCACAGCCCTTAGAGAAGGGCTGCATTAAGCAATCACGAAATACACTTACAATTAGTTACCTGGAACCTTGTCCTATCGGGGGTTAAACCCCCACCTTGTTCCTAACTTAATACTTAAATCTTTATATCCTAACTTAATACTTACAATCACCCCTAAGTTCGTCTTCTAATGGTGCTGTGGGTCCCTCGGTGGACTTGACCAGACTCTGCCAACTTGCTTGAATGCCTGCAGAAAACAGTGTCGTCCTATGATTTCTTTCCCCAATTATACCATTTCTGCTGCTGGCCTGGCCAGCTCATTTCAATGTCCAGTAGCTAGCACTCTTAGTTTATTCTACACATAGTCCAGACAAATATGATCAGCTCATGCTGGTGGAAACAACAGTCTTTCCATGAAAAATATATCCCAAATGAATATGACCAACTCTCCCATTGTTTAAATAATTCTGTTGTTTTGAAGCAGTACAACAACTGGCTCCAAGGCCAATGAAGGTTTGAATATCAATGGGCTGTCCCTTGTGCCATTATATCAGGTGATCAGTCTCTTAATTGCATTAGTCAATGGCAGGTAATGGCATTTTCCTGGTACCTTTGGTCCATGATATCAATCAGTCAATATCCAAACCCTTTGATGAGCCACTGTCTTTTACTAAATTAAAAGCAAAATACTGCGGATGCTGGAAATCTGAAACAAAAACAAAAATTGCTGGAAAAACTCAGCAGGTCTGACAGCATCTGTGGAGAGAAAGACAGAGTTAACGTTTCAAGTCCGTATGAATTAATCCCTTGCTGCACAGCCCTGTGCTGTTGGCTGCAGCTTGGTTTTCCATATTGTTGTAAAAAAACCATTAGGTCAAAACATGCCCGTGGGTTTGGGCTCTATACTCCATAAATTCCCCAGTTGGAGGGAATTACAATCCTACAAGTGTCATGAGTCTTTGGAGCTTTCTCCCCAGAGAATGGTGGAGGCAGGGCCATTGAATATTTTTAAGGCAGAGGTAGATGCATTCTTGATAAGCAAGGTAGCCAAAGATTATTGGGAGTAGGCAGGAATGTGGAGTTGAGGTTACAATCAGATCAGCCATGATCTCATTGAATGGCAGAAAAGGCTCAAGGGGCCAAATGGCCTACTTCTTTTTAATTCATTCATGGGATGTGGGCATCCAGGCCAGCATTTATTGTCCACCCCTAATTGCTGTTGAGAAGGTGGTGGTGAGCTGCCTTCTTGAATCGCTGCAGTCTATCTGGTGTAGGTACACCCTCAGTGCTGTTAGGGAGGGAGTTCCAGGATTTTGACCCAGTGACAGTGAAGGAACGGTGATATATTTCCCACGCATCTGCTGCCCCAGTCCTTCTAGATGATAGCGATCGTGGGTTTGGAAGATGTTGTGTAAGGAGCCTTGGCGAATTCCTGCAGTGCATTATGTAGATGGTACACACTGCTGCTACTGTGCATCGGTGGTGGAGGGAGCAAATGTTTGTGGATTGGGTGCCAATCAAGTGGGCTGCTTTGCCCTGGAAGGTGTCAAGCTTCTTGAGTGTTGGTGGAGTTGCACTCATTCAGGCAAGTGGAGAGTATTCCATCACACTCCTGACTTGTGCCTTGTAGATTGTGGACAGGCTTTGGGGAATAGGAGGTGAATTATTCACTGCAGGATCCCTTGTAGTCATACTATTCATATGGCTAGCCCAGTTCAGTTTCTAGTCAAGGGTAACCCCCAGGATGTTGATAGTGGGGGATTCTGTGATGGTAATGCCATTGAATGTCATGGGGTGATGGTTAGATTCTCCCTTGTTGAAGATGGCCATTGCCTGGCATTTGTGTGGCGCAAATGTTATTTGCCACTTGTCAGTCCAAGCCTGGATATTGTCCAGATCTTGCTGCATTTGGACATGGACTGCTTCAGTATCTGAGGAGTGGCAAATGGTGCTAAACATTGTGCAATCATCAGCGGACATCCCCACCTCTGGCCTTATGATGGAAGGAAGGTCATTAATGAAGCAGCTGCTGATGCTTGTGCTGAGGACACTACCGTGAGGAATTCCTCCTGTAATGTCCTGGAACTGAGATGACTGACCTCCAACAACCACAACCATCTTCCTTTGTGCTACATTTGACTCCAACCAGTGGAGGGTTTTCCCCATTCCCATTGACAACAGGTTTGCTAGGGCTCCTTAATGCCACACTCAGCCAAATGCTGCCTTGATGTCAATGGCACTCGCTCTTTCCTCACCTCTGGAGTTCAGCTCTTTTGCCCATGTTTGAACCAAGGCTGTAATGAGGTCAGGAGCTGAGTGGACCTGGCAGAACCCAAGCAGAGTGTCAGTGAGCAGGCTATTTTGAAGCAAGTGCCGCTTGATAGCACTGTTGATGACCCCTTCCATCACTTTACTGATGATCGAGAGTAGACTGATGAGGCGCTAATTGGCTGGATTGGATTTATCCTGCTTTCCATGGACGGGACATACTTGGGCAATTTTCCACGTTGCCGGGTAGATGCCAGCGTCGTAGCTGTACTGGAACAACTTGGCTAGGTGCACAGCAAGTTCTGGAGCTCAAGTTTTCAGTACTATTGCTGGACATTATAAGGGCACATTGTCTTTGCAGTATCCAGTACCTTTAGCCGTTTCTTGATATCACATGGTGTGAAGCGAATTGGCTGAAGATGGATCATCCACTCAGCACTTCTGAGTAAAGATTGTTGCAAATCCTTCAGTCTTATCTTTTGCATTGATGTGCTGGGCTCCCCCATCATTGAGGATGGGGATATTTGTGGAGCCTCCTCCTCCTGTGAGTTGTTTAATTGTCCACCACCATTCACGACTGGATGTGGCAGGACTGCAGATCTTAGACTTGATCCATTGGCTGTGGGATCGCTTAGCTCAGTCTATTACATTTACTGATGTTGTTTGGCACGCAAGTAGTCCTGAGTTGTCGCTTCACCAGATTGACACCATTTTTAAGTATGCCTGGTGTTGCTCCTGGCATGCTCTCCTGCACTGTTCATTGAACCAGGGTTGATCCCCTGGCTTGGTGGTAATGGTAGAATGGGGGATATGCCGGGCCATGAGGTTACAGATTGTGGCTGAGTATAATTCTGCTGATGGTGGTGGCCCATAGAGCCCTGTCTTGAGTTGCTAGACCTGTTTGAAATCTGTCCCACTTAGCACAGTGGTAGTACCACACAACACGATGGAGGGTATCCTTAATGTGAATGGGGAACTTCGTCTCCACAATGACTGTGCGGTGGTCATTCCTACCGATTTTGTCATGGACAGATGTATCTGCGGCAGGCAGATTGGTGAGGATGAGGTCAAGTATGTTTTTCCCTCTTGTTGGTTCCCTCACCACCTGCCACAGGCTCAGTCTAGCAGATATGTCCTTTAGGACTCGGCCAGCTTGGTCATTAGTGGTGCTACTGAACCTCCCTTCGCAATAGACATTGAAGTCCCCTTCCAGAGTACATTCTGTACCCTTGCCACCCTCAGTGCTTCCTCCAAATGGCGTTCAACATGGAGGAGTACTGACTTACTGCAACGCCCCCCACCTCAGCTTATATGTTAAAATCAGCATGAGGTTTCTTTGCACATGTTTGAGCTATAGATCAAAATTGCTATAAGACTTCATGAGGTCCAGAGTTGTTGATAAGGATTCTCAGGGCAGTTACCTCCCAACTGACTACCACTGTGCTGGTGGGACAGGACATACCTAGGGATATGGTGATGGTGGTGCGTGGGACATAATCTGTAAGGTATGATTCTGTGAGTATGACTATGTCAGGCTGTTGCTTAACTAGTCTGTGAGACAGCTCTCCCAATTTTGATACAACCCCCCAGCTGTTGGTAAGGAGGACTTTGCAGGGCTGACGAAGCTGAGATTGTCGTTGCCGTTTCCAGTGCTAAGTCGATGTTGAGTGGTCCCTGTGGTTTCATTCCTTATGGACTTTGTCGCGGCTTTCTTAGGCCATTTCTCAGGGTATTTCACAGTCACTGTTAGCCTTTTTAAAAAAAATTTCCAAATTTTAATTCAAATTCCACCATCTGCTGTGGTGGGATTTGAACCTGGTCCCCAGAGCATTACTCTAGGTCTCTGGATTACTAGTCCAGTGACAATACCACAATGCCACCACCTCCCCAGCACTCCTGCTCCTAATTGGTACATTCATATGTAGGAGAATGTTCTTGGAATTGATCAAGCATTTTCAGAATATCCATGATTTTCCCAAGTGAAAGCATACCAAGCAGCAGCTGCTGTTCCTGATCAGTTATTCTTTATTTTGCCCCCCTGCAGCCGTGAAGTCAGGATGTTTACGCCAACTGTACACAGTCTATCAGATGGTTGAGCTTCCAGAAACTCATCAGTTGTTGCGGGACACGTGCAGAGGTTTTGCAGAAAAGGAACTCACTCCAGTTGCTGCGCAGCTGGACAGGGAGCACAAATTTCCTGCTGAGCAGGTAACAGCTTTTAATGAAGCCTCAAGTGGCAGCCTTCCTAAAACAGTACAGTTTGATTACCTAACACAAAGCTGCTATCATGTAGGGAGGGACTGTTTGGAAAAGCTGCGATCATTGGTTTGAATTACTCCATTATTCAGCGGAAATCAAAGTTGTTTGCAGTCATGCAGTTTCTCCTCAATGTTGTCTGTATTGTAGGGTCTGGAGGGGCTGACAGCAGCAAAATGTTGGCCTAGTGAATTCTCCCTGCTCCTGCAGAGTAAATTAGGAAGCTGACTCTGGATCTTTGTATTACACACCAGAACGCAGCAAGTATATGAAAATCAATGCCAAATGTAAAAGTAGCACATGAAGGCCATTGTCCTTACACTAAACAAAAAAGTCCTGTTGCATATAATAAAAGCAACTGATGTGCTGTATGTTCACAAAGTGGCTCTGTAATGCAGGATTCACCTCCCAATGCAATATTCCAATTGTAACCTATTTATAATGAAAATAATAACAAATTATCTCTCATTCTACTCCTCAACTTTTCTCTTTGCCTCCCTCTCTCCCTTTCACGCTCTCTTAAGCAGTTTCTTCCCTGTCCCCATTCCCAAACCACCTCCATTCTTTGCAGATCCCATATATCCTTCCTAAATATCTGGAGAACTCCTTGCTCCTTGGGATGGGTTGTGGGGAGAGAGTGGAAAGAGGATCCTCCAAAGCAGCACCAGAAAACCACAGTGTTATCTCAGCACTTGTTGAAGCCACTTTACTGTTATTGACTGCTCCCTTCAATCTGCAGTCAAAGTGTATCTCCTCATTAAGAGGTGCTGGCTGCCTTTCAGTGGCATCAGAAACACTCAATATCCACGCCCCAGAGGCCTGAAGACAATGAGTAGCATAGGTTAACACTGCTGTACATCTGTGGGATTGTAATGATCAGGCAGCATGAATATTAGCTGCTGCCTGGGCATCCTGCAAGCTAGTTTGCAAAGTGATAGGGATTCAAGGTCGAAATTATTAATAAGATACAGATTCATCATCTTCCTGTTCCCTACCCGAAGGCAGGTCTGATCCACAGCACCACAACTTCCACTATGGCAGGGCAAGGAGACAGGTCCCGAATTCACCCTAACCAGATTGAACCCTCTACTGTTAGCATAACCTTTACATGCATGTTGTACTTGGAGCTATGGATAGCAGTGATAGAGGCACCAGTTTCTTTCCATCACATGGCTGACCAAGAATCGCTCCTGCTATTACCACCTGCCATTGGCATATGTTGGAAGGATTTACAAGTTGATACTCAACCTGTTTGGCTGAATTATGATCGCACCTTCCTTGGCCATCAAGTCCTGGAGTGGGACTTGAACCCGAAGCTTTTGGTCAGAGGCAGGGACACTACCCACTATGTCACAAGACCTCCACGATATAGATGTAAGATTAACATGAGCAGAAACAATAAGCTGTTGTCTTTAAATAACTTCAATTTGAATTTATTTTCAGCAGGTTCACAGTATCTTTTCAGACTTGCATTCACTTCCAGCAGTGGTTGTCGATTTCATTCAATTGTGCATACTCATTTTATTTTTCTCTCAAATTTCTAGCCGGAAAAGCTGAGGCTTGTTGTAACCCTATTGCTAACTCGGGGCAGGCTAGGGAGTCAACTTGGAATTTCAGGATGGTATAGTCCACTATCACACTACCTGTCACATTCATTCACTGACTCGCAGGGAAGCTTGGCTGATATTTTTAAAAGCCATTTAAAAACTTGAGTTTATTCTAAAGATGAATGTCTGTTAGATGTTGCATGTCTTTTGCTCTTTGTTCTTTACCCCCAGTTGGAATTGATTACCTTATTAGCTAAGCCACTCTACCTGCAGTTCCTCTTTACTTCAGACAAATTGCAAAGCCCACAGAGTCACTAATCACTGATTGCTATTCTGCTCTTTTCCCATAATGATCATTGATCTAAACATTTCCATCATCCAGAAGCTCTATCTCACTTCAGAGATTGCATTGAGCCCAATGCTAGCACAAATCTTTTATGCTTCTTTCTTCCCCAACAAATCCACAGAGCATTAATGTTGTCAATGCTATTCTTCTACTGGGATGAACAAGACCAAAAGAAGCAAAACATTAGCCAACATTGAGGTGAATGGAAAAGTGTGAAAGATGGAAATCTGAAATAAAAACGTTGAACATTTTGGTGTGACCCATGATCAGCGCTCAAGAGTTTCTACACCTTAATTATAAAGCTGTCTTTGTCCAGCAGATGCTGCTTAATCTGCTATGCATTTCCAGCATTTTCTGTTTTTCACAAACATTAAGTGACATTCTCTTCTTTCATCTTAAACATTTTTGTCCAAATTAACCAAGTCGACAAGGATGGGTTGGATAGTCTGACTGAACTTAAAGACCAACTGAATTGCAGGGAGAATTAACAGTGTGGTATGGAATTAATGGAAAATGTGGTAAATTATAGGGAAAGAGAGAGATGGGGAGGCATAGGGAATCCATCTGAAACACATTTGCATGAGAGAGATTAGTTTTGTTTTGAAACACGACCTTTTGCACAAAAAGAACCAGTCAAAATTTTGCTTGAAGGACGTTTGAAGACCTTGTAATGTAAATTGTGCACAGAAATCAAAATTTGGTTGGGCTGCCAGACAGCTAATATAAATGAGATGTTCAGTTCTGGGGCTATTCTACTACTCCGATTGCATGAGTTGTGTAAAATAGCATCTGGCAGCTAAACAAATTAAATAAAGAACTGCATGGAAATAATTGAGAGCACAGCAAATGTAAAAGAGGTAGCAAATCACAATTAACTCCACACAACCTCTTCCTATACACAGCTAAGTGTCAGGTGTGACTCACAACTACCAAATTAGCTGCTTTATGTTGTCAGTCACTTGTGTAATTATAATTTTGGTCAGAATAAAAGCACAATACAACCTTGGAGTAGATATGTTGGTTATTGGATGCATTTGGGGCGATATGCCTGTTATGATCTCCAGCTGAGATTACCCTTGGACAAGCCTGATCCCAGAGTGGAACCCAGCTTGATAGATCATAACTTTTATTTGTTTGTTTAGATACATAGAGAATAGCTATTGAACAGAGTCACAGGAGTCAGCTGATGAACTTTTAACAAAAGAATAAAATATTTATTTAACAAGTAAAGAGGATCTATGTTATGATACTCCTTCACCCATAACTATACCTTTACAGGTATATACAGATTTGTAAGGATAGCACAAGTTACAAAAGCTATCTTACACTTTAATGTCCACAGTAAGTACACAGCCCATGTACCAAAGATCACCCTGTGGTCAGACACATCACACTCTGAAACCAGGGGACAGATGCCACCTCAACCAGATGCAATGGATTTCTCCTCAACCCCCCCGCCCGGCCCCAGACGCTTATCACGCTGTGAGCCAACCAGTCTCACTGAACTCTGTCTTTCACACAAGGGTTTCCAATCTCCACCCTTCAAAGACTTGGCCTTGGAATCTTCTCCCAAACTGGCGCTTTCTCTTAGACGCCTTCCGCAAGGGTTCACCTCCAGGGTTTCAATATCTCCTTATGATGTTCTTCTTTCCTGGGTGACCACATGCATTCAAGCTGTGTTCCAGGCACACTCTCTCACCGACTCTGCCGATAATAGTACCACTGCTTCACGTGCCCATAGCAAAGAGTTACAGACCTTCAGTTGTCTCTTTGGACCTTCTTGCCTCTTGCAAGCTGTTCTTGCTTTAAATCTGGTTTCTGCAGCTTGAAGCTTTAAACCTGAAGCTTGGGGCCTTTTTCTGCCCCTCACTCTTAACTTGGCTTAACAGGACCTTTTCCCGGTTCCTGTCCTTCCTTTAGCTAGAAGGTCTGCTTGGACTTCCCCCTCTTCCACTCCCCTTCAGTCTCTCTGGGCTTTTGGCTTCAAACTGAAACTTAAAACTGCTGTTTCTTTAGTTTTTCTCTGTGTGTCTGTGGGAGGGACCTGCCTCTCTGGACCCCTGGTGGTAGGCCACAGCCCAATTCTTCCACCTTTGTTTGTTTACCTTAGCTGCAACAGTCGTAACAAACCTCATTAGAAATGCAGGCACCTTTTTAAAGTGAAATAAAACTCAATTTGACCTTTTTTAACAGACAGCTACAGAAATACAAATCAAACTTAAACTTTAAAGCTAAAACTTCGTCCTTTTTTTTATTCATTCACAGGATGTGGGCTTCGCTGGCTGGACCAGCATTTATTGCCCATCCCTTGTTGTTCTTGAGAAGGCGGTGCTGAGCTGCCTTCTTGAACCGCTGCAGTCCATGTGTTGTAGGTACACCCACAGTGCTGTTAGGAAGGGAGTTCCATGATTTTGACCCAGCGACATTGGGAATGGTGATATATTTCCAAGTCAGGATAGTGAGTGATTTGGAGGGGAACTTCCAGGTGGTGGTGTTCCCATCTATCTGCTGCCCTTGTCCTTCTAGGTGGTAGTGGTCGTGAGTTTGGAAGGTGCTGTCTAAGGGGCCTTGATGAATTCCTGCAATGCATCTTGTAAATGATACACACTGCTGTCACTGTGTGTCAGTGGTGGAGGGAATGAATGTTTGTGGATGTGGTGCCAATCAAGCAGGCTGCTTTGTCCTGGACGGTGTCCAGCTTCTTCAGTGTTGTAGGAGCTGCACTCATCCAGGCAAGTACGGAGTATTCCATCACACTCCTGACTTGTGCCTTGTAGATGGTGGACAGGCTTTGGGGAGTCAGGAGGTGTGTTACTCGTCACACGATTCCTAGCCTCTGACCTGCTCTTGTAGCCACAGTATTTAAATGGCTAGTCCAGTTCAGTTTCTGGTCAATGGTAACACCCAGGATGTTGATAGTGGGGGATTCAGTGATGGTAATGCCATTGAACATCAAGGGGCAATGGTTGGATTCTCTCTTGTTGGAGATGGTCATTGCCTGACACTTGTGTGGCGCGAATGTTATTTGCCACTTGTCAGCCCAAGCCTGGATATTGTCCAGGTCTTGCTACGTTTGGACATGGACTGCTTCAGTGTCTGAGGAGTCGTGAATGGTGCTGAACATTGTGCAATCATCAGCGAACATCCCTACTTCTGACCTTATGATGGAAGGAAGGTCATTGATAAAGCAGCTGAAGATGGTTGGGCCGAGGACACTACCCTGAGGAACTCCTGCAGTGATGCCCTGGAGCTGAGATGACTGACCTCCAACAACCACAACCATCTTCCTTTCCATCTCCAACCAGCAGTTTGAGTCATACCTAACACGTCCCAAATACCGATATAATTTACTTAAACTGTCTCCAATTCCTAACAATGCCTCTGAGTTTTTTGTACCTATTACAGCATTTCTTTTCCTAATCTCTTAAAACCACGACATCAGTTTCATTTACATAGAGCCTTTAACATAGTAAAATATCTCAAGGCGTTGCACAGGAGAAGCCTTCCATCAAAATTTGACACTGAGCCACATAGGGAGATATTAGGACAGGTGACCAAAAACTTGGTAGAAGAGGTAAGTTTTAAGGAGGAGAGGGAAATAAAGAGGTGGGGAAAGGTTTAAGGAGGAAGTTCCAGAGCATAGACCTTAGGCAGCTAAAGGCAGGGCTGTCAATAATAAAGAAAATCGGGATATGCAAGGTGTCAGAATTGGAAGAGCGTGGGGACCTTGGAGATTTGTAGGGCTGGCGGAGATGACAGAACTAGCGAGGGCTGAGGCAATAGGCATTTGAAAACAAGGGTAAGAATTTCAAAATCAAGGCATTGCTGAACTGGAAGCTCGTGTAGGCCAGTGAACACAGAAGTGATGGGTAAATGCGACTTGGCAAGAGTTAGTGTACAGGCAGAAGAGTTTTGGATGAGCTCAAGTCTCAGGAGGTTGCAAGGCTGGGTGAAATGGTTGAGCCTTGAGGAAACAAAGGCTTACGATGAGGGCTTTGTGAGAAGCTTTGTGAAATTTTTTCTCATAAGTGGAGTGGACACTGTGTTCTATCTGTCACCATATGAGTATTTAAAAATATTTTGTTGATTATTTATACTTTTTAGGTGGCTTAGAAGTCTATAAACACATTTCAGCATAGATCCCAGACCCTTAAGTCCTTCTGAAACAAAAGTATTTTTGTCTGGATTGAAATTGAGCAATAACCAGTTGCTGTTGTTGTTTCTTATACTGTAGTGACTTTCTTTCATTTTATTTAATACAAGAGAAATGCTGTTTACCATTTTCTAATAGCAGCGGGACTTTCACTAAATATATGCTAAATAAATCTTTGTTTTCTGCTGAATAGTAGACATTATGAAGGCAAGCGTTTCCAAGTATAACAGTTCATTGCCGATAACAAAACACGCCAAAAAAATAAGAAATACTTGCACTTATATAACGTATTTTCATGCTATCAAATCACCTTAAAGCACCTAAAATGATGAATTAGCTTTGGAGCGCAGTGAAATGCATTCTGTAGTCAAATGCATGCAGTACACAGAGTAAATGCCCTTAATTTCCCTCACACAATTTCAGATTTCAAAACTGAGCCAGGTAATCTGTTAAAAATGTCAGAATAATTAGCCAGATTCCACTGTTGACCTTGATAATGGGTGGCTGACTTTCCTTTTGTGTGTAGAGCAAGCGACCAATTTGGCTTCTCTCCCAATCGCTATCTCTAGAGCATTGAAATGGTGCATGTGCGGTTTCATATTGGCTCTTTGGATTTATAACTGTGATTGTGGGAAGGAGACTGCAACAGGGGAAATCCAATTTAAGATAACCCATTCCTTTAATTGCATGTGCTCAAAAATAGAACAGTCCAAGAAGGGATAGGAAGCTTAAGGAATGTCTACGTGAAGAGGATAAAAAGATCAACAACGACAACTTATATTTATATTGTGTCTTTAATGTAATGAAATGTTCCAAGGCGCTTTACAGAAGCATTATAAAAGAAAATGTATAAACCAAGCCACATGAGGAGGTAATAGGCCAGATGACCAACAGCTTGGGCAAGTAGGTTTTAAGCGAGGAAAGCAAGGCAGAGAGGCAAGGACATGTAGGGAGAGTATTCCAGAGGTTAGGGCCTAGGCAGCCGAAGGCCCAGCCACCGATAATGCAGTGATTAAAGTTGGGGATGCTCAAGAGACCAGAATTAGAGGAGCACAGCTATCTTGGAGAATTGTAGGGTTTGAGAAGGTTAGAGAGATGGGGTAGAGTGGGGGAGGCCATGGAGGGATTTGAAAATAAGGGTGAAAATTTTAACATCGAAACATTACTTGACCAGGAGCCAATGTAGGTAAGCAAGCACAGGAGTGATAGATGAACAGGACTTGATATGAGTCAAGATACTGGCAGCTGAGTTTTGGCTGACCTCAAGTTTACAGAGGGTACAATGTGGGAGACCCATCAGGAGTGCATTGGAATAGTTGATCATTCTAAAGAGGGTGAATAGGGTCATAGAATGTTAAGTGGAAGAGGTTGAGGAAAAACATTTACATACTGATACTAGTTTCCCACTTGGAGAAAAGGGGGTAATTTTGACTGGGCAATCTTATAAAGTGGGCAATATTGGATCAGCCGCTCACATTTCCATCTCTCGATTTTCATTTCCACTGACTTCAATACTAAAGTAAATTGAGAGAGATGGAGAACAGACAGCTGATCAGCTTGTCAGTTGTGCACGATCGCCTAGGGTCAACTTCTCTTCCTGCTCCCACCAATTATTCCATGTTGTTTCTAAAGTCTGGGAGCAGTAAGCATTGAGTCAGGGTGTCTCGATGTGTCCAGTATCTCTATAGCCCACTAATTTGGTGTGCTACATACTCTTAAATGATCAACCATTCTTAGTCAACCCAGATATAACAGGGAAGGTATCACAGTCAAGTCTGATCACATCTTCACTGAACCGCTACATACAAACATCCAGTACTTCTCAGTCGAGAGCAGAGAGGAAATCCTGGCTGATAATTCCCTCTTTAGCTCAGGGTCACCGAAGACCAACATAATGCCCATATCACTGACGTATTTTTAAATTTCTTTATCTCCCCTCGCTTCCCCACCTCCAAGGTGTCCTCACACCATGTGCCTTCCACAACTGAGAAGTAGCATTTGTTGCCAGTATCACTCCATGGCGCTACTGGTTCTCCAGTACTTCAGCCAAATCCCCACTCTTCATGACTCAGTCCTGACAGAGTATCAGCTAGCTTGTCAGTCATTGGGATCATCACAACCAATCCTATCCTGTTTTCACCTGAACCCTTTACGTAGGTGTTACTGGTTTATGATCGGGGCAGGAAGCCTGGACTGTTTGTTCATCCGTGATTCAGAGGAACTGAACTCGAGTGTCATGACTAGCTCAGTGACTTATTTTGTGTGAGATTTGTATACAGTGATCATGTTGCTGTAATGTCTCACCTAGTGGGGACACAAGGAATCCTAGTAGCGTGTCCGATCAACGATGCTGGAAAGTACTGGTTGTTCCAGTGCCATTGTAGAAAATTGTATCTATATTAAAATGTAGTAAAGATATGATTGCCATACTCATTAATATCACTCTTTTCCGAGCAAGTAATTTGCAAACTTTCCTTCAACACATTTGTGACAGATTATCTTCTAACCATATTCTATAAAAGATTTTTTCATAATATTCCCTATAACTCCTTTTGTGATTATCTTAAATTTCTGTCCTTTTAAATCGTACCTCAGGGACCAGTGAAAACAATCCTTCATCACTTACCTTATCATAACCCTTCCTAGTCTTTAAGACATTATTGGATCAACCTTTAACCTTTTCAGCATGTACAAAAGTAATTCTAAATTCTTGAGCCTCTTTGAAATCATAACCAAACATCGCAGTTAACATCCTATTGAATGTGTCCAGATCTTTTCCATTGTTTTTATATCATTCCTATAATGAAGTACCCAAAAGTATACATAATACTCCCAACTACTGTCCCACTAAGACCTTGCATATGTTCAACATTACCTCAGCAGGTCTGGCAGCATCTGTGGAGAGAGAAACAGAGTTAACATTTCAAGTTCATATGACTTCTTCAGAGCTAAAGAGAAGTAGAAATATGATGGATTTTATACTGTTTAAGAAGGAGTGGAACAGGTGGAACGAGATTAGAAGGTCAGAGATAAATGACAGCTAAGGAGAGATTGACAAAGATGTTTTGGACTTTGTGTATAAAAGCTATCATATTTCTACTTCTCTTTAGCTCTGAAGAAGTCATATGGACTCAAAACGTTAACTCTGTTTCTCCCTCCACAGTTGCTACCAGACCTGCTGAGTTTTTCCAGTATTTTCTGTTTTTATTTCAGATTTCCAGCATCTGCAGCATTTGATTTTATTTCAGCATTCCTCCTCAGTTTTGCATTCTATACATCCAGATACAATCCCAAATATTCTCTGTTTATTTTTTATGGCCTTATCTGGGTGCACTATCACCTTTTAATGACCTGTGCATCTGGATTCTAAGGTCATTTGCTCTTTATTCCACTTTAAATAATTTGATTTATTATGTACTTCCTTTTTTAAAATTTATTCATTCACCGGATGTGAGCATTGCTGGCTAGGCTACCATTTATTGCCCATCCCTAATTGTACTTGAGAAGGTTGCAATGACCCACCTTCTTGAACCATGCAGACCATGTGTTAGAACTCGCTGTTTGGAAGGGAGTTCCAGGACTTTGACCCAACGACAGTGGAGGAACAGCAGTATAGTTCCAAGCCAGAATGGTATGTATCTTGGAGGGAACTTGCAGGTGGTGGTGTTCCCAAGCATCTGCTGCTCTTGTCCATCTAGGTCATAGAGGTTGTGGGTTTGGAAGTTGCTATCGAAGGAGCTTTGGTGAGTTGTTGCAGTGCATCTTGTAGATGGTACACACTGCTGTCACTGTGTGTGGGTGGTGGAAGGAGTGGATGGGGTACTAATCAAGCAGGCTGCTTTGTTGGATAGTGTCAATTTTCTTGAGTGTTGTTGGAGCTGCACTCTTCCAGGCAAGCGGGGAGTAATCCTGACTTGTGCCTTATAGCTGGTGCACAAGCTTTGGGGAGTCAGGAGGTGAGTTACTCATCGCAGAATTCCCTGCCTCTGACCTGCCCTTGTAACCACAGTATTTATATGGCTGTTCCTGCTCGGTTTCTGGTCAATGGTAAGATGTCAAGCGGAGATGATTAGATTCTCTCTTGTTAGAAATAGTGATTGCCCAGCATTGTATGGCGCAAATGTTATTTGGCACTTATAAGCCGAACGTTGATCCAGGTCTTGCTGGATTTTGGCATGGACTGCTTCAGTATCTGAGGAGTTGCGAATGGTGCTGAGCATTGTGCAATCATCAGTGAACATCCTCACTTATGATGGAAGGAAGGTCACTGATGAAGCAGCTGAAGATGGTTGGGCCTAGGACACTACCTGGAGGAACTCCTGCAGTAATGTCCTGGGACTGAGGTGATTGACCTCCCACAACCATCTTCCTTTGTGCTAGGTATGATTCCAATGGGTGGAGAGTTTTCTGCCTGATTCCCATTGACTTCAATTTTGCTAGGGATCCTTGATGCCACACTCGGTCAAATGCTGCCTTGATGTCAAGGTCAGTCACTCTCACCTCACCTCTGGAGTTCAGCTCTTTTGTCCATGTTTGGGCCAAGGCTGTAATGAGGCCAGAAGCCAAGTGGCCCTGGCGGAACCTAAACTGAGCTTCAGCAATTAGGTTATTGGTGAGTAAGCACTGCTTGATAGCACTGTCGACAACCCCTTCCATCACTTTGCTAATGATTGAGAGTGAAATGATAGGGTGGTAATTGGCCAGGTTGGATTTGACCTTCATATAACCTTAATTCCAAAATGCATTTCTTCATGTTTTTCTACATTGAGCAATATCTGTTGGCCTGCCTGTGTTCTCTTGCAGTCTTTCATAATCCTCATTACACTTTGCCATTCTCCTCGTTTAGTGTCAGAGTAATCCTTTCCTCTTCATCTGAGAAGATTAGAAAGAATTAGTGGATGTCTCATGGCGTTACCAATCGTCAGGTGAAGCACATATAGGAGTGTTAGGGCATCTAATGCACCACAAAAACCACTGATCCATGATTAGCAAATAAATCAAATTGCCTTCACACTACAAGATGTTTTGGGCTTTCAGTTGATGTCCAGGAAAACTTTTCCATGTACATTTTATTTTATTTTTTTAGTCAGCCATGTAACACGAGATCAGTGTCCCTATACAATTTATCAGGCATTACCTGGTGTAATGCTTCAATCTTTATAATCAGCCTATCCTCTGCCTCATCATGAGCAATGCTCCAGGAGACCCACTGGTTCATTACATGAGTACTAATATGAATAAAAGGGTTGCCGCATGAATCATGGAGTTGTATTTGGCAGAGGGCAGCCAGCCTGACAGCTTTCTACAGCTGGATTTTGTAGGAACCAGCAGTTAACTGCTCCTTTTTACTAATGTGTTTAAAAACTGGGTCTGTCAGGTAGTGCTGATGCTTTCTGAAATATCACTTAATTAAAGAACTGCCCAATTATCTTCATATTTTGTTTTTCAAAGTACTATATAGAATTGTTTCCATTTAAAGTTGCCAAAGCTGGCATACTATTTTTAATGAAAAAAAAGTCCTGCCACCCATCAGGTTTCCTTCAAGCCTTTTCCAAGTACTGCTACTTGGAAGTAAAAAGCAGCATTGTGGACAACGGATCGTGACTGAAGAGCAGTAGTGTGGGAGAGTTTTATTTGAATATTTTTAGAGATCGTGGAAGAGTCTACGCAGAACTTTCCCCCTGGATATTAGAGGGGTGGTGTAGAGCTGTGACTGGGCAGCCTGTACATGCCTGTGAAAGGGGCATATGTGATTACTTTTTCTAATTCTGTGGTCTCCTGCATTGCAACAGAAACTGCACTTCAAAAAAGGGGAGATGTTTAGATTCTCTCTTGTTGGGAATAGCCATTGCCCAGCACTTGTATAGCAGGAATGTTACTTGCCACTTATCAGCCTAAGCTTGAATGTCATCCAGATCTTGCTGCATATGGACACAAACTGCTTCAGTATTTGAGGAGTTGCAAATGGTGCTGAACGTTGCACAATCATCAGCCCACACCCTCACTTCTGACCTTGTATTGGAAGGAAAGTCATTAATGAAGCAGCTGAAGGTGGTTGGGCCTAGGACCTGAGGAACTCCTGTAGCAATGCCCTGAAGTCATGAAAGGTGCCATATAAATGCCATTTCTATTCAGAGAAGTGATAAAGTCAATTTTGTTGGTTACCACTATTATGAGTTGTATTCAAGTTTTGAGTGTGTTGTGATATTGCAACCTTAATTATGTTTTGTTAGGTAAAGAAAATGGGAGAGCTCGGGCTCATGGCAATGGATGTGCCTGAAAAGTATGGTGGAGCAGGACTGGATTATTTGGCATATGCCATTGCCTTAGAGGAAATAAGCCGGGGCTGTGCTTCATCTGGTGTCATCATGAGTGTAAATAATGTAAGTCTACAATGTGAAATAAATGTTTCCCATTTCCACTTGCTGAATATTCTTAAGTGAATTAATTCTTCAATTTTTTCAGGATTTTATTAATAATTCTAAATTTTTTTTAGATTTAGTGGCTGATTTACCAGACTAATTGTGATGTGAATTCCTCCAACCCATCCAGAACTACATTAGAAAATTTAGCAGTTGTTGAGATGTTCAGTTACACAATCCTTGATTTACTAGTATTGATACATTTGATGTTTAAAATGCTTTTTGTATTTTGGAAGAAATTATCCTTTTGTGTATGAAGATATTTTAATGAGGATTTTGCACAAGTAAATATTATGGCCCAGGGTCATATTGTTTGATCGTATATACACACACATACAGTTGTTGTGGGACAATCAAAGGTTCCAAGTAACCACTTCAGCTCTAGCTCTAGTTTTCTCTTAAATATGTTGACTGTTGTCAGGGTATAGTTGAAATGAACAGCTTCAGCTGATGGTAACTTGCTCAAATTCTCATGTGTGAACGTCGGAGATGCCTTTCAAAAAACTGTTCATTTGCAGAGCATCACACCAGAGCCAAATCTCGTAATCAGGAGTGGCTGCAGTGTATACCATCTACAAGATGAACAGCAGCAACGTGCAAAGGCTTCATCAGCAGTACCTCCCCATACCATGGCTTCTACCACCTAGAAGGATAAGGGCAATAATTGCTTGGGAACATTACCTCCAAGCTCCCCTTCAAGTCACACACTACCCTGACTTAGACGTATATTGTCACTCATTCACCATTGTTGCATCAAAATTCTGCAATTCCCATCCAAAAGCACTGAGAGAGCCTTCACCTCACTGCAGTGTTTTGTGAAAGTAGCTCACTATCAGAACGGCAACTAGCGATGGACAGTAAATGCTGGCCTTGCTAAAGATGCCCATGTCTCCAGATGAATTTTTACAAATCATGGCTATTTTTCTTTCTTTGTTCTCTCGCTCTTTTCCTGCTTCATAACCTGGAACTCTAACTCAGCACAGATGAGAATGAATGAGGTGAATGAACTTTAAGGGCTAGGAATTGACGTACCTGGGTATTTGAATGCGGGATTGCAATTCGCAACCTGCCCACACCAGTCCAAGTGAGGTGGACAGCATGTGTAATTGGAGCACCAACCTCATTTCCATGATTGTAGCGTGGCCCAGAGTGGATCCTATGCTGCATTCCTCTTTGTAGTGCTGCTGGTCGCATCCGTTCATTACAGGGGGCTGACTAGTATTGTGAGCAAACTATGTGCTCCAGGCAGCCTTCCCTTTTCAAAGGTGCAGTCCATGTAAGGGGAAACTGCACTAAAGCACTGAAGGCTGGTGGACAATCATTTTGAAAAACTCAGGATCAAAGGAAATGTCGCACCATGCAAAGGAAAGGGTTCCCCACTTCAATGACACCACCCTGGAGTCACTGGGGAGACTAATGAAGGCCAGGAGAGACACCATGAACAGAATCTTACTGCATTAGTTTTTTCTCAGACACCAGGATCATTTTCAGATCACAAATATGATTGGTGGAGTAGTGGCCCCTCCCTGTTGTTCCTTACCAGTGCAAACCAATTAAGAGTCTGCCTCTACACTTCCCGACCAATTAGAAAGAGTGGGTGGGATGATGGCATTTTGTCAGAGGAAGGATTCCGAATTAAGGGGACCACAGCACATTCCAGAGAATCTCACCAGCACTTGTATTTTTCAGGCTGTAGCACCCTCAGGAATGGTGAGGAGAGCTAGGAAGGCCGCCCCTGGGTATCCTACTTAACTGGAGGCCCAGCTGAGGGACTGCAGTGAGGTAAGCTCTCTTAAGGAAGAAGAATGAGGGCAGCCTTTCCAACCAAACAGGTATGGATGGAAGTGGCTAAGGAATTGTGTGGTCCCTCCAACCTGGAGACAGCGCACCAAGAGAATCCCGGACCTCAGGAGGGCATGACAGCTGAGTGACATAACATTGCCAGGTGCCAAGCCCCACACTCAGGCTTGCACCAAATTTTCCTGCGCGACCTCAGGCAATGCACCTTGAAGCTCCTCATAATCATCTTTCTGCAGCCACATCTCATGCCCATTTGAGTTGCCAATAGCCACACTCACCCTCAGCTTATTGACCTCTTTCAGCATATCTCAGAGCCACCATACACAGGAGTTGTCCTTAACTGCTCTGAACAAAAGTCATCCCTACCACTCCCACCTCCCTGCTTTCTCTGCTTTCAGAAGAGATCATTCAACTTGGAACATCGGAGATACGGATTGTGGAAGGCGGGGATCAGGGTGGGCCTTCAGTGACAGGCCTTTATCAGCCGCTGGCAATGGGTCCACTGGGAAAGAAGTCTTACACCATGAGGATACAGATGACAGTAGCAACCTACCATGAGAGCCCGAGCCTCATGAGGTACTGGTGCTCATACATGTATGGTTATCTGGTCCTCAGGTGTTGTGTTGGGATCTCACCTTTCTGCACCTACATCTCAGTAGCCATCCATTCTATGCTGTGGAGTAAGATATGGCTACATAGAAGGCAGCTGATGCTGTTGTTGGTGTTGGTGTTGCTGCAGCTGGAGCATGTTGTCGTATACCCTCAGCAGTTTGGGATGGTATAGCTGCATAAGCATGTGGCTCTGAATGCTGGCAGCAGGGAAGTGGAGCTGAATGTGGGTGAAGTACTGGTCAGGCAGTTGGTACTCACCTGTCAAGCAATGATGGCATTCTCTGACAGAAGAACTGCAGTGCAAGGCAGCCTCTCAGCTTGACCATTTCTGCAGCAATTCAGTGCAACTGATCAAAACCTTCACAGTTTCACTGAGAAGGTCTCTCCCACTGTGCTTTCGCCTCCTAACTGCTAGATTGGGAAGAGATCGGGGGACTGCTCCCCTTTTGAGAAAGAGGGATTCCCCTGGGAAAATTTCTCTTAATTGTCTCCTTAATGACTTCAATTGCCTTCTGGCCTGAGTTGCTGGGGTTCCCAACTTCTTCACCCACCTGCTCCTGGGAAAGATGACAGGAGGCAGGAACACGTTGGGACAGCTATCCAATGATATTTTTCCAGTTTTCCTGCCTTCCCACTCCCCGCGTCCAAATTCACCTCCAATAGCCTGGGAAAATTCTCCTCTGTGCCCCCCTCAATGTTTTCACTGGGGGCAGGAAGCCTTCAAGACAGACCCTCAGAAAAGAATGGGAGCGGGTGTCAGGGACGGATAATGCCTAGAGTTTCGCTCCAAGGACATGGCAGCAGTGCAGAAAAAAGTTTAATGCCCTCACTCAGATGGTCAATGTGAGCGAATGCATCTGCACATCACATTTTGGATGCACCACACTAGCTACCTCTCACACTGATCAATACACCACCCCCCCATTACTCACCCATCAGCACAACCTAGAACCCAAGACTCATGCCTAACATCCTTATGCTACACCTCACCCACACACACATTCCAGTCATACCAGCAAACTTTTCCACACCTTTGCAAACCCACAGATATTCAGCTTTGGTAGACACATCACCCAGGTACAGTGAACGTAGTCACTGATATTTGGCCCTCTTGCACGGTAAGGTGGCCCACAACAGGATGGAGATCCAAAGGGCCAGAATGTCTGCATACTCTCAGCACCCTCAAGAAGTGCTCCAAAGAACCATTGGGGCAGATGCCACAAGAGTCAGTGGCACCCAATGCTGCCAAGGTCATCGAGTATGATGGTAAGTTGCTGCCTTATGCACTTTCTCCACTCACTCTTCACCCTCATACTTAAAGGTGCCATGAAATGGAAACAGCAGATGATGCAACTATACTTTCCACCTCAACCTTGCCCACACCCTCCTTTTCTGACTTTGTGCTTTCAGAGTTTGGAACTGATGACTACTCAGCTTATAAAGGACCATAAGGAAGGGGAAGTACAACCCCACAAGAATGAATAGAAGGTACAGTCACTTGACCTTACATTTGCAGCCATCAGTTCGTTACTGGCATTGTGTAAACTTGAGAGGTGAGTCTATGGTCATGATCAGCATGTGGTGAGTTATCAGGCACAAGTGAGCTGTAGGACACAGCTCATGTATGAAATCTCTGAAGGGTGAGTTTGCGTATGAGCTCTGCTTGAAGAGACTCAGATGATGACCTTGTTGGGATGGACTACAGGAAAACACAGATGACAAGGCACACCGAGATACTTGATTCATTGGCAGGCCTGCCAGACAGCCTCACTGGCAAACAGCATGGAGGAGACGAGCTCCAACGTGGTGGTGGGCATCATTCAGAGCTTGGAGCCCATCTGTTTCACCGCAGAAGTGCTGAGAAACTTCATGACAGCACTGCCAGATTGGCCCATGTCTCAGTTTCCAATGCAGCAAAGGCAGAGGCCTCCTGATGTCTCACTGCTGCAGTGGAAACTCGGGCAACAATAACAACTTGAGGTCATGCACCCATGGCTGTTGGCATGCAGGATTACAGCTGGCATACAGGCACAGGCTGCTGCCATCATGGGTGAGGATTTCAGTGCTGAACACGGCATGCAGGCTCTCGCAGCAGTCCAGCAATCTGAACACTAGCAGATTACTAGGATTGCTGAGGTCCCATCCCATGGGTGGCAGTGGGTGTGTGAACCTGCTATCCTCTGTCCGGATGGCAGCATTTAAGCTCCTTACAGTGCCACTCCACCAGTGCCCTGCTGTTGCCTGTCAACCAGCTAATACAGGGTGCTGTTGTCCATACTGAGGCAATGTGGCCTGAAGCCGGGCCCTCAAGGCCCAGAGCTGTTCAAGAACGTCTGACAAGACCTTCAGCACTCTTTCCCACTGTAAGTCAGCTACTTTTCACCAGCCAGGCTGCAGCCATTGGGGCAAAACTGTGTAGGAGCACTAGGGCAGGCAGGGTCCTGGAAAGACAGTCACTAAGGGGGTGCACAAGAGTGATTTCTGTTTTTCTCATATTATTGATGTGTTGCTGGATAAGGTTGTTGAGTGAAAGTTTCTTGTTATTGGACTTTGTTGATTGATGTTGACCAGGGGGATGGGAGTCTGATATGAATGTATGGGTGGGGAATGATTGGTCCAAAATTAAAAAGGAAGCCTCCTTTCACTGAAGCAAAGCCATATAAAATGGTCCCTTTTGCTGCATCCAGTCACATGTGGCCGATATGGCAGCCTCTGTGCCTCCTCTTCCCTGCCGAAGAGGCCTCTGGAGTCCAAGAGGTATTGCTTAAGATATGGAGGATGCAGCACACTGCCACAAACATGGACACCCTCCTGATCCAAAACCCCCACCCCCATCGAGTGATCTAGGCAGCAGAACCATTGCTTTAAGTGACCGATGGTTTGCTTCTCAGTATTTTGGGTCATGGTCCCCTGACTTCACGCAGTTGGATGGCGGAAGTGGGTCATCAGCCACATGTTGAGGAGGTAGCTCTTATTATCAAGCAACCATCACCCTGTGCATCTCTGGGGTAGGTAGGCCTGTGGATTAGCGCAGGATAAATGAATTATGCTTGCTGCCAGGATAGTGGGCGTTCTTGGTGTGGTTGCACCAAGAGCTACTGCAGCAATTGCCCATGTAAGACACTGGTCATTTCTCCCTTACTACGTGTAACAAATATCTACAAATTGCTCCAGCAACGCAAAACTGTGTTTCCATAAATTTTGTCCTTAGCAAAATTAGGTCAAAATACCACTGCTGCAGCTTGTTGAATCGTTCTTCAAATAGCCCCATGGCAGGGCCCATCTTGTTTCATAATGCTTGTTGTTTGGCTGACTGACAAATTATACCGTCCATTCAAAGTTTTTGGGCGCACACTGGATATACATGCATGCGCCATCCTTATTCTATAACACCATGCAGCAAGTGGCCAATGGCACATCACACACATGGAAACCTGTGATAGTGGCACTATGATTCTCAATGTCATGCCTTAAAATCTTCCTGATCTACATAGTTCAAAACTATACTAAATGGGCAATAAGCCACAGAATCATCAGAGAAGGTAGCAATAGGTCACTCTATTAATGAGAACTTATGGACTGGTATTGTGATCAACAACTCATTTTTATTTTGATAAAAACATTCCTGCTAAATGATATGCTTGCATACTATGAATGTTTTATAGAAGTGTTGATATCAGTCTTTGATATATTTCTGAAGCTGTTTAAAAGGATTTTCATTTAGGCTTCCCATGAGTGCATAGCTGTTTACGCCAGTAAGTAACAGAGCAATAGAGACAGGAGGCCTAATTTCAAAACACAGACTGCATTGAATCACAGAATCATTACGGCACAGAAGGAGGTCACTCGGCCTGTCGTGTCTGTGCTGACTCTCTGTAGCAGCAATTTACCTAATGCCACTCCCCCTGCCTTCTCCCCATGGCCCTGTACATTCATCCTTCCCTTTGTTAGCTGATTTAAGCTGGGAGACCAGGAGCCACATTGCAACGTAGCATGACAGGGAAGGTACTGCAATTGCCCTGAGCACTGCTGTGTTTGGAAGAGGGGAAAATAAGTTAGGGCTATGGCTTTTAAATACTTTGTGATCTCTGCTGGAAGTACACATGCGGACATCTGGTGAGGCTGTGATGTCTCCTGAATTTGAATAGCCCTACTGACACTTAGGTAAGGTATCAAACCCCATGACATCAAAGGAACCATACCCAAGGAAAGTATGGAGGCTCAATTTTGGGTTTATTTTTCTAGTTCCTAAATTATTATAAAATTAGTAAATAGGTTAGCATGTGTCACTTGCACCTGATTGATTGATATTTTGCCTCCTTGTATAATCCTGTGTTCAGACTTTCTCATGCTGTTAATTTATTTGTTAAAAATACAATAAATAATCAAATTTTCTCTTTCTTTTCCAGTCATTGTATTTGGGTCCAATTTTGAAATTCGGTTCAGAAGAACAAAAGCACAAGTGGACAACCCCATTCACAGATGGAAATAAAATTGGCTGCTTTGGTCTGACTGAACCAGGTAGGACACAATCTAAGCCTGAGCGTTGATGCATGGAGACTATATATCAGGCTTGTCCAACTAGCAATCTAGCCTGCCAAGCCTCTCTATCCGGCCTGCCAAGCATTGCCCGAAGGCAGAACTGGAAAATGATGGACCTATTAGTTTGATTTCAGTTATAGGTAAGATGGCAGAAGAGATCCTGAGAGATGCACTGTATGTCAACTTTGCAGAGAAGAGGTTAATAGAGACTTTCAACAGGGTTTCTCAAAAATAAAGTCACATCTCACCAATCTGATTTTTTTTGAGGAAGTTACTGGGTTAGGTAACCAGGTTAACATTGTATGCCTTAATTTTCAAAATGTTTTGACAAGGCAACATACAATAGGTTGCTTAATAAAGTAGAGCCATGTAGTCATCGATTAGTGGACAGATTTTGGTTGGATTATAAATGAATACATTCTCATAGAAAGTTGTTATTAATGGTTGGTGATTCTGTTTGGATATCAGTTACTGGTGGAGTCCTGCAATGATCGTTGCTAAAGCCATTGCTCTTCACCATATTTGACAATAACTTGCATGAAGACATTGGCAAAAAATTGCCCTCAAGTTCATAGATGATGCAAAGGATTGAGTAGGTGTTAAGACCTCGGTTGACAAAATTAGATAACAAACAGATCTAGATGCAATGGTGGAATAAGCCCATGCCTGGCAAATTTCACCACAGACATGCTCTTCACTGCGCTGCAAATTCAAGAAAAATGCCACGAATAGCACCAGCCGCTCTACGTGACCTTTTTCAATGTTACAAAATCATTTGTCAGCTGTGAAGGTTTGCACAGTATCCTCCTGAAATTTGGCTGCCATTATAAATTTGTCACCATCCCCCACCTACTCCACGATGGCATGCAAACCATGAGCCTCACCAATGGAACCACCACAGACACTATCTCAGTGAAAACTGGGGTCAAACAAGGCTGTGTCATTGCACCAGCCCACTTCTCCAATTTCTTCACTGTAATATTGCACCACATCTCCAGAAGATGTCCCACAAGTGTGGAGGTAACCTACAGAACAACAGGAAACTGTTTAACCTGTGCCGTCTTCAATCCAATACCAAAATTGCCCCAATCTCAGTCATTGAGCTTCAGTATACAGATGACGCTTGTATGTGCACTCACTCAGAAACTGAGCTCCAGTTCATTGTTGACACCTCCTCCGAAGCATATGAGAAAATGGGCCTTTTACTAAACACTCAGAAAACTAAGGTCCTCTTCCAAGAAAGTCCCACAACACAATGCCTCCCTCAGTCAATTAAGGTCAAAGGTGAGATCCTGGAAATGTGGACCATTTTCCAGATCTTGGGCAGCCCTCATCTACAATAGTGTGATTGGTTTTAGTCCCCTTGCACGGTGGAGTAATATAGAGGCCATGTAAAAGGTTCAGAAGAGTGTGACAGTTTAATGAGTCACCACAATACACTGTGTCTCCTGCCAAAGCAAGATGGTGGTCTACGCATGCGCACTGGACTGCGCAAGCGTGGAAATCTATTGACGCATTCCGCAGCACCAAGACTGCCAGTATAAGCCTACACATGTGCAGACTTCTGCGCATGTACAGTTAAGGGTGACATCAGAAGGATTGCGCATGTGCGAGTTTCAAAATTCGACGTTTCCTGGGGAGTGTGTAAGTAGCCATGGGATATGCATAGGGAGTGTTGGGCAGTATTTATGGGGGTTCTCATCTGCTCCTCCTCACCCTCATCCCTCCCTCCTATCACTGGGCAAACACTCGGAGAATCCCCTGTCAATGCTTGTTTATGTAATGCCTATTGTGATCAAGTGCATGCCGCCATATGCTTTCTCCAGGCTTTATGGATGGCAGACAATGTACAGTATTCTCAGTGAATCCCAGCGATTTACTATCACTTCTTGTTCCACAGGCAACTCTGCAATTATTCCTTGCAAAAATACACTTTCTTCGAGCAAACTAGCCATATGAATTCTGGCTACAAGCAGCTGTGTTTCATTTCTGCAAGCTGGTATCCATGACGGGGAGAGTGCAGTGTCTTGCCTTAAATCTGTGTCTTTCCTTTATGTATGTTATAATTTAAATAACCCACAATGGATGAGTACAAATTAATACAGTTCCACATTTCTTTCCGAGTACCTGTTAAAAGGACGCCACCACCCAGCTGTGATGATTTCAGCTTTGTTCCTGGCCGCTGCCTACTCTGGTGTTCCAAATGATGTCACAGAGCAACACGTTCATACTGTGCATGCCCTGAGCATGCACGGTGTTGCCAGGAAACCCAGCCTCCACAATAGGCTTAGAGAGCTGTGCTTTTTACTCTAGTAAGAGCATAGATTTGGAGGAAATTTGATGGAGATCTTTAAAATAAGATGATACCTAGAAGCTAAGCTAGTATCTTGCCCAAAAATAAATGGAATGTTATCTTCTCTTTAATTGACGATTATTAAAGAGAGACCAAGGACCACAGTGCAAGTGAACACTTAAAGTTCAAAAAAATTAGGGAAAAAGGCTAATAAAGAAATGGAGATTCAGTGACACCAGGTTTGGGTCTGGACATCTGTTCATGCATAGTAATGCTTACACATTGTTTTATGTATTTGAAAGTTATCTTGAGGTTGACACATTCTTTCAGTCCTGTACCTCTGTACTTTTCAGGGAACGGAAGTGATGCCGGTGCAGCCTCCACCACTGCCAGACTAGATGGTGATCACTGGATTTTAAATGGCACAAAGGCTTGGATCACAAATGGCTGGGATGCTTCTGCTGCAGTTGTCTTTGCCACCACAGACAAATCACTCAAGCACAAGGTGACTGGAGGTGATGTGTACTAGCAGATTCTGCAGTGCTGAGGCTGTTTGGAAGTAGCAGTAATTCTAATGGTAGTGCTATTGAACGCAGTTATTACAATCCAAAAGATAAGTCTACTACTGGGTTTTACAAATGTCTCTAAAGAGCTTACATATAGATCTCTTCTCTCAAGTTCTCTGCCTGAAGGCAGGCCTTCGACGATTATTCACCAAACCATGGCTAGGTGCTGTGATTTTTTTTACTATAGGTAGAACGAGGAGGCAGGCCCTGAGTCTACCTCAGCCGGAACACAGATCAAACCACAATCTGTTGGCGGTAATCTGATCCATACTCTGGCCATCTACCAACTGAATTAACTTGCCCCCCAGGTATGGAATCAGGTCAACAAAAGATGCAGGAATAGATTTAACATGATAACTTTAAGCGAGATTGCCAGGAGGTAACCTCATTGCAGTGTAGTTGGCACAAAAGTATAAAGATGATGATTAAACTTTGCTATTGAGAGGAAGTAAATGTTATAGCAAAGCTTCTGTAGCTGAACCTGTGGATGGATCACCTGTGGGAAACTGGTTGGCCAGGAGAACATTTTGATAAATTACTTTAGAAAAGTAGTGCGCTTTGGAAAGCTTCTGAGTGAAAATATGTGCACATAGCAAACAAGGTATAGGAGTCTCACATTATGCTGACAAATGAGAATTATGAAAATAAAAATATTCCCTAAATCTCTCAAGTTTCAGAATTGAGAAGTAGCAAATTGTCAAAAGAAAATTAGTATTTTTTTTAAATAGACAGGAAAAAGGTGATAAACTGAGTAGTGACCTTTAGCTAATGAGTAAGAAGCAAAGTACACGAGCGGTTATGGTTTTATGGCTGTGGCAGGGAATTATATTAACACATGAAAGGGAATGGCATGGCACGCAAACCTGCTCCAGATAAAAGAATCATCACGATTCTTGAGATTACCTGGAGTCTCCACATGAATGAGAGCATTAAGAGGAAAACGCAGTATTCTGTACTGAAGCATTGAAGAACCAATGTAAACTGCTCCGGTACCACTAACTAGGAGGGCCGCTGTGGTGAACATGGGGGCCCAGGGTGCGGGCCCAGGTGGAACCGCTGCAGGTGTAAATCTTGGTGGTAGTAGCAAATATTCAAACGAGAACTTTGAAGACCTAAGTGGAGAAAGGTTCCACGTGAACAGCAGTTGAACATGAGTCAGTCGGCCCTAAGAGGCGGGATCCAGATTGTCCAGATTCAGTCTACTGCTTTAGATTCCCCAAAGGATAATACAGGGTTCCGTGATGAGATTGTAGCACTATTGCATCCCACATCTTGTGGGATATCATTACTTAAAGAAGGGAGTGCTAGGGGAAACCTCTTAACAAATAAGGGCAACCTAGTGAATCTTTAAGCATTGAGAACATTCTGGTGAATTTCTCCAGTCACTGCAAATCTCCAGGAGGGCAACTTGTGGCAAATCACTAAGAAGAACCACAATGTTGTGGTAAATGTTCTTTTAAAGCATGACATGAAGAGAGCCTGCAGCACAAGGAAGTGACTTTTTGGATTTAGGCAGTTCACCGCAGTCAGCCGATAGTGCTTTTAGTGAAAACTTCCCAAAATTTTTGGGAGCTTTTTGTGAAAATGTTACAGGCTCTTTGCTATTTAGTATTTTGCTATCTTGAAATACAAAAATATTTTATGTTAGTAGTTGTGTTGTAAGAAAATAAATCTTTTTAGGCCAAATGCTAAATTCTGACAAAGTGGAAAAACAAGTTTTAGATGCTGTTTTGATCCAATGACTTATGTGTCGGTGATGTATGAGCAGATAGTGTACATGCAGTTGTATGTGTGATTAGTGTATATGGGTGGTGTGTATGCAGGTAATATATGTGCAGTTGTATGTGAGGCAAGTATATGAGTAGTTCTAAGTATGGATAGTGTATATGGATGGTGTACATGTGGCATGTGTGGGTAAGGTATATGTGATGTTATGTGAGAGTGGTGGACATGCAGTTGTACGAACGGATAATGTTTATATTTTTTTTAATGCAATCTTGGGATATAGGCAGCGCTAGCAAGGCCAGCATTTATTGCCCATCCCTAATTGCCTTGGACAAGGTGGTGGTGGGCCTTCTCCTTGAAACATTGCAGTCCATATGGTGAAGATACTCCCACTGTGTTGTTAGGAAAGGACTTCCAGAGCTTTGACCCAGCACCTTCGAAAGAACGATGATATTTGACTGAGACAGGATGGTGCATGGAAATGCTATTCTTGACCTTCTAGGTGGTAGAGATCACATATCTAGAAGGTCCTGCCCCAGAATTTTGATAAGTTACTACAGTACATTCTGTCAATGGTTCACTCAGCAGGTGCATGTGCGGCCAGTGTATATGAGATGGTATCAATGGGTAGCGTACGAGCAGGTGTATGTATGGCTAATGTAAATGTATGTACCTGTGTATATTGCTACATGTGGGTAAAGTTTGTTTGATGGTATGTATGTATTGTTCGAAGGTGTGTGATATCACCATAATTATTTATATCAATTTTGAAAATTCTAATGAAAATTTCTAAACCCAATTCAAACATTCAATCACAAACCAACCAAGCAAAAGGTCAGCTAACACCTTCATTTTGAAAAGCAGGAGTCAGGACTGTTAGCTGAGCTAAGTGGTGAGCAATGCGGCTGAATCATTCATCAGGTGGTAGTTGGAATTTGAAGATTAACAATAGCTTTCTGGTGGTACATTCCACGCAGAAATCTACCCTTTGGGTTAGCTCCCAATATTAACACCAATGAAATGGTGTAAACACTTTCAAAGTTCTTAACTCAGCCTTAAAGCTGAAGAGTTAAGAGTTAAAGCCTTAACTTTGCTGTATCATTGCTCACATACTAATGCCAGATTTTTCCTGAATACCACACACCTTTCCTTCTATTTTCTGTATCTTTTTGTCCCTGTATGTTTTCCTTCTGTGAACGCATGTGAATGTACAAACAAGAAGAATGGAAACAATTGAACTCTCTGTAAATCATTTAACGTGTATTGATTTACTGCCAGTATTCATGAAACTCACAGGAATGTTTTTCAACGCTGATGAGGATCTGGGAACCTTGCCCCCATTTTATGCTGAGTAGGAACATAGCAGGAGTAGGCCATTCAGTCCATCAAGCTTGGTCTGCCATTCAATATGATCATGGCTGATCATCCACTTCACTGCCTTTTTCCCACATTATCCCCATGTCCCTTTACGCCATTGTTATTTATAAATCTGTCAATCTCTACTTTAAACACACTCAATGACAGAGCTTTCACAGCCCTCTGAGGTAGAGAATTCCAAAGATTCACAACCTTCTGAGTAAAGAAATTTCTCTTCATCTCAGTCCTAAGTGGCTTCCCCCTTATTTTGAAATTATGTTCCCTGGTTCTGGACTCCCCAGTCAGAGGAAACATCTTACCTGTATCTACCCATGTCTTTCGCTGTAAGTATTTTATAGGCTTCAATGAGATCACCTCTCATTCTTCAAAACTATAGTGAATACAGGCCCAGTTGTCCCAATCTCTCTTCATAGGATAGTCCTGCCATCCTGGGAACAAGCCTGGTGAACCTTCGTTGCACTTCCTCTATGGTAGTAATATCCTCCCTAAGGCAAGGGGACCAAAACTGTACACAGTACTCCAGGTGCGGTCTAACCAAGGCTCTACACAATTGAAGCAAGACTCGCTACTCCTGCAGTCAAATACTCTTGCGTTGAAGGCCAACATTTCATTAGCCTTCCTAATTGCCTGCCGCAACTGCGTGTTAGCCTTCAGTGACATATTGGTGAGTAAGAATTTTTGTAATTATGTTTCTTAGATGACCACCCATCATCGTTCTATCATCCACTATTAATTCTCACCTTATTTTTTGCTTGTGCTTTACATGTTTAAACTGTATTACTGCCCTTTGAAGATTTTTCTATTGGCTTGTGTTGCCGGGAAGTGGGATGTTTGTCATATTGACAGTGTTGGTAATGGAGGTCAGTGTCAATGGGAGCTCTGACTGATATTGAAAGTTGAAACAAAAGAACGTAGATTAGCAAGATTGGCAGCAAGCCAAGCCTGTAGAAAAGATCAAATTGTGTATGGGGAATAATTGGGGAAAACAGGAGTGTTGCAGGAAGTAAGTAAGTAACTGGCAGCGATAGATGATCAACAGGGCTTTGAGACACAATTAGTTGTGTTGTAACACTGTTACAGTGATAAGAATCTTAAACTAACAAGAATCTTAAACTAACAATTTTTCCTGTTTATTTTACCTCCTGTTTTCACCATCACTGTGTTAAAATCACATTGGAGGTTACTACTACCCTGTCTCCCACCACCTAACCAACTCCCTGCCCTTGTCAATGTGTTGCATGTAATTCCACATGGTCTTATTTTTGTTAACAGCCTCTTATGTGGAACATTATTGAATGCCTTCTGGAAGTCCATGCAAGTAACAACCATAGACACCCCCTTATGTCCCCAAAAGATTACCTGTGTTCATTAGACTTGACTGCCCCTTTACAAATCCATGCTGGCTCTCTCTGATCAGTTCATATTTCGTCAAGTACTCGGTCATTCTCTCCCTAATAACAGATTCTAGTAACTTTCCTTTAACAGTTTTTAGACTAATAGACCTATAATTTCCAAATATATCTCCCTCCCTTCTGAGATAATGGAATGCCATTGGTAGTTTTTTTTAATTCAAGGGGATAATTCCTGAATTGTGTGTGTTTTGGAAGATCATGACTAAAGCCTCTACAAATTTCTCACCCACCTCTTTTAACACTGTGGGGCAGAAACTGGATATTTAACTTTCTTTAGTCTTGTTACTTTCTCTATTTGCATTTTGTACTTCTATTCAATCTAGTTGTTTCCCCCCCCCCTTTGATTTATTTTCAGATTTTCTCATACTTTCTCTGTACTTAATTCCCAACTTCTACTGTGAAGTCTGATATAAAGTACGTATTTAGTAACATTGCCATTTCCTGAGTTCCAATTACATATCATCTGCATCCATCTGAGTCCCAGATTACTCTTAACCACCCTATTTCTCTTAATACACTTGAAAAATATTTAGCATTTTCCTTGATCTCCTTCACAAACTTTTCATTATATTCCCTTTTTCCAGCTCTTGTACTTTCTTTGCAATACATTGCAATTCTTTTTATGTTTCCCATCCGTGGGATCTCCACTGTTCTGCATTTGTATGTCTTTATTTTAGTTTTATGCGATCTCTCATTTCTTTTGTTAACCAAGGTTACTCAGCTTAATAAGTAGAGCCCTTGCCCTTGAGGGGTACGTACATGTCTTGTATTGTGCCAGATACTTCCTTCAATAGCTCCAAAGGTGGGTGAAGGTAATGTTTTTGCCCCTGTTTGTTACTTTTGTTTGTCTGTCAACAATATATTTTAAAAATTAATGGACAGATTTCATTAAACTTGGTAGACAGATAGGGTATACCCCAAGAAGAACGGATTCGTTTTTGGCAATTATCTGAATCAAGATCTTGGAATTTTTTTAAAGGATCCATTAAAGTTGGGAGATAGGGTGATTGACTTTTTTTTAGAATGTTATGGATTGTTTTATTTGGAATGTTATTGATTGTTTTAGAATGTGTGGATTGCTTTAGCTGCTATAGTGGAATTTGTCACAGCTGCCAAAATGTGAGCAGAGTTCTCAGAGCAGGTTGTTGGTAGTGGGTTGGCCTGAAGCCTCCTCAGGGAGGTCAGATGGATTCTCTTAATAAAAAGATTTCTTTTTTCAGCCTTGTAGTTACAGAGCATTAACGGGATAGGGAAAAGCCTTAAGGAAGAGCTGCGTAATTGTAATATCATTGAGTTAACACAGCGTAACGGAGGTATGCACTCTACTGAGTGCCCTCTTCACTTCTTTATCTGTATTTTCACCTGTTAAACTATGCCCATCCTACTGTGGTCAATTTCTGCTATGTGTCCCTCCAAAGTCCATCTTATCTAAATTTGAAACCTTAGTTTGTGTCACACCCATCGCTCTTTCAAACCTATATTGATTTTAATTCTGTTTTGGACACTATTAGCTAAGTGTTCTCAAATCATTTGATTGCTGACGAATTCAGTTTTGTTACTTGTGACTGAATCTTATAAGGCTTATAGCAACAAGACCAGCAGATGGCGCCCTAAGACTGCTGTTTTTTCCTTAGCCATCCGCATAAAAAATTCAGGGCAATCCTTCCTAATAGCTAAGCAGCACCAATCTCTTTTTAATGATCCAAGCTGTATTGTCATTTTAAGCTCTACTAATGTGGACAGCCTATTTTTTTAAGGTGGTGATTGCTTATTTGTGATTATGTACTTTAAAATGCTTTGTTTATTAATTGTTTAATTTCTTATTGTGTGAAGTCTAGACTGTGGTGGGGCCAGGAAAGCAGTTAGCCTCTGCTTTTATGTGACTTCATCAGTTGCAACACATAGTTTAATTTTAGCCTATTAGAACGACGATCAACAGGTTTAGCAGTGAGAATTACCTTTAGTTACCACCTATAAAAGGAGCATTCAAATTGCGACATCTTTAAAAATCCACAACATTTCTGTAAAGTGTTTCTTTTTTGTTTGTAATGCTGCTGCGAAGCACCTTGGGCTACTGCACTCAAGGTACTATGTAAATACAAGCCGATGATGTTGTGAAAGCATTGACAAATTTAAAAGAATGTCTAAGTTTTCAGATATATTGGGCTGAATTCCCTCCTTGTTGCTGAGTCCATAACAGTGTGAGGCTTCCATCTACCACTTGACACTGTCGCTTTGCTGCTTTACCTTGGGGCCCTCAGTGCCCATATCGGGCAGGTTAGAATGTGTAATACTGCTCCTGACTGGGTTTCATAAGAACATAACAAATAGGACAGGAGTAGTCCATTCGGTGCCTCAAGCCTGCCCCGCCATTCAAAAAGATCAGGGCTGACCTGCTCCAGGCCTCAACCCCTCTTTCGTGCCAGTCCCTCATAACCCTTAACTCCCCGATATTTCAAAAATCTATCTCTTCTTTAAATACTTTCAGTGATCCAGGCTCCACAACTCTCCGTGGCTGAGAATTCCAGACATTCACTCTCCTCTGAGAGAAGAAATCCCTTCGCATCTCAGTTTTAAATGAGTGTCCCTCCACATCTTCTCAACATCTACCCTGTCAAGCCCCTTCAGAATCTTGTAAGTTTCAATAAGATCACCCCTCATTCTTCTAAACTCCAATCAATAAAGGCCTAACCTGTTTAGCCGTTCTTGATAAGTCAACCCCTTCATCCCAGGAATCAGCCAGGTGAATCTCTTTTGAACTGCCTCCAATGCCTTTCTTAAATACAGGGACCAAAACTGTACACAGTACTCCAGGTGCGGCCTCACCAACACCCTGTACAGTTGTAATAAGACTTCCCTATTTTTAAACTCCAACCCCCTGAGCAATACAGGATAAAATTCCATTTGCCTTTTTAATTACTTGCTGCACCTGCATGCTAACTTTTTGTGTTTCATGCACAAGAACATGCAGTTTCCTCTGCGCTGCACTTTTTTGGAGTCTCTCTCCACTTAAATAATAGCCAGCCTTTTGATTCTTCCTACCAAAGTGCATGACCTCATACTTTCCTACATTAAGCTCCATCTGCCAAGTTTTTGCCCATTCACTCAACCTATCTATATCCCCTTGCAGATTCCTTATGTCCTTATCACAACATGCCCTCCCACCTATTTTTGTATCATCAGCAAATTTAGATACATTGCACTCTGCCCCCTCCTCCAAGTCATTAATATAGATAGTAAATAACTGAGGCCTTAGGACTGATCCTTATGACATTCCACTAGTTACATCTTTCCAACCTGAAAGAGACCCATTAATCCCAACTCTCTGTCTTTTGTGTGTTAACCAATCTTCAATCCATGCTAATACATTACCCCCAATACCATGAGCTCTTATCTTCTGCAATAACCTTTTATGTGGCACCTTATCGAATGCCTTCTGCAAATCCAAACACACTACATCTACCAGTTCCCCTTTATTAACTCTGCTTTATATATCCTCAAAGAACTCTAGCAAATCTAGCAAAACGTGATTTCCCTTTCACAAAACCATGTTGACTCTGTTTGATTGTGTTGAGCTTTTCTAAATGTCCTGCCATTTCTTCCTTAATAATGGACTCTAGCATTTTCCCAATGACAGATGTTAGCCTGACTGGCCTATAGTTTCCTGCTTTTTGTCTCCCTTCTTGAACAGGGGCGTCAAATTAGCGGTTTTCCAATCCGCTGAGACCCTCCCAGAATCCAGTGAGTTCTGGAATATTTTGACCAATGCTTCCACTATCTCTGCAGCCGCTTCCTTTAAAACTCTTGGATGCAGGCCATCGGGTCCTGGCGACTTGTCTGCGTTTAGTCCCTTTAGTTTCTCAAATACTTTGTCCCCCGTGATAGAGACAGTTATAAGATCTTTCCTCCCATTCGCTCCTTACTTATCTGATATCTTTGGGATGCTTATAGTGTCCTCCACTGTGAAGGCCGATACAAAATATTGGTTTAAATTATCTGCCATTTCCCTGTTCCCCATTATTATTTCTTCAGGGGGGTCCCATGCTCACTTTAGCTACTCTCTTTTTATATATGTAGAAGTTCATGCTGTTTGTTTTTATATTTCTTGCCAATTTACTTTCATAATCAATTTTCTCCCTTTTTATTAGCTTTTTAGTCATCCGCTACTGGCTCCTAAAAAAAAATTCCCAACCCTCTGGCCTACCACTAGTTTTTGCCGCTTTGTATGCCTTTGTTTTTGATTGGGTACTCTCCTTGACCAACTTCGTTAGTCACGGGTGGTTCATCCTTCTCATCAAGTCCTTCTTTTTGATCAGGGTAAATTTTGCTGAGCGTTATGAGTTATCTGCTTAAGTGTCTGCCGCTGCTCATCCACTGACCTTCTCCTTAGTCTATTTTCTCAGCCTGCTTCAGACAACTCTTTCTTCATATCTCTGTAAATGCCCTTATTTAAGTTGCAGACACTGGTTTGAGATCCGAGTTGCTCGCCCTCAAACTGAATTTGAAATTCTACCATGTTGTGATCGCTTCCCCCTCGAGGATCCTTAACCAAGATATCTCTTATTAATCCCACCTCATTGCATATTATTCGATCTAAAATAGCCTGTTCCCGGGTAGATTCTGCAATGTATTGCTCTAAGAAACAATCCCTGATGCACTCTACAAATTCGTCTTCCATGTTACCCCTGCCAATCTGATTTGTCCAGTCAACATGTGGATTAAAATCACCCATGACAATTGTAGCGCCCTTCTTACACCCCTCCATTATTTCCCAATTTATACTTTATAATAGAGTGAGGCAACTCTTCAGGGGCCTATAGACAACTCCTGCCTGTGACCTCTTCCCCATGCTATTCCTTATTTCCACCCAAACTGATTCCACATCACGATCTATTGCACCTACATTACTACTCACCACCGCACTGATACCTTCCTTTATTAACAAAGCTATCCCACCTCCTTTTCCTTTTTGCCTACTTTTACATAACGTCGAATACCCTTGAATATTGAGTTCCCAGTCTTGGTCACCCTGCAACCACGTCTCAGTAATAGCCATCAAGTCACATTCATTTATAACTATTTGTGCCACCAACCTATCGACCTTGTTACAAAGATAAAAACAAAAAACTACTGCGGATGCTGGAAATCCAAAACAAAAACAGAATTACCTGGAAAAACTCAGCAGGTCTGGCAGCATCGGTGGAGAAGAAAAGAGTTGACGTTTCGAGTCCTCATGACCCTTCAACAGAACTGAGCAATACATAGGACTCGAATATAAGCTGGTTTAAGGTTGGGGGGGGGTGTGGTTGGGGGGAGAGAAGTTTGGGCGGGGGGGTGGTTGTAGGGACAAGCAAGCAGTGATAGGAGCAGATAATCAAAAGATGTTACAAACAAAGGAACAAAGAGGTGTTAAAATTATCTAAGAGAATATGCTAATTAAAAATGGATGGCAGGACACTCAAGGTACAGCTCTAGTGGGGGTGGGGTGGAAAGACTGACAGGGCATTACAGGTATAGATTTAAAGATAATGGAAATAGGTGGGAAAAGAAAAATCTATATAAATTATTGTAAAAAACAAAAGGGAGGGGGAAGAAACAGAAAGGGGGTGGGGATGGAGGAGGGAGTTCAAGATCTAAAGTTGTTGAATTCAATATTCAGTCCGGAAGGCTGTAAAGTGCCTAGTCGCAAGATGAGGTGCTGTTCCTCCAGTTTGCGTTGGGCTTCACTGGGCTTCTTGCCCACATGTCTGTCCTTGGCTTGCTGCATGGTTCCAGTGAAGCCCAACGCAAACTGGAGGAACAGCACCTCATCTTGCGACTAGGCATTTTACAGCCTTCCGGACTGAATATTGAATTCAACAACTTTAGATCTTAAACTCCCTCCCCCATCCCCACCCCCTTCCCGTTTCTTCCCCCTCCCTTTTGTTTTTTCCAATAATTTATATAGATTTTTCTTTTCCCACCTATTTCCATTATTTTTAAATCTATACCTGTAATGCCCTGTCAGTCTTTCCACCCCACCCCCACTAGAGCTGTACCTTGAGTGTCCTGCCATCCATTCTTAATTAGCACATTCTCTTAGATAATATCACCACCTTTAACACCTCTCTGTTCCTTTGTTTGTAACATCTTTTGATTATCTGCTCCTATCACTGCTTGCTTGTCCCTACAACCACCCCCCACCCCCAACTTCTCTCCCCCCACCCCCACCTTAAACCAGCTTATATTTCACCCTTCTCCTGATATTGCTCAGTTCTGCTGAAGGGTCATGAGGACTTGAAACATCAACTCTTTTCTTCTCCGCCGATGCTGCCAGACCTGCTGAGTTTTTCCAGGTAATTCTGTTTTTGTTTTTGACCTTGTTACAAATGCTGTGTGGATTCAGATAAAGTGCCTTAAGCTTTGACTTTTTACCATTATTGCTCATTCTGGTTCTGATTTCTGCTGCGCTCTGCTGCTTATATTTTCTGCCCCTTCCTGTCACACTTTGATTATCATTCACCTCTTCATTACCCTGCACCTCTGCTCTCTCGTTTCTTTTTGATTTTTTAAACTTCCCTTCAATTGAAACCTCCATCCCACTAATTAGTTTAAAGTCCTATCTACAACCTTAGTTATGCGATTCGCCAGGACACTGGTCCCAGCATGGTTCAAATGTCCTTTCAGTGTCCAATGAATTGGAACCAATCTTTGAGCCATGCATTTACCTCTCTAATCTTATTTACCCTACACCAATTTGCATGTGGCTCAGGTAGTAATCCAGAGATTATTACCTTTGTGGCTCAGCTTTTTAATTTAGCCCTGAGCTGCTCGTAGTCCCTCAGCAGAACCTCTTTCCTACTCCTATGTCACTGGTACCTACGTGGACCACGACAACTGAGTCCTTCCCCTCCCACTCCAAGTTCCTCTCCAGTCCAGAAGAGATGTCCTTAACCTTGTCACCAGGTAGGCAACGCAGCCTTCAGGACTCTCTGTCTTTGCTGCAGAGAACAGTATCTATTCCCCTAACTATGCTACCCCTATTACTACTACATTTCTCCTTTCTCCCCCCACTTGAATGGCGCTCTGTACCACGGTGCTGTGGTCAATTCGCTGTTTCCTCCCTACAGCCTGTGCCCTCGTCCACACCGGGAGCAAGAACCTCGTACCTATTGGACAAGGGCACTGGCTGAGGCTCCTCCAAAGCTAACTTCTGGATCCCCATACCTGCCTCGCTCACAGTCACACCCTCCTGTCCCTGATCACGATCCAAATTTGATGTAATTAATCTAAGGGGTGTGACTGTCTCCTGAAACAGTGTCCAGGTAACTCTCCCCCTCCCAGATGTGTCACATGTGTTATAAACCCTGAGCCGAAGTTCTTCGAGCAGCCAACACTTGCTATGGATGTGGTCACCGTGGATCGCACTGGCGTCCACCAGCTCTCACACACTACAGCTGCAACGCATTGCTTTCCCAGCCATCTCTATTTAATTAATTAATTTGGATGTCATATATATTTTATAAGTGAATTTCTTAACTATACTTTTCAGCTGTAATAACGTCTCCTGATTTAAACCACTTGGCCAATCAAAAGAGACACAGAAGAGATAGCCACCAATCACCTACCTGTTTTCCTTTGATGTCACACTTCTGCTCTAACAGGTAGAAACAGTTCCTTCTCTTGTACTTTCCTCTCTGCTGATGGGAGGGTGGACAATATACTGCAGCATTGTGTTGCTCTCTAAAGGGGACATCATTTTAACAGAAACAGGAAGCACAGCAGCTACTGGAAGAGCAGAGACCTCGGCGGGGGGACAGGATTTTGCATCAGCACCAGTCTTATCATAAGTAGTGTCAGCTTCTTGCACCTTCTGAACTTGAGTCGCTATTTCTTCAAAGGCATGTGTCACTGTGTACACAGCTAAGCAAGTACACAAATCAAGTAATGTCAGTGTAATGGGGTTTTTAATTTTCCAGGTAATCAATGGAATAGAATTATAGAATGGGTACAGCACAGAAGGAGGCCGTTTGGCCCATCATACCCATGTCAGCTCTCTATAACTGCTACTCAGCTGGTACCGCTTCCCTGCCTTTTCCCTGTAATCATGCAAATTTTTTTCTCTTCAGTTAATTATCCAATTCCCTTTTGAAAGCCACAATTGAATCTGCCTCCACCATTGCCTCCGGCAGTGCATTCCAGATCCTAACCAATTGCTGTGGAAAAAGTTTTTCTTCTTGTTGCCTTTGGCTCTTCTGCCATTCATCTTAAATCAGTGCCCCTTGGTTCTCAATATAGTTGTAATAAATGGCTGTTTCCTTTCACAGTACGTTCGTGAGGTAACTAAGGATAATAGCTTACTTGATTTAATTTTTAGCAGTCATCTGAGATATGCAGATGACAGTAATTATGGCAGATACAGAGGAAAATCTACAAAGACTGTGAGACATAATTGTAACAAACAGTAACACATATGCATTATCATTAAACTGCAGCAAAACTAGCTGCATGATATCAAAGAAAAGGATTACACCTAGATGCAAAATAACAATGGAATCAAAAAAATATTACAAGTAGAATCACTCTCTTATCCAGGTAGCCTGATAACATCTCATGGGAAAAGTAACCAAGACATCAGAAAGCGCATAACACTTGCAAAACAAACCTCCGTAAAAATGTCAGACCACTTTAGAAATAAGAATATCTCCATGGAAAGCAGAATGAGATTAGTAAAATGCCACATCTGGTCAATGTATATGGATGCAGAAGTAGGAACATAAGCAAGACAAAACTAACAGAGATGTATGACGAGGGTGAGTTGATCAACACACGCAACTAATAAGGAATTCTTGAGGAAAGCAGGCACACGGGAAGAACTTTTGCAAATGATCGCCAAGAGACAACTACAATTCTTTGAGAAACTAGAATACCTGGTACTGATTGATTGAGGGCAGCAGGACAAGAGGGAGACAAAGGAGGAAATACACCGACAACTTGAGAAGTAAAACAGGCACAAGATTTGAGAGCAACATCCAAGATGTTGGCTGCTAACGAGGACTGGAAAGTTGGAGAGCCATGATCGTTGACATTGTACAACAGGGCACCTGAAGAAGATGAATTCTGATGCAGTTTCAGATTTCAATGTGGTCGAACAACAGTGACCATGACAGTATTCAATGAAACTTGATCAGCCAAACCAAAGTTGTTTTTTCATTCATTCACAGGATGTGGGCTTCGCTGGCTGGGCTAGCATTTATTGCCCATCCCTAGTTGCCTTTGAGAAGGTGGTGGTGAGCTGCCTTCTTGAACTGCTACAGTCCATGTGGTGTAGGCACACTCACACTGCTGTTAGGGAGGGAGTTCCAGGATTTTGACCCAGCGACAGAGAAGGAACGGCGATATATTTCCAAGTCAGGCTGGTGAGTGACTTGGAGGGGAACTTCCAGGTGGTAGTGTTCCCATGTACCTGCTACCCTTGTCCTCCTAGATGGTAGCGGTCGTGGGTTTGGAAGGTGCTGTCTAAGGAGCCTTGATGAATTTGTGTTGCTGAAAATTTAATGCTAATTCCAGATTTCAAGGGAGGCTGGATTTGTAATGATGGCAGGGAACTTGAGTTGGCTCGATTGGGCTGCCTTCTCGGTAGTGACAGAGCAACACAAAAGAAAATTGGAATACCTTAAAGCTATCTGATTGCAAAAGGAAGTCATGTATGTCCCTAGAGTTAAATGGTGAAACAAAGCTAAATTGCCTAACAGGTTACGTGCAAGAACAAACCAGACTTGCTTAAAAATATGTTTAAAAGAAAATAATTCTCAGAAGGACAAGGGTAAGTAACAATCTCAGCTGATGACAATGAAAGTTGATAAAGTGCAGCCTGACAGTGATGGCAGAGTATACTGGAGAGCTGTGGCAGTGACAGCAAATGCTAGGAGTTTCTTTGAAGAAAGAAATACCATCATTTATATAATGTCTTTTAGGAGCCAAAGCACTTTATAGCCAGTGAAGTGCATTGTACTCGTCTTGTACTGCTCCTTGAAGTGCAGTGGCAACCTATTTGTGTTTTAGCACGTTGGAGGACGCAGGTAGTCCAGTTGGCATAACCTACCTTGATTTTTTTTGCACCATGTTAGGAGTCAAAGTGCAATTATGAACAGTAGAGGTACTTTGAATGATTCCTCACAAAAAGTTTAAGTGGACTTTTGGGATACTGCAGAGGTTTTAAAAAAGTACTTTGTGTTAATCTTCATTACAGAAGATTACCTTGCTAATAATGCATCGTAATGTTTATAAAGTTCAGAGCGCCCAAGCAGGTGCAGATATTGCCCTGGCCAGAGCATGAGATCTCAAAGCAGATTGGGCTGCCAGCTCTGATAACACTTACCCAATGGTGCTCAAAGAAATGGGTGTTGAGCTCTGTGGGCCTCTTGCTTACATATTAAACAGCCTGCTTGGGTCCAGAAATGTTCCCATGGATTGGAGAGATGCCCATTCTGTGCTAATATTCAAAAAGGACAATAATTCAGAGCCATGAAATTATAGGCCCTTGAACTTCTTTATTGGCAATTTGCTAGAGCAGATCATTAACAATGCACTGTATGATTACCTTGATAGAGAAGCAAGCATGACAGAGCCTCAGCATGGCTTCTGGGGAATAGGGTTATCCTCAACAATCAGGTTAAGCTTTTTTGAGAAAGTTAACTAAATTGATGGATGTAAGTTTTTCAAATCCAAAAAGCTGCTTTGTGAAGGGTAGTATTGGAGCCAATCTTTACTCAGCCTTACATTTATTTACAGACGGAAACATTGCAAGAATACCTTTCTCTTCTTAGGCAGTCCCTTGTGATAGAGGATTACGTGCTTCCACTGTAGTCCTAAGTGGAAGAAAGACGTAGGTGTCATAGCACAGGAATCTACAGAATGTTTCCAACCAGTGCTGCAAGGCTACATCAAAAGTAAATAGTGTATTAGGATATATTGGCAGAACAATTAAATAGAAAATCAAAAATACAATGCTATACTTGCATAAGACCTTATCACAGTGACTCACCACCAACTTCTCAAGGGCAATTAAAGATGGACAATAAATGCTGGCCCTGCTGATGATGCTCACATCACAAGAAAAAACAGTGTGTCCGGTTTAGTCCCCTTACAAGGTGGATAATATAGCGGTCCTAAAACTTTAAAGGAGTACCGCTCCTTTGGTGCCTGATTTAAAGGTGCTCAATTGCTACAGTATCTTTAGATTTTTACTCTATAAAAAGATAGACTCTAAGGAGATGCTGGAAATCTAAAATAAAAACAGAAAATGCTGAAAAAACTCAGCAGGTCTGGCAGCATCTGTGAAGAGAGAAACAGAGTTAACATTTCAAGTCCATATGACTCTTCTTCAGAGCAATAGAGAAGTAGAAAAGTGATGGATTTTATACTGTTAGGTGGGAGATCAGGAGAGACTGACAAAGATGTCATGGACACCAGAAAAAGGGAGTGTTAATGGTAGTGTTAAAGACTAAAGAAGGTGCTGATAGTGGCATAAAGGTAAGATAGCAGAATGTGTTAATAGCAGAACAAGGGTCAGCACTCTGTAGAGGCACAACATAGAAACAGTGACAGTTGGCTCTTGTGGGGGGTGGTTGGGGGAAAAAAGATAAATAAATAATAGAAAAAATGAATAGATAAAAATACATTTTAAAAAAAAATTTAAAAATTGGATTAAAAAAGAGGCAAAGCTGGAGGAGACAGCTCATGGCCTGAAGTTGTTGAACTCATTGTTAAGTCCGGAAGGCTGTAAAGTGCCTAATCGGAAGATGAGGTGCTGTTCCTCCAGTTTGCATTGGGCTTTGTTGGAATATTGCAGCAGGCCAAGGACGGACATTTGGACATGAGAGCAAGATGGTGTGTTGAAATGGCAAGTGACAGGAAGGTCTGGGTCATGCTTGCGGACTGAGGAGACTCTGAGGAGATTTGATTGAGATCATTAAAATAATGAAGTTTTAGTTTTTCTTCATGTGGATAGTTATGTGAAAGCATTGTGACAGTTCTTGTATATCAGGCATCCACATGCAGGATAAGGTGACTGGCTTTCTACATGAACTGCATATTAATCAAACAAAAGTTATTGTTGTTCATGAAATTGAGGTGGTTCTCAGGTGGGGCTTTGAGTGCTATATGTGTTCTGTCAATTGCCTCCTCTCCTTGAACCTCTGGGAACTCTGGCAGCCCACAGGATGTGATAGTTCTGTCTCCTTGGGGAGAATTCTTTCCCCATTGTGCGGGCTGGGTGGGGGCGGGCGGGCGTGCAGCCGATCGCCACCCGCAATCGGCTATGCGCCTCCATTTTATGTGGGCAGGCCAATTAAGGCTCGCCCAACGTGATGCGCACCCGGAAGCGCTCAGCACTCCCTATGCGGGCAGGGGGAGGAGGGAGAGTCGGGGCATGCGCGCAAAAGAGCCCAGAAATCTCCTTGAGGCACGGCGTTGCCTCAGGGAGATTAATTTCATTATGAAAAATGGAAAAAAAGAACTTAAAAAAGTACTCAGACATGTCCCCTCATGTGACAGTGTCACATGAGCTGGGACAAGTTTATGTATTTCAATAAAAAATTTTATTTAATTTATAAAGCCTTCATGAAACCTCATCCCACTCACAGATGAGGTTTCATGAGAAATGCGAAGGCCGCCTGGGCTCTTCGCCTGCCTGCCAACCTTAAGGTTGGATGGGCAGCCCTGTTAATGATTTCAATTGGTTTTTAAATGGCCTTAACAGGCCTTTGACAGTTCGGTGGGCGCATAGCCGACTCCGGTGCGCGCCCGCTGAACTGAAGATTGGAGTGATGTCGGGATGCACACCCGATGTCACCGCGTGTCATTTTACACATCGGCGACCGGGGCCCGCCCCTGTTTGCCAACCAGAAGATCCAGGCCCTTGTTTATTTGGTTTGACTGGGAAAAATATGAATTGTATGGCCCTCCAAAATGGGCAACAATAAGCTTTTTAATATAGTGGTGAACTGCCCTACAACTAATTTGGCACAAATCACAAGATGCTGCCTGGGAAGATCCAGTTGTAAAGAAATTCAAGACTGTAGTGACTTTGACTGGTGCAGAATACTGAATTGAGATTGTGCAATATTAGTAGCAGATATGTTAAAATGTTCACAGGAAGTTATGTTTTGTGCTACTTTAACAAATGCATTATTGAGTTCATTCCAAATGTCATAAATTGTTTGATATATATATCAAACAATATATGATATTGTCATATATCTTGACTCTATAATTAATGGTTACATTCATGTGCTCTTGAGAAAATAATATGAACAGAGGTTTTAAAATTGTTGAAAGGAATGTTGGCGGTTATGTGACTAAGAAGCAGAACACTATTCTGCATGGTTCCACACTGCACATAGGCAATCAGATGGTTACTTCTCTGATTACAATCATATCCATTCCTAGCTATGTAATGTGGTTTCTAACCACCAGAGAAATGAGATCTCAATTACTTTTAGTATAAAACCTGACTCTATTGCAACGTTATATAACACGTCTCAGATGTTTACTTCTCTGAGTTCAATACTTAACCTGAAACCACCAATAAGTTTCAAAACTGTGGCTCAAAAAAGTGCCGGAAATTTCAAATCTGTAAAATAAAATGCAACTTGGCACAGTGTTATGTTTCTGTGGCATTGCTTAAACAGTATAGAAACTGTTGCTGACAATTATGAGTTAGCTAAATTTTGTCATGAGAACATTGATAAACTTCTTATCATTGCCAGAAGTACCATCCTCCACACTACTGATGTATCTAGTAATTTAAAATGAAGGACACTGCAGAAAGATTCACTAGGCTTGCAAAAAGATGAATCTTGCTTTGAGACATTTCTGAGCATTCCTTCCTATTGATTCTAATTGACTCAATGCACATCTGTTGAAACTGATAAGCGCAATGAGGCAAATTTAGGTATTACTTGTGTAAACCAGTTTTAAATGATTAAGAACTGGTACAAATCCTGTTTGAATGGGGAAGTGTTAATAGCATTCTATTTTCTGGTATATGCTAATTTGCATAAAAATTCACAGGCCCAAATGCAGACTTGAATAGATCTAAGGGACATGAGTGGCAGTGGAAAGAAGTTGCACGTAAACAGATTTTAATGGTGCCAGTTACAGGTGGGCATCACAACAGATGGACCTAAATTCAGAAAATCTTTGAAGAGTTTCAAAAGGCATCACTACCCAGCTACATCAGCTGACATTGCCAAGGTTGAAGAGACAGGGGATTAAGAAGTGGCAGCCAAATATTAAGGGGATGGAACTCCTAAGTGCAGTTATGAGACTGCAGCCAAATGACAGAGAAACTAAGTAGTGGACCACCTGTTTGATAGCGCTGTAGCCAACCTGAAACAATTTCAATTCTGACTGCAGATGTGAGTGCGCGAGTACCAAGGTAGGGACATGGAGCATCTTTGGTGCAGCGTGATCTACCTGGTATTCCTCCATAGGTGGCCCGCCTCTTCTCAACATGTCAACTCAGCGGATTCATACCATCAGTGCGTGTCCTTTTTTAAAATTCATTCACGGGATGTGGCTCCGCTAGCTGAGCCAGCATTTATTGCCCATCCCTAGTTGCCCTTCCCCACTTCTTGGATAATTTAATGAAGCTCTTGCTTGTTTCAAGTTTGGATGCGGAGAGGCAAAGAATGGGTAGAGATCATTCAAAACTGATTCCTGCCATCTTTCTGACTCCTTTTGTCCTGTCTGTATCTGTTTTCTATGTAACAGAGACCAAAATTGATCCTTTGTTTCTGAATTGTAATCGGTTTATCTGATAAGTTTTGACATACTTGGAAAGATTTCTACAGAAACCTTTAAGGCTTGTTAGAAAAGGATTGATGCCACCTTTATAATATTCTTCCAGTCAATGGAGACCCTAGCAGAGCTAACTGCAGTACTAACAGCTGCTCTGCGGTGCCTTCAGAGAAAGTAGAAAGCCCCCTTTGGGTGAGATTTTGCAGGATGCCTGCAATGACTGGTAGCTGAGGCAGCAAATCTGTTCTGATTTTGCTGGCATTGCATGTGTATTTGTCTCCAGTGACAGATGGTCTGGTTGCTCAGTCAGTCCATATAGGATGTCATGTGGCTTGGTGGCAGTATCTAGTCTCAGAGTCAAAAGGTCATAGATTCAAATCACACTTGGGGAACTTAAATTAGGCTGATGCTGCAGTGTGGTACTGAGGCAATGCTACATCGTTGGAGGTGCCATCGTATGGATGAGATATTAAACTGATGCCCTCTCAGGTAAAGGTAAAAGGTTCCATGTCCTTTTTTCAAGAAGAGCAGGGGAGTTCTCCTATTGTCCTGGTCAATATTTATCCCTCAAACCAATATCACCAAAATAGGCCAAAATCACATTGCTGTTTCTGGACCTTTCTGTGCACAAATTGACTGCAGCATTTTCCCACTTTAAAACAGTGGCTACCAAACAGTTGGTCAGGTACTAAGCTTTTCTGTCACTTAGCTGCAGACTCATAACTGCACTTCATTTTTGGCTGCCACCTCTTAATCTCCTGTCTCTTCAAAAAAATATTTAATTGTCTGTGAGGTATTTTGGGACGTCCGGTTGTTGTAAAAGCTGCTAGATAATGCAAGTCCTTCTTTTATTGCACTTTTAGCATGTCATTCTGTACAGACTTTTCCTCCATATCAGGGTGGGTATTGTCCACAGTAACAGAGCCATAAAGATGATGTTGCACAGTATTTACGGAACTGCAAATGGCTATGCAGCCCAACAGGTCCATGTTGTAATAACTGGCAGGTGCAGCAGTTTTCAAGTTATAGTTGTGGTCTGAACAACTGCATAAATCCTACACCATTATTACTGAATGCACCCTGCTGTATAAACAATGCAGGACTGTCTCACCTTTCATAAAATGTTTCCTTTTCAGTACATTTTAAATTGCTGTATGAAGAAATCCTGCGGCATCAGACTGATTCAATAAGGTAGTTTCACAGTGCTCAGCTTGTTAGCTGAATATAAGGTATTTTTAAATTCCTAATGAAAGTATATTATTCTCCTCTTAAATATGTCCAATCATGTAGGATTCAAGAGCAAATACATCAGAAATGGCATGAAGCAAAGGCAAACTCCTTGATTTTGATATTTGCATAAGAGGGAAATAAATGCATCTCAACAAGTCTGATTGTCACTTCATTATAGATGAGCTTCACCATAGGAATAAGTAATTTACCTTCTCACAAACCCATCTGGTAAGGAGAGGTCTGCTTCTATGGTGCAATATTATAATGCTGTTTGCCTTCTCATTTCTTTGTTTCTTAAAATCGAGCAGTTTTAAGTCATGTTGAATGTAATGTTGCTTCTTAATTAAGATGACCAAGTTTTGAACATGTGAAATTAGGAAACTGAGGGGGTTATTTTGGATGTTATGACCACAGCAGATGTTAATTGCTGAGCAAACCAAATCCCAGAGGGAAACTTGGCTTACAGGCTATACCTTGTTTTTTGTGTTTTGAAAATGAGAAGAAAACGCACTGATCTCAGCAGCAAGAAGTCCAGTGACACTTTTGGGATTTTAAAAATTAAAGTACAGGTTTGATAAACAAGAAGGAATGGGATGGCAGGATTGTTGTATGAGGGGAGATTGGGCCGAATAGGCCTGTATTCACTGGAGTTTAGAAGAATGTGAGGGGATCTCATTGAAACGTATAAATTTCTGACGGGGCTGGACAGACTGGATGCAGGGATGATGTTTCCACTGGTTGGGGGGTCTAGAACAAGGGGTCACAATCTCAGGATATGGGGTAGGTCATTTAGAACTGAGATGAGGAGAAACTTTTTCACCGAAGAGGGTGGTGAACCTATGGAATTTTCTACCATAGAGGGCTGTGGAGGCCAAGTTGCTGAATATATTTAAGAAGGAAATAGATAGATTTCTGGACTCTAAAGGCATCAAGGAGTGTGGGGAGAGAGCGGGAGCATGGCGTTGAATTAGAGGATCAGCCATGATCGTATTGAATGGCGGAGCAGGCTCAAAGGGCCGAATGACCTACTATTTCTTCTAGTTTCTATGTCTATGGCTAAAACTTAGGCACACAAGATTACAGCTCCACAGTTAAAATTAGTCTTACAAAACATCCCCCCAAAACCTCCCTACTTGGTCAGACCTGTAAGTAAACGCCTTCCAGGTAACACTCCCTTATACACGTTTAACTTTTAAAATCCAGTAATATTACCCAAGGCAAACTGCTGTAGCTTTAATAAAGGCATACCACATGACCTCTTAAGCTCTCTTCCACTATGTTATGGAAATCCAAGACTTCAGAACAAGTCTGCTTTTTGCAGCCCAAGACTTTTCTGGCTTGACTGGATGGCTGATTCAAACTGCATCTCCTCCCAGCCTGGAGCTCTTTCCAGGAGATCTTCCTCACATGGCCAACAGCCAAGCTCTCCACAGTAACTCTAAAATACCTTCTCACCACTTTCATCTCAGGTTCCATTGTTCTCGCACCTCTTTGAAACTCAAACCTTCCAAATATAAAATCTTTCGTGTTTCTATTTCGTCCTTGCTTTCAGGTCAATAAAATGTAATATACTCTCTTCTATTTACCCATGGAACTCCTGTAAGATGCAAAGATGTTTCTTGGTACCTCTGACTTCCCTTTGAAATGCAAACAAACTCAATTTATCTAAAAATGCAAATGTTAGATCCAACCTATTTACTTGTATCTCAAGCCCATCATAATATCTCATTACAAATGCACACCTAATGCCTCTATCCTTTCATGTCTTAACCTCCCAGACAACCTGTCTTTAGTAACCTTTCCCCAGCTTAATTAAGTCATTTACACACACACTCTCTTCTTCACAGAATAACACAATATTCCCTAAAACTATTTTTAAAAATAACATACATTCTCACATGGGTGATAATGTAAAATAGGCGATATCGGCTTGGGCGCCTGTTAATCTCCTCTCCTGATTTATGTTTCTGTTGAAATTAATTGGGAGAGATGATTAACTGGGCGGAGGTGTGATGTGGGATGGTGGTTGGGATGGTCAAGGCACTATCTCAAGTTTTATGCTTTCGTTTAAGTTAAAATTGCCTTCCTCGTGCCCTCCTTTGTGCTCAGATCATCCCTGCTCTTACATCGACATTAATAGGACAAAAATTGCAGACAATGCACCCAAGATTTTCAGATGACCTGTCTGCTGCTTGCAGGGTTCCGATGGTGATGCAGGGCTTTGAAGTTTTGCCCTCAGTTTAGTAGCTTCCTCTAAAGGAAACTTGTGGGTTAATGCACTGTGTGCTGTTACACTGAGTCATACAAAGCAAGAAAGTCCCAGGTTCAGTCTTGGTTTGTGTTCAGTCAGCCAATGTCAGCTGGGGTGTTACAGTTGGTCCAAACAACTTGGGCTAGAGAGGGAAAATGTAAACAAAAACAGTAATGCTTTGTCCTCTCCAAATGCATCACCTTGCACATCTCCGGATTGAATTCCGTTTCCAATTTTTCTGCTTCTAGATGTCTATCTGTGCCCTCAGCTCATCTGCTTTATTGACTAGAACCCTTGCATTGAAACATGCACCACTAATCACTGAATAAATCCTTTGTTGCCAGATTTGCTTTTCTCTTTTCTGAGTCCACACTCAGATTCCACCCTGCTGCCAAGCCAGTTTAAATCCTCTCTAACAGCACAAGCAAGCCTCCCTGGCAAGATACTGGTCCTGGTCCTGTTGAGGTGCAACCTGTCAGGTCTGCTCAGGTTCCACTTCCATCAAAACCCATCCCAATGTGGCAGGAGTTTATAGCTTGCCTTCCTGCACCCTCTGTCTAGCCAGGCATTCAGCTTCTCTGTCCTCCTATTCCTGTACTCACAAGCCTGTAGTATCGGGAGTAACCTGGAGGTTAACTTCTTTTGAGATCCTGCTTTTTAACTTTTTTCCTTGCCACCTGAAATCTGCATGCAGGACCTCATACCTCTTTCAACCTCTGTAATTGGTACCAATATGAGCCATAACATCTGGGTGCTCACCTTCCTCCTACTTCTCCCACCCCCGTTTAGAATGTTCTGCAGGCGCTGAGTGACATATTTGATGCTGGCACCAGGGAAGCAATATGCCACCTTGGAATCACATCTGCAACGACTGAAATATCTACCTGTAACTATTTGAATATCCTGTGACTATTGCTTTCCTGAACTTCCTCTTCTCCCAACTCTAGCCCACACCCCACCCTGGCCCACCACCCTACCACCGCCACCACCACCATTGTATCCTTGATTAGGATTCCATTGTTGTTCCTGCCCCAAACAATAAGCTGATTGGTTTATGGTTCCCTGGACTGATTTATAGTTCCCTGGACTTGTTCTATCTCGCTTTTTAGATGTGGGAAATACATTAGCTGTCCACCAGTTCTCTGGCACTATTCACTTTGGTAATGATTTTTTATATATATATGTAATAGTCCTCTGTTACCTCTCCCCTAACTTCTTTCAATAAGAAAGAAAGACTTGCATTTATGTAGGGTCTTTCATGACCACAGAAGTCTCAAAGCGCTTAACAGCTAATTAAGTCCTTCTGAAGTGTTGTCATTGTTGTAATGTAAGAAATATGCTTGGATACACTCCAACTGGACTAGGGCTTTTATCATCTCTAAATTTGGCTAGTTTAACAATTATCTCGCCCCTTTCCTATTTTTGATGTCTTTACATCTTTTTGATTTCTTCTTCTCATGTGATATGATGTTAGTCTCCCTGGTAATTCCAAGGCAAGGTATTATTTAATATTTCTGCCATTTTGAATTTGAGAGTTTGATGTATTTTCCCTTAGAGGCACTACCCCTATCCTGATTTATCTATTGTTACTTATTTGTCTGTAGAATACTATACTATTTATTTTTATGTTCCTTTATCAATTAATTTTGTAGTTTCTCTTTGCCTTCCTAACTGTTATTTTGACTTCCTTTCTAATATTTTTGTATTCCCTTTTGTCATTCTCGTCTTTGCTGTCTATGTACTTACTGTGTGCCTTATTACCTAAGATCCAATTTTTACCTCTTATTTACTAATTCTTATTCCTCCCTGGTGCGTCATTACTGGCTAGTTTGTTCCTGGTTTTAGTGGGATTTATTTCTCCTTTGTTGATCACCGTTTCAAAAGTTGTCCACTGTTTGTCTGGGTTTTTATTTCTCAGTAAATCTTTCCCCCTTACCTTCCCTAGTTCCATTCTCATTCCCTTAAAATCAACTTTTTTCAAATTTATTATTCTGGTCTTTGTCTTACTGATGTCCCTCTCAATCTTTCTCTTAAACCTTAATATATTGTGATCACCATTGCCTAGATGTTCCCTAAGCTTACTTTTCTAATCTGTTCTGGTTAATTTCCCATCACTGGATCCAGCACTGCTCCCTATCATATTAGGCTATTGACATTATGGGCACGAAAGGAGTCCTGCACACATTGTACAAATTCAATTCCCATTACCTTTCACCGTGCTGCCTTTTCTTGCCAGTTTATTTTGGGGTATTTAAAATTGTCCATGATTACTATCCTATGTCTTTTACTCATTTCGCTTTTTATTTATAAATTTCTTCCTCCACGACCTTTCCATTGTTAGGTGGTCTGTAGTATACTCCAATTAGTGTGATTGATCCATTTTTATCTTTTATTTCAATACATATCAATTCTCTTTCTAACCTCTGTTAGCTATGTCCTTGCTTTCTACTGCCATTATGTTATTTCTAATTATTACAGCCAACCCAATCCTCCTCCCTTCCTTATCCTTGTGATTATGTTATAACGTGCAAAATATAGTTACTAGTTCTCTTCTATGTGTAGCCATGTTTTAGTTATTCCAGATAAGGAGACATTTTTTCACTCAAGTGGTTGTGTATCTTTGGAATTCTGTATCCCAGAGGGTTGTGGGTGCTCAGTTATTGAGTATATTCAAGACTGAGATCAATAGATTTTTGGGCAATAAGCAAATCGAGGGATAGGGATATGGAGATAAGGCAAGAAAGTCGAGTTGATGTAAAAGTTCAACCATGATTGTATTGAAGGGTGAAACTGGTTCAAGGGGCTATGAGGCTTACTCCTGCTTCTATTTCTAATGTCCTTTTGGACAAAGCGGCTAAGTCCCTGACAGTGACTGTCCATCATGACATCAAGACAGCATTTGACTGAGTGTAGCATCAAGGAGCCCTAGTAAAACTGAAGTCAATGGGACTTGGGGAAAATTTTCCATTGGCTGGAGTCATAACTAGCACAAAGGAAGATGTTTGTGATTGCTGGATGCCAGGACATCACTGCAGGACTTCGACAGGACAGTGCCCTTGGCCCAATCATCTTCATCTTCGTCAGTGACCTTCCCTCAATCATAAGGTCGGAATTGGAGATGCTCGTTGATGATTGTATAGTATTGAGCTCCATTCGTAATTCCTCAGATAATGAAGCAGTCCATGCCCACTTCAGTAAGACCTTGACAACATTAAGACTTAATTGGGCTGATTAGTGGCAAGTAACATGGATACATGCCACACAAGTGCCAGACAATAACCATCCCCAACAAAAGAGAGTCTAAACCACCTCTGTTTGACATTTAATAGCATTACCATAATCAAATGCCCCAAAATCAACATTCCTTTTGCATCATTGATCAGAAACTTAACAGGACCAGCCAGATAACCAATTATGACTTCAAGAGCAGGTCATAGAGTAACTGCAGCGGGTAACTCCCCTCTTGACTCCCCTAAGCCTTTTCATCACTTGCAAGACACAAATCAGCATTGTGATGGAATACTCTCCTCTTGCCTGATTGAGTGTGGCTTCAGTAGCACTAAAGAAGCATGACACCATCCAGGAAAAAACAATAGGCACTTCATCCACCGCTTTAAACATTTACTTCATCCACCACCTGCATATCATGCTGCAGTATACCATCCGCAATGAGCACTGCAAGAATTGGCAAGGTTTCTCTGTCAGCACCTTCCAAACCCATGACCACTACCATCTGAAAGTACAAGGGCAGCAGGTGTACAGGAATACCATCATCACTTGGACATATATTACTGTTCTTTCATTGTTGCTTGGTCAAAATTCAGGATTTTCCTACCTAACAGCACTGTTGATGGGCCTTCACCACACAAATTTTAGCAGTTCAAGAGGCAGCTCGCTACTAAAGAGCAGCTTGGGATAAACAACAAATGCTGCCCTTATTAATGATCCATGAATGAATAAAGAAAATAACCGCAACAGCTCCTGATAGCTATCTTATGAGCCTCCCAGGAAAGTACAAATGTAAGCATATTAGGAAGGACAGGATTATGCTTAGCTCTCTCATAACTTGAGATACTTAAGGTTCTATTTGGGTGCCAGTTCTGTATGTGAGTGAGATCCACCCTCAGATTTTCCTTCATGCTTCATTTCCTTCCTGGTGGAGCAATTTCTCCAAAGGTGGATGTTAAAAATTGGAGACAACCCAACAGGTCAGTTATAGGGAGAGAAGCTTTAAGTGTGCCATGGTCTTGTTCAACAACAACAGCTTGCATTTATGTAGCATCTTTAACATTGTAAAATGCCCCAATGTGCTTCACAGGAGGATAATGAAACAAAACTTGACACTGAGCTGCATAAGGAAGATATTAGGACAGATGACCAAAAGCTGAATCAAAGAGGCGGGATTCAAAGAGCATCTTAGAGGAGAGAGAGGTAGAGAGGCAGCTTAACACATTGTTGGAATGATGTAAATTGGAGATGACAAAGATCACAGAGGATTTTTGGGCTGGTGGTTTGAGGCTACGGAAATGGGGAGGGTGATGATCAGACAATGAGTACTAAGTTGGTATACTTGAATTGTCATCTTTAGTGGCATTGGACTTGATTGTACTTGTAGCATTTATGCAACAGAACCCACTTCAGAGTAAGACAATTTGATCACAACAGAAACTGACAGAGATCCAATGGAAGTGGTTCAGTTATGTAAAAGGGCCATTAGAGGTTCATGAATACGGGATGTACTTTGCTCACTGAGTGCCTTAAGTACACATTTGACAGGTCTGTATCTGAAGACAATGGGACCTTTGCTTGCCACTATAGTTTATCCTTCACTTTGAGAAGCAGACACCTGGACCCGGGTTTTTTTTAACAAGCATTCAATGGGTTAGGCTACCACATCAATAGCATTTTGTTCTCGAGAAGAACGAATCGGAGTGTTTATTAGGGGCTTTAGATTTCATTAATGCTTGCTGGATCGCTGGCAAAACTGTCTGTAGACCGTCAGCTGTAATGTTATTCCAACTGTGGCTGTTACAAGATTAGAATAGCTGTGCTTTAACATTTTGCTCTTGCATGAATACCCTGTATTTGAGATGATGATGAAAGGCGTTGTTTCTGCAGCCAGATGCTAATCCAAATGTACAAGTGGAAATTTGTCCCTTGCTATCAACAAATTCCGTCAGCACTGTGCCTCACTGTCAGCTGCAATTTCAGCACAAAAGACAGTTTCTGCCAGTGCTGTACACTGACAGACTCGCCTATGTGGTCCCCTTTTCCTGCAATTTAACCACTTGATGGAGTTGCTTAAGAATGTAGATATCCTCATAACCTGATATTAATGTTTTCCTCCCTCCTCGCTCCCATATTGGAATTGAGGATAATCGTTGTGGTCATTCTCATTTGTGTGGCAAAACTCTGCAAAGTGGTTCCTGAATCACTGCTCTCTCCTTTTGGTCACAGCTACTCCTAAAGGATAAGCTGATTTACTTTGTGTTAAGCCAACAAATGCTTGCTGAAGCAGTTAAATGGGTGGGGTAAAGTCTCTGATGAAGTGCATTGCACAATTTTTTTTTAAAAATTAGCTTGATTAACCAAATGGTTTTTTCTCCTTTGTGTTTTTTATGTTCTTCTGCTATTAAAAGCACTGGCTCAGTCACTTGGCCTTTAATGCCTTTTCCATGAACCCATGCACCATTTGGCACTAGCAGTATTAGTCTATCATATTGTTAAACATACTGCACACAAAATAACAACAACATCATCAACAATTTGCAGTTTTGTAATGCCTTTAAATTCTAGTATCCCAAGCTACAGAAGGGTATCAAACAAAATTTGACACCAAACAATATGAGATATTAGTGCTGGTGAGAGTTACAAAAGTAGGTTTTAAGGAGCATCCAGCTCATTTGCTTCCTCTTTGTGTCTGGCCACATGGCTTCCATGTTTTAACTTCCTTTATGTTACTACTGCTTGCAGGTCAAGGGTTGCCAAGTCACATGGACCAGTATTTCTTAGTATCCAAAATTTCTAATTGTTCCCTCTACAGTTGATACAAACTCTCAAAAGTTATTTTCAAACATTTGTTAAAAAGAATTACAGATTCCCAAACATTTTAAAGTGATTACAGTTTTTTTCTTACTGCTCCTGGGTCAAGTGAGCTGCAGTACAAAGGGAAGAAAGTTATGTTTTAGTTGTCAAACCCATCTGTGTTCAATTTTGTGCATTACACCTCAGGAAAGATATATTAGTCTTTTGAAGGGGTACAGCACAGATTCAGCTAAGTGATACCAGTACTTAAAACATGAAAGTATGATGACATGTTGCATAATTTAGGCTTGTATTCCCTTGAGTGGTAATTTAATCGAGCTGCTTAAAATGATAGAGATTTGATAAGGTAGGTACATAGAATCTATTTCCTCAGGTGAAGTAACCCAGAACAAGAGGGCATAATTTAAAATTAAAGCTGGTCTGCCTAGGAGTGAAAAAAGAAGCACATTTTCACATAACAGTTATTGGAAATCTGGAACTAAACTTCCGCTATCGCCCCCACCAAATTTCTTAGATGAAGTAATGGAGAGGGTTATAATGAGGTCTTGGTCTGTCTTTGGACTTTCAAAAGGCATTTGATAAAGTACCACATAATGAACTTCCTGGCAAAATTGAAGTTCATGGGATTAAAGGGGCAGTGGCTGCATGGATATAAAATTGGATAAGGGAGAGAAAGCAGAAATTAGTGGTGAGCAGTTTTTTGGACAGGAAGGAAGTGTATTGTGGCATTCCCTAGGGATCGGTATCAGAAACACTGCTGTTATATATATTACTAACCTGGACTTACCCTCCTCTTTCAAGAACCGTGCCCTAAGAGGGCATTGGTGACCGTGGACTTCCATTGGATTGATCCATGATTATGCTAGGCAAAGTACTGCAGTGGCTTGCCTTCTGCGGTATGACTGACCAGCAAACACTCCTTACTGTCTGCCATCAGACATATTGGAAGGATTTACAGACTGGTAATCAATCTGTTTGAACATATACTATGAACGCACCTTCTGTGGCTGTCAAGTCCTGAAGTGGGACTTAAACCCGGAGCTTCTGGCCCAGAGGTAAGGATACTACCACTGTGCCACAAGACCTCCCTCTGACTTGGGTATACAGAGCTTAATTTCAAAGTTTGCAGATAACCCCAAACTCAGAAATGTAGTAAACAGTGAAGAGGGTAGTGATAGATTTGGGCAGACACATGGCAGATTTGTGATAGACTGAAATGGGCAGACACATGGCAGATGATATTTAATGCTGTGGATTGTGTGAAATGATTCATTTTAGTAGGAAGAATGAGGACAGGCAACATAAAGTAAATGGGTATGAATTTAAGGAAGTGCAGAAACAGAGACCTGGGTGTGTATGTACACAAATCTTTGAAAATGGCAGAACAATTTGAGAAGGCTCTTAAAAAGGCATATGAGATTCATAGTTTTACAAATAGGGGAACAGAGTACAGAAGCAAAGGAGGTACAAACCTTTATAAAACACTTGCTAAACCTCAGCAAAATCATTGTGTTTAATTCTGGACATCACACTTTAAGAAGGATGCAGGGGAGATTTCCTAGAGTTGTAGCAAGGATGTGGGACCTCAGTTATTTGGAGAGATTAGAGAAACTGGGATGTTCGCTAGACAAGGTTAAGAGTAGATTTGATAGAGGTATTCAACATCAATGAAGGATTGTAATAGGAGAAATAAGGAGAAGCTGTTTTCAGTGGCAGAAGAGTCAGTAACCAGAGGAATCAGATTTAAGGTAATTGGTGAAAGAGCCAGAGGCAACATGAGGAAAACAAATTCATGCAGCGAGTTGCTACAGACTGAAATGCACTCCCTGAAGGGATAGTGGAAACAGTTCAAATGGTAAATTTCAGACGAAAATAGGATAAATACTTGAAGGGGAAATATTTACAGGGCTCTGTGGTAAGGGGAGTGGGACTAATTAAATAACTTGCAAAGAGCTAGCACAGGCATGATCGTTTTTTTTAATTCTTTCATGGGATGTGGGCATTGTTGGCAATGCCAACATTTGTTTCCCAACCCTAATTGCCCTTGAATAGGGTGGCTTGCTAGGCTATTTTAGAGGGCAGTTAAGAGTAAACCACATTGCTGTGGATCTGGAGTCACATGTAGGCCAGACCAGGTAAGGATGGCAGATTTCCTTCCTTAAGGGACATTGAGCAGAATGGGTTTTTACAACAATTGATTATTACCATTACTGAAACTAGATTTTGTCATTCCAAATTTATTAATTGAATTTGCTAAATTTATTAACTTCCACCAGCTGCCATGGTGGGATTTTAACCTATATCCCCAGGACTGTAGCCTGGGTCTCTGGATTACTTGTCCAGTGACATTACCACTACACTACCATCTCCCCCGATATGGCTGCCTCCTAATTCTAATTTTGTATGAAAAGGCCGGGGATGTTGGGTCAATTGAAATTTTCAAGACTTAGGTCAATAGGTAAGGCTATCAAGGAATTTGGATCAAAAGTAGATAAATAGAGTTGAGATACCAATCTGTCAAGATCTGAATGGCAGAATGGGCTCTCGGGACATATGTTCATATGAATGGGTTGCTATTGAGGTAGATGCTATAACGTTATTTAAAATGGAATTTGGTAAGTGTGTAAAAGTGAAGTATATGAAAAGGGCAGGGTAATGAGTTAGAATAAATAGCTCCAGTTGAACGGTTAGCTTCAGCACAGGTGTATTTGCTGAATGGCCTCCTTCGACATTATAATTCCTATGATGCTATGAACACATTGGTCTAAATTTTCATCCTTGAGGTGGGTAGCACCTTTCTCCTTGAAGCTTTTTCTTCCTTCTCCATACAGTCCTGTTTTCATCACTAACACCTGGTGTTAGTTTGAGATTGTGTTTGCTACTTTAAAAATGCCTTGTTCCTTTTTCACTTCACTTTTTATTAATATGTGCCTGTGTTTTTGTTCCACCTTTGGCACATTATCACGTCTATGGGACACTGTAAATCTCTCTCTGTCTCTGATCACGCTTCTTGTTAACTGTGGTTCCAGAGTATTGGTTTCCTACTGGGAAAGCTATGGAGTGGCTGATACTTGCAGGGAATGGCCTTTCCACAAATCTCCAACTGCGACAAGCAAATAATTAGATTGAAAGCATTTCATAGTATCTGTAGCTCTAAAGTGCCCTACCTCAATATAAAAAATTGGCATTAATGGAGGGCGGGGTGGGTGGGAGAATAGGAAGATCGTAATATAATCATAGAATGGTTACAGATAGGAGAACAATTGGCCTGTCATGTCCGTGGGGGCTCTCTGTAAGAGCAACTTGCCTAGTCCCACTCCCCTGCCCTTTTCCCCTAGTCCTGCATTTTTTTTCCTTTTCAGATAATTATCCAATTCTCTTTTGAAGGACTTCATTGAATCTGCCTTCACCACACTCTCAGGCAGTGCATTCCAGATCCTAATCACTCGCTGCATATGAAAGTTTTCCTTCATATCACTATTGCTTATTTTGCCAATCACGTTAAAATGCTGTCCCCTAGTTCTCGACTCTTCTGCCAATAGGAACAGTTTTTCTCCATCTACTCTGCCCAGAACCCTCATAATTTTGAATGCCTCTATCAATCCCCCCTTAATCTTCCCTTCTCTAAGGAAAACAGACCCAGCTTCTCCAGTCTATCTACGTAACTGAAGTTCCTTGTCCCTGGAGCCATTCTTGTAAATATTTTCTGCACCCTTTCTAATGCATTCATGTCCTTCAAAATGCTCCAGTTGAGGCTGAACCAATGTTTTATAAAGGCTACAAAGTTTATTAAAAATGTTTATGAAAGGTTTATAAAATATTGAAAATGTTTAAAAATACCGTCCATTTTTCTGTTCTAGTGTGTCTAATATGTTTTGTTTGTGTTATGTTTACAGGGGATAAGTGCATTCTTGGTTCCAATGCCTACACCAGGGCTATCTTTAGGGAAAAAAGAAGACAAATTGGGAATTAGAGCATCATCTACTACAAATCTTATTTTTGAAGATTGCAGACTTCCAAAGGACAACATCTTGGGAGAACCAGGCTTTGGATTCAAAATAGCCATGGTATGTACTTGCACTATTTGAATGCCAGTGTTTGTAATCTATGCTGGAGTAAGAAAGAAAAACTTGCATTTGTATAATGCTTTTCATGACCACTGGACATTTCGAAGCACTTTTCAGCCAAAGAAGTATTTTTGAAGTGTAGACACTGTTGTAATGTTGGAAAAACAGCAGGCAATTTGTACACTGCTCCCACAAATAGCAATGTGATAATGACCAGATAATCTGTTTTCGCGATGTTGTTTGAGGGATAAATATTGACCAGGATACTGGGAATAATTCCCTGCTCTACTTCAAAATAGGTCATGTATTCTTACGCATTCACCTGAGAGGGCAGACTGGGTATCATCTGAAAGTCAGCACTTCCTTAGTACTCTACTGGAAAATCAATCTTGATTGTTGAGTTATGTCCTGGAGTGGGACTTGAACCCAGAACCTTCTGACTCGGTAGTGAGAGTGCTACCAATTGAACTACAGCTGACACATGTAGTATGTATGTACACACAGAGTATACTATGTTGCTAGTCTGACATCTTCTAACCTTTCCTTAGCAAACTACATCTGTGATTAATGCTATGAATTTTGTCACAAGGGGAGGTGGAGGCATAGTGATAAAGTCACTGGACTAGAAATCCAGAGACGCAGGCTAATGCTCTGGGGACAGCTGGTGGAATTTGAATTCCATTTATAAATCTAGAATTAAAAGCTAATCTCAGTAATGGTGACCATGAAACCATTGTTGACTGTTGTAAAAACCAGTCTGGTGCGCATGTCTTTTAGGGAAGAATCTTCCTCTTTAGGGAAGGAAATCTGCCGTCCTTACCTAGTCTGGCCTTATGTGACTCCGGACCCACAGCAATGTGGTTGACAATTAAATGCTGCCTGAAATGGCCTAGCAAGCCTCTCAGTTGTATCAAAACTACCACAGAAAAGTCAATAAGCAATGAAACCAGACAGACCACCTGGCCTCGACCTAGCAGTTGTTGACCCTGCAAAGTCCTTCTTTCTAGCATCTGAGGGCTTGTGCCAAAATTGGGAAAGCTGTTTCACAGACTAGTCATGTAACAGCCTGACATAGTCATACTCACAGAATCATACCGTTCGGACAATGTCCCAGGTACCACCATCACCATCCCTGAATAAATCCTGTCCCACCAGCAGGTCAGACCCACCAGAGGCGGTGGCACAGTGATGTACAGTCAGGAGGGAGTTGTCTTGGGGGCTCTGAACATTGAATGTGGACCCCATGAAGTCTCATGGCATCAGGCCAAACATGGGCAAGGAAACCTTCTGATAATTATCACCTACTGCACCCTTCAGCTGATGAATCAGTACTCCTCCACTTGGAAAAAGCACTGAGAGTGGCAAGGGCAGAGAATATACTCTGGGCGGAGAACTTAAATGTCCATCACCAAGAGCGGCTTGGTAGCACTACTACTAACAAAGCTGGCCAAGTCCTAAAGGCACATCTGCCAGATTGGGCCTGCACCAGGTGGTGAGGGAGCCAACAAGAGGGGAAAACCTACTTGACCTCGTCCTCACTAATCTACCTGTCGCAGTTGCCTCGGTCCATGACAGTCTTGGTAGGCGTGACCACCTGTGCAGTCCTTATGGAGACCAGATCCCATCTTCACACTGATGATACCCTCCAATGTATTGTGCGGCAATACCACCAGGCTGAATTGGGTAGATTTTGAACAGATCTAGGAACTCAAAGCTGGGCATCCATGAGGTGCTGTGGGCATCAACAGCCACAGAATGGTATTTGACCATAACCTGTAACCTCATGGTCCAGCATAATCCCCTGCTCTATCATTACCATCAAGCCGGGGGATCAACCCTGGTTCAGTGAAGAGTGCAGGAGAGCACATCAGGAGCAGAACTAGGCATACCTAAAAATGAGATGTCAGCCTGGTGAAGCTACAGCACAGGACTACTTGCATGCCAAACAGCGTATGCAGCATGTGATAGTCAGAACTAAGGGTTCCCACAGCCAAAAAATCAGATCTAAGCTCTATAGACCTGCCAGTTATGAATGTTGGTGGACAATTAAACAACTAGCTGGAAGAGGAAACTTGACATATATCCCCATCCTCAATGACGATGGGGGAGCCCAGCACATCCGTGCAAAATGCAAGGCTGAAGCATTTGCAACCATCTTCAGCCAAAAATTCTGAGTGAATGATCCTTCACGGTTGTCTCCTGAGGTCCCCAGCATCACAGATGCTAGTCTTCAGCCAGTTCGATTCACTTCACATGATATCAAGAAACAGCTGAAGGCACTGGATGTTGCAAAGGTTATGGGCCTTGACATTTCCCTGCAATAGTGCTGAAGACTTATCCTCCAGAACTAGCTGCGCCCCGAGCCAAGCTGTTCTAGTACAGCTAAAGCATTGGCATCTAGCCAGCAATGTAGAAAATTGCCCAGGTATGTCCTAGCCACAAAAAGGCCAACCCAGCCGTTGCTGCTTCAAGAGTCTACCCTTGATCATCAGCAAAGTGATGAAAGATGTCTACAACAGTGCTATTAAGAGGCACTTACTCAGCAATAACTTGCTCGCTGGTGCTCAGTTTGGGTTCCACCAGGGCCACTCAGTTCCTGACCTCAGTCCAGCCTTGCACCAAGCATGGACAAAAGAGCTGGACTCGAGGTGAGAAGAGAATGCCTGCTCTTGACATCAAGGCAACATTTAACCAAGTGTAGCATCAAGGAGCTCCAGCAAAACTGGAGTCAATGGGAATAAGGGGGAAAACGCCCCACTGATTTGAGTTATACCTAGAACAAAGGAAGATGACTGTGGTTTTTGGAAGTTAATCATCTCAGTCCCGTGACTCCACTGCAGGAGTTCCTCAGGATAGTGTCCTAGGCTCAGCCATCTACAGCTGCTTCACCAATGATTTTCCCTTCATCATAATGTCAGAAGTGGGGATGTTTGCTGATAATTACACAATGTTCAGCTGCAATTGCGACTCCTCAGATACTGAAGCAATCCATGATCATATGCAGCAAGACCAGGACAACATTCACACTTGGGCTGAAAGTAACATTCACGCTACACAAGTGCTAGGCAATCACCAATAAGAGAAAATCTTAACGTCTCTCCTTGAAGTTCAATGGCATTATCTTTGCTGAATCCCGCACTATCAACATCCTGGGGGGGTTACCATTGACTAGAAATTGAACTAGATCAGCCACATAAATACTGTAGCTACAAGAGCAGGTTAGAGGCTGGGAATTCTATGGAAAGTAACTCATCTCTTGACTCCCCAAAACCTGTCCACCATCTACAAGGCGCAAATCAGGAGTGTGATGGAATATTGTCCACTTGCCTGGATGCGTGCAGCTCCAACAACACTCAGGAAGCTTGACACCATCCAGGACAAAGCAGCCAGCTTGATTGGACCTCATCCACCACCTTAAGCATTCACTCCCTCCACTGCCGATGCACAGTGGCAGCAGTGCGTACCATGTGCAAGACGCACTGCGGCAAACCACCAAGGCTCCTTTGACAGCAACTTCCAAACCCATGGCCTCTATCACTTAGAAGAACAAGGGCAGCAGATGCATGGGAACGCCACCACCTGCAAGTTCCCCTCCAAGCCACACACCATCCTGACTTGGAACTACATCACTGTTTTTTCACTGTTGGCTGGAACTCCTTTCAGAACAGCACTGTAGTTGTATCTACATCACATGGACTGCAACAGTTCAAGAAGACTGCTCACCACCACCTTCTCTAGGGCAATTAGGGATGGGCAATAAATGCTGGCCTAGCCAGCAACACGCACACCCTGCAAAATAATTAAAAAGTAGATTGTAAAAAGTGTAATATGCCTTGGGAAGGTGCTGGTGAGTACCACAAGTTACATAAAAGTCCCAAACATATAAAAATGCTGTTTTCTCAGTGGTAATTAATTGTATGACTGGTGCTGCAATGACACTACTGGATAGAGGAAATTGGTTATTTATCTTGTAAATTAAATCAGTTATGTGAAATGTTCACAGTAGGTATGACTCAGGAGTCCTTTAAAAATGGCGGGCAAGCCTCAATTCCGGGATTCCTAACCTCATTCCAGGGCTGTCTGATTTTTTGGGAGTGTCTTTGGAGGGTGTGCGTGGTCAAAAGCCCACATCCGTCACTCCCGACCTGACCTGCTCTACTGTGCAGATAGGCAGGTCCTACCCCTCTGCAAATTTCATGGAGTCGGGCAAGGTTTTTACAGAGTTGTGGTTTACGGTCCCTTAGAGAAGACACGGATCCTACTCAGCATGAGGAGACCTTTCAAAAGGTGAGTTCCAAAGGTACTCCTCATGCACCCCATGCCATGCCAAGACCCCCCCCCCCCCCCCCCCCCCCCACTGCCACACTGCCACCTGCCCACCATGGCCCCTCATGCCCCCAATTCCAAGCCAGGCCCTTCTCCCTGTGCCCTCCCTGGGCCCTCATACCCCCAATGCCAAGCTATGGCACTCCCATGTCCATTAACCCATTATACACTGTATAGAACCAAGGAACCTATAGTGACAGTAGGATGTATAAAAAAAGCTGTAAAAACAGTAATTCATTCATAACTTCCTACTATGTTTTAAAAAAAGGTTTTTTTAAATGTATTTGTTTTGGGATGTGGGCATCGCTGGCTAGGCCAGCATTTATTGCCCATCCCTAATTGCCCTTGAGAAGGTAGTGGTGAGCCGCCTTCTTGAACCGCTGCAATCCATGTGGTGTAGGTTCCAGGCATTTAAAAGTCAAGCACATTGCTGTGGGTCTGGAGTCACATGTAGGCCAAGACGGCAGACTTCCTTCCCTAAAGGGCATTAGTGAACCAGTTGGATTTTTACGCCAATCATTTCATGACCATCATTAGGCTTTTAATTCTAGATTTTTACTGAATTCAAAATTCACCACCTGCCATAGTGGGATTTGAACCCCGGTCCACAGAGCAATACTCTTGGTCTCTGATTCATGGCCCAGTGACAATACCACTACATCACCACCTCCCCTGAATTAATTTCACCTGGAAGGCAATAAAAGTGTCAATCACTCAGACCCTTTAAAGTATCATTATCAAGTATCAATTAGTCTTGGCTGAGAGCCCAGACAGCCATTACTCTTGTTGAAACAGCTGGGCCCCAGAAAACACATTGTTTGATTGACAGTTCAAGCTCTCTGGTCTCTGCTGTCAATTTCATAGTGTTTATTTACACAAGGTTAAGTGCTTTCAAGGGCTTGTGGTTTTTGTTATTGATACTTTAAAGGGTCTGGGTGATTGACACTTACTGCCTTCTAAGTGAAATGACACTTTTCTAACATAGTAAATTAAAAATGAATTACTTTTCTTTAAAGCTCTTTGTTTACACATCCTACTGTCATTATAGGGTTATTTGGCTCTCCACAGTGTATAGTGGGTCAATGAGCATGGAAGTGTCATAGCTTGGTATTGGAGGTGTGAGGGGCCATGAGGGTGGATGGAAGGGCAAAGCTTGGCATAGGGAGCATGAGGGACATGGGGTGGCATGGATGGGGAATGGTGCCAGTGTGGAGGTTGAGGGGGTGTGAGGGGTGAGAGCTGGAGGGCTTTTGTGTTTTTTTTTTAAATGGGACAAAGTCTCACAGCACTGAGGTAGGCCTTTTAAACAGCCCGCCTCGGGACCCGGCAACCCCTGTGGCTGCCTCCAAATTTTTTCCCAGGCTAGCTGGCCCAAATCCAGCCTGTACCCAACCTCGGCAATAAGATCCCACCCTTGTGGGCACTTTCTCCCAAGGTGAGTGGGCTGAGCACGGAATTTTCCTGACTCCCGCTACCCGCCTCGGATGAAAATTCAGGCCATAGTGTCTGCAGCAGAAGGAGCTTTTTTAGGTGACCACTGTTGTGGATGTTGTGGAGACTGTCAGATCAGGCCATGCCAGAAAATAAGCTTGCCTTGAAAATCTTCAATGTGCACAGCAATGCTACTTTCTATTATGGAGCTCCTATTAGTAAAAAGCAACATTTGATTGGTGCCATTCATTATAATGCACGTGTTTTTCCACTTTGCACTCTAAGGAAAATTATGAAGGGAATTAATATTAAACTAAACTAATCCATTTACATTTATTATTCTAAAGCCAGCAAAACATACATACCCTTTTCTCTTATATCCCAGCACTTGCAGGGAGATGATGGCACAATGGTATTATTGCTGGACTAGTAATCCAGAAGCCTAGGCCATTGTCCTGGCAGCTGGTGTAATTTAAATTCAATTGATTTTTAAAAATCTGGAATATGAAGCCTCAGTAATGATGACCATGACAGCTATCATCGGTTGTTGTAAAAACCCACCTGATTCACTGATGTCCTTTAGGGAAGGAAATCTGCCGTCCTTACCTTGTCTGGCTTACATGTGACTCCAGATCCACGCAGTGTGGTTGACTTTTAACTGCGCTCTATAAGGGCAATTGGGGATGGGCAACAGATTCTGGCCTTGCCAGCGACGCCTACATCTCATGAAAGAATAAAGAAAAAAAAGTGAACTGATCAGAGAGAGCCAGCATAGATTTGTAAAGTGTAGGTTCTGTCTAATGAAACAAGTTGAATTTTTTGAGAAAAATATAGTTGATAGGGGAGTTTCTATGAATGTGATGTATAAGGACTTCCAGAAGGCATTTGAGAAGGTTCAATTAAATAAACGGTTACAAAAAAATTATGTATGCAATTGGAGGGCTGCTACTGACATGGGTAGGGATTGGTTAGCAGGTAAAAGATAGAGAGTAGGGATAATGGGTATGTACTCCAATTGTACTACGTCTGCATGTCCTGTTAGGTCTGCTAAAAACGGTAAATTTTAAAACTTACTGGTGCATCTCTCTCTTCATCTTTTGCAATTGCTCGCTTTAGTTTTATGGAGTTGGTGCCTCCAGATGTTGGGCAAGGCAATGGTGAGGTTTTCATGCCATGGTGACAATAATGCCCCACAGGGATCGGTACTAGGGCCTCAGTTTTTCACTAACTTATAAATTGCTTCAATGAAGGAATTATATCCATGTTTTCTGTCGGTACTGAATTGGGTGGCACATTAAATAGTGTAGATTGGAGCAGAAAACTGAAAAGGGACATTGATTGAGTGAACAAGTGAATGAGCAAAACTGAGGTAGATGGAGTTAGTGTGGAGAAGTTTGACATTGTCTACTTTGCATCTAAGAAATCTAGACCAGAGTATTTTCTAAATGGAGAACAACTAGGAACTTTGAAGGGGCAAGAAATTTAGGAGTCCAAGTACAGAAGCCACTAGAAGCTAGTGGACAGAATCACAAAATTGTTACAGTGCGGAAGGAGGCCATTTAGCCTATCCTGTCTGCACCAGCTCTCTGAATGAGCAACTTGCCTCATTGCACTCCCTGGCAGGTATTCACTGTACTCCCTGCAGGTCTGCTTCTCTTTGCCTCTCTCCTGAAGGTAAATAGACAGGTACAAAAATATTTTAAAAAGCTAACATAAAGTTGGATTATATCCCAAAGGAACTGGAATACAAAGTGGTTGGTATGTTACAGATATACAAAGCTGTGGTGAAACCAAATTTAGAGTACTGCATTCGGTTCAGGGACTGACACCTCATGTAGGATATATTGGCCTTGAGGGCTACAGTGCAGAATCACCAGAATGGTTCTGGGTTAAAAAGGTTAAATAATGAGGATATAGACTAGGCCTATATTCTCTTAAATATAGAAGTTTAAGGCATGATTCAGTTAAGATGTTTAAGATTGTTATAGATTTGTTAAGGTAGATGGAGAGCAACTATTTGTTCTGGTGGGAGAACCCAGAAAAAAAGGACATAGCCTTAAAATTAGAGCCAGGTTATACAGGGATGTCATCAGAAAGCACTTCTTTACACCAAGGATATTTGAGATCTGGAACTCTCCTCTAAAAAGCTGTTGCTACTCAGTTTATTGAAAATTTCAAAACTTCAATTTATAAATTTTTGTTAGGCAGTGGTATTAAGGGTTGTGGAGCCAAGATGGGTGGATCGAGTTGAGGTAGAGATCAATCATGGTCTAATTAAATGACGGAACAGGCTAGAGGGAATGAATGGCCTGCTTCTGTTCCTATGTTTCACTAGTGGGTGGATATTGAAACTAATATTAGGACAATTAGGATCTTGACAATTACTCCTTGCTTTCCTGTTGGAAGTGTGTGTATGGGCCTAGCAGTTGTGGACAGGATTAGACTCCGCAGTGATGTTCCTGTTGTTTAATACTTGCGAACAAAGCACTCACAGGAATAATGTGCATTTGGGAGAGGAACTGGAGGGCAAGAAGTTCTTGTGCCACCATACCCCACTAAAGTGTCAAAGCCTTCTGGAGAGCAGTGTAGGGGAGAGAATTACAAGAAAAAGGCTGAAGTTTAACTATTATTTATAAAAGGATGTTCTCTGCATTGGAACTTCCAGGATTGCCAATCAAAGAGATGAAACAATTTTAAAAATTCTACAATTTTGTAGTTATTTGCTGCATTTTCAATAGATCTTGCGTGAGAATACCTTCATTTACCTACCAAATGAAAGCTAAGATCTAAGAGAGAATAGCTTCAGGCTGAGCTTGTTCTGGTAGTTTTATAGGTTGTGATTTCATAAAGATATTTTGTGTTTCTGAAAGCTTGATTTTTAAAATTTCATTTGCTTTCTAAAGGCTTTCTATATACTCATACTTTTGCTCCCATTATTAATTGTTTACCAAACTGACTCCGCAGCCTAGTAGTGTGAAGACCTTCCTGGTGGAGGCATTCTTCCACTGCTTGGGTTTTGCCACTGCATGGGGTATAGCTACAGTATGCATTCACAGAGCATTCTCCTTTCTACAAACATTTGATATGGAGCCATGGAATACAAACAACGTACTTCCTGGCTCGATTCTGCATGTAGCTACAGAATAAATGGATCAGTAATCTCTGGAAACATATATCAAGGAAATTCAGTATGGTATTAGAAAGATTAAGCATTTAGTACAGCATGCCTCTACTCTATTTATTCACTCTTTTGAAGTTTCAATATATTGCTCTAAGTACTAGTGTTAGTCATGGTGAGTTTTTATTACTGAGTTGTTACATCATAGGTGCTCGTTTTACACCATCCTTGGTTTTGTAAGTTAGCTGCTGGAACTAATTTAATTCACTTTAAAATTGTTTTTTGCGTCTGATTTTTCACAGTATTTTAGCTGATTACTGAGTTTTGGGTTAGCATTTAGAATTTCTGATCTGGCATTATCATCATTTGTCACGTGTTTTTTCTTCTCTGATTCTAGGCGTCACCACAGTCCGAGTCATGCATTGTTCAAAGCATGCAGGCTCTAGGACATTTTTCTTCCTCTGTTGTCAAAATCCAGATGTAATGTACCATCTCCTGACCTGTTAACATATTCTTTTCAAGGACCTTTAAGACAGAAATTTATCTTTCTCAAACGCATTTTAATTTAAAAGGACATAAAGTACAGGTCTTAAAAAGAAATCTTTTCTTGTGCTAGGCATACACGAAGACAGATCCCAGCTCTTACTTAAGGTATATAAATACGTTTTCAAGCAAATTCACATTTATTTTGAAACATCAGCAGGAAATTACAGAGGGTGCTCGGTGCAATAGTAATATCACATTGTGTTGCTGTTTTGTATGTATAAAATACTCATATGTAACCCAGAGATTATCTCTGTTTACAGAGATATGTATTTCCCATTTGATAACATTTACTTAATGTTATAAAATTGTAGTATTCCATTAAGTTGGTAGCACTACGAGCCAGAACTTCTGTGGAGCGGCAGTCACATCAAATTGCCACTGGGTTCCTATCTACTTACACTGATATGCAACTGCACCTTTCTCACTCGACCTTCCAACTCCGGCTCGGTGAGAATAGTGCAGTGCGGCTGGCCAGGAATCCTCTCAATCGAATGCGGGAGAGTCGAGGGAAAGGAAGCCACACCGCTTTTACAGCACCAGCCTCTGTAAAGTAGGTAGGTTTAAAGGTCTAACCACTTTGAGAAGCCAGGAAGAAAGTAAGTTTCTAAGGTAAGTGGGTAGGGTGGCGAGAGGTGGAGGTGGTGAGGTTCTGGTGGTCAGTGGGGGGGGAGGGTTAGGCAGTCAGTCGGGGGGAGTGTTGTGCGATCAGGAGGGGAGCGTCGGGGTGGAGGTGTAGTCGGGGGTGGAGCCATTAGTCAGGGGTGGGGGTCTGGAGAGTAGCCAGGGGCTCTAGAGGGTAGTCAGGGAGTCTGGAGGATAGTTGGAGTATTGGGGCGTAGTCAGGGGGCTTGGGGGTGGTAGTCAGGGTGTCAGGAGGATAGGTGGGGGATGTCAGGAGGGTATTTGGGGGGTCGGGAGGGTAGTTGGAGGGTCGGGAGGGTAGTTGGAGGGGTGGGGGTAGTCAGGTGGTCGGGGGGATAGTGATAGGGGGGTTGCGGGGGTCAAATGGAGGTGGTGGTGGGTATAATCGGAGGGGTCCGGGGGATTCAGTGCTTTAGTTACCCAGGAGTTAGAAGTGGTTTTAATTTTTCTAACTTTTCCTGGGTGAACTTTCCTATATGCCAGTCTGAACCATCCGAAGAATGCAATTTAAATTGGAGTATCGCATGGTTCCCAGTGTAGGGTAATTGCCCAACGGAAGTTAGAACTACCCAGGAAATTGCCATGCAGTCCTTATCTGGGGACTTCCCTGGTTGGGGACTGGCAGCGCATCTTTGGGGTACCTCCCGGGTACAGTGCCCAGAGGTTGGAAGCTATGGGCTGAAAGTATCTGCTGCATAATCCAGGAGTCAAAACTCGCGGTTACTTTGAGCTCCCAAAACTTAAATTGGGGGTGTTCATTTTCACAGGCTTAATGCCTGGCTAGCTAGCTGAAAAGGTAAAAGCCAAATGTCGTTGGGTGAGGATAAAAGTGTAATCTGGGTAATCAGTACCAGAGTTGAAATGTGAAATATGTACTAGGTACTGCTAGTTCTTTTGTTCCCTCTTCTCACCTCTGGTATAATAAAATTCTTTATGTGCATATATTTATCTTTTAAATGGTTTTTCAAAATTTGCTTTTACCTATTTTTTTCTGGCATGATGCTTGCTCATATTGGAATAACCCTTAATTGGAATAATACTATGATTTCTTTCCTTGCTTCCCACCCCCATATATACTTCTAGTCACTACCTTGCCTGGTTTCCCTTCATTCCCTCGTAGCAATTCTACATATACCTGCTCTTCAGGTGCTCTCCCATAATATTTCAGTATTCATTTTATAATGATGAACCCTTCATAAAAACACTTGAAATGTAAATTTTCCTACCACATGAATTTCTATTCCCTTTGCCTTATATCCAGTTTGTTTTCTGCCCTTGAACCACATTGAGACTGGCTGACTGGCCAACTCAATCACTCACTCTTTCATTTTGATTTGATCTGCCACTAGTCCTTATTGCTGTGAAAGCAAAATTTAAGGATTAGCTCAGTTAGAGCATATACAAGCTTGTGATCATGCATCTCTCACCCTGATAGTTCTACAACAGAATCTGGTGATGTGTTAATGTTCTTAGACTATGCAAGTGTAAAAAAGAACCACGAGATGACTGGGAAGCATAAAAAATACAGCAAGGGTAATCCAGAGTTATATTTACACTTAGAGGCAAAAGAATCTTCCAAACCAGCACCTTCCAAACCCATGACCTCTGCCACCTGGAAAGAAAAGGCCAGCAGATGCATGGGAACACCACCACCTGCAAGTTCGCGTCCAAGTCACAGGCCATCCTATCACCATTCCTTCACTATCACTGGATCAAAATCCTGAGACTCACTCCCTAACAGCACTGTGGGTGTACCTACTCCACATGGACTGCAGTGGTTCATGAAGGCTGCTTAGCACCACCTTCTCAAGAGTAATTAGGGATGGTTACAAATGCTGGCCTAGCCAGTGACGCCCAGATCCTGTGAATGAATTTTAAAAAAAGGCCAAGCAATGCAAAAGCATGGAAGTCCCACCAAATGCTACAGAACTTTTCACCCCTCAGGCACAGACTACAAGCGAATGTGCATTTTAGGTGGCTGCAGAACAATTGGATGACTGGGCAAGTTGTAGAATCCCTTTACGAAAGGTGGCCATGGTGCAGTCACTGGTGGAGGTGCTCACAGCCCCTTGCAATGTCTTTATTCAAGTTTGGACCAGTATCCCTCATGGTTCAAGCTAACAGTGCAGCCTCGTAGTGTGGTTTAGGAGAATGCCTGCGCCTCAGTTGAGAGCACAGCATACAGTCGAGTGGCTGAACCTCCTGCCAATCAATCAAGTTGGGTGGGATGGTGTGCTTTTGGACAGCCAATGAGCGCATTACGCATCCAAGTGGTGGCCAGCGCTCTCCTGCATGTGTGAAGGCGTCTTTCTTTTTGATTCTGCAAGAGAAGAATATCAGGATCATGGACTCTTGTGATCTCGCGGTATGCATCATGGCTTACAGGGAACAGAGAAGAAGGAGAAGATTACGACGGAGGCGCCTGGCTCGCCCGTGGGAGGAGCACCACCCTCAAGATGAAGGTGTGGCAGGGTCTCCTGCACATGAAGCTGAAGATCCATAGCGATCCAGTGCTGTTGAAGACTGCGCATGTCTAGGGAACTGGTCGGTCACATATGCCATATGCTGCAGGATTTGGCGCCGTGGGACATGGAGGGCATCCACTGCCAGTGGCCGTGAAAGTGACCGCGGCACTCAATTTTATGCCACTGGCTCCTTCCAGAGCTCCACAGGTGACCTGTGTAGGATCCTGCAAGCCTCCACCCACAGGAGCATGAGAAGGTCACGGACACCATCTTCACGAAGACACGGAACTTTGTGTATTTCAACCAGGATCAGGCAAGGCAGGGAGCAAGAGTGCTGGGATCGGTGGCAATTGCTGGTTCTTCACAGGTGCAGGGTGCCATCGACTGCACTCACGTGGTGCTTAGATCTCCGTGGCAACCAGCAGTCAACCACGTCAACCGCATGGGCCTCCACTCGCTGAACGTTCAGCTGATCTGTGACCACCACAAATACATCATGCTGGTCTGTGCACGATTCCTAGGGACCGTTGACAACTCCTACATCCTCAGTAGGTATCAGATCCCTGACATCTTCCAGGGTCCACAGAGACTGCAGGGTTGGCTCCTCGGGGTCAAGGGCTAACCATAGAGGACGTGGCTGATGATACCCATGCGGTGGCCTCAGACTGCAGCAGAGAGATGGTATAATGAGGCTTCTGCCACAATCCTGACTTTGGTGGAACAAATAATAGGCATATTGAAAATGAGGTTCCGGTGCCTCATCAGGTCCAGTGGAGCCCTGCAATATAGTCTCGGTGGTGGGGGGGCACATCACCGTAGCTTACTGCCTGCTACACAACCTGGCGCTGCAACGGTGGGGAGTATCTGGCTGAGGAGGAGATGGAGGAGCTGCACGTCTCCTTCAATGCAGAGGATGTCAAAGGGCATGAGGGTGATGAGGTCCTGGAAGGCGAGGATGCCAGCAATGAGGCCGTCGCACTGGCCAGATGAGGCAAGCACACTCGTGAGACCCTAATGGGTACAGGATTCGTGGAGGATGATGGCGAGATGCAGTGAGGACCTCACCTTGCATCTGTGAACATTTGGCTCCCGTGTGCCAGATGGCAACACACGTACCCTCAGTGCTCAGGCTCATGTCATGGAGACAGAGTGGAGGCCCTAATAGTCTCAAGATTCCAGGAGGATGATAATGACATGCAGTGAGGACACTCCATAGATCTTCACATTGCATCTGTGAACACCTGACTCCTGTGTGGCTGATGGCAGCTCTCTTGCACTCTGCAATCAGTGTCATACCATGAAACTTTAAGTTTACCTGATCCTTTGGCAGCCTTCATCACCTGTACCCTTCAGGACCACACCATCACTGGACACAGATGCTGAAGAAATGGGGGACCAGCCCACCTTAAAGGTGCTGAGAGCACACGGAAAATGACGGAACTCTGTGACACCTGCCCATGACATTCTGGCAACAATGACGTGAACCATCAAGATACAGGCATCACTGATTTGTCCAGTGAGTGTGAAGAATTAACATCACTTTGCTCTGAAGGCTACACACTATACTGAGACACTTGCCTTTATCTTGTGCAGGAACCAAGGTTTCACATCTGAATGACACGAGCATGCTCATCATAACAGGGAGCCATAGACAAGGAGAAATTCTTGGGAGTTTATTTACAATAGTGAACATTATGTCCAAGTGATTAACACCTGTGCCCACGCAGTGCAGCTACATCATCTTAACTTTTGTTAATTTAGTTAATTGTTTTAACTCAAAAAGAGTTACATCATCTTAACCTTCCTAACTCTGCTGCTATGTCTTGGTGTCCCCCCGACATTCACAGTGGAGATGAAGGCAGCCTGCTGACTGCCAAACCCTGTCTGATAACCGCGACATGCGTCCTCTGGAGGGCTGAGACACCGGGGGGGCCCCGGCCTGTTTTGAGTATCCTGCTGTGGGCCAGATGCACCCTCTTCATCCTTTTTCTACGCTGGATGGCGGACCTCTTGTGTGCAGTGTTGGCACTGACCGCCTCTGCCACCACCTCCCAAGCTGGAGTGGTGAGACTGATCAGCCTCCTGCAGCCAGAACTGGGGTAGAGGACATCACAGCATCCAAAAGGTGTTCCAGGGATGCATCACTGAATCAGGGGGCTGCGCTTTTCTTGGCTTTTGGGGCCATGTCCTTACTGGAGCAGTCCTGGGCTGCAAGCATTGAGAATGTGTGCGCGGCTGAAGTTTACATATGGTGTCCGGAGTGAGGAAGCAGCGAGATAACGGCATGGCGGGCAAATCGGGGGCCACCTGCCAGCGAGACGGCGTGTTTCCTGTGACTGCATAATATGGCGCAAGAAATCCGCCATTGCGACTGGTGGGTAAAACGTCGTTTTTCACACCTGTTACTGCACTTAAGTACAATTCTGGGACAATTCTGCTCCTAAAGTTGGTGCAGGTGCAGGGGAACCTGGGTGTATATGTACATAAATCATTAAAGGTGGCAGGACAGGTTGAGAGAGCGGTTAATAAAGCGTGCAGCATCTTAGGCTTTATTAATAGTGGCATGAAGTACAGGAGCAAGTAAATTATGATGAACATGTATCAGACACTGGTTCGGTCTCAACTGGAGTATTGTGATTAGTTCTGGGTGCCACACTTTAGGAAAGATGTGAAGGCATTAGAAAGAGCGCAGAAAGATCCATGATAATGGCTCTAGGGGTGAGGAACTTCAGTCATATAGAATGGAGAAATTGGAACTGTTTTCACTGGAGAAGAGAAGGTTGAGAGGAGATTTGATAGACTTATTTAAAATCATGAGGGGCCTGGACAGAGTCGATAGGGAAAAAATGTTTCCATTGGTGGAAGGATCGGGAGCAAGAGGGCACAGATTTAATTGGCAAAAGAAACAATGGTAACATGAGAAACTTTTTTACGCAGAGCCTGGTTGGGATCTGGAATGCACTGCTGGGAGTGTGGTGGAGGCAGGGTCAATCGAGGCATTCTAGAAGGAGCTGGATTGTTATCTGAAAAGGAAGGATGTACAGGGATACAGGGAAAAGGCAGGGGAGTGGCACGAGGTAAATTGCTCCTACAGAGAGGACAGACACAATGGGCCAAATGGCCTCCTCCAGTACGGTAACAATTCTGTGATTCTGACCCTTCCTCTGTCCATTCAAAACTTATCTTCTTCTTTCCGGTGCTCATTGATCTGTGCATTTCTGTTTTTATTTCAGATGTCAAACTTTGCATTTTTACTTGTTAGGTTAGCATTTAACATTTAATAGTATTAACATTTAAATAAACTTATATCAAGAATTTCTCTGTACAAGTAGTTTATGCCATCAATGTTATTTCTGGTTAGTTTTCCAGATAATTTTGGGAATGTTAAACACAATCTACAACAGGATAAGGATTATGGCTTATAACATTAGTTTCTGATATTGAGAGAAAAATTACTCATTAGAAATTTAAGCATTCAAAACTATATTATATTTTCAATAATCGCTGTCTGTACAGGATTACAATGCCGTTCAGAAGCAAAGACTTGTAGACTTGAAGCAGTAAAACAACTATTGGACTTTAGCCAATCTCATCTGAGATTTTACCAAGCTTCACTCAAACCTCTGTACTGTATTCCAGCTACATTTGTTAATATATTCTTTACTGAAGTGAGTAAATATCATTTGCAATTATTAATAGTCTGACACAAAGTACATAGTTCAATATTGATAGCCAGTCTGCTTTTCACATAATGTGCATTTATAAGAGAGGCCCTTAAATCATTGACATGTGGAGAGCAGTACCGATCCAGGCTTAGGATACGGCCAGCATATTAAATAATGCTCATCATTCAGAGTTACTGTACTGCATCTCTTCTCTTGAAGGTACTCCAATTTATTTTTTTAATTGCCTTCCTTTGCCTTAATAAAGGTTCTTTCTGGGCTCGGATGCACTGTTTTCAAAATCTGTTTTCAATCTGGGTGCAGGTATAATTCACTAATGCCTCAATTTATCATTGGTCCACAATCCAGCCTCTAATATCCAACTAATGCTATTAAGTTCACAGAAATTGGCAATTTGGTATTAGTGGTAAGAATGCTTGGGAAAGGGGATCCCATCTGACTAGTGCTGGCTGCAGTCTAACTGTAGCTGACTCACACTGAATATTGGATACAAAAGTTGAAGCTTAGAAAGGGCTTAAGCGGCTTGCCATACTGCCTTTCAGTTTCAAATGACATTGGCAAAATTCCACTGGCAGTCAGAGGCCGGCAAGCAGAGCTGCAGGCATATGTTTGAGTACACTCATAAGCGATGAGCATAAACTGGAATTAGCAATTGGTTGGGCATCAAGTTCTACCCGCTTTGTATTTTTGAATGTCAGATGTTGTAACTTTGTGCAGCCAGAGAGGCAATGTTAAGGTCAGCAGTTTAACCTGATGGCTACCTTAGGCACAGAAAGACCCAGAAAATATGTGCCAAGGGATGAGTCCTGGGCACTCTCATGTCTAATCTGTGCATTAATATCCATACAATGCCTGATATTAATTTTTCTTCAGAAACATCTACTCGAGATAACAAAATGAGAGAGGGTGACAGAGGAAAACACATGTTGATACTAAACTGATGTTGGGGCGTAGTTCAGCTCCAAGGAGATTCCTTTTAATGGCTGTCATTGGCCTGTGCCCACTTCAGAAAAATATTTTGCTTGCTAGCCTGTAAGGCCGATGTCTTGGAGCCAATGATATAATTTTTGGTAACCAGGGTGCTGTCGTGCTTCAGGTACCAGCACTTAATATTATCAGTTGCTGTGGTCTGAAACATATTTAGTACTAAATATACACTGGCATGGCAGTGCATCTCAGAAGAGCCCTGTACTGAATTTCTCCATGTGTATGGCATCAATGTGGCCATGTGGGTCATTTCCCCAATTGCTCTTCCTTCACAAGCACAAAGAAGTGATATGTTTTTAGGTCTTATCTGCCCATCATATCTAGAATCTTCAGCTTCTGTACTTCAGAATACTATCATGCTTCAGAGCTGCTTCACTAGCCTTCATACCTAAATAGATTTTGATATTGTGGCACTGATAATGAAGATAAAGCCTTGTAGCCCCTGGGCCTAACCTATGCCTCCATAAAGTCTTTCACTCATTTTTGAAAAGCATCAAAACATCAAAACTTCAGACCTCACTTAACTCTTAAGCAAACTTATTGGACAAACGTAATATAATGCCATTTGTTACATTCAGACTTCTCTATCCCATTGCCCTCTTGGCCAACCTGACATCTTCTACCCTCCATAACCTTCAGCTCATCCAAAACTCAGCTGCCCATATCCTATCCTGCACCAAGTTTCACTCAACCTTTACCTCTGTGTTTGCTTATTACCTACATTGGCTCCCAATTCATTGACACCTCAGTTTTAAAATTCTCACCCTTGTGTTCAAACCACTCCATGGTCTCACTCCTCCCTATTTCTGTAACCCCTTGTAGCTCTACAATCCTTCAATCTATCATAGAAACATAGAAAAAAGGAGTAGGTCATTCGGCCCTTTGAACTTTCTCCGCCATTCAATGTGATCATGGCTGGTCCTCTACCTTGATGCCACACTCCTGCTTTCTCCCCATACCTCTTGACGCCTTTAGAGTCCAGAAATCTATCTCTTTCTTTCTTAAATATATTCAGTGACTTGGCCTCCACAGCTTTCTGTGGTAGAGAATTCCACAGTTTCACCACCCTCTGAATGAAAAAATTTCTCCTCATTTCAGCCCTAGATCTCTACCATATATCCTGAGACTGTGACCTCTTGTTCTAGATGCTGCAGCCAGAGGAAACATCATCCCTGCGTCCAGTCTGTCCAGCCCTGTCAGAATTTTTAACATTTCAATGAAATCCCCTCATTCTTCTGAACTCCAGTGAATACAGGCCTAGTCAACTCAATCTCTCCTCATATGACAGTCCTGCCATCTCAGGTTAGCCTGGTGAACCTTCGTACACTCCCTCTATAGCAAGTGTGTCCTTTCCTGGTAAGGAGACCAAAACTGCACACAATACTCCAGGTGTGGTCTCACCCAGGTCTCATCTGCAGTAAGACACCCTTGCTCCCGTACTCAAACCCTCCTGCAATGAAGGCCAACATACCATTTGCATTCCTAGCTGCTTGCTGCACTTGCATGCTTGCTTTCAGCGACTGGTGTACAAGGACACTCAGGTCCCTTTGTACATCAACATTTCCCAATCTATCACCATTTAAATAATACCCTGCCATTCTGTTTTCTTACTGAAGTGTATAACTTCACACTTATCCATGTTATACTGCACCTGCCATGCATTTGTCCACTCACTCAACTTGTCTAAATCGCCTTGAAGCCTCTTAACATCCTCCTCAACACTCACATTCCCACTTAGTTTTGTGTTGTCAGCAAACTTGGAAATATTACATTTTGTTCCCTCATCAAAATCATTGACATATATTGTGAACAGCTGGGGCCCAAGCACTGATCCCTGAGGTACTCCACCAGTCACTGTCTACCACTCCAAAAAAGATGCATTTATTCCTACTCTCTGTTTCCTGTCTGTTAACCAATTCTCAATCCATGCCAATATATTACCCCAATCCCACGTGCTTTAATTTTACACACCTCTTATGTGGGACTTCATCAAAAGTTTTCTGAAAATCCAAGTACACTACATCCACTGGCTCTCCCTTATCTATTCTGCTAGTTACATCCTCAAAAAAACTCCAGTAGGTTTGTCAAACATGATTTCCTTTTCATAAATCCATGCTGACTTTGTCTAATCTTGTTGATATTTTCTAAGTGTTCTGTTATCACATACTTTACAATAGACCCTAGCATTTTCCCTACTGCTGATGTTAGGCTAACTGGTCTGTAATTCCCTGTTTTCTCCCTCCCTCCTTTTTTAAATAGTTGGGTTACAATTTGCCACCCTCCAGTCTTTTTTTTAATATTCATTCATGGGCTGTGGGCTTCGCTAGCTGGGCCAGCATTTATTGCCCATCCCTAGTTGCCCTTGAGAAGGTGGTGGTGAGCTGCCTCCTTGAACCGCTGCAGTCCATGTGGTGTAAGTACACCCATAGTGCTGTTAAGCAGAGAGTTCCAGGACTTTGACCCAGCGACTAAGTGAAGGAACGGCAATCTATTTCCAAGTCAGGATGGTGAGTGACTTGGACAGGAACTTCCAGGCAGTGGGGTTCCCATCTAACTGCTGTCCTTGCCCTTCTAGATGGTAGTGGTCACGAGTTTGGAAGGTGCTGTTGAAGGAGCCTTGGGTGAATTCCTGCAGTGCATCTTGTAGATGGCACACACTGCTGCTACTGTGTGCCGGTGGTGGAGGAAGTGAATGGTTGTGGATGTAGTGCCAATGAAACGGGCTGCTTTGTCCTGGACCATGTCAAGCTTCTTGAGTGTTGTGGGAGCTGCACTCATCCAGGCAAGTGGGAAGCATTCCATCACACCCCTGACTTGTGCCTTGTAGATGGTGGAGAGACTTTGGGGAGTCAGGAGGTGAGTTACTCATTGCACGATTCCTAGCCTCTGACCTGCTATTGTGGCCACAGTGTTTATATGGCTGGTCCAGTTAAATTTCTGGTCAATAGTAACCCCCAGGATGTTGACAGTGGGGGATGTTGCCTTTAAGAAGGGTTGTAGAGATAAGCCAGGGAAGTACAGGCCAGTGAGTCTCACGTTAGTGGTAGGGAAACTATTGGAGAAAGTTCTGAAGGAGAGTATCTATCTCCACTTGGAGAGGCAAGGTTTGATTAGGGATAGTCAGCATGGCTTTGTTAGAGGGAGGTCATGCTTAACAAATTTGATTGAATTTTTTGAGGAGGTGACCAGGTGTGTAGAAGAGTGTAGTGCAGTTGATGTAGTTTATATGGATTTCAGCAAAGCCTTTGACAAGATCCCACATGGGAGACTTATAAGGAAGGCAAATGCACATGGGATACAGGGTAATTTGATAAGGTGGATTCAAAATTGGCTTAGTTGTAGGAGACAGAGGGTGATGACAGAAGGATGCTTTAGTGACTGGAAGCCAGTGTCCAGTGGCGTACCACAGGGATCTGTGCTCGGTCCCCTATTATTTGTCATTTATATAAACTACATAGATGACTTTGTGAGGGGTAGGATTAGTAAGTTTGCGGATGACACAAAGATTGGCCGGGTGGTTAACAGTGAGGCTGAGTGTCTTGGGCTACAGGAAGATATAGACAGGATGGTCAAATGGGCAGATAAGTGGCAGATGGAATTTAACCCTGAAAAGTGTGAGGTGATACACTTTGGAAGGAGTAATTTGACAAGGAAGTATTCAATGAACGGCATGACACTAGGAAGTTCTGAGGAACAAAGGGACCTTGGCACATATGTCCATAGATCTCTGAAGGCAGAGGGGCATGTTAGTGGGGTGGTGCAAAAGGCATATGGGACACTTGCCTTTATCAATCGAGGCATAGATTACAAAAGTAGGGAGATCATGTTGGAGTTGTATAGAACCATGATGAGACCACAGCTGGAGTAGTGTGTGCAGTTCTGGTCGCCACATTATAGGAAGGATGTGATTGCACTGGAGGGGGCGCAGAGGAGATTCACCAGAATGTTGCCTGGGATGAAACATTTAAGTTATGAAGAGAGGTTGGATAGACTTGGGTTGTTTTTGTTGGAGCAGAGAAGACTGAGGGGCGACCTGATCGAGGTGTACAAGATTATGAGGGGCATGGACAGGGTGGATAGGGAGCAGCTGTTCCCCTTAGTTGAAGGGTCAGTCACAAGGGGGCATAAGTTCAAGGTGAGGGGCAGGAGGTTTAGGGGGGATGTGAGGAAAAACTTTTTTACCCAGAGGGTGGTGATGGTCTGGAATGCACTGCCTGGGGGGGTGTTGGAAGCGGGTTGCCTCACATCCTTTAAAAAGTACCTGGATGAGCACTTGGCACATCATAACATTCAAGGCTATGGGCCAAGTGCTGGTAAATGGGATTAGGTAGGTAGGTCAGGTGTTTCTCACATGTCGGCGCAGACTCGATGGGCCGGAGGGCCTCTTCTGCACTGTGATTCTGTGATTCAGTGATGGTAATGCCACTAAACATCAAGGGGCGATGGTTTGATTCTCTCTGCCAGGGCTATTCCTGAATCTATAGAATTTTGGAACATGACAACCAATGCATCCACTATTTTCATGACCTCCTCCTTTAGTACCCTGGGATGTAGATTATCAGGCTTTGGGGATTTATTAACTTTCAGTCCCATTAATTTCTCCACCTTTGTTTTTAGTACTACTAATTTCCTTCGATTCCTCCTCCTCACTAGGTCCTTGGTTCCCTTGCAATTCTGGGAAGTTATTTGTGTATTCCTCAGTGAAGACAGAACTAAAGCCGTTGTTTAATTGCCCTGCCATTTCCTGGCTCTATTATAAATTCTCCTGTTTTGGACTGTAAGGGACCTACGTTTGTCTTCACTAATCTTTTTCTTTTTACATAACTTATAGAAGCTTTTGCAGTCTGCTTTTATGTTCCTTGCAAGTTTACTCTCATACACTATTTTTCCCCTCTTAATCAATCTCTTGGTCCTCCTTTGCTGATTTCTAACTGCTCCCAAACCTCAGGCTTGCTATCTTTTCTAGCAACTTTATATGACTCTCCTTTGGATCTAATGCTATCCAAGTACCTCTCTTCTTAAGACCTCCTAAAAACCAATATTTTCGACTAAGCTTTTAGGAACATGGAACATAGTCAGCCACTCAGTCTTTTGACAAAAACAGAATTACCTGGAAAAACTCAGCAAGTCTGGCAGCATCGGCGGAGAAGAAATCAGTTAACGTTTCGAGCCTTCAAGGGCCATGAAGGCTCGAAACGTTAACTGATTTCTTCTCCGCCGATGCTGCCAGACTTGCTGAGTTTTTCCAGGTAATTCTGTTTTTGTTTTGGATTTCCAGCATCCGCAGTAGCTTTTAGCTTTTTGTTTTTAACTCAGTCTTTTGAGTCTGTTCCACATTAAACTTTATCATGGTCTGTATCCTAACTCCATCTAACCAAATTGGCTCCGTAACCCCTAATGCCCTTGTGCAACAAAAAGCCTCAACATTTTTTGTGTGAGTTCCTGATAGCCATTATACTTTGTGTAAAGAAGTGCTTACAGACATCATTCTTGAACAGCCTAGCTCTAATTTTAAGGTTATGTCCACTTGTTCTGGACTCTACCACCAGAGGAAATAGTTTCTTTCTCCACCTTATCAACTCCTTTAATTATCTTATCACCTCAATTAGATCACCGCTTGATCTGCTATACTTGAGGAAATATCAAGCTAATAAATGAATACTATGTGACCTATTCTTCAAGGCTTGTGATCGAAGCTTGCTGTGAGCTTGTTTTCCATGCTGCCAGTATTCCTACTCGCAGAAAAGGTGGAGCATAGTTTTAAGTTCAATCCATACGCATTTATTTGCCTTGATATTTTTAAATTAATATTTGTAAATCTTGGGAGACTTCTCTGAACTTTTAGAGTGGTGGGGTCAGCTGTAAGTAGTTGCAAAGATGGTTTGGAGGAGAGAAGATATGTCATTTTTTCTGTTTATGGACAATTAACTTATTACTGTACAAAGTGAAGACGTGCATCCTTCCCATTTTCCAGTATTTTTCTCTGATATATAGCATAAACTAAATAACTAGGGAGATTCAGAAGAATCATAGTAGATGCACTCCAGGGAAGGAGAGAGCTTCCGTCCAGTGAAAACCATGGGACTTAATAGAAACATGAGAAGAACCAATTTGACACCCTCACTTGGCCTGAGATTTTGAAACCCTAATAATAAAGCAGGAGCACCAGCCAATTCTCCTGAGTGAAGGCAGAAAAAAAAATCAGAATGGTAGTATCATGTGCCTTCTAGTAGTTGGCTAAATTCCCAGGGAAGGTATATGGTACAAATAGATAATTTGAATGGAAAAAAATAATTTCCGAAAGAAGACAATAAAAAAGCTGGCATGGGTTACCTTGGCAGCATGTGCGTAAGCTGACTGTTTAATGGATGTGACCTTTATTGAATCAGCATGACAGTTGCATTTATATATTACTCTCACAATGAAACATCACAAAACACCTAACACACTGATTTCATTTTGGAGGGTTTCTTTGCTGCCATTCTGCACTAGTGACGTCCCTCAAACATTGGCGAGATGAATGGCAGGATGAAATGTCATATTGGTTAAGCAAGGAATGTTGGCACGAAGGTTAGATCAGTTTGGCAAGAGTAGGTACTCATGTCCAATATTGTTTATCACCTCGTTAGCACAAAGAAAAAGATAAATTACATTTCCATTAGAACATATGAAATAGGAACAGGAGTAGGCTGTTTGGCCCTTTAAGCTCACTCTGCCGATCAGTAAGACCATGGCTGATCTTCTACCTCAGATACATCTTCCCGCACTATCCCCATATCCTTTGATTCCCGTAGTATACAAAAATCTATTAATCTCTCTTGTATATATACTCAGTGACCGAGCATTCACAGCTCTCCAAAGATTCCAAAGACTCTCAACCTTTTGCATGAAGGAACGTCCCCTCACCGGCCTTAAAGGCCAAAGCCTTATTTTGAGGCTATGGCTCCCTAATTCTAGACTCCCCAGCCAATGGGAACATCCTCCCAGCATCTGTCCTGTCAAGCCCCTGATGAATTTTATATTTCAATGAGATGACCTCATTCTTCTTACAGCGAGAGAAAATAGGCCCAGTCTACTCAGTATCTCCTCAGAATAACCCTCTTGTCCCAGGAATCAGTCTAATGAACCCTAATTGCACTCAGTCGAAGACAAGTGTATTCTTCCTTAGAAGGATATGTAGAACATAGTAATATTCCTATATTCCAAAGGATAACTTTTAACCAAGTAAAGCAGCTAAGGTGTCAAGAAATGTGACTTATTAACAAGGGGAGGTTGACAACCCAATAGGTGTTAATCAAGTAACCTGTCTTGTACAAATTTGTGATTTGTACTTATGATTAACAGGAGGCCCCGTTCATTAAGACTGATTTGGTTTTAAAGCCTCTATAATTAATCTGTGTTCCTTTAGGACATGCATTTTTCAAAAATACCCTGTGCTGTGTCCTCTAGCTTGTTTTTCTAGTTGGTAATTAAAAATTTGCTATTTACTTCTGAAAGGCTGTCAGAACATTCAAAACGTGCATGATCTTTTCAGCTGTTGTGGCAGTACTCTGCTAAACTATACTTTGCTTGAAGGGAGGATCAATAAGATATTTTGGGTTTTTTTTAATATGAAAAGCAGCTCAATTTTTTTCCTGATAGAGCTAAGAATGGCTGATTAGCCAGAAAGAAAGAATTTCCAAGTGAATTTTGATCTCAGAAATTTATAAATGACCATAATTGCAACTTTAACCAAATCAGAAACCAAATAATTTTAGATTTTAAAATTATAATAGAAAAAAAATGCTGTTCTTGCAGTGCATGTGGAAATGTTTGAATTACTGATCAACCCTGAAGCTGAGTTGAGTACCCTTCGATGTTGGAGATAGATACTTTGCAAACACATGAAAGAAATTGAATAAAAAAGAAGGGAAAGTTTATTTGAGGGAACTTGCAAACCACGTGCATTGTCAATCAATTTCAGTATGATTTAGATTAGTTTTGCTACCTGCAAACGTGGGGATTAAATCAACTCAGCATAGCCGATTTTGAGCCTGCCTTCGGTGTATGCTAGAATGCAATTGTTACTGCTACATATACCGATTGTTCTGGTATTATTTACGATATCACCAGACTTTCCCTACTTGTAACACTTGGGTCTTTACAAGAGTCGAGCAACTTTTCTTTTTGAAATTTTGAGAAGAAATAGAAGGAAGCTGATATTTTCAGCTTTGAGGCTAGAACAAGAATAAGCCATTCAAGCCTGTCCCTTTCACAGATCATGGCTGAGAGGAAGAAAACACTGGAAATGAACTGTAGTTCAAACCCATTTCAGACTGATGGGTTGAATATGTATGTTGTTTTTCAGGATTGTACATGAACTAAGTTTGAACAATCTCAAGCATGTTTCTAGTGAGTTTGGGATTACAACATTTAACAAGCACTTTCTACACCAGTTCTAACTGGTGTAAATCTTGTTAAATGATGATGTGCCAACAGCACTCATCTTTTGTGGATAAGTTTATTTGCATGATTATTCACAGTTCTAGGTGCAGATTTGACTGTGCAAGAAAGATTTGCGTAATGGGAGCTGAAGATTGCATGTAGGTAAAATTTCAAGGAATGCAGACAAAAACCTGTTGCACTTTCCTAGATGAATTTTACCATTCTGTAAAAAAACATTCATCATTCTGTTCATTCGTCAGGCTCCATAGAGAGAGAGGGAATAAATTGATATGCCCACTTAAACAAAGCATATGTCACCTTAATACAGTAATGCACAGTGGATTAACAGATGTTAGTGAGGTGGCCCGGAATTATCCATTGCTAAAAAAATTCATCACTATGGTGACTTTAGCAACCGTTAATAAAAACCTACTTTATTTAAGTGGGCTCCAAGTCTGCACCAGTGTCTTGCATAACTGGAGGGAAGCTCAACCTTTTCATGCATTGTCACATTGAAACATCAGGACCTCTGAGGCTGGCATTGGAATAGGCATTGATGAGTAAGGTGTTATCACCTTCAGTGCTGAATCACTTTCCTTTTCCATACCCTTGTCCTCCTCTAGCACAGGGGAAATGGAACGTGGAAATCCATTTCTTCTCCAAAATGATTTTTTCAGTCTATACTTCAAACTTCTATGCTATTAAGTGCTGAGGCATAAAATGTCTCCAAAAGTTGTGTTTTTCAGTTTGTAAAAGAACTCTAGGATTAAAGCATTACCAGAAACTATGACTTCTGCTAATTTTCTGCATTTGTGACACTACATAGCACTTCCCACCATCACATTTGTAGTGGAAACATGCCTTTAAGTGATCATGTAAAGTATGATAGCGAAGGAACATCCTGTTTTGCATCTCTCTTGATTTGAGGTCAATGGAAATAAAAATTGGGAGATATAAAATAGGCTGCTGGCTTGCTATAACTCATTTGATACAATAGCACAAAGTGAAGATCTACTTAGCGGGAGGAATTTTACCATCATGCCCCCGGCAGGTTTTGTGGCCGGCGGGAGTGGAAAATCTGGAGAGAGGCCAAAAATCGGATTCCCACCAGTTTGAAAACAGTTTGCAATTCTCCCAACAACTCTTTGATTTCGGGCGGCGTATCCCGCTGACTAGTGACATGAACGCCATTTGCATTCATTGCCATTGCATCATTAAATATGCTTCTTGCCGTAATTATGTGGCGCCTTCCAATCTTGCATCACGCCAGTGGGAATTCACACCAGTCTGATACACGTTTGAAAAAGGGTGGCATGCAGCAATCAGACCTCATTTCGCTCGTGACTTCGAGGTGAGTGCAACATTCATACCCTACTTGCCACAGTGCTGCGCCAGCCTTGTTGCGATGCCAGTGGAATTCCACACAGCTGGGGGTGTTGGGTTGGTCTGTTCCCGGTGGGTGGCCCTGTAGTCCTGGAGAGTACCACTGTGCAGCAGCACTCGGGCAGGGCTCTACCTTCAAACAGAGACCAGCATTGCAATGGGGGATGTGAGTTAAGGATGATGGACACACTGGGAGCAAATGGGCAGGAAGGAGTTGCAAGGGGGCGGAGGGGGTTTGACAGACACACAGGGGAAAAAGGGGCAGGAAGGAGTTGCAAGGATGTAGGTGGGTTGATGAACACATCGGGGGCAAAGGGGCAGGAAGAAGTTGCAAAGCGGTGGGGGAGGTTTGATGGACACACAGGACAAAGGGACTGCAAGGGAGTGGGGGGGGTTGATGGACACATGGGGGCAAAGGGGCAGGAAGGAGTTGCAAGGTGACTGGCTGGATCAGGGGTCTACCAAAGAAGACTCTCCTATCTACAGATGAGGGAGAGACTATGACGCATACATCTGCACTTGCCCCGAGCTCTGGTGAATCACATCTGCCACATTCTTCAGGAGGAATTAACACCTCGTGGAGCAGGAGGCCACCCCCTACCAGTGGCCTTGAATGTCACCGCCTGACTTTCTTTGCCTGCAGATCATTCCAGGGATCCAGAGGAGACCTGTGCGGTATCTCGCAGTCCACCACACATAGATGCATCAGGAAGTCACAGGTGCACTCTACAGCAAAGTTCACAAATATGTAAGGTTTACACTTGATGAAGATAGCCAGGCTGCTAGATTCAATGGATTTGCTGCTATCTCAGACTTCCCTAGAGTGCAGGGTACAATCAGCTGCACATATGTGGCTTTGAGGGCTCCATGGCAGCAGCCCCTATTGTTTATCAACTATAAAGGATTTCATTCCATCAATGTTCAACTGGTGTATGATCATTAGAAGCACGTAATGCACATTGTGCCAGGTACCCTGGGATTTGCCATGGCTTATACATCCTGAGTCACTCCCAGGTGCCTCACGTATTTGAAGGACCTGAGCGTCTACAGGGATGGCTGCTTGGGGACAAGGGGTACCCACTGAAAGGATGGCTCATGACACCCATAAGTCAGCCCCAGAGTGCCTCGGAGGAGAGATACAACGCAGCTCATAGCTCCACACATTCCATAATTGAGCAGACCATTGGGATCCTCAAGATGTGCTTCTGATGCTTAGACCGCTCAACTGAGGCTCTGCAGTTCAGCAGACTGGGTCTCCTGTATCATCGTTGTGTGTTGCGCCCTTCACAACCTGGCACTGCAAAGGGGTGATCCCTTGCCAGAGGGAGAAATGGCAGAGGATGAGAGCTCCTCAGAGGATAAAGAGCAGGAGGGCCAAGACCCTGAAGAGGGTCAGCTTCCATAAGATGATGCCATCAAGGAAGCACAATGTGAAGATGTCCAGGAGGAGTAAAGTGAGGCAAAGGGAGATGGCCGCATTTTTCTTGTCCTTTAATGCCATTCCATTGTAGTGAAAGGGATGTCCAACCAGTCACATTGAGAGCAAGTTCAGCATTCAGACTTGCAATGTCATGCCTCATGATAAGCCAGACCATGATGCCTTAGAATGGTCTGTGGCGCATCCTGTATGCGCTGGCCCTGGGAAGTGAAAGTTGACAACAGTGCGAATGATGCTTCAACTAACTTAATGCAGTCATCGACACATTAATGAGAAACTACAGCCGCCAGTGAGATGAGATGACATGGTTGGGGAAATCATACTCCTGTCCAGGTTTTGTCCTTTGGCGCTACCACTGAGGAGAAACAACTGCTGCTAATCCTTCAAGGCTGCTGAGCTGCCCGCACACAATGGTGTGTTGTGAGGAGAAAGGGTTATGAATATATTTAGCACACGCTTCGAGTAAAAATTTAACATACCTCCCTAACATTACACAAAGATCTGGAAATTGTCTTCAGTGAGGTTGACTTCACATGAATGTGAATCTCACAAAGGGAGACTGTCACTGAGTGGGGGGATGGCTAATCGCAATAAGAGGATACATACATAAAGAAACACAACACCTTTGGTTGACCAAGCCTTTCACATTAACATCAAATGCATAAACAGAAGTACAATATTTTCACACTGGTTGCACACCCATGACCCAAACATGAGTTCAATATTTCTCAATTTTCCTAACCCTACCACAATGCCCGGGTCCAGCCCCGACATCCACAGCAGAGGTGAAGGCAGACTGCTGATTAATATCCTGATGTCTGAGATGACCTTAGTGGATGTCCTCTGGTGGCCTGAGGCCTGGAGGGCTCTGGCCTGATAAGGGTCGCCTGCTCAGAGGCAGATGCACCCTCCTCGACCTGAGCAGCCAAACTGGATGGGGACTGTGGGCAGCTGGACACCCTTGCAATATCTTGTGTGGAGGCCCCCCCAAGGTGTCCGACTGATGCTCACCCTCCCTGTGTGTGTCTGAGGGTCCCTTCCTGACTTCTTAAGGAGAAAGGACAGCTGAAGGGAGGTCAAGGTGTCTCAACACCCCTGTCGCCTAGCCACTAATGGTTCCTACCACTGTGTGTGGCCATGGAGTCTAGGACCAAGGGCATATCCAGCAAAACCTGGTGGACCGAAGTTTCCATGGCAGTTGCCAGCTTTCCCATGGTGACCTTAAGGAGCTGGCAAATCAGAGCCACGACATCAGACAGAAAACAGACAGGCGCCTCCATCCTTCGCTCTAGCCCGTTGAGTAACTTGCGCATCCCTGCCTGATGGTCCGTCGCCTGTCGTTACATCTCTAGCATTGAGTCAGCAGCTGCTTGCAGAGGCTGATCATCTGACTTGGACTCAGCGGGTGGCTGATCTCCAACGTCCTCTGAATTCCAGAGTCCTGGGCTGTCCCTGCCTCTGCTGTGGAGACCTGTCAGTGAGGTGTCCTCCACAGAGTAACCCCGAACCTAATCTAGAACCCACTCTGTGCTGGTGTAGGGTGCAGGTAAATGCAGTGATGGATCTGCTTCAGTGGCTTCCTCCACTTCCTCGTCTGAGGTGGTCTGGGGGCTGGGACTTATGCTGGCCCTCCGCCTGTGTCTAGAACTGCAGGTTACCTATAAGAAGGAAAAGATTGTTTTAGTTCATGAGCAGGTATAACGCAAGATTGCATATCACTCACTGCGAATGTCAGGCTGTGGTAAACTCATGGAGGTGTCATCCATACTAAGTTGCTGGGATAAACCGATCTCCCCTTCCCCACAGGTGCAATCCCTGACCTCCCCAGCCAGCTCGACGGCATCCTCCTCAAATTTGATGAGGGGTGTGATGTTGCCGTCCCTCCTCTGGTCTGAGATGTTTCCCTTCTGTTGTGGTCCAGCTTGGACTGGATGAAGACAAAAGAAAGGAATGTGATGAGAAGAGATGGAGCAGTGGTTTGGAAATATGCATTCCCCCTGTGTGTGGTGAGCCCTCCCCAGAAGGGGCTGAGGATGGAGTGCACGCAGCATGATAGATGGGATGGTGGTAATGTGAAAGTATCCGTGAGACAATCAGTGGTGATATGTGACCCCCTCTAACGTGCGAGATCCCTGAAGAGAGTAGCCCTTTGAGCACAAGATGCCATGATGAGAATTTGACATTGGAGGGAGTTAAATGTTGACTTACCCTAGCAGAGCAGATGACATCATTCATCCTCTTCCTGCACTGGATGATGTTCCGGGCGCGGGTGCCAGTCACACTGACCTGCTCTGCTTTGGCCTCCCAGGCCAGAGAGGTGAGCCTGGTGTGCTTCTTCGAGCCATCCCCGGCGTACAGGACATCCCTATGCTGCTGTACTCCTCTTATCAAGGCCTGGAGGGCGTTGTGGCAGAAGTGGGGTGCAGGCTCGGTCCTCTGCGTGAAGCCATCTCTGTGGGTCTCCTGGAGACAGCTGGCCTGGAGAGAGTGAAATGTGTAAGCTCAGCTGGCGTTTTAATATGGTGCCTGGACCATCCACCCATTAGGTAATGGCAAGGCGGATGAATCAGTTCCCAACCCACCATGTGATTCAGAAAGAACTTGCCTGTGCATAATTAATGAGGTTCCGAGCGCGGAATCAGGCACGATTTCCTGCCATTCCAACCAGAAGTAAAAGCGCAGCAGAACCCACCCGCCACCGTACTTAGCTTCAAAAGTAGAAAGTGCCGCCCAGTAAAGCTGCAAGTGATTGACAGAGTGGCTGACTAACCCCTTGTTTGAATGCTGCTGAAATGGAGATAATGCCCAGTGAAGTGGAAACCTCATCTTAAAACAAAATTCAGGTTCTGTGTGCATGCTGATGACAACAAGCTGTACTTCATACCACCTCTTTTGACCCCTCCACGGTCTCTGATTTGCCACACTGCTTGTCCAACATCCAGTACTGGATGAGAAATTTCCTCCAATTAAATGTAGGAAAGACTGACACCATCGGGCAAATTTTTTTGCTTTTGGTGGCTTTGCCACTTATGCGCGATTTTTCTGGACACAGCTCCTTGGGGTTGACAGCCCCCCAACTGATAGCAGCAGCCATGCAAGTAGGACCAATAAACAAATGCCTGAGAGGTTGTTTAACAGCTTTGCAATTTTGTCAGAGATGTACGGGCTCCAGACGCATCCAAGCAGATGGGAAGCCCTTGACCAAAGCGCCAGACATTACGCCCTCTATATAAAAGGAGGAATCAGCAAAAAGTAGCTCATGTATAACCACTGATATGATGTCAGCAAAGCTGTAATGTTGGAAGTGCTGAATGGGAGAATGCATCTTGGAATAGGGCTCATTTTGGATCACTGCCAGGTGCAAGAGAAATTTGATGTACTAGTGATTGAGGCTGTAGCTGGACATGGGGTGTCATCTACTCAAGAGTAGGCTGGAGCTGTGGCCCTAGCAACAAAGAAAATCCTCTTTTACATAGGGATGTGGAGGTGCTGGTTAAGCGGGAGGAGGGTCAAGAAGGTGCTACCTGCAGCATTGGTTGTTACCGACAAAGAATCAGCTTCCTTAATATGTCTGGGCAGCTATGCCACCTTCGGCTGTGCTTATCAAGGCAGGTGGTGACTGATCTGTGCGTCTTTCTGGAGAAGGACCTTATGTTGTAAGGAAGGGATGGATACACACTGCCAGCAGCTGTCAAAGTGACAGTCATCTTGAATTTTCTTTAGTGTCTGGCCCCCGTTTCAGGGGTCAGCAGTGGACCTGTGTGGGGTCTCACAGGTGGCCGCCCAGAGCAGCATCACTCAGGTGACAAATACCCTGTATGAGTGGGCATTACCCTTGCCACAGATGAGGCCAGTCAGGCACAGACGACCATGGGGTTTGCCTTCATGGCAGGATTCCCTCAGTTGCAAAACATAGTCACCTGCACCCATGTGGCTAGCTATCAAGGCCCCAATGGTGCAGTTCGGTGCTTTTATCCTAGGAAGAGGTTCCATCCCTTCAACGCTCGGCTGGTGTGCAGCTATCCTAAACATTTCCTTCAGGTGTGCACTAAATTTCCTGGTAGCTATCATGATGCATTCCTCCTCAGGCAATCACAAGTGCCGCAGCTTTTCAAGGCACCATACAGTCTCTGTGGATGGCTCCTAGTTGACAAGGGATATCCTTGGAAAAGATGGCTGCAGACACCTGTGTGCAACCCCATGATGGAGGCACTGAGCGATACAACCACTGCCACCTCACCACAAGGGCCATCACTGACAAGGCCGGTGGTGGGGTGGGTGGGTGGTGGGGCACGGCAAACTCCAATACACTCTTACAAGGGTGTCACACATCATGGTTGGTGTGCTGTGCACAACATGGCCATATAGAGAGGGGTGGAACTGGAAGAAGACCATGTGGAGGAACACTCGGCCTTATCATCAAAGGAGGATGTTGATGAGGACCAGCAGGTAGCATTGCAAGGCCATCCAGAACTCGTGTTCAGGGAGCAAAACACTGACCAAGACAATAGGGAAGCCTGTGATGCCCTAATCCAGGGCTTCTCCTGACGCCAACAAATCATGTGTTGGAATTTTCCCATGCAAACACCTGTCTCATCATTTGTCTGTGACATTAATATTCCAAAGCCACCTAGACTTCTCCTGATGTCCAGCAGTCATCTCCTGATGTCCAATCTTTCAATGAAGGAGCTTCTATGCTCATATGCCTATGACATTGTTCATGGCATATATGGATGCCTCCATTCTCTGCCCAAGGGTCTGCATTGCCTCAGAGAACTATATGCAAACATACAAATTAGGAGCAGGATTGCCAGTCAGCCCCTTGATCTTTCTGCACCATTCAGTAAGATAATGGCTGATCTGATTGTAACCTCCCGCCTACCCCCCGATACCCTTTCACCCCCTCGTTCACCAAGAATCTATCTACCTCTGCCTTAAAAATATTCAAAGACTCTGCTTCCATTGCCTTTTGAGGAAAGGAATTCCAAGGACTCTCTACCCTCTGAGAGAAAAAAATTCTCCTCATCCTCATCTTAAATGAGCAACACCTTATTTTTAAACAGTAACTCCTAGTTCTTGATTCATCCACATGAGGAACCATTCTCTCCACATCCACCCTATCAAGACCCCTCAGTATCTTAAAGGTTTTAATCGAATCACCTCTTACTCTTCTAAATTCCAGTGGATACAAGCCATCCAACCTTTCCTGATAAGACAACCTGCACATTCCTGGTATTAGTCTAGTAAACCTTCTCTGAACTGCTTCTAACACATTTACACCCTTAAATAAGGAGACCAGTACTGTACACAGTATTCCAGATGTGATCTCACCAGTGCCCTGTCCCACTGAAGCATAACCTCCCTACTTTTATGTTCAAGTCCCCTCGCAATAAATGATAACAGATCTGACAGATGGCCACAGATTTCCCTTTGCTGTGGCACATGCACCTGCTTTGTATGAAGAAAGGTTGAACAGATTGGGCCTATACCCATTGGAATTTAGAAGAATGAGAGGTGATCTTTGAAACAAATAAGATCTTGAAGAGACTTGATAAGGTTGATACTGGGAGGATGTTTCCTCGTGTTGGGGAGACTAGAACTATGGGACAAAGTTTAAGAATAAGAGGTTTACTTTTTAAGACATTTCTCTGAAGAGAAATATTTTCTCTCAGAAGGTCATTTGTCTGTGGAAGGCTGGGTCATTGAATTTATTCAAGGCTGAGTTAGATAGATTTTTGATAGGCACGGGAGTCAAGGGTTATGAGGGACAGACAGGAAAGTGGAGTTGAGACCACAACCAGATCAACCATGATCTTGTTGAATGGCAGAGTAGGCTCAAAGGACTGAATGGCCTATAGCTGCTTCTAAGTCTTATGTTCCTTATGTGACCCCTGAGGCTCAGCATCTCCAGCCAGCTGAGTATCACTGAGGCTGTCCTCTGTTGGCTCTGCCCATGGCTGCTGACACCTCCACCATCTGCTCCAGCTCAGACGTGGAGTGAGGCTCACCTTGTGCTCCCCGTTCTGACCACACCAACTTCCCACTGTGCTGGTACAGGGTGCACTTGACATCTGTGACAGTGAATCCTCAGCGTGCAATTCGTCCTCTTAGATCGGTGAGGCCTTCAAAATCACCTGGTGCTACTCATCCAGCATTGGCCCTGCAAAAAAGAGAATATATCAGTTACTCTCGCTCAGTAGTTGCTTCGTCAGACATCTGACTGACCATCAACTCTGAGCTACTGGAAACAAATACCCAAATGAGGAAGCTGCTCTTAAGGCAGTTATGTGAACAGGACAAGAAGCTTGCAACCTCCCTCTGCTTTTCTCACAAGATGAAGAGCAAGAGTGTTAAGAGACTGATCCTTTCTCTCACAGCATCATAAGGCACGTTCCCATGTAATGATCATGGCAATTTACTATCCACAGGTTTAAATGTACATCCGCCAAAAGCTACATTGTGGGGAGCTCTTTCCTCAGGTGAGGAGTTGACATGAGCACACATGTCAAATGTTCCCAGATGATGCCTGCTTTGCATCCCTTCTGCTCAGAGAGGGGCTCGGCATTTATTTACTTCATGGCTACCTGTTGGGCATTGCACCTTACTCACCTTGCCATGCAGACCTCAGAAGGTTGTTGAAGTGCTTCCTGTACTGGACCCATGAGCTGCTCATCACACCGCAGCTGCTGACCTCTCGCTCCACCTGTTTAGTCTGGCTGGCAGGTCCCCTCCTGCCTCTATCAGGAAACAAAAAGGTGGCTCTCACCACCTCCATCAGAACCTCCAGGGAGACTTTCTGAATCATGAGGCTGCCCTTGCAAAACTGCCTGCCATGTTAATGCTCTCTACTATTGGACACTCTGTAATGATATAGGCTGACTTCAACCACATTGCTGCCTGATGGGCACCCTTTAAGTAGAGCTGACTAAGTGCATGCCACCATCTGGATGGTGATTGCTCAGGTAAGCCTACCACAAAAATCTCAACTGATGTTGCGCAATGCCCTTGAGTGGTACTGGGACCCAGAAAAGATTCTGACTTCGGGTTCATGAAACTGCCTGTAAAACACAGCCAATGGGCTTTGATCCCACAATAAACTCAGTTCCCTATCTACCAATTCCCCTTGACCACTGTCTGAGGCTGAATCAGATAATTCACAAGCCTGTTATTATATTTGACACAGAGATGACCCTGTGAACACACATCTGCTTCATCACCAAGACTGACTATTTCCATCTCCATAATATCATCTAACTCCACTCCTGCCTCTGCTCATCTGCTTCTGAAACTCTCATCTATGCATTTGTTACCTCCTGCCTTGACAATTCCAATGTGCTCATGACCGGCTTCCATCTTCCACCTGATATAAATATGAGCTTGCCCAAAACGCTGCTGCCCATATCCTTGTTTGCACCATGTCCCATTCACCTGTTACTCCTGTGCTCACTTGCCTACATTGGCTTCCGTTTCAGCATCACCTCAGTTTTAAAATGATTATCCTTGTTTTCAAATTCCTCCATGCCCTTGCATTGCTGTATGTCTGTAACCTTTTCAATCCCTTCAAACCTTCAAGATCTTTGCGCTCCTCTAATTCTGGTCTCTGGCGCATCCCAATTTGAATCACTGCATCATCAGTGACTGTGCCTTCAGCGGATTATCTCCTAAGTTCTGGAATTTCTTCCCTAAACCTCACCACCTCTCCATCTCTCTTTCCTTAAAATCTACCCTTTTCACCAAACCGCACCTGCCCTTAAGTCTCCTCTGTGGCTTGGTGTCGATTTTAGTCAAATAATACTCTTGTGAAGCATCTTGGGACATTTTAAAACTGAGTGAGCTTTACCCTGCGTCTAGCTGTGCTACACTTAATGCAGGGAATCTTGATGCTAACAATGGACGCTTGAAATGGAAGGTGTTCTGTTCCCAAGCAGTATTATTCCTGATCTTGAAAGGCAGAGATGGAAAATAAGAAAGCAAACACAAAGCAGAATTTGTATCTTGAAGGTGTTTATGATGAATGATATGTATCAGCAGCTTTGAGCCCTCATAAAGTGGGCTCATTGTTTGAGGTTCAAAGTCATGCTAGTTTACTTTGATATCCTGTTCACGCTGTTCAATGATATATGTGACCACAGGCCGAAAAATAGATTTTGCCAGCAAGGAGCTTAAAAAAACTATATTTTTAATTCAGTTTTATCAAAGAGACCTATTCAGAAATTGCTTCAGCGTCTACCCTCATTCTGCATTTTTGTACTATTATGCCATAGTTAACTTTAGTACAGAAAACTGAATTTCCTGCACCGTTACTACCCATTCAGTGTTCAGGAATTTTTATGAGCCCGCATATTTTTTTTCCTACGGAGGATTTCTAAAGTTAATGTAAAAGATTTATAATTTATTTTGCAATGTGTGAGCCCACTGTATGATTCATTAAGTATAATTGTGCAAAACGTTTATTGGCTGAGATTTTTTTATTCACTGTAACTTTTTTCCCACATACAGGGAATAAAATGGGCTAGGATAGTCCAGAAAGTTGTAACATTTATTGTATTTGACATTGACTCAGACTTTGCAATCACTGTGATGACAACTGCCCACAGAGATTTTGTAGGCTTTGGAGTGGAGACCTGCTGTCACCAGGTGTCAGATTCAGCAGGGCCCTGTGGCATCTGTGAGCTGGGGAAAGAACAGTGTGGCCCTTCAACCAATCAGATTGAAAATATTCACTGAGACATGCAGGGCTGAATCTAAACTCCCAAAAATGAGTGGGTTGGAGTTGTGTCAGAAACTAAAATGCAAAAAATCTGGAACAAGAACCGAACCCAGTCACTTCCAGTTTTAACAGAGGTGGGGTAAGGGGCAGGATGACTTAACCTGCTCATGGGGAAGTGGATTGGATATTTAAATATTATAATAAGGCTATGCGGACATCTTTTTAATAGTTGTTCTTTTTGTAGCCACCTTCAAGCCCAACAAGTTATCTAGTAATACCCACCACTACAATTTTTCTGCTGCCCATCCAAGCATCAGAACCTGGCATGGGCGATCTGGACCTACTTTGAATCCCTGAGAGATCTGCAGCTCCCTCTGGATGAATCCCATGCGAGATCTGGACTCAACCTTAACGCTCCACAATTTCTCTCACTGCCCCAACACTGCCCTGCCTACTCCTGTAGGCTTTGCCCTGTGAATCAGGCTTCCTCCTTGAGCGACCTCCAGCTTGTCAAGGTAGCCTGTGAGGCAAAACCCCACTTAAAGGTGTCCTGTGGTTAAATAGTGCAAGATATTCAGGAAACCTGTTCTTCTGGAAAGTATAAACCAGGAATTGTGAATTAGGTATAAATCATGTACAGAAAGTGAAATAAAGCGTGGGAAATAAAAATTTTGAATAAGAACAAAAGATAAGAGACAGAAAAGATAAAATAAATGTCTTCAGTGCTAATTAAATTCTAAAGGAATGAAACTCCACACACAAGATTAAATTTTTAGGGCCAGAGAAGTTGTTTGTTAGTAACTATGACTGATCACAGTATTAAAAATTCACTTACACCTGAATACACCAGCCCTTACTTTTCTGTTCTGTTTAGTGAGTAACTGGTGGGTAAATATTGCAACTTAATTTTCCTTACATTGGTTTCAAGATCAAGTTTATCACTGAGGTACTATTATAGCAGAGCCCGTAGAGGAGCAGGGTAATTCGGACTGTATCTTCTGGATTCCTGCATTTAACTACGCATATGCGTAGGCTGTAAGTTGCTGACTGATTTACTCCGTTAAAACAGTGAATGATATTAGCCTAAGCATTATTCTGAAATCAAAATCTGGACCAATGCCTTTGTGAAACACATTGAGATGTTTCTCTAAAGGTGCTGGGTAAAACTATGTTCTTTATAATGTGCTGAATTTGTTTCTCTCTTGTGCAAGCTCTCATTCCCTAAGGCCCATATTATGCTTGCTTATATCTGTCCAATGTCTAGATAATATTTGGTGAGTGTAGGGATTAAATAGAAATCCATTATTACTACACTTCAGTTTGCTGATTATATCAAATGTTCTCATGTGGATTTTTTTTCAACTTTGCAAGATAATAGAGTAAGAATGTAAGGAATAGGAACAGAAATACATCTGACCCTTCGAGCCTGCTTCTCCATTCAGCATGAACATGGGTGATCTTCTACCTCAGCTTCACCTTCCTGCACCACCATATATCCCTTAATGCCCTTGGTAAACAATAATCTATCAATCTCTGTCTTAAATATTCTCAACAGCTGAGTATCCACAGCTCTCTAGGGTAGAGAATTCTAAAGATTCACAACTCTTTGAGTGAAGAAATTTCTCCTTATCTCAGTCCTTAATGGTTGACCCCTTGGTCTAAGACTTGTGATCTCTAGTTCTAGACTCCCCAGTGAGGGGAAGCATCTTCCAAGTGCTTTGATGTGGCAGGTGATATGTGTCAAGCGGACCAAATCCACAAGGGAAACTTGGCCATGCTTCGTCGAAGAGGTAGGTTTTAAGGAGCATCTTAAAGCAGAAGGCAGGGAAGTGGAAAGGGAAGGGAATGCCAGAGCTTAGAATCTAGGCTGCTGAAGGCACGATGGAATGAAGGACATTGAACCCATGTAAGGAGCCGGATTTGGAGGGGTGCAGAGGTCTCAGAGGGTTGCAGAACCGGAAGAGATTGCAAAGATAGGGAGGGGTGATACAACAGAGAGATTTGAACACACACACAATAATTTTGAATTCAGGGCATTGCTGGACTGGAAGGACACAATGTAGGTCAACGAGTAAAAGAGTGATGATGAATGAGAGTTAGGATACAGGCAGCAGATGAGCTCAAGTTCATAGAAGATGGAAGATGGGAGGCCAACCAAGAGAACATTGGAATAGCTGAGTCTAGACTTAACAAAATCATGGATGAGGGTCTCGGCAGCAGATGGTGGAAATAAGCTATTTTACAATGGCGAGCATAAAGGGCTCATCTCAGGGTTTAACAGAATGCCTAGGTCACAAATAATCTTGCTGACCCTCAGGCAGTAGCCACAGAGAACAGTGAAGTCAGTAGCTGGGGAATGGAATTTGTGATGAGGATCAAAGACAACGAGCCAGATTTTTGCAGAGTCAGGCAGATCTGGAGGCCTTTAAAATGGTGATGGAACCTGGATGCAGAAGCATCATTTCTGGCAGACCCCATTGTTGCCAGCAAGGGGAAGGAGTGGGACATGAATCTCACATGAGGGAATTCTGAACTCAGCAAGGTAATTTGAAATGAGTGCTCTATGTTCAAACAGATCCCATTTTTGTTGTTCCAAGGGTCTTAACCCTTAGTGTGGGGAGGTCACAACTTTATAGAGGAGACGTAAATGCTCTTGAAAGGTGGATAAGACCTGTTTTAAGTGTCAGGATGTGAAACTATTTAAATCCCAGGCCTTTAAGGATTAAAAAAAAAACATGCTGCAGCTGTCAGTTAAAGTATTAAAAAGGTTCCTAGTCTGCTTTGATTGGCAGGCCATCCAGTGTGGTTTAGAAATAAAACATTAGCTATTTGTTGCAATAGACTTCTTTATCAACATTTCCCAAGGGCTGTTATTACAACTGAGACTGTTGTGAATGCTTGGCTGAGTTTCAAAAGCTCGAGAAGCAATTAACAGGGGGCTGGGCTCATATTATGATTGACCATTTTAAGAGGCTATTAAAGGATTAGTTGTCTTTGATGTGGTTACTTTGTAGGAGTTTGTTCATTAAACAGATTGGCCACTTGGGGGATTTAAAATGTTTGAATGGATTTCATGAATGAGGGTATTTTCCCTGTATCAAGTGTGTATGAGTGCGAGCCCTATGAAATTGTTAGAAGCTTTTTGGCTCCTGAGGTGGATACCTGGTGGGTGAGTAGCTATGAAGGTGACAAGGGGGTATGAGGTGGCATGGTATATGGGGAGGCATGGGGGTATGAGGTGGAATAGAGGGGGAATGCGGAGCGGGGCAGAGGGTGTGAGGGATGAGAGCTGGAGGGCGTAACAGCTTTTTAAACAACTGGGACAAAGCCCTAGGGGATGAGTCAGGCCTTCTAAGCAGCCTGCCTTGGCACTCACCTTTCCCCATGGCTACCTCTGATCTCCTCCTCGCGTCAGTGGACCTGACTTGATCCTGTCCCCACTGCCTCAGAGCAAGAATTGCACATAATGGGGCACTTTTAATGGAGGTGCTCTGCTGAGTCGGGAAATTTCCTGACTTGAACTATCCCCTCAGAAGCGAAAATCTAGCCCAAAGTGACTTCAATTTTGTTCATCTTCTGGATGTCGGACAAGCAGCATGACAAATCAGATTCAATGGAAGAGTCAAGTGAGGTGGTGGTGAGGTAGAGCTCGACTTCATCAGTGTACATGTGGAATCTAACATTGTGTTTTCAGATGAGAAATACGAGGAAGCCAAGGCTAGATGTATAGGTACAATAATTACAAGCATTTAAAATATAGAAAATAAATAAAATAATAAATAAAGAAAATAAATATTAAATCAACTGCAGTAAGATTCTATATCAACAGGATTGAACTTAAGTTCCTCTGAACCTTAAGCTCAGATATAGACTTAGACTTTCTAATCAAGAATATTTTAATGTTGGTGTTAAAATAATATCAACAGGAAAATCTGGGCATTCATTTCAATATCTTGAACATGCGCTTGTTAAACTAGAAAATAACTGTCTATCAAACATAACCCAAACAAAACCCAGTGGCGTTTTAATTAAATGACTTGCTCCATCCTTCTGATTCCAATTATGGACATAATGGACTAGAAGTTATGCTGTTCAGTTCCTATTTTTCAGATGCTAAAAGGTTTACTAAGCCTCCAAAATGGCTGCCAGGAAATAAGAGTTAATAAATGTCCCTTTCCTAAAGGAGGACAAACAATAGACTGTAAATTATCAAAAATGTAAATGAAAATTAAATTAAGATGTAATTCTGAGTGCTGAGGATAAACTCCAGTCCCTCTGGAACCCATCAGCCATGGAAGGGCTCAAGTGTACTGGTGGATACTGCATATTTCATCACCAGGGTTACCCGAACATGGACATAGCCATGGGAGAGAGGGAGGCAGCTGGGCCAAGCAATCTCCTTGACTGTGCACTGCGTGGACCAGGTGCAGCTTATGAGGAGGTTTGCCAGCCTGCCAGCTCCCCTCTGCAGTTGATAGACAAATGTTAGGAGTGTGGAACTGAAATACAGCCAGAAATTGAGGATAGTGTCAATCCTCAAGTAGTGGAAGAGGTGCTGTATTGCCCCACTGGCTATAGCTTCCTTCTTGACGCAAATCTCTCTCTTAACCAGTTGCCTTTCTTTCGGATTACCCCTTTCCCAGTGGCCACCATGCCCCCCCACCCCACCGCACCATCACTTAACCTTACGGGCGCTGCTACAATTGTAATGGCCCCATCTTCTATCCCATTTGCCTGTTATAGTCTGCAACTTGCCAGCTCGTTGGTAATGAGGCCTGAAGCCCAGTATAGAAATGGGATGCACCATTCGAGCGCAGGGCTTGTTCTCTTGACCCTGCGGCACAACCAAAGCTGGATGCACCCGAATTTCTAGGCCACAGTGTTAGTTCTGGGATTTTTGTCTATTCAAAACAAGATAGGTTATGTTTTCTGGGTAAACCTGACATTTAACCTTATATATGCCACAACAGAAGGAAAGAAATGAATAACATGTCTCCTGTTCCTAGTGTAGGGTGTGTTTACTCCTTTAATTAACCCTCCACTTATATCCAATTTGCGATTGTACCATTGACCTTGCTGTAAAACCCTCTTGCCTTGTTGCTTTTCCTGCTACCCTTGTAAACTGCAATAAATCTGCTCTGAAATAAAATTTTCCTAGGTTGGAGTTAAATTTAGGTCTTGAGTTAAGTGTGATTTTAAGTTATGAATTGGCTTGGGATGAGAGTTGTGATTTGCTGAACTTCGGGATAGATTGGACATTGGGTTAGGTTGAACTTTTTTTTGGTGACGGAGTACTTTATATCTTTGAAAGGAAGCATTTATCTCAGTGAGTAGCTGTTCAATTAGATGGATTCATGAAACATAATTCATGATTTTTGTGGTGAGAGCTATTGTGTTTTGTGGCACCAGGGTTACTACTTCCAGTGCACCCCTCGACACTAGGCTGGCTGTTATATAGGTTTGAAGATTGGCGGATTAAAAGTTGTGGGTAGAGTGAGCCATAGCACAAATAGGGTCAATGTACCTAAGTAACCCTTTCAAAGTAACTTACACTTACAAAGTAACTCCACTGATGTACAAAAAGTCACAAATGTCTTTGTCCAGGAAGAAATTGCTTGGCTAATACCAAAGATATGGCCTCATGATAATGCTGCATTCTCAGATTCACAGTACCCCTGACCCTTGTTGCTGCTTCTGAAGCTACATGTTGAAAAAATTATGAAATTAGTTTATTACATTATCAACATCTTGTTTCTTTTTCAATAAAGATGATGAGGTTTAGGAATAGGAAAGACCATTATGCTCGACAAATTTAGGTGGATATTTATAACCTTTATGCCTATGCATGATACACTCAAGAAGATATAGAGGGGTATTTTCCAGCCCCATTGTGGTGCCCCATTGCGGGAGATTCAGCGGCCCAGTCAAAAATCCTTTGACTTTTGGGAGGACTGGATGATCCCGGCAGTGGGCAGAGCAGGAAAATCTCACCCATAGGGCTGAATTTCCCCCCCGTTGGGGGGGAAGTTGAAGGGTAGGCATGCACAGGCGCGCTTCCAATTGGCGCACCCTAACATGTCCCCTCATGTCCCCTCACATGAGTTGGGACATGTCCATAATTGTCACAAAAACTTTATTAAAATTCTTTAAACTCTACATGAAACCTCATCCTGCCCGTAGATGAGGTTTCATGCTTTTTCTAGTTCACGCCGGGGCTCCTGGCCTGCCCGCCAACCTTAAGGTTAGACGGGCAGGTCCTTTAATTACATAATTGACTCTGTCAATGGCCTGAATTGGCCATTGACAGGTCGGCGGGCGCGCAGCTGATTTCGCTGCGCCCCCGCCTTCTTGAAAATTTAAATTGGACGCGGTGATGTTGGGAGTTCCCCCCGACGTCACCGTGCATCATTTACGCGTCACCGAGCGGGCCCCGCCCCCGCTTCCGACGTGTAAAATCCTGCCCATAGTTTCTGTTTCCTCAGAGGCAGAGGAGTTTGTTACATACATCTTCCACACTGCAGACTGACTGATGAACTGGATGTTAGAATTCCACATTTCTCTCCTATTTACAGAGTCAAATTTGCATGATTTATTTACTTTGGTTTTGGGTAACTGCAATGCAGAATATTCCTCAGTGTACTCCTCTGCTTCTGAGGGAATTTTTTAAATGACAGGTATGCGTTTCTTATGTGCATGTTTGACTTTTGAACAGTGTGGATTGTGGAATATGGCGATGTTCCAAAGCATCCTATATAATCGACCTGTATTACATTACAAACCAAGGGCCCTTTGTTCCTCTTTCCTTATTGTTATTTCTAAAATCTTTCAGTTGCCATTTTTCTATATTTACCATTAGAAGGACACAAGGTTGATTCCTAGGATGAGAGGGTCGCCCTATGCAGATAGATTTATACACTCTGGAGTTTAGAAGAATGAGACGTAATCTCATTCTAAAACGGCTGGAGAGTCTAGAATTAGGGGGCATAGGTCCAAGATGAGGAGAAATTTCTTCTCCCGTTAGGTTGTGGATTTTGGGAATTCTCTACCCCAGAGAGCTGTGGATGCTCAATCATTGAATATATTAAAGGCTAAAATTGATAGATTTTTGATCTCTCAGGGAATCTAAGGATATGGAGATTTGGCGAGAAAGTGGAATTCAGGTCAAAGATCAGCCATGATCTAATTGAATGCCAGAGCAGCCTTGAAGGGCCATGTGGCCTACTCCTCCTACTTCTTACATTCTTATGACATTAGTTAACCAATTTCACAGCTTGCTAACTTAGCCACGTCTTTCCATAGTCTTTCACAACTTTCCATATCTTCCAATTGTGTATCATTAGCAAATTTCAATATTGATCCTTCAATTGCTAAATCCAGACCATTTATGTATATTCTAAATAATAGTGTGGTAACCTAATAATTATGTTAGTGGGCTGACAATCCAGAGGTTGTGAGTTCAAATCCCAGTGTGGCAAGTTATGAAATTGGTTAACTAATGTCATAAGAATGTAAGAAATAGGAGCAGGACTGGGACAGGGGAAACAACCTCTTAGCATTTACCCTGCCCAAGTCACAGAATCACACAGTGCAGAAGAGGCCCACTGAGTCTGCACTGACACGTGAGAAACACCTGACCTACCTACCTAATCCCATTTACCACCACTTGGCCCGTAGCCTTGAATGTTATGACATGCCAAGTGCTCATCCAGGTACTTTTTAAAGGATGTGAGGCAACCCGCCTCCACCAGGCAGTGCATTCCAGACTGTCACCACCCTCTGGGTAAAAAAGTTTTTCCTCACATCCCCCCTAAACCTCCTGCCCCTCACCTTGAACTTATGCCCCCTTGTGACTGACCCTTCAACTAAGGGGAACAGCTGCTCCCTACCCACCCTGTCCATGCCCCTCATAATGTTGTACACCTCGATCAGGTTGCCCCTCAGTCTTCTCTGCTCCAGCGAAAACAACCCAAGTCTATCCTACCTCTCTTCATAACTTAAATGTTTCATCCCAAGCAACATCCTGGTGAATCTCCCCTGCACCCCCTCCAGTGCAATCCTTCCTATATCCTTCCTATAATGTGGCGACCAGAACTGCACACACTACTCCAGCTGTGGCCTCATCATGGTTCTATACAACTCCAACATGATCTCCCTACTTTTGTAAACTGTGCCTCGATTGGTAAAGGCAGGAGTCCCATATGCCTTTTTCACCACCCCACTAACATGCCCCTCCACCTTCAGAGATCTATGGACACACACGCCAAGGTCCCTTTGTTCCTCAGAACTTCCTAGTGTCATGCCGTTCATTGAATACTTCCTTGTCAAATTACTCCTTCCAAAGTGTATTACCTCACACTTTTCAGGGTTAAATTCCATCTGCCACTTATCTGCCCATTTGACCATTCCTTCTATATCTTCCTGTAGCCCAAGACACTCAATCTCACTGTTAACCACCTGGCCAATCTTTGTGTCATCCGCAAACCTACTAATCCTACCCCCCACATAGTCATCTATGTCGTTTATATAAATGACGAATAATAGGGGACCCAGCACAGATCCCTGTGGTATGCCACTGGACACTGGCTTCCAGTCACTAAAGCAGCCTTCTGTCATCACCCTCTGTCTCCTACAACTAAGCCAATTTTGAATCCACCTTATCAAATTACCCTGTATCCCATGTGCATTTGCCTTCTTTATAAGTTTCCCATGTGGGACCTTGTCGAAGGCTTTGCTGAAATCCATATAAACTACATCAACTGCACTACCCTCATCTAGACACCTGGTCACCTGCTCAAAAAATTCAATCAAATTTGTTAGGCATGACCTCCCTCTGACAAAGCCACATTGACTATCCCTGATCAAACCTTGTCTCTCCAAGTGGAGATAGATTCTCTCCTTCAGAATTTTCTCCAATAGTTTCCCTACCACTGACGTGAGACTCACTGGCCTGTAGTTCCCTGGCTTATCTCTACAACCCTTCTTAAATAGCGGTACCACATTAGCTGTTCTCCAGTCCTCTGGCACCTCCCCTGTGGCCAGAGAAGAGTTAAAAATTTGGGTCAGAGCCCCTGCGATCTCCGCCCTTGCCTCCCTCAGCAGCCTGGAACACAAATCATCTGGACCTGGAGATTTGTCCACTTTTAAGTTTGCCAACACCTCCAATACCTTGTCACTCCCTATATCAATTTGCTCAAGAACCTCGCAGTCTCTCTCCCTGAGTTCGATACCTTCATCCTCGTTCTCTTGGGTGAAGACGGATGTGAAGTATTTGTTCAACACTCTACCGATGTCCTCTGGCTCCACCCAAAGATTGCCCCCTTGGTCCCTAATGAGCCCTACTCTTTCCCTGGTTATCCTCTTTCCATTGATATACTTACAAAATATCTTGGGATTTTCCCTACTTTTACCAGCCAGAGCTTTCTCATATCCCCTCTTTGCTCTCCTAATTGCTTTCTTAAGCTCCACCCTGCACTTTCTTAACTCCACTAATGCCGCCGCTGATTTGCTTCCCTTGTCCTCTCAGAATCTTGTGTTTCAATGAGATGACCTCTCGTTTTTCTAAACCCAAAGAGTGTACTCAATCTGTTTCTCATTCTACTTAATCTTTTCTCATGGGTCAACCCTCTCATCCCAGGAATCAATCCTTCAGGAAAGGGAAGCTGCCAACCCTGATGAGGCTCCAGTCCCACACTATTTAGTTGCTCCTTAATGCTCACAGGGCAACATGGATGGGCAATAGCATAGGGGAGGTAGTGGTGTAGTGATATTGTCACTGGACTAATATTTTAGAGACCCAGGATAATGCTGTGGGGATCCGGGTTTGAATCCCACCATGGCAGATGGTGGAATTTGAATTCAATAAAAACCTCGAATTAAAAGTCTAATGGTGTCCATGATTGTTGTGAAAACCCACCTGGTTCACTAATGTCCTTTAGGGAAGGAAATCTGCCATCCTTACCTGGTCTAACTCCAGATCCACAGCAATGTGGTTGACTCTTAAAAATGCCCTCTGAACAAGGGCAATTAGGGATGGGCAATAAATGCTGGCCTAGCCAGAAATGCCCATATCCCTTGAATGAATAAAATAAATAAATAAATACTGCCTTACCAGTGTTGCTCATGCCTCAAGATTAAATTAAAAATGAAACACTACTCACCACATCTTTCCAATTCAAAAAGCCTCCTTTTACTCTTACTCTTTCCTTTGTCTATGAGGCTGCATTCCTGATAGGTCCATGTAGTACTTTCTTCCTTACAACCCTCTTAGGTTGACTCAAAGGACTCTCACTCAAATAATTTAAAGTAATCTGAGCCAACTGTACTTAAGTGCCAAACTCCAATTCAAGCCAAACTCCTTCTGTTTAATTGCCTTTTAATACTGCTGACCTTCTTGCAGCTTACTGAAATTATACAAAAGCTCTTGTACCTATTTACCAAAGATCATCCTACTTTTGGTTTCCAGAACCTGAGATTTATATTAGTCTGTCTTTTTTTTTTCTCATTTAGGATGTTGGAAAGGCTGCATTTATCATTTAAAACCTACCTCTTTGACCAAACATTTTGTCACCTGCCTTCTTATCAACCTCAGGTTTTGTTTGATAGCATTCCTGTGAAACATTTTGGAATGTTCTACTACATTGAAGGATCATAAGAACGTAAAAAAAAAGGAGCAGAGTAGGCCATTCAGCCCATTGAGCCTGCTCCACTATTCAATAAGATCATGGTTGATCTGATTGTGACCTTAACCCCATTTTCCTGCTTGCCCCTCATAACCCTTGATTCCCTTGTAGATCAAAAATTTGTCTGGCTCAGCCTTGAGTATATTCAAAACCCAGCCTTCGCTGCTCTCTGTGGAGGAGAATTCCAAAGACTATTGGCCCTGTGAGAGAAGAAATTCCTCCTCATTTCCATCTTAAACAGGAGAACCCTTATTTTTAAACTGTGCCCCCTGGTTCTAGATTTCCCCATGAGGGAAACACCATCCCAGCATCTACCCTGTCGAGGTCCTTCAGAATCTTAAATGTTTCAATAAGATCCTCTCTCAATCTTCTAAACTCCAATGCGTATTGGTCCAACCTGCTCAACTTTTCCTCATTAGACAGCCCCTTCATCCCAGGATTCAGCATTGTGAACTTCCTCCAAGCTGCTTCCAATACAAGTATTACCCTCCTTAAGTAAGGAGACCAAAACTATACACCGTACTCTAGGTGTGGTCTCACTAATGTGCTGTGCAGTTGTAGCAAGACTTCTCTACTTTCATACTCCATCCCCCTTGCCATAAAGTGCAACATTCCATTTGCCTTCCTAATTACTTGCTGTACCTGCATGCTAGCTTTTTGTGATTCATGTACCAGGACACCCAGACCCCTCTGTACCTCAGAGTTCGAAATCTCTTTCCACTTAAATAATATGCTGTTTTTCTATTCTTCCTGCCATAGTGGACAAGTTCACATTTTCCCACATTATGCTCCATCTGTCAAAGTTATGCCCATTCAACCTATCTATGCCCCTTTGCAGACTCCTTACGTCCTCTTCACAACTTACTCCCCTACCTATCTTAGTGTCATCAGAAAAGTTAGCAACTCTGCAATTAGTCATTTGGTAATACAGAAGTTGAGTATTGCCCAACAAAGAGACATGTTAAAGTTTTTTGTCTTGCACTCATCAGGACACTTCACAAGAATACCAATATAAGGGTAAAACAACAATTTACACTATGTGAAGAGAGTGCAGATTGGTTGGCTTATGGACTCTGATCGGTAGAGGCGTTGCCATGGAGAATGCACTAGTGATGGCAACTAACAGCAGTTAACTGCCAACCATTGTTTGGAATTTAAACCAGGCAGCTTGACCCTGCTTGGTCAAGGCATTGCCCTGAGGAATGAGTCAGTGAATGGCTGTCACTTATTTTGTTTAGCTGGCAATCCTCTCATCCCAGGAACCAATCTAGTGAACGTTGCTGTATCGCCTTCAATGCAAGCATATCCTTAAATATGGGGGTTACCGTTGACCAGAAATTGAACTGACCAGCCATATAAATACTGTGACTACAAGAGCAGGTCAGAGGATGGGAATTCTGTGGAGAGTAGCTCACCTCCTGACTCCACAAAACTAGTCCACCATCTACAAGACACAAGTCAGGAGTGTGATGGAATACTGTCCATCACATGCCTGGATGAGTGCAGCTCCAACAGCGCTCAGGAAACTCAATACCATTTAGGACAAAGCAGCCGGTTTGATTGACACCCCTTCCACAAACATTCACTCCACCACCGATGAACAGCGACAGCAGTGTGTACCATCTACAAGATGCACAGCAGAAATTCACCAAGGCTCTTTAGGCAGCACCTTCCAAACCCATGACAGCTACCATCTGGAAGGACAAGAGCAGCAGATACATGGAAACACCACCACCTGGAAGTTCCCCTCCAAGCCACTCACCATCCTGACTTGGAAATATATCGCTGTTCTTTCACTGTCCCTGGGTCAAAATCCTGTAACCCTTCCCTAACAGCACTGTGGGTGTACCTACACCACAGGGACTTCAGCGGTTCAAGAAGTTAGCTCACCACCATCTTCTCAAGGGCAATTAGGGATGGGCAATAAATGCTGGCCTAGCCACCGATGTCCACATCCCATAAATGAATTTAAAAACACACCCGTCTCTCTGAATATCAACATTTAAGAGTTAAAAATATTCTACTTTCTATTCTTACTATGAAAGTGAATAACCACATTGTACTCCATCTGCCATCTTGTTGCCCACTCAATTAACTTGCCTATACATCTTTGAAGTTTCTTTGTATCCTCCTCACAGCTTACATTCCTATATCTGCTCATATGTGTTTTGATATGAGTATAAATGCAGTATAAACACAGGAGAATCAGCACTTTATAGCGAAGTGAAACATGGTATTAATAACATTGTTTAAAAGGATAATTGTATCTAAGCAATATAAGCAAATAATAGCTTGTATGTTTTAAAGATTACCAGTTTTATGTGAAGCAGTACAGCTTAAATGGTATGTTTGGAAATTTTTATGTCTGTGTACAGACACAAATCCTCCTATCTTACACAATGCAGAGGATTTTCAGTGGGACTGTACTCTGGTTGAACTCCAAACATCTCCATAACCTTACAAATTGAAAGCGAAAGAGTCAGTGTTAACAGTTATATGATTATATGGTTATATGATTAAAACTGTTTACATTTTTATTTCTAAGATAACCTTCTGTAAAGCAATTTAATAGAATATTGCATGATGCGTGCTATTGAGGACAAAGGTGCTTAAAAACTAGTGCAAGTGCAATATTTGGTATTATATTCCACTTAATGTCTTCTCCCAAACTGCATTTATTTCAATATGACTATTACTAAAATACATTAATAAAAATAGAAAAATTGCAGAGTCAAGTGTGCCCAGAAAGTTCTAGATAGGGCAGTATACATTACAAGAATTATCTGCCATATTTACTGGAGTTGAGTTTCAGGCTGCTTTCAGGTATTCCTGCCAACCAGTTCTGAGTTCTTGCCAGATACATCTGGAAAAAACACATCCCATGAAATGGCTGAATAATGTAGGTTTTAGTATTGGACGAATCTCTATTCCCTATTTTCCCTTTCCTATTTTGTTTTTAAAAAAACCTGCATCACATTGCTCCATTAAAGCATTTCCAAAGGTGAGGCTCAAAGTAGATTTATACAACACTAAAGGATCTCATGTTGTATTGCTCATATTAAATTGGATTAGTGTAACAACAGGACCATTATCTTATTTAACTTAAGTGTTATTGACCTATGTGTTTTTTTTTGTTACTAAGGTGGAGCTGGCCTATGGCTGCAAAGCCTAATTTCTGTAAGTAAAAACAGTCTGAGGTCAACTCATGTTTAATTACTGTTTAGGGAGGAAGGTTTGCAAATTGGAACGTGCTTGTGAATTTGGCCAAGAAAAAAAGTTTGAAATTATTGCTTTTGGGTTCTTTTACTTTCTATATCTTTGATGCTTTGAAGATTGACAGACACTTTCAACATCTTTGAGGATATGATCGGATAGTGATTATGTTACTGGACTAGTAATCTCGAGAGGCCTGGACTAAGGATCCAGAGAAATGAGTTCAAATCCCACCATGACAGCTAGACAATTTAAATTCAATTAATTAAATAAATCTGAAATTTAAAAAAAACTGATATCAGTAATGGTGACCAAGAGACTAACGGATTGTTGTAAAAACCTGTCTGGTTCACTTATGTCCTTAACACCCTTACACAGGCTGGTCTATATGTGACTCCATACCCACATCAATGTGGTTGACTCTTAGCTTCCCTTTGAAACAGCCCAAACCACATAGTTATATGAAAATTGCTACAAGAAGTTATAATAAGAATAAAAACAAAGGGACTATTCAGCATTGACCTATGTACTGATAGAGGAGCACTGAGCCCAGTCAACCCTGCAGATTTCCCCTCACTAATATCTGGGAACTTCTGCAAATGTTGCGAGAGCTATCCCACAGGTAAGTTAAGAAATAGCCTGACATAGTCATAGCTTTCATTCAACATCCCAAACACCTCCATCATCATCCCTGGGTATTGTTCTGTCTTACCGGCAGGACAAATCCACCAGAGGTGGCAACACATTGGTTTACCAGTTGAAAGAGAATGCACCTATGAGTCCTCAACATTAACTCCAGACCTCATGAAGTTTTTGGCAACACGGACAAGGAAGCCTCCTGCTGATTACCACCTACAGCTCCCCCTCAGTTGATGAATCAGTGCTCTTCCATGTTGAATATCATTTGGAAGAAGTATTAAGAGTAGCAAGGACACAGATTGCACTCTGGGTGGGGAATTTAAATGTCCAAAGCCAAGAGTGGCTCGTAGTGCTGCTGCTGACTAAGCTAGCTGAATCCTGAATGACAGACTGGGCTTGAAGTAGGTAGTAAGGGAACAAACACATGGAAAAATCTACTTGACCTCATCGTCACTGACTTACTTGTTGAAGATGCATCTATCATTGACTGCGTTGGTAGGTGTGACCACTGCACAGTCCTTGAGGAGACTAAGTCCTGTCTTCACACTGAGGACACTCTCTATCATGCGGTGTGGCGCTACTGCAGTGCTAAACAGGATGTATTCAGAACAGATCTAACAACTCAAAACTAGTCATCCATGATTCACTGTGGGCCATCAGCAGCAACAGAATCAGCATCAGCATCAACCCCAATCTGTAACCTCATGGCCTGGCATATCCTTTACCCTACCATTACCATCAAGCCAGGGGCTCAACCCTAGTTCAATGAGAGAGTGTAAGAAAGCACACCAAGAGCAGTGCCAGATGTACCTAAAAATGAGGTGCTGACTTAGTGAAGCTACAAGACAGGGTTACATGCATGCTGAACAGCAAAAGCAGCATGCAATAGAGAGAGTTAAGCAATCCCTTCCCTGTCACTGGGTCAAAATCCTGGAACTCCCTTCCAAACAGTAGTGTGGGTGTACCTACACCACATGGACTGCAGTGGTTCAAGAAAGCTCACCTCCACCTTCTCAAGGGAAACTAGGGATGGGGAATAAATGCTGGCCCAGCCAGTGATGCCCCACGCCCCAGGAATTAATTTAAAAAAAGAATCCCACAACCAATGGATCAGATCTAAGCTCTACAGTCCTGCCACAGATGAACAATTAAATAACTAACCGGGGGAAGAGGGTCCATAATCGTCTTCGTCCTCAATAATGGGGGAACCCCACATGTGAGTGTAAGAGACATAGCTGAAGCATTTGTAGTCGTCTTCAGCCAGACGTGCCGAGTGGATGATCCATCTCGGCCTCCTGCTGAGGTCTCCACCATCACAGATGCCAGCCTTCAGCCAAAATGATTCACTCTGTGTGATAACAAGAAAAGGTTGTGCGCGCTGGGCCCTGACAACATCACCACTGCAGTGCTGAAAACTCGTGCTCCAGAACTCGCAGCACTTCCAGCCAAGCTGTTCCAGTACAGCAACAACACTGGTGTTTACCTGACGAAATGAAAAATTGTCCAGGTACATCCTGTCTACAAAAAGGAGGAGAAATCCAATCCGACCAATTACTGCCCCATCTGCCCACTCTGAAGCATGAGCAAAGTGGTAGAAGGTGTCGTCAACTGTTCTATCAAGTGGTATTTCCTCAGCAATAACCTGCTCTCCGATGCTTGTTTGGGTTTCACCAGGACCACTCAGCTCCAGACCTCAATATACTTTGGTCAAATTCTGAGCAGAAGAGCTAAATTCCAGAGGTGAGGTGAGAATGACTGCCCCCAACATCAAGGCAGTGTTTGACCAAGTGTAACATCATGGAGTCCTAGAAATTGAAGTCAATGAGAATCAAGGGGAAAAGTCTCCATTGGCTGGAGTCACACCTAGCATGAAAGAAGATGGCTTTGGTTGTTGGAGGCCAATCATCTCAATCTAGGACCTCGCTGCAGTGTTCCATGTCCAACCATCTGCTGCTTCATCAGTGACCTTCTCTCAATAAAATCAGATATGGGGATGTTTGCTGATGATTGCACAAGGCTCAATTCCATTTGCAATTTCTCAGATGCTGAAGCAGTCCATGCCTGCATGGCACAACTTCTGGACAATATTCAAGCTTGGGCTTATGAATGTCAAATAACATTCAAGTGCCAGCAATGACCATCTCCAGCAAGTGAGAGCCCATCCAACTCTCGTGATTTTTAATGGCATTACCATCACTGAATTTACCATCATTAACATCCTGTAGGTCACCATTGACCAGAAACTTAACTGGACCAGCCACATAAACACTGGGCAGAGTTTTGCCCTTGGTGGGCGTGCGGGCCCCACCGGCTCAGCAGTGGGCAGACAGCCAACCCCCGCCGCTGAAACGGGGCCCGCCGCCATTTTGAGTGGGTGGGCCAATTAAGGCCCGCCCAGCGGCCTGCCCAACAGAAAGCGCTATGCGCTTCCTGTGCGGGGGGGGGTGGAGGGAGGGAATCCCCAGCTGTCAAAGTGCGCTCTTTCACGAAAGAGCGCATTGCTCCCTGAGACAAAGTGCTGTCTCTACCCCCGACGTCATCCCGCCTCATTTTCCCGTCAGCGAGCGGGCCCCGCCCCCAAATCGCCGACAGGAAAATTCAGGCCACTGTCTCTACAAGAACAGTTCAGAGGCTGGGAATTTTACAGTGAGTAACTTGCCTCCTGACTCCCAAAGCCTTTGCGTCACCTACAAGGCACAAGTCAGGAGCGTGATGGAATACTCTCCATTTGCCTGGATTAGTGCAGCTCCAACATCACTCAAGAAGCTCACCACCATCCAAGGCAAAGCAGCCTGCTTGATTGGCATCCTTAAATATTCACTGCTTTTACTATTGGTGCACTTTGGCTGCAGTGTACCATCTACAAGATATACTGCAGCAACTTACCAAGGTTTCTTCAACAGCACCTTCCAAACCCATGACCTCCACCACCTAGATTAGAAGAACAGGGGCAGCAGACACATGGGAACACCACTCTCTCCAAGTCACACACCATCCTGACTTGGAACTATGTCACCACTCTTTCATTGTCACTCAGTCAACATTCTGAAACGCCCTTCCTAACAGCACTGTGGATGTACCTAAACCACACGGACTGTAGGGGTTCAAGAAGATAGCTCAGAAAGATGGCACACCATCATCACTTCTCAAGGGCAATTAGGGAAAGACAATAAATGCTGGCCTAGCCAGTGGCGCCCATGAATGAATAAAAAAATCTTATCTGGCTTGATCTGATGAACATAAACTAAGACTATTTTTAAATTCTTAGTTTCAAATTCTAAACTCTCCATGAACTGCTGAGCGTATCTCTGCGACTGAAGGTGCTGATTCAAAAGTGATCCCACTGGACTATTTGGCACACTAGATGTTGTGCCCCAAACAACCTGCTAGTGCTCACCGTTCAATAATGGCTGCCTGAATGCATTATCTGAAGAAGATCAATGTCTACAGAGTCATGTTCTAGCCTTTCTGGTTGTGGAGGAGGGAATATCTGGCAGAGAAAAAGATAAGAAAGAGCAAAAGTACTTTCTAAAATATCCAGTTTGTGTATATTGTCTGCAATGTGTATTTCCATTAAGCTTGCCATGCCTGAATGTTCCCTTCCAAAGTTAGCTCTAGTTGATATGCTTGTAGCTCGTGCATATTGACCCATTTCTATATTACTGAGCCACTTTCAACATCAGTCTCCTAATTGTATAACCCCAATTCCCTTGCAGGTGAATCTGTCTCATTTCAGCTGCAGAATAGTAAGTAAGTGGCCAATCATACTTGCCCAGATGCCATGAGCATAACTTCAAAGCAGCTGAGTGTGTGCAAAACTTGTTTACCTTTAGTTATTTCACAGTAATATTTTTTAACTATACTAGGAATTTGCCTGATGACTCTTGTTCTTGGTGCAGAAATGTTACCTCAATTAGACAACATTACTTACCATGTTGATAAGCACACGTTTTCATGACTTGTCTTTCAGCAAACCCTGGATTCAGGTCGGATTGGTATTGCCTCCCAGGCTCTCGGAATTGCCCAGGCAGCCCTGGACTGTGCAGTGGACTATGCTGAGAAAAGGATGGCGTTTGGCTCACCGATCTCCAAACTCCAGGCTATACAGGTAAAAATAGGTGCCAGTTATTCCCATGAAGGCTGTCCCAATTGACAACCATACCGTCAGTGGGAGATTCCACAGATATTCCTGGAGAAATGGCTTAAAAAGTGTTTGCTCAATATCACCAGGAATTCTGCAGAAATTGAGAGAACCGCTGCAGATATGCAACCATAAGTTGTTTACATATACCCAGAACTTAAAATGGACCACTCGTAACATGGCCACGATATAACAGGGACATGTAGGGATTGACTGTCCTTAGCAATTAATCTTTGAAGGTTTGGATGATTTCTGGTTCAACAAAGCAGTTTACTGTGAGATATTGCCATCACATTGACTTAGATTGCACGCACATGAAGCAAAATTGCCACAAGGCTCTTTAAAACAAAAAGTACCAATTTGGAGAATTGGAGACATGACAGTCTCACAGTGAGTTGTTTGGAAAATTTTCAAACTGGGGTCTCTGGATACTGTTTCCTGCAAGTGGTTTATACGTAGATTTCATTTCCAAATCTCTAAAAGGAGTATTGTACAGACCTTAGTAGTTTTACATTTCTGTTACTCTTTGTATTAGCTGTCTCCTCCTTCAGAATAATGGCAGTGGTTTAAATTGAACTGTTGTCTAGCCACCACCAATTTGCTCTACAATTTCAAAGTTTGCAGATGACAGAAAACTCAGAAAAATTGTAAGAAAATTGTAGTAACAGACTTCCGGAGGACATAGACTGGTGAAATGGGGAGAACCATGGCAAATTAAGTTTAACCCAAAGAAGTGTGAAGTGATACATTTTGGTAGGAAGAATGAGGAGAGGCAATATAAACCATTTTTTTTCATTCATTCACGGGATGTGGGTGTTACTGGCTAGGCCAGTATTTATTGCCCATCCCTAGTTGCCCTTGAGAAGGTGGTGGTGAGCTGCCTCCTTGAACCTCTGCTGTCCATGTGGTGTAGGTGTACCCACAGTGCTGTTAGGAAGGGAGTTCCAGGATTTTGACCCAGCGACAGTGAAGGACGGTGAGTGACTGGGAGGAGAACTTCCAGGTGATGGTGTTCCCATCTATCTGCTGCCCTTGTCCTTCTAGATTGTAGTGGTCATGGGTTTGGAAGATGCTGTCTAAGGAGCCTTGATGAATTCCTGCAGTGCATCTTGTAGATGGTATACAATGTTACAATTTTAAAGGGGGTGCAGGAAGAGAAAACTCTGGGGTGTACGTAAACAAATCTTTGAAGGTGGTAGGACAAGTTGAGAAGGCTTCTAAAAAAGCATATGGGCTTCATGTCTTTAATAATATAGGCAATGCAAAAGGAATGGGGTTATGCTAAACCTCTAGTTAGGCCTCAGCTGAAGTACTATATTCAATTCTGGGCACCACATTTTAGGGAAGATACCTGGGCCTCAGAGAGAGTGCAGTAAAGGTTCACTTGCAGGATGAGAGACTTCAATTGTATGGAGAGACTGGAGAAGCTGGGGTTGTTCTCCTTAGAGCAGAGAAGGTTACAAAGTGATTTGATAGAGGTGTTCAAAATCATAAATGGTTCTGACAGAGTCATTAAGAAGAAACTGTTTCCAAAGGCAGAAGGATTGGTAACAGAGGATACAGATTTAAGGTGATTGGCAAAAGAACAAGAGGTGATGTGAGGAAACTTTTTTTTACATAGTGAGTTGTTGTGATTTGGAATGCATTGCCCTGAAGGGCTGGTAGAAGCAGATTCAGTAATAACTTTCAAAAAGGATACACACTTGAAGGGGAAAAACATTACAGGCTATGGGGAAAGAGCAGTGAGTAGGACTAATTGGATAACTCTACCAAAGAGTTGAAATATGTACAATGGTCTAAATGGCCTCTTCTATGCTACATCATACAACTATAATACTACATTCAGAATTTCCCCAACTATCTTTGAGCCATTTCATTTGTTGACCAGGCTGTAGCTTGTAATTAATCTGAATGGTGTTCGCCACTGGAATTCTAACCTTGAGCCCTTTCCCAATGCGGGAATCCAGCATTCTACTGTTAAAGTTACCAAGCCAAACTGCAATGTACACCTTTTGGTTTAAACAAAAGAATAATTGATGACAGAATCGGTGCTAGTGACATGAATTTTGTTTGTTTATAGTTCAAACTGGCTGATATGGGCCTAGCACTGGAGAGTGCTCGCTTGTTAACCTGGAGAGCAGCCATGCTGAAGGATAATGGAAAATCATACACAAAGGTAATACAAGAGTATAGAGTCTTTCATATATATCAAGATACAGCTTTGATGTTTGAAATTGGTTTCTCTTTTAGGTACATCCATTTGCACTACTGTACACTTGTAAAATGTTAGGACAGAAAGATTGTTAAATACCTTTGATAGATAATTTCCTTGGATCTACTGTTGCAGACCTGACCCCAAGTCAGTTGTCCCTTAGGAAACTTCGTAAGCATTAAATTAATTCTGACAGGTGAAGCAAAGGGATGGATACCATTTAATTCATATGATTATGTATCAAAGGTCTTGCAGGATCCGGTGCACATATACCTGTTCTCTGAGGTAAAATATTAGGCCACAGCAAAAGAAGCTACTATAATGAACAAAAGATAAAAGTGTATATTTAATTCACTTATAATATTGTTTGATCATGTTAAAATTAATAATTATATTATCAAAGCTGTTGGGTGAGGTTCATTTCTTAGGCTTTGTTGATTTTGGGTTACATTAACATAACAATTACTGATTATAAATTTTACTCACATAACTGTTGAGCAACCCTGAGAAAGTAAAATGTGGTTCTCCAGTTTCTCCCAATGGCTGAAGGAACGATGAGCCAAAAAAGCTTCATGTGAAGGCAGAGGGTATAAAACTGAGGTACTGATTGACTACTTTGTACCCCTCTTCACAAAGGAAGAGGATGTAGTTAATGTTGGCTTAGAGATTTTGAATAGGATAGAAATAGATAGAAAGGAGGTAATTGGTTGGTGTCATTCAAAGTTAACAAGTCACCTGGTCCAGATGGATGGCATCCTAGATTGTTGAGGGAACAGAATATAACAGAATCTTTGACCAGAATCTTTCAGTCCACCTTGGATATAGGAGAAGTGGCTGGGGACGGACTGGAGGATTGCACATATTATAGTCCTGTTGAAAAAAAAGGGAGAGGAATAAACCTGGTAGCTGTAGGCCAACCAGTCTAATGTCAGTGGTGAGATAAGTACTAGAGACTATTGTCAAAGCCAAAATTAATTCTTTCCTGGAGAAGCATGGACTTGTTAAAGGCAAATCATGTCTGACTAACCTGATTGAGTTCTTTGATGAAGTAATGTAGAATGTTGGTGAAGTTAGTGCATTAGATGTTGTATATATGTACTTTGAAAGGGATTTCATAAATACCAGATAACATTTATTCGGAAAATAGAAGCACACAGTATTAAAGGGACAGTGGTAACCTTGGTACGTAGTAGGCTAAGGGATGAGAGCCATAGAGTAGTTCTTGTGAGAGAGAAGTATGTTGTGGAATTCCTCAGCAATCAGTATAAGGGGCTTTCCTTTTCTTGTTATATATAAATGACCTGGACTTGGATATAGCGAGTATAATTTAGAAGTTCGTAGATGATACAAAACTTGGCAACGTAGTAAGAAGCGAGCAGTTTAGTAGTAGACTTCAGGAGGACATGAACAGACTAGTTAAATGGACAAACACATGACAGATGCAATTTAGTGGCAGACGCAATTTAGTGTGGGAGGTTTTCGCGGTTTGGGAGAAACAACATGAAAAGGCAGTATAATGTGAATTATACTATTTGAGGGGTTGCTAGAGCAGAGGGTCCTGGAGGTGCATATTCATATATTTTTGAAGGTGGCAGGGCAAGTCAATGAGACATTTAAGAAATCGTATCAGATACTTTGCTTTGTAAATAGGGGCTTTGAATGCAAAAACAAAGAAAACATGCAAATCTTTACAAGTCATTAGTTGAAGTATTGTATGCAATTATACCAGAGCTGAGGGTGTGAGTTATGTAGGAAGACCGGAGAAGCTGAGATTATTCTCCTTAGAGCAGTAAAGGATAAGGGGAAAACTAATAGAAATATTCAAAATTATGAGATGTTGGATAGAGCAAGTAGGAGAAACTGCTTCCTCAGTAATTGGGTAGGTAATCAGAGATCATAGATTTACATAGTATTACATAGGACATATGGCATGGAAACAGGTCATTTGGTCCAATCTGTCCATGCCAATATTATGCTTCATCCAAGCCTCCTCTCGTCTTTCCTCATCTAAATCTATCATTGTAACCCTCTATTGCCTTCATCCTCATATGCTTGTCCAGAATCCCCATTTTCACTTTTTGCTTCAACCACTCCCTGTGGTATCAAGTTCCATATACTCACCACTCTTTTGGTGAAAAAAGTTTCTTCTGAGTTCCCTATTGGATTTCTTGGTGATTGTCTTATATTGATGGCCTCTAGTTATGCTCTTCCCTATAAGGGTAAACATTCTCTCTGTATCCACTCTATCAAAACCTTTCATTGGTCACCCATCAGCCACCTTTTTTCAAGAGGAAAAAGACCCAGCCTGTTAATCCATTTCTACATATGTACATACGAATTATGAACAGGAGTAGGCCACTCAGCCCCTCGAGTCTGCTCCGCCATTCAATAAGATCATGGCTGATCTGAATGTAACTTTAACCCCATATTCCTGCCTACCCCGATAACCTTTCACCACCCCCCTTGTTAATGAAGAATCTATCTAGCTCTGCCTTAAAAATATTCAAAGACACTGCTTCCACCGCCTTTTGATGAAGAGAGTTCCAAGGATACTCTATCCTCTGAGAGAAAAAATTTCTCCTCATCTTTGTTTTAAATGAGTGACCCCTTATTTTTAAACAGTGACCCCTAGTTCTAGATTCTCCTACAAGAGGAAAAATCCTGTCCATATCCACCCTGTCAAGATCTCGCAGGATTTAAAGGTTTCAATCAAGTCGCCCCTTACTCTTCTAAATTCCAATGGGGATACAAGCCTAACCTGTCCAACCTTCCCTCATAAGACAACCTGCCTGTTCCTGGTATTAGTCTAGTAAACCTTCTCCAAACTGCTTCTAATGCATTTACATCTTTCCTTAAAGAAGGAGACCAATACTGTACACAACACTCCAGATGTGGTCTCACCAGTGCCCTGTACAACTGAAGCATAACCTCCCTAATTTTGTAATCAATACCTCTCACAATAAATGATAACATTCTATTAGCTTTCCTAATTACATGCTGCACCTGCAAGCTAGCCTTTTTTGATTCTTGCATGAGGACACCCAGATCCCTCTGAATCTCAGAGCTCTGCAATCTCTCACCAATTAGATAATAAGCTTCTTTTTTATTCTTCCTTCCAAAATGAACAATTTCACATTTGCCCACATTATACCCCATTTGCCAGATCTTTGCCCACATACTTAACATATCTATGTCCCTTTGTAGCCTCCTTATGTCCTCTTCACAATTTACTTTCCTACCTATGAGGGTGAAAGGGGAAAGGTTTAGTGGGAACTTCTTCACTCAGAGAGTGGTGAGAGTGTGGAACGAGCTACCATCTGACGTGGTAAATGTGGGCTCACACTTAAGTTTTAAGAATAAATTAGATAGATACATGGATGGGAGAGGTCTGGAGGGTTATGGACGAGGTGCAGGTCAATGGGACTAGCGGAATAATATTTCGGCACAGACTAGAAGGGCCGAATGGCCTGTTATCTGTGCTGTAGTGTTCTATGGTTCTATCTTTGTGTCGTCAGCAAATTTAGCGATCATTCCTTTGGTCCCTTTATCCAAGTCAATTATATAAATTGTACAAAGTTGAGGCCCAGCACTGATTCCTGTGACACACCACTCGTCAAAACCTGCCAACTTGCCTACTCTCTGCTTCCTGTTAGCTAGGCAATCTTCTATCCATGCCAATATGTTACGTCCTACACCATGAGCTTTAATTTTCCGTGATCACCTTTGATGTGGCATCTTGTCAAATGCCTTCGGGAAATCTTAAGTACAGTGCATCCACTGGTTCCCTTTACCCACGGCACATGTGACTTCTTCAAAGAACTCCAATAAATTAGTTAAACATGATTTCGTTTTCACAAAACCATGTTGACTCTGCCTGATTGCCTTGAATTTTTTGAAGCGCCCTGCTATAACATATTTAGTAAAAGCTTGTAACATTTTCCCTATGTCAGATGTTAGGCTAACTGGCCTGTAGTTTCCTGCTTTCTGTCTCCCTCCCTTTTTGAATAAAGGAGTTACATTTGCTATTTTCCAATCTAATGGAACCTTCCCTGAATCTAGGGAATTTTGGAAAGTTAAAACCAATGCATCAACTATCTCACTAGCCACTTCTTTCGAGACCTTAGAGTGAAGTCCATCCGGACCCAGGGATTTGTCAGCCCACAGACCCAACAATTTGCTCAATACCACTTCCCTGGTGATTGTAATTTTCCTGAATTCCTCCCTCCCTTCCATTTCCTGATTTACAGCTATTTCTGGAAGTTACTTGTGTCCTCTATAGTGAAGACTGAAGCAAAATACCTGTTTAATTCATCCGCCATCTCCCTACTTTTCATTATAAATTCCCCAGTCACACTTTCTATAGGACCATAGATATTATTTAAAAATCTGTGGAAACTCTAACTAATTTTTATATTACTAGCTAGCTTTCTCTGGTACTCTAATTTTTCCCTCGTTATTAATCTTTTTGTCATTCTTTGCTGTTCTTTATATTCTTTCCAAACTTCTGACTTGCCACCCATCTTTGTGCAATTATATGATTTTTCTTTAAGTTTGATACTGTCTTAAACTTTTTTGGTTAACCACAGATGGTTGGCCCTCCCCTTGGAATTTTTCTTTCTCATTGGAATGCATATATTCTGTGTATTCTGAAATATCCCTTTAAATGTCTGCCAATGAACCTCTATTGACCTATCCCTTAATCTCATTTGCCAGTTCACTTTAGCTAGCTCTGCTTTCATGCCCTCATAATTGCCCTTAATAAGGTTTAAAATACAAATCTTGGACGCACTCGTTTCTCCATGAAAATGAATGTAAAATTCAATCATATTATGATCGCTGCTACCTAGGGGTGCCTTGACTATAAGATTATCAATTAATCCTATCTCATTGCTCAATAACGGGTGTGCTATAGCCTGCTCTCTGGTTGGCTCCAGAACATGCTGTTCTAAGAAACTACACCAAAAGCATTCTATGAATTCCTCATCTACACTACCTTTACCCATCTGATTTTTCCAGTCTATAAATAGATTAAAATCCCCCATGATTATTGCTGTACCTTTCTGACAAGCTCCCATTATCTCTTCTTTTATACCCTGTCCAACTGTGCAGTTACAATTAGGGGGCCTGTACAGCACTCCCACAAGTGACTTCTTGCCCTTATCATTTCTCATCTCAACCCAAACTGCTTCTACATCCTGGGGCAGAATTTTGCCCTTGGGTGGCAGGCAGGCCCCACCGGCTCAGTGGCGGGCAGACAGCCAACCCCCACCACTGAAACGGGGCCCGCCGCCATTTTGAGTGGGTGGGCCAATTAAGGCCCGCCAACGGCATCCCCAATGGGAAGCGCTATGCGCTTCCTGTTTCGGGGGGAGGGATTCCCCAATTGTCAAAGTGCGTTCTTTCGCGCATGCGCGTGAGAGCGCGCACTTCTCCCTGAGGCAAAGTCCTGTCTCAGAGAGAATAGTGACATTGGAAAAAACTTTAAAAATAGAAACAATGAAAAATTATTAACATGTCCCCCTCATGTAACAATGTCACATGGGATGGGCCATGTTAAAAAGAACACATAAACTTTATTATTTTTGTTCAAAATGGACATGAAACTTCATCCCGCTAGTGAATGAAGTTTCATGAATAATCAAAAGCCCGCTGGGGCTCTTGGCCTGCCCGACAGCCTTAAGGTTGGCTGGGCAGGTCTTTAAGTACTTTAACTAGTCTCTCAATGGCCTCAATTGGCCATTGACATGTCGGCGGGCGGACAGCTGATTTCGATGTCCGCCCGCCTTCCTAAAAATTTAAATGGCCCAGGATGACGTCAGGGATTCCTCCCGACTTCATCCTGCGTCATTTTCCCCTTGGCGAGCGGACCCTGCCCCAAATTGCTGAGGGGAAAATCCTGGCCCTGGTTTCCTGAACTTAGGTCATCCCTCTCTAATGTGCTAATACCATCATTAATTAACAGAGCCATCCCTCCACCTTTTCCTGACAACCTGTCCTTCCTAAATGTCCTATCCTTCAATATTCAGGTCCCAATCTATTGTCATCCCTTAACCATGTCTCTGTAATGGCCATCAGATCATACTTATTTATTTTTATTTGCGCTATCAGTTCATCTGTTTTGTTTTGAATGCTGCGTGCATTTAGATACAGAGCTTTTAGGTTTGTCTTATTATTTTTGTAACATCTAGCCTTATCTGCTGATTTACTCTTAGATCTGTACTCTTTGTCCCTTCCTGTCACAGTCTGTTTATCATTTCCCATATTAATAGCTGTCTCTCCTGCCTTGTTTCTACTCTTTGGTTTACTACTCAAATTTGATCCCTTTCCCTCACTATTCTGTTCAAAACCCTCTCTACTTTCCTAGTTATGCGGCTCGTGAGGACACCAGCCCCAGCAAGGTTTAGGTGTAGACCATCCCAAAGGTACAGATCCCACTTTCCCCAATACTGGAGCCAGTGCCCCACAAACCGGAAACCACTTCTCCCATACCAGCCTTTGAGCCATGCATTTATGTCTCTAATCTTATTTGTCCAATGCCAACTTGTACGTGGCTCAGGTAATAATCCAGAAATTATTACCTTTGATGTTCTGCTTCTTAATTTGGTGCCTAGTTCCTCACACTGACTATGCAGAGCCTCCATCCTCATCCTTCCTATGTTGTTGGTACCTACATGGACCAAGGCCACTGGATCCTCCCCTCACACTGGAAGTTCCCCTCCAGCCCTGAGCAGATGTCCCGAACCCTGGCACCAGGCAGGCAACACAACCGCCTGGACTTTCGCTCTTTGCTGCAGAGAACAGTGACAATCCCCCTCACTATACTGTCCCTTACTACCACTACATTACTTTTAGGTCGCCCCACATGGCTTCCTGTACCACGTTGCCTTGGCCATTTGCTCATCCACCCTGCAGCCCCCTCTCTCAGTCAAACAAGCTGAGAGAACCTCAGACCTGTTGGGCAATTGCAGAGGCTCACACTCCTGCACTCTTGCCCTCTGGGTCCCCTTATCTGCCTCACTCGCAGTTACACCCTCCTGTCCCTGACCACTGACCAAATCAGAAGACCCTGTCCGAAGTGGTGTGACTGCCTCCTGGTATAAAGCATCCAGGTAACTTTCCCCCTCGCTGATGTGTCGCAGAGTCTGCAGCTCAGCTTCCAGCTCGATGACTCTAAGCTGAAGTTCCTCAAGCCGCAAACACTTACGACAGATGTTTTTGCCTAGATCGCAGTGTTATCCAGGAGCTCCCACATGCTGCAGCCTCGACACATCACTTGTCCTGCAATCCTTAATGTGTTTTAAATAATTACTTAGTTATATGAATCACTTATTTAATCACTTGCTATATATTTTATTAACTTTACCACCAATTTGTGTACCATTTTAAACCTGAGGGATAGAATAGAACTTACCCACTTACCGGATACTCACCAAACAGCTAACTCCTTTCCCTATAGTAGGGCAAGAGCCAATTCCTGTGGAGTGAGAAAGAAAGGAAAAGGAAACAAACGCCTCATTCCCCCCTTCACCAAACTCCCCCTCTCACCAAACTCCAAGTTTTCACTCAGTTAGCTCAGCTGCACTCTGTTTGCCTGATATGTAATTTTTCAGATTTTTCCTGATATGTAAACTCATGCATTCCTGGTATCATCCTCGTAAGTTTTCTCTTCACTGTCCCTAGTGCCCCTTTGTCTTTTTTATAATATGGTGACCAAGACTGCTTGCGTTATTCTAAGTGCGGTCTAACCAAGGTTCGAAACAATGGAGCATAACTTCCCTACTTTTCAATCCTATCCCTCTTAAGGCCTAGCAAATCTGTGGTGGAATTTTTAATAGTTGGTGCATTTGTACTTCAAGATCCCTTTGTTGTTCTGTCCCACCTAACCTTGTACCTTCTAAGTAATAAGTTACCTCCTTATCCTTCCTACCAATATGTACTAACTCACATCTATTTGCCCATTCTGGCAGTTTATTAATGTCCTCCTGTAATTTGTTGTAGTCCTCCTCGATATTGACTATTCCCCCCACCCCACCCTCACACACAATACCCTGCCAATTTGGTGTCATCCACAAATTTAGAAACTGTTTTTGATTCCAAAGTCCAAATCATTAATATAAATTGTGAACAACAGTGGTCCCAGCACTGGTCCTTGTGGAACAGCACTTCCCACCTTCTCCCACTTTGAATAACTATCCATGACTTCCACTCTGTCTTTTCTGCCTTAGAGCCAGCCAGCAATCTATTCTGTCACTTGTCCCCTGACTCAATAGATTTAAAATGATAGGTAAAAGGACTAGAGGGAAAATGATAAAATTTTTCGCACGGTTGTTTTGATCTGGAATGCATTACCAGAAAGGGTGGTGTTATCAGATTCCATAGGAACTTTCAAAAGACAATTGTATATTTATTAGAAGAGAACTAATTTGCAGGGTTTTGGGAAACAGCTGAGGTATAGGCAAAATCACTCAACTCTATAAAAGAGCCTGCACAAGCTTGCAGGGCTGAATGGGCTTCTTATGTGCTGTAACATTCTATGATTGAACATTCAGCACTTATGTGGTATTGAGTTGTACAGTGCAGGAAAGTTCAACTTATATCCCTGGTCTGGTCTCAGTTGGGGCAGCAGTACATATATCTTCTAGAGAACTGAACACATAATCTAGTCTGACACACCCAGTGCAGTATCGAGGGAATGCTGCATTGTTGGAGGTGCTGTTTTTCAAATGAGATGTTAAATCAAGGTCCTGTCTACCCTTTCGGGCAGGCATGAAAGATCTCTTGCACTATTTGAAGAAGAGCAGTGGAATCCTCCTGCTGTCCTGGCCACTTTTATCCATCAACCAACACATAAAACAGCATATCATTGCTGTTTCTGTGCAAATAAGCTGCTGCATTTCTTGCAGTGAAACTGTGACTACATTTCAAAAATATTGGTTGTAAGTGGCTTTGAGAAATCCTGAAGTCGTGAAAAGTCTTATACAAAATACAAGTCTTTCTTTCATTCTATTAAAGAGGAAGAAAACATCATCCAGTGTTGTTGTTTCAATCATTATGCGGGGAGAATCTTTGCTAGAAAGTGCATCAATATGGTTGGCAGGTGAGCACAGGATTAGACATCTGCTCTGATACTCCCCTCCTGTCAAATAGCCTCCAGAACTTACTGTACGGGTTAGGCAGTACAAGTGGCCACATGAGGAGACTGGACAGAGTAGATAGGGAGAACCTGTTCATATTGGTGGTGGAGTCACTCACTGATTTCAAGTGATTGGCAAAAGAACTGGAGTTGACATGAGGATAATCTTTTTTATGCAGTGAGTGGATAGAATCAGGAATGCACTGCCTGAGAGTGTGGTGAAGGCAGATTCAATCCTAGTTTTCAAAAGGAAATTGAATAATTATCTGAAAGATTTGCAGGGCTACAGGGAAGAAGTGGGACTAGCTAAGTTTTTCTCACAGTGAGCCAACAGTGACACGATGGGCTGAATGGCTTCCTTCTGTGTTTTAATGATTCTATGATTAAATAAACTGGAATCCTGCTCCTGATCTCTGTTTTAAGTTACTTATGTATTTTGACTTTGGATAAAGATAGAAATAGTGCTTTACCATGGTCCCCAGTGCAATGGAAAACCGTGCTGTCGTTTATACATGAAATGTGGTTACTTGTGGTACTGGAAGGATGTCTGTTCCAGCAAGAGAGGAGAGGAGAGAGTTGAGGGCAGTCGTAATATGAAACAAGACTATCAATCAAATGTAGTATGGCATGATGTATTTTCTTAGCTCAAAGTTCTCAGTCACAGTTAATAAATAATGCCTGGAGCATCATTTATTCTCTTTTGCAAAAATAGTGTTATTACTGTCATTTTGAGAACTGGGAGACTATCTTGAAACAAAAATGTAATTTATAATTTCTGACATAACGACCTTCAAAGCTGTAATGCTGCAATCTACAGAATCCCAGCCGCAATTATATAGTACATAGAAAAAGTATTTTTATAGCAGTGTGACAAAATGGAAAATCTGAATGGTTATAGTGTTTTTCATGTATAGAATTGCTATGGATCTACTCTGCTTACGAATAGTAACAGAATGATCAGTGCTAGAGGGAAATGAACCATCTATTTGACAGTTGTTACGTGGCAACACAAGATTGAAAGAAAGCTGTTTTTGCAAATTCCATTACTGTTCACATATTGCTGGCAGAGACAGTTTATTTTGCTTTCTGCTGACATGCTTCAGATAAGAAATTTCCATTTGAAAATAGGTTAGTCTTTCCAGTATAAAGGTCGTAATTTCAAGGCAAATAATTGGATGCATTCGATGGTGAAGTGTATGTGTTTAGCTGTAACTTGGGCACCACAATATTAGAGAGATAAGTATGGTTTGACAATATGTGAAATATTCCACTCAGGGTCCAATTGGGGCTTTTTCTGAATTTGACAAGGTGAAGAATGCGGGGAACAGAATGCTTATGGGCAGGATTTCCCCTTCGTCAGCCAGGTGCGGCGGGTGGGCCCGGGACCTGCCGCGAAATGGGCCACCGCCCGCAATCGGGCCCCAACTGCAATTTCACGCTGGCTGGCCAATTAACAGCCAGAAAGTGTGAAAGGCGCGCTGAAAGGCTCAGCACTGCTCGGGTGGGGGCAGGAGGAGAGCAAGCGTGGAAGTCTGCCCATGCGCGGGGGAGCGTGCGCTGACAGCTCCCTGAGGGCACAGAGCTGCCTCAGGGAGCTGAAATATTTTACAATGAGAAATAAAGATTTTTAAAATTATGGAAGCATGACCCACATGTGACTCAGTCACATGAACAGGGACATATTAAAAACTATGTTTAAAAATGTTTATTTTTTTTTAATTACTGTTGGAAACCTCATCCCGCCCGTGGATGAGGTTTCCTAAAAAATCCAAAGGCCGCTTGGCCGATTCACCCACCTGCTAACCGTAAGGTTGGACGGGCGGCGAAAAATACTACTTAATTAATTGATTAATGGGCTCAATAGCCCCCTTAATTGTCGGCGGGCACGCAGCTGACTCTTACGTGTGCCCTCTGACCGAAATATCGCGTGAGTGCGCGATGACATCGGGATGCTCACCCAATGTCATCGTGCACTATTTTATGCCATATCAGGTCAGGTGTGCATCCGCCCAACGAACGTAAAATCCTGCCCTATCTCCCCTTTCCCATATATTGCAACCATTGTCAATATATGCATTCCCAAATAAACTATTGCACTTGGTGCCAATATCATGTTATCTCAGTTAAACAAATGCAGGCATTTTCAAGATCATTTTAACCTGTTTTTTATACCTTCATAGGATGTGCGTCACTGGCTAGGCCAGCATTTATTGCCCATCCCTAATTGCCCTTGAGAAGGTGGTGGTGAGCTGCTGCCTTGAACCGCTGCAGTCCATGCGATGTAGGTACACCCAAAATGTTGTTAGGGAGGGAGTTCCAGGATTTTCACCCAGTGACAGTGAAGGAATGGTGATATATTTCCAAGTCAGGATGGTGAGTGGCTTGGAGGTGTTCCCATGTGTCTGCTCCCCTTGTCCTTCTAGATGGTAGCGGTCGAGGATTTGGAAGGTGCTGTCTAAGGAGGCTAGGTGAGTTCCTGCAGTGCATCTTATAGATGGTGTACACTGCTGCCACTGTGCATCGGTGGTGGAGGGAGTGAATGTTTGTGGATGGGGTGCCAATCAAGCAGGCTACTTTGTCCTGCAGGGTGTCAAGCTTCTTGAGTGTTTTGGGAGCTGCACTCATCCAGGCAAGTGGGGAGTATTCCATCACACTCCTGATTTGTGCCTTACAGATGGTGGACAGGCTTTGGGGAGTCAGGAGGTGAGTTACTCACTGAAGAATTCCTAGCCTCTGACCTACTCTTGTAGCCACAGTATTTATATGGCTAATACAGTTCAGTGTCTGGTTAATGGCAACCCCCAGGATATTGACAGTGGGGGATTCAGCAATTGTAATGCCATTGAATGTCAAGGGATGATGGTTAGATTCTCTCTTGTTGGACATGTCATTGCCTGACACTTGTGTGGCAAGCATGTTATTTGCCACTTGTCAGTCCAATCCTGGATATTGTCTTGCTGCATTTGGTCATGGACTGTTTCAGTATCTGAGGAGTCGCGAATGGTGTTGAACATTGTGCAATCATCAACAAATATCCCCACTTCTGACCTTATGATGGAAGGAAGGTCATTGATGAAGCAGCTGAAGATGGTTGGGCCTAGGACACTACCCTGAGGAACTCCTGCAGTGATGTCCTGGAACTGAGATGATTGACCTCCAAAAACCACAACCATCTTCCTTTGTGCTAGGTATGACTCCAACCAGTGGAGAGTTTTCCCCCTGATTCTCATCAACTCCAGTTTTGCTATGGCTCCTTGAAGCCACACTTGGTCAAATGCTGCCTTGATGTCAAGGGCAGTCACTCTCACCTCACCTCGGGAGTTCAGCTCTTTCTTCCATGCTTGAGCCAAGGCTGTAACGAGGTCAGGAGCTGAGTGATCCTAGTGAAACTCAAACTGAGCGTCAGTGAGTGGGTTATTGCTAAGCAAGTGCTGCTTGATAGCACTGTTGATGACCCCTTCTAACACTTCACTGATGATCAAGAGTAGACTGATGGGGCACTAATTAGCTGGGTTGGATTTTTCCTGCTTTTTGTGTGCAGGACATACCACATTGCTGGGTAGATGCCAGTGTTGTAGCTGCACTGGAACAGCTTGGCTAGGGGCGTGGCAAGTTCTGGAGCACAAGTCTTCAGTACTGTTGCCAGAATATTGTCAGGGCCCATAGACTTTGTAGTATCTAGTGCCTTCAGCCATTTCTCGTTATCACGTGGAGTGAATCGAATTGGCTGAAGACAGGCATCTGTGATACTGGGGACCTCCAGAGGAGGTTGAGATGGATCATCCACTCGACACTTCTGGCTGAAGATTGTTGCAAATGCTTCAGCCTTATCTTTTGCACTGAAGTGCTGGGCTCCCCCATCATTGAGGACGAAGATATTTGTGGAGCCTCCTCTTCCAATGGGTATTTAATTGTCCACCACCATTCACGACTGGATGTGGCAGGACTGCAGAGCTTCAGTTTGATCCATTGGTTATGGAATCGCTTGGCTCTGTTTATCACTTGCTGCTTATGCTGTTTGGCACACCAGTAGTCCTGTGTTGTAGCTTCACCAGGTTGACACCTCATTTTTAGGTTTTCCTGGTGCTGTTCCTGGCATGCCCTCCTGCACTCTTCATTGAACCAGGGTTGATCCCCTGGCTTGGTGATAATGGTAGAGTGGGAGAATATGCTGGGCCATGAGGTTGCAGATTGTGGTTGAGTACAATTCTGCTGCTGCTTATGGCCCACAGCACCTCATGGTTGTGCAGTTTTGAGTTGCTAGATCTGTTCAAAATCTATCCCACTTAGCACAGTGGTAGTGCCACACAACGTGATGGAGGGTATCCTCAATGTGAAGACAAGACTTTGTCTTCATGACTGTGCGGTAGTCACTCCTGCTGATACTGCCTTGGACGGATGCATCTCCAATAGGTAGATTGGTGAGGATGAGGTCAAGTATGTTTTTCCCTCTTGTTGGAACTCTCACCACCTGCTGCAGACAGAGGGGAGGCAGTGGTGTAGTGGTATTGTCACTGGACTAGTAATCCAGAGACACAGGGTAATGATCTGGGGACCTGGGTTCGAGTCTAATGATGATCATGAAACCATTGTCAACTGTTGTAAAAACCCATCGGGTTCACTAATGTCCTTTAGGGAAGGAAATCTGCTGTTCCTCCCTGGTTTAGCCTACATGTGATTCCAGACCCACAGCAATGTGGTTGACTCTTAAATGCCCTGAACCTACACCACATGTTCATCAACGGTTCAAGATGATGGCTCACTATCATCTTCTCAAGGGCAGTTAGGGATGGGCAATAAATACTGTTCCTAGCAGCGATGCCCACAGCCCATGAATGAATAAAAAAAAACGCATCCAGCAGCTATGTCCTTTAGGACTCAGCCTGGGTCAGTAGTGGTGCTACCGAGCCATTCTTGGTGATGGACATTGAAGCCCCCAACCCAGAGTAGATTCTGTGCCCTTGCCACCCTCAGTGATTCCTTCAAGTGATGTTCAACATGAAAGTGGTGTTCACCAGCTGAGGGGTTCACCAGGGGGTGGGGGTATTGCAATACATGATAATCAGCAGGAGGTTTTCTTGCCCATGTTTGACCTGATGCCCTGAGACTTCATGGGGTCCGGAGTCAATGTTGTGGACTCCCAGGACAACTCCCTCCCAACTGTATATCACTGCAGGGCCTTTCCTGTCGGTGAGATAGGACATACCCAGGGATAGTGATGGTGGTGTCAGGGCATTATCTGTAAGGTATGATTCTGTGAGTATGACTGTGTCAGGCTGTTGCTTGACTAGTCTGTGAGGCAGTTCTCCCACTTTTGGCACGAGTTAGTAATGTTAGTAAGGAGGACTTTGCAGGGTCGACAGGGCTGAGTTTGCTGTTGTCATTTCTGGTGCCTAGGTCGATGCCAGGTGATCTGTCCCGCTTCATTCCTTTTAGACTTTTTAACAGTTTGATATAACTGAGTGACTTGCTAGGCCATTTCAGAAGGTATTTAAGAGTCAACCACATTGCTGTGGGTCTGGGTCACACGTAGGCCAGACCAGGTAAGGATGGCAGATTTCCTTCCCTAAAGGGCATTAGTGAACCAGATGGATTTTTAACAACAATCAATAATGATTTCATAAAAACAAAAAACTACTGCGGATGCTGGAAATCCAAAACAAAAACAGAATTACCTGGAAAAACTCAGCAGGTCTGGCAGCATCAGTGGAGAAGAAAAGAGTTGACGTTTTGAGTCCTCATGACCCTTCAACAGAACTGAGTAAAGTTAGGAGAGGGGTGAAATTTAAGGTGGGGGGGGTGTGGGGGGAGAGAAGTTGGGGGGGAGGGGGTTGGTTGTAGGGACAAGCAAGCAGTGATAGGAGCAGATAATCAAAAGATGTCACAGACAAAGGAACAGAGAGGTGTTAAAGGTGGTGATATTATCTAAGAGAATGTGCTAATTAAGAATGGATGGCAGGACACTCAAGGTACAGCTCTAGTGGGGGTGGGGTGGAAAGACTGACAGGGCATTACAGGTATAGATTTGAAAATAATGGAAATAGGTGGGAAAAGAAAAATCTATATAAATTATTGGAAAAAACAAAAGGGAGGGGGAAGAAACGGAAAGGGGGTGGGGATGGAGGAGGGAGTTCAAGATCTAAAGTTGTTGAATTCAATATTCAGTCCGGAAGGCTGTAAAGTGCCTAGTCGGAAGATGAGGTGCTGTTCCTCCAGTTTGCGTTGGGCTTCACTGGAACTATGCAGCAAGCCAAGGACAGACATGTGGGCAAGAGAGCAGGGTGGAGTGTTAAAATGGCAAGCGACAGGGAGGTTTGGGTCTTTCTTGCAGACAGACTGCAGGTGTTCTGCAAAGCGGTCGCCCAGTTTACGTTTGGTCTCTCCAATGTAGAGGAGACCGCATTGGGAGCAACGAATGCAGTAGACTAAGTTAGGGGAAATGCAAGTGAAATGCTGCTTCACTTGAAAGGAGTGTTTAGGCCCTTGGACGGTGAGGAGAGAGGAAGTGAGGGGCAGGTGTTGCATATTTTGCGTTTGCATGGGGAGGTGCCGTAGGTGGGGGTTGAGGAGTAGGGGGTAATGGAGGAGTGGACCAGGGTGTCACGGAGGGAATGATCCCTACGGAATGCCGCCGGGGGGAGGTGAAGGAAAGACGTGTTTGGTGGTGGCATCATGCTGGAGTTGGCGGAAATGGCGGAGGATGATCCTTTGAATGCGGAGGCTGGTGGGGTGATAAGTGAGGACAAGGGGGACCCTATCATGTTTCTGGGAGGGAGGAGAAGGCGTGAGGGCGGATGCGCGGGAGATGGGCTGGACACGGTTGAGGGCCCTGTCAACGACCGTGGGTGGAAAACCTCGGTTAAAGAAGAAGGAGGACATGTCAGAGGAACCGTTTTTGAAGGTAGCAACATCAGAACAGATGCGACGGAGGTGAAGGAACTGAGAGTATGGGATGGAGTCCTTACAGGAAGCGGGGTGCGAGGAGCTGTAGTCGAGGTAGCTCTGGGAGTCGGTAGGCTTGTAATGGATATTGGTGGACAGTCTATCACCAGAAATTGAGACAGAGAGGTCAAGGAAGGGAAGTGTCAGAGATGGACCATGTGAAAATGATGGAGGGGTGGAAATTGGAAGCAAAATTAATAAATTTTTCCAGGTCCCGACGAGAGCATGAAGCAGCACCGAAGTAATCATCAATGTACTGGAGAAAGAGTTGTGGGAGGGGGCCGGAGTAGGACTGGAACAAGGAATGTTCCACATACCCCATAAAGAGACAGGCATAGCTGGGGCCCATGCGGGTACCCATAGCCACACCTTTTATTTGGAGGAAGTGAGAGGAGTTAAAGGAGAAATTGTTCAGTGTGAGAACAAGTTCAGCCAGACGGAGGAGAGTAGTGGTGGATGGGGATTGTTCGGGCCTCTGTTCAAGGAAGAAGCTAAGGGCCCTCAGACCATCCTGGTGGGGGATGGAGGTGTAGAGGGATTGGACATCCATAATGATTTCATGGTCATCATTAGAATTTTAATTCCAGATATTTTTATTGAATTCAATTTCACCATCTGCTGTTACGGGATTTTAACCCGGGCCCCAAGTGCATTACTGTGGGTCATGACCCTGACAATACCGCTATGCCACCGCCTTACAGCAACAACAATAACTACTTGTGTTTAAATAGTATCTTTAACATAGTGAAATCTCAAGGTGCTTCATAGGAGCATCATCAAACAAGATTTAAAGCAATATTAGAACAGTGAGGGTCACAGAGTTAGGTTTAATGAGCAGCTTAAAGGAAAGAGAGAGAGGTTTAGGGAGGTAATGTCAGAGCAACTAAAGGCCTTGCCGCCAGTGGTAGAGCAATAATAATTAGGATGCATAAAAGACTATAATTGGGGGAGGGCAGAGGTTTCAGGGCGTTGTCAGACTGGAGGAGGTTACATAGAGTGGGAGGAAAGCAATGCAAATAGACTTTCAGCCCAAGTTCCAAAATCAGCTGAATAAACTGGTAGCTAAAAATTGCCAGGAGGAAGACAGAGTTTCTTTGGCTTTGTGTATACAATAGGTGTTGAAGAATTTCTAAATTTGAGACCTATCAGCAAAATATTAACTGCATTTTGATGGTTAGAACACCAATTTTCTGTTCAGCAGATAATAAAATCTAGTAATAAAGGTACCGATATTTGTCAGCTTTGTGTGAATAGGCTCAGAGTGAGATTATCTAATGTAAACTCCAATATCATAGTTTATCAGTGCATTACAGTGGAAAAGTAAGGTCCTTTACTACATTCTAAAATAAGTTTAAGGGGGAGGCTGAATACTTGGATTAATTCAAATTTGAGCTGCACTGAAACTTGCATAGTCAAAATTTGATGTACAAGCTGTTGGGTGGGAGAATCTTCCTAGGCCCGTTAAAGAATTGGATACCATGGGGCAACAATTCTTCTTGTGCCACTGGCAAAACAGTTTGCCGCAGAGCAAACACAGTGATCCGTAACTCATTAAGTCAGTCATCATGCAAATGTAAAATGATCTAAGTAACTGTATTCAGTTCACGGCTTTTTTTTAAAATGTAACTTTGAACAACCATCTGCTCTGGCTGTGTGCCCAGTTTCAACACACAGCTGTATGCATGTTACCGCTGTATAATTGTTCCTCTGTCAGACCCAGCTGTGTGCTCAGGAGGCAGCTGCACGACGAATCACTCAATAACACCTGCTCTTGTTTCAGTTAAAGAGACATTGTCCCTTTAATTGCCCACCTCCTACCTGCTCTCTCTTTAGAACCTATCACAACCGTTGCCTCTTGTTCTGACTCATAGGAGTTCCTTCTGCAAGATACTTCTGACTCAACAGAGCCACCACTGTAATTCATTGTAACATCTATAAAGTCTCTGGTATTTCCATGAGTATGCCATTGAATTTTACAGAGGCCTCTTTGTGTAAAGAGCTTTTCAGTGCATACCAGCATGTGCTGTAGATAATAGCAAGGCATCCATCTGAAGGCTTTTTGTATAGAATTGCTGAAACATTCAAACAGCAGGAACTTTCACAGTTGCTGCATGAGCTTCCTCAGACAGAATATTTGGAGGTCCTAAAATTCCAAGAGGTTTTATGCAGATTTATCAGGACTGTATTCATCAAGTTTAAAGGTAAATTCTGTTTCCGTTCAGTGAGTAGTGGAACATATGGGATCAGTAGCAGTGGAGATAGACATAAAAATAAACTGTTACTTCTCAACATTTCTTTGCTGCATACTCACTTGGAAACCTTTTCAAGCCTGGATCAGAATTTTATGGGATTGAGATTAGATAGCACAGTCAACTGACAGAATGATCCCAGCACCATGGAAGCCACATGTAAACATGGCTATCCTGAATGCAGCTGGCCCAATTCCGGCTGCATTCAGGGCAGCCCAATTTTGGGAAGGGTTCCTGAAACAGGCGTTAAGCCCCCTATTTGCAGAGGTGAAGTATCCAATGGAATTGACAATCCTGGACACTGTTATCTCAACCTTTAGCCATATGATGGGCAGCGCGGAATGTACACATACATGCAACCTTCCATATTGGAAACTTAGGCCCCCATTTTATTCCTGCAAAACCCCGAGTCAACATATTTCTGGGCTTTAGTATCCAGGATTTTGGATTTTTTTTTAAAGTTATAGCTATTTTTGAATTGAGCCATGTCTATATGAACAGTGAAAAATAATTTGTATTTCCTGCGCTAGTCTGGAATTTTGTGGAATAGTGACTCAATAGGATAGAATTTCATAGAATCCTAGTATGGTTACAGAACAGAAGGAGGCCATTTGGCTTGTCATGTCTGAGCCAGCTCAGTTGCTCAGCCAGCCCTGTTCCCTAGCTTTTTCCCAATAGCTCTGCAAATTTTTTTCACTTCAGGTAACTGTTCAATTCCCTTTTGAGAGCTATGATTGAATCTGCCTGCACCACACACACTGCATTCCAGATCATAATCACTTTTGCCAATTACTTTAACACTTAAACTGTGCCCTCTGATTCTTAACCCTTCAGCCAATAGGAACAGTTTCTGTCCACCTACTCTATCCAGACCCCTCATGATTTTGAGCACCTCCATTAAATTTCTTCTCAATCTTCTCTTTAGGGAAAGCAGTCCAAGCTTCGTCAATCCATCCATGTAATTGATGTTACGCTCAGATGGATCAGGCGCCCAATATAGAAACCATACAATTTTCATTTACATTGCAATGAGGTGAAAAGGAGCTAAGACCTCACACTATATTTTTTATAAAAGATATATATCTATCCTCAAGGCTAATTTATAAAATTTTAAAAACTGGACAAAAACTTTAAAATGACTGAAGCCATGTCTGGCTGTGGCTTTCAAACAAAAGGAAATTTTTGGCAGTTTCAGAGAAACTGACACCTCGTTATCCCTGAAGAGATGCTAATGACCTATGAGTTGCAGAAACCAAGTTCAAAGGGAATTATACAAAGGCCATCTACATTCCCTAAGCCAGGCCCCCGTCAGCGGGTTTAATGGCGGGTGGGGGGGTAGAATTCGGCAGGAGGTCCAAAAATCGGTTTCACGCTGGCGTGAAATGATGGCAGGATCTTCTGCTACTGCCCACCATGGCGGGTGGTGATTCCCATCAGAGATTGAAACCAATTTGTATCCCGCTAATGGAATGCAGATGAAGGCCCGACCAGAATCACCATGCCAGCGGGAAATCGCGCCAGTCCAGAACACATCTGGACCAATGTGGTGTGTAAAAGTTGGGACTTACCTTAAGTAGGCCTTCGGCAGCTCATGAAGATCTGAGGAGAAGATGGAGGCCTCCAGCAACTGGACCCTGGAACACCACGTGCAGCACTGGTCGGGCGGAGCTTCAACCACATGGATCTTCTCTGTGAAGCAGCATCCAGGAGATGGTTGTTCCTAGTGTACCCACTTCACCAAGGGTTGGGACCTTCCTCCAGGGATCTTGCCATGGGATTGGATCATCTGGCTGCAGGTGGAATGCAGCAGGAGATACTGTTGGGCGCCGAGGGTCTGTTGGAGGGTGGTGGGGGATTGAAAGAAACATAGGATAGGAATGAAGAGGTGGTGCGGGGCTTCAAGCCTAGAGGGGGGGGCTTGGTAGGCTGGGGCGCTGGGGAAATGGTATTGGAGGGGTCTTAAAAAACGTCAGATGAAACGGAGTGGGAGGGTGGGAAGGGCCAGGGTGGGTTCCGAATGGGGGGGAGTTTATGTGTAGGTCTGAAGGGGCATGAGGGTGTTGAGGCATCAAAGGGTATGGGTGGTGTTGAGATGTGAAGAGACATGGGAGTTGTCAATGTGTGAAGGGGCATGAGGGAGGTGTCAAGGTGTGAAGGGGCATGGGGGTGGTGCTGAGGTGTGAAGGGGCATGGGAGTGGTGTTGAGGTGTGAAGGGGCATGAGGTGTTGAGGTGTGAAGGGGCATGGGGTGTTGAGGTGCGAAGGGGCATGGGGTGCATGGAGGTATGAAGGGGCATGGATTATAAGGAGGTGTGAAGGGGTATGGGGTATATGGAGGTGTGAAGGGGCATGGGTGGTATGGAGGTGTGATGGGGCTTGGGGTATATGGAGGTGAGAAGGGGCATGGGGTATATGGAGGTGTCAAGAAGCATGGGCTGTATGGAGGTGTGAAGGGGCATGGGGTGTATGGAGGTGTGAAGGGGCATGGGGCATATGGAGGTGTGAAGGGGCATGGCATGTATGGAGGTGTGAAGGGGAATGGGGTGTATGGAGGTGTGAAGAGGCATGAGGTGTGTGAAGGGACATGGGGTGTATGGAGGTGTGAAGGGGCATGGGGTGTATGGAGTTGTGAAGGGGCATGGGGCGTATGGAGGTGTGAAGGGGCTTGGGGCGTATGGAGGTGTGAAGGGGCATGGGGTGTGTGAAGGGGTATGGGGTGTATGGAGGTGTGAAGGGGCATGGGGCGTATGGAGGTGTGAAGGAGCATAGGGTGTAAGGAGGTGTGAAGGGGCATGGGTTGTATGGAGGTGTGAAGGGGCATGGGGCGTATGGAGGTGTGAAGGGGTATGGGGGGCTGTCGGGGTGTGAAGGGATTCACAGGGAGTGTTTGGTGGAGTCTATTGTGGAATCCTAGGGGTCAAACTGAGTGTAGGAGTGGTAGGAGGGAATAGTGAAGGTTACAGGGGGCAGAGGGAGCTGGTAGGGTGGGAGGGTGAGGGCACAACCATGTTATTGGTGGGGGGTTGGGCAGGAGGAGGACTGGCAAGTCAATGGCGATGGGTGTGGGATTCTCAGGGAGGAAAGGTACATGGACCTTGATTTAAACATTGTTGAAGGAGAAGGGAGAGGGTTGAAGGGTAATGGTCGGGGGGTGGAAGTGGAAAGTTATGCTGGGGGGTCAGTGGTTATGGGGGATAGGGTGTGGGTGACTAGGGGAGAGGAATTGGTGTTGGAGCTCAAGATGAATGTGACTACCAGCATTGCTGGTCTGGTTGAAACTATGCAGAGCCTCGTGGTGCCGATCTAAAGATGCTGCATGGGAGTTGGGTCAGTAGGTGGTCACCTCAACTGGACAACTGAAAGGGAACCCCAGCATGTAGCATTGACAATGCTAGGGCCCTAGGACACATGAGATTCTGAAGAATAAAGGCTCAGCGCGTGTGGGACAGTTCTTGCACATGGCTCGTAAGGGCCCTGGCATGTACCCTTGACTCCCTGCAGATGCCTCATGCCGTGGGATTGGGTGTCCGCAGGCAGCTGAAGGGTGCGGGGGGGTGCGTGATTAGTAAGCTTTAAGGACAATGTTGACTTATTGAAGTGAAAGTGGTTATATTTACAAAAGTTCTCTAATTGTGACATTCAATTGGTCACCAGTGCAACCAGTTGTGATTTAATCATTCTTGATTTTCCTTTCCTTGTGACTTTTTCTAAGTGCTCCCCCAACATCCACAACAAGCTGGAGGCAGCCTGCTGACCAGTTGACCCTGTTGTCTTGGATGATTTTGGCGGGCATCCTCTGGAGGGCCCCGGCTTACTCTGGATGTCCTGCTGTGGAGCAGCTGTTCCCTCTGCGGTCACAGAGGACATGGTTGAAGGGGTCACAGGCAAAGGGGATTCGGAAGGGCGTGACAACCTCTGAGATTCCTGAGTGGGTGTCCCAGGGGTGGCCAGCTGCTGCTCCATCTGCCTTGGGTGCCTGAGGGCCCTGCCTGGCTCCATCCCCCCTCTCGCATAGCAACTGCAGAAGCTCCCCCATGGCTACCACAGTGAAGTACAGGTCTGTATGCATCTCTGGCAGAATCTGCTGGACTGGGATCTCCATGGAGTCTGCCATCTTCCCCATGGAGACCTTGATGCATACACATGTCGGCACCACTTCATCAGCCAGCAGAAGGATGGCCTCCTTTGCCTCGCATGTCATCCTGTTGAGGGTCTGACATCTCTGCATGATGTTCCTTCACCTCTTTCTGACTCTCCAGGATCACTTGGAAGGCCGATTCCAGAGGCCCATCATCAGACTCGGACCTAGCAGATGCCTCTTCTCCAGCACTCCTCCAAGTGCCGGTGAGCTCAGCTGACTCTGTCTCCCTCTGCTGCCAACAAATGTCTGTGACCACCAGAGAGTGAGACCCTTCCTACACTAGAGCTCATACCCACCAAGGTATGTGTCTCTGGGCTGGTGGAGGGTGCAGGTGTCTGTTGTGATGCCTCTACAGTTTCACATCTCCCTTCTTGAGCTCTCTTCTCACTCCTCTCTGGGTACGGGCTTATGCTGAAGCCTGTCAGGGCTCGGGCCTTGGCCTCTTCCTGGTGGCACCTGTAAGTGAGAGAGGAGAGAGCAAGTTACAGCATGAGCTGCATCCAACATGGAGGCACTCTTGGCCCTGAGGTTTCTATTCCATGCATGGATCCTTACTGGGAGGAGGCCCAAATCCAATCTACCCATTTCCAATGCCCGCTCCCACTCCACATCTGCCAGCTGAGCTGCCCTCTCCTTGAACTCTGTCAGAACCTCCAGTTGTGGGCAACCCCCTCCTGTCTTCTCACGCTCTCGCCGGTCGTGGTTTAACTTATCCTGCTCAAAGACAACAGAGAAGATTGTGTTGAAAGGAAGTATATATGAACATATGAACATGGAGCAGGAGTAGGCCACTTGACCCTGCAAACTTGCTCCACCATTCAATTAGATCATGGCTAATCTGACTGTAATCTCCCGGCTACCCTCGATAACCTTTCACCCCCTTGTTAATCAGGAATCTATCTAGCTTTGCCTTAAAAATATTCAAAGACCCTGCTTCCACTGCCTTTTGGGGAAGAGAGTTCCAAAAACTCACGTCCCTCTGAGAGAAAACATTTCTCTTCATCTCTGTCTTAAATGAGCGACTACTTATTATTAAACCATGACCCCTAGTTCCAGATTCTTCCTCAAGAGGAAACATCCTCTCTACATCCACTCTATCAAGACCCCTCTGAATCTTAAAGTTTTGATCAAGTCACCTCTTACTCTTCTAAACTCCAGTGGCTATAAGCCTAAACTGTCCACCCTTTCCTCATAAGACAACCTGCCCATTCCTGGTATTAGCCTAGTAAACCTTCACTGAACTGCTTCTAACACATTTACACCTTTCCTTAAATAAGGAGACCAATACTGTACACGGTACTCCAAATGTGGTCTCACCAGTGCCCTGTGCAACTAAAGCATAATCTCCCCACTTTTGTATTCAATTCCCCTCACAATAAACAATAACATTATATTAGCTTTCCTAAATACTTGGTGTACCTGCATACTAGCCTTTTGTGATTCATGTACTAGGACACCCAGATCCCTCTGAACCTCAGAGCTCTGCAATCATTTAGATAATATGCTTCTTTTTCATTCTTCCTGCCAAAATGGATAATTTCACATTTGCCCACATTATACTCCATGTCCCAGGTCTTTGCCTACTCACTTAGCCTATTCATGTCATTTTGCAGCCTCCTTAGGTCCTCTTCACAACTTCCTTACCTATCTTTGTGTTATCAGCAAATTTCGCAACCATACACCTGTCCCTTCATCCAAATCATTTATATAAATTGTAAAAAGTTGAGGCCCCAGCACTGATCCCTGTGGCACATCACTTGTTATGTCCCTCCAACCAGAAAAATACGCATTTATGGCTACTCTCTGTTTCCTGTTAGCTAGCTAAACTTCTATCCGATATGTTACCTCCTACACCATGAGCTTTAATTTTCTGCGATCACCTTTGATGTGGCATCTTGTCAAATGCCTTCGGGAAATCTTAAGTACAGTGCATCCACCGGTTCCCCTTTACTCACAGCACATGTGACTTCTTCAAAGAACTCCAATAAATTGGTTAAACATGATTTCCCTTTCACAAAACCACGTTGACTCTGCCTGATTGCCTTGAATTTTTCTAGGTGCCCTGCTGTAACATCTTGAATAATAGCTTCTAACATTTTCCTATGACAGATATTAAGTTAACTAGCCTGTATTTTCCCACTTTTGGTCTCCCTCCCTTTTGGAATAAAGGAGTTACATTTGCTCTTTTCCAATCCAATGGAACCTTCCACAAATCTAGTGATTTTTGGAAAATTAAAACCAACACATCCATCTATTTCACTAGCCACTTCTTTCAAGACCTTAGGATGAAGTCCATCAGGACCCGGGAATTTGTCAGCCCACAGCTCCTTGTACATCACAATTTCACGTTCATTTATGAAGCTTCCACTCTTGGAGATAACCCACTGCATTGTGTGGCATGGTATTAATGCACTGCATGTTGTCCAGAAAGGCTCTGGCCACCCCCCCCCATCCCCAAGAGCACTGAACCCATCCACATGCAAGGATAAGACTCAGAGAAGCATATCATTTGCGGAGGTTGCTGGTGCCCTCTGCACCTGAGTCCCTTCCCCCAACCACCCCTTCTCCCTTCCGTATAGCATTGATCACTCTTTGTGGAAGGGTGAAGGAGGCACAGTGGTCACCCCGCCTGACTGCAGTGGGGCTATGAGGCAAGACCTTATGCCATTGCCACTGAGGCCCATGTCCCCTCACATTCATTGGTTTCATTGTGGTTACTGTGAGCAGCTGAAGCTTTGCTTGCCCTGGCGGAGCGAATGAGATCATTCATTCTCTTCTGGTTGGAGGACTGTCTTGCACTGGACAGTCTGGGCACTGACAGCATCAGCGATCTGCGCCCATGTAGGGTTGATTTCCCTGCTCAGCCTCCTCCTCCCATCAACCGAGTAAAGAACCTGGTTGAGGAGGATGCACAGGGATGCGTCACTGAACATAGGAGCAGGAGGTCCCTGTCCCCTTCCTGCCATCGCTATGGTCCTTGTCAGTAAGTTGAATGTCCGGCAGCCTTTTAAATATGGCGCCCGCTTATGACAGCGGGGTGCACGCCATCCAGCCCACCTTGCCACACAAGACGTCAGGAAACCTGTGACTGCATAACTAATTATGCCAGGACCACAAGATACCGTGGAATTTCCTGTTGTCCCCACCTCACCACGGGACCTAGTCCCCAAAGGGAGAATTCTGCACTACTAGTCTGCTAGGACAAAGGACCCTGCAACTTCCTTTAACTTCTTAATGATTGAAACATGAACAATCTCAAGAATCCAGACAAAGGAATATACATCATTTGTCAAAGCCAAGTGAAGAGTTGCTTATAAAGGGGGGAGATCAAAATCAAAACACTTTTCTGTTTACGGACAGGTAGTGAGAGGAGAAATCAGAACTGTTTAAATTAAGTCCCCTTCTGTCCGTAACAGAGGGCACAAGAGGGTTTGTCACTAGGGATCCTTTTATTCTTTTATCCTTTGACCTGTCATGTTAATTTAAGACTGTCCAAGATTTGCTTTGTGATATTCTGTTAACACCTGCCCCCCAACATATGCAAGGAGGTACAATATTCACATTGGCAGGCCCTGTTGATGGAACCTTCTCAAAGGGAACTGCATCAGCAGAGCATGACACTGCATCAAGGAAAGTATGCCAGGGTGATCAACAGCCACTGTTGCCTGTTTGGATACACCTACCGAGATGGCTCTAACTACTTGAGGTTGAGAACCGGAACGTCTTCTCAGGCTGGATCAGTAGAGGAGCAGATTCCAAGCTGTGCTATCTCCTGTAAGGACTACAATGAAACACAGGCTTTCACGTATGCTGGGAGAGAAATTGTCAGTTGTGACCTGAAATGTGTCTGTGCTTTCTCGGTTGACTTATGGTATGGTATTTTAGAATAGCACCAAAGAAAATTCCTCTTGCAAGCATCATTTGTACCAAAACCTTGATTTCAACAGCCAGCAAACAGGTGCTGGACTGTCTTGTTTCTTATCTGCAGACTACCTCAATGTCCCTTTCCCAGATGATGATCTAACATTAGTCACTTGTTTTTCGAGTCTCAGCAAAGGATGCTGATGGTTCAAGATGCTTTTTTAATGTTCTTCAGATTCTTTGTAAATATTTGTCCCCCTTCTTGTGACACTCGCGGTTAATTGTCCTTTTCCCTTCAAATTTGACTTGCATGTAATTTTCCTCTGCTACCAGTGCTGTCATTCCTAGTCACACCTGAGTTTGCAGCGGGAGTCATGCATAGTTATGAGAATGGGGTTAGCACAGAAAATTGATTAGTGTTAGCCATTGAACAATCAGGCAGGACTAAAGGTACTTTAGTCTAAACTAAATTAAAGCTGGTTTATACCGGATAATGAAAATCATGGCCTTTAGTCTTAACACTACTGAAGAAGCTTAATGTAAATGATTGCTCAGCTAGATGGCTAAGTTTGTTTCTAGCTTCAAACATGTGGCCCTTGTGATAGTGTCATGCCTAGGTAACTTTTGTACTGCAGCCTATGCCCATCCTTACCGGGAATGATCTGAATAGCAGCATAACGTTGCAAATTATCATATATTAAACTGTGTTGGCTTCACATCTGAACCCAATAGGACATTATATTAAACCCAAAATGCAGTACACAGACTATTGGTAGAATCTGATGCTCTACAGCAGTTATAGGTTTATGGGGATACTTCAAAAGTTCTTAATTGGCTGTGCAGAGCTTTAGGGTATGGTAGCACAACGGTTATGTTACTGGGCTAGTGATCCAGAAGTCTGGACTAATGTAAAGAGACATGAGTTCTAATTGCACCACAACAGCTGGAAAACTGAAATTCAGTTAATTCAATAAATCTGGAATAAAAAGCTTGTATCCGTAATGGCCGCCATGACATTACTGGATTGTTGTAAAAACCCATCTGGTTCAATAATGATCTCGCCCAGCCTGGCCTATATGTGTCTCTAGACCCACAACAATGGCATTGGCTTTACCTTCTGAAATGGCCTACCAAACCACTCAGTTATATCCAAGATGACAGCTCACCGCCACTTTCTGAAGGGCAATTAGAGATGGGCCATAAATGCTGGCCTTGCCAGCCATTGCTCATATCCCATGAATGAATAATGGAAAAATATCTTAAAGGTGTTATATAAATGCAAGTTCTTTCTCTAAACATTATATTTTCTCATACAATTCAGTATGATTATTCAATACAATCCCACAATAAAGTTTTAAAGGATTATTAAGAATATGTCATCTTTACATCTTGCAGTATTGGTCCTTTGTCTAATTGGAAATCCTATTGGGTCTTCAGTCCTCTGTAATTCAACAACAAAAAACCAAAAGCATTGAGCAAAACCTTTTAAAATTCCCTCATCTGAAGTCACTGTCAAATAGCTGTTTGAATGTTGAATTTACATACTAAAGTGACTTAGTTTTGCTACATTAACACATTATAAAACTAGCCTTAATACTGCAGAAAGGTTATGCTTCCAATTGATTCTGATACAGTTCCAAGTTATACCTGCCCTATGTGTTCTTTATTTTCAACCTTTTCAGATTGGTCATCTTCATAATTTTATTGTGCCACTTAAAAATTTGCAAAACTCAAATTAAATGCAGTACTCATTCTGTGGTTAGATTCAAGAAGTAACAACTATATTTTAGTCCCGTTTTCACATTTAATTCATGGAAACAGTCTTCAAGTCAACTTTGAATTTCAGGGCTAACTTCAAGAAAACAAATCCCAAGATCCACAAGGTTCATTCAGCTGCATCCTCTGGATTAATTCACTAGGCAGTCTTGGGCTTGGTTTAAGATTTAGTTAAGTCAATTACCCTCCTTAGCCACCACTGAAAATGAGGCACAGGAGCAGGCAAGTGGTTGCTTTCTTGCTGCCTCACCTTAAAAGCAGAGACAACTTAGTCTGCCATAACAAAGCATTCCCAATTCACAACTCCAACCCAACAATTAGGGATGGGCCATAAATGCCGGCCTTGCATCCATTGGCATATCCCATGAATGAATAATGAGAAAAAAAGATTTAGAAGCGTTATATAAATGCAAGTTCTTTCTGTAAACATTTTATTTTCCCATGCAATTCGGGGTAAATACCACAATAAACTTTTAAAATATTAATAAGAACATATGTCTTTACAGTAGGCAGCATTGGTCCATTGTCTAATCGGAAATCCTATTGGGTCCTCTGTAATTAAACAACAATGAAAAATCAAAAGCATTGAACACAACCATTTAAAATTCCTCATTTGAAGTCACTGCTATCTTGCTGTTTGAATGTTGAATTTGCATACTAAAGTGACTTAGTTTTGCTACATTAACAAATTACAGAACTAGAATTAACACTGCAGAAAGGTTATACTTCTAATCAGTAAGGTCATTATATGGGTTTGTAACAAAACTAAGCAGTTGGTTACACCCATTGTCATGAATCATCCAGTATACCTCATTTGCATATGGCCCTTGAAAATGGTTGGGAGCGTGCTTTTGATATTAACGCTTATGCCTTTAATTGTCTGCCCAATCATGTGACAGTTTTTGCTTGCCTCTCTGGAGGACATGGCATGGGTTAAATTCCGGATGCTAGGAGAAGCCAGATATATTATTGCGCCCAGCGTGGGACTCGAACTCACGACCCTGAAATTAAGTGTCTCATGCTCTACCGACTGAGCTAGCGGTTGGGAGCTATTCTAAAAACCTTAGTTTTTTTTCAGCTATTCAAAGACAGTTATGTAAATGCTCTGTTCTCTGTTCCATCCTGCCAATATCAAGATGATGGTGCCTTTTTCTGTGTAAATTCAAGTCTGCAGATTGCAGTAATTAGGGATAACTCTTAGACCTCTGCAAAGGGTTGTGGAATCAGATTCAAAAAAGAATTTGGATGCATACCTGAAAAAGAAGAAAAATGCAAGGCTTATGGGAAAGAGCAGGGGAGTGAGACTAATTAGTTAGCTCTTTCTGCCTAACAACTGCTGGATTCTCTTGGTCTGCCACGAAACTAAGAGTGTTGTTTACACCGTACATACCAGTTTGCAAGCAACATCTCCTGAGAGCAATACATGGCCAAGCGACCAAATATTGTGGCACCATGTCCACACTGGGTGCTAGAACAGTGAGCATGCATTTACAGAGGCCAAGTCCCCAGCCTGCCAGAGAAAATGTTATTGTACTGTTAGTAAAGAATCACTCCACTAGCTTTAAAAATTTAAAAATTGAGTTGGCAGTTATACTCCGGCCTGTGTAAGACTGCCTCCAGAAGTTGGCTTAACACCTCCAAACTATGGTTCAATTTGAATGATTACGAAGAAAAAGATTTGCATTTAAATAGCATTTTTCCCAATCTCAGGACATCTAAATCATTTTACATCTAACAGAAGTTCTTTTGAAGTGCAACAACCAACTTGCACGTGGCAAGGCTCTACAAACAGCAATTTAATAATGACTAGGTAATCTGTTTTAGGTGTGTTTGGTTGAATGTTAAATATTGACACTGAGGAGAATACCCTGCTCTTCTTCAAAGTGTCATGGCTTCTTTTATATCATCTGAAATAATAAATGGGCCCCAGTTCAGCATCGCATTCTAAAGATGGCACTTCTGACAGTGCAGCTTTCCCTCAGTCTGCACTGGACTGCTAGCCTAGATTTTGTGCTCAGGCCTATAGAGTGGGACTCAAACCTACATCCTTCTGACTCAGCAGCAAGAGTGCTGCCAACTGAGCCATCACTGACACTGACTACAGAGAAATTACAATGATAACTGTGAGATATAACTAGCATGTAATAGTATAAGCCTTTACCTTTGTGATTGGAGGGATGGTGCAGGAAAATAGGCGGAGGTTTACTGAAGAGTCCATTTTTCCCTTGTTATTTCTAAATGATCTTTATAAAATATAATGCAAAATTTTCCTGGAATTAGAAAAATGAAAACATCAAGCCAGAAAGTATGCTGTTCCTTAAACGTTAAATCCTACGTCCCAAAATATTGCATTTGGGTTAGGAGGGCAACAACTTCTTATCCATAGCATCTCTTGGCAGCAGAGCAGTTCAGCTTCCCTGATTGGTATTTGGATTATAGGTGATCAAGGAAAATAACTCACTCTCAGTAAGTCAATTCCTTTTAAAGCTGTGATTAGGATTCAAGGTCAAACTAAGCCTTATCTCTCCAGAATGAATTTAATTGGTGAAACATCTAAATTTGTAACTTTGCTGCTTTGTTGTTTATCTTTGTGAGAGGCTGGGAGGCTGATTGTCAGGCTCATATTGTTTATCAGATCAGAAAACACCATTATTTAGATTTCAGGCATTAGAATTGAGAGGTTTGTGCGAAATTTGCCAAACTGAGCCAGTATTTCACTGCGCTGTCAGATGTAATTTGTGCCTGAGGGTGTATTCAGCGCATTTTCAGTAGTCACTGCAAGTGTACCTTGTCTATTCAAAGGCTTGATTGTCTTTAATGGAATATAAAGTACCTTGTTTCCCTGTGTGACTTGCGTTCATGGATAAAGAAATTGTAGGTAAATATAATCCCCAATTACAATAACCTTTTCAGCGTGGATTAGAAAAATGCTGCCAAAATCCGGATGAGGATTAGCTGTAGATTAGATCCACGTCATTTTCATCATTAATTGTTGTGTTTTGGGATGGTATTACAAATGGAGAAAAATAAGTTATCCAATGTAATAGGTCTCTACAAATCCAACAAAAAAGACAATCTCTTGTAGAGAAAAAGAAAGAATTCACATTTTATGAAGAAGTTTTCAGGACCTCAGGATGTCCCACAGTGTTTCATGGCTAATTTAGTACTCTGGAATTGCAGTCACTGTTTTAATATAGGGAAAGGCCACAGCCAGTTTGGGCACAGCATGGTCCCATGAAAGGCAATGAAGTAAATAACCAGATAATCTGATGTTGATTGATGGATAAATATTAGCCAAGACACCAGGAAAACTCCCGTTCTTTTTCTCTAATAATATCATGAGGCCCAAGAGGGCAGTTGGGGCCTCAGTATTACATCTCATCCAAGAGATGGCACCTCTCTGTGCATCTGTATGCGAAATGTCAGCCTGGGAAGTGTGATTGCTGGAAATCAGAAATAAGAACTGGAACCATCATCCTAGAAAATGTCGCCAAAAAACTAACAACTGTCTTAATGTGGAAATAAAGTTGTTACGCTGCTTTTGCAATTTACATGGTATATTTCCAGAATACTCCTTCATTTGTAATGTAGAGAAAAAAAGGTATATATGAAAGTCTTAAAAGAAAACAAAAATTTTATTGGCAAAAGTTTGGTAGTCATTTCCAGGGAGGTGTTCTCCCTCTGAAATATTTTTAACTTTTAAATTAAAAATGAGATAATTTCTTCTCCTTTTCCCTATATTGTCATGAATTTACCTCCCGCTTCATTGGTATTTATTTACTCTTTCTCTTTTGTTGCCATCCACTTTCCATCATCGCAGCCCCCAATCACTTCCTCCACACGCATTCTCTTGCCATGCATTTGGCCCCTCTCCTGTTCTGTTCTTTCCTGTATTCTTGCCATGCCTACTGCCTTCCCTAAGCTAATTCCATGAAATTTTCCCCATCTGTGATACTTTTTCTCCCTTCCCCTTCTCTTAGCTTTCATTTCCTGCCTCCCTCCCTGTCTCTTAGCTCTCACTTCCTGCCTCACCCCAACCCCACACACACTTACCCGAATCTGGTACTAATGGAAACTAGTCCTGCTTATTTCGACACCATTCCTGTGTTTACTGCCCCTCTCTGCAGTCGACAGGATGATCCCATTCTCACAAAAAAATCCCACCAACAGAGATGGAAATCCAAGCCATTAGCAATGGGAATTTTAAAAAGATAAGAGGTAGAGTCTGTGTGTCCTATTAACCACCAAACTAGGTTGGAGAAGGCAGGGCAGAGGTTAGCCTGGTGTGTATTGCTTTGTGTCAGAGATGCTCGCATGCTGGCTGGGCTCTCCATATGCTGACTCTCACCATGAAATGCTGATAGTTGGCATGTGTGAAATACATGTTAGTCAGCATCTAAAAAAGAAAGACAGATCAAAGCCTTCAGAGATTCCAACTGAAGAAAAATCTGCATGAAAAATTATTTTTCTCTCTATAATGTAGAGTGCCTGTGCACACTGCTGAATTAGAATGAGAAGTTGAAGCTTTGTAATGGTACATAGGTAGTAATAGGACTAGAGTGGTACAAAGTATGTGCTGTTAATCAGGGCTTGGAAACATTACAGTCGGCTGCGGTTTATTATGTGCCCCCGTGGTGACAATCTTGAAAAGCTGCACATTATATTCCAGTTTAGGATTTAAATTTTTAATTTATTGAAGTATGTTGATTTTCTGGTACATTGCCAGCATCAGCTCCAAGGGATATTGTAGTCTGTTTCACATTAATGAAACCTTGACATTTTTTTAAATCTTGTGAGATTTTGTATTTTTTTTGTAATCTGCTTATAGCGCAGAACATTCCAAAGGTATGCCCGTTGCAGTACATCTTGCATTATGGACAAGATAGACAGATTTGGCTGCAATTCATTTTACATCTATTTAATTGCAGCATTGTTGTTGATGGCAGCCCTGACTTGATGTAAAATAAATGAGGTGGTGCCACTACAAGAATCACTGGCAGCAAATGCAAAGAGCTGGCAGCAGTATGACAAGCAGACTAAGCACCCTAGCCTATCTGTACAGGCCCATGGGGCAAACCCTGGCCAGAAATTGAAAATGATGATTAAGAGCTTTTGAACAAAAGCACACGAGCAGCCTTGGCAAATGTGTAGTTGGCTCTTTGTTACCATTGCTGTAAATCCACCACACAACAGAAATCGGGCAGATTCCTGAGCACCCGGCATAGTTCAGAACCTAGTTGAGGTATTTCTGCCATGTAAAATAGGACAGGCATTCCTGAAAAGGCTTCAGAGTTCATTTCAGATCAGTATCATGTCTCATACTCTTGGAATTTGTAATAAACCATAGACGATGCATATCATATGTATAGTACGAAAAGCTTTGTTCACTGTAATTGAATTTTGATTTTTTTTTCCTGATTTACAGGAAGCTGCAATGGCCAAACTGGCAGCATCTGAGGCTGCAACAAGTATAGCTCATAAAGTAAGTGCTGTAGTTGTTCATTAGCGAGTTTTGATTGAAACGTGCATTAGGCATTGCGTTGAAAGTGTTCCAGCATTAATGTGTTCATGGTGTGCGAATTTGCGACAGGAACTCTGCGCACAATGAATCTGATCAGGTTTCTGACACAGGTTCCTGATGATATTCACTTTGCATTGATATCCTGATTTTGGTCAGGAGCAGACCTGCAGTCAAGGTACTTAGCTAATAGGATGTGGGCTGCTGTTGTACATCTCTGAATGACGGGCTATAGAGCAGCACTGACAACAGGTTATCATCTGCCACTCTCTCGGCTGGGGAATAGACCGGACAACAGGGAAACCTTATAAAAGCCCTATTGTACATTTATTTTTAAATTTGAAGATAATTTAGTATGTGTTGCTGCTCTTGTGGACCATAGTATTAGGTTCCATAACTATATTATTCAAGGGCAGGGATATGGCAAGCCACTGGAAATGCTAGAATAGATCCCCAATTGTCCTGAGACTGCTCTATGACACCTGTATATCTTAGATAAAAGCAAAATACTGTGTATGCTGGAAATCTGAAATATAAACGGAAACTGCTGGAAAAACTCAGCAGGTCTGGCAGCATCTGTGGAGAGAGAAACAGAGTTAACGTTTCGAGTGAACACCTGCAATGTGTGGGTCTCCATTTAGAAACAGGCAACCAACAGATGTGTTGCAGCATAAGGTTTGTCAGTCACTGAGACTGAACAAAGGCAAAAAGGTTAGAATAGTATTAAACAAGTATTTTAGTTAGGAAAGGAGTAAAATTAAATTGTAAGAAAATAGGAGAACAGATGAAATGATGGATAGACGCAACTAAATGTTAATTGTTTTGCATTTAACATTGTGTTTTTTTTTAATGCTAACAGTTTACTTTTAATATTGCAGAAAGAAAATCATTTTTGACATTTGAGTAAATTTACCCAATAATTAGTGTTACAGTATGAGAGTTACAAACGAACAACTGAGAGGTCTAAACAGACGTGAATTTTTCAGGACCTAATGGTTTAAGGGATAAAAAAATGACAGCCAGAATTTTACATTCGGCATGCGGGCGCGCGCCTGACACGCCCGAGTGTAATATGACGCGCAATGTCATTGGGCGTGTGTCCCGACATCATCGCGCACTTGCGCGATATTTCGTTTGGCGGGCATATGCCAGAATCGGCTACGCGCCCGTCGATAATCAAAAGGCCTATTAAGGCCATTAACAAGTTCATTAAAATCAAATTTACAGTGCCCATCCAACCTTAAAGTTGGCGGGTAGGCGAAAAGGCCAAGTGGCCTTTACATTTTTTAGGAAACCACATCCACGAGCGGGATGAGGTTTCTTAAAGCAAATAAACATTAACTGAAAACTTTACTTTTGAATTAAAAATATGTCCCAGCTCATGTGACAGAGTCACATGAGGGGACATGTTTTTTTTTTACTTTTTACTGTCTTCATTGATTTTTTTAAACAGCGTTTCAATCTTCCTGAGGCAGCTCCGTGCCTCAGGGAGATTGAAGCGCTCTTTCACGCGCATGTGCGAACTGCGCGCCCGGCCCCCTCTCCCTCCACCCGCACAGGTAGCGCTCATCGCTGCCACTCACGATCCATGCAAGGTGGGCCTTAATTTGCTTGCCCGCTTCAAATCGCGGAGCGGACCTGATTGCGGGTGGCTGTGGGCTTCCCGCCTGCTCCTGCTGAGCCCACCCAACAAGGGAAAAATTCTGGCTGATGTAACTGTGAATATTATTGTGCTTTCCTAGTCACTCGTTAGAAACAATGGGGAACCTTTAACCCAAAATAGGCGGGTGTGGGTTAAAAATTCTGATTTACAGAATGGGAGTGCAACCCGCTCCAATGTGCCCATGACCAGGTTTAACAGAGATGCGTTTGGATGCTGGCGAGAAACTTGGAGATTTAATAATAAGATGCGAGCAGGTACTCACAGGTGCAAATAAAGTCCTTAGGAGTCAGTAATGAGGTACTTTTAACTTGGCTCCAAATTTAACTTGTGCAGCACAGATTTCCTGGGGCTCAGAAAACTGACCAGGGAAATGGAAGCAAGCTTGAGGAGCAGTTCGGGTGGGTTTTTAAATTTGTCAGTGTCCCATCTGAATAAAAGCTCAATTATTACAACAGGTGTCTCAGTTTCTTCTTGCAAATGTTTAGCAGTGACTGCTAGAGCGCATACAGTTTTTTTCAACTTCAAGGGATTTCAGGTTGACAAGATCAAGGTGGAAGGCCTCTTGGATGTGTTTGACTGCACATCAGAATAGGAAGACCATCTCTACTCAGAGCAGCGAGGACATGCTGTGGTTAGATTAGCATGTGCACAAAGGAGGGAGGTGCATAGGAGAGGTGATAAGGTAGCAGGAGATACTATACATGTCTCAGGGTTTATGGACAGAGGCTTAGCTTCCTTGACCCCTCAGAAGTGCTGTGCTTCTGTAGGGTGAGGTTGTCACGTCAGGTGATATAGACACCTGTAGCTTCCTTAAAGAAGAGCTGCTCCTTGCTGAACCAGCCATTACAAGTGGCTATGAAAATGCTCACTGCTGTTAACTTTGTTGCCTATGAATCCTTCCAGAGCACAACTCAAGCCATTTGCAGGATCTCCCAGTCAGCCGCATTGTAAATACATACGCCTGATTACAGATGCCTTATTTGCCAGGGCCAACAATTATGTAAATTTCCTGTGATGACAGAAGCTGGAATGAGTGGGCACAGCTTTGCCTCTCTGACTGGATTCCCCTAGGCACAGGCTGCCACTGCCTGAACACCCGTGACAAACTGAGCACCAGGAGTGTTTATATACCACAAGGGATATCCATGCATCAACGTGCAGCTGTTGTCCAAACACAAGAAGAGGTTCATGAAGGTTTGTGTCAGATTCTCTGGGAGCTGTCATGATGTCTTTATGCTGCAATAGCCCAACATCCCAGACCTTTTCCTTTCAGAAAAGACTTAATGGCTGGCTTGTAGGAGGCAAGAGCCACTTCAAACTTGACTCATGACACCTGTGAGGAACCTAACCAATGATGTGCTAGAGTGTTACAATGAGAGCCATGTGACCACCAGGTGTTTCATTGAGCAAGCCACTGGAATGTTAAAGATGTGCATCAAGTGCCAAGATAGGTCTGGAAATGTGATTCTATCCTCACCAGCCAGGGTGTCCAGAATGATAGTGGTGTTCTGCACCCTGTATAACATTGCACAACTGAAAGGATTGTAGGTGGAAGTAGACAAAAAGGCACATCACTCAACTTCGGATGCAGAAAACATAGAGGAGGAAGATGGAGCAAGTGTTGCGAGACCAGCTGCTTACACTGCTGTCAGGGATGGCCTAATATCACAAAAGTTCACCTCGTATGAAACATAAGCAACCCTGAGATCTGCTTCCACCACGAGCACCGCCCTCCACACCCATCCTTTGCACTAAATGGTCTTTCAACCACTCATCTATCCATTTTATAACTGTCCAATGGACTCCTATTGACATTCATTATGAGACATGAAAGGGTGAGTTGACAGTCTCAATAATGCAATAAAGGCCGAGATGTGAAAGTGGTGCTAATTGATCATTTTTATGTGCCATTATAAAAAAACAACAAAATGCAATATAACATTTTGTGAAACACCCATGTGCATACCTAAGGTGAATTACAATTTCTTTAATTTATGCCTCTTACTCCTTCTATGTGATATCCTGTGTGATTTCAGCAGAGGTAGAGGCAGGCTGCTCAGATCCATGCACTAATTGCTGAAATGCTTTTAGTCTACGCTCTGATTTTAGGAGCACTGAGGGCCCTGCCAAAGACTGCTGCACCTCCATCTGTCCAGAAGCAGGACTCAGCCATCGGGAGGTGAGGCAGCATGCTGGTACTGGCTGATGGGGAAAGAATGGGTTAGAAGCGGGAGTGCTTTGAGTGGAGTTCTCATTTCCGTGCCCCCTTTCACTATTATCCCTCACCAGGGCCATTCCTACCACTCTGCTGCAGACCATGGACAGGGTATCTGTCACCCTGTTTAAGGCAGCAGACATCTCCCGTACCGCAATGGTTATGGCTAATGTGGATCCAATTGAGAGCCATGCTTGAAGCTCCATGGTGGACATTATCATAAGGCCCTGTGTCACAAACCTGCTAGTGATTGAGATGGACCCCTCTATCCTCTCACTGGCACACCTATCAGTACCTTGCTAAGTTACTGATGCACCTCCAGCTTCTCCTTCTCTATGATAGCCCCCAAGGCTCAGCATCTGTATCCAGCTGAACAGATGGGAGAGGATTGTTCCCCCTCAACACAGACTCTCTACAACAGTGTCTACCACCAGTGCCTGCTTGTGTCACATGTGAGTTATGAATCACCAGATGAAAACCCAACTAATAGTTGAAGTGTACCCACCATAGTGCGAATATCTGCAGGGCTGTACATCCTATGATGGTGAACCCTCAGAAGGAATGAAGTCCTCTGAGGAATCGTTGATCTCTTGCGACACTTCATGTAAGTGTGATGGTCTGAGGACAAAAGAAAGCAATATGATTTAGTCACAGCGATATTGACAATCTTAATAAACAACATACTCGATCTTCTCATCAGTCATCGATGAAATCAGCAGATGTGTGTCCCAGATATTGGTAATTCTGTCACCAGCTATAAGGGAGCTCCCTGTCTCTCCGTCTCTGATTAAGAGGGATTCACATATGTCACTTATCTCCAGGTCATCCTCCTCTGAATCAGTAAGCTGGACTACTTGCACTGGGCCACTTCCAGTCCCGTCCGTCTCCCGTATGCTTAGTGTTCTCCTCTCCTACAAGGAGTGAGAGAACTCAGTGTTCACAGGTCTTGTGAATGAGTGAAAGTGAGGTATTCACCCAAAGGATTCAGTGCATTTGATTACTATGAGACAAGCATCATATTGCATAAAGGTTGGGGTGATTGTCGAGTGTGGATGGATAAATGAGGAGGTGATAAAGTGCATAGAAAGTGAAGGCTGCATGCTGTTGAAATTTCAGAGAGTGGGATGAGTGATGTGATGGAGAACTATTAGCAAGACAGAGTGAAAGAGAATGGGGTGCTTAAAGCATGGGACATAGGTGAATCAGCAAGGTGCTCCCTTTTCCTGACCTGGTTAGGTCATTAAACTGCTCCCTACATTGCATCCAAGACCTGGGTACAATGCTCCTGCTACTCAGCCCCTCAGCTACCTCTAACCACACCTTCTTGGTGAAAGTAGCAAGTTTCTTCCTCCCATTGTTGGGGAAAATTCTTCCTCCTCCTGACTCTACCTAGTAGTAATACTAGTGAGCTGTCATTGTCTCTGGGTACTGTACTTGCTCTCTGTTAACCATCCATCCTGAACACCTCCAATTTCCACTTGTGGACTCTCCCTTTAAATAGAACTAAGATCATATTGCACAGATCCAAATCTTCCTGTTGCGCACCCTGGAGACTTGAAACCTGGAAGTCTAAATTTATTGGTACAATTGAGCTGAGGTTGCAGATTCTGATTGACTTAGTTGACTTTCGGATTTTCCCTACACATTTCTACCCCCACCCCACTCAGAAGCCATCTTTGTATTAACCTTGGGGCCAATATTATTGAATAGAAGTATATGAAAAATGTGCTTTTGTTCAAGACATGAGACAGTCCATTTTTTGAAGCACAGAAAAGCAAACTAGAAGTATCATGTTGAGTTAATGGATGCACCAGGCTAGCTGGAGTCACCTAATGTAAGGGGATAGAATCTGTTAGTGCCTGTAATTTATTTAAACCATCTCTGGCTCTGGAACAAATTGTGTGTTTGAAGCAAAGTCATTTATATCAGAGTAATAAAGAAATCTGGATTTTGAATTGTATAAAAGTGACAGCAGGATCATTCATTGTGGGGGAAATTCAGTTTGGCTGCTCACCTTAACAAAATCTGAAAGATAAAAAGGAAACCTTTAGAAAGATTTAACAATTGAAATGAAATGCAATTGCCAGAACAGCCAATTTATTACACATGAAAGATGAGCTCTCTATCTAGATAGATACTTGGAATGAATGTATCCCTGCTTTCTGATATGTCGTATCTGAAATTTCTTTTGTAAAAGCTAATTCTCATCATTTAATTGCAATCATTCAGATGCATTCACTTGGACGGCTTATTCTGTCCTTGTACTAGTTATATAGATAGCTGAGAAATTGCACCTTATAATGTGAGTAAATGTAAGATAATACCTATATATAATATAGATAATAAATATAAGATAATACCTATTATAGGAAAAGGTAACAGTAAAAATGTGAAAATGCTGCATGTACTCAGTAGGTCAGGCAACATCTGCAGGGAGAGTTAACACTTCATCATGACCTTTCATCAGATTTCCAGCATCTGCACCATTCTGCTTTTGTAACAGTGGAAATATTTTTGACATGAGAATTATTTTGTGACAGGCCAGTGAAATTTGGACCTGTTAGGTCGAATAGCCTGAGACTGGAGTGACTGAGGCCTCATTCAGGTGTGTGGAACTGGAGGAGTTTAGACATATTTGCAGTTTCTTGCTTTCCCCTGAGAACCTAGAAATGATGCTGCAGTTAAGGTCTTGGGATTGCTGTGCTAAGACCCTGGCTGACAGCATCTGCGAAATGTAGTGGAGATGTGAAAGGTATGGACTTTCAGTACCAGCTCATAGCAAGTGTTATAACAGATGAGTCAGTCTCTCTGGGGATACACTGCATGTGCATATTCTGGGTGTATTTTTTTAATTCATTCATGGGACATGGGCATCGCTAGCTAGGCCAGCATTTATTGCCCATCCCTAATTGCCCTTGGGAGGGTGGTGGTGAACTGCCTTCTTGAACCGCTGCAGTTCATGTAGTGTAAGTACACCTACAATGCTGTTAGGGAGGGAGTTCCAGGATTTTGACCCAGCCATAGTGAAAGAACAGCAATATATTTCCAAGTCAGGATGGTAGGTGGCTTGGAGGGGAAATTGCAGGTGGTGGTTTTTCCATGTGTCTGCTGCCCTTATCCTTCTAGATGGTAGTGGCTGTGGGTTTGGAAGGTGCTGTCTAAGGAGCCTTGGTGAGTTCCTGCATGCATCCTGTAAATGGGACACACTGCTGCCAATGTGCATCAGTGGTGGAAGGAGTGAACGATTGTAGATGGGATGCCAATCAAGTGGGCTGCTTTGTCCTGAATGGTGTCAAGCTTCCTGAGCGTTGTTGGAGCTGCACCCATCCAGGGAAGTGGAGAGCATTCCATCACACTCCTGACTTGTGCCATGCAGATGGTGGACAGGCTTTGGGGAGTCAGGAGGTGCGTTACTTGCCACAGGATTTCTAGCCTCTAACCTGCTCCTGTAGCCACAGTATTTACATGGCTAGTCCAGTTCAGTTTCTGGTCAATGGAAATCCCCCAGAATGTTGATAGTGGAGGATTCTGCATTGGTAATGCCATTGAATGCCAAGGGGCGATGGTTAGGTTCTTCTCTTGTTGGAGATGGTTATTGCCTGCCACTTGTGTGACGTGAATGATACTTGTTACTTGTCAGCCCAAGCCTGGATATTGTTCAGGTCTTGCTGCATTTGGACATGACTCCTCAGATACTGAAGCGGTCGGTTAATGTGCAATCATCAGCGAACATTCCTACTTCTGACTTTATGATGGAAGGAAGGTCATTGATGAAGCAGCTGAAGATGGTTGGGCCTAGGACACTACCTGAGGAACTCCTGCAGTAATGTCCTGGAACTGAGATGATTAACCTCCAACAACCACAACCATCTTCCTTTGTGCTAGGTATGACTCCAACCAGTGGAGAGTTTCCCCCCTGATTCCCATTGACTCCAGTTTTGCTACGGCTTCTTGATGCCACACTCGGTCAAATGCTGTCTTGATGTCAAGGGCAGTCACTCTCACCTCACCTTCCCCAGCTTCCCATGTAGCTGTCCCAGATGGTAGTACAGGAGGCCACACACAGCCCTATAGGACTGACAATCCCTGGCTGCACAAGATATTGTGCCATTAATAAGTCACAAACAATGCATTCTCTCTCCCAACCTGCAGTGGCAAAGTGCAGCCCTCTCCATGATCAACATATGGAACTAGTAATGCAAAGACTCCTGCTGGAGCTCTGGAAGCACCACGCAGCCTGGGGTCCTTTCTTGATAACCTAATCAATCCCAACCTCCCTTCACCCTCCCCTGCCTAACAACAAACTGCCCCACATGGAAAGTAGAATAGGTCACCTTGGAAGCTATCAAGCATTTAGATCTATTAGATTGGGCTGTTAAAGAGCTGTGATTGAAAGCAAACACTCATTGCTATGAGACCCGCTATGGAGGCAGGACCCTTGTAATTTCTCTGATGCAGCTGAACTTGAAGGATGTCACTAAATTGCATAGGAATATAGGAACATAGGACTTAGGAGCAGGAGCAGGCCATTTGGCCCTTCAAGCCCGCTCCACCATTCAATAAGATCTGACTGATCTGATTGTGGTCTTAACTCCACTTTCCTGTCTACCCCCCCCCCCCCCCCTATAACCCTTGACTCCTGTGTCTGTCAAAAATCTATTTCACTCAGCCTTGAATAAATTCAATGACCCAGCCTCCACTGCTTTCTGGAGAAGAGAATTCCACAGACGAACGACCTTCTGACAGAAAAAAGTTTCTCCTCATTTCCGTCTTAAAAGGGAGACCTCTTATTTTTAAACTGTGTCCCCTAGTTCTAGTCCCTCCCACAAGAGGAAACACCTTCCCGGTATCCACCCTATCAAGTCCCCTCGGGATATTATATTTTCAATAAGATCACCTCACACTCTTCTAAACTCCAATGGGTATAGGCCCAACCTGTTTGACCTCTCTTCATAATATAAGCCCTTCATCTCAGGAATGAGTTGAGTGAACCTTCTCTGAACTGCTATTTATGTGCTTTTTCAAACAAGGAGACCAAACCTGTACACAGTACTCCAGATGTGGTCTCACCAATGCCCTGCACAGTTACAGTAAAACTTCCCCACTTTAATATCTCATTCCCCTTGCAATAAATGACAACATTCCATTTGCCTTCCTAGTCAATCTCTGGGCAGAATTTTCTGTGCCTGTTGGCAGCGGACGTGATAGTTGGCGGACGCAGACAATATGGCGCGATCTGGTTAACGATGGCGGGAAGGCAGGTTGCGATCGTTCACTCAGCCTGCCGACTGCGGGCCGCATTTCCCGCTAACGGTCAGCGGGAAGCTCATTGTAATACATCAGCATCTCATTAAAAGGCTCTTGTACACCCGCCGGATTGTCCGTCCAAGTTATCGGGAAAGCACGTCGACTGGCTTCGCAACAGCACACAGGCAACATGCACTTGGTGGCCTTCACTTTGGGGGAACTGAGGTGAACATCATCGTTTTCCACAGCTCACCAGGGTCGCCTGTTGCTTTTCAGGCTTCAGAGGCGCCAGGGGGCCTGGGTGAAGCACCGCCCTGCCTCAGAGGCGACTGTTTTTGGGGTTGGGGGTGGAGTCGGGGGGCGGTGTCCCAGGGCAACTGCTGGCTGGCCCCGGAGGCGACTGTACTCGGGGTGGGGGTGTCCAGGGGCAACTGCTGCCCTGACGTTGAATCTCGCGCACAAGCAATCAAGGTGGGGGGCTGGGTAGGCAAGGGAAGTGGCCATGCAGTCGAGTCACCTGTATAAACTAACCATCGCTCTGCAACTGAGACAGTTCAGGCGCAGCCACAGTGATACGATTGGGGTCGGACTCCTACCCTGCCCATCCACGCAAGCAGTGCAAAGGCACCAATGTGCCACCAAGCCCTCCAGACCTCATCCTTCATCACCCCAGCACAGACTTGTGACCACTTTACTGGACCGCACAGCAGTTGGACTGCACAAGTTGTACTATCTCCTTGCCAAAGCTGGCTATGTAGCAGTCACTGCTGGAGCATTCACAGCCCCTTGCAATCTCAGCATCCCAGTTTGGACCAGTGTCCCCCATGTCACAGATTAACAGGGCAGCCAAACAGCACACTCATCTCTGGCTATCCGAGGGGTGGCCAGCACTTTCCGGGAAGCGTTAAGGGGCGGTCACACAGGGCCAGGAAAGGATGCTAAGTACACCCATGCTAACCACGTTTCTCTCTCTCTCTCTCTTTCATGCTGCAGGAAGACCATGTCAGGATCATGGATCCTGGTGATCCAGCTGTATGCCTGATGACTTACAGAGACTATAGAAGACGGAGGAGAGAGTGACTGAGGCACCTGGCCATGCAAAGGCAGGAGCAGCAACCTCGGGAAGAAGGGGCTGCTGGGGCTCCCGCACACACTGCCCAGCAGTGACAGCGAGCCGTGGCTGGTCAGCGACCAGCAACACCCAGGGTCTATAGACACCGCCTGTCATTCCTGCAGATGACCAGGAACCAGTGTCGCCAAAGACTGCGCATGTCTAGGGACCTGGTGGCTCACATCTGCCACTTACTGCAGTACTTGGCGCCAAGGGGACATGGAGGGCATCCGCTGCCAGTGGCTGTGAAAGTGACTGCGGTGCTCAATTTCTATGCCAGTGGCTCCTTTCAGGGCTCCACAGGTGACCTCTGTGGGATCCCACAATTCGCCATCCACAAATACATCAATGAGGTACATCCATCTTCTCCATGGCACACACCTTTGTGCATTTCGCCCGGGACCAGGACAGCCAGGATGCAAGGGCCATTGGATTCGCCCTGATCTCGGGATTCCCACAGGTGCAGGGTGCGATTGACTGCACCCATGTGGTGCTCAGGTCTCCATCGCTACACATGGTGGACTACATCAACCACAAGGGCTTCCATTCACTGCATATGCAGCTGATATGCGACCACCAGAAGCACATCCTGCAGGTGTGCGCACAGTTTCCAGGGAGTGTGCACGATGCCTACATCCTTTGTCGCTCGCAGATCCCTACAGTCTTCCAGGGTCCACAGAGGCTGTAGGGCTGGCTCCTCAGGGTCAAGGGGCCGTGGCTGATGACACCCTTGCGGTGGCCTCAGACTGCAGCAGAGCGACACTATAGTGAAGCTTATGCTGCAGCTCGCAACTTGGTGGAGCATACCATCGAGATGCTGAAGATGTGGTTCCGGTGCCTGGACCGTTTTGGCAGCGCCCTGGAATATAGTCCACAGAGGGTGTCATGCATCGTCATCGTCTGCTGCGCCCTTTACAACCTGGCGCTGCAACGGGGAGAGGAGCTGGCTGAGGAGGAGCTGGAGGTCTCCTCAGATGAGGAGGGTGGCAGTGGGAATGAGGGTGAGGGAGTCCTCGGTGGTGGCAATGTCAGAGATGAGGCTCTCACACTGGCTAGACGGGGCAGGCGCACTCGGGAGGCCCTCAAAGCTGCCAGATTTGTGGAGGATGATGACGACCATGCAGTGAGGTGTCCCATAGATCCCCACATCGCAGTTGTGAATGTTTGACTCCAGTCTGGCTTATGGCAATGCCAAAGCCTCTGTGAGAATGCTCCTGTCATAGAGACGCAGTGGAGGACCTAATAGTCGCTCGATCACAGGAGCATGATGACAACATGCAGTGAAGACACTCCATGAATCTTCACATAGCCTCTGTGAATGTCTGACTCCTGTCTGGCCGAGGACAGCTTGCTTGTGCTCCATGATCAGGGCCAACTCAGAGAGTTGCTGCCATGAAACTTTAGATGCATCCGATGCTGTGTCCACCTTCACCACCTGAGCCCTTCAGTAGCTGGTGCACAGCATCAATGGTCGCAGACGATGGTGCGATGGGGGCCAGCCCCACCTTAAATGTCCCGAGACCGTACAGAGAATGCGAGAACTATGTGACACCTGCTCACTACATTCTGGCAGCAATGACCAGCACCACCGAGGTGCAGGCATCAGTGATGTTTCCAGGGAGTGTGAGGCTGGACCATCACTGTGGTCTGAAGGCTGCATGTAACACAGGGAAGAGGCCCTGGACTGAGACACCTGCCTTTTATCTTGTGTAGAAAGGTTTCACATCCAAATGACAAGAACACTGCTCATCAGAACAAGGAGCCACAGGCAGGGAGACATTCTTGGGAGTTTATTGAAAATAATGAACAGTTTGTACAAGTGACCAACACCCATGCCCAGTCTGTGCAACTACTTTTCCTTAACTGCCCTAACCCTGCCGCTACATCTTGGTGCTCCCCGGACATCCACAGCAGAGTTGGAGGCAGCCTGCTGACTGTGACGCCCTGTCTGTGATGACTTGGGTGGGCGTCTTCTGGAGGGCCAGACTTGGGGGGCCCCAGCCTGCTTTCAGGGTCCTGCTGTGTGGCAGTGGCACCCTCCTTGGCCTGTGAAGCTGAAGCTGCGGAGGTCACAAGAAGAGTGGATTCAGATGGACCAGACAGTCCCTGAATCACCTGGGTGGATGGCCCTGGGGTGTGCACATGCCCCATGGGTGCCCAAGGGCCCCTGACTGACTCCATGAGCGGAAGGGGTAGCTGAAGTGAGATCGAGCTGCCCAGCAACCTTCTAGCTTACACACTGTTGGAGGCCTCAAGCGCAGCAGTGCAGGAGCGATGTCCTGGACCAAGGTCTCCATGGCGGCCGCCATCCTGCCAGTGTTGACCTTGGTGAGTTGTAATGCAGGCACTATCACCTCAGCCTGAAGATGGATGAACTCCTCAACTGTGTCTTGCAATCTGAGGAGTGCAGCGGACATCCCTTCCAGATGTTCCTGAGCTTGTCTTTGCAGCTCCAGCAACTGTGACATGACTGAACCCAGAGGCTCGTCATCTGACTCGGACTCAACAGGTTCCTGGCCTTCAGCAGCGCTCTGAAAGACAGGGACCTGAGAAATCCCTGCCTCCGCTTGCTGTGAATGATCCCGTGTCTATCCTAGAGCTAGATCCCACCGAGGTGTGTTTCTCTGCGCTAGCGGAGGGTGTGGGTGAGCGTTGTGACAGAACTTCGAGGAGGGTGCCTTCAGATTCCCCTTCAGTGGTTTCTTTGGGGCTTGATTGGAGGCCCTGGACTCTGTCAGCTGTTTGGCAGATGTGTCTGTAAAAGCAAGGGGAGATAACTAGTGCATGGCAGTGGCCTGTGAAAGAGACACATCACTCACAGCATGGTTGTCTGATGGATGTTGTACTGCTGGATCCTCACTCAGTAGAGCTGTGCCGACCTCACTGTCAGCGCAGGACTGGTCCAGATCCTCGCTAGCCAGCTGGATGGCTCTGTTTTCAAAGTCTGTGAGGACCTTGGTTTCAGGCTTTCCGCCACCGATTTGAGACCTCTCTCTCTTGTTGTGTGCCAGCTTGTCCTGCATGAATAGAAATGGAGATAGTGTAAGCAGGACGCCTGCTGGGCCAGATGACAGATGTGCCTGGCCTGTGCGGGTAGTGAGTGATCCCATGTTCGGGCTGAGAACGATGTCAGTGAATGTGAGAGAGTGAATGGTGATGTCCCTTGAACTGGCAGCGAGTGAGGGCCCTGCGGATGTGTGCTGGGTTTGTGAGTATGTAAGTTGAGAGTGATGAAAAGAGTGACTTACCCTGGTGGAAAGGAGGAGATCATTCATCCTCTTGCAGCACTGGGTGGCTGTCTTCTTCTGAAGGGCGTTGACGCTGACCACCGCTGCCACCGCTTCCCAAGCCGAATTGGTCACATTGCTGTCCATCCTGCGGCCAGAGCCAGGGTTCAGCACATCCCGGCGGACCTCCACAGCACCCAGCAGTCGCACGAGGGACCCGTCATTAAACCAGGGACTGCAGTATTTTTTCCTTAACAAAAACAGAAATACCTGGAAAAACTCAGCAGGTCTGGCAGCATCGGCGGAGAAGAGCAAGGTTGACATTTCGAGTCCTCATGACCCTTCAGCAGAACTAAGTAGAAATAGGAAAGGGGTGAAATATAAGCTGGTTTAACGGGGGTCGGGGGGGGGGGAAATGAAGTGGGGGGGTGGTTGTTGGGACAAGCAAGCAGTGATAGGAGGAGATAACCAAAAGATGACACAGAAAAAAGAACAAAGAGGTGTTGAAGGTGGTGATATTATCTAAAAGAATGTGCTAATTAAGAGAGGAGAGCAGGACAAGCAAGGTAGCTCTAGTGGGGGTGGGGTGAAATAAACCATGGGTGGAATACATTTAAAAATAATGGAAATAGGTGGGAAAAGAAAAATCTATATAAATTATTGGAAAAAACAAAAGGGAGGAGGAAGAAACGGAAAGGGGGTGGGGATGGAGGAGGGAGTTCAAGATCTAAAGTTGTTGAACTCAATATTCAGTCCGGAAGGCTGTAAAGTGCCTAGTCGGAAGATGAGGTGCTGTTCTTCCAGTTTGCATTGAGCTTCACTGGAACAATGCAGCAAGCCAAGGACAGACATGTGGGCAAGAGAGCAGGGTGGAATGTTAAAATAGCAAGCGACAGGGAGGTCTGGGTCATGCTTGCGGACAGACCGCAGGTGTTCTGCAAAGCGGTCACCCAGTCTGCGTTTGGTCTCTCCAATGTAGAGGAAACCGCATTGGGAGCAATGAATGCAGTAGACTAAGTTAGGGGAAATGCAAGTGAAATGCTGCTTCACTTGAAAGGAGTGTTTAGGCCCTTGGACGGTGAGGAGAGAGGAAGTGAGGGGCAGGTGTTGCATATTTTGCGTTTGCATGGGGAGGTGCCATAGGTGGGGGTTGAGGAGTAGGGGGTAATGGAGGAGTGGACCAGGGTGTCACGGAGGGAATGATCCCTACGGAATGCAGCCAGTAGGGGTGAATTTTTTCCTTTGCTGGTCATGTCTCCTGGGCAGCAGTAGACTGGTAGCGATGAATGGTGTGCTGGCTGCTGCCTTTTAAACATGGCGGTCAGTGTGGTGCAATGGTCGGGTGATGGTGGAGGGCGAATGAGAGCCCGCCCGCTATGGAAATGCCATGTTTCCTGGGAATGCATAAATAACGAAGCGGGTTTGGGACAATACGACATGAAAACTGCCATCATGGCCAGCGGGTAGAACATCATTTTACCTGCCTACTACTGCACTGAGTGCAAATCTGGGAAAAATCCGCCCTCTGTATATACGTCCGTATCCCTCTCTGTATCCCTCTGTACCACCGAGTTCTGCAATCTCTCTCCATTTAAACAGTGTACTGCTTTTCTGTTCTTCCTGCCAAAATTATACTCCCACGCTATAGTCGATCTGCCAGTTATTTGCCCACTCACTTAACCTATCTACATCCCTTTGTAGATTCTTTACCTTCTCTTGACAACTTACTTTCCTACCTATCTTGGTGTTATTGGCAAATTTAGCTACCATAGATTCAGTTCCCTCATTCAAGTCATTGATTATAGATTGTAAATAGTTGAGGCTGCAACATTGACCCCTGTAGCACTCCACTAGTTACACCTTACCAACTGAAGAATGACCTATTTATCCCTACTCTCTGCTTCCTGTTAACTAACCAATCCTTTATTCATCCTAATATGTTACCCCCTAGACCATAAGCTCTTATTTTGTGTAGCAACCTTTGATGTGGCACCTTATCAAATGCCTTTTGGAAATCCAAGCAAACCACATCTTTATTCCCCTTTATCCACGTTACTTGTTACTTCCTCAAAGAACTTTAATAAGTTAGTTAAACATGATTGCCCTTTCACAAAACCATGTCGACTCTGCCTGATTCCATTATGATTTTTTAAGCATCCTGCTATAACCTCCACAAGAATGGATTCTAGCAATTTCCCAATGGCAGACATTAGGCTCACTGGCCTATAGTTTCTTTCTTTCTGCCTTCTAAGGAACTTTGGAAGATTATAACCAATGCCTCTACTATCTCTGCAGCCGCTTCTTTCAAGACCCTAGGATTCAGATCACCTGGTCCTGGGGACTTATCAACCTTTAGGTCAGCATATTTTCCCAGGCAATGGTGATTGCTTTAAGTTCCTCCCTGCCTTACAGCTCATGATTTTCAAGTATATTTGGGAAGTTTCAAAAGTCTTTTACAGTGAAGACACACACAAAATACCTGTTCAACACTTCTGAAACTTCCTTGTTTTCCATTATTAATTCCCCAGACTCACTCCCTAGAAGACCAACACTCATTTTTGTTATTCTTATTTTTAAATACTTGTAGAAACTCTTACTATCTGTTTTTATATTTCTAGCTAGTTTTCTCCCATACTTAATTTCTCCCTCCTTATTACTTTTTTTTACTCTTCTTAAAATCTGTCCAATCTGCTGATCTACCAATAACCTTCGCAGAATCGTACACTGTTTCTTTCAATTTGATACTATCCTTAACTTCCTTTTATAGCCACGGATGACACATCCTTCTCAAAGGGCCTTTCTTTCTCACTGGGATAAATCTTTGCTGAGAGTTATTAAATATCTCCTTAAATGTCTGCCACTGCACCTCTACAATTCTATCTTTTAATCTAGTTTACCAGTTCAGTCTAGCCAACTCTGCCTTCATATCCTTATGATTACCTATATTTAGGTTAAAACACAAGTTTTTGACCCACACTTATCACCTTCAATCTGAACGTGAAATTCTATCATGCTATCATGTTATGTCTGCTGTCGCTAGAGGCTCCTGTACATTGAGATTATTCATTTGTCCTGTCCCATTGCACATTTCCAGGGGGAGAATTTTCTCCCCATTGGGGGGGCTGAGCAGGAGCGGGCACGCAGCCGATCACTGCCCGCAATCGGCTGCATGCCAATTAAGGCCAGCCCACCGTGATGCGCACCCGGAAGCACTGAGTACTCCCTGTGCAGGTGGGTGGAGGAGGCTGAGTCTGGGCCTGCGCCCTTTCATCTTTCAGGATGTGCGCGAAAGAGCACAGAAATCTCCCTGAGGTACGGAGCTGCCTCGGAGATTAGTTTGATTTTGAAAAATTTTAATTAAAAAAAAAAATTTTTTTAAGACATCCTGTCATGTGACAGTGTCACACAAGCTGGGACATGCCTATGATTTTTATTTAAAATTTTTATTAAAGTTTAAAAACCTTCATGAAACCTCATGCCGCCTGTGGATGAAGTTTCACGATAAGTGCGAAGGCCGCCTGGGGTCTTCACCTGCCCGCCAACCTTAAGGTTGGACGAGCAGCTCTGTTAATTATTTTAATTGATATTTAAATGGCCTTAATAGGCCTATGACAGTTCAGCGTTGGCTGCGCGCCTGCCGAACTGAAAATCGGAATGACGCACGCCTGATGTCACCACGCGTCATTTTACGCGTCGGCGAATGGGGCCCGCCCCCCTACACCGACCCGAAGATTCTGGTCCAGGTCTAGAATCGCCTGCTTCCTGGTTGGCTCTAAAACGTACTGCTCTAAGAAATTGTCCCAAATATACTGGATGAACTCATCTCCCAAGCTGCCTTTGCTGATCTCATTTGCGTAATCTATGTGATGATTATAGTCAGCCAGACATTCTAAAGCATGTGGTTCCCAGTGTGTGCCTAACTTTACCAACAGCCTCAATCTGCCATTTTATTCTCCTGTGAGAACCCTGTAACAAAACTATATACAACTGTACAAAATGCATGTTATATTTTTTTCACAAGGCTAACCAGTTCCTATGTACTGTGTTGCCAGTTGGTTACTTGAGCCTGACCTCTGTCTCCTTGTATGTTTAGGCCATGCAGATTCTAGGAGGTATGGGTTATGTAACGGACATGGCAGCAGAGAGACACTATCGTGATGCCCGCATAACTGAGATCTACGAAGGAACCAGCGAAATCCAGAGACTGGTCATAGCCAGTCAATTGCTAAAAGGATACAAAGGTTAAGAGCGTCTTTGGGAACAATCAGTTGGTAATGCTGAAATTGCCTAATGCAACGAGTGTTGATAAACAGAAACTGGAATTCCAATCCAATGCTGTTAATCTATGATATAATTTTAATACCTCAAATGTGGAAAGGTTTATGCAAAATGGATATAAATTTGTCAGAATATGAAGCAAGCTGAATTAATATGTTACAACATCGGAAGAAAAGTCGAAAGCACTGATCACATTTAAAACCAGAAAGAAACTGAATGATTTACCATTTGAAATTGTCAAAGGCCTTAAATCCAGCACAGAAGATGCTCAATAATAATAATGCTCCTCAACAGTCCATTTTCCTTGCCTTGTTCTTCTTCAGGTGCCCTGTTGTACAACGTCGGTGATCATGGTCACCAGCTTTCTGGTCCTTAATAGCAGCCAAGGTCTTGGTGTTGCTCTCAAATCTTATACCTGTTCTTCATAAACTGTGTATTTCTTCCTTTGTCTCCCTCTTGCTCTACTATCCTCAATTTTATTGGCCACTATCAAATGTACTAGTTTCTTCCTCCTAAGTACGTAACAAAAGAATTGTAATTGTTTCTGGTGATCATCTACAGAAGTGTTTATTGTGTGCCTGCTTTCCTCAAAAATTCCTCACTAGTTGTGTGTGTTGTTCAATTCACCCTCATCATACGTCTCAGAAGCCACACCTCTCTTGCCTTTAGTTTATCCTCCATTTTCTTGCTTATATTCCAACTTTTGCACCCATATACATTGACCAGATGCTACATTTTAGAAATCTCATTCTGCTTTCCATAGAGATGTTCTTATTTCTAAAGAGTCTGGCATTTTTGTGAAGGTTGGTTTTGCAAGTGTCAGCTGCTTCCTGATGTCTTGATTACTTTCACTGTAAAGATTGAAAAGACCTGGAGACAGAACAAACCCTACCATGTAAGCTGATGTAATTGGGAACTTTGCTCTGCTACTTTTGTTTACTGCAGCCCTGACAGCCATTGTAGTACAAATTATATCCGAGCAAAAGGAACCATAGGGAGGGAGAAGATTTCCTCTATCCACTAGATTTAAAAACTTATTTAAAAAGGAAACACACAGGAGTTCACTACATCCAGTGCACAGAGGCTACCTTCCTTCCAAGACTAAGGCACTTTCTTGCTGTACACAGCGTAATGATATTCTGTCTGATCTTTGCTTTCAACAATGCAGATATAAATTGACCTACTTCTCATAAAATGTGATTGGGTTTTTGCTGCTGATTCAGTCCAGCATAGAGGAGCAGATAATCATATTTTCTCCTCCTCTTTGGTATCATTATTTATCAATTGAACTTTTCACTATTCACTCATTGTGTATTCGCTAGCTGCAGAAAGCACATCATATTAATGTCTTACCAGAATCTGCTACTGCAGCAATAATTGAAAATGTGCTAACTGTTGTTGAATGAAATAATAAAACAAATATTTTTAACAGTTGCTCAGACCATTTAATTTGTATGTTAAAGAATGAACAGCAAATTTATGTTGCATAAAGTATAGGGTTAGTTCAACATGATCTACACAGGAACTTTGCCTGCAAGGCTTGAACAATGAAAGTACGTGGCTATGGTGAATGGTATGTGATGTTAACAGAGATGAACTCAGTAGGCTGGGCAGTCCTAGGACACACTGAATTGAGAGACAGTCTTCTACATTTATCTGAACCAAGGTCTAATTTAATGTGGCTCAATTCTATCATCTGACTTTGATTCTCTTAAACTGCCTGAAAATTAGTTAATATTAATTAACCACTACAATGCAATGAGTCAAGAGACATTTCCAGACCACGTGTTCAATGGTGACTAAGATATAAGAGGGTATATTTCCTAATTGGGCTCACAGAAATTGGATGAATATGATTGGAAAAATGGTTGGCAATCTATAGCACTAGATCTGCACCTATTTTGCAAAGAGCAAGGGAGCTCTCCCTGGTGTCCTGGCCAACATTTATCCCCACAACCAACGTCACTAAAACATAATCTGGTTATTATCGCTGTTTTTGGGAACTTGCTGTTCAACAAATCTGCTGCTTTGTTTCCTACATTAGGGATTCTCAATCTCTTTGCTTCCGAGGCCTCCCTCCCATGTTGTAAAAGTCTCGTGGATCCACGAACAACTATGTTTTCTGTCCTGGAATTAGTTATACAATTAAACAAAGAGCTGGCACAGACATGATGGGCCCACTGGCTTCCTTCTATTCTCTATGATTCTGTGAAAGTTGATTCATCACTTTTGTACAGGCTGAGTATAAATGATATCATCCTTTAAACAATTCACCTGGAAGGAAGACACCCTCAGTACTTCATGTAACACCATGAATCCATTTAAAGAGAGTTGGTATATGATTTTGGTATAAATGCACAAAAACGGCCCCACCATCTCAATAGAATAGAAACATGTTTTTTATTCATTTACAAGATGCAAGCATTACTGGCTAGGCCAGAATTTATTGCCTATCCCTAATTGCCCTTGAGAAGGTGGTGGTGAGCTGCCTTCTAGAACCGCTGCAGTACCGTCAACCCAAAAACCACCAGAATATTGGCATTATTTAGTGATTCCCCAGGACAGGAACCAAAATCTCCAGTATCATTAAGCCTGAACAACTAACTTTATATTAGTCTGAAGTTTATTTCCAAATAACTAACAATTTAGCAAAGATTTGATGAAATCTGGCATGTTGCAGTACACATTTGGGAGGATTAATTGATCTGTCACTTAACAATATTTTTCTTCTGTGGTTTTAAATTCCTAAAATTCTCAAGTTTTAATTACAATTCTGTGGTAGAACCTGTGGCAGGGTTCTTAATGGTTGCTTATTTAGTGAAAATATAGCAAGCAACTAATGTATTTAATAAACTCACTCATCTTCGTAAACTTAACTGTGCCTGTGTTAAGATAAACCCAGTACATTATAATAAATTAGTAACCTACAACTTAAACTGGTCCATACTACCAAACAATAGCTAAACCTTCATTCCCAATTAGATAAATATTTAAATCTCTGTGCTTTTTGGGTGGTTTCACAATGATAAATTAAGATCCTGCTTCTCACATCTGAAAAATTGCTGAACCAGCCAAACCAAACATCTCAACATTCAATGTTCATATTTGAGAACTAAATGGGACAATGCAAAAGAAGGATTGACTATTCTAGGAGGTACATACAAGCATACAAACGAACATATGAATTAGGAGCAGAAGTAGGCTATTCAGCCCCTCGAGCCTGCATAGGATCATGGCTAATCCGATTGTGGCCTCAACTCTACTTTCCTGCCCAGGGGACCTGGACACAGGTGAGTGGGATGGGATGGGGATCGCGGATGAGAGGTAGCTTTCAATGGCCCCTCCTCTTCCCGATCTGATGCCGTGTCCCTCAATCAGGCACTGAGTGGGTTTGCTGGGTGGCCTTCGGGAGATATGGACGAGCTGTGCGAGTCCCAATAAATCCCTGATCTACCACTAAATTCTGGTAGGCTCAGAGATGATCAATGTCAAGTGGCTCATTAATGAGCCTAATTGACAATTGCCATATTAGGCCTGATCCTGCGCCCAACTTAATTAAGGACAGTTTTCCCAATACCAGGAATTCAAAGTGTGTACTTTACGCCCCTCCCCTGCCCCAGCCCCCCTCCCCCTCCCCCACCCCACTTCCCCGCGCCCCCAGCCACCTCAGCCATCACACTCGCTCCGCCAGAATCAATTAAATTCTGGCCCAGGATCCCATATAAATCCAATGGCCCCATTTAAACACAGGGACCCTGTATAAGCACACCCCTTTTAAACACACTGTGAATCCATATAAACAAAACTGAGACCTAGTATAAAGATGCTGAGACAATAAAACCCAACATTTAGATTACAAGCATAATCTGAATGACTATTCTACGTGCATAGGTTGAGGACAATTTCAATTGAAAGAACCCAAAGTGAGTGAGGAACAAAAGAAATAAAATCGATGCTGAGAATCCTGGGGGGATCAAAGTGGAAATAATACTCTGAATGGAAAGAGGCTAAAATAAGACAAAGTGAAACAGTGGCAGAATTGGTTTATTTTAATAAACTGACGTGAAAGGCTTCAGTGATGTGGAATATTTCAGATACTGAAAGTAAGCAGAGAGAGTCTTAAGTCATCACATCCCAATGGTTAAATTTAGCAAGGCCATTACCAGTAATGCTGAGTCAGTAGGAAGGTTCTATATTGAATCCTTGGAGTCTGCTGCACATGCTGACCTCAAACAGAGAGGTAGTAGAGCTCCACACCTGGCCTGGGTATCACCAAGCTAAGGAGGGTTAAAATCAGCCTGATTCCTTCCTCATGAACCCAGCCCAGCAAGTCTCACTGGCGTGTATGTGAATTGTGGACATTGAGTGGGGAGTGGATATCAATAAAGTGTGATGCCTTCTCCCCCACAATTGAGCAGGCTGCCTATACTCATTGTCTAGACTCACACTTGAATATAAGGTATGGGATTGTTGCTGTTGTCTGTGGAATCATGGACCAGTATTGGTCAGCAGCTTTAAAGAAAAGGGAAGAGAAATTTCAGCAGTTAAATTGCTTCAAAAAAGCCCCCAGTTGCAATAGTGTTGCAGCTCAAAAGTGGAGCAATGTTCAGACATGTTTGTTTACTCGTAGGAATGTAGAACGTGACAGCAAGAGTAGGCCATTCGGCCCTTGGAGTTCTGCTCCACTATTCAATAAGATCATGGCTGACCTGGTTGTGGTCTCAACTCCAATTTCCTGTCTGATACCCCCCTCCCCTCCCCTCCCCATAGCTTTTGACTCCCTTATCTATCAAAAATCTATCTAACTCAGTCTTAAATAAATTCAGTGACTCAGCCTCCACTTAGTTGTATCAGTCAGTAGTTCAGCCTCAGCCAGACTATTACACTCAGTCCTGGATGCCACACTTTAGGAAGGATGTGAAGGCATTAGAGAGGGTGCAGAAAAGATTCATGAGAATGATTCCAAGGATGAGGAACTTCAGTATGAAGATAGATTGGAGAAGTTAGGACTGTTTTCCTGAGAGAAAAGAAGGCTGGGAGGAGATTTGATAGGTATTCAAAGTTACGAGGGGTCTGGACAGAGTGGCTAGGGAGAAACTGTTCCCACTTGTGAAAGGATCGAGGATGAGAGGGCACAGATCTAAAGTAATTAGTAAAGAAGCAAAAGTGATATGAGGAAAAACTTTATTCACGCTGTGAGTGGCTAGGGTCTGGAATGCACTGCCTGGGATTGTGGTGGAAGCAGGTTCAACTGAAGTGTTCAGAAGGGAATTAGACTGTTATCTGAAAAGGAAGAATATGCAGGGTTATGGGGAGAAAGCAGGGGAATGGCATTCGGTGAGTTGCTCATTCAGAGAACCGGTGCAGTCACGATGGGCTGAATGGCCTTCCCTGCGCTGTAACAATTCTGCAATATTATGTTTTCTGAGGAAGACAATTCCACAGACTAATGACCCTCTGAGAGAAAGATTTCTCCTCATATCCATCTTAAACGGGAGATTCTTATTCTTATTCTTAAACTTAAACTGTGTCCCCCAGCTCTATTCTCCCCCACAAGATGAAACATCCTCCTGGTATCCACTCTATGAAGTCTCCTCAGGATCTTATAAGATCACCTCTCATGCTTCTAAACTCCATGGATACATGCCCAACCTGCTCCGCTCTTCATTCCAGGAATGAGTCATGTGAACTTTCACTAAAATTAATGCAATTATATCCTTTTTCAAATAAGGAGACCAAAACTGAACATAGTACTCCATATGTGGTCTCACCAACCCATGTAAGCTGCAGTAAAAACTCCCTACTTTTATATTCCATTCTCCTTGCAATAAGCAACATTCCATTTGCCTTCCTAATCACTTGCTGTATCTGCACACTAACTTTTTTATGATTCATGGAACAGGACACCCAGATCCCTCTGTACCACTGAGTTCTACAATCTCTCAGCATTTAAATAATACTCTGCTTTTCTATTCTTCTTGCCGAAATGAACAAGTTCACATTTTCCCACATTATACTCCAACTGCCAAATTTTTGCCCCCTCACTTAGCCTATTCATATCCCTTTGTAGACACTACCTTCTCTTGACAACTTACTTTCCTACCTATCTTGGTGTCATTGGCAAATTTTAGCTACCATACATTCGGCCTCTTCATCCAAGTCACTGATATAGATCGTAAATAGTTAAAGCCCGAGCGCTGATCCCTGTGGCACCCCACTAGTTAATTCCTACTCTCCCGATCCTGTGGTTAAAACTGTTTAAATTTGTCAGTTTAGAAATATTCCAGTTTATGGTTCATTTTGTAGCTTAATCAGAATTCCCTGTTTAAAGATTAATTGAGACTAATTGGAATTAAATTGGCAATCTTGTTCAAAGAGGATGACTAGTGTAAGAAACTCCCAGTATTGTCACAAGGCTGCTCTTTTGAGCTTGGGATTAAGGCACATGTTTCTTTTCATGAAGAGAAATTAACTTGAAAATCCATTGGCCTGACATCCAGGGTTTCGAGGGTAAGTTCCAGGCTGCATCTATTAGGACATCAGCCTCTGAATCTGTTTAAACATTGCCACAGGCATCATAATCATTCAGAAAGACTTGGAAAAATGAAATACTTGCACCGTTCACAACCTCAGGATGCTCCAAAGTGCTTTACAGTACTTTTGAAGTGCAGTCATTGTCACGATGTAGGAAAGGCAGCAGCCATTTTGCACATAGCAAGATCCCACAGACAGTAGTAAGATAATGATGGGATGATCTTTTTCAGTGATATTGATTGATGATTAAATATTGATCAAGACACTGGGGGCGGGGACAGTCCTGCTTTTCTTTGAAGTAGTGCTTTGGATGGCAGATGGGACCTTGGTTTAACATTTCATCTGAAACATATACATTGTGAGCTTTGTTCTGCATCAAACCCAGGATATGCCTGAGGTGTTTAGATACCCAGAAGAAGCATTCTGTTGTCCTGAACGTAATCCTTCATTTTGATTACAAAGGGCTTTATTTTCTTATGTCAGATTAATAGTCAGCGTGAGCATAACATTTGAAAACAGGAGAAAATATCGCACGATATTCAACCTTAATTCAAAAGATCTAAACAACCAGTCTTGCGATGGGACTGATAGAAAGTGCTATCTTGTACTGCATGAAATTTCTGCTCTAATTCTCTGTGATTATGCAAAACTGGCGGAGAGGAGATCACTTTGTTCTTTTTAAAATCATCTTCCTGTGACGTTGTATTTTCAAATCTTTCAAGCATTTGGATTTATTGAGATGAAGCTGATCAAAAATTACTTTATTCTTGTTAAACCCTGTCTGAGGGTTTCAGATAAGGACATTGAGGCATTTAAGAAACAGACGGATGCTGTGATGGGAAAACTATTGGTTTCTAATGATTAGTTGCACGGTAGTTAGAATTTTGTAAGTTTTCTTTCACTGAAAATTTCCTTCCATTGGTGGCCGTAACATCAAATACCTCAGCCCTAAATTCTGGAATATCCTCTCCTAAACCTCGCTGCGTCTCTTTCTTTCTCTCTCTCCATAAGGCACTCCTTAAAACCTATCTTTTTGATGAAGTTTTTGGCCTCCTTGTGTGATTCAATGTCAGATTTTGTTTGATAATGCTCCTGTGAAGCACCCTGGAATGTTTCACTCTGTTAAAGGCGCTATATAAATGCCAGTTGTTATTGAAAAACCTTAGGTGAAGTTCCAAGTCCCGTAGTGCATGGCAACAAGAAGACTGGAAAGACTGGGAGAGAAAAGCAAGTCAAAAAGTGCTGACTCAATGAGTCTATGGGCAAAATCATCCCGGATTTGCACTAATTGCGGTAGAGGGTGGGTACCCACCGGCCGCAATGGCGGTTTTTCATGCTATATCGTCCCAAACCTGCTACGTTACTTATGCATTCCCGGGAAACACCCTGTTTCCATGGCGGACGGGCTGTCATTCATCCGCCACACCATCATCTCGCCGCTTCATCACGCCGGGCGCCATGTTTAAAGTCCAGCCGCGCACACACCTCTCAGTGCTTCCAGACCATGACTGGTGCAGGGAAGATGTCCACAAAAGTTAAAAAGACTGCAGCCCCTTGTTTAGCAACGCATCACTGGAACGCATTTTTGATGCCATGGAGGCCTGCTGCAGTGTCCTCCTACCCCGCTCTGGCCGCAGGATGGGCAGCGGCGTGACCAACCAGGCTTGAAAGGTGGTGGCAGCGGTGGTCAACGCCAGCACCCTTTAAAAGAGGACAGCCACCCAGTGCCGCAAGCGGATGAATGATCTCCATTCCACCAGGGTAAGTCACTCTTCTCATCACTCTCAACTCACACATCACAAACCCATCGCACATCCACAGGGCTCTCACTCTCTGCCAGTTCAAGGGACATCACCATTCACTCTCTTACACACACCTTCATTGTCCTCATCCTGTCCATAGGACCACTCACCACCCACACAGGCCAGGCATACTTATCATCTGGCCTGGCAGGCACCCTGCTTACACTTTCTCCATCTTTATCCATGCAGGACAAGCTGGTGCATAACAACAGGGAGAGGTCGCAGACTGGTGGAGGAATGCCTGAAATCAAGGTCCTCATGGACTTTGAAAACAGAGCCATCCAGCTGGCTGGCGAGGATCTGGACTGTTCCTGTGCTGACAGTGAGGTCGGCTCTGCTTAGGCCACTGCCATCACTAATTATCTCCTCTTGCCTTCCACTGGCACATCTGGGAAATAGCTGATGGAGTCCATAACTTAGGGCTTCCAATCAAGCCCCGCAAAAACCTCTGAAGGGGAATCTGAAGGCACCCTCCTTGAAGTCCTGGCACAGCACTCACCCACAACCTCCACCAGCGCAGAGACATGCACCTCAGTGGTTCCTAGCTTGAGAATAGCTTCAGGATCACAATGATGAGCACATCGCTGTGTTTGATCCACAGCAGGCAGCGGCAGAGACTTCCCTCATGTCCGGCACTTGGAGGACTGCTGGAAGCCAGAAATTTGCTGAGCCTGAGTCAAATGACAAGTCTCTGGATTCGGTCATGTCTCAGTTGCTGGAGCTGCAAAGGCACACTCAGGAAAATCAGGAAGGGATGTACGCTGCACTCCTCATATTGCAAGGCACGATGGAGGAGTCTGTCCGCCTTCAGTCTGAGGTGATAGCGCCGGCATGCCAACGCACTGAGGTCAATACAGGTAGGCTGGCAGCCACCATGGAGACCTTGGTCCAGGACATCGCTCCTGCATTACTGCACAGTCTCAACTCCATCGCTGACGTCATAGTTGGTCTCCAACAGTGTGTACACGAGAGGGGTGCCAGGCAAATCGATCTCACTCCAGCTACCCCTTCTCCTCAAGGGGTCAGCCAGGTGCCCTCGGGCACCCATAGGGAGGAGGATCAGTAGGTGCACACTCTGGGGCCATCCACCCAGGTGACTCGGGGAGTGCCCAGCCCATCCGAATCCCCTCTCCCTGTGACCCTGGCAGCTCCAGCTCACAGGCCAAAGAGGGCGCCACTGCCACACCGCAGGACCCCGAAAGCAGACCGGGGCCCTACAGGTCTCAGGCCTCCAGAGGACACTCGCAAGGGGCTGTGAGAGCCTACAACAGTGACTGCTCCATGGCCAGCGTTAGCATGGAGATTTACAATGTGTGCAGTCGTACAACTATTCTGTAGTCCACTAAAAAACTCATTACTTTGCAGTCTGTGCCTGGGGTGGGTGAAAAGCTTTGGAGAACTTGGTGGCACTTTGATGTCTCTGCGTTGCTTGAGTGGGCAGATAAGCTAGATGCCTGACTCCAATCATATCAATGTGGCTGTGTCGGAACTCCCTCAGTTGCAGAAAAACGGTCACTTTTTATATAAAGTTTCCCTAATACGTGGCTGCTCCCCTCACCCACCCTACCTCCCCACCCCGAATGCTTGTGCACTATATTCAATTGCAAGGCAGCCCTTATCCCCCTTCATGTGCCTCAAGCTTAAAGTCCAACAGGCGACCCTGGTGAGCGCTGCACAACGTTACTGTGCACTCACTTCTGAGCTCCCTTCAAAGTGCAGCCTGCCAAGTGCATGCCTTTTATATGCTGTTGTGAAACACGTCGGCGTGCTTTCCCGCCAACGTGGACGGACGATCCAGCGGCAGGGGTGTGGGCGGTGGGGGGAGGTGGTGGTTGGGGAGATGGGGGGGGGTGGGGGTGCGAGTTTGGCGGGCAGGCCTAATAATGTTATGCAGATGTATTACAATGAGGTACCCAATGTCCGATGGCGGAAATGCAGCCTGCCGTTGGCAGGCTGAGCAGATGATTGCAAACTGGTCGCGCCATGGTGTCTGCTCACGCCACCAAACACGCCCGACGCTGGCAGGCAGGGAAAATCCCGGCCTATGCTTCACATATAGGAGGACTTGGTATTATACAGCACTGAATCAGGCCATTCAGGCCAACCGGTCCATGCTGATGTTAATGCTCAACTCAAGCCTCCTCCCATTTTTTCTCACCTAAACCTACCATCATAACCTGCTCACTTCTCTCTCATAAGCTTGCCTAGTTTCCTCTGAAATGCAATTATACTATTCACTTCAACACTCCCTGTGGTAGCAAGTTCCACATCCTCACCACTCTCTGGGTAAAGATATTTCTTCTAAATTCCCTACTGGATTTCTTGGTGACTATCTTATATTGATGACCTCTGGTTATGCTCTTCCCCACAAGAAGAAACATTCTCCCTGTATCCAGTCTAGCAAATCTTTTCATATTTTTAAAAGACCTTAGGTCAGCCCCTCAGCCTTCACTTTTTCAAGGGAAAAGAGACCCAGCCTGTTGATCCTTTCCCAACATGTATACTCACACGTTTCTGTTATCACCCTTGTAAATCTTCTCTGCACCCTCTTCTGTTCCTCTATATCCTTTTTATAATATGGCCACCAGAACTGCACGCATTACTCTAAGTGTGGACTAACTGAGGCTCTTCCCTACTTTTCAATTCGATCCCTCTAGAAATAAAACCCACTGCTTGGGTTTAAGAAGCTGCCAGTTGCAGGAGGCAGGAAAGGTGAATGATAATTGAGGAGCCTCCATTTTTACAACTATCATATGACTTCATGCTGCTGACAGGGTTAATCACATTAACTCTGGTCAAACTATCTACAAAGTATAGGTTTCCAACTGCCTTACCGTGCCTAATACTTGAAAATATTTCAAAAGAATCTGTTCATCTTAGATCACTACAATTAATAAGCTTCCATGTATTTTACGTTAATATGTTAATTATATTTTGACAGTTTAATGCAATGAGTCATTGAAAATGGTCTGGTATTAATCATTAAGCATTCAGTCTTTTTCCTGTATTACTGTCTACTGTATTGCACACTGTTCCAATTAGTTCTAAAACCAAAGTACCTTACCATAAATTTATATGAAAGTCCATTTTATTAAGTGCAGAACAGTAAAGAAATATTGCCCCAACACTTACCAACTGAAGGCCCAGGCCTCCAGTAGGACAGCTGTTTCAGTTTCCGGAGCTTTCCATCCCCTTAAATGCAGCTGTGCATTTTGCTGCTGCTGTGGTTCAAGAAGGCAGCTCACCACCACCTTCTCAAGGGCAATTACGGATGGGCAATAAATGCTGACCTTATGAGCAAACCCCTTGGGGGGTGCGGGGGAAACACTGTCATTTTCCTCAGGCCATAGACAACCTCCTGTTTTCTGGTTGGGAGCTTACCATGAATAACAAATAAGCCCCAGTCCAGGAAACTAGGTCAAGGGTGATGGTGGGGTTAGAGTGACAGGTGGAATTATGCTGCGACTCTGTAGGGATAGGAAAAAGAAAATCCAATTTTTTAAGTTGGGCTTTTTTGGAACTGGAAAGATGAAAGACCAGCTCACATTTATATTACATTTGATCATATCTCATTGAAATATTTCTGTGTGTTTTGATTCACTTCATGTGATATTAAGGGCACAGCAAAGGCTATGGGCTCCAATAATATCCTGGCTGTAGTGCTGAAGGCCTGAACTCCAGAACAAGTCCAGACCTGATAATATGGAAAATTGGCCCAGTATGTTCTGTCCACAGAAAGCAGGACAAATACAAATCTGACCAATTACCTCCCCACCAGCCTACTCTCAATCATCAGCAAAGTGATGGAAGGTGTTTCGAGACTGCTACCAAGCAACACTTACTCACCAATAACCTGTTCATCGATGCTCAGTTTTGTTTCTACCACTCAACTCCAGACCTCAAACATGGACAAAAAAGTTAAATTCCAGAGGTGAGGCAAGAGTGACTACCCTTGACATCAAGGCAGGATTTGACAGAGCGTGGTATCAAGGAGCTCCAGCAAAACTGAAGCCATTGGGAATCAGGGGGAAAGCTTTCCTAGGCTGGACTCATATCTACTACAAAGGAAGCTGGTTGGGGTTGGTGGAGGCCAATCATCTCAGCCCCCATACATTGCTGCAAGATTTCCTCAGAGTAATGTCCTAGGTCCAACCATATTTAACTGCTTCATCAATGACCTTCCCTCCGTCATAAGATCAGAAGTGAGGACTTTCACTGATGATTGTACAATGTTCAGTTCCATTCACAACCCCTCAAAAAGGAAGCAGTCCATGCTTGTATATGACAAGGCCTGGACAACATTCAGGCTTGACCTGATAAAGTAGCAAGTAACATTCGCACTGCACACATGCCATTGTTGGGTACCATCTACAAGATGCACTTCAGCAACTCACCAAGGTTTCTTCGACAATATCTCCCAAGCACATAACTTATACCACCTAGAAGAACAAGGGCAGCAGGCGCTTGGGAATGCCATGGCCTGCAAGTTCCCTTAAAGTCACGCACCATTCTTGGAAATATATCATCGTTCTTTTACTGTTGTTGAGTTAAAACGCTAGCACTCCCTTCTTAACAGCACTTTGGGAGTACAGCACCTTCACGAAACAGATTGCAGTGGTTCAAGAAGGTGACTCACCAACATTTTCTCAAGTGCAATTAGAGATGGGCAATAAATGCTGGTTTTGCCTCTGATTCCCACATTCCCTGAATGAACAAAGAAACAAACTTCTCACCTTCATCAAAGCAGCACTCTCTCTGTACTGAAGTGTTAGTCTAAACTAGATGCACATCCTAGAGTGGAGCTTGAACTGTGAAGCAAGCTGACACTTACACAAATGCTACCCAATATTAAATGATAATAGATGGTTTCCTTCATTTTAAATCCCTTGGCTGAATTGAAATGTTGAAGTGGAAATGTGCTTGTTTCATCTAAACTATAATTATTAGGCTTTGTTTCTGAGACTGTCAGCAGCAGTAAAAGTCTTGTGTTGAACGAAAGAGTTGCAATAATGGTTAGTCTGTCAAATTGAAATGCATTTGTAGCTTTGGTACTATTGCATTATTGTAGATTTGCCTGTCATTGTCTGCGTGGAAAATGTTAACCCTCACTCCAAGTGCAGTGTGTTATGATGTGGCAGATGGTAATTGCCGGGCTGAACAAATCCCAAAGGGAAACTTGGCCAGGCTATCATAACAGTTTTGCAATTTGTATTTATTAAGAGAAGGTATGTGCACTGAAGTCAGAAGTAAAGAGTTCACAACCACCTTTGGAGATTTTAAAGATTAAATTGAAACATTTATTAACAAAAGAAAAAGTTAAACACACAAGATTACAGTTACACAATTAAACTTGGTCTTATAACAGTGCCCAAAAGATTTCTACTTAACTAGGCTCCCAACTGCACACCCTTTTCAGGCAACAGTCCAAATAGATTCTTAATCATTTTCCTTGTCACTTTCTAATTCCCCTTTAAAATTCAAACAACCTCTCAACTTATCTAAAAATGCAAATGTTAGCTTGTCCATTTCTATTTCAAAATGCCTGCTTACACCTAATTCCTTTGATGATTTAAACCTCGCAGTCTGACTGTCTTCAGTTTAATTAAATTAGTCACACACACAGACACACAACCCCCACAAGACTGCTTTAAAGTATTCCTCAGTAATATTAAAGGAAAAAATATTTCCTTTACAAGTGAAGCTTGCGATGGGTGTGTTAGAATAGAGGTTATGTTACTGGACTAATAATGCAAAAACCTGAAGGTATGAGATCAAATCCCACAATGGCAACCAGGGAATTTGAATTCAATTATTAAATGTGGAATAAAAAATGAACATCAGTGATGATGAAACTACCAGATTGTTGTAAAAATCATTCTGATTCACTAATTTTCTTCAGGGAAGGAAATTTCTGTCTATAGCGAGCCTGGCCTACACTCTAGATGTACAGCAATGTGGTTGACTCTTAGTTGCCCTCTGAAATGGTTCCACACAATGGGGTTCTCAAACTTTTTAATCTGTACACAAGTTAGGCAGGAGAAAGGACCCTGCGGACCACCTACAGGTCCCACCTCACCCACTTGTGCTTGCCAATGCAAAAATCTCAATAGAATTAAGGAGAATTATGGAAACTATAAATATTTTGCTGCTTTTTCTCTAAAATTAAATACCATAAGTAAATTATTAATTCATGCCAGAAACAAAAATATAGACATTTTCATATTATAAACATTAATACTACATGAGAACACATTTATTTAAAACATTCTAACGTGTTATCAAATCATCATCATAATCCTCTTCTGAGAAGCTAATACTTATCTAACATCAATATTAATCAAACAAAAGCAACAGTAGCATAAATTTTTCTTATAAAATTACATCGTTGTTGTTCGTGCCAATGGCAACTTGTGCTGTGCATGCGGGAGCCAGTCTGATTGTGTGTCTGTGTGTGTGTGTTAGTATCATCCTGTGAGTGCTGAGGTTCAGGTTCCTGGCCCTTTCTCTCATATGGCCTTGGTGTTGCACGTCAGTTTTGAACCAATTTGTGGACCATCTTTGTGGTCTAATGAACCACTCAGTTGCATTCAAGGACAATTAAAGTTGCGCAATAAATGCTGGCCTTGCCAGCGACGCCTGCAACTCGTGAATGAATAAAATAGATTCCTGCCCTCAGTAAAATAGACATAGTGCTCCTTTTTTTTCCAAAAGTGGTTTGCTGTATCTCCACTTTGGTTGTGTTTGGGTAAGAATGCATTCTTAAGCAAATTCTTCCTGATCAAAGGCAGTCAGAGACAAGTTATTGGAAGCACCCACATGGACAGATGTGCTGGGCTTAGGTTTAACCTCCAAGGGTGCTTGTAAAATGGTGGCACAGAAGGTGAGGTAAATAAACAAAATCCAACACAATGTCATTCTTCACTGGAATATTCCTCACCAAGTTTAAAAAACCAAGCACATTAGAACAGATTGTTTGGTGACTACATCTAAAACATTTTCGAAATGAGGATATTTCATTTTTCAATAATGGCCTTTTAACTATCTTATATATTCAAACCTATCATTTCATATTTAAGATTTACTGAGTATCCTGACAAAGAAAAAGTCCTGAATTGTTCCTAAATCAGAGAAATAAGAACTTGCACCTTGCATACAACACCCTTCATATTTTCAGGAGTCCCAAAGAGTTTCGTATCCAACAAATTACTTCTGTTTTATTTTGTAAGCAAATAGTGGCCAATTTGTGCACAGAAAGATCTCACAATCAACAATGAGGCACTGACCAGTTGACCTAGCTGTTTGCATTGAGACCAGGAGAACTTCCTTCTTCTCCTTCAAAACAAGAGCATGGAATCTTTTACATGCATCTGAGGGGGCCGACATGTGGCTTTTGTTTAATTTCCCATTCAAAAGGATGGCACCTTCGATGATAGAGCACTCCTTCAGTACTACACTGAAATGTTGGCCTCATTTATGGGCTCAATTCCTGGATTGGAGCTTCCAGCACCCAGCCTGTAACCTGAGAGGTAAGAATGCTACCATTGAGTCAAACCTGTTGTGAGGTGTGTTCTAGTATCTTGGACTCTAGGCGTGGGACTTGGTTCTTAGACAGACTGTAGACATACTCTGGTATCTGCTTAACACATGTTTATTCGAGCTACATCTAAACAGGTTACAGAGTAGGCATGTAGCTCCTGGGCATGATTCCAACCTTTCTCTTGACAGTCTACCCCATGACTGACTGGTGTCAATGATATATCATCATCAATGTCATACATTAGCATATCCCATCTGTTAACCCTTTATACCACAAACCAGCAGGACCTTGTTCATAAATGTTGGGGTGAAACTATTTTAGTATGGAATGACCATAGACTTGGAGGCACATTTATGTTACAGGAATGCAGTTGACTGCTGCCTCAGTAAGTTGCCAGATTTGGTCATTTTTAGAGTGAAGTAAAACTGACCATTAGCACACAAGAATACAAGAAAAGTTAAGGACAGAACCGCTATTCAGACCATTAAAGCCATTATTCTGGTAACCTTCCTCACCCACAAGGTTCATTCCTTCACTACTTTACTCACAGTATAATACTGTATTTTGAATTGCCCCAATCAATGTTCCCTACAAATGTTTTTTGTTATGACCTGCCTGTTTATTTCAAGGCTTGATACCTTTAAATCTTGCATGGTTATACACATGTGGTATCTTACAGGGAACAACCTGTGAATGGACTGTGCAGTACCTTCCAGATTACAGAGAAGCCATGCATGAGTGCACCTTAATGGGAGCATTGACCCCAATGCATTTCCTCTATTACCTTTCTTGACAGACTATTTCCAAAACTGTATTATTACTAACTCAAAATTATTCCTAATATCTGATAGCAATGAAACATTGCTAATCAAATAATAAATTTTCAGTGCATTCCTCTAATAATTTTTATTGACTCATTGTGAAAGGAGCTTTTGGCCTTTGCATTTGTATACAGTGTGCTAATAAAATTAGTTTGCATTACACTGAAAGTGAAAAACACCTGAGGAGCTCTTGTGGCATTGTGGGCAGCATCTCTGCCTCTGAGCCAGGAGCTCCAGGTTCAAGTCCCAGGACTTGATGGTCAATGACGTTCATAATTTAGCCAAACAGGTTGAGTATCAACCTGCAAATTCTTCCAATGCATGGAAAGTGGTAAGAGTGGGAGAGATTCCTGGTCAGCCATGTGATGGAAAGGAAGTTGGAGCCTCTCCCATCACTATCCATTGCTGCAGACTACAATGTGCATATACTGTAAAAGGGCATGTTGGCCCAGCACCTCAGACTCCCTGAGTGAATCATAACACACCACACCAATAGACACCTGGGACTGAGGACTCAAGCTGCTCTCCTAAAACTGCAATTGTACTCTTCATGATCGTCACTTGAATTCCAATATCATGTTAAATAAAAGATCGCCTCTGACAGATCACAAAGAATTTAGCCAGAATTTCTTTACAGTTGTGAGAATTTAGAACTTGCTGCCACAAGGAGTAATTGAAAAAGAAAGCATTGATGCATTAAAGGGGAGGCTTGATACATTTATGAGGGAGGAGAGGATGAAAGGTTATGGAAGGAGGTGTGAAGAGGTGATCAAAGTGGATGGACACTTGTGTGGAGGAACATAAACACTGAGATGAACCATGTTGCTGAAGCTTTTCATCTTACACTCATCTGGACAAATGCAAGAATGTCAAATTTCAATCAGCACCCTTTTCTCCTGTAGTATAAATTGTTGTGACAGTTGAAAATTAGAATTCTTGCGTTTGTCCTAATAGGTGCAAAACAAAAAGCTTCGGCAATATGTTTCTCTTTTCAGCAATTTTCAAGTTCTGTGCCATACCAAGCGACGTTGACATGAGCCATTGAGGTTGAATGGTTTCTGTCCTGTAACTGTTAAGTATTTGTAATTCTATTTTGAGATAACTCCCACATGTAAGGTTTTTTTTAAAATAATTGCATCAATCTTGGAACTTTGTTTTATTCTATTTTGTTTTGAGTGATGGATACAAGTGAGACAGGAAGCCCTTCAGCAATAATGTTACTCTCTTCATCTTCAGGGTGACCTCAACGCCAATGGATCCATGTCTTGATCAATTGCTGCAAGATCACAGGAAATGAATGTGTAATTATTCATCAAGAAGTAACATTAACATCTGGCCACAATCACTCCTCCTTTGAATGAGTGTCTGTTCCATATTTCAACCTGTGAAGTTTCTTGGGATATTCTTTACAGAAAAGGTACAGAATAAATACAAGCTATTGTATTCCATGAAGAAATATTGAATTGTTGTCATGCATTAAGATGAGAATTTAAACAGGGCTTGTAAAGAGAAATTCTCCCATTTGGGCAGCCTGTCAAGCTTAATTACTGAGCCATTGTGTTGTGATTATTTCATATTTGATGCATTCTGCTGTACATTCTTTGTCACTAGTCTCAATCAGCACTTTTATGTAGCGTTAACAGCAATGGGTATGTAATGGCTTGCATTCATTATTTTTGTAATATAGTAGGATTGAAGAAGTGTTTTATTTTATCAAAGACTATGGGAGAGGATCTTTAGGCCCCCAGTGGTGGTGGAGGTGGGGTGGGTAGGGAGGCAGGCAAGCTTGAAAATTCATGCTTCTGGCAGTTGTGGCTGTTCTCTGGCTCCATCTTGCCCCTGGGCCATTTTCCCAGCAGTGGGATAGGGAGTGGTAGGGTTACCCGCCCGCAAGCTGATTCAACTGATTATAGGCCTATTAATGAATTTTCCAATCGGCCTCCAGGTCTCAGGAGGCGGCACTCCAGGCAGACTTAGAGGCCCTGCCTGCCTGGCTTTAGGTGCAGCAGCTGCATGCTTCCCTATGGAGTGCAGTTAGCACATTACTGCACAGCTCTTCACAATCCAGGCTTGATTTACATAACTGGGAAAAGAAATTGTTCCCTCTAGGTTTTAATATTTCTTGAGTTTATAGCTTGCCAGCTTAGTGGACACTTCAAATTAGTCCCTGCAGGTGGAAAGGGATTCCTGCTGTCTTTGTTTCTTTTTTACTGGGGAAAGCAGGAGGAACCCACATTTCTGGCTTCGTGTGCAGATGCCACTGGTTAAGATGATCTCTATCTGCTGCCTAACAGGTCGGAGATGCTGGGCTCCCCATGTGTCAGAAACACTGAATTTTAATAGGCAGAAAACCATCATTGTGCACCTGCGATTTTCCAATGAGCCATCTGCTGTACACTTGGCTCTGACACTGACACACAATCTCAGAAAATTCTTCCCACTAGTTAGCTCCATGGTAAACACCTAGATGTCCCACAAAGACTAAAAGCTTGGACATTGCTGGGCTCAAAGAAGATCTTTTAGATGCTGAGCTCATGTTGACTAAATTTTTCACGTCTGAAAGGCATGGTTACCTGGAAGGGGTATGTGGGAGTGTGGGGAAGGTGTGGATGTGGACGGAGGGTTTTTATAGTAGCTGAAGCTAACAAAATTTAAAATGGATGTTGGAAAACTGAGATTTCTTCAGGGCATTGTTTGCTATTACAGACAAGGCTGAAGATGACTGAATAATAAGGGATCGAGTAAAACATATCAAGTTATAAACAATTGTGACATTATTAAAATTAAAGAAACCATATGGAACAAATATATATTTTTTTTATTCGTTCATGGGATGTGGGCATCACTGGCTAGGCAAGCATTTATTGCCCATCCCTAATTGCCCTTGTTCAGAGGGCATTTTAAGAGTCACAGGTCTAGAGTCACATGACCAGGTAAGAATAGCAGACTTCCTTCCCTAAAGGGACATTTGTGAACCAGATGGGTTTTTTTTTACAACAATCGACAACAGTTTCATGGTCATCATTTTTAATTCCAAATTTTTATTGAATTCAAATTCCGCCATCTGCCGTAGCAGGATTTGAACCCGGGTCCCCAGAGCTTTACCCTGGCTCTCTGGATTACTCGTCCAGTGACAATACCACTACATCATTGCCTCCCCATTTATTAGTGTAATTTAATGTATTAATACAGGTGCGGTAATTCCAGTAGATTGCACTGTATCTTAATATATCACTCGGTCTCAACTCAGACTATAACTCTAGGTTGAATCTCCAATATGACTCAATGTTAATGAGCTAGGGTTGCTGCTCCAGAGATTCCACTGCAAAATTTGCATCTGTGGATGTTGGGCGTGTTGATGAGGCATGTGGTGCCCCACATGGTTGAATAGCTTATGGACAACAGAACTATATTTCAGCTTTTAGACAAGCTGGGCATGTTGCCAGAAGTTGCCAGAGTTGATTGGAAGACGCGGAGTAGGAAACAGCCTTTGGTGCAATAATCTGGGAAGAAACTCCTTCCCTCTCTTTGCAAAAGAACAAGCTGATGATTGTAGACTGAATCCCTGGGTGAGGTTTTTAATGCAATGACTTTTACCCATCAGTTCCTATGATATTTGGATGGCGGATATTTCCAACAGAAACCCTGCTGGTTATGAATGTGTTTTATTATTTACCCAGTCTTGAAGGATCCATTTAGTTTGTTCTCTGTGATGTTCTCCACATTGAGGAATTGCTATTTTTAAAATCATCTTTGGAAGGGGAATTCAGTCTGCAGGGAATTACCACTCTCTGTAGATTATATCATATAATGGTACTGGGGATTAGAGGGTTATTTTGAGGGTAAGTTGTATAAACTTGGTTTAAATTTCCTTGAGTTTAGAAGATTAAGGGACATACTGATCAAGGGGTTTAAAATGTTAAAGGGATTTCATAGGATAGGTACAGAGAAACCATTTTCTCCATTGGTAGGAATCAAGAATGGCTCGGCCAATAAAACCTTTTTTCTCACGCACACTGGTAGAAATGTGGAACTCTCATCCAAAAGAATATAGATGCTGGGAGACAATTGGAGCTTACAAGACTGAGATTGATAGATTTTTGTTTGGTATGGGTATCAAAGGTAATGGAGCAAAGGGGCATGGGTATCAAGGGTAATGGAGCAAAGGGGTACGGGTATCAAGGGTAATGGAGCAAAGGGGTACGGGTATCAAAGGTAATGGAGCAAAGGGGCATGGGTATCAAGGGTAATGGAGCAAAGGGGTACGGGTATCAAGGGTAATGGAGCAAAGGGGTACGGGTATCAAAGGTAATGGAGCAAAGGGGCATGGGTATCAAAGGTAATGGAGCAAAGGGGCATGGGTATCAAAGGTAATGGAGCAAAGGGGTATGGGTATCAAGGGTAATGGAGCAAAGGGGCATGGGTATCAAGGGTAATGGAGCAAAGGGGTATGGATATCAAAGGTAATGGAGCAAAGTGATACGGATACCAAAGGTAATGGAGCAAAGAGGTATGGGTATCAAGGGTAATGGAGCAAAGGGGTACGGATATCAAGTGTAATGGGGAAAAGGTGGATAAATGAAGTTGAGGTACAGATCAGCCATAATCTAACTGGCGGAGCAGGCCTAAGGGGCAGAATGGCCTACCTCTGTTCCTAATATTCCTATGTTACATATCCACTTCCAGAATAAAAATAGCTTTCAATAGCTCTGTGGTTTGTAACCCACAAACAATCGGCATTGTAATCTTCCCTTGTAGTTGGAAGCAGCATCTGTGGAAGCTGTGACATTTGAAAAATATATATATTTAAACATCACCAATACTAGAAAAGAATAGGCTGCTTGTTTGTGTCTTTTTCACACATTAAAACTACGTAATTCATTACTGACACACCTCGAGAGACCAGTAAATTCCTGGTCTTGTCTTTTCTATTTGCGCTGTAAATGGATGCTCCAAGACATCATAATCCATAAAGCTTTACTCTTTGCCAAGATATAACTTCTGCTAACATCAGATTATTTCTCTAACAGTGAGAATGCTTACTGAGGCCTGAACTGTATCTTGCTGCATCAAAAGTAATTCTCTGCACAGCTGTTCCTTTCGATCAGCTGCCAGGACCACACCAGGATATCAGGTTGAATCAAATTGGAAACTCCCAAGAATTTGGAACAAACTCCTTCCCTCCTTGGAAATGGAAATGTAGAGGAAGGAATGAGGTGAGAGACCAAATGAAGAATGAGGGGCTGTATGATAAAAATTAAGCCATCCACTTGGCCTTTATATCTTTGAATCAGGATCTAGTTATTATAGTCTGGAAGGGAAGAAATTGTCACCAGTGCAGACTCAGGGAAATGAGTGTCTTCACACTGAAGGACCATAGTCAAAATTCCTAATCATTGAAGAAAGAATTTACATTTATATAGTGCCTTTCACATGCTTGGATTGTGCCAAAGTATTTTGCAGCCAATTGATTTGAAATGTTCCATCAGAGGGGCTGCCTTTTGGATGAGATGTTAAACTGAGATGCCACCTGCCCTCTGAGGTGGACAACAGGGATCCCATGAACACTATTTTGAAGAAGAACAGAGAGTTATCCTTAATGCCCTGGTCAATATTAATCCCTCAACCAACACCACAAGAGCAAATTATCTGGTGATTATCACAATGTTGTTTGTGGAAGATGCTGTTTGTGAAATTGGCTGTCACCAACATTACTACAGTGACCACACTTCAATGGCTTTGGGACATCCTGAGATTGTGAAAGGTGCTATATAAATGCAAGTTTTTTTTCTTTCATTTACACAGAGCAGACCATTGAAATGTTGAAGGAATATAGGAACAGGAGGAGGCCACGTGGCCCTTTGAGTCTGTTCTGTCGTTCAGTAAATGACCAATGGCCAAACTCTACACACCCACTTTGCTCCATCTCCCTTAATACCTTTAGGTATTAATCTCAGATTTAAAATTTACAATTGATCTAGCATCAATTTTTGTTTGTGGAAGAGAGTTCCCAGCTCCTACCACCCTTTGTGTGTAGAAGTGTTACATAATTTCACTCCTGAAGGGCCTGACTTTCGTGTTTATATTGTGATCCTACTCCTGGATTCTCAGCATAGATAATTTCTTTCTATCTTTCCTATCTAACCCATTAATATCTTAAACGTTGATCAAGTGACCCCTTAACTTTCTAAATTCCAGGGACTACAATCCTAGTTTATGTGATCGGTCAGCAGAATTTGACCCTTGGTGTCCAGCTATCATTAAACTTCACTCCCTCCAAGGCCAATATATCCTTCCTCAGCTGTGGTGCCCAGAATTGCTCACAGTTACTCCAGATGTGGTCTAACCAGGGCTTTATTTAGCTAATGCATGACTTCTGTCCCCTTGTATTCTGTCCCTCTAGATATAAAGACCAGCATTCCAATCATCTTTTTAATTATTTTTTGTACCTGTTCATGACATTTTAATCTCCATGTACCTAGACCCCTAAGTCTATTTGGACTTCTGCTAATTCTAGCTTTTCACCATTAAAGTACCCTGTTCTATCCTTTTTAGGTCCAAAGTGGATGACATCACCTTTGCTTCCATTGAAATCCATTTGCCACAGTTTTTTTCCAGTCACTTCATCTATCAACAGGCAAGATTTTACAGATGCCCACCCACCACCTGAAGAGTCAGCAGGGAATGCATCCCCACTGATACCGGCTGCCCCGCAGCCATTTATTGCTCCATGGGACTTACCCCCTCACTCAGGGTGAAGCCCTGCCTCTGAAAGCTGCCAGCCAATCTGATTGGCCAGCAGCTCAATAGTCTCAGCAGCGCAGTGGCTAGGACTTTGACTACAAGCAGTTCCTAGATTCTAAGTCCCGGAGTCCAGGACCAGGTAAGTGGAGGAGCCCTCCAGGGGCTGGAGAGGTGAGGCTCAAGGAGGGTGAGGTCCTTGATGGAGATGCCGAGGGTGATAGAGGAAAGGGAGCACCTGTGGGGGGCAGAGTTTGTTTTTGAGGTGGCGGGGGGGCGGGTGGTGTGTGCGTGTGGATGTGCCCGATGTGGAAAGGAGGCCATTGGAGGGGTAGGCACCTCCTTCCCATCCAAAGCCTGATCAGGGTGACTTTTCGGCTTTCCACCCTGAACTCCTCCCACCAGCCTGAAAATCGAGGCCTGGTGGGAAATAACCCTTAATTGGTCATTAACTGCGTGCTTAAAGGAGTTGGAGAAAGGCAGGCTGACCTAGGCCTCGCCCATCCTACCATAAAATTGTGGACAGGTCAGGTGGGCTGGATGGCCACATGAAAGCCATCCAGGGAATTTTACATGCCCCCTCCCCCCACCCCAGAAATTAGGCTAACTGGCCCATAATTCCCTGGTTTCCCTCCCTCATCTTTCTTAAATAGCAGAATGGCGTGGATTTTCCAATCTAACTGAACAGTTCCGACTCAAGTGAGTTTCAGAAAATTATAGTTGGGGCTTCTGAAATCTTCTCTCATAGTTCTTTTCAAATCCTAGGGTGGAAACCATCTGGCCTTGAGAATTTGACACTATTTAATACCAGTGTTTTCTTTGCTACTGTGACTTTGCTTAATTTAATTTTAGTGAGTCCCTGCCCCGGATTCATTTCCTAGGGATGTCCGGCATGCTGACCCCTTCCCCCACTGTAAATACTGATACTCGGTAATTATTCAGCATTTGTTACTTTTCACTACAATATCACCATTATCAGTTTTCCAGGGACCCACATTGTTCCTGAGAGCCTGGGCGTGAATTTTCAGCTCGCTGGGCGGGTTCGATCGGGAGCAGTCTGGAAACAGACCACTGACCGCAATTGGCCCCCGACCATGATTTCACGCTGGCTGGCCAATTAATGGCCAGCTAACCTGAAGTGTGCGCTGAAAAGCTCAGCGCTGCTGGGGTGGAGGCAGGAGGAGGGCGGGCGATGACATCATTGCGGGCATGGGTGAGCGCTGACAGAAAACTCCCTGAAGGCAGAGAGCTGCCTTAGGGAGCTGAAGACCCGAAGCCCAGGAAATAAAGGTTTTAAAATCAGAGAAAAAAATGTCCAAGCATCACAATCAGGCAGCTGAACATACAGATAATAAAAATGCCTTCCACAGATTTCTATTTTTATTTTATTTAATAACGGGAGCATCATCCCGCCCTTGGATTAGGTTTGGTGAAAAACGTAAAGGCCGCCTGGCTGATTCGCCCGTCCACCAACCGTAAGGTTGGACAGGCTACGTAATGTGACAGACAATTGCGCTGTTAATGGGCTTAATCACCCTCTTAATTGTTGGCGGGCGCGCTTCTGACTTTTGCGCACGCCCGCCGACCAAAACATTGCGTGAGCGCGGGATGACGTCAGGACACTCGCCCAACATCATCTCGCGCGATTTCCCACCTGATCAGATTGGGCACATGCCACCCAATCAGCGTAAAATTCAGCCCCTTGTTTTCCCTAATATAAATGTAAATCTTGTATATGTTGTTTTCAATATCTCTGCAAGCTCCTTTTCATCCACCCTTTCTGTCGCTCTTTCTGTTTTGTCACCCTTTGCTGTTCTTTGTATCTTTCCCGTTTTCCAGGATTTGTGCTTTTTTGGCATTTTTGTGTGTCTTTTCTTTTAGTTTGATGTTGTCTCTTTAGTCGTTCATGGCCCTTTTTTTGGTCCGTAGAGCTCTGCCCCCTTAAGAATATACATCAGTTCTGTATCATATTAACTTCCTTATTGAACACCTCCCACTGATCTTCTGTTGTTTTACCCGTTAACAGAAGGGTTGTTTCAGGCATATTAATAAAGGAGATGTCATGTCTATGAATTTTGAAAAAGGTGTTTGATGAGGCGATCACTCTGATCCCATAGATTAATCATTATGCAAACGAGGAAGAGAAATATTTCCAGAAGCAACTATTCAAAAGATCAAAGGGGCCGGCTCTTAGAATTCAAATCCATTAGTTACTCATTTAATATAATTGATTGTCACAAAAGCAGGTAAATAAGTTGCAGTTGATAGTCAGCTCACTGACACATTCCTGTCCACAGCCATCTGTTTCTGGTGCTGTTAAATATTTGGGCTGTAAGTATAATTTAAAGTAACTGCTAATTTTCTACACAAATATTCTGAAATATATGATTAAAATTAAGATTGAAGCTTTGCATTCATCACAGCCCTGGCATTCCTATTTTAAAAGATTTACCCCGAATAAGCACTGATTCGATGTTTTGTTTCAAACAATGACATTATCTAAACCATATTTCAAAATGTATCAGGTTCTTGTTTAAGCTATGTTGAGTCAGTGGGAAAATGACCACCCCTCTGGTACTCAGCCATGTCAATGAAGAAAACCTGAGTTTGATCCCTGGCGTACAATAAGCTAACTGATATAGAAGAATCTCAACCCAAATAAGTCTTTATGTATTAAATTGGGCAAAATATTCTACAATTTTTGAATGTTGAAATAAAATATACTCTGACATTATTCTAATGGTCGGGTTCATATCTGCCCTGTTAAGAACTAGAATTACCATTTCTTCAATGACTTTTGACTTTTTTTAAGGAAAAAAAATTAAATTCATACAGCTGTCATCCTAAAATTTGGAAGCAAACTCAACATTAAAAATCGAAGAGCAGGATATTGCGGATGCTGGAAAGCTGAAATAAAAACAGAAAATGCTGGAAATTCTCAACAGATCAGGAAACATCTATGGAGAGAGAAATAGAGTTAATGTTGTTTCTCTCTCCACGAATGCTGCCTGACCTGCTGAGAATTTCCAGCATTTTCTGTTTTTATTTCAATATTAAAACTGTGCTGCTTTGATTGTACTATTCCTATGTACCAAAAACAAAATGCAGAGAAATAATAAAAAGCAACAGTAATATTTGGTTGAATGTATGTATGTCAAAGGCGCAACCAGTGAATTAGAATGAGGGTAAAATGGCAGTCACTCTAACAATCAACGTGATACTAATTATTAAACCAGTTTGGCAATTTGCACCACATGGGTGCTATTTAGGCTCAATTATCTGAGAGTTTGTGCCAGGTGCAGATGCAGTAATATAAGAGTGGAATCAAACAGGGCATTCTTAATGTCAGTCATAGTGCTGAGAGATCGAAGTCAGCCAGCAGGCACCTTGGCTCTTTGCCTGCCTCAAGCATGTACTGCCATTTTTTTCTCTTAATCTTGTTTCCCCCTCCACTTTTGATTTTGTGTTTCCCGGCTCAATCTTTTCTTTGTTCCCTCATCTCATCTGTTTCTCATTTCTCATGCATTTTGTCTTTCTTCTCAGTTTTGCATTTGATATTACCTCATGGTGCCCCGCCTCAGATGTCCAGCCAAGAATGCCATGTTTAACTTTTTAACTATAATAAAATTATCATCATTGATCCAAAACAAAACCTCAGTCTTTCCAACGATATTAAAACTGGACACAAAAACACTGCTCCGAATCTCACCATTTCCTAGTCCATGCCATATTGATTCAGGATTACACTCAATCCTAGGGGATTCCAGTAGATCTGAGACTACTGAACTCAAAACAAGTTAATAAAACTGGAAATATATGGACGAGAAACAAGTGACATTTGATATAAAAATATTTGAATATATATTAGAATGGAAAACACAGCATTCGCATCAAAGGAAACAGATTAAATCTGGAAATGTGTGGGTACGGGAAGAAATACCAGTGATTGTTTTGGTGAAAGGTTGAAAACAGATGCTAAATGGGGACCATGCTAATTAGGTACCCCGTTCGAAAATCTAGTTTTAGCCTGCAATTTTGGATCCAATTGTTGGTAGCCCTTATTTGAATTTGCCCGGAGGCAAATTTGCACAAACATTTCGGCAAACAAGAGCTGGCCAAGGTGGGACCTTAAGGTGTAAAACTGTTTTAGCTGCCTTTATCGTTCCACTAACGCTCTATCAACATTTATTCTCTTAGGACTTCACTGAAAATGAATTCTGTGCTACTCAATCAGGGGAAAGGAAATGCTTTTTCCCCTTCATATTGCTAAGGGTATCTCTTGGTTTACAGAAAGAAAGGGAGGAGGACATGAGGCCAGGCACAGCAGTGTAGTATAATGGTGTTCAGGTTTGCAAGGGTTAATGTGAGACTGGGGAAACAGTACCACCCACATTATGATGTAGAGAGTCACATGATGGTAGACTGTGTACACAATGATAGGCTGGCAGAAGCATCGAGTCACGTTTGTACCTTTGAGATGTATATAGTTATATGTTAATAATAAACACTTAATGTTCAACCACGCAAGTCTCCAGACCTCTTAGTGAAACACTGAACAAATCCTTACAACATGGTGGCAGCGAAGGAACAAACCCATAACCTCAAAGAAACTGGGGAAGGATCCCAGAGAATGAAAAACTAAAGAAACTACAGGCCGACCTGAATTGAAGACACAGTTGGCGATTGCCTAAAAAAGCTCAATTGCCAGGCCTGACCGAACACAGAGTCACAGGATCTGGCCAGATCACAAAAGGTTGAGCAAAATTCAAAAAAGGAAAAAGGAAGCTGAAGCGCAGAGGGAGGATCAATGGTGCTGATGAAAAGCCAGACCTGATCGAACGCAGTCGTAGGTCTAGCCAGATCACAAAGGGCTGAGAAAAATTAAACTAAAAAGGAAGCTGACAAGCACATGGGTGTCCATTGTGAAGACCCATCATTTGCAGAGTCAAAGGACCTAGCAGGGGTGAGCACAGAGAAAATTCAGTGCTAAGCCAGAACCAGTTTCAAAAGTCTTTGGTGCTTTAAAAGTTTTTCTTTGACTTTTTGTCAGAGCAGCCTGTTTGTGGAATCACCGCGGCCAGCCCGTGTTCAGAATCGGTGCCATACCACGTGGCAGCCGAGCTCGTTCAAGCGGAAGGTTTAGAAACCTCAGCCAAAGCCGGGAATCAATTATTAAGCACCCAAAAATCCTCCAATATTGCAGGGAAAGCCCCAAAACATTGATTTAATAAATTGTTGCAGAAAATAAATCCAAAAGGGGTCGGGGCCGCCAAAGCTGCTGCGGGTGCCGGCCAAAACCCAACAGGCGCAGGAAGAAGCTTCGAGAAACCGGCAGCTGCGTCACCACCTTGAAGAAAAAATAATTGAAAGAGGTGCTCCCCTGTTCTGAAAAACAGTCATGGACAGTAAATTAAAACTACCAGGTCAATTTGGGATGATACAAGGGCAAAACCAAATGCAAATTGGGCATCACGGAGAAGAAAGTATTTAGATTAAGTAGGAAATCAGAGGAAGCCCAAGTTAATACATTCTTGTACTTATTTGGTAAAGTGGCCGACAAGACTCAACCACATTTGGTGTGGTATTAAAAGCCTTTGACAAATATTTTGAACTCCAACTTGTGGAGAGTGTAGAACTTAAATGAAGGTATAGAACAACCCCAATAAAGCACCAAAAGGGCAAGGAGACCCCAGGGCGAAGGTGACAATACCAAAACAAACCATAAGATGGTGGCAGACCATGTCACGCAATGAAGTGCATGAGCTGAAGAGTTTAATGCAGAGGAAAGAAAAGACTGGGAAGCAGCTGAAAGGCTTAAAAATAGAGCTTTTTGAAAATGCCGACATATTACCCAAACTGCAACAGCAGGTGGCAGTGAAGAGCAAACCAATGGTTGTGAATGAAGGAAAGGTATCTGATGTAACCCAAAGGAAACAAAACCTGCAAAAAGAAAATGAAGCTATTCTACAGGAAAATATTTGGATCAAAGCTGAGTTGGAAGAACTCAACCAGAAGTACAGCCAGACACAACACCAGGCAGAAAGGGTACTCAAAGAAGCCGCTGCCCTGAAAGACTCCTTGAAGAATCAATACATGCCCCTGGAAAGCATGAGGAGTTAAAATAAGTTGTTGAATATTGCTTCAGAAAAAGCCATGTTGTAACTATCAGTAGTGACAACAGCATGAGTTGGCAAGAGGTCAACAAGAAAATAAACTGTTGAAAGAACAGCTAATGGTCCTTCAAGATCAAATGCAAAAGGAGTACTAACCCTTTAGCAGCATGAAGAAATGAAGACTGTCCTGAACAGCAGAATGGAAGAACAGCAGAACAAAGTTGAGGGGACTGTTGAATTACAAGAAAACGCAAAACGAAGCAATTGAGCTTTGCAAAGAGAAAGAAAACCTGTTGAAGGACCTTCACACACTACAAGGATCCCTCAGGTCAAAGTTTGTTCCTCTGGAAAATTATGAAGAGAAGCAAAATGAATCTAATGTCACTCGGAATGAATTGCAGAACCAGTTGGCAAAGAAGACTCAGCAATGTTCACTGTACCGGGGGGGAAACCAAGAGGTACAAGAAAGAGACTGAAGAACCAGCTGAACAGAAAAGAGGAGGCATTGAAAGGAAAAGCCGTAGAACTTTCCAAGCTGGGAGCGGATAATAAAGCCATGAGTAGCACGATTACAGAACTGAAACAAATTGAGACTTCTCCGGAGACAGACAGGGCCAACAGTGAAACCAAAATGAAGGACAAGGACAAAGCTCTGGTGCAGATGGAGAAAGAAAAGACAGAAATAAGATTGGAAAATGTAAATCATATGCTGAATATCAAGTAACTAGTAGGAAAAGCATCGAATCTGAGAACCATTGAGTTGTTAAAAAATGACACGGCTGAAGTGAAAATCAAGAACCTGGAATGTCACAGAAAGGTTGAGTAGTTGCATGAGAATGTAGAAGTTCTCACAAAGGAGCGTGAAGAGTCTCAGAAACAACTAGCAGACGTAAAATTAAAGAACGTGAGCTTGAAGGATAACACACAGGAATTAGGCTCTGCTAAGGAAAAATGGCTCAGTGTAGAGAACCAACTTTCACGTATGGAAGATGAGTTTGCTAATGAAAAATTAGAACTTAATAGAAACTTCTGACGCTTGAAGTTCATCAAGTATCACGAAGAATGCCTGGAACTGGAAAAGGGACTGCTGATGAATCAGAACAATTGGTTGAATGCAGAATTAACAACCAAAACTGACAAAATCTTTGAACTTTGATCCAGTCTGAAGAATATGAAAGATGAGATGCGCAGTATGGAAGACTAAATCCAGACTTTAAAAGCAAAAAAGGAAAATTCTAAGTACCAGATTGAGGATCTAACGAGTGAAGTGATCAAGCCTAAGGTGCAGTCGGTGACCATGGAAGAAATATTCCGAAAGGAACTGAATGTCCAGATGAAGTTGTTAAACTTGTACAAGGATTCCACAGATAACTCTGAAACAAATACAACTGAACTCAGAGTAGCTGCTGAGCTGAATGAAAAGATTCATAAGCTCGAAAAAGAACTGGAAAATGAGAGAGTAAACAAATATTTGGGTGAAATTGTGAAAGAAGTGGAAATGAAGGTTCCATTTTTGAAACGTCAATTTCCAGGAAGAATATAGTGGACCCACTGAAAACGAAAGTCCAATCCACTCTAGGAATAAATGGAGTGAGCATTCCCTCTGGAGGAAATGGGACAAATCCACAGTGTCCAATCAAAGCAGACAGGTTATTGATGAAGAGAATTGCAACTCTAAGGAGTGAATCAGATGGAGACACCCAGGTACCGAAAATGCTGAATACTACGATTTCAACTGTGAACCAACAAAATCTGCCGGAACCAACTGAGACTACTACTTTCCGAATGTGGCAAGAATGAGATCTGGAAGAATAATCAAGCCTCCAGACCGTCTGAATTTATGAAATCAGAGACTGAGGTGGGAGAGAAGGGGCAGCATGTAAGAAAGATTGTATTGTAAATATGTTTGGCTAAAGACTTAGGGGAGGTGTAGTATAAGGATGCTCAGCTTAGCAACGGTTAATGTGGGACTGGGAAAACAGTACCACCTGCATTATGATGTAGAGAGTCACATGATGGTGGACTGTGTGTACAGTAGTAATCTAGCAAAAGCCAGCATGAAGACAGCACCGAGTCAGGGCTACACCTTGGAGACTTCTTAGTGAGACACTGAACAAACCCTTCCAACAAGCAGCACCAGCTGCTACAGGAGAGAAAGACAGAGATAAGATGGACTAATTTCTTTCTGAAAGTACAAGGCATCCCTTCCCCTCTGGACCTCCTTGCAGGGACCTCCAGTGCTACATTCGAGAACCTGAGCACCCTCTTCCTCAGTCTCTCAGGCCCCCTGTGTGTCAGCCAGCTCACTCCACAGCTTCTGTGGAAGTGGGTGCGAGATCCCTCATATACCGCTACATGAAAATTGCTGCTAATCGATGTCTAAGTGCTAAATCTGCAGGTGTCTACTTTAAAACCTCCAGAGATGTTCAAATTATGGCGATCAGTAATTAGGACCAAAATTGTGTGCTAAAACCAGACTTTCAAACAGGCGTATCATATTAGCATGGCACTCTCTCACCAAAGTTACCCTCCCTCATACTTAACACCCTGGCATTGATTAGAAGCAATTTTCATGTGGAAGTATATATGAGCTCAATGCAACCACTTCCACTGAAGGTGTGGTGTGTGTTGGCTGATACACACCAGCGCATTTTAGGATGGCTCAGGAACCAAGTGAGAGGGCGCACAGGTTCTTGGATGCAAAATTAGAGAGTCTGGTGGAGAAGGTCCGGAGGTAGAGGGGTGTCCCGTACCCACAGGAGCGCATTAGTCCAACTCTTCTTCCTGTCCCTCTCTCCTGCAGCAGCTGATGCCACCCTGCCTGAACTAATGTCCTCTTCCCATTCCTCCTGAGGACCAAGGGAGACTTCGAGCAAGATAGCCATGACTAAGCACTCCCTTTACAGGTGACTCCTGTAAGACCTTTCCAATACAGTGGAGTAGCACAGCACCCTTTTACAGTGACGCCCTCAGAGAATTTCCAGAATAAATGTTGTTCAAGTGTTAGTAAAGTCTTGACAAAATGTCCTAGAAGGTCTTCCGATGTGTTTTCACAGCTGTAACAATGAAGCATGTGAAATGGTGAAGTGCCTCTCTAAATAGTGCTTCAAATCAACACCAACTGCACGCTTGCTCCAAACAGCTGGCTGTTGTTAGGAGAGGGATTTTGTTGAAGCACTAGCTGCCAAAATGCTGTCCAGCCTCTTTAATGAGTGCTGGCAAGCATTTTAAGTGACTCCAAGGCTGTGTTTTATGTGCTCCCGCCGGGTATGTTTTCATTGGAGGGGTGGGGGGAGGGGGGTTGGGGGGGGGAAGGGGGTGGTGGGGGGGAGGGGGTGGCATGTAAAATAGGACAGGTGCCCATCCCAGCATCTTTCCACCCACTCCTGAGCTCACCCCTATAATATCAGGGGTGGGTGGGTGCCAAAATCAGCAGCCTGCCCGCCATATTTAAATAGATAAGGGTCATTTAGGCTTGTTAACAAGCCAGTTGACCCTGATAATATGCTGCCCACACCATGAGATGTTTAGTATGGGCAGTGGAGTGGGAGTGGGCAGCCCAATTTTTTTAATAGTCTCTTCAAAGGGTGAGTGGGGAGGGGGGAGGTTCTATCTTTGGAAGCTGCCCTTTGCTGATTGAGGGACAGCCCCTCCCCAAGATAGAAACCCACCCTTTCTTCCTACCTGCCCACAGCCTTAAACCCTGACCTCCTCACTGACCTGCCCAAACCCTCCCTACCCAAGACCCCAGACTTACCTCTCTCCGGAGATCTGTGGGCCTTCTTCCTCCTCCTCTTGCAGTCCTGGCTGCAGCCACTAGGTGCTGCTAGGACTGATGGAGCCGCCATCCAATGGGATTGAGTGCCAGCTCCCGAGGAAAGGACTTCCTCCCCAGTGAGGGGCAGAAGTCCCACTTGGCTCTTGTTGAGCCCACTGCAGCATGTTATGGTTGTGTGGCTAGCTGGCGTGGAGCAGGTTGGCTCTTCACTGATTTTGCCAGCTATCCGCCACCTCCCCCCACCGACCCCGTGATATTCACCCCCAGGTGTTTAATGAACCGCTGCATGGGCAGTTGTTCCAACACTGGCTTCAACTCCTTTACCGAGATGGTGTCTTGCGCTGAAGCTTAAGTCCAGCCTTGATCACTGCAGAGGCTCTTTAGTGCCTAAAGTATTCATCAAAAATCACCCCAGTGAGAGGAAGGCTGAACAGCATAATCAGTGCAACCATCTAGAGATATTATCCTTGTGAGCAAATCTTCCTCATTTCCCATTCATCACAAGACATTTTCTTTTCCCCTGCTCTCTGTTGCACTGCATTACCTCAGGATCTGTCTGCTTCTCCTCAGCTCTGCTCCTTTTAGTTCTTGGAACTATTATCTTGCTTCTTCCCTCTTGGTCTCATTCAGCCTCCAATCATATCAGTGGATTTGTTGTGGCAAGACTGATACAGATCAGGAAGCCAATGGGCCTATCTTGCTTATCCAGCTAGAAAACCTCCAGCTCCAGGGAATATGATGGTTTATTAAACAACTGCAAGGCTTGAAGTTGATTCGACGCTTTGATCCCTTTTTATAACACAACCAATCCATTGCACATCCTGCTCTGACCTTCAGTCTTACCATCTGTGGTTAAACTTTCAGCCTCCAACTGACTACACCATTCTGCATCTTCAAAGGCTTCCAGAGAATCTATCTCTTATGGAAGAATTTTCGGGTCAACGAGCGGGGGCGGGGCCAACTCGGCCCGCCGAACTGTCAATGGCCCATTAAGGCCATTAAGAAAGTAATTATAGTTGTTAAGAATGCTGCCCATCCAACCTTAAGGTTGGTGGGCAGGTGAAGAGCCCAGGCGGCCTCCGCATTTTTCATAAAATCTCATCCGCGGGCGGGATGAGGTTTCGTGAAGGGTTTATTAATTAAATAAAAATGTTTGAAAAAATTAATGGACATGTCCCAGCTCATGGGACCGTTTCACATGAGGGGACATGTGCTTAAATTTTTTTTTAACCTTTCTTCAATGTTTCATAAGTGAAACTAATCTCCCTGAGGCACAGAGGTGCCTCAGGGAGATTTTTGTGCTCTTTCGCGCACACGCAGGCCCCGACTCAGGGAATCCTCCCCCTCCCGCACAGGGAGCACTCTGTGCTTCCGGGTGTGCGTCATGCTGGGTGGGCCTTAATTGGTCCGCCCACGTGAAACGGCGGCGCGGCCCTAATCTGGGGCGCAGATCAGGTTCGCACTCGCTCCCACACAAACCCCCGACGGGGGGAGAAATTTCTGTCCTTAGTGTTGTCAGCCGCCTCTCCTAAAGTCTCACAACAGGAGCACTATACCATGTAACACACAATGCATTATTTTGCCAGTATTGTTGACTTAGGTTTAACATGGCCTGTCACTGTAAGGTCAAAAAGTCCTTTATGTAGCCACAACTTGAGGTCAATTAGACATTAATTGCTCTGGGTAAGGGAAGTTGGAAGATTGGCAGGTGCTTGTAAATCCTCAGATCCATGTCAGAAGAAACCAGAATTCTTTCCTTTTTTATATATATTTTTAATGGGTTTGCTGAGAACAATCCATACTATTAGGAAAACAGTGCTTGAGTGAACACCTACACAGAGCCCAGAAATTCGAGGTTAATGGACCAGCCAGGTCTCAGCAATATAATGGATGATGCTTAGAGGCAGAATCTGATTAGAACATAAGTTAGCATGAAACACACTTTCCACGGAGCTCATTACAAAGATTGATTCTACTTTCCTATTAACTGTTTCAAATGCAAAACTACATGGGCATCCTTTCCAAACAAGGTCTGTTACAGACAGTCAATTGGAATGAAAATTGTTGCAGAATGTATTTGAACAGTTTCGTTATCATGCACACAACATTCAACTGAGGGGAAATTTCTACTCTTGCTGCTGATCATATGGATTAATTTTGTTTGATGGGGATACAAAGAGGGAGAATATCTTCCCCAATCCCCATCACACAGCTGGAATCTTGTGCCCCAGCTCTTTCTTCCACAGTCGCCCACCAAAGAGTTAAATTTCTCTTAACTCTGCAGGTGTGGTGCTACAGTTGTCAGGAAACTACTTGTAAGCCAGCACTCATTTAGGAAACATGATATAGTGAGGCATTAAAAACAGGAATTACTCAGGGGAAAATAAACCCAGTTTCTCCGAATTTGGTAAATTTCAAAGTGCTGGGATAATACAAGTGTCACCCGACTGGTAGTCAGGTACACTTATCCTAGATTTTTTTTTTAAAGTTAGTGTATATTCACAGATGTCCCTCTGCATATACACCACCATTGTTTGGTATTTCCCCTGCCCATCCCCTGGACTCCAGAGGGTGAACCAGATTGCCCCTGTGGTCCAGTTGAGTCACTGAGCCAACCATGCAAGAATGTGCTGATTAAGTCAATGTTTACTTGGCCAGTGGTACAGGAGTTTGAGATGGGGGAAGGAAGAGAAATCAGCCAGTGTTTCTATTTAATGGATATTCATTGAGCATTGCAGACGATGCATGTGTCTGGATATTGGATGAGGGGTGACAGTGAAGGTGATGGCACTCACTGCCTAGGGTAGGGTTGCCAACTCTGGTTGGCCATATTCCTGGAGGCTTCATCACAAGAGCTCCACCTTCCAACGGCCCAATATACTCAAAGTCATTTTCCCATTTCTGATATTTCTATTACTAATAAAGGAAACTTTCCAATAATATGAAAATAAAACATTTTTATTCAAATGCCACTATGCTCACAGCAGTATCCAGGAGGTTAAACTTCAATTCTTGGAGACTTCAAAGCATTTCTGGAGAGTTGACAACCCTAATCTTGGCTCATGCACGATGAACTGCCAGTTGGATGAGGCAGTGAAAGGCAATGAATGGGTGGCCTTGGAACTGCAATTCAGCAAGAATGATATTAAAACTTTTTGAATATCTCAACAGCTAATCAGATAATTGTAATTGAGATTTTCTGCACTCGAAATTAATTTTTGTACAACTGCACCACCATTTTATTTAAAAATGCCCTGCAACCAAAGTTTTCCACTGTAAGACTGGGAGATGGTGAATGACTTTCTGTGGTTGATATGGCCATGTTTTCTGATTAACTGCTATTGACAAACAAGTCAGAGACACGCGAGATAGACATTTAGCCTCTCCGTGTCGAACTGCTTGTTGTTTCATTACCTTCAGACTGGTTCTTCTCTTGGAAAACCAGTGAGAAAACTCATGAGAATGCGAATGAATAAGCAGTAAGATGCAGCTTGCTGCTGAGGTTTAACAATTTTTTTCTGGAAGCACCAGATATCAGAAATTAATAGCAATTTACAACAAGTGGGGAAAAGCAGAGTAAAAGCAGAGAACATAATGGAGTTAAACAATAAATGGTGCTACCTGGTGCACAGATGGCACATTTAGAGCAATCTATTTTCCCCTTTCACCCAGGTATGAAAATTCTTAGTCCATTAACAGTAAATGATATATTGCTGAATGGATAACCAGCGAAAAGCTATCTCTGCTGTTCCTGTGGAGTTACGCTGGCATTAAAATTTGCAATACAAAAGTAAAAAGCAAAATGTATTTATCAAGGAAAAAAATAATAAAGCCGCATAGTAAAGACCATACACTTGGATGAGGGTTCGGAGACTGGTTGGTGTCTGTGGAACTGCTCCCCAAAAAGGAGTTAATAACTTCAGGAGAGAAAGGAGACTCAAAGAGAACAAAATGCAGGTTAAAAATGTACTATAACTGTAGCTTTTATCATCTTGCAAATTTGAAAAGTTATAACAAACAAAATCACGTGGTGAACTCGACATTTAAAGCTAAGAAACGTATGCCGTGTGCATGTTTGAATTATCTGCTAAACTGAATAGCTGTTTGGGGCAAAGGAAGAGTGGGGAGGGGCAGCGGGGGAAAGAGGTGCTCATAATCAACACAGCAACCCCACAAAATCTCAAACTAGTGATCAGATTCTGATTAATTATTACACACATAGGGAAAGTGTACACTGTCAATCAACGCAAAATAAAAGTGCTTAGTGATTCCAGGGTTTACCAATTCAGCAGGGATTTTGAGAACCCCTTGCTGCAAGGCCAAAGGCCTGAGCTGATTTTCATTATTTATCCCTACAGTTCACCTGAGACAAGAGTTACATCCTAATTAGGGTTAAAATGTACAAAACAATTTATAAGCATGTGAACCAGAAGTGAATACATTTAGGAAACGTAACAGGAATTTAAAACACATTATCAGTGGTTTCAGAAGTTTTTCACTTCTCTTCTCACTGTAATTGGTACTCAGTTTCCTCCTGACCTATACCTCCAGCTCTTGGATGTTTTACAATTGTACATGTTGCAACTTGTGTAATTAACACTCCTGAATTGCAGTTTGCCTGTGAATAATAATGATACATTAATAGTGTGACCTTGGTTATTTTGTGCTAATGGGAAAAAAATCTTTGTTCCTTTTGCTGTAATTATTTCTCCTATGGATCTGATATTTCTAAATGTCTTATTTTCTGCACAATGCAATTAAATACAACTCCAAGGGGCTTACCTAATTTAGAAGGTCTAGTGCTAATCAAAATGCAGAATGCCATTATGCCCTGTAATGTATTCAGATATCAGGCATCATTACTTACTTAACATGCAGGAAACATTACGAAGATCCATTATTTCCAGTAATTTTTAACATGTTTAGTCAGCCTTCTGTGGCAATACTTGTAGAGAACAAACATCAAGTGTAATCTTCAGGCAAAATAGATGGTGGCTTACCATTTGACCAGTGCATATAGATGTAATTCAATCCTCTTTTTGCCCTTAACTTTAGTACTATAAAAATAAAGTATTTTGGTATAGTTAAATAGCAAAAAATTAAAAGCATTTGGGAAGAAGAGTTAGCTGGAGTTCAGGACTTTCTAGGCAGTACAGGCCGAAGTACTATTCAGCACCACAACTGGCAAGATTGTGTAATTAGCAGTTTACATAAACAGTGACATTTTAGACATGAGGCATATACAATGAGCGGGATTTTCTGTCCCCACGCACCGCTGGGATCATCCGGTCCCGCTGAAAGTCAATGGGACTTTTGACTGGGCCGCTGCATGCATTGCCTGAGGCAGATCTCACCACAGCGGAACCGGCAAATTGCAGCCAATATTTTTAATGATTTTTAAAATTAATCCTAGTTATGAAACAATGATATAGAAATGGCCAATGGTTTGCATAACTAACCTTTTCTGACCAATTATCTTACATAAAATGGCAAGATATATAATTTATGCAATTTCATTGACAAAAGCTTTAAAAATTTGTCCTTTGAAAATACATCCAGCGAATAATTACTTTTCATAGAATCAGAAAACGATTATAGCACAGAAGGAAGCTTTTTTGAGAGCATTTCAGTTCCAAAACCATTTGGCTAGTAATGGGTGATGCTGCTCTGGACGTTCTCATGTAGTCAACGTGGAAAAGGAATCGGTCAGAGGCAACTGCAGTGAGAATTTCCTTCTTCTAGTCTTCAGTTATTTGTTTCAGGGAATTTGGCTTCTCAGCATTCAAAATGGATTTTACAGTGTTACTGTTCTATTGGAGTTAAATCCAGAGACAAGATTAGAGTTCACAAGGTAGCCTGCTACTTAGGCAAATCCATCACAGTAGCATGTTTTATGCATTTTTTCTGGGTTATTATGCACTTCTTGTCTGCCCATCGACAGTAACAAAGTAGTTTTACCTTTATTAAAGATGTCGCTTCTCTCATGAAACATTCTTCTCACTGTCACAGCACTGATGCTCGCTGTAGTACTTTTCTGCAGTTACTTGGGCATTACCACAATGCTCACTCTTACCACCAACATACCATTTGACCACTAATGACCATAGGTCTTTCTGGGACTAACTATATGTAATGAAACTATACTCATAGAAGGTGTATTCCACTCCTAAGAATTTTGACTCACCAGATACAAGCTGAAGAAAGTTACAGATTTTAGTTAACCAAGTATTTCATTTCAGAGCATTTCTTGGCTTTACATAATAATCTGAAAGGATTGAGTGTACCCCTCTGTATTTATAGCAGTCATTCTAAAATATCCTGCAAGGCTCTCAAAATTTACCAAAAAAATGACTGCAAACCACATATTTGAAATGTTGACTAGTTCAGATTATAGCATCTAAAAAGGTCATTAAAGCACTTGCACTGTATTATGTTATATATAACAGCCAATGTAACAATTGCCTGAGGTTCATTAAGGCTGAGATCTGAGAGTGTATGTGGGAGGTCACTGATATTCCATTATGCTGTCATGGAACTTTATTGCTCCTATTCATTGCAATATTCTGTGGGACACATGTTTTCTGAAACTGAACAGGTTTGAGTACCCTGCCAGTTTAATTTTATTTATAAAGTGACTGATAAACCATATATCAGCATGTTATGGAATACATCTTTTAAACCACCAGGGTTTGGAAAATGCATTACCTGACAAACTTTCAAAGAGGAACAATTTAGGGGGAAGTTACAAAAAGTGAATTATTTGGAAAAAAGTCATGCCACAGTGAGACAAAAATGCCAATAGTTAATAGGGAAACTCAGGCCATTGCTTGTAGAAAAGCCACAGAGCCACAAACTCTTAGCTTCTATCCCTGGCCTGTGCTGTATTAACTCATCAGCACTCTGGGAGCTGTTCCATTGGTCTATGAAAGCAAAGCAACTAGCTGTTCTCAATCCCTATTTTGTGTTTCTTTTCTGGAACGTGTGTGATACGTGGTATGTGTGAGAATGAGCGATAGAAAGAACTTGCATTTATATGGCAGCTTGCACAACATCCCATGGTAATTTATAGTCAGTTAAGTACTTAGTACAGTTAAGTCAGAAACACAGCACAAAGTTGCACAAACAGCAATGTGATATGACTAATCTTTGAGAAGATGTTGGTTGAGGGATAAATATTCACAGGGAGAATGTCCCCACACTTCTTCAAAATAGTACTGTGGTATATTTTACTGCCACCTGAGTGGGAAGACAGGATCCATTCAAAAGATGGCACCTCCAACAATGCAGCAGTCCCTCAGTACTGCTCATTAGAGCATCAGCCTAGATTTTTGTGTTCAAGTCTCTAAGGTGGAACTTGAATTTATGACCTTCTAACTCAGAGGCAAGAGGAGTGGGTGCATGCAATATATGTCTGTGAAATTTAGAAGTGAGTGCATGCACACCTATTAAAAACAGTGTCAGCTGTGCTTGGATGTCCATTATTATCTATGGTCTGCCAGCACTTTGATCTCATGTATAAAGAATAGCTAACTGAGGGAAGATACCTGAAACCTGCTATACTGCAGCGTCAACCACTGCCTTCCTGGGAGGAGAAAACAGCTGGTGTAACAGCAACAGCAGCCATTAATAAAGTATTTTTAAAGTCAGACAAATAGTTCAACCCCAGATATATACAGATGTAAGCTATTAATTTTAACGTAGAATTTAAAACTCAGCATATCATTCATTTTTTTCTGTTCCTTTTTGCTGAGTATTAGAAATTTAGTCAGCCCATTTTTGATAAAAATAGGAATGAAGCTAGCATGTTAGATTACAAGTTTAGGTGCAGTTTACATCATTATTTAATTGAAATGTAACCTCCATGTATAAATATATTGCAATCATGCACCTGATGAGGGGATAGGTTAAATCAATAAGGGTGAGGACAATCACTTGGGGTGCCTCAGAGCTAAGAAATTTTTCCCCCTCCCCTGTTTCAGGTCTAAATCAACACCAGAGAACACACCAAGGCATAGAACCTTTCAAGAATCAACTGAAAAGAGTTTCAAGCCACACTAGCTCAGAAATAAGATATGGGGTTCACCTTGCTTGAGAGTGATCTGTGATGAAATGGACAAAATTTTAAAGAACCTCCCAGCCAAGAGACTGAAACCCATCCATAGCTCTGCTGTCTACTGGGCTGGCACAAAACTATGATGAATTAGATGAGGGGACCAAGTATAATGTATTTAAGTTTGCTGATGATACAATGTTAGATGGTAAAGCAAGCTGTGAAGAGGACAAGAAGGCTGCAAAGGGATTATGGACAGGTTGAGGGAGTGGGCAAGAACGTAGCAGATGGAATATAATGCAGGGAAGTGTGAAGTTCTCAACTTTAAAAGGAAGGAATAGAAAAACAATATTTTTTAAATGGTGAGAGACTGGGAAATTTTGGTATTCAGAGGAACCTGGGTGTCCTTATACACAGATCACAAGGTTGGCATATAGCTACACCAAGCAATTAGGAAAGCAAATTGCATGTTAGTCTTTATTACAGAGGTATTGGATTATCAGATTGAAGAAGTCTTACTACAATTGTTAGGAGCCTTGGTGAGACGACGCCTGGAGTACTGTATACAATTTTGGTCTCCTTACCCAAGGAAAGATATACTTGCCTTAGAGGGAGTGCAATGAAGGTTCACTGGACTGGTTCCTGGGATGAGTAGATTGTCCTATGAGGAAAGATCAAGTAGAATAGGCCTATATCTCTAGAATTTAGAAGAATGAGAGGTGACCTAATTGAATCATATAAAATTCTTAAGGGGCTTGAAAGTGTAGATGCTAGGAGTCTAGAACTAGGGGCTCAACCATTAATGACTGGGAAGAGGAGATTTTTCTTCTCTCAAAGGTTATGAATTGTTAGAATTATCTACCCCAGGGAGCTACAGATCCTCAATTGTTGAATATATTCAAGTCAGAGACTGATAAATTTTTGAATATAGGAATTAGTGATAATGTGGGAAGCTGGAATTAATCAGCTATGATTGTGCTAAATGGCAGTACAGACTAGAAGGGCTGAATGACCCATTCCTGCTTCCACTTCTGCTCTGAAAAGTACTTGTATCAGGTGAAGAAAGGAAAGAGTTTGATATTCAGTCAGATATATGCCCCTCAGTCTAAGTCACATCTGAAAAATGCCTTTTGTGTACAGCACTGCAGGGTTGCTAAACACCCATAGAGCTTACTCAGCCAGAGTCACCTATTTTAGTGGGAGAATGGAAAAGACATTACAATGATGTCCAAGCTATAAAGTTCACATGGTGTGATATTCTCTGCAGCAGTATTTAGGAGTCATGTAAAACAGTCTGTGGTTTTAAGCTCATCATTAGTGAGGGAGTCAGAAGCCACAGTTCAAGGGTTAATGATCTAGATGAAGGAACTAAGGGCATCCTGGCTAAGTTTGCAGATGATACAAAGATAGGTGGAGGGACAAGTAGTATTGAGGCGGGGAAGCTGCAGAAGGATTTGGACAGGTTAGGAGAATGGCCAAAGAAGTGGCAGATGGAATACAACGTGGGGAAGTGTGAGGTCATGCATTTTGGTAGGAAGAATAGAGGCATAGACTATTTTCTAAATGGGGAGAGAATTCAGAAATTTGAGTGCAAAGGGACTTGGGAGTCCTAGTCCAGGATTCTCTTAAGGTTAACTTGCAGGTTGACGCGGTAGTTAGGAAGGCAAATGCAATGTTGGCATTTATTTCGAGAGGACTAGAATATAAAAGCAGGGATGTGCTGCTGAGGCTTTATAAGGCTCTGGTCAGACCACATTTAGAATATTGTGAGCAATTTTGGGCCCCGTATCTCAGGAAGGATGTGCTGGCCCTGGAGAGGGTCCAGAGGAGGTTCACGAGAACGATCCCAGGAATGAAAGGCTTAACATATGAGGAACGTTTGAGGACTCTGAGTCTATAAACGACGGAGTTTAGAAGGATGAGGGGGGATCTGATTGAATCTTACAGAATACTGAAAGGCCTGGATAGAGTGGACGTGGGGAAGATGTTTCCATTAGTAGGAGAGACTAGGACCCGAGGGCACAGCCTCAGAGTAAAGGGAAGACCTTTTAAAACAGAGATGAGGAGAAACTTCTTTAGCCAGAGAGTGGTGAATCTATGGAATTCATTGCCACAGAAGGCTGTGGAGGCCAGGCCATTGAGTGTATTTAAGACCGAGATAGATAGGTTCTTGATTGGTAAGGGGATCAAAGGTTACGGGGAGAAGGTGGGAGAATGGGGTTGAGAAACTTATCAGCCATGATTGAATGGCGGAGCAGACTCGATGGGCCGAATGGCCTAATTTCTGCTCCTATGTCTTATGGTTTTAACCAAAGCAGTAACCTTCCACTCTCAGATGGTGAATGACCTGCTGTACACCTTCAGCATTTCTCATTTCTTTTTAAAACTGTTCTAATGATAGACTAATTGCATGGATTAGGTGCTGTTCTTGGAATGTTTGAACTTCATTAAGTTTGCTTCTTTACAGAACATGTCCAAAAGAATTAAAACCTTTCCCACTAAAAACCTGGGCAAGGGTTTGGAGATGCTGGGACTTCAGCCATTTTTCCTCCTATTTTTCTATGTTGAAGCCCTTGCCCACATATTGCTCCGGTTGCATGTCATTTCTTCACCGTACGTTTGAACCTTAACCAAGTTTTTAGTCTCATCCCACCAATATCTCCTTCTTTAGCTTAGTGTCATCCTTTGAATGATAACCTTTCTGTGAAGCGCCACCCCCTTGCGACATTTTCCTATATTAAAAATGCCACATAGATGCTGTAGTTCAGTGTGGTAAATCATTGTCACAGCATCAAATGACTAAAAAGAAGCATTATATTTTCAGGGAGCAGGGTGTGGGGAAGAAATACTGTTAGAAGTGTACACAAAATTAAAGTGCAAGTGCAGGTATACCATACTAACTTTCATTATGTGGTAGTGTGCAATAACCTCTTTTCATAGATCACTGCAACCCAAAGTCTTTTACAATCTGCAGAAAAGTAACTGACAAAAAAATGTTTCTGCAGTAATTTAGCTTTTTAATCTAATGCAATTCTGCTATAGTGAACACGTCAACAGTAACTTTTACTCTTTTTATAACGATACATGTTTTGCAGCACAGACAGATAATCAGGGTGAATGTGTTTACATCAACACTCATCCCAACTGATTTATCCAGCTGATTCCCCACCGGCAACATACCAAATCCACAAATCAATGCCATTCGAACAAAATCCTTTTCTGAGGATATTTGCAATAAACACAAATAACTGCTTTTATTAATGAGTAACCTCACAGAACACTAAAATAAACCACACTGGTGCACTTAAACTTTTGGCTTTATTTACAAAGGAGTCTTGACTGTCCAAGTTATATAGAGATGAAAGGTATTGTTCAGTTCCAGGGCAGAAATACACTCCTGTTGTACAAGGATTGTACAGTATCCATTCAGTCCATCTGACTGCTTTCAGTAAAGCCATAATCTATAAAATGGCTTCATCAACTCGTCTAGTCTACGGCACAAAAACACTACACTCAGTCTTTTCAGGAAAAGAAAACACTTTCTTCTTTAAAAATAACAACCTGACACTGTGGGTGTATGTTTAGGATAATGGGTGGGTAGTGGCTGGGGGGGTGAGGGGAGATAGAAGTGGGCATGGAGAAAGAACTTGAAGCACTGTTTGAATTAACTCATTTTGGTTCCAGGCCTTGCACTCTATTAGGCAATCTCTGGGCCTGAAGGCTATAGTTGCCAACTTGCTCTCACAATGATGGTGGAAATTCTAGAGGCACGCAAACTGCCGGTTTGATTTGCGTGCCACTGTATATTAAATTGCTGCTACCGCGGCAGCCAAAGTCAATGCCTATCAGAAAAAGTTCTGTGAACTGAATACAAACCCAAGGTACAAAACAGATACTGCTTGTAAACTTGGACCAGATTACACTTATCAACAGGTATGTAGAGCTAATGACACACATTTAAACAAATGTATACAAAAAAGAAATATTTACAAGGATACACCACAATCAAAAGGGTTCAGATAACGAGTAACGCTATGATACATGCATTAGCTAAATTAATCAAACCAAAAAAAGAAGAAATGGGGAAAACCATAAAAAAGTTAATTTTTTTTTGCTACACCAATCATAATTGTGCAAGATCAATTGGGGTCATGAACATAGGTACAAGTGCAAACTACAATTACATTTCTAAACTCACATATTATGGTAATGGAGCATCTTGGAAAAGGGAACAGTGGGTCTTATATTGAAGCAATATTTAATGCTATACATGCTAAAATTTACAACAGGCCACTTAAGTACACAACATGATTCATCTTGACGTCTTTACCTTTTTGGATCATTGCAACAAAACATCAGGTGTAACGTTAATTACAGCATAGATTTTACTGCATACCCAACTCCCGTCTGTGAGGGGCAAAAAATGAGTCACCGCACAGATAATTACTGAATTCAAGATATGTTGCTGCCTTGTCTTCTTTAAGCTAAAGTTCAAGACAAACTGAATAGTCGTTGACTTGGTGCTGGTCCCTTCAAACAGGCTTCTTCAAAGTTGCGTCTTCTATATGGCAGCTCTATGTACAAGATTAGATTTGATATCTTGTCATTAAAAAGGAGGGTTTGTGTGTTTTTTTTAAATTTTGTAATATACATGGTAGGGCGAGAGTCTGTTGCTAATCCAAAAACTGCAGATGGATTGGATTAACTGTACAGGGTCTGCATTCCATAAAAGGAAAAAAAAATTCTTCCACAACCTTTTTTGTTAACACTTTAAGCACCAATCATGTTTGATGAGAAGAATGAAACCACATGACACGAATCTTCTGGTGCCCAGCATATATCACTCCTGCTCTCGGCTGCACTTCATCCCATCATACTTCCAAGAACCTCGAGCTGTTTGCCTTGGAGTGGAATGGCTCTGACCACATACGCCGTAGATCACCCTGAGGAAGACAGCACAGAACATGGCACAAGTTATCAACAACTACTCAAGCAATAACCTGCACTTATAAAGTATTTTTAATGTAGGAAAACGCCTCAAGGCATTTCATAGGAGCATTATCAAACAGAATTTGACAACAAGCCACAGGAGTAATGTTAGTGAGAGGTAGGTTTTAAGTAGTGTTTTCAAGGAGGAGAAAGGGACAAAGAGGGGTTTCCAAAATAAAACACCACCACTCCTACCCCCAACAAAAGGGGACTTTGTTTTAACCTTTCCTCAAGGGGAACTAATAATTCCTAGCAGGTCCTTTCTAGAAGTTGGATATTATTGCATTGTATGTTGCCTTTACATCACAGAACTGCTTCAAGAACCATCCTGAACAACAGGCTGAGAATCTGCATTATTTATACTCTGGGCTGCATTTCACAGCACAAAACAATTGCACACTTGCAACAGTTTTAAGCTGCTTTTCTGCTATAAGCTGACTGCATACAAGTGGAACTCTCCTTGCATTATAGCATATAAATAATAGAAGTACAGTAATTGATAGCATCTCAGACTCTAGAAGTGCGGGTCTATGATTGAGCATCAAGTTGGAGTAAAGTAAATGCAGAGAACTTATTTCTCACATTTGATCCTTCTTTCTTTGCATTAACAGAGAATTACAGTATGCCTATAGAGGTGGTACAGCCTATAGAGGTGGGACAGGACACCGTACATAAAAGAGCGCTATGTGGAATCATCTTTTCCAAAACAGGATCCCAGAACCAGATATTGGCACCTGCCCTTGATGGGAGCAGCTTACAAACCTCTACTAGTAATACCCTGCTCTTTCTCTAAGTTTATGATGACCTTTGCACCACCAAGACACTATCTTCCTTGCATTAACTGAACATCAGGAACGCCCAAGTCATTGCTTTCAATCCCACCATAAATTTGGTTTCATGACATTGATTTAATCTCTGGCCCTCTTCCAGAGATCTCTACCAGGATGCACCAGGCCGTGCAAAACCTATGCAAGCCAAATGACCCAGGCTTGAAACCAAGGCCATCACCAAGGCTCCTTACATCCACTCCCCCCAAAAACCTTAATACACACTCCTAGACTTATTGCATCTAGTGTCCTTCAATCCTCAGGACACCAATTCACACAAACTTCTGCTACCTATATCCTGTCCTGCACAAAGTACTGCTCATTCATCACCCCAATCATCACTCACCTAACACTGACTTCTTCTTTACTAATATACAAATAAAAGTTCCAGTTCTCACCTTGGAATTCCTCTATGGCCTTGTCACAACCAATTTTTGCAATCTACTCCAGTCTTGTGTAACAGCGCACTTTTGTCCTTTAATTCTGGCCTTACACGTATTTTTCCATGCCCCCTCATCCCGCCCCCACCCAAGCATCATCCAACCCTGGTGCACAGCCTCTGGTTCCCTCAGTCTCATCTCTAGATTTCTTACAATTTTCTCTTTGCTTTCAAGGACTTTTTTTAAGAAAGAACTTGCACTGATACTATGCCTTTCATGACCTCAGAACATCTCAAAATGCTTTACAGTTAATGAAGTATATTTGAAGTGTAGTTATTTGTGCAGAGCAACAGCAAAGAGATAGATGGCCTGATGGTCTGTTTCACTGGTGTTCGTTGAGGGACTATTCTTGGCCAGGATATGCAGTGAACTCTTCAAACAGTGCCAAGGATTTTTACATTCACATGAGACCACAGATGGGTCCTCAATTCAACATCTCATCAAAAATGATGGCAACTCCCTCAGTCCTGTAGATTATATACTCAAGTCTCTGGAGCAGATTGCCACAAAATGTAACAATCATCATTCTGCATCAGCTGATGCTGAACTGACCTCATCTCACTGGGTTTCAAGTTAGAAAAGTTTCTTAATCCCAGACACTGATGTGTCTCATTGCTTTCAGTGCAAAAATTCACAAATATACATTTTAAAAAGTACTTCTGTTACTCAGTTCACTGTTCTCTGCGGGCTCTCTGAGCCTGTTGGATTTCTTTGTACTTGGGGCAGGGTGTTCCATTGTGAGCAACACTTTGATGCTGAGTTAGGTATTTTAAAGTTAGCGACCAGATTAATGTACATGAAGTCATATCAGTAATTTAACGATTAAGGCAAGGCAGAGACATTCTAACTTTAAAAGGATACCCAACTTAAGACAGAACAGGATAGACAAAGTGCTAATTCCTTCCGTCAATAACTAATGTAATTAAACTTGTAAAACCATCTCCCTATAATTAATCCAAGGCAAACAAATGGAGGAATTAACTGTAGAATGACTTGCTTTTTTTCCTAAACTACCTAGCTGGCTGAGCATTCTACCTCAACTTGAATCCGGCCAACAAAGCAGGTTTGCTGTTACTGAGCTGAATGCACAGACCTCCCCAGCCATCAGGGAAGCTACTGGCTCCAGCAAATTGTTAGTGATTGCAACCATTCACTGATCCAACTTCTATCCACCATGCTAAGCTATGGAAGCAACTGTATTACAATGTAAACTTAAAGTCTTGAAATTCAATACAATGAAGGAAATATAATTATTTCAAATCATCGTAAAATAGTGATCCTGATCCCAGGCCTTTATTCACTGATTTTGTTACAGAATCACAGAATTGTTACAGTACAGGAGGCCATTTGGTCTGTCGTCTGGACTGGCTCTCCAAAAGAGCAATTCATCTAGTGCCATTACCTACTGTCTCGCTGCCACCCTGCACATTCGTTCTTTTCAGATAATAATCCAATTCCCTCTTAACACCTTGACTAAACTTGCCTCCACCGCACTCTCAGACAGCGCATTCCAGATCTTAACCACTCACTGTGTGAAAACGTTTCTCCTCAGGTCACCATTGCTTCTTATGCCAACTACCTTCAATCTGTGCCCCCTCATTCACAATCCTTCCCCCAGTGGGAACAGTATCTCCTTATCTACTCTGTTGAGGCTCATGATTTTAAATGCCCCCATGAAATTTCTTCTCAACCTTCTCCTCGCCAAGGAAAACAGTCCCAACCTCTCCAATTTATCTATGTAACTGAGGTTCCTCATCCCTGGAACCATTCTCGTGAATCTTTTCCGCGCTCGCTTAACTGTGCTTTTATTGAGTTGGCAGTTTTTTGGGGTGTGTCGGCTTTCTTTTGATGATATTCATCAACTTATTCGAGTTTTCAAGCTGGCATGCATGCAACTTTACAGATCAGACTATATCTTGAATATTGTTCCAGTTACTGAGAAACAAGGGAGATATTTAAGCACTGAAGGCAGTAGAGAAAAGGGAGCCACAAATAGCATTTTTTAGACACTATGGTTGCTTCCATAGCTGAGCATGGTGGATAGAAGTTGGATCAGTGAATGGTTGTAATCAATAATAATTTGCTGGAGCCAGTAGCTTCTCTGATAGCTGGGGAGGTCTGTGTATTCAGCCCAGTAGTAGCAAACCTGCTATTACTATTGACACTATTAACACTATTCCTAGTGTTAGAGGACTGTTGGAAGAACAGGCAAGAGAAACTTCGGCTATTGAGTTAGAAAAGGGGGCAGAGAGGTGACTTGCAGCAGCATGCAAAATAGTTACGGGAACAGGAACGGTAAATCCGCAATATTTAAATTGAATTCTGAATAGGGTAAGAAAACACAATTCAAATTAGAAAATGGTAAATTTAGGATAGGTAGAGTATCAGGAAATGCTTCTTCACAAACCTGGAATAGACTTCTAGGGAGCAGTGGAGGTGAAAAATCATAGAATCACTTATCGAGCAATTAGATGTTGAAATGGAGGGAACATACAAATTAGGAGCAGGAGTAGGCCACTCGGCCCCTTGAGCCTGCTCCGCAATTCAACAAGATCATGGCTGGTCTGAATGTAACCTCAACCCCACAATCCTGCCTACCCCAGATAACCTTTCACCCCCTTGTTAATCAAAGATCTATCTAGCTCTGTCTTAAAAACATTCATAGACTCTGCTTCCACTGCCTTTTGAGGAAGAGATTTCCAAAGATTCTCAATGCTCAGAGAAAAAATTTCTCCTCATCTCGGTCTTAAATGATCCCTTATTTTTGAACAGTTCTAGATTCTCCCATAAGAGGAAACATCCTCTCCACATCCACCCTGTCAAGGCCCTTCAGGATCTTAAAGATTTCAATCAAGTCACCTCTTACACTTCTAAATTCCAGTGGATACAAACCCAACCTGTCCAACCTTTCCTCATAAGACAAGCTGTCCATTCCTGGTATTAGTCTAGTAAACTTTCTCTGAACTGCTTCTAACGCATTTACATCTTTTAGATAAGGAAACCGGTACTGTACACAATACTCAAGATGTGGTCTCGCCGATGCCCTGTACAACTGAAGCATAACCTCCTTACTTTTGTAATCAATTCCCCTCACAATAAATAACATTCTATTAGCTTTCCTAATTACCAGCTGTACTAGCCTACTAACTTTTTGTGATTCATGCACTAGGACACCCAGGTCTCCCTGAATCTCAAGGCTCTGCAATCTCTTGCCATTTAGATAATATGCTTCTTTTTTATTCTTCCTGCCAAAATGAACAATTTCACTTTTGCCCACATTATACTTCATTTGCCAGATCTTTGCCCACTCATTTAACCTATGCCACTTTGTAGTCTCCTTACGTCCTCTTCACAATTTACTTTCCTACCTATCTTTGCATTGTCAGCAAACTTAGCAACCACGCCTTCGGTCCCTTCATCCTAGTCATTTATATAAATTGTAAGAAGTTGAGACCCCAGTGGCACACCACTCGTCACTTCCTGCCAACCAGAAAAGACCCATTTATGCCAATTCTCTGCTTCCTGTTAGCCAGCAATCTTCTATCCACGCCAATATGTTACCCTCTATACCACGAGCGTTAATTTTCAGCAATAACCTTTGCAATGGCACTTTATCAAATGCCTTCTCGAAATCTGAGTACAGTATATCTACCGATTCTCCATTATCCACAGCACATGTGACTCCTTCAAAGAACTCCAATAAATTGGTTAAACATGATTTCCCTTTTACAAAACCATGTTGACTCTGCCCGATTGCCTTGAATTTTTCTAAGTGCTCTGCTATAACATTTTTAATAGCAGCTTCTAACACTTTCTCTATGACAGATGCTGGGCTAACTAGCCTTAGTTCCTACTTTCTGTCTCCCACCTTTTTGAGTAAAGGAGTTACTTTTGCTATTTTCCAATCTAATAGAGCCTTCCCTGAACCTAGGGAATTTTGGAACATTAGAACCAATACATCAACTATCTCACCAGCCACTTCTTTCAAGGCCTTAGGGTGAACTTCATCCGGACCTGGGGATTTCTCAGCCCACAGCCCCAACAATTTGCTTAATACTACTTCCTTAGTGATTGTAATTTTCCTAAGTTCCTGCCTCTCTTCCATTTCCTGATTTACAGCTATTTCCAGGATTTTACTTGTGTCCTCTACTGTGAAGACTGAAGCAAAATACCTGTTTAATTCATTTGCCATCTCCTTGTTTTCTATTATCAATTCCCCAGATGCACTTTCTATAGGACCAATGCTCACTTTGTTAACTCTTTTCTTATTTAAATATCTATAGAAGCTCTTATTATCCGTCTTTATATTACTAACCAGCTTTCTCTCATACTCTAATTTTTCCCTCATTGATCTTTTTGTCATCCTTTGCTGCGCTTTATATTCTTTCCAATCTTCTCCCTGCCACTCGTCTTTGCATAATTATATACTTTTTCTTTAAGTTTGATACTGTCTTTAACTTTTATAGTTAACTACAGATGGTGGGCCCTGCCTTTGGAATTTTTCTTTCTCATTGGAATGCATTTGTTCTGTGTGTTCTGGAATATCCCTTTAAATGTCAGCCACTGAACCTCTATTGACCTACCCCTTAACCTCATTGGCCAGTTTAGCTAGCTCTGCTTTCATGCCATCATAATTGCCCTTATTTAAGTTTAAAATACTAGTTTTGGACGCACTTGTTTCGCCCTCAAAATGAATGCAAAATTCAATCATATGGAACTGTTGGATATTTCTGCATGGATGAATTAGGATGGCCCAAATGGCTTTTTTATTTGTGGTTTTCTCACATGATTCTTACCGTTTCCAAAGTTATTTTCTTGGGCATACAAGTTGTTTCTTAGGTTTTTTTAAAGTTCAGTAGGTGTCATGACATACAATGTCACCACCAAATGCAACTTGTTTAGAACACACTTCCAAAACAATTTTCCTACAATCTCATAACCAGCAAAAGCTCAAATTGAATACATTTTAGACATGCAGGTCCATACCCAATCATTAATTGCATGCTAGGAAAACAACTGCTACAGTAATATGGCTTGAGTGCCGTGACCAGGGTATTGGCAGCTTGGCTGTTCATCTGACATTTATGACCTTCCAACAGAAGGGAGAAGTTCAGAACTTGCAGGCTCCAAAGATTTGTGCAACAAAGGTGGTAGGCCACTGCCTACCTTGTGACTGCAGTATCCAAGTTCCTGGGGCTCTGCTTGGTTACACTTGGCCAGTAGTTGTCTTGTTGAGGCATGTCTAGATTCTATGTTCTCTCTCACAGTAGCAGTCTGGCAAAAAACTTCTTCTGGAAAAGCTATTCTTAATGTCAGGCCCAAGGAATGGGGATTCTGAGGAAGTGCACCATACTGATGTTAACACAGCTTAAAGCCCTCTCTCCTGTCATGGGATCACTTCCATCTTTGCTGATCACTTGTACAGGATTCCTACTCAGTCATAAATTGCATTCATCAGTGCACACCTAAACGACCAGAAAATGCCAGTGAATTAAAACTATCTTTTTACTGTCAGAGATGGAAGGTTACCAATCTTGGGTGTCATTATTTTCAGTGTAATAACTATAAAGCCAAGATTCTATGGAACCAACAGAGCTCTTTGAAAAATTACACTGACACTCTCAATCAGTTTGATTCTGACTCCTTACCACAGTAAAATCAAGAGGTGTGAGATTAGCACTAAGAGGATGTCTTAGCACTCCATTCCCAAGTTTCACAACTATGACAGTATAGCTGTAGTCCAATACTGAAAACATATTTAAGGAGCTGTTAAGGCCTCTCTATGGATTTTTTAGCATGTGATTTCCAATACTTTTAATGAGAGGCACGCTTGCTGGCTCTCCCCTACATTAAAATTGAGCTGGTAGGTGAGTGTAGCCCTCTGTCTGTAAACACCTATGCCAAGTTTCTTTGTTGTTGGCGAAGTACAATATGGAGCTGGAATATTCTTGGTCTGCCAGTTGCACATTGGATTCTACAGGTTTAGTCCAAGATCACTCTGTATAATGTAACAGCATTTATAGTATTTCTCCATTAATGAAGGAGCTGCATTAATCAATAACAAGACTTTTTGAAACACAAGATCCACTTCCTCAGAAGGACAACAGGATGCAGATTTTTAATGAGGTGAAAATGTGTCAGAGAGCATAACTACTAAGTACAAGGAGCCACATGAAATATCAGCGTATCTATCCACTGTGTTCCAGGAAGGAAAAGGAACTTAATCCCCCTGGCAGAATTGTAGCATTAAAAGTAAGTAGTCTCTCTTGCTGCAGAGCAGTATAGTTTATAAAGCATTCCAAACTTTTTAAGCAAACTAGGATAGTTTTTCCTGCCATGTCAGAAGGGCATGCTGCCTGCATTGTCTCCTTTTCCTGGTGTAGAGTATTGCAGCTAATCCATTTCCACACACTAGCAAAAGTAATAAAATGAAACACAATGGCTCTGATCACCCACAATTTCCCCTTCCATATTAACAATCCAGTCTGGTTTCTGCAGAAAATGTCTTTCTTTTGTCCTATCGTAAACTCCAGCTATTCAAATGATATAAAATCAAAGACAGAAGTTCTGATTGTTAATCAGTAAATAAGTTAAGATAAAGTCGACTTTGTTTTAGATACCAGGGCTTTATTACGCTCTTGAACCCAGACCATGTGTGCTTACTTGCTCATTAGCATTCCCGGTTTCATGCATGTTGCCTTGGTTACAAATAATTTTACAGAACTTTCTTCAAAGTTATTAAACAATATAGGAAAAGGCAACTTTTCCATGGTCTTTAGTTCTGGCAAGGATATCTAGTCTTTGTGCTTGGATTATGCAACTTTTGTCACAGGCTATTCCTTCTTTCACCCAATCACCTCATTAGTTGGTCCCTTAAAATGAACAGTAGAGATAAAATAGACAACAATAACTTTACATATAAAAGTGCTGAAAGCTCATGCTATAAAGGGGTGATAGTCATTGTTGCTGTGTCATCACATGAATTGGCAAAAAAGGGAACTTTACTCCACTGCATTCCTGCTTCAGCACTCAAGACTAAACATCTCGTAAGAAAAAAAATGCTACATTTTGCCAGTGATTTGTAATTTTGAGGGAAGCTGGATTACACTGTGGTTGGATCAAGCCTCAAGAATTTAGGCAGAGTTTGCAAAATAATCTCAGCTGTATAAAAACACATGTCAGCAAGTAGCAAGCAAGAATTTACAATGCAAGAGTAGCAATGCTGGATTAAGTTGGATAAGGATTGAGTGAAAAGAATTGGGGGTGCACAGGGGATGATTAACAAGCAGCTAAATAACTGAACATATACATATTTTCAGCAGATTGAAGGTTTATTTGGTTTTGATATTCTACTCACCTTTAAGTAAGCCATGGTAAGCAGGGGTAGCAGTGTAAACGGAACAAGGTACAGGAGTGCAGGCTGGGCAGCCCGATGAATTCTGGATGCTACAGTGGCTGTCAGAAGACCTAAATTAAAAGACTTAGATCATCAGAAAAAGGACAAGTTCTAAACAGATTACCACAGAAGATTTAATATTTTATTTAAAAATGTATATAGCTCTCCCTCATTTACCACTCCTAATGTATTTCTACAAATAGTGTGCTAAACAAAAATCACTGTCTCATAAGAAAACATCTAATGTGGGTGGGTTACGTTTCTGACCTGTGATTTTTACATTAAAAACCTATCAACTGTCTTGAACCTACCTCTCCCAAAAACCCTCTAACTCTTCATAAATTGAAAGAATTAGTACTGTAAGTTATTTCTTGCTCGTCGCTTTCCACCTCTAGCTTGCTGACTCCCCTACTTGCCTCTTACTCCTGCTCACTGCTCCCCTCCCACTCGCCGCTTCCTTCCAACTTTCCTCCCACTTGGCACTTCCCTTTCCTGAACCCCGACTATGAGTGAGGGCTTGGGAGAGGGGCGATAAGAGGGAGGGAGCGAGAGGAGCTGCGAGTGGAAGAGAGGGAGCAGGTGGGTCAGGGAGGGAGGCAACGAGTGGCAGTTTTAAAAAAAATTGAGCATGCTCAGTAATCATGCTAAAAGGAAAATGGCAACAGCATTTTTGGGGAGCTTCCCTAATTTAACAAACACGTTCAAAAGAAACTGTACAATTAACAACGCGTTTTAAACAGTGGCCACTTCTATATCGCAGTATCCTATTAATGTGGAAGGAAGGGCACCTAGTCATTTGCATATTCTCAGGACTTTGCGAAGTAAAACAGAATGAATAACTTCTGAAGTGCAGTCATAGTTATGTAGGCAGTGTAGCAGCCAAATTGCATGCTGCAAAATTCTACAGATGTCAATGAGATGAACAAACAGTTAATTTGTTTTAGGGGTGTTGGGTGAGGGATGAATACTGGTTAGGACATCAGGAGAACTCAGATGAAGTCAGGTTAATTAACAATTAACTGACAATGCTACACTTCTTCAGTGACGCACTGAAGCACCAGCCTAGATATTGGATAAAACCTTGCAATGCAGTTTGAATCCATGAGCTAGTGACTCAAGACATATCCAAACCTAAACTTCTCCAAATAAGTGATACAGAGCAGCAAAAGTTGTAGGGTATGAAAGGTCAATAGTAACCCAAGCTTTACAGGTCAGAGAGAAGAACAGGTTGACGTTAATTGGTTTAAACAGAATATCTAATTAGACAGTAACAGTTTAATACATAAATGAACAGTGTGAATGTCAGCATTTTGAACATTGCAAAGCCCTCATGTTACTGCCTAGATAGACTATCTTTGCTACTAGGAAACAATACTTTTTAAATAATTTATTTTTATTTTCATTGAATTCTTCCACTTACCTACGAAGTAACCAATCAAGGTGCAGTGGAAGTACGACACCTTTTGCATACGGCCAGGTATATTGGGTGGGAGGGCTTCGCTGTTAGATACTTTCTTATAGTTGTCATATCGAAGCACAAAGCACAACAGAAGCCCTGGCATGACAATGTCTCCAATTCCTAGCATAGAAAAGTGGGTGCCTGTGGAACTGTACAAAAAAGGGCAAAGGGTGTTCAATACCATCCAAATCTTCACACAAAAGCCTTGTATAACTTAACCTACTTTGGTGATTATAAATATTAAGGCTAAGCGTAATTTTAAAAAATTGGTTCAAAGATTGATATTTGTAACCTCCTAAAGTTGGTTAAATTTGATTTAAATGTAATTAAATTTATTTTAGCAACAAGATACTGATCATTGAAAACCTGTCAAATGCTTGAACAATGTTATTCTGTAATAATGGATAGGTTAAACCTGATTTGTGCTCGAGCACAAGGCAGTAAAAATAGGTTGGGTCTGAACGTTTAGTTGGATTTGATATTAGTAGATCACATACATTCACCAACCATAACGATGATGCCAATTGGCAGACACCAGAAAGTTTTGAAATAAATATCTGTGATGGAAGCAGACTAACTTTCTATATTATACCTTTAATCTTGAACTTTGGATGGACCAAAAACTGTGAATTTGGAAATAAAATTCACTCCAGCTAGATTCAAAGTTCCTTAACTATGTCAGGGAAGACAGACAACGAGTGAACATTATCTGGTGATACTTATTAGTTTCAAGATGAGGCATTAAGAGTTTGTTGATAGAAATATCTGATAGCAACCAATTAGATCAGATTTATTCAGCTAATGTCCCCAATTTTTCGTAATTATAATGTTTGCAATGGCAAGAGAAGTTAGAACTTGTTAGTGATTGCTGCAACCAAATCCTCGAATCAGAGAATGATTATGGACAGGAGGCCTTTCAGCCTGTCGAGTCCATGCTGGCTCTCTGCAACAGCAATCCAGCTAGCTCCACTCCTATGCCCCATTCGTAGTCCTGCAAGTACTTACCTAATTTCCCTTTGAAATCCACCCTGGAAGCTGCCTCCACCACACACTCTGGCAGTGCATAACCACTCATTGCGTAAAAAAAACCCTGTCTTTTTATATAAATAATAATAGATGGATAGTAAGAAGAGGATTAAGGACCAAAAAGACACACACATGGAGGTGGAGAACATGGCTGAGGTACTAAATGAGTCTTTGCATCTGACTTTATTAAGGAGGAAGATATAATTTAGAAAGTTAGCATGACTGAGTGCTGCTATCATCACAGATATTTATTTCAAAGCTTCCTGGTGTCTGCCAATTGGCATTATCGTTATGCCTTGTGAATGCAGATGACCTACTAATAACAAACCCAAATGAACAAGCGTTTAAGGTATCTTCAGACCCAACCTATTTTAACTGCCTTGTGCACAAGCACAGATCAGGTTTAACTTATTCCTTATTACAGGATAATATTTGTTTAAGCATTTGACAGATTTTACCTCATGTCACCTTTGATTCTTTTGCCAATCCCCTTAAATTTGTATCCTCTAGCTGTAGATCCCTCTGCCAATGGTAATAGTTTTATCTACTCTTTCCAGACCCCTCATGATTTTGAGTAATTTGGTCATATCTCCCGTCAACTTTCTCTGCTCCAAGGAGAAAAGACCCAGCTTCTCTAATCTACACACGTAACTCAAATTCCTCGTCCCTTAGTCATTTGGCACTCTCTCCAAGACTTTCACATCCTTCCTAAAATTGGTGCCTAGAATTGGACAATACTCCAGTTGCTGTCAAGCCAATGTTTTATAAACATTCATCACAACTTCCTTGTTTATGTACTCCATGCCTCTATAAACCTCAGGATCCCATATGCTTTTTTAACCACTTCCCAAAGTACCCTGCCACCTTCAACGATTTGTGCAAATATACTTGCAGGTTTCTGCAATCCCTTCAGAACGGTACCCTTCAGGTTATACTGCTTCTCCTCTGTTCACCAAAATAAATCACTTCTTCGTGTAAATTTCAAATCTGAGCTGGCTTTCCTTAATTAATTCACACATCCACTAATTTGGGATTATTGTTTCTAAAAGGTTCTCCACCACCAAGGTTAAGTTGACTTGCCTGTAGTTGCTGAGTTTACCCTTACATCCTTTTCTGAACTAGAGTGCGATATTTGCAATTCTCCAGACTGGCACCACCCCTGTATCTAAGGAGGTTTAGAAGATTATAGTCAGTATCTCAATTTCAACCCTTACTTCCCTCAGGAAACTAGATGCATCCCACCTGAACCTGAACCTTTTAACTAGAGACAGTCTTTGTAATGCCTCCTTTATCAATTTTTAGTTCATCAGTATCTCAGCTACTTCCTGTTTTACTGTGACTTTGTCAGTGCCTTCCTCCTCAATAAAGACAGATGCAAAGACTCATTTAGCACCTCAGCCATGTCCCTCTGCCTCCCATGTGTGTGTCTTCATTTTAGTCCTTAATCAGCTCCACCCCTCTTCTTACTACCCATTTATTATTTATATGCCTACAGAAGACTTTTTTAGTTAGATGTTAGATGGTCTATTCTCAACCTCTCTTTGACTCTCTTATTTTGCTTTTCACTTCCCCTATGAACTTCCTACGTTCGTTTCAGTTCTCACTCGTACAATCAACAACACCCGCCCCCTTTTCTGCTTCATTTTACTCTCTCTCTTTAGTCAGCCAGAGAACTCAGTGGGAATGTATCTTGACTGTACCAAATCATTAAACATTTAAAGTTGTCAATTGTTCAATTATCCTTTTGCTCATCAACCTCTGATTCCAATTTATCTGGGCCAGATCCATTCTCAGCCTGTTGAAACTGACTCTCCTCCAATTCAGTATTTTAACACTAGATTGCTCCTCATCTTTTCTATAACTAATCTAAACCTTATGATAATACGGTGATCCCTAAATGTTGCCCTACTGACATTTGCTTCACTTAACCCACCACATTACCCAGAACCAGATCCAGCAAAGGCTCCTTCCAGTTGGGCTGGAAATATATTGATGAGAAAGTTCTCCTGAACACACTTCTGAAATTCTTACTCCTCTGTTCTTTCCACTATCCTAGTCTATATTATGATAACTGAAGTCCTCCAACCATCACTACTCTATAGTTCTTGTATCTATCTGCAATTTATCTCCTCTATACCCTTCCCATTAGTTGGCTACCTATATAATACATCCAGTAGTGTAACAGTACCTCTTATTATTTCTTAACTCTAACAGAATAGATTCTGTGACCCCGTCAGAACTCCTCTCTTTCTCCAACATAGCAATATTATCCTTAATCAATTTTGCTACCCACCTCCTTTTTTTTCCTGAACCTTGTATCCAGGAATATTTAGTACCAGTCCTACCGTTTTTGGGACCAGGTCTCTTATTTCCACAATTTCATATTCTCATGTGGCTATTTGCACCTACAACTCAAGCACTGTAATTTATCCCCCCCCACCCGCTTTTTTTTCAATAATTTATATAGATTCTTCTTTCCCCACCTATTTCCATTATTTTTAAATCTAAAACTAAAACCTTTAGTCTTTCCACCCCACCCCCACTAGAGCTGTACTTTGAATATCCTGTATTCCATTCTTAATTAGCACTTTTCTCAGACAAAGACCACCACCTTCAACACCTCTTTGACCCTTTTGTCTCTGACATCTTTTGATTATCTGCTCACACCACACCCTCAATGTGTCTCTTCCCCCCCGCCCCCCACCCACCTTAAACCAATTTATATTTCTCCCTTGTTGAAACTATGCTGCAGTTCTGCCGAAGGGCCATGGAGGCTCGAAACGTTGACTGATTTCTTCTCCGCCGATGCTGCCAGACTTGCTGAGTTTTTCCAGGTAATTCTGTTTTTGTTTTGTTTTGGATTTCCAGCATCCGCAGTAGCTTTTAGCTTTTTGTAATTTATCTTAGATCTTTCTGTCTTCTCTCTCAGTCTGATCAACTTGCTGTGATTACTGGACAAATTTTCAATGGGCTCTGGCCAAGTTTAACAACACAACAGTTAGCCAACAAGTGCTTATCCATTTGAGTGGTTGAGATAATTAAAATTCTGATCACCGGACTGAGAAATTATTTGTGCTTCCGCTTCCAATTCCAAAAAAGCCACTAGTGTGCTTCCTGGAGTACCTCATGTGCCAGTTTCCACATTGTGACAGAGAGCAGCTCCACAAATCCACAGTATCGCAATTACATTAAATAAATTGCATCTATATAATGTCTGTAACATTGTAAAATATCCCAAGGCACTTTACTGGAGCATTATCAAACTTTGACACTGAGCCGCATTAGGAGAAATTAGGACAGGTCACCAAAAGATTGGTCAAAGAGGTGGGTTTTAAGGAGCATCTTTAGATGGGGGAAAAGAGGGGGAGATGTGGAGAAGGTTGGAGAGGAACTTCCAGAGCAGAGAGCCTCAGCTGCTGAAGCTACCAACGGAGGAACAATTAAAAATTGGGGAATATGCAAGACACCAAAATTGGAAGTGTGTAGATATTTTAAAATTGCGACATTGCCCGACTGGGAGCCAACCTAGGTCAGGAAATAGGTAGGTGAATAGGGCTTAATGAGAGTTCGGATATAGATAGCAGAGTTTTGGACTTGCTTAAGTTTATGGAGGGTGGAAGATGGGATGCTGACAAGGGGTGAGCTGGAATAGTCAACTTTGGAGGCATGGAAGACGGATTCAGCATCAGGTGAGCTGGTGGGGTAGAGTTGATGTTACAGAGGTAGGGGGTCTTTGCGATAGAGCAAATGTGTGGTCAGATGATCATCTCTGAGTCAAATATGGCACCAAGGTTGAAACTGGGCTGGTTCAGTCTCAGATAGTTGCCAGAGGCTCAGTTGAAAGATTCTTAACAGGCCATCTTCTTGAATGACAAGTCATGACGAGTTGCTTGCTCACTTCCAAAAGAAGTAGTTAATTTAGAAATCAATGATTTCAAAAGGAAATTGGGTGGGCACTTGAAGGTAATAAACTTGCAGGGCTACTTGGATCGAGTGGGGGAGTGGGACTTACTGGATTGCTCCACAGGGAGCTGGCATGGACTGGTTGGTGCGAATGGCCTCCTCCTGTGCCGTAAATGACTCTATAACTCTACATCTGTTTAAAGACAAATAACCAGAAGGATTCAGGGCGAAGCAAACTAAAGAAAGGTGGGTCTTGCTCCCCTACAGAAGATGGTCAGCCTCTGTTGTTTCATGACACATTGACTTAGCAAGTGAAAATGCAGTTGCAAATCAGATGGACTTGGACAATTTAATGGGTAATGGGCAGCAAAACCAAGGTTGCTATCAGTGCAGGGAAAAGTTGTGATCACGCCAATTAACTTGATGAGAACTTAGAATAGCTTTCTGCAAGGTGTACACAGATAATCACTTTGCAGCTGAAGCAAAATGATAGCTAAAAGTTTCTTGCAGTTACTTTCAGATTTGTCTTCCAGAGCATAGATGACAAAGTGCATATTGAACTAGGTCTCCCAGCAAACATTTACTCAAGTTATAGCAAGTAATGGCCGGATCACAACTGGGCTGTAGCATTACTGAGGCATAAATGGGTATTCTTCTGTGTACATTGATTTCCGAAGTAAAGCCCACTACCGTATTCCATTTAGGTCCAATCTATATCGCTATAAAGAACAGACAAACAACATCCCACAGCTCATCCCCACTTGTGTGACTTGAATGCTCTTACAGAAAATAAATCCTTTGAAGACTCTGTTTATTCCTTCTGGTGAAATTAAGCTGATGTTCACAGTGAATGAGAATTCAGACTTCCCAAGAACATTCACATTCAGAACCAAGAATTTAGATCATATGCACTTACCTTGGAAACACCAACTTCCCAGGTAGCGAGAGGCGAGGAACATCCCGTCCAACATTGGGTCCCAAGTGAAGTTTTCTTGACAGTACATCTAAAGGATTGTCAGCAGGCTGAGTGGCCACCTTCACCATCACATTGCTGTTGAAGATGTAAGCAGAGAAGAATACCTGAAAGGCAGAGGGGAGGAAGTTGGGGGTTGGTGTCATTCATTACTTAATCATAGAGTCATAGCATGGTTACAGCACAGATGATGCCATTTGGCCCATTAAGTCCATGCTAGCTCTCTACAAGGGCAATGGAGTTAGTCTCACTCCCTACCCCTTCTCCTTAGCCTTGCAATTTTTTTCCTTTCGAGTACTTAATTCCCTTTTGAAAATCATGATGGAATCTGGTTCCACCACCTTTTCAGGCAGTGCATTCCAGATCATAACCACTCACTGCAAACAAGTTTTTTCCCTCATGTCACCTTTGGTTCACCTTTCAATAACCTTAAATCTGTTTCCTCTGATTTTAGATCCTTCTGCTAATGGGGTTAGCTTCTCTTTAAGTACTCTAAGGCCCCTTATGAGTTTGAACATCTCTATCAAATCTCCTCTCAACATTTTATTCTCTAAGGAGAACAACCCAGCTTCTCCAATCTATCTTTGTAACTGAAGTTCCACATCCCCAGAACCATTCTGCACTCCCCAAGGCCTGCACATACTAAAGTGTGGTGCCTAGATTAGATGCAATACTCTAGTTGTTGCTGAATTAGTATTTTATGAAATGTCACAAGGTTATGGCTCTTTAATTTTGAAAAAGTGATTTAAGCTGTCAACTGATTGGAAGTTTTGCAATTTGAAATGAGAGAACACAAACGACTTAAAAATGCAAGGCCACCTTCCAAGGTGAAGATGAAAAAACAAACAAGTCACCCTCAGGGGAGTGCGAAGAGAGAGACAATTCCCATCATTCAGAGGCCCATCAAAACTTGTCACTGTCTAAGGAAGAGACATTAAAATGCAAGTGCTGGGTATTAAAACAATGGCTGCCACTGACAGGCCCACCCAAACCCCTGGGAAAAACACAATGATTGAAATATAACAGTCCAGGCTGCAGCCACTGCAGAGAGATTGCAACAAAGTTTTCAGCAGAGGAAACAGGCTGAAAGCTGGGCTCTCTCACCCTCACTGTCTGTTGACAGAAGTACATTACTTGGTTCGGAAGCCAACTAGAAATCTACCAGTGGACTGAGATCTGGTAATAATTGCAACCTTCTTCTATATCAGACCACATCCAAGAAACCAGTTAATCCAAATCGGCTGCAGCATTTAAAAATCTATGCCTGAAGGACAATCAAAGGACACTTAACTATATATTTTAATTTGTTTTTATTGGACTCTGACTTCCCTTTTTTCTGATACCTGCTTATGTGCGGTGTTGCGATTTTATTACTTTTTCCTTGGGTTTAGTGGTTAATAAATGTTCTCTCTCTTTAGCTCAAGAAAACCTTGATTGATTGACTTCTTATTGCTCACAGCTTAAATAGTTAAATACATTTGGATTCAGAAAAGGCATATCCTCGTGAAAAAGAAACTGAAACCTTTGTTGTGATCAACTAAGGAGGCTGAATAGTGGGGAGCCAAATCATTCTGCCTTACCTGGTCATAACAAAAGGTTCAACATAACCTCTTTGTTTTTGTACATGCCTCTATTTATAAAGCCCAGGATTCTGCACGTTTCTTTCCTCAACCTGCCCTGCTACCTTCAAACAATTTGGCCACATATAACCCAAGGTCTCTCTGTTCCTGCACCTCTTTTAGAATTCAGTTTATATTGCCTCTTTATTTCTTCTAATCGAAATATATCCCTTTGGACTACTCTGTTAAATTTCAACCCCACCAATTCCACCAGCCTGACTCTCTTCTCTTCAAGTCCATCACCATCCTCCTCACAGTCCACAATGCTTTCCAAGATTTGTGTCATCTTCAGATTTTGAAATTATTAGCTGTACACCAAAGTCATTAATGTAAATCACGAAAAGCAGCATTTGTAGTTCCATTTTCAGGGGAACATCAACCTACACCTTTCTCCAGTCCAAGTATCAACCATTTACCACTACTCTAGCTCCTCTTACTTAGCTAATTTCATTTCCATGCTGCCACTGCCTCTTTTATCCCATGGGCTTCAAATGTGCTGACAAGCCTATTATTTGGCACTTTATCAAATGCTTTTTAGAAGTCCATATACACCGCATCAACCACATTTTCCTCATCGGCCTTCCCTGTTATCTGATCAAAAAAACTCAATCAAGTTAGTTAAAAACAATTTACTTTAACATATCTTTGCTAGCTTTCCTAAATTAATTCACACTTGTCCAAGTGGCTGTTAATTTTGTCCTGGATTATTGTTTCTAAAAGCTGCCTCACCAAGACAAAATTGACTGTCATGTAGTTGCTGGGTTTATCCTTTATTGAAAAGGGTGTAACATTTGAAGTTCTCTAGCCCTTTGGCACCACCTTTGGATATCAGGATTGGAAGATTATGACCAGTACCTATGCAGTATCCATCCTTACTTCCCTCAGCATCCTCAGATGCATTCTATCTGGTTCTGGTGACTTATCAACTTAAGTACAGCCAACCTTTTTAATGCTCCCTCTATCAACTTTCAGCCCATCCATTATCTCAACTGCCTCCTCTTTTACTGTGGCCTTGAGTATTTTCTTTCTTCGTAAAGGCAGATGCAAAGTACTCATTTAGCACTTCACCCATGAAGTGCCTCCATGTGTAGGTCTCCTTTTTGGTCTCTAAGTGGCCCCTCTCCTCCTCTTAATACTGGTCTGCTATTTATATGCCTATAGAAGATTTTTGGATTCCTTTTTATGTTAGCTGCTAGTCTATTTTCATAATCTCTCTTTGCCTATCGTACATCTCTGTTCACATCTACTTTGAACCTATTCATTTTTACTTGTATTACTAACCTGATATACGTTAATCTTGTTAATTGTATATTGTGTTTCATTTATATAAAAAAGCATATAAAGATTGGATCCAGTTACATCCTTCACCAACTAGCTTTCTGGATTCTAACAATCTTATTCTCCATCTCTTTCATCATTCAGGGAGCTCTGCTTTAGCTTGCCCTACCTTTCTCCCTTGTGGGAATGTACCTAGACTGTACCCAAATCATCTATTCTTCAAAACATGATTAAGTTTTTGCTTGCCAATCTTCGATTCCAATTTACCCAGGACAAATCTGCTCTCAACCCGTTGAGATTGGCCATCCTCCAATTAAGTATTTTTACTCTAGATTGCCTCTGTTCTTTTCCTAGTTAATCCAAACCTAATGATACAATGATCACGGTTCCCAAAATGTTCCCATTCTGACACTTGTTCTAGTTTACCCACCTTATTCGCAGAACAAAATCCAGCAATGCCTCCTTCCTCATCGGGCTGGAAAAAAATGGATCAGGAAAGTTCTCCTGAACACACTTCAAAAATGCTTTCTCCTCTCTCCCAATCCTAATCTCTATTCAGATAACTGAAATCCCCCAATGAAACACTACTCTACAGTTCTTGCACCTTTCTGTAATATCCCTGTAAATTTGCTCCTTTATATTCTTCCCATTAGTTAGTGGCCAATAGCATAATTGCACCTCTACTATTTCTTAACTCTAGCCAAACAGATTCTGTCCTTGACCCCTCTAGGAGATCCATGCTCTCCAGCCCTGCAATATTCTCAAATTGAACTCCACTCCTTCTTTCCTTCCCCATCTTAACACGCTGCATTTAGTATTCAATCCTGCCTTTCTTGGAGCCAAGTTCCTATCATCACCACTATATCGTATCCCAGTCTTTGTACATTTACACAAACTGAATGAACTCCAGTGACGTGAGTAGCACAAATTGTCTACGTTCAGAAATAAATTTATTTATTTTTCAGTTGGCTGATTTATCACAATTAACCATCTGAAAAATTCACATTTCTTCTTTGTAGCTTAGAACATTGACGCAGAAGATTGAACAAACAGCTAACAATGTTACTATAGTTTTTCAGATAGACAATATCTGACTTCAGTTCTAGCTTCAAATAGAAAGCACATCCCCCCTGCAGATGCTGCCACTTTCCTACTTCTAGTCAAACTGCTAAAACCACTGAAAAGTTAATTAATCACAAACACGTTTAACACTGTGTGAAGCCTGAACTTACTGTTCTCGACGACTAGTCATTATTAAGCTATTTAAATGAGACATTCTGTAATGGAGGACACGACAGGGGAAGTCTAATGAGCCATTATATCTTTCAGTTGATGTTGAATAATGATGCAAAACTATAGGCAGACTGATGGCTTGCTTAATCATGCAGTTGAGTCAACACTGTGTCTGTCAATCTGACGCTATCATCAACTCAGAAGACAGAAGAGAAACTACACAGTTTAGACTTAACCGAATATATGGACAAACTGCCCCAGAGGCAGAGGACGACAATATTGGTGAATTCAAAAAGGAACAGGATAGAGTTTTGGCAGAGTAGCTAATGGAGCATGAGATATGGAGGAAGAGACATCATTTATAGAATTCCAAGACTGGCCATATGGACTACAATGGTATTGATATTCAAACAAAATGTAGCTAAAAGAGTTATTTTATCACCACTGATTTTTCAAAACTTTTAAAAAAATGCTTGCAGCATAGCAGTTGTAATTAAGATATTTTAGGAAATGTAAGTATAATATGTAATGCACAGAACCAGAATGTCATTAGATACAAAGATATAAAAGCGATCATCCATTACTACAAGCGCTGTTTGGCATCAAACCCAGTGCAGTCTCAGGGGAGCCCAGATGGTGAATTTATTGCAATCGCGCTTAGTTGACACAGAGTATGGCATATGTATAACAATGTCATTATTCAGTAAAGGATTTAAATCAAGACAGAAGGGGTGCGATATCAAAGAACACTGTGTTCAAACTCAAGATGACGGTTTAATGACAAAATGGTTACATCTATCACTGATCTTCTGAATAGATTTTGGTGTTCTTGTGAAGGTGACACTCTGTACCTTGTAAACAATTTTGGGCAAGGTTGCAGTCGCTGTTCCAAAGTCATTATTAAATTGGCCAATAGAAACTCTCTGAATTACACATCAGCTAAATTAGCTGCATGGTATTAAGCTGCACCGACTCAAAACAGTATTTGGTGTTATCTTGAATCCGAGTTTCTTTAACCCTGGGGGAAATCCTCCTCAGGGTTCAAGGTTCTATTCAGGAACCTTGATGGAAGTCTGATTATGGAATTCAAGTGAAAAGGGTGATCAAGCTTGACCGTAACCACCCTTCAGATGATTGGCCCATTGGCACTGTCAAGGCTCATGCACGAGAAATGGCCATTTGGTTAATGTACTAGGAAACCATTGCTACGCATGGAATTCTGCTCCAACATAACTCACCATCTTCAGAGAGACAGAGTAGGGGAGGGAACCAGGGAAAATCTTCTGTAAAAAAAAAATTGCTAACCAAAGCCTCCCAAACTTAACATTTACATATTATATCAATGACATCTAATTATTTGCCGACATGCATTGAGGTCACTGTATTTTCATTCTACATTGGAGATTTTAAACACGCTAATTTTAATGTGTCTTCTCCATGCAAAAGCACAAAGATAAAAAGTTGAGGGAACATGTTTATAATTATGTAGTTAATAACAAAGCTGTAAAGAGCAAAGCTGTTACACAAGCAATGTTTAAATGCAACTTACCCAGAAGACATCATAAATGAGGAGTCCAGAAAGCAGCAAGCAGGAAACTTTAAGACTTGGTAATCGTACAAAAGCGATCATGGCCACGCAGAGCCCCATTGCCAAAGCTGCAGAAAACACGAAAAATTCATTGGCAAACTGCAAAGTTAGAACAGCAATTTCTGAGTTAGTGTGTTAAATACTGAAAAAAAAATCAATAAACTAGGTCTCCAAAATATTCATTTAATGTACAATTAATGGAAATTAGTTATTTCTTTTCAATGGTTCCCACAGATGTCTGATTCATTGGGAAGATAGGTACTTTTGGAAGGGACTTACTGGAAAAGTTTGGAGCCAGTTCCTTTCCTTTTCGGGGAGTTCTACACATGTGTAATTTTCATATTGTGCCAGCAGAGATATCCAAGTAATTGGAATGATTTGAGCAGACCACCCAGTTTTAGCCAGAACTGTTATTCAGTGCAAGTGGCTTTCATTTCTAAGTATTATGTTTTCATTTTCTGTTTTGGTGGTGCTAGTTGAGTAATAACTATTGGCCATGATAGCAAAAATACTCTGCTTTTAGAATACCACCATGGATCCTTATACATTTGCTGAACAGGCAGTTTGATATCTCAAATGATACCTTCAACAATGTAGCACTCACTCAGTCCTGCATTAAAATGTCAACCTAGATTATATACTCAAGTCCAAAAAAATGGATTGAACAATCTATGACTCAGGTTATTTTTTAAACTGAAATTTGGACTGTTTCTCTTCCTCATTCCGATCAAGATGAAAACAAAACAAAAATGACACTAAAATAGATTTATATTATTGGACAAAATCAACATTGGGATAAATAAATAGTGCTTTAAAAAATGAAAGGAATAGAATGAGTACAGGAAGTCTTAGAAATGAAGCTACGAGTGGCAATGTGCAAGTGATGAGTGCAAAGGCAATTAAAAAACCAAAAAATATTAGGAAACTAGTCAGAGAAGTGGTACTCAGAATAAATAGGCATAATAAAGTAAAAATCTAGAGGCTTTAAAATTCACCAATCAGATCATACCTCCTTGTACAATTCTGGTCAGTGTGGGAATCGTTACAAGTGCTATGAGGAAAGATTAAAGAAACAAAAGTCTTACAGTATACTTACAGTATAAAGAGAAAGTTATGGGGGCACAAATCAAGTCATATTGAAAAAAACAGACTTGGTGAAGCTAAAATATTACTTCAGGATAACTAAGGATCAAAGGATATAAATTTAAAATACTGTTCTATATTACTGCGCTAAATGTTTCACAGTTCTAGGCATTAATATTCAATTGGAAATGCAAGATTTTCTCCTCAGAGTTCTGAAAAGATAGGAATGCACTAATCAGTTCGACCAACCATTTTAAGTGTCAGACAGGCTTGCACATCTATTTTGTGGAATTTCTGGAATTAGACTTCACAGATTGAAAAGTTGCAAACGTTGATAATGTAGCATTTTTGCACAACTTCAATGAGCAGATGTGGTAAACAACGAGGAGGATAGTAGATTTCAGGAGGACATAGACAGACTGGTCAAATAGGCAGATAATGCAGAGAAGTGTGAGGTGATGCATTTTGGAAGGAAAAATGAGAGGGAATACAAGTTAAGTGGTACAATTTTAATGGAAGTGCAGGAACAGAGAGACCTGGAGGTATACGTATACAAATCTCTGAAGGTTGCAGGAGAAGTAGAGAAAGTTTTATAAATAGAGGCATAAAGTACAAAAGAAAGGAGGTTATGGTAAACCTTTACAAAACACTGATTGGGCCTCATCTGGAATATTCTGGACAACATACTTTAGGAAAAGGTGTCCAGGCCTTCAAGGAGGTGCAGAGAAGACATTCTAGAATGATTACTGAAGTTCCTCATCCCTGCTATGTAGGGAGACAAGAGAAACTAGGATTGTCACCTGCAAAACAGAGATAGTAACAGGGGGATGTAATTGAGGTGCTCAATATTGAGGAGTTTTGATAGAGTACGTAGAGAGAACCATTGTCACTGGAAAGTGAGACAGCAACAATAAGACGAGAACATTAGGGGGAAGTAAAGGGGGTCTTTTATGTAGTGAGTTATGATCTGGAATGTGCTACCTGAAAAGGTGGCTGAAAGGAATTCAACAGTAACTTTCAGAAGAGAATTAGATAAATAATTGAAGAGAAAGTGAGTGAGACTAATTGGATAGCTCTTTCAAAGTGTCAGCAGACACTGGGCTGAATGTCCTCCTACTGTGCTGTATGATTCTAATGACTAAGATCCATACAATTTCATTTGCTACTCGAGGAATTTAACATGCAATACTCTTGGAATCATTTCACATCTTGGAAACATTTTTGCATATTTCAAACAGGAGAAATCTACATAATTGTGAATAGTAATTATAATGCTATGCCCACTCATTTTGACAAAATGACATGGGTCACAGTTAAGAAGACGGCATGTAGAACAACAGTAATCACTTTATAAAATGAAAATATCATGTTAATTCAAATTTCTAACCATTTCATCAAGATAATGCATTAAAGAATTCTTTCTCCATATTCCCTCAAGTAATTAAAAAAAAAATCTCATTTCATATCTCAAAACAGACAGATCATTAACAACACGAGTGCTAGTGCAGTTAGCCATAGGAGTTCTAGTTTTCCAAAGAGCTGCAGGACCCTTCCTCAGTGAATGTCACCCATCAAAACAACAAATTTTTACTGTCCTTTCTTCCTCTTCTGAAAGCATGAACTCATACTGACGGTGCCAGTAGCATCACAGTGCCTCACCTAACTGACCATTTTTGTTGTGTGAGCCTAGGAAGCAATATTCAACCAAGGAGGGCGCTGCATCAAGGACATGATCCTGTTCTCTCCAGCTCTCCGTATAAGCGTATTTTCCAGCACCTGTCAATGGATACTGTTGAGTAGAATTCTGGTTGACTTCTCCCCTTAACCTTGATTCACTGAGGCCAACTGTAGAAACCCAACCATAGAAACTCAACTGTTACCCCAATTGAGATAAAGCTAACTCAGTACACCAAAGAATCTTTCTGGGCCCAGTGGTGACAATGAAGTTATCAACCAATGAAAATGAGAACAACTGCAGTTGTAGTTGGGGGAAGATTTATGCCAGGATATGTCTATTTTAATTTCCATGGGTGATTTGTAGAATATCTATATTTTAACTTCCACACCTTTATTTTTTTCTCAACCTTCCTTAGGCCCAAGTCTCCTATCTCCTGCTCTGTCACATCATAATTTCATTTCTTCCTTCTCAATGCCAGCTGCCTCAGCTTCCAACCTCACTGATCTTTGCATCCAGCACAGGCACTGGAGGCAATTCATACTCATGTACTTCCCATTCCACTCACCACACCCACTCTACACTTTTGGATTCTACCAGAGGATCAATTACTGTCTGTCTGCATTTCCCTCCAAAGTGTTCATTTACTCTCAAAAAAGAAAAGGCCCTGGTGATCCAGGCTTTGAATGAAATTTGGTTCACTGGTGACAACACCTTGCTCCTTAAAGCTTTCCCGTCTGGTTAGATTTTCTACCATCTGCACTGCTGAAACTGTCTCATCAACACACCACTCCTTGGTCTCTCCTCACACTTTTCAGATGCCTCCTCCTCCTCCCACCACCTCATCTTGCTCCAGCCTTCACTTGTACATTAAGATCCATGCTGCCCACTGGCCCTTCAGCCCCATTCCTAGTTTTTCCAAGAGATCTTCATCCTTTTTTCATTCCTCAACTCCTGCATTGACTCCTCATCCTCGGTAATTTCCAACTCCATTTCAGTTTCACTTGCTCTTTTCTCAGAATTCACTGTCTTCCTCTTAACTATAAGCACCCCACCCTGCATATAAACTCTGCTACCCATTTCACAGCCTCCCCATGATCTTGCCAACTCCTGCAGTCCCTCTACTCTCACCGTTTCCATCAGTAATAAGAACATCTCCAGCAACTTCTTTATACTTTCACATTCCCTTGCCAAGCTCATTTGCTTTAGGATTTGTCCCTTGAATAAAACTGTTTCCCAAGTCATTTCCAATGCACTTTCAAACTCCCAATTGCAAAATTAGTTGAATTGGCTTAATGGAGCCAACACAATACACAGGAATTCAGAAAAGAAAATACTGCAGATTCTGGAAATCTGAAATAAAAATAGAAAATGCTGGAAATACTCAGCAGGTCTGGCAGCATCTGGAGAGAGAGAAACAGAGTTAATATTTCAGGCTAATGAACTTTCATCAGAACCCGTTTCCAGCATTTTCTATTTTCATTACACGTGAATTTAAGCCAACTGAACAAGATTCTCTTCTACTTCCAAGGGGGTGAAAACAAGGCAGCACCATCATTCATGGCTCCTTCCTACAGCAACAGCACCACTATTGTTATGGAAGTTCAGCCAGACTTTTTGCATCCATGATGCCATACATGACACTGAGATAAGTTTTCAACCACATAATCCCTCATCTTCAAGACTGCTTACGTTTACCTCCAATAGTAGACCTTTCAACTCTATCCTTGCCTCAGTTCATTCACTGGCAAAACCCTCATACGTGCCTTTTGTGACCTCTAGCGTTGACTTTTCTAATGCTCTCCTCACCTATTAGCCATCTTCCACCATACATAAACTTTCATCCATGTCCATGTCCTAACTCAGACCAAGTCCATTTACCCAACACCCCTGTGTTCACTGACCTACATTGACACACAGTTAAGCAATGTCCCCATTTTGAAATTATCTTTCTGGTCTTCAAATCTCTCCATCATCTCAACCCTTCCTATTTCTACAACCTTCTCCATTGCAGCAAATAATTAGGAAGACAAATGGAATGCTGGCTTTTATTGCAAGGGGGATGGAGTATAAAAGCAGAGAAGTCTTGCCACAACTGTACACGGTATTGGTGAGACTGCACCTAGAGTACAGTGTATAGTTTTGGTCTCCTTATTTAAGGAGAGATATACTTGTATTGGAAGTAGTTCAGAGAAGGTTCACTCGGGTGATTCCTGGGATGAAAGGGTTCTTTACCGAGGAAAGGTTGAGCCTATAACCATTGGAGTTTAGAAGAATGATAGATCTTTTGAAAAATATAAGATTCTGAAGGGGTTTGACAGGGTGAATGCTGAAAGGATGTTTCCCTCATGGGGGAATCTAGAACTGTGGGGGTTTGGGGGAGGCACAGTTTTATAACAAGGGGTCTCCCATTTAAAACTGAAATGAAAAGTCCTCTGAGATGGTCATTAGTCTTTCCAATCCTCTTCTCCAGAGAGCAGTGGAGGTTGGGCCATTGAATATATTCAAAACTGAGTTGGACAGATTTTTGATCTACAAAGAAGTCAGGGTTATGGCGGACAGGCAGGAAAGCAGAGTTAAGGCCACAATCAGATCAACCGCAATCTTATTGAAGGATGGAGCGGGCTTGATGGCCTGAATGGCCTACAGCTGCTCCTATTTCTTATGATCTTATTCCTACAACCCTTCAATATCTCTGCACTCCTCCAATTCTGGACTCTAGAACAGCCCAGATTTCCTTTGCCCCATCATTGGCAGCCATGCCTTCAACTTTCCAGGCCCAAAGCTCTAGAATTACCCTTCTAAATCTCTGCCTTTTTGTCTCTCCCTTTAAGATGCTCCTTAAAACCTATTCTTTGGTCAAACTTTTAATGCTCTGTCTTAATAGCTCCTTACGTGGTGCGGTGTCAAGTTTTGTTTCAGAACATTTCAACGAAGTGCCTCGGGACATTTTACTGTTGAATGTGCTATATAAATGCAAGCTTTTGTTCAAGTATGATTATAGCATATGGAGCTTAAAGCTTTTATGGGCAGGGAAGAATTCAATATGTTAAAATATAGATATGTTGAAAAGGTTGGCAAAGAAAGCCCCATCTCTGTAATAACATTTCCTAAGCTCAATTGACCAGATGATATTCAACAGGAATTTGCATCAGGTTCTCAATAAAACATTAGAAGGCAAAACATTTACTTTAACACATATCCCAGAAATAAAAGCATTAGAATGAAGTTACCAGCACTCGTTAATCCCTTCAAAAAAAATCAAATGATTTATTTATCAGTACAGCATGTTCCATTTTTTAAAAACTTAGCAGTTCAACAACATTATAGTCTTATTAGAACCAGTTCAGAAGTATGTGAAGTGCATTCATGTCAGGTTTGAAGCTTCCTCCTCAATGACCAGATTCAACATTCATGTGCTACATGCTATACAGACTGACCCAGCTCACAATAATTTTGAGTATCTATTTGTGGCTAAGACCTGCACATTATACTTTCTCTTTCAAATAAAATCAACTCTATTTTGGTTTGTATGGTTCTAGTTTAAGGCTACCTGCAAATACCAGCTACAGACATCACCATGACATAAGAGGCTTTTCAGTTTTCATGTAATGGAACAAATGTTTCAAACCAGGCTGGTGCAAGAAACTGAGGAGGCAATCTCTCACCTTTTTGTATTCAAACTATATGGAGTCTCTCTGACCTCAAGATACTTTTTAAAGTCTTCCTAAAATTAGCTTAGAAAGAGCAAACCCTCCCACCTGTCCACTTTAACAATTTACATGACATCTACTGGGAGTGGTTACACGCATGCAAGGAACATTCTGGCCAGAGTTCAAGCCAGGCAGCATAAATTCTGTACTGCCCCCTCTGGTGTCAGTGCTATTTTTTTAAAAAAAAGATTTTCTTTGAACACCAGTACACCTCTAAAGAATTTGTCCACACCAAGATGATATACATATTCTTGAATGGCCCAAAGATAAAAAATTGGCTATTGTTCAGTATCTGACAAAATGGCTACTCATTCCACATTGCCCGTCCATGCATCCACCTCTCCACATTGAACTCTCCCAAAATGCTAACACGCAAAGTAAGTTTTGCTCTGAATACATATTATAAACTCTTATGTCAAAGAATCGCAATCCATGACAACTGCCAATCTTCAAATTATATGTTAATGCTGTACTGCATATTGTTACATTAATATTAATTACAATAGGTAGGAATATAATGATAGGGAGAACTGAAGGGAAGAAAATTACAGGGCTAAATGGAGAGGGCTGGGGACTGGGATTAACTAAATTCTTCTTGCAGAGAGACATAGACTTGACAGGCTGAATGGCCTCCTTTTGTGCTGCAACCCTTCTATGATTCTATAATCGTCTGCAAAGAAATTAAATTGTTAACTGTCAGGCTTTAAACCTTATTTCTTTCAAGTTATGCAATAGGTTACCCAAGCACAATAGAGGAGAGTGAATAACAGAACTGCAATTCAAAGGGGTTAGAAGTTACTTAAAAATTGCAAGTTATCTGAATCATAAGACAAACGGCCTTTAACTCAGCAGCAGATAAAAGGCTCACTCCACACAATACACTTCTATCATCTTTCTTGTTTTGATGATAAGTTGAACTGGAAACTTGTTAAACCCAGAGACAGACAACAGAGGACAAATGGTGAACAGTTGCTTGGCAGTACAGAACTTGAATACTACTGAAAGGAGAGAGACATTGCAGAAGCTTTTCATCTTGCACTCATCAGGACAAATGCAAGAATGCCAAATTTCAAACAATCATAATTTATAACCACAGGAGAAAAGGGTGCTGATTGATTGGCAAGTTGACTCTGATTGGCTGAGGCATTGCCATGGAGAAAGCAATAGGGAACTTTAGGCTTGTGAAGGTGGATCTTATTTTAATATTTTGGGAATATGGTGTTATTCACTAAAGAAGGCTGTGTGTGTGTGTTAGTAAAGACAGCTTGCCTGTGGGAACTGAGAGATGAAAGGTAAAGTTTCTAGATGCATACATTTGTAATGAGAGGATCTGGTGAAGTGGATTTATGAGTAAATAGGTTCTGTTTTAAAATTTGCATTAGGTGATAGGCAAGGACTTGGACTTTTCAGCTGTTAACTTTCAAAGGGCAGTTCAGAAGTGACATGGGACTTGTACAACTTACAAAGATTTCTTAAATAAACAAGGGGAGGTTAAATTTTATCTGACCCAAAAGTAGAGGCAACAGGAAAACATGAAAGATTTTTGTATTTGGAAAAGTTGAATTAAAAGAGGTGTTTGAGAACAATAGGATCTAAGATGAAGGGGAACAAATATATTTAAGGAAAGGTGTTGAGTTGAGTGGCTGTGTGGGGAGATATTCCGAGACCAGCTCTGTGCTGAGAATAGGTGCGGAATCTGAAACAGCTATCCAATGAGACCAGAAAAGTCTTTGTCCCAGAAAGCAGTTTTGTTTTCTGAACTTTCCTGAATTTCCACAGCAGAGTGGAAAAGAGTGAGAAGTCGTGTGGTATACCTCTTACTAAAGTGACAGCAGTTTTTGTCTTGGATGATACTACTGGATTTTTATGGTTAAAAATCTATGAGGGAGCTGTTGCCAAGTAGTTTACTTGCGTGTTCTGACCAAGTGGATTTTTTTTGGAGGATGTTTTGTGAGACTATTTAGCTATGAAACTTTAATCTTGTTGTGCAAGGTTTTTTTTGCTAATAAATCTTTTAGTTTTAGGATCCTAAAAGTGTTACTGGACTTTTTTGCTTCTGGGATCAGCAGTTCTTTCCCTCGTTTTCAAAATACAAAAAAAATGTTATGATCAGAAAGGCAAGTTACCCTCTGGGATTTGACTTACTCAGCAAATAACATCAGCTACGGTTGTAACAGGCTTCCCAAGCTCCTGAGTAATTCAAAAAAAGTGCAAGGCTTAAACATATTCCTTTTGTTTGCAGAGAATGATACCCTGCTTATGAGCGAATGTTGCTTCTAGCAGGCATAAATGAGCTTTTTCCCCGATGAGTGCAAGACGAAAAGCTTCAGCAACATGTCTCTCTTTTCAACAGTATGCAAATGGTAAAGGACAATAAAGATACTCCTGCTGATTGTGATAAAAGTCTTGAAGACACACAGCAAAAGATCAGATGAATCTTATTTTAGGGGATTTCATGTTAAGTAAATTGCGCAAAATAATATGTGAATATTCTGATACCAACAACTCTGACTAACAGCAATAACTCTCACACATCAAAATTAAAATCAAATATTGATTCAAATATTAAACTTAGTATTCTTCAACAATTCTGACAAATACACTGCACAGGTAAAGAGTAAGGGAAATGTGAAACTATTCATCTTGAATTTGTTGAATTAAGTCTCTAACTTTAGTCCAAAGCTAAATTAGTTAATTTCTAATATTTTTGCTACATGTTGGTTAAGGTTTTGATCTTTCAGTTCCACAAACAATGTGCAAATTGTACTCACTTCCCTTCCTCACAAACAACTAATTTAGTCATTCACATTAAACAAAATAACATGCAATCCATTTTAAAATACAAATAGATTTTGTGTTTCCTAATCAGCTCCTATACTGAAGATAATCAAACCATTTTGGATTTCTTTTAAAAACGTTTCTCTCTCAAAACAACGAAAACCAATAATTTGACTTCCGGCTCTTGACCTTTAGGCTTCCTGTTGTCGCCCACTTGTGCTGTTACTAAATTCAGTTGCGATTCTAATAAACAATGCTTCCAAAGCCACTGATAAATTCACACATAGCAACAATGAAATACTACATGTTGAAACCGAAATTAAAATTCCAATTATAAGGTCACCAGGGAAGCATGTGATCTTTCAGGAGTTGCACTGGAATCGCATGAGTAACTGTAATGCTTGATTCTGCTTAGCGTAAGAAAGAGTTTATCCATTTATGTTGCAGCTATATATCAAAAAGATAATTAAATTCCTCACAAATCTTTGATAAATGAAAAAAGATCAGGGGAACAACAGAACACACAATTAATCTCACCCATGAGTAAGAAAGTAGGTGTTGGTATTTAACACGCAATCCCTTCACCACTCATGCACAGTGGTAGCACTGTGTACCATCTACTAGATGCTCTGCAGCAACTCATCAAGGTTCCTTCAACAGCACCTTCCAAACGTGCAACCTGTACCACTTAGACGGGCAAGGGCAGATGATGTGTAGGAACTCCACCACCTGCAAGTTTCCCTCTCAAGTCATACACCATCTTGATTTGGAATTATATCGCCGTTTACATATATCGCTGTCGCTGGGTCAAAATCCTGAAACTCCCTCCCTAACAGCACTGTGGGTGTACCGACAGCACATGGACTGCAGCGGTTCAAGGAGGTAGCTCGCCACCACCTTCTAAAGGGCAATTTGAGATGGGCAGTAAATGCTGGCCTTGCCAGCGATGCCCACATCCCGTGAAAGATTAGAAAAAAAGACTGGACGGTCTCAATCTTCATGGCAAGTCTATGAGCTCCTCGCACTTGTTGGAGGTGAGGGTGAAAGAGGCAGGTGTTTAGAAAGATGGTTTTCAGTAGAAAAAAGGCTGCATTTCAGTGTGATTCTACAATAGACAGCAATTTCATCAGACAAAAGCAGAACCCAATGGTGCTCTATATGGTCCAGCCAGATCTGGCAGTGAAGGGCTAAACCAGCTGTCTGCAACATCTGTTCAAACCTATGTCCCTTGGGCTTAAGAGAGGGTTGCTCTGGGGAAATAGAGTGAGTATGTGTAATGATTTTAATGGGGACTGTGAAAGTAAGTGTGTGGTGGAGCAGACCAGCAGCTGCAGAAATGTTGTGGTGAACAGAAGGCCAAAAACTATACAGTAAGATTTTGAAAGCACAGCTGGAATTGAATTGGGGGAAGAATTTTTTCCAGTGGCAGATACAGAAGGAAGTCAAGCTGGTGGGTAAAGCCAGATATGGATGGAGAACGTTACAAGGAAGTGATCAGCAATGGCTTTGCCTGTGATTGATTGCCTCCTTACTGTGTAACAGTTTGTAAATTCCAAGCACAGAAATGAAAAAAGATTTGAACTTTACCAGTTACATGATTAGAATAAACTGTACAGAAATGGTAGCATCTTGTGCCAGATGCACAAGACTTCAAGGCTGAATCTACAATGAGTTTTAATTTGGCAGTGTTTTGTAGAGTTAAACATACCCGTGCAAGAAACCCTCTGACACGGTCTACAGCTTATTTTTAATGGGGCTATAAGGGGCCTCAATTTATTAAGGGGTAAGACCACTAACCTGATATAATGCAACTTTGCAGAAGCTATACCATGCGCCTGGGAAGGCTCTGCACTTGAGCAGAGGGAAAAGAACGGATTAAAACATATCAGGAAGCTAAGAGTTTTAATGAGCTTGCAGTCTTCTATTTCTGAGCAGATGGATCTTGCACACAGCCATCAGTTGGTGGATCGGGGGTTATGAAAGTAGAGCACAATGGCTAAGAAGGATCTTTTTCTCACCTTTCGCTTCTAATATATTCATCTGTGTAAAGTGTTAATAGCGGTAATTCAGGACATCAGCTGGTTTCAAATAATTTTAACTTCACTGAAGTAACAATGCACAACAAAACTTCCATTAAAACATTTTTTCTTTGTTAAGTGATTTCACAGGATGCACAGAGCAATCCATCATGCAAAGTTGACTCTAGTGGTTGCTTGTAGCACCAAGAGATTTGTTGAATTGTACTGGGAGTGCTAATGAATCGGTCAGAATTTCCCCGCCCTAATGTATATATCAACATCCCTGGTTCAACTGTGCACTTCAACTTATTCATGCAATACAGTGACTCCTGTCCCTTTAAGGGATACTGGAAGCATTGGCCACTGCTGGGACTGCATCTGGCTCCTAGAATGCCATCCACCCAGCAAGGTCAATGGGCTTGGGGATGGGGTGGTGGTCACCAAAGCCATCGTGAGTGGCTGGGACAGCTGCCCTCTTGACAGGAAGCCACCCTCATCGTTCCCTGCTGCTGGCAGAATGCCACGGTGACATTAACACTACACCCACCACCCTCGCTCCCGATTTTCCACTTCCCCCACATCCTATCCCGCTCCCACAGGCGCCATAAAATATTCAGCCCGGTATTTTAAATCCTTATACTGTCTGAAGGAAAGCTTGCTTGGCAGGAGAAAGGGTGTTTTAGGTTTTGCCAGAGACATTCTACTTTTTCAATGCTACCAGACGTTTGAAAGGAGTATCGTTTCATAAATGGAATCCTGGATTTCTGCACATTTTGGCAAAGCCAGACAAAGAAAGGTATTGTCCCAGCCAAAAGGCAGGAAGGGAAATATATAAATATATCCACGTCAGCCTTATTTTAAAAAATGGACCAAGGTTTTACCCTGACTAGCCATGACTCATACCAGAGGAATTTCTAACCTTCAGAATCCAGCAGGGACCTCATTACCTTTAAAGAGGCACAAATGCTCCTTTGGCTGCAGAAAATCAAATTCCATAGAAATACACCAACACCCCTTTACATTTCTAAGGCAGAGCTGACCAACAGAGACAGCATGTCTGCAAGGACAAAAGGGACCCTGACTCCTCTATTAAACACCTCAAAATTCCAGGCCTGAGAAAATACACCCTTTGTCCAACACCCAGGAAAAGTAGTGGGAGGTGTGTCACATGACCTCCCCCAAGCTGCTGGATCCTGTAATATTGTCATGTGGAACTGAACTCAGGCAGTTTACCATTTTATCATCTAACAGGTAGCAGTTGGGAGCTACTGGAAACATTGGAGCTTCTGTATCTGTGCTTTCAAGACTAATTAATCTCTACGTGCCTTCTCCCAAAATGGAAATCCTTGCTTCTGGAAGGATGTATCACCTTGCAACAGTTTCAGCCAGCTATCCTCTGAAGGAATACACCACTGGACTTTTGATTCTGGACTCTGGATTCATGTGAAACCATAACTCTTATTTTTAACGTGGTCTGCCCTGTACCCATTTCTTTCCTTTATCTCTCTTTTATTGAATGAGTGCAAACAGGGCGGACGTTGCGAAACCTCTTCCTGTGTTTTGTGTGTGTGTAAAAATAAACTAAACCCTATTTATTTTACCTTACCTCGAGTTTGCTCTGGAGTTATTAATACAGGATTGGATCACTCCAAACTGAAGGACTGTGGAAACTACTCCAACACTTATAAAGGGGGAAATCAGAAATAAAAAAACACCTTTCTGTTTACAGACAGGTAGTGAGCAGAGAAATCAGGGCTGTGTGAATAAATCTCCCTCCTGTCTATGACAGTATCCTAAAAAAAGACAGATGGTGATTGGATCCAAATGTTCAAGATTTCTGCCCTTAGCAAAATGGATAACAAAACTTGGAATAAGGCCTCAGAATATCTCACTGTGAGCCCAAAATTTATTCTGAGGCAAATATATTCCATTGAGAAACAAAAACTTAACTGTGACTCACTCAGGAAATTAAAGATATAATTCGATTGGAGAAGAGGTTTATAATCTTGCAAAAAATAGTACCAAGTCTGAGGATTGAGAATGTTTTAGAAACCAACAAAGGGCCACCAAAAACTTGATAAAAAGAGAAAAACCAGCCAGAAATGTAAAAACAGATTGTAAGCGCTAAAAGGAAAAAAAGAGTAGCTAAAGTAAACATTGGTCCCTTAGAAGCAGAGGCAAGAGAAATCATGGGGAATAAGGAAATGGCAGAGGCACTGAACAAATATTTTCTGTCTGTCTTCACAGTAGAAGACACAAATTTCATACCAGAAATAAATAGTAACCTAGAGGCTAGGTTAGAGTGAAGAAATTAAGGAAATTAATATCAGCAGAGAAAAAGCATTGGAGAAATTTAAGGGGCTAAAATATGACAAATCCCCAGGACCTGTTGGCCTAAACCCTAGGGTCCTAAGAGAGATATAGCTGCAAAGGTATTGGATGCACGAGCTATAATCCTCCAAAATTCCTTAGATTTGGGAACAGTCCCATCAGATTTCAAGTTGGCAAATGCTGTGCTGCTTTTCAAGAAAGGAGGGTGAGAGAAAACAGTGAACCAACAGGCCAGTTAGTAAAACATCAGTCGTTAGGAAAATGCCGGAATCTGTTAAGGAAGTCTTAATAATGCACTTAGAAAGGCATTGTTTGATTAGAACAAGTCAACATGGTTTTACAAAAATGCAATCCTGTTTGACAATTTTGTTATTACAGCCATGATTGTATTGAATGGCTCGACAGGCCATGTGCTTTTCTACTCCTGCTCTTAGATCTTGTTTTCTAGTTTTGCTATTTATTCCGGTAAGGGCATAGAAATTCTTGAACATTTTGATCCAGGGGAAACTAACCAGTTTTTCATATTATAAGTTTGTCAAATTCAAATATTCCCAAGTTATCTAGATGCACCAATATTATGCTTGTATTTCCTACACCAGTTGGCATTGCCTGATTAAAATGCAAAGTGACAACTTTGTGCTCTGCACTCATGCCCCCTAGCAACTGGTACTAGTAACAAGTCATATCCTTCAAAGTGGTCTAACTACTGCATGGCACTAAAGATGTAATAGAACTGAGCAATTAGAGCATAATAAAGTCTTCAGTGAATGCTTGTGTGGTATGAGCTTTTCAAAAGATCTGCTGTATTTGTTGGTACATTAATAGTTGAAGCTTGTAGAAATGAAGATGAAAAAAGCAACTCATCCAACCAGGGATAAAAACAGAAAATGCTGGAAAAACTCAGCAGGTCCGACAGCATCTGTGGAGAGAGAAGCAGAGTTAACATTTCAAGTCTGTACGACTCTTCTTCAGACTTTAAATCTCATATCTGATACGAACTTGAAACGTTAACACGGTTTCTCTCTCCACAAATGCTGTCAACCTGCAGAGTTTTTCCAGCATTTTCTGTTCTTATTTCAAATGTCTAGCATCCGCAGTATTTTGCTTTTATCATCCAATCAGGAGATGGGAGGCAGTGTGTGTACACAGTTTCTTCCCAATTGCTGCAGTACATTTGCGTTCATTTTGTTTTAATTTCAACTGGCAAATAACATTAATGATCAGTAACTTTCTGTTGGAATTAGCAAGGATGGAAAGCTGCACAAGGTAACATTTACACTGATTTCTAAACTTACTTACACTACAGAAATGCATGGCAGATTTAATTGATAGCTTTGTAAACTTCAGGTGCTGCTCCTCTAATGGTTCAACAGCTTGGTATGATATTAAGACATGGGGTTAGATTTTTGACCCCGGTATCGGAGGCAGGGGAAGCTAAAAATAGTCCTGCTGGTCAGTGTGCCAGTTTCCTGGCTCCATCCCATCTCTGGACCATATTTGTGGAGGAGGAATCGGTGGGCGGCAGGGCTACTCGGCCACATGAGACAGACAGCCAACATGGCTTGTTAGGGGTCCACTGAGGTCAATTAAAGGAGACCAGCTAGGATTTTTCAGCCGGCCTCCAGGTTCTCACAGACAAGAGGGGGCAGTTCAGATGATTGGAGGCAGCCTCCGAGCAGAAGACCAGGGGGCCAGCACTCCTGGCAGCCACAGCATACCCTGTAGAGGGGCTCTTCCCCGCCAGCTCCCAATAGCCATAATGGCAGCCTGGCTGCAAAATCCACTTTTAAGTTTACAATGTAAAAACATTTGGAGAGAAGGCGCATCCACCTCGATGCACCCTCTTTCTTGTTTACTTTGCATTACAGCTTGCTGAGCCTTTCAAGTTCGAAATCCTCTGATTAGCCCTCCAGCTTGGAGAGCCCGTCCAACATCCCTAATTTGACAGCAAACCTGTCTCCATGCCAATTAAGGGGTCGCTGTGAAAATCATGACGAGTGACTGTTTGACCCCAGGGACGGGTTCAGCCCTCGGGAACAGTGCGACCTCAGTTTCCTACCACTACAGAGTTAATTCAGCTGAAATGGTGAGAGGCTCTTCATTTAATTTCTGACTTGTGCTGAATAAGCTTGAAATCAGCATGATGTGGTAGGAGCACAACTTGCTTCAATTTCTACCCCTATTTTTGAATATAACCATAATCTTTGAATTGAAAAATTCTAGGAGAACTTGGGGAAATAATGGTCTGGATTTTGCAGTCAGCAGTGAAACAAGATGTTTGCTGCTAACCTTGAAGAAAGCTGCCAAAAGATCTAGCTCTCTCTCTATAACTTGGATTTCCTCTTTCCTGACATCAGTTTGAATCTGGCACCAAGTCAAGGGAATTTCCAAGTGTCCAGCATCAGTGATGTCATCAATCAGGGTAGACAGCCAATCAGATTGAAGGGTTCTCACAGACAACAAACTTGGAAGTAAAATCCACTGAATTCCTTCACTTAATATTATGTTTCACTGTGAGCAAAACAAATGATTGATGACATATACATGGGATTAAGGTAGAAGGTAAAATATTAAACCTAGTTTTTTTAAAATATGTGGAATTTTATCAATTTTAAATAAACAACTTAACATTCAACAAATATAAAACTACTCTTTCAGGGCCAGTGAAGCCTTTTAGCAATAATTATGAGCTTGGTATGCTAGTAAAAACCTAGATACAGCTAGTCACTTGGAAAGACAGAACTTAGGTATTGTTGAAAAAAGACACGCTGTCAAATTTTATTGTGAGATTCCAGATGAGGTCAACAGACTGACTATGACAGGCCTCACTGTCAAGCCTGTTGTTGTGCTCTCCCAGCTTTTACAGAAGTACACTTTTACACTCGGTAGCAAACTGGAACATAAACTGGTGTATTTGTGTAATTAGTCCAGGAGAGTTGAAGCTGATTGTATTGCTATGCTGAGTGAGGTCAACTGAGCACCTGGCTGTTGTGGTTCAGTAACGCACCCGGAAGGTTCGAAAGACCTACAGAAATTTAACTGAAATTCTCCGTATTAAAAATTTGATGCCAACAACTTTCCAGCATCCTCTTGCTTTTTCTTAAGAAAAAAATCAGCACAGAAAGGTCATATGCTCCACTTCACCGATTGCATTCTTTGAAACGATTGAAACGATAATATTTCCCTGGCGTATTCACCTTGGCAATGCCTTGATCAGAGTCAACTTGTCAACCGATCAACACCCTTTTCTCAAGCAGTATAAATTTTTGCTCCCTTTGAAATTTGGCATTCTTGCATCTGTCCTGATGAGTGAAGATGAAAAGCTTCGACAGCATGTCTCTTTTTTTATAAAAAACCCAGTTACACCTCATTCCACAAGGTATAACATTTTCAAGGGTTTATACATCAAAAGTATAAAAGTATAAGAGTGGGTGTTCTGGTCAATTCAATGATTTTGAATTGATTACATTCTGGGGGGACCTTGACACCCTTTCCAGAGGCAAAGAATCACTGATAGCAACTTCTGGAGTCTGCACATTCACAGTTAAATGTGGAAATCCAGGAGTTGCTGTCAGAGTAATGATGGCCAATGCCGAGAGTTTCTGCCCCAAATTATCTTTTTAAATAGAAAACAAGAATGATAGGCTTCAGCAATAAAAGGAATTAAAGAAAATCCAGCAAAAATGTATATTGAGATGTCACAATTGAGATCTATAAGATTTTTAAAAAAATGCAATTAACTTAATTGTAAATTATATTTTTTTGCACAGAAATTGATAGGGTTGACATGGCTTTTTGTTCTCTTATTTCTCCACACTTGAGGCAATTTGCTGAGGCGTTTCAATAAATGTAATTAATTTTTAATTTTTGTTTGAAAGACCTACAGAAATTTTACTGAAATTCTCTGTATTAAAAATCTGATGCCAACAACTTTCTTTTGCAACTCTTGCTTTTTCTTAAGAAAAAATCAACCTAGAAAGGTCACATGCTTCACTTTACCGATCGCATTCTTTGAAATAATTCAAGATTTTGTAAGATGCAGGCTTGTGATCTAATAGGAAGTTATTTTTTGGTGTTCAGACCAAAATCTGAAGCTCAAATGCAAAATAAGTTAAATTAAAATCGAGTCAAACTCCTCAATTTTTTCTAAATGTGGAAAATATTTGCATACCGGGTGGTAGATTACAGAAACAGCAACTAATGTTAATTGAGGGGGGAAAAGATACTTTGTGTGGTATTTTGAGAAGAGGGAACAGTATATTAAGATTCTTCAAGTGGCAACTGATTTACTGACTCTACACCTAGTGTACGCAAGTCAAAATTGAAAATGCCTTGGGGCTCCGCTCCTCCTCCAGCAAACACTGAGTTTCAGCAAGTAGATCCTTCCAGGTGTGCTATTGGAACCACAACAGCCAGGTGCTCAGCTGACCTCACTCAGCATAGCAATACAATCAGCTTCAACTCTCCTGGACTAATTACACAAATACACCAGTTTATGTTCCAGTTTGCTACCGAGTGTAAAAGTGTACTTCTGTAAAAGCTGGGAGAGCACAACAACAGGCTTGACAGTGAGGCCTGTCATAGTCAGTCTGTTGACACCATCTGGAATCTCTCAAAAAAAATGAGCATCTGGGCAAGATACCATAAAATGTTGTCTATTTCCCTTGGTACAGGTGGAAATGCCCTAAATGTTAAAAATGTAGCAGCAGTAAACTGTGATGCCTACAATGCTGCCCTGTACACCTGATTTAGATCACATTAGTCTGTATCCTTTTACAAAAAAATGTATGTTGGTGTGCTCAAGGCATCATCCCACATTCCAGAGAATTTCAAAAAAAGGTGATTTTCCTGAGACGGGTAGGCGAATATTACCAATTTTAACAGCAGTCTACACCCAATTCCCAGGTGTTTCAAGGCAAGGATAGCAAGCAGTCTGTCACATCACATTAATCAATTGAATGTGGCAGTTGAATTTCAAAATAGCAAAATAGCAACCGTATCCATATTTGTTTGCCCAAGTGAAACCTCTGTAATTTCAAAATGTTTCCTTCTGTACCAAGGAAATTGGTAAAACTGAACGTATCGCAGCCCACCCATCCTGAAAAAACAATGCTGAATCTAAACAAATTTGTACCCACTGATATTTAGGAACTACCAAAACCCACCTTTTTGAAATATAATATTCATATACATCATTGGAGATTCTTTTATTAGTTAAATACTTGTCTTTCTTTGAAAAGTTTATAAGGAACAAGAATACTTTCCAATACAATTCCAGCTGAACAGCCCATTAGGCTTTTAAAAAAAAATCTACTACATTACTATATAACTGCATTTGTCACATTTAATCAGATAGGCTGCAGGCTTTTCTTCTGGACCTGAAGATAAAGTTAATTTCTTTTTAAATAATGAAGTCTTTCAACAATAACAAGGCTTTAAAAACCTAAACAAAACCTTTCAAACAGTGACTGCCTTCCAAAACCACAAAGTGCTGCATCTTTTTTTTTGATATATAAGATATCTTTTCTTCTTTGGGCAACAGTACATGAATTACACTGCAAGGTGAGCAAAGCTACCAATGGAAGGATATATTCTACTATAAACTGGTGCAATGATAAATTTCTGAATGTCGAGCCTTATTTTTATTCAAATGGGCAAATAAATCAGCTAAAAACAATACAAGATTCATACAGGTACTCAACTAGCCTGCTAGAACACTTGCATCAGCAAAAGGCAGCCAGCAATATTATATGCAAGATTATGAATTAACCTATTGCATTAACATCCATTTTGAAGTAAAAATTATAATCTCTCTACTAGTCCCAGGGCATAAAATGAACTGTTCTGTTCCTAACATTAGGGGTCATCTTCGAAAAGAAATGACGACATGGTAATTATAAAATTTATCACTGATATAATAATAGGTACAGCTGTGTAAATTTAAGATATCAAACCAATTTCAGGGTTCAGATGAATCAAGCCTTGGGATAGCTTGTGTGCTAAAGCATTACATAAATGCAAGTTGTTATTCTTGCTCATTTAAGGCAGGTCACCCCAAAGCAACAATTATTGCCTTCTAGTTAACTATTATTCTCCAACTGATCATCAGCTAAGTAAACAAAGTTACAATTAACTAGGACACGAGTTAAAAGCTGTAGAATTAAAATTAAAGGCTAATAGTAGTAAACAATGAGGTGGATAGTAACAAAGTTCAACAAATAGATTGGTGAAATGGACAGACAAGTGCAGTTGAAATTTAACAGAGAAGTGTGAATGAAGTAGTACACTGTGTTAGAAAGACTGAGGAGAACATAGTTTTAAAGGGGGTGCAGGAATAGGCAATAGACATGGAGCTGGATGTATACAGATCTTTGAAGGTGACAAGGCAATTTGAAAAGGCTGTTAAAAAGACTTATGGAATCTATAGTTCTACTAATAGGGGCACTGAGCTCTGAATGCAAAAGCAAGGAAGTTATGCTAACCCTTTTATAAATCGCTGCCTAAACCTCAGCTGGATGGAGTAGTGTCCAATTTTGGGAACCACACTTTAGGAAGGATGTCACAGCTTTGGAAAGGGTGCAGAAAAGATTGGCCCAGAATGGTACTAGGGATGAGGGACTTCAGTTAAATGGAGAGACTGGAGGAGCTGGGGTGGTTCTTCCTGGAACAGAGAAGGTTAAGAGAAGATTTGACAACAGGGTTATAATCATGAATAGTTTTGAAAGAATTAATAGGAGAAACTGTTTCCAGTGCCAGTACAATCAGTAACCAGGGGAGGGAGATTTAGGATGATTGGCAAAAGAAGCAGAGGTGACATGATGAAACTTTTAAACAACTTCAGTTTTGATCCGAAACGCATTGCCTGCAAGATGAGGGAAGCAGATTCAATAGTAACATTCAGAAGAGAATTGGATATATACTTGAGGGCGGAAAAAAAGTTACAAGGCTATGAGGCAGGAGCACAGAAGAGAGATTACTTGGACAGCACTACCAAACAGCCGATACAGGCACAATAGGCTTCCTTCTGTCTTCTATCACTATATCATTCTGTTATTAAAGTTTAAAAATAGAAATAAAATTTACCAAATACACTGATTTAGTATGATCGTCTTTCTATCTGTATAAATTCCTGCTACTTACTGACCTAAATGAAAGTTTAGTTAAGCATTATCTGTTTAGTGTTACAATAATCAGAACAGTAAAGGGAAATTTGTATTGTGATTCTATTTCTTCCATTTCCTATTCTATATGCTGTGGCTTAGTGTTGCCTGAGCCGGAAAATTAAGTGTTCAAGACCCATTGCAGAGACTTTGTAAGAACAAAATCTAATACTGAAGGAGATTTGCATTTTCAGAGGTGCTATTTTTGAGATGTGAGGTTAAACTGAGACTCCATCAACCCTCTTAGTAAGGTGTAAAAGTTCTGCAGCAGTATTTGAAGAGCGGGAAAATTCTCTCTATCCTGACCAACATTTATCCCTCAATGGCACCATCAAAAACAGATTAGTTGTCATAATCCCATTGTTGCCTGTGGAAACTTGCTGTAAATATACTGGTGACTACATCTGGCTACAAGACAACTGTGAATAAACTTCAAAAGTATTTAATTGGCTGTAAAGTACTTTGGAACAACCAGAGGACCCGAGAGGCATATGTGCATGTACTTTACATTAATTTGAAACTTTATAGTTATTTGCACAGTAAGACGACTGGCAGTGCTGTCAATAGTTGCATTAGTACAATCTACTAGTTTTCATTACAGCACCAAGATTTAACACATGCCATTCAAGAAAGTTAATAAAAGGCACTGACATAGAAAGTAAAAAATGTGTATGGTGGTTTTTTAATTCAAAATTGTAGTAGTCAGGCAGCAAATTATGCAGGTTATAATAACTATTTCATACTTTACCTCTGCCCCCACCACACCCACTAATAATCTAATTGAGAAGATGGTGGAAAATGATTGGCATTTTCATAAAATAAGCAGGTTAATGTACATTTTCTATATTGCTGCATTGCTTCAAATACCAAATGTGCAACAGAATACAGCCACTGCACAGAAGTAGTCTGCTACTTTCATCTCACAGTACATGAAAATAGTGTGTTCTGACGTGTCAAGCTCTGGCTCAGTTGGTAGCGCTCTCGCCTCAGTCGGCAGGTTGAGAGTTCAAATCCCAACTCCAGAGGTTTAAGCATAAACCTAGGCTGACATGGAGGGGCAGCCGTACTATCAGAGGTGCTGTCTTTCAGATGAGACATTAAATCGAAGTCCTATTTGCTCTCTCGGGTGGATGTAAATAATCCCAAGGCAGTGTTGTTTTGAAGGTGTCGTCCATGGTGTCCTAATTAACATTTATCTCTCAACCCACATCATTAAAACAATTATCTGGTCATTATCTCATTGCTGTTTTGGACCCTGATATTGCTTTTCCTACATTACAACAATAACTACACTTCAGTACCCAGCTGGCTGTAAAGCACTTGGCATATCCTTAAATACTATATAAATGCAAGGTTTTCTAATGACTCAGTAGGTAAACAGAGTGCTGAATTAATGTAGCTAAGCAGATGTTCTACGGGCTGTTCCCAGGGACACACACACCAAGACAAACATCAACTGCAGCTGGAGGATCATCACCTCGGTGAAAGATGCTCTTTAGTCTGCCCAAAACTTGTTGGTCTTCCAGTGCAAAGTGCTGTCCCAGAACGAATGTTGCAGACTGGCACATTCCAAGGTCCAGGACTACGTACTGAAGGACGCACTAAAGCTTGGGGCAGCCGCCGCAAAAGGGAAAGGTCGCTGTCTATGACCTTTCTGCCATAGTGCACCGAGGGGCTGGGAAAGGTATAGACCCCTCGGGCTGTACAGCTCACAATAAATGTTTGCATTGAATACTAACTATATTATAATTGTATTGAAGCACCTCAGAGTGCAACATGATGTATGTCGATAACTCTAATACCATTGCACCAACTGTAAAGACCATATTGAAATGACTGTAAAATTCATTGATTGTATTGAAGCACCTCGTGATCCATGTGCAAGTTGAATATGATTGCACTTTTTGTGATGGCAACTTATAAATGTTTTGTAATGTTCTTTCAGATATTTTATGAATAAAGTATATTTTTCAAAAAAAAATATGCAGAAGCAAAGGCACTCTAAATGGTCTAACTGGGCAAAGGCCCTCACCTGTCCACAATTTAACGACCACTGCTGAAAGTCCATGTACATGGCCACTGGGTTTGGCTATGGTGCTTTCCACTCTGAACAACTCAAACCTTCTCTCCCTTTATTAATAAACCCAGCACAAATTGCAGCCATCAGGAAGGTAAGGAGAAAACTGAAGGCAAAGGGTAATAGAACTTTCAAGAGTCCCTAACACTGCCAAAGTCTTTCCAGTTTATTGACAAATCCATTGAAAGAAGTTGCATCGAGGGGGTTGACACACTGAGGCACACAAAAAAAAAGTTTGCAGTTCTATACTACCTTAGATGTTCTAAGGATACCATAAAGGAATACAAAAGCAAAGAAGTTATGACAAAAGCAGGGAGTTATGATAAACCTGTAAAACACTGGTTTGGCTTCAGGCGGCGTATTGTTCCCTGTTCTGGGAACCACACTTTAGAAATGATGTGAAGACCTTTGAGAGACAAAAAAGATTCATGAGAATGGTTCCAGGGATGAGGAAACTTCAGGTAGATGCACAGATTGTAGGAGCTGTGGCTATTCTCCTTAGAAAAGAGATGTGATATAGTATAGGTGTTCAAAATCATCAGGGTTCTGGACAGAGTAGATAGGGAGAAACTGTTGCTGTTGGTGGACGGATCCAGGACTAGAAGGCATTGATTTAAGGTGATTGCAGCAACAGTAACATGAGGAAAACTATTCTACGCATCAAGCGGTTAGGGTCTGAAATGTACTGCCTGAGAGTGTGGTGGAGGCAGATTCAATTGAGGCCTTGAAAAGGATATTTACCTGAAGAGGAAAAGCTTGCCAGGCTATGGGGACTAGGTGAGTTGCTCTTGCAGAGAGCTGGTACAGACACAGTGGACCAAAAGACTTCCTTCTGTGTTGTAACCATTCTTGATTCTATGACATCATTGAAATCCTCTTGAGGCATAGCTACTTTTGGGGGGAGGTGGTAGCATAGTGGTATTGTCACTGGACTGGTAATCTAGAGACCCAGGGTAATGCTCTGGGGACCCGGATTCGAATTTGAGATTTGAATTTAATAAAAATCTGGAATTAAAAAAGTCTAATGATGACCATGAAACTACTGTCGATTGTTGTAAAAACCCATCTGGTTCACTAATGCCTTTAGGGAAAGAAATCAGCTGTTCTCACCTGGTCTGGCCTACATGTGACTTCAGATCCGCAGTAATGTGGTTGACTCTTAAATGCCCTCTGAAATGGTCTAGCAAGCCACTCAGTTGTATCAAATTGCGACAAAGTCAATAAAAGGAATGAAACCGGACCGACCACCCAGCATCGTTCTAGGCACTGGAAACGGCAAACCCAGCCCTGTCGACCCTGCAAAGTCCTCCTTACTAACATCTCTGGGCTTCTGCCAAAATTGGGAGAGCTGTCTCGCAGATTAGTCAAGCAACAGTCTAACAGTCATACTCATGTATTCATACCTTACAGATCATGTCCCCAGACACCACCATCACCACCATCCCTGGGTTTGTCCTGTCCCACCGGCAGTACTGACTCAGCAGGGGTGGCGGCACAGTGGTACACAGGAGGGAGGGGGATGGCCTGGGAGTCCTCACCATCGACTCTGGCCCCCATGAAGTCTCATGGTATCAGGTCAAACATGGGCAAGGAAGCTTCCTGCTGATTACCACGTACTGCCCTCCCCCCCACCCCTCAGCTGATGAATCAGTACTCCTCCATGTTGAACACCACTTGGAGGAAGCACTGAGGGTGGCAAGGGCACAGAATGTACTCTGCGTGGGGGACTTCAATATCTATCACCAAGAGTGGTTATGTAGCACCACCACAGCTGGCTGAGTCCTCAAGGGCAGGTCTGCTAGACTGGGTCTGCGGCAGGTGGTGAGGGAACCAAGGGGGACAAACATACTTGACCTCATCCTCAACAACCTATCCGTCCATGACAGTATCGTAGGAGTGGCCACCGCACATATGCACCTTGTATCACAGCATCTTAGTACCACAGTATCTTTACAGTGCAGAAGGAGGCCATTCAGCCTATTGAGTGTGCACTGGCTCTCTGAGAAAAGCATTGCACTTGCTTGCCTTATCCCTGTAACCTCACACATTCTCTCTCTTCAGGTAGTAATCCAATTCTCTTTTGAATACCTCAATCGAACTTGCCTCCACCACCCTTACTCCAACCAACCTCTGGGTGAACATTTATTTCCTCACATCACATTTACTTCTTTTGCTAATTATTTTGAACCTGTGTCCTCTAGCTCTTGATGTTCCCTTGAGTACAAACAGTTTCTCACTATTTACCCTGCCCATGTCCCTCAGGATCTTGAATGCCTCTATCAAGTCTCCTCTCGGCCTACTTTTCTCAAAGGAAAAAGTTTCCCAACCTCTCCAATCTATCCTCATAGAACAATTCTTTATCACTGGAATCATTCTTGTGAATCTCCTCTGTACTCTCTCCAAAACCTTCACATCCCTTCTCAAGTATGGTGCCTAGAACTGGACACAGTACTCCAGATGAGGCCTAACTAGTGTCTTTTACAAGTTCAACATGACCTCCTTACTCTTGTACTCAATGCCCCTATTAATAAAGCCTAAGATACAATACGCTTTAGTAAATGCTCTCTCAACATGCCCTGCCATCTTCAATGGCCTATGTACGTATAGACCAAGGCCCCTCCTGTTCCTGCATCTCCTTTAGAGGCTCTCCATTTATTTTATACTGTCTCACCATATTTTTCCTGCCAAAACGAATCACCTCCCACTTCGCTGCACTGAACTTCATCTGCCACTTGTCTGCCTAATCCACCAACACGTCTTTTTCCTTTGAAGTTCAAGGCTATCCCCATCACAGTTGACAACATTTCCAATCTTTGCATCATCTGCAAATTTTGAAATCATGCCCAGCACATCACAGTCTAGGTCAATAATATACTTCAGGAAGAACAAGGGTCCCAACACTGACCCCTGGGGAACTCCACTACAAACCTTCTTCCAATCTGAAAAACAACCATTTATCACTAATCTCTGTTCCCTGTCACTCAGCCAATTTCTTATCCAAGTGCCTATGTTCCCTTTTATTCCATGACCTACAAGTCTGTTATGTGGCACTGTATCAAATGCCTTTTGAAAATCCACATGCACCCCATCAACAGCGTTTCCCTCATCAACCTTCTCTGTTACCTCCTCAAAAACTCTAGCAAGTTAGTTAAACATGATTTCACCTTAATGAATCCATGCTGGCTTTCCTTAATTATCCTGCTTTTCACATAGTGGATACCCTCCATGGGATAGATTTTGAACAGGTCTAGCAACTCAAGACTGGGTAACCATGAGGCACTGTGGGCCATAACAGCAGCAGAATTGTACTCAACCACAATCTGTAACCCCATTGCCCAGCATGTCCCCCACTTTACCATTACCAACAAGCCAGGGGGTCAACTCTGGTTCAATGAAGAGTGCAGGAGGGCATGCCAGGAGCAGCATCAGGCCTGCCTAAAAATGAGGTGTCAACCTGGTGATGAACTAGCTGCATGCCAAACAGCTTGAGCAGCAAGTGATAGACAGAGCTAAGAGATTCCATAACAAATGGATCAGTTCTAAACTCTGCAGTCCTGCCACGTCCAGTTCTGAATGGTGGTGAACAATTAGGCAACTCATTGGAGGAGAAGGCTCCACAAATATCCTCATCCTCAATGGCGGAGGAGCCCAGCACATCAGTGCAAAGGATAAGGTTGAAGCATTCGGGGCAATCTTCAGCCAGAAGCGTCGAGTGGATGATCCATCTCGGCCTCCTCCAGAGGTCCCCAGCATCATAGATGCCAGTCTTCAGCCAATTCGATTCACTCCACGTGATAACAAGAACCAGGTGAAGGCGCTGAATACTGCAAAGGCTATGGGCCCTGACAATATTCCGGCAATAGTACTGAAGACTTGTCCAGAACTTGCCGTGCCCCTAGCCAAGCTGTTTCAGTACAGCTACAACACTGGCATCTACCCGGCTATGTGGAAAATTGTCCAGGTACGTCCTGTACACAAAAAGCAGAACAAATCCAACCCTGTTACCATCGCTGAATCCTCCACTATCAACTATCCTGGGAGTTACCATTGACCAGAAACTGAACTGGACTAGCCATATAAATACTGTGGCTACAAGAGCAGGTCAGAGACTAGGAATCCTGCAGCGAGTAACTCACCTCCTGATCTCCCCAAAGCCTGTCCACCATCTACAAGGCACAAGTCAGGAGTGAGATGGAATGCTCTCCATTTCTCTGGATGAGTGCAGCTCCAACAGCACTCAAGAAGCTTGACACCATCCAGGACAAAGCAGCCCACTTGATTGGCACCCCTTCCACAAACATTCACTCCCTCCACTACCGACAAATAGTGGCAGCAGGGGGTACCATCTACAAGATGCACTGCAGAAACTCACCAAGGCTCCTTAGACAACACCTTCCATACCCACGACCGCTATCATGTAGAAGGACAAGGGCAGCAGATACATGGGAACACCATCAGCTGGAAGTTCCCCTCCAAGCCACTCACCATCCTGACTTGGAAATATATTGCCGTTCCTTCACTGTTGCTGGGTCAAAATCCTGGAACTCCCTCCCTAACAGTACCGTGCATGTACCTACACCACAGAGATTGCAGCAGGTCAAGAAGGCAGCTCACCACCACCTTCTCAAGGGCAATTAGGATGGGCAATAAATGCTGGCCTAGCCAGCGACGCCCACATCCTGTAAATGAATTTTAAAAAAACTTTTATTTTGTGAGAAAATGCAGCAACCAATTGCCCACAAGATGATCTCACAAATAACAAAAGATGAATGGCCAGTTAATCTGTTTTAGCTGGCTGAAAAATTAAAAGATAGCCAGGAGACTGAAGAGCTACCCTAGTCTCCTTCGAAAAAATGCATTCGGACCTTTTGCACCAATCTGAGCAGGCACCCAGTGTTTCAGTTTGACATTGCAGGTGAAACACGGCAGCTCCAATAACAATCTCTCAATTCTGAAACGTTAGCATGGATTGTGAGTACAACTTAAATGTATAACCTTAATTCAGAGAGGCGTGTGCTACCATAGACACAAAGTGACACAGAGGGAAAGGAAATAAATAATTCAGGGGATTAATTGAGGGAAAAAATAAACAAAGGTAAAGGAAAAAAATCCAGAAAGGAATGTGAGAGACAGAGAAAAAATAAAATATCAACTGGTAAAGAGAAAGAGACTTAAGACAGGTGCAACAATACCTGGTGTTTGAGAATTTTTAATTCTCAAAAATCAACAGCAGAGAAATGTAAATAAGAAATGGGAGGCAGAAGTTCCAGCCTACATCAGTGAGAAAGAACAAGGACAAGGAAGCTAAAAAATATAAATAATGCATTTTTATCATTAGTGGTTTCACAAAGTATTCTCTAAATGACAAAAGATTCTTAGCACAGCCTCTCCCCCCATGGAACAGTCCACGTGCAGTATTCGAATTAATAACTTCAAGTATATAACTGAAAAAAGTATTCCTGGGCAGTATGTTTTCTTCCAGTTAGGTCAGGTTACAGTGAGGTATGTGGACTTTTAAAGGGCAGAGTAAGAAGCATCTACTTTCTTAGTTCTGGTCTAAGTCAACAGATAGCATCTGTGTGGGTTTATTCTTTTAATAGATGTTCTCTACATCACAATCCATGTTGACATTTCTATTTCCTAGCCACAGCTTTTGGAATGCTGCTCCAGTTTATTATCCTTTGATGTGTAAGGAACATATCTTTTTATTTTCTGTTGGATTGTGAATTAAAATTACAATGGCTGCAGTTTGAAAGACATGTCTACTGGAACAGGATGAGAGATATATACAATGTTGCAGTCCTGGAACAGTGTGCGCCATGAAAGACAGGATAGTGTTGAATAGTCCTGGGCCAAGGGAGCTGCCTGGCAATAATGTTTTAATTGGCTCCTGACCAGGTGACCAGGTTTGTAAAAGACAAGGGCAGCAGAATAACTCCTAGCCTGAAAGGAACAAGATCTAAAACCTCTCTCTCTCCTGTGTGTGGAAGATTCCAGTAATCCCACAATAATAGCTAGCTGGCTTTTTCTTCTCATTTCTTTATAACCTGCTCTTTCTCTATGAAAACCCCTGTCAAAAGGCAAAAGGAGAAAATCACTGTTACAGACATTGAAAGGCAAGTGCTCAACTAGTGAACTAAATACCAAAAGTGCTGGAAGACCACCTCGTGTCATTAACAAGAACTGACAAGAATTTGGAAGACATCGATCAAAATCAACCCATCGAATCCTCTACCCTGGAATTGGTGCTATTGCACTGCTTTATCCCACCCTTAAAATCCAGTTTGTGTGTGTCTTGTATGTGTGTTTATTGGAATTTAAGAAGGGGTAGAGTTTAGGTTATAGAGTTAGAAATTAGCAGTCTATATTTCCTTCTTTTGCCGCTGGTTAACAACAGTTTGTTCAATAAACAGTTATTTACTTATTAAGTTTACAAGCCTCGTATTCTGTTAACCTAAATTAAACAGTTAGGTAGAATTTGGGCAATCTGAGTTTGATCAAACTTTTTCAAATTTGTCGCGGCTTGGGAACAGTGGGGCTTGATATTACAGCGCACTATCCCCAGTTGTGACAGATACTGTTCCCAGTCTCCTTGTGATTAGCAAGTTTTCAATTTCTCGGGGCAGTATTTTTCAGTAAAATTATAAAGGCTGATTGCAAAGAACAGTGTGAAATCTGATTAATCACTCCCCATTATTTAGTGAAAGCACTGATTAGCAGTAAAAGTTAGGTTCTCGATTAAGTTTTATTTTGCACAGAAGAATTAAATTTTCCAATAACCCATGTTTTTGCACACAACGAACGAAAATCAAATGTAACCTTCAGGTGAAAGACAGTTAGAAGGCAAGGTTTGCACACAACTCAGTCCTAGATTTGTTATACATTTTCTTCATGCTTGTGCAATGGTGTGATAAAGCATATGGCAATTTCCTGAACAGAAATAGAGTTGAGTGCAGGATAGGATTTTCTTTGCAGTAAAAGCAGAAGAGCTGTGATATACAAAACTGAGGTGATACAGTGTCACGAAGATTACATTTAAATAATGGTTAGGATGGGAGGTCTTGTTGCAGTGGTAGTATCCCTACCACTGGGCCAGAAGCTCTGGGTTCAAGTCCCATTTCAGGATTCAATGGCCATGGAAGGTGCCTTCAAATCCATTTTGTTGAACTGCTAAAATTGTAAAATGCCTACTAAATACCCCAGGACACGCATGAGTATTTTCAAAGTTAAAGTCATCACCACAGTGTTTCCTCAAATAACAGAACTAGTTTTTTTTGGCTATAGCTATGGATTAGGGAGGATCTAAAAAGACCAGCAATATAAAACCTACATTGCTGGCCTATGCACGTGGACCAGGGTCTGCAGCTGGAAAATGTGGTGCTGCCTTGGCCCAAAATAGTAGCTGCTTGTCTGTTTCTGGCCGTCCTTAGCTTAGCACTCACTGTTGGATGCACCACATTGTCAACAGATTCTGGGCGTTGGAGCTTTAAACCCATATCATTTTCATAGCACACTCTATTTCGTGGCTATTGACAGAGTAACTTCCTATAAATAACTTACAACTGGAAAGTTAGAAAAAAATTCAAGTCTAAGTTGGTCAAGTGAATATTTTTAATGAAAAAACTCTCTATTCCTCAGCGCCAAAACATGCAGAGAGTAAGCTGCTGAACGGATATATCACTCTTTCCTCAAACAAACCAGAATAGTACAAACAGGCTCTTTGTATAGTACAACGGGAGGTTTGTTGTTGATTGTAATGGAAATCTTTATCAAGTAAAATCTACTGAAAACAATGGAAGATAATTTTTTGGGTGAACATACATACAATTTTGGTTGCCAGATACAGAAAATACACACACACAAATGATCCAGTTTCAGAGAGCTTAGAACCAAGACTTTGGGACCCCAAATGCATGCAGAGCTACAACTGGAGTTTCATCAGTTATAACTGCACAGCCCAACACTAGAGCACTGGTAACCTTCCTGTTGTTTGTTCGGTTACCATACCCAACAGGGCACTGGGTTGACATGTTATCTTGACAGCTGGATAGAATCCAAACTCCCTGTGACACCTCTACCCCTTCAGGCTGGCTAAAGTAATTACCAAATATGCCACAGAGGGTTGACTTGGTTTCAAACTAACATCAATATATCACTTTGGAGGCATCTTGGTACCCGTTTCCCCCTTCCCCTATGGCCATTAGACAGGGTAAATAGGGGTTTGAGGTCTTGTAGCACGTAGGTGGTGTTCCTGCTCCGAGCCAGAAGCCATGGGTTCAAGTCCCACTCCTGGGCTTGATGGCCAAAGAAGGTGCGTTTATAACATGGCAAACCGGTCAGAGTATCAATCTGTAAATCCTTCCGACATATGCCAATGGTAAGAGCGGGAGAGATTCCTGGTCAGCCGTGTGATGGAAAGAAAGTTGGAGGCTTCCACCATCACTATCGATAATAAAAATAAAAGTGCATGTTGCCACAGCAACTTTGAATCCTTTGGGGGACGGGTGGGCTTAGTTGGCTGGGTGCCTGGTGTAGAACAGGTTGGTGCCAACAGCACAGGATGGATTTGGGATTTATCTCCTTTCCCTACCTGTAGTGGAGATTGCAGTGCTATGGGTGGGCCTACCTTTGGGCAGAGAGCTCAAGAAGTAATAGTAATAATAATAGTACTAGAAACTCCTCCCAAATGATATGGTGAGCATTGCAACTCATCATAAAATGTGCAAGTGCATTGTCAACATCCTCCCAATTAAGACATGGATACATCATTGCTCATCTTCACCTACTGGAGATGCAGGGTGTCAGCAACATCTAGTTAGTCTTTCAACAGAATCATGATAGGTGATGAGCCCTGGATATGGGATGCATGTATTTTTATACTCAGCTTCTGGAATACTTTCCAGTTGCTCTTGCACCAAGCCACAAAGTTTCTTCATCAGCTATGGCTATACCATCTTCATCAGTTATGCCTTCAACATGACGGAAAAAGTTACATAATGCAGCTTCCGGTAGGCCAGTAACCACAATTTCTTGACACTCAAATGCAATGCTGAATATCAAAGTTCCTGGCACCAACTGCTTAAATCCAGGTCCTCATATGAGAATCTTTGACATAAGAGTTGTTAATGACCAAGGCTTACACATTTACTACAATGCTCAGTAACAGGTCAGTGTAGATTAGAACCATTCCTCCTTGTAACTGAGGGAGACAAACAACAAAGACAACATTCAAGAACTAGGACTAAACTACACACAGGAATCATTTAAATATTGCCATAGGCTCAGAGCATGCACTCACTCCACATATTCATACATCAGAAGTTTCTGTGCTCGTTTTCTCCTACAATGAACAAGTACACATCAGCACAAAGGAAACAATCTGGGTTTCGGTGCATTAATATTTTCTTTGTTGCCTGGATTTCCTCCACACCCCCGTTCTCTCTAGTTTTCCCTTTTGAATTCTTATTGAATTTCACAAAATTGCATTTCACATCAACACTTTCCACGACTTCAACAGCAGCAGACTAATATAACATTTTGCAAGTATATTAGGCAAACAAATCTTAAGAGTAAGAAATGTTTTGATGATCAGCACAATCTCACTAAATGTTATTGCCAATTTCAGAAAACAAATTTGGTGTCCTGGGGGAAGAGTATAAAAAGGTGATTTAATTGTCAAAATGGTGGCATTCACCACTCATTGCTTCACTCACCATCCATCAGTAGCCAGTGCCCTGTTAATACCCAGATAAGCACAAGCATGACTGAAAGGGAAAATGAGAGTAGTTCAGCAGCAGTGAATCGTCCACAGCAGCCAAATGAAATTCTGAAACAAGAACAGAACAGGAATTATGGTTAGTTGGTTTTTCCATCAAACAAGTAGAAAAGTCACACAGATCACATTGTCCCCACTGCTGCTGGGAGCTGGCAGCAAATGCTGTTGGTATGAATTGTGAGTGTGCCATTGTGTGCAATCGCAGACTTGCTCCATAATGAGTTGAATGTAAAAGGCATCTCACTGTAATCCATGAGTGAGCCAATTGAAAGGATACAATCAAAGCCTTATTACACATTCGCAATTACAAAATCGGACTCCCTCCCACAAAAGTTCTCCAGGTTTTGTGCTTATTTATGCATTAAATAAGCATTTGCTCATAGGAGTCTCAGATATAATTTGGAAATATTCGCAAAAACCCACATCAAAATGTTTTAGATTAAGCACATAATCTAGACAGTGTAGTACTGAGCCAGTGTGCATTATTGCTGGTGCCATTCTTCAGATAGATATCAAATTAATGGCCTGGATCTTCTCAGCAGCAGCAACGATCATGGGATTGCTGCTTCGCTCATAAATTCTCCTGACTTGACGTTGATGCGCACTTCTTCCAGGGCCTTCCAAGCCCGACTTCCACAGAAACATGCAGTGCAGCGGTCCCTGGGAAACTCCATTGGATGGGCATGGAGTCGGGGAAAGACAGTACACGCCACCCTTTTACGGCACCTAGCTGCAGAATGGTTAAGTTTAAAGGTCCACTTTGAATATGGGTGCATGGGAGAGCAAGGCGGCCAGGGCAAGTGAGTGGTGGGGGGGGTAGAGAGAGAATACATGAGGTGGCAAGTGGATGAGAGAGTAGTCAGGTCAGGGGCATGGTCAGGTCAGGTCTGAGGGTAGTTGGATTGCATCGGGGTGGGGGTAGTCAGGTGGTTGAGCAGTTAGTTGGATCAGGATTGGGGAGGGCGAGGAAGTTTAGTCGGTCGGTCAGGGGTAGTTGGGTTGGGGAGTAGAAATCGGTGTTGGGTCAGGTCGAGGGGTCAGGTGGGTAGTCAGTGGATTGGCGAGGTGATAGGGGGATCAGCTGCGAAGTTACCCGTGTGTTGAACTAGGTTTTAATCAGTCTAACATTTATTGGGTCATTAAGTATTGCAGAACTGTCTGAAGTCTCCGACTCTAACTTAGAGTTGGAGACATTTGTGGAGGATCCCAGGGAGCAGGGCACTTACCCATCGAAAGGTGAAACTTTCTGGGCAAAGTCCCACATATCAGGACTTCGGCAGGGTCCCTACGCGCATCTTTGGTTGTACGTCCGGTCTCCGATGATCTGGAGGCCGGAAGATTTGGCCCGATATTTCACCTGCCTGTTCAATGAACACAAAAGATCCCAAGGACAGGGAGTTCTCACATTCTCCAGTTTTCACCCTCAGGCAACACCAATAAAAATTAGATTAACTGGCTATATATCTTGTTCCCTGTTTGCGAGATCTCTTGATGTGCAAATTGGCTGTTGTGTTTGCCTATATAACAGTGGCCATACTTCAAAGGTATTTTTATTGGCTGTAAAGCCATTTGGGATATTCGGATGAAAGCGCTATACAAATGCAAGCTAGGTCTAACTTGAAAACCTTTAATTCTCCTACTTTTGCCTCCTGTGGAGGGTGAAGTTTCATGCAACACTCAAAACAATTATTGTTTTTTTTCCTTCTTGGCTACCCATCCCACTAAACCACATGCACTAAAATAATAATGCAAATACCAGGAACACTGAAGTTAATGGTCTGATGTGCATTTCTTCCACCATGTGAAGCAGTGACCTACCAATCACAGGTGTAGAAACAAAAATGGCTTTCCCCAACCTCAGTCATTTACCTTTAGTGTAATGTTTCTCCACTGAAAAGCTATTACATGGTTTAGCAACACAAACATTCATGTACAAGAATGCAGTTATGAAGGGTGTGTTGTTTCCTTTATTTGGTGTTTAAAGCAATTTAGAATTGAGAAAACTGTAAAGGTCAAATCCTCTGCGCAGAACACAAAAGTTGAAAAGAGTCTTGTGAAAGAACAAGTTACTGTGCATGAGGTTAGTTGTTTCGGAGCAGTTTTTTTACATTTGCAGCTGGAGGTCTTGCCATACGTCAGCTTGACTCAGCTGGAATGTGATCCTCAACATCACTTTCCCGTTTTTCACAGCTGCTGTTAGGCTGTTAAACCTAATGATCAGATCTGGGTACTTATTTTCTCCTGACTAGCTGCTGACCACAATTCCAACTGGTGCATTTCCATTACCAGAATTCACTTCTGGCATGTTCCCCAAAGTGCAGTGAAGTATCAAATCTCTCTGCTGGTCCAGTTAAGGTCACTTAAGGTGCAATCATTCCTTTAAAACTGTTGGTGGTGCTGTCCATAGGGTCAATACAATACAATGTATGCAGCATGGGTTTGGATAACCTCTCCGGACAAAATGTTATTCAGTTTATCCATCTACCACCCCAACATTCCCAACTTGGTAAATGTTATTTAGAACTTAAAGCAGCAGAAAATGCATATTAAATGTATTAAAATACCGAAGTCGTAATTATATTTGAAGTTGACAGACTGCAATCGGGACTAACCGTTACTAAAGTCTCACATATTACACAAGCGTATTCCATAATTGGCCAGATTAGCACTGGAACACTAGGTCTATCAGCACCCAGATAAGGCCATTGAGAACAGTTAACAGGTTGCAAACATTTCATTGTAGCACTGCTTCAAAATATATTTGTAAAATGATTTGCTATGATAATAAAAATGGAATCGGTGTGTAATTCAACTGATCTACTTACAAAGGGAGGATCTGAAAATGGCTTTAGTTGATATTTGTGCTGCTTGGTGTAACTTAAAAGAAAGAACTTGCACATCTACAAAATATCAAGTCTGTCAGGATGTCTCAAAGCAGTTCACATTGGGTGAATGACCTGAAGCAAAATACTATTCTGGAAACAGTAGGGAGTATGCGACAACATACATAATCAAAAGGAGATCCACACTGAAACCCCAGTATGTGATGAATTAATTGATCCCAGTCTGAATAGCAGGAAAATGCTACAACAGGCCCACACTTGGGACAGGAGTAAGGGGACAAGAGGAAAAATAACCAGCAACACAATTCTTGACTTGCCAATAATTTCTGCTGGATCTACTGAATCATAACAGGATCAACCTTGCTAAAATGCTTCCCATGGTGGAATTGCGAGCTGACACTTAGGATCAGACTTTCTGGATTTGGGCTGACCCAGGAGGGCTTTAAAAATGGCGAGTAGGACCCGATTCAGGCATTCCAAGCCCATTCCCAGCGCCAGCAAAAGTGCGGATAGCAAGCCTGCACCCTGCACTCCTGACCTGGCCGGTTCCACTGTAGAGTAGGCATCTCAAACCCTCCAGCAATTTTCATGGACTTGGGCCACCTTCGAGGATGCATGGTTCAAGGCTCCTCAGAACAGTTATCAACCATAGTCTAGACTTGGGAATCTCTTGAATGGTATGTTTAAAAGTTCTTAACCATACTCCCTATGTCCACCATACCTATCCCATGGTCCTCTGCGTTCTCCATGCCCCCTCACCCAATATACACTATAGAACCAATGAGCCAAATAATGAAAATGGAGGGTCTCGAAATGCATTTTAAAAACTCATTCAAAAATCTGCTTTGAAAAAAAGCTACTCTTACAACTTTATAAAAGTGTCAATCAGACAGAGCCATTATAGTATCAATAACAGAAGCTTTACCCCATTTCATACCTCAATCTGGTGTAAATAATCACAGAGACATTGAAAGAAACAGTTCAAAGAAGAATAACTTACTATCACCTCAAAGATGTCAACCAAAGTAAATACTGCACTTCCGCCTGTGAAAACAGCCCCCAGTTGAGCTGGTCCATCAGTGAGTCTTGGAGTTCAGCCAAGGATTCATAATCAGGCCATCTGTGAGCTGTATCACCTTCTGTTTCTCCAGATTGCCTTATTATGAATGCTTGGCCGAGTGTTTAGATTAATTGATTGACATCGTTAAGGTTATGAACTGTTCTTTCAATGCCTGTATGTTTCTTTGGACATGATTAAGAAGTGTGAAGTAAGATGAAGCTTCTGTTATTGATACTATGGACTTGTTTGAAACTTTCATAGGGCTGTAAGAGCAGTAGTTGTTATCAAAGCAGATATTTTGAATGGGTATTTTTTTTTAAAGACCAGACATTGTCATTATATGGCTCATTGGTTCTATAGTGCATACAGGGTGAGTAGGCATGGAGGATGCATGGGACCATGGAAGCAGTAGAGTGGCATGGGGGGCATAGGGGTGGCATGTGGAGGAGCGAGGGGTGAGGGCTAGAGACCCTAACAGCCTTTAATACAACTGGGATGACACCCCAGAGAACCAAGCAGGCTTTCTAATCAGCCTACCTCCGCATTTCCCCTGTGGCTGCATTTGTTCTGCTTCCGGGGTCAGCAAGCCAGACTCCATCCTGTCCCTCCCTCCCCGGAGGGAAAATAATATGTGCAGGCAACATTTCTATGGAGATGGGTCTGCTAAATCAAGAAATTTCCTGACTTGAGCTTTCCTCAATGGCAAAAACTTGTTCTCAAAACTCAAGGATAAAGAATGGCAATTTGTCAGAGACGCTGGAGGTTGAGCACCACCCACATCTCCGCAGAAGTCAAAACCTTAATGACAGAAGAAAACAAAATCAAGGGGGGTGGGGGCAGGGGAGATTAAAGAGAGATTTTCCAATGGCAGTCAGTGAGGCACTGCATTACTGAGCAATTCAGTTCACGAAGTTCAGTTTGATTCGTGGTCTGTTTTTAGTTGGTAAACTAACCTCTGTGCCCTTGGGCTTGTTCCAAAATCAAATTTTAAAAAACATTAATCACTGTCAGTGATCAATTATTTTAATATCTCAAACCAGATGGGGAAGACAATCAAATACTAACTTGAAAGTCTTAATTTCTCCCAACTACTAACAAATTTCTCTTCTACAATATGAACCAATAATACGCAGGATCACCACAAAAGCAAAATACCATAGATACAGGAAAATGCTGGAAATACACAGCAGATCTGGCAGCATCTGTGGAGAAAGGTCACAGACATGAAACGTTAACTCTGTTTCTATATCCACAGATGCTGCCAGATCGGAGTACTCCCAGTATTTTCTGATTTTATTATAGGCAGGGCAACCGCTGGGTAGTTAGCAATTAAGTCTAATTTTTTTAAATATGAGAGTCTATGAGTTTTGCTGGTGTTTTGGGAGCTGTATTCCATGATTACATTAGTTTATAATTAGACCTAATGATTTACTCGAACTGCATAGGCCAAATTCTATTTTTATTATATGAACTGAAGAAATCTCTACTGGTGCTTAATTAGTGGGGTAGGGCAGTATGTTCCATGATTGTCTGTTTGTGCGTGAAAACCACTAATTATTGGCCTCAATAGTTTGAGAATTATGCAGCATTACAAGTTAATGCAACACAACATAATTTAGATAACATGTATCAGCAGAGTATTATCTGATGTATGTATGTGGTAGTAAAAATCTACCATCCCCGTATAGAATGACGGTAAAGGCTTACTGGGTAACATATTTCTGATTATAATTCCAGTGTTCTAATGAGGGATTTAACTCGGTTCTCAAATTTTCTAAGAAAGGGCTACCCACTGTCTGCAGAGCTTACAATTCCCTTCTTTGTCACTTTTCTCTCAAGTTTCTCTTCCCCCTTCTACTTGATTTGCTCTCCTGCCTCATCACTTTTTTCCCTAGTTTTCCTTTTTTGCTCCCTTTTCTGATTCATGTTTTTATTGATGCTCTATTTATGCTACACTACACTCACTACATTTTCTGAGTATCTATGCTGCCCCATGTGCAGACGATGGTGCTCAGGAGGGAAAGGTTGAAGAAGTCCGAAGGCTGGGGCATCAGAAGAGGTGAAAATAAGCAGTAGAGCTTGCACACAGACAAGTGAAAGTCCTTCATCACAAAAGCTTCGTCAGGTCACAAGCCTATAATTGCTGCTTAGATAACGAAACAGAATTTTGCAATATAAACATAGGGCGCGGGGTTTTTAATGTGCTCCCTTGTGAGGTCCCTTGTGAAAATAGAACCCACCATACCCACAAACACCATTTCCCCACTGTACAACTAAAGGCAGCAGAGTGGTGCATGGTTGTGCAATATATGTGCAAATACAAATGGTTTAAGAGCCAGACTACCAACTTCATGTAGTTATGGTATCAGCCAATGATACTAATACTGTACTAACCATTTTTATTTTTCAAAACAACTATGATTTTAAGCACCAAAATTACTTCAAGTAAGAAGTCAGGATTTTTCCAAATTAAGGAATGTTCTATCCAAAACCTATTTTGGCGCTCAGTAGGGAAAGACTGAAGTTCACCTTTGTGCATAAATATTTTTTAAAAGTGTCATTACACAACACCTTTCACAACCTCAGTATGTTCCAAAGCTCTTCACAAGTTCTTATGTAATCACAGTTATAGGCAAACACAGCAGTCAACTTGTTTAGAGGAAGTTCCAACAAAAAGTAATGAGATTGAAGTAGTGAGGGCGCAAGGGAAGGGAGAGTGGACAGAGATAAAATGGTCTCACTTCCTATATCAATTTTGCACAGACCACATAACCACAACCGAAAAAATGAACTACGAATTAATTATACAATGAGAAAAGTGAAACTATATCATCTGGTATCAGCCTTGGCTCAGTAGTAGCATTCTCAGCTCAGTCAGAAAGCTGTGGGTTTGCAGAGCTTTAAGCCTTAAATTAGGCTGCCATTTCAGTGCAGTACAAAGCTGCTATCTTATACTTAAGATGTAAAATCGAGGCCTCGTCTGCCCTCTTATGCACATTAAAGATTCCATGGCTTTATCTAAATTACAGCAGGGGAGCTCTCTCCAGTTTGCTTTTTCTCATTCATTCATGGGATCTGGCCAGGCCAGCATTTATGGCCTGTCCCTAATTGCTCTTGAGCAGATGATGAGCTGCCTTCTTGGACCACTGCAGTCCATGTGGTGTAGGTACATCCACAGTGATGTTAGGAGGGAGTTCCAGGATTTTGGCCCAGCGACAGTGAATGAACAGCAATATATTTCCAAGTTAAGATCGTGTGCGGCTTGAAGGAGAACTTCGAGGTGTTCTCATGCATCTGTTGCCCTTGTCTTTCTAGATGGTAGTGGTTGTGGGTTTGGAAGGTGCTGCCTAAGGAGCCTTGGTGAGTTCCTGCAATGCATCTTGTAGATGGTACACACTACTGCCACTGTGTGTTGGTGGCAGAGGGAGTGAATGTTTGTGGATAGGGTGCCAATCAAGTGGGCTGCTTTGTCCTGGATGGTGTCGAGCTTCTCGAGTGTTGTGGGAGATGCACTCATCCAGGAAAGTGGGGAGTATTCCATCACACTCATGACCTGTGCCTTGTAGATGGTGGGCAGGCTTTGGGGAATCAGGTGGTGAGTTATTTGCTGCAGGATTCCTAGTCTTTGACCTGCTGTTGTAGCCACAGTATTGATATGGTCAGTCCAGTTCAGTTTCTGGTCAATGGTAACCCCCAGGACGTTGATAGTGGAGAATTCAGTGATGGCAATGGCATTGAATGTCAAAGGGGAATGGTTGGATTCTCTCTTGTTGGAGATGGTCATTGCCTGGCCATGTGTGGCACGAATGTTATTTGCCACTTGTCAGCCCAAGCCTGGATATTGTCCAGGTCTTGCTGCATTTGGACATGGACTGCTTCAGCATCTGAGTCGTTGCGAATGGTGAGCATTGTGAAATCAGTGAACATCCCCACTTCAGACCTTATGATGGAGTTAAGGTCATTGATGAAGCAGCTGCAGATGATTGGGCCAAGGACACTGGTCAAACTTTATCCTTAACCAACACTTAAAACTGTTTATTTTACTGCTATTTATGGGAGCTGGCTGTGCACAATTTGGCTACCACATTCCCTCTATTAAAGCAGTGCTTACACTTCAAAATCCTTTCATTGGCTGTGAAGTGTTTTGGAACTACCCGAGGTTGTGAAAGGTGCTAAATAAATGCAAGTTCTACCTTTCTTTCTTAACCTACTGGCAAATAAAGGGCTTGTGCAATGTCTGAAAGGTTAGTGCAGGTTTTAAATTAACCTGAGTGCTAAAATCTTACGAAAATTCAGACAACTGCATGGAGGTGAAGTAGGTTAACTGGGATGTGGGGGGCAGGGGACTGAAGCCAGGGAGGGGTGGGAGGTGGGGGCGGTTGAGATGATAAAGAGAAGACAGGGGCAGGAGAGAGTACAACACACACTGAATTTAGAGTTTTGTGATTGGTTCCACAATGTCTGCAATGATAACAGACCCAGGACCCTTAGTACTCTATTACTGTAAACTGGTTGCAAACACTCTGGTTAAGGGTGAGCAATACAACAGAGGATCTACTAGTATATAGACATAAGGTTAATAGAGATAAATGCATAGTTACATGTGAGCAAATCAAGTCAGATATTGGCCAGTCACCTTTTTCTTACACACCTATATACACAAGCTGCACCTTTTACTTGCAAGTACAATTTCCTCATATATCATGTGGTCACAGGATAAAAGACAATTTTACCACAATTTCTCTGTACCAACAATACATCTACAAGCCAATTCCAACATAAATCCAATAAATACATAAGATAAATTTAGTTCAGTTCACCACCAGCATTCAAATTTGAACAAAATGCCTTCCAAACAATGGCATAATTTTTTTTTTGCACCATCCAAACTTTTTTCCTGTGATCAGCAGGATTTCACATGTACAGGTTACCCAATTATATGGCATATACCCAAAAAATACAATTAAACACGAGAGAATAGCAGGGACACGGTCACTCCTTGCTGTGATATTTTGTAAAACTGCTGTTATGCTTAAGAACACCATGTGATATTATGTATATCATGATGCATCTCAATATATGACATTTATATTTATATAGTTCATACACCACACACCCACTCTCAAAAAAGGAATTACAAATTAGTTATCGCGATGGAAAGAAAGAACCTTGGCATCAGTGATGGCACTTTCACCTCCAAGTCAGCAGGCTGTGGATTCACAGAGACTGCAGAATGCAAGGCTGACACTCCAGTGCAGTACTGCGGGAGTGCTGCACTGTTGGAGGTGCTATCTTTCAGATGAGATGATAAACCGAGGCTCCATCTGTCCTATCAAGTGCTCATAAAAGATCTTATTCGAATTAGAGCAGGGGAGTTCTCACAAGTGTGTTGGCCAATCCTTATCCCTAAACCAACACTAAAACAGATTGCTGGCCATTTATTATCTGTGTTTATGGGAGCTTGCTGCATGCCAATTGGCTACCAGGTTTCCTATATTAGGACAGTGGCTACAATTCTTCATTGACTGTACAGTGTTTTAGGAGTTCCAGAAGTTGTGAAAGGCGCAATATATATTATATGACAATTCTTTGTTTGCTAACTTACTGGCAAATAAAGATTTTGTGCAGTTTTTGAGTGAAAAGTTAATACAGATTTTAAATTGAATTGAGGGCTGGGATCTTAGCTAAGCTCAGACAACTAACCATTTGGATAATAAGCAGGTTTAATATAACATGCCTGAAACGAACCTTTGCAGTAGGCTATAAAATGGAATGTGCAAGTAAGCAGAGGGTTTAATTCTTTCCTTTATGGTGAAAAGTCAAAAAGATCAGAGTCAACAATTAAAAAGTACATCCATACTCAAAGTTCACTATGAACACAACAGACAGGATTATAAATTCTTACTTGTTCTGAGGTGAGCAGGGTCTTGTTAAATACTGGCACATCGGGAGCAGCAGAAAGGCAAATGCTATTGTTGCGAGAACTGAAAGAAAAAATCTATTGAGTTCCAGCTAATGAGAGCACCTTGTCAACCCCAAAAAATAAACAATTTATAAACTCAAGAGGTCAAACTCTTGATAATCAGTTCAGTTGGCATATTGAATTTATTACAAAAATGCCTTAATTCATTTAAAAGGATTATCTGTGGAGGCATAACAGATGACAAAAACAAATAACATTTCCATTAAGATTGAAAGCAGATACCTTTACTTTATCGGATTTACAAAGGCATCTTCTACAAATGAAAGTGGACTACTATTGGAGATGGTCATGTCCATGCTCATTCAATTGTGGAAAATGCTTAGCACATGACAGAAATTAAATCATCATGATTAGACTATTAAATTGTAGACAAATTATTGCTCATAACATTTAATAATTACAGTAAAACCGTAACACCGCATAGCACATAACTAAAAAATTGATGCACTCAAGTTACGCAAGAGACCATTATTCAAAATTTCTATTTCAGCAAATATTAAGACTATTAATTATTCAAGGACAAATTTTAGTGATAATCTGACTTTAATCTATTGAATGATTTAACACTGGCTCAGTTACATGTGCAGCTAGAAAAATATTTTTCATAACTGTATATTCAAGGCTCAGAAACTGCCATGATTATAGCGCAGCAAGATTTCACCAGAAGGAAGCCAAACGCAATGAATAAAACATGGCCTACAGCGGCTCTTTTATCCCTCTCCCCAATTACATAGGAACATACGAATTAAGAAGAGTAGGCCAATCAGCCCCTTGAGCTTCCTCTGCCATTCAATAAGATCATGGCTGATCTGATTGTGGCCTCAGCACCACTTTCCTGCTTACCCCCGATACCCTTTGACTTCCTTGTTAGTCAAGAATCTATCTACCTCTGCCATAAAAATATTCAATGACCCTGTTTCTACCACTCTGTGGGGAAGAGAGTTCTACAGGCTCTACAAATGAATGGTCATTTGTACAAATGCAGGACATTACCCTCAGAGGAAAAAATTCTCCTTATCTGCGGGTGGACTCATTGTGGAGCATCCACGATGCTGAGCAAGTCGTGGATAGCACGTTTAGCGAGGTGGTCACACCGCAGGTGAAGATTACACAGGCAGAAAGGGAATGGGTGACCATCAGGAACAGTTAAAGACTCAGGAAGGTAGTGCAGGAAGGTCATCCCCCTCTCTAACAGATATACCGCTTTGGATACTGTTGCGGGGTTGGGGGGGTGGTGGCCTCTCAGGGGAAAGCAGCAACAGCCAAGTTCACGGCACCGACACCGTGGGTGGCTCTGCTGCTCAGAGGGGCGGGAGGAAAACAAGTGGCAGGGCTATAGTGATAGTGGATTCAATAGTTAGGGGCACAGACAAGACGCTTCTGTGGCCACAAACGTGAATCAAGGATGGTATGTTGCCTCCCTGGTGCCAGGGTCCAGGATGTCACGGAGCGCCTGCAGGACATTCTGGGGAGGGGAGGTAAACAGCCAGTGGTCGTGGTACACACTGGTACCAACGACATAGGTAAACTAAGGGATGGGGACCTGCAAGCTCAGTACAGGAAGTAAGGAGATAAATTAAAATGCAGGACCTCAAATGTAGTAATCTCAGGATTACTCCCAGTTCCACGTGCTAGCGAGAGCAGGAATAAGAGGATAGACCAAATGAACACGTGGCTGGAGAGATGGTGTAGCCGGGAGGGATTCAGATTCTTGAGGCACTGGGACCGGTTCTGGGGAAGGTGGGACCTGTACAAACCGGACGGGCTGCACCCAGGCAGAGCTGGGACCAGTGTCCTTGTGTGGGCTTTTGCTAGTTCTGTTGGGAGTAATTAAACTAGTGTGGTGGGGGATGGGATCCCAGGAGTAGGATCAGATAGGTCAGATTCAGATCAGAAAAATGGAGGTAGAACATTAGCTAGGGACGTTGTGATAGATATGGAGAAGCAAAGTTTAAAAAGTGTCCAGCAAAGGAAATTGACGGGGTTGAACTGTTTATACTTCAATGCAAGGAGTATTACAAACAAGGTAGATGAGTTGCCATAACGGAGACCTGGCTAAAGGAGGGACAAAACTGGCAGCTTAATATCCCTGGTTATAGAGTCTTCAGACACGATAGAGTAGGAGATAAAAAAGGAGGGGGCGGGGGGGGGGGGGGGGGGTAGCACTAATGGTTAAAGAATCAATTCCAATTGTGAGAAGGGATGATACACTAAATGGGTCAACAAACGAGGCTTTATGGATTGAGCTTAGAAATAAAAAAGAGGCAGTCACACTACTGGGAGTATACTACAGGCCCCCAAATAGTGAAAGGGAGATAAAGAACCAATATGTAGGCAAATTTCTGCTTGTAAGAACAAGAGGGCAATAATAGTAGGAGACTTCAATTATCCTAATATCAACTGGGATTCAAACAATATAAGGGGCGCCGAGGGAGAAAAATTCATGCAGTATGTCCAGGAAAATTTTTTCAACCAATTAGTGACAAACCCAACGAGAGGAGATGCAATTCTAGACCTAGTCTTGGGGAACGAAGAAGGGCAAGTGGGTGAAATGACAGTTGGCGGCCATATCAGGGACAGTGATCACAATTCAGTTAGATTTAGCATTACCATGGAAAAGGACAGAGATAAGGCAGGAGTAAAACTTGAACTGGGGGAAGGCAAATTTTGCAGAAATGAGAAGGGACTTGGGTGAGGTGGACTGGACAGCACTGCTGGAGGATAAAACAGTGGAAAACCAGTGGGAAGTACTAAAAAGCGAGATCCTAATTGTACAAAGTAGACATGTCCCCTACAAAAATAAGAGTGGTACTGCCAAAGCTAGACCCCCCTGGTTGCCTAGAGGAATACAGGGGAAGATCAAACAGAAAAAAAAAGCGTACGATAGGCACAAAGAACTAAGCACTGCAGATAGCCTAGACGAATATAGGAAGTGCAGGGACGAAGTAAAAAAGGAAATAAGGAAATCAAAGAGAGGGCATGAAAAAAGATTAGCAAGTAAAGTTAAAGATAACCCAAAGATGTTTTACCAATACATTAATGCTAAAAGGTTAGTTAAGGAAAAAGTGGGACCTATCAGAGATGAAGATGGAAACTTGTGTGTAGATGCAGAGGCTGTGGGAAGGGTTTTGAATGAATATTTTGTCTCCGTGTTTACAAATGAAAGGGAGGATGTAGATATCGTAGTCCAGGAGGAACACTGCGAGAAGTCCACCAGGACTTGGCTCTGTCTACCAGTAGCTCCAACAATTTATGCAGTACCATTCTCTGGTGACTGTAATTTTCTTGACTTCCTTCCCCACTTCCATTTCCTGGTTTATAGCTGCTTCTGGGATGTTACTTATATCCTTTATAGTGAAAACTGATGAAATTCATCTGCCATCTCCTTAATTTCCATTATCAATTCTCCAGGCTCACTTTCTATAGGACCAATGATCACTTTGTTAACTCTTCTCTTTTTAAAATATTTATAAAAACTCTTACTATCTGTATTTATATTTCTGGCTAGTTTTCTCTCATACTCTAATTTTTCCCCCCTTATTAGTCTTTTAGTCATTTGCTGTTCCTTACATTCTGTCCAATCTTCTGGCCATCCACCTATCTTTGCTAAATTATATGCTTTTTCTTTTACTGTCTTTAACCTTTCCAGTTAACCACAGATGGTGTGTCCGTCCCTTGGGCTTATTCTTTCTTATTGGAATGTATCTATTCTTCGTATTCTGAAATATCCCTTTACATATTAGCCACTGCATCTCTACTGACCTACCCTTAACCTAATTTTCCAATTCACTTTAGCCAGCTCAGCTTTCCTGCCCTCATAATTGCCCTTATTTAAGTTTAAAAACTTAGTCTCAGACCCACTCCTCTCTCCCTCAAACTGAATGTAAAATTCAATCATATTATGAAGGAGCGCCTTCACTATGGGATCACTAATTACTCCCACCTCACTGCACATTTCCAGATCTAGTACAGCTTGCTCTCTGGTCAGCTTCCAGGCATGTTGCTCTAAGAAACTATCCCCAAAACATTCAATGTACTCCTCATCTAGGCTAACTTTGCCCATCTGTCTTTTATATGTAAATTAAAATCTCCCATTATTATCACCATGCCTTTCTGACATGCTCCAATTATTTCTTCCTTTATGCTCAATCCTACCATGTGATTACTGTTAGGGGTCCTGTACATAACTCCCAAAAGTGACTTCTTGCCTCGATAATTTCTCATTTCTACCCAAACCATTTCTACATCCTGGTTTCCTGAACTTGGGTCACCCCCCTCTATTGTGCTAATGCAATCATCAACTAACAGAGCTTAACTAACTTTTCCTCACTTCCTGTCCTTCCTAAATGTCCTATACCCTTCAATATTCAAGTCCCAAACCATGTCCTCCTGCAGCCATATCTCCGTAATGGCTATCAAATTGTAATTATTTATTTCTATGTGCACTCTCAGTTCATGTTTTATTTTGAATGCTACTTGCATTCAGATAGGGCTTTTAGTTTTATTATTTTATTCTTTTTATAACCTCTAGTCTCATCTGTTGATTTACTGTTAGATTCGTGTTCTCTATCCCTTCCTGTCACCATTTGTTTATCATTTCCCATAATAGTACCTTTTTCTTTCGTCTTGTCTCTGCTCTTTGATTTATCACATCTTCCCAAATTTGATCCCTTACCCCCACTATTTAGTTTAAAACCCTCTCTACTTCACTAGTTATGCGGCTCGCAAGAACACCCAACACAGTTTGGGTGTAAACTGTCCCACTGTACAAATCCCACTACTGGTGCCAGTGCCCCACAAACCGGAACCCACTTCTCCCACACCAGTCTTTGAGCCACACACTCATCTCCCTAATCTGATTTGTCCTTTGTCAATTTGCACATGGCTCAGGTGATAATCCAGAGATTGTGACCTTTGAGGTTCTGCTTCTTAATTTGATGCCTAGGTCCTCATACTGACCATGCAGAACCTCCTTCTTTGTCCTGCCTATGTCGTTGGTACCTATATGGACGACGACGACTGGGTCCTCCCTCTCCCACTGCAAGTTCCTCTCCAGCTCCAAGCATATGTCCTACACTGTGGCACCAGGCAGGCAACACAGCCATCTGGACTCATGCTCTTTGCTGCAGAGAACAGTGTCAATCCCTCTGACTATACTATCCCCTGCTACCACTACTTTCCTTTTTTGCTCTCTCTGCTTGAATGGCCTCCTGTACCACGTTGCCATGGCTAGTTAGCTCAACCACCCTGCAGCCCCCACTCTCATCCAAACAAGCTGGAAGAACCTCAAACCTGTTGGACAATTGCAGAGGCTCCCACTCCTGTGCTCGTGCCGTCCGAGTCACCTTACCTGCCTCATTTGCAGTTACACTCTCCTGTCCCTGACCACTGACAAAATCAGAAGACCCTGTCCTAAGAGGTGTGACTGTCTCCTGGTACGAAGAATCCAGGTAACTGTCCCCCTCTCTAATGTGTCACAGTGTCTGCAGTTCAGCCTCCAGCTCATAAATTCTGAGCTGACGCTGCTCAGACTTAAATACTTACTGCAGACATATTTGCTCTGGGTCAAACTGGCATCCAGGAGCTGCCACCTGCTGCAGCTGTGACACATCACCTGTCCTGACACCTTTAATGTGTGCTAATTATTTAATTATTTCATTCAATTATGTATATTTTACTTTTAAAAATATTTTATGAACCTTACCACCAGTTATATCAAACCACGGCAGCAAAGTCGAAAAGGGCAGCAGCAAAGTCGAAAAGAAATAAAACTGGATTGACCACCAGTACTGACCAAGGCAGTAGAAACATCAAAGGGCACACCCTGCCTAGTTGAGTCTGTAAAGCCCTCCTCACTAATATCTATGGGCTTGTGCCAAAATTGGGACAGCTGTCCCACAGACTAGTCAAGCAAGAGCCTGACATAGTCATACTCACTGTATTGTACCTTATAATGTCCCAGACTTCATCACCACCATTCCTGGGTAAGTCCTGTCCCATCGTCAGGACTGAAGTCTAAGGGCATCATGTCAAACATGAACAAGAAAACCTCTTACTGATTGCCACCTACTGCCCACCTCAGATGATGAACTAGAGCACAGCATGCACTCGGGTGGGGGTGGGGGATGGGGGGCTTCAATGTCTACCCAAGAGTGGCTTGGTAGCACCACTATTCTACCAGCTGGCTGAGCCCCAAAGGTCGTATCTGCCGAACTGGCTCTGCAGCAGATGGTGAGAACACCAAGCGAAAAAAACTTACTTGACCACACCCTCACCAATCTACCTGTTATAGATACATCTTCGATGATGCTATTGACATGAGTGACCACTGTACAGTCCTTGTGAAACAAAGTCCTGTCTTCACACCAAGGTCACATGCCATTGTATTGTGTAGCACTATCACAATACTAAATGGGATAGATTCAAAGACGATCCAGCAGCTCAAAACTGGACATCAGTGAGACACTGCCTGTGGGCCATCAGCAGCAGTAGAATTGTATTCAATCACAATCTGCAAACACATAGTCACTCGCTCTACCATTAACCTTGGTTCAATCGGGGTTGCAGGACAACACCAGGCACACCTAAAAATTAGGTGCTAACCTGGTGAAGCCACAACACAGGACTATGTGCATGCTAATCAGCAGAAGCATCATGTGATAGAGCAAAGTAATCCCACAACAAGTGGATCAGAAAAAAGCTCTGCAGTCTTGCCACACCCAGTTTGAATGGTGGTGGACAATTAAACAACTAACCGGAGAAGGTAGCTCATCAAATATCCCCGTCCTCAATTATTGGCAGTACAGGAGAAGAGGGATGAAGTGGTGAAGGGAATCAAAACTCTGAAAATAGTGACAGGGAAACCTCTTACTGCCTTTGCAGAATGCACATCTGGCAAGTGTTAAGCTGTTCTAGGTTGAAGTGTTCTCACTGGCAGCTCAAAGTAAGTTCTATACCATGACGTTCCTCCTCGGTCAGACGGCCCCAGCTGAAACAAGTCCGAATCAGATGATCCCTGGTGTTGATGGCATCCTGATGAGACCCTCAAGCCCTGCACCGAGCCCAACCACTTCCTTGTGCAGCCAACTGTGCTCTGAATCCTCCTCCTTCTCCACCAAGTCCACACGTCCTGCTCATCCTCTTCCTCCCATGACCTGTGTCCATCCAGTGCTTCAAAGTCTCCAAGATCCTCTAGAGAGCCATGTTATGGGAAACAGCAGCAGACCACTACCACGCTTGAAACCCTTGCAGGATTGTGCTGCAGGGTGCCACCTGACCGGTCTGGGTGCAGAGCCGCATCTTCAGAAGTCAGATGGATTGCTTAAAGGTTGTCCTGGTGAACAACTGGCTGTGATTGTAGTAACTCTGTGCCTCTATCTCAGGGTCATGTAAAGGGTTGAGTAGTCATCTCTTCAAGAGGCTGGGCTTCAAAATTCAGCCCTAAAAGGCTGTCAAAATGCAAAATGGGACATCTGAAATGTCATGCCTGTGACAAACAGGAAAGGCTGTTTGCTCATCAATTCCCAAATATTCTCTTTGATGTGGGGGCAGGAGAGGAAGGAAGAAGGCATGATCAAGGTGGTGATATATACAACAGCATTTGCCAGAATGACATATAATTTCTGGTTGTTGTCATGTGCTAAGAATTCTAGTAGGGATAAAGAAGACTCCAGAAGTTAAATACAACTGTTACAAGCCATTAGCCCAATACTGACTGAAGCATGAAGATTGTTACCATTATTTTTGCTCAACTTCATATAAATTACTCGAAATTCGAAGGGGAAAATATATTGCAACTTGATAATTTTTTAGTGCTGAACTGTTTTAGCAATGAGATTGAATAAACATTCTGAATTCATTGAAGTTCAAAAGGTGTATAAGGTTCATTCACTTACGTTACAGAAATATTTTAACCTAAAATAGACGTCGCATGATAAATTGCTAACAAAGCATTGGGAAAGTTCACCCAATTAATTTAAAGAAACTGAAAACAAAAGCTAAAGTATCCCTTACAGCACTGTTTAACTATAAACATACAAAGCTGAACATTTGAAAAGTCTGATTAGCTTCTTGTAGACCTTTTCTAGTTGCTCCGTTAAAAATACCATATGGTTTAATGTTTTGTCTGTATTAAATAGCTTGGGACATTTTTCTATTTAAAAGACAATATATTCAAGGGTATTTGACATTTTGGAAAGATAGGAAGAAAGGGAAAGGAGATCAGGTAGCTCTGTTAATAAAGGATGAGATCAGTACTGTAAAGAGAAACAATCTAGGATTCGAAAATTAAGATGTAGAATCAGCTTGGGTAGAGATAAGAATTGGCTAATCTCTTAGACTTAGATAAAGGCAATTATGAAGACAGAGTTGGCTACAGTGGACTTGGAAAATAGGTTAAAAGGTAAGACAGTAGGTAAGCAGTGGCAGATATTCTACTGAAGAAGACTGTACAAGAAGGATGCACCACCCATGGATAACTAAGGAAGTTAAGAATGCTATCAAATTAAAAGAAAAGGCACCCAATGCTGTGAAGGTTAGTGGTAGGCCAGAAGATTGGGAAACATTTTTAGAAACCAGCAAAGGATGACTAAAAAAATAGAGAAATTAGAATGTGAGAATAAACTAGCAAAAAATATAACAGACAGTAAGAGCTTCTACATGTGTTTGAAAAGGAAGAGAGTAGCTCAAGTGAACGTTGGTCCCTTAGAGGATGGGGCTGGACAAATAATAATGGGAAACAAGGAAATGGTAGAGAGTTTGAACAAGCATTTTGTATGTCTTCAGGTAGAAGGCACAAAAAGCATCCCAATAATAGTCAAAACTCAAGGGGAAAAAGGGAGGCAGGAACTTCGAACAATCATTATACTAAGAAAAAGTACCAGAAAACTAATGGGGCTAAAGGTTGACAAGTCCTCTGGACCTGAAAGCCTGCATTATAAGGTCTTAAAATAAGTGGCTGCAGAGAGAGAGTGGATGCATTGGTTGTAACCTTCCAATTTACGAAGGTCCCAGTGGATTGGAAAACATTAAATGTATCACCTCTATTCAAGAAAGGAAGGAGACACAAAGCAGGGAGCTTTAGGCCAGTTAGCCTAACATCTGTCATCTGAAAAATATTGGAATCCATTATTAAGGAAGTAGCTACAGGATATTTAGAAAACGAATATAATCAAACAAGGTTTTACAAAAAGCAAATTGTCTTTGACAAGTTTTTGAGTTCTGGATGTAACAATCAGGATGGATGAAAAGGAACCAGCATATGTAGTGCATTTGGATTTCCAAAAGGCATTTGATAAAATACTAGTAGGGATAGAGGATTGGCTAGCTAACAGGAAACAGAGTTGGATAAACAGGTTATTTTTAGGTTGGCTGGAGAGCCACAAGGGTCATTGCTGGGGCCTCAACTATTTACAATCTATAATAACGACTTTGATGAAGGGACAGAGTGTATTGCAGCTACTGTAGAGAGAGAAACAGAGTTAACGTTTCGCGTCCCTTTGACGTTTCTTGAGAGCCGAGATTCTGAGGGAGGCTTGACAGAATAGACACTGAGAAGGCATTTCCTGTCATGGGGCTAGAACTAAGGGGCACAGCTTCAAAATAAGGGGTCTCCCATTTAGACGGAGAAGATAAGGAATATCTTTCCTCAGGGGGTCATTAGTCGTGGATTTCTCTTCCCCAGCAAGCAGTGGTGGCTAGGTCATAGAATATATTCAAGGCTCCTATTCCTGGGCCAGAATTTTTAGCTCGGCAGGCAGACACACGCCTGGCTCGACCGAGCATGAAATAACGCACAATGACGTTGGCCAAGCATGTCGACGTCAACGCACCGTCGTGCGATAGTTCGGTCGGCGGGTGTGCACCGGAGCTGGCAGCACGTTTGCCGGCAATTATAAGGCCTATTAAGGCCATTAAGTTATCAACTGATGTTAATTTTTCACTGCCCGTTCAACCTAACGGGCAGGATGAGGTTTCCAAAAGCAAATACAAATAATGTAAAAACTTTATTTTTTAATTAAAAACATGTCCTTGCTCATGTGATAGGGTCACATGAGGGGACATGTTTTATTATATTTTTCTGCTCTTTATTGTTAAAAAAAATATATTTCCGCAACTCTCTGAGGCAGCACCGTGCCTCAGAGAGATTATTCAGAGCTCTCTCCCGCACATGCGTGTAGTTCGCGCTAGGCCTGCTTGCCCTCCTCCCCCTGCCCCATGCAGGCAGCGCTGTGCTGCCGCTCACGTATCACACTGGGCAGGCCTTAATTGGCCTGCCAGTGTGAAATCACGGTGCGCTGCCGATTGCAGGCAGCGGTCGGCTTCCCGACTGCCCCTGCACACCAAGGGCAAAATTCTTCCCCTTATGTTCTTATATAAGTGTAAGCTATTCTTTTTATTCCTGCAAATGTGTTTTAAATTGCAAATAACTTTGATAAGCCTGTACAACATGTTTTCCACCTCTCAAATTAACATGAAATGTCATGATCTCTTGTAGGCATATTACCACAATCAATAATTTTTGAACTAGGCTACTTGAACATTGCTGAAAAGAGAGAGATGTTGCTGAAGCTTTTCATCTTGCGCTCATTGAGACAAGCGCAAGAATGCAAAATTTCAAACGATCACAACAATTTCTACTTCAGGAGAAAAGGGTGCTGCCTGCCTGGCAAGTCAACTCTGAATGGCTGAGACGTTACCATTGAGAAAGCAACAGGGAACTTTAGGCTCCCGGGTAGTACAAAAAAGGCGCAAGGCTTGAACATTCCTTTTGTTTGCAGAGAACTGGTCCCTATGTATGAATATATGTCGCTTCTAGTAGCATAAATAAGCCATGTTACGAGCTTGACTGATTATCTAACCCTGGACTCTTGTGCATCACATGCTTCACCCCTCTCTTCGCCTCACAACTGGTGGCAATACCTTGAGTCACCTAGGACCTTTGTCTCGCATTCCCTCTGAAAACCCCTCTACTTTTTACACCTCCCGCTCCTTCTTTATGATTTTCCTTAAAACTCATCTCTTTGGCCAAGCCTTTGGTCATCTCTCCTATGATTTCTTACATTGGTTTAGCTTCCATTGTTGATTACGTCTCTAAAGCACTTTGGGGTGTTTGCCAATTTTAAAGGCAATAAATGAAGTTATTTAGTGGCCCAAAAGCCATGGGGCACCCAAATCACTAACTTTTTGGCAGCAGTTTTACCAGAATCCAACATCTTCTGCAGTTAGTTTAGGATCTTTAACACCAATGACATGCCAAATTTTGTGCAGGTCACAAATATTAAAAAGGTACAAACACAATATTCACATTCCTCAATGTTACACTAAATTACACTAAATCATACCTGCAGTGCATATTGTAAAGACTACTTGAACAGAATCAAAGAAGAAGAACATCACTAAGAGGGACACTGATGCTCCTACTGGAAGAAACAGAGCTTGTGTAGAGTCTATGGTCTGGATACCTAGAAAACAAATTAATTAATAATTAGAGTTTTGCAATAAAACTATTTTGACAAATTTCACCACATTTTACAGCTGGTAAAAAGTGAAGATTGCCTCAAATTGCTTTTGGCTTACAAGTGCAAGGTCAATACTAAGAAGGGTTCCAACAATACACGTTTGCAGCTCACACCAGTTCTTCACAGTGTTTAAAGAGATGCTTTTCTATTCCTTTATATTAACAAAAAGGATGGTTGTTGAGAGGGGAAAGTGACTACACAAAGGCTAGCACACAGTGAATAACAGTTGTATAGCCTGTTGCAGCAATTCATCCACAATGAAAACTAGAGAACATAAATAGCAAACTATAGCACATTTTGTCATACAAAAATGCAGATACAGGGGATAAAGTATCTTCTGTATATTATTAAAAAATATATAAACATAGGTAATATATGTATAAAAGTTATCCCTAAGCAATTATGAAGCTTAGCATAGGCTTTACAGTCAGATCTTACTGTGCAATACTGTAACAGTGCATTAACACACCAGCACATCTATCATCTTTGTACAAATAAGCCAACAAATCCCTCATACACATTTTATGGGTAAAATGCAAACTTACAATTTCAGTCAAATTTACTATATACAATTGGAAAGTTTATCATAACTTTGGTATCTTAATTAGAGCTGGAGAAGCCACATGTTCTTGGAAGAGGGAGCATAGACTATGTTAAATCGAGCAAAGGCTACACTGGCACTGGGGAGAAAAGGAATAAGTTTGCATAGAAAAATAACTGCTCAAGCACCGAGTTGGAAGGCCATTAGCATCCAAGGAATTATACCTCAGCATGATTCACTGTCAGAGCATGATTGGGTATTTATTTCATTTAATCAAAAGTCCAGCATGTAATGGTTCATATAATTGCAAGTTAATTTCCTGATGCAATTTTATGCATCAACTATAGAAGAGACCGTTAAGGTGCAATCTCATCAGGAGCCCCAGAACGAGCAACGACAGGTTGAATGAGCTTTCTAGAAGAGCAGGAAGAGTTATTTTCAAGCTAGTTTTCTCAACTTGAAAATGTAAATTTCTACTTGCAAATTTACTTTTTCAGATGATGGAGGCTCTTCAGCCAATTTTATTTCATCCTTCTATTGAACACATCAGGCTACCAACCCCATAAAGTTAAACATATTTAAAGCAATTGATCTGCTGCAGAAGAAATTCTTGCAACTACTTGATCATATCACAAAATTTTGCCTTTTAGTAAGGACAGTTAGGCACAAAATAAATGACTGCTAACGTCTGCAACAACACTTACTGTGGTGAAAAACACAGCCCTCCTCTATGATATGACAGGTGAAAATTGATCCATAATATTTAGCCACAGGCATATAAAAAGAAAACAATGAAAACATGAAGGGGTTTATGGAGCCACTTGACACATAAAATTAGAATCTGCCTGCAAGTCTGCATAAAATGTCTTTGTTTATAACTGATCGGAACTGTTTCACACAAATGTATTGTGTGATACACCAATGTCAAAGTCAACTTTCAAGCCCTATATATTTTTGACTCCAAGCAGATGCTCTGAATGGATTTCAAGGCAAAAATCCAATGCTGAGTTCAGTTGATATCTCACAGTATGAGGCAACTCGTGCATCTCTCAATTTCAATATTACCATAGTCCCCTCGAGGCCTCTTGCACCCAAATTCTTAACAAGGTTACAACAACTTAAGCTATTCCTAATCTCAGTATATGACCAAGTTCTTAGTTTTCAGCTTTTATTGATTTTTAAATCATTCCTAACCAGTTTTCAGTCAAAAACTGAGACTGCCAAGTAATGCAATTTTCCAAAGATCTCAACTTCAATGAAAATATGTGTAGTTTTTGTCTGACAGACTGTTTTGATTGGTAGGGTGTTGATCCAGTGCATTTGTGGCGTGACAGGTGGCTAAATAGATATTGTAACATTTTACTATAACATTAAGGTACTGAGAGTAATAGCATTTGGGAGACATTTCAATTTCTTCCAATGAACGTATGTCAAGAGGTCAAAGCGTATGAGGGGCAGGGGGTTTATGGAGAGAAATTACTGTGGAAATGAAAGGGAGCCCAACAACAAAGTCACCCTAGCTGGACAGATTGGGGGTTGGGGTCTGTGGGGACGGCATTGGAGGCATGCGCAACTGTGGGGGGTGGTGTGTGTGAAGGGGAGAGAAGATGACACAAGAAGTATGTAATGGGGGTGGAAATGGCATAGGAAGAAAAGGTGGGATGGGGAATGGGATGAAGATGATATGGGAGGGATAAATAGGATGGGTATGGAAGGAGAGGGATAGCATGGGAAAGCTGGAGCGGCATGAGATTAGGACTTAATGAAGTACTGTTGCAATAAAGATACTAATTACACCACAAATTTTTGTGGCTCTCTGCTTGTCTCAAAAGATTTTGTTCAGGGTGTTCTTTGGTGAGCAGGTTCTCTCCAATACACCAAGGCGCAGCAAGCTAAGTACATGTTAATTTTATTTAAATTCCCCTGCAGCTTGTGTGATGGTCAGTGTTCCTGCCCCACTTGAATTTCTAAAATAACTCAATGTCGCTTCTCAGTCTTCTAGATCTCTTTGTCTCTTAGCTGCATCTTTGTCTCTCTCCATAGTATCCAGGCAGCCTTCAGAACTACTTGACCTAATTCAAAGCTTGCACTCCAGAAGATTCAAGGCCATTAACTGCTATGAGGGAAAACTTTGTTCCAAAGGCTGCTCACTAAATTTAAAAAAATATATACACAAGTTCAGATTCCTTTGACGTGAAGTAATGACTTAAAGGACTGCTGAGTATTTCCAGCTTTTTCTGCTCTTGCTTTCAGGTTTCAAGCATCTTGAGTATTTTATGTTTTAATTAGTTAGGCTTGATTTACTCCAGTGGAAAATGTTTCATTTCTGCTGTAACATTTCTGAGAACTTAAAGCTTGCCAGTATTGTAGTCACTTTAAATCAACTACTGCGGATGGAAAGGGGTTCCCTGGCTTTGTTTCTTTTACTGGGGAAACGTGGAGAAATCCACATCATTCGCTTATGTACAGGAGTTATTTGAAAGGCAGATAAGTCATCTCTGTCTGGAGGGACTACTTAACAAGTCGTAGATGCTGGGCCCTTGGGTGTCAGAAACACTTTGTCAACGATGTTAAGCCCTGACAGTTCACCCATGATTTTCCAATCAGCCATCTGCTATGCAATCAGCTCTGCCACTTTAATTTCTACATTCCACTAGATTTTCATCCAGGTCTCATCTTACATAAACCAGAAAAAATTCCATGAAACAAACCTTAGTGCCATGGCCACAGCTGCAACTGTGGGTTTTAATCTTCCTGACAGAGCCTGACACTTAACGTTGGGAGGCAATATGCACGTGCTAAGGTGTTCTTTGAAGTATTTTGACCATTTTATATTAAACAGAAGGTGAGGAAACCCACAGGGGAAAGGATATATTGAATTGGCTCTGAGCTAACGATGAAGGAATATTCAGCCAAATTAAATAAGGGAACCTTTGGGGTCTAGTGCTCAGAGTTGCTCAGTTTAAAGGTGAAACAAGGACAGAACAGATTTAAGTATGCAGAAATTGAGTTTTAGGAGAGCACACACTGAAGGATTGAAGTACTGCAAGAAAGGAATCAAAGAACAGAAGGAAAATATAGATAGTTTATTCCAAAAACAAGGTGAGAACACATAGTACCTTTAACGTATAAAATTATCCCAAGGCACACCATAGGGACACAAAAGGAAACAGAAATAAAGATGAAGCTATTAGATGGGATGAAAGAGATAGGTTTAAGAAAGATCTTAAAAGGGGACAGAAAGGTAGAGACACAAAGGGATAAAAGCAAAATACTGTGGATGCTGGAAATCTGAAAGGGTTTTAGGGAATGCACTTCCACAGTGAGCAGCCTAGGTGGCTGGAGGCACAGCCACCAATGATGGTGCAAAGGAACGGTAAGATGCATAAAAGACTGTAGTCAAAAGAATGAAGAGTGGGGAGGGGTATTTTAGAGCTGGACAACAAAGCAGGACAATGAAAGACTGAAAAGGGAAGAGGTGGAAAGTGTTGAGTGACAAAGACAGATAAAGATAAAAATGCATAAAGAAAAACAAGATAAGGAGAATGATCAGGCAGAGGGATGCCAACATACTGATGAGGTGCCAAGATGGAACAGGAGAGGGATAGAGTACAATATGAGGAGTAATGACACAACACTCTAAATATATTAACAAAAAAAAGGTGAAGACCATTTACCAGAAGCAATAGCAAAATGGTGTTTGAGGACAAGGTAGTAGTAGGATTATTAAATCATTTTTTGTGTCTACTTTTAATCACTGAAAGCAGGGGAAAAGATACTCAAGTTAAGATAAGAATATCAGAAATAGGAGCGGGGTAGGCCGCATGGTCCCTTGAGCCTTCACCATTCAGCAAGATCACAGCCGACCTTTGACCTCAACCTCCATTTTCTTACCTGATCCCCACATTCCTTGATTCCCTTAAAAGCCCAAAAATCTACTGATCTACGCCTTGGATATATTCAGTGACTGAGCATCTGCAGACCGCTAGCCTAGAGAATGACAAAGATTCACAACCCTTTGAATGGAAGAAATTTCTCCTTATCTCAGTCCTAGATGGCTAACCCCTTGTCTTGTGTTAGGAAATAGAGATAGTTTAAGTAATTTATATTGGCATTCGTGGGTGTTAGGAATAAGCTTTAGCTTTAAAGTTTAAGTTTGATTTGCATTTCTGTATCTGTATTAAGAAAGGTCAAACGGAGTTTTAGTTTCACTTCAAAAAGGCGCTTGCATTTCTCATGAGGAGTTTTACGACTCCTACAAAGTAAAGGTAAACATACAAGGGTAGAAGGAGTGGAATGTTGCCTAACAACAGGAGGCCAGAGAGGCAGGTCCCTCCCACAGACACACACACACAAAGAAAACAACAGTTTGTTTTGGAAGCTGTTTGAGTTCAGTTGGTTTGAAGACAGCTGAGAGGCAGAAGCAGCCTAAAAGGTGACAGATAGCAAGTCCCAAGCTAAGGAAAACCCCCAAAAAATCCAGGGAAGTGGAAGGGGGAGGGGGAGTCCAAAGAAGACTTTCTAGTCAAAGGAAGTATAGGAACCTGGGAAAAGGTCCTGTTAAGTGAAGTTAAGAGAGTGAGGGGCAGAGAGAAAGGCTCCATGCTTCAGAGTTAAAGAGACAAAAACTGCAGAAAGCAGATTTAAAGCGAGAACAGCTGGCAAGAAGCAAAAAGGTCCAAAGAGATAACTGAAGGTCTGTAACTCTTTGCTATGGGCATGTGAAGCTGTGGTGTACTGTTGACGGCTAAGTCAGAGAGACAGAGTGTGTGGAAGGCAGTGTGAATGCATGTGGTGACCCAGGGAAGAGGAACATCAGCAGGAGAATTCGAAACCCCGGAGGTGAGCCCTTACAGAAGGCATCTGAGAGAAAGCGTCGGTTTGGGAGAAGATTCCAAGTCGAGGTCTTGGAGAGTGGAGATTGGAAACCCTCGTATGAAGGATAGAATTCAGTGAGACTGGTTGGTTCACGGTGTGACAAGTGTCTGGGGAAGTTGAGGAGAGATCCATAGCATCTGGTTGAGGTGGCATCTGTCACTTGATTTCAGAGTGTGGTGTGTCTGACCACAGGGTGCCATATATTTACAAGGGCTGTGTACTTACTGTGTACATTAGAGTATAAGGTAGCTTTTGTAAGTTGTGTTATCTTTACAAATCTGTATACGTCTGTTAAGGTATAGTTGTGGGTGAAGGAGTATTGTAGTATAGTTCAACTTTTCTTGTTGAGTAATTGTTTTATTCTTTTGTTAAAAGTTCGTCAGCTGACCCCTGTGCCCCTTCAGTAGCTATTCACCACATATCTAAACAAACAAATAAAAGTTGGGATCTATCAAGCTGGGTTCCACTCTGGGATCAGGCTTGTATAGGGGTAACCCCAGCTGGGATCATAACATCTTGAGACATGCTTCCTTGCTGTAGACTCCAGCAAGAGGACAAAGCTTCTCAATATCCACCCTGTCAAGCCCTCAGAATCTTAAAATCTTCAATGAGATCACCTCTCATTCCTCTAAACACCAGTGTATAGGCCCGTTCCATTCCATCTCTCCTCAGAGGATAATTATTTCATCCTAATGAATTTGCATTGCACCCCTCCTCTAAGACAAGCATTCAACAAGGGCAGAGACCAAAACCATACATAGCACTCCAAATGTGATCTCCCAAATCCATATACAATTTCAGCAAGACTTCCTTACACTTGTAGTTCAATTCTCATTCAATAAAGGCCAACATTCTATTTGCCTTCCGAATTGCTTGCTGTGCCTGTATGTTAACTTTCTATGTTTTGAGCATGAGGATGCCAAATACCTCTGAACACCAACATTTAATATTTTCTCACCATTTAAGCTATTCTGTTTTTTAAATTTTTCCTACCAGAGTGAATAACCTTACATTATACTGGATACACTATCTTTCCAACTCACTTTACCTATCTACATCCTTTTCCAGATTACGTCTTCCTTACATACATATAAAGTTAGATGGGAAAGTAACGGAGCTAAGACTTCACACTATATTTTTATTATAGATATATAGATATATATAAAATTTTAAAAACTGTCTGGCTGTGACCCTCAAACAATAAGGGCTATTTGGCTGTATCACAGAAACTTGCGCCTCATTATCTCTGAAGTGATGCTAATGACCCCTATAGGCTGCAGAGACCAAATTCAAGGGAATTATACAAAGCCCATCTACACTTCATAAGCCAGGCCTGGCCACCCTAGAGTCTACTAGTCTGCTTGGAAAAAGGACCCTGCAACTTTCCTTTCAAATTCTTAATGGCTGGAGCATTAACGATCTCAGGAACCCAGACAAAGGAATATACACCCTTTGTCAAAGCCAAAGTGGAGAGGTGGGAGTCATGTGACATGAACCCCCACCCCAAAGCTGGGGGAACCGTCAGTTATACTGTCTTGCTGTACTGCAAATCAGTCTGCCACCTTCCATCTACCAAGCAACAGCTCAGAAAAGGGGCTTTGTCCAGGTTTGAATTCCTGGTCCCATCTACACTGTTTTGACTGGATCTTCTGAACTTCTATACCATCGCCTACAAGACTAATTCATCCCTACGTGCCTGTCTCATCGTGGAAGTCATTTCTACTGGAAAAGTGAATTATCCAGGATCAGTTTTCAGCCTGCTGATCTGTGAAGGAATACATCATTGGACTTATGTGAAACAATAATTCTTTATTCTGTGGTCTTTGCCCTGTAAATCTTTCTTTCTCTATCCATCATTTATTGTATGAATGCACAGGGGACTATATAGCAAAACCATCTCCTGTGATTTGAGTGTGCATGAATAAACTAACCCTCTGTGTTTACCCCATCTTGATTTTGCTGTGGGGTCATTAATAGAAATTGGATCACACCAAAACTGAGGGGTTGGAAAATACACCACTGCATATGAAGGGGGAAATCAAAATTAAAACATCTTTCTGCTTATGGGCGGGTGGTGAGAGGAATCATGGATGCTTAAATTAAACCTCCCCTCCTGTCCGTAACATGGTCAACAAACTTGGATACATTACAGTTGGTCGCTTCATCTAAGTCATTAATATAAATTGCAAATAGCTGAAATTTAAGCACTGATCCTTCTAGCACCCCACTAATAACAGCCTGCCAACCTGAAAATGACCCATTCATTTCTAATCTGTTTTCTGTCCTTGAACCAATCCTCTATGCATGCCCCCCAATACCAACAATTTTTGTTTATCTTGTGCAAAAACTTTTTTGCGAGGCACCTTACTGAGTGCCTTTTGAAAATCCAAATATACTAAGGCTTTAGAACCCTAGGATGTAGGCCCTAGGTCCAGGGGGCTGGTTAGGTTTAAGTTCCATTAATTTCTCCAGGACATTTTCTTTACTAAAATTACTTTAAGTTCCTCACTCTCATGAGACCATTGAATCTTCACCAATTCTCATGCTTTCTGTGTCTTCTACTATAAAGCGAGGGATAAAATATTTTTTTCAAAGTCTCTACCATTTCCTTAATTTTCATTACAATTTCTCTTGTCTCAGCCTCTGAGGGACTCACATTTACTTTCACTATTCTGTTCCTTTTTGCATAATTGTAGAAACTCCTCCAATCCATTTTGATATCCCTTGCTTGTTTACTCATATTTCTATTTGCTTCCTTTTAGCTTGTTTCTAATATTCTCTCAATTCCCAGGCTTACTACTGTTCATTATAAGCCTTCTTAAAATCTAATACTATCCATAATCTCTTTAGTTAGGCATGGATAGATCACTTTTCACATTGTTTTATTTCTGAATGGAATTTTTAATCTCTTGCGGAGAAGCAAAAATCTATGTAAAAACCAAAGCCAAATTTGCAAAAAGATCTGGAAAATAGCCCTCTAATCCTGTTAGTTAACCAAAACAAACCTGGGAGATTGCATAGACCTTCATTTACATTAAAGGCACCTATCTCTCAAACAAAGTGGTGTCTACCCCAGTCAGAAACAGATCCAACTCTCTCAAAAGAATACAATGAATCTACCTTTAGTCCACAACCCAACAACCTGTTACACAGGTCCACTGTTCACTTACAAAATAAGAATTGCCTAACATCCAATCTAGGTCTGGCTTTATATAACTTGTTTATAAACGTTGCCCTAGATTTTCCTAACCAATTCAGTTGAAATAATTGGTCCACATAAAAACAACCAAGTTCCTACAATTTTATAGAAGTTAGTCAAATTACACCATAATCTACACTTTGCTAAAATATACAGACCTAGATCTCTGAGTGTCAGCTGAGGTGTTTTCAAATTTGGAATTTATCCTGTGGCCTCTGCACATTTTCCAGAGTCTCAACATCTCCCACCATTCCAGACTACTAAAAATGGCTGTGTCAGTATTCTGATAATTACTACTAGAGTTCTTCATAACCCATCCCAAGCCTCTGTTCCAATGCAAATCCTAGGTATACAGACTACAATGGTTCACAGTAGTAGGAGGGAGGAAGCCATGCAAAATAAAATGGATGACAGCAATATGTAGGGTGCTGACTGGCCAAATACAGAAAAGTTTATATTCCTCGTAAGGCGTAACTCGTTTAAGAAATACAAACAGGGAGCTCGAGGATTTTTTTGACCCAGAGAGAGTTTAGAATCTGAAACTCATTACCACAAGGGGTAATTGTGGCAAATAGCATAGATGCATTTAAAGAAAACTAAATAAATGCATAAAGAAGAATGGAACAGAAGGACATGTTAATAGCATAAGAGATGGGGCAGAAGCAGGGTTTTGTGGAACATAAACACTGGCATGGGCCTGCTGGGCGGAATGGCTTGTTCACATGATGCAACTCTCTGAAGTGTAACCCATACTCCAGATCGTCATTTTATTGTTACATACATTTTAGAAATGTGTTACAAATTTTTCTAAATGGTGTTCAGCAAGGCAGTTTCAACTCCACATCAAACAGAATGATAAAAAACATAGCTGAAAATTAAATTCTGAAGTATTGCTATGCTAGTAGGTATGTAACAAGTGAGAAGTAACAAATTAAGTGTAAATATTAACAATACCCAAGATTGGAGGCAAAAAAAACCAAAAAATGCTTCTCTCCAGTTTTTTTGTTTTAAAATCTATAGGTAGCTAACATACCAATGCAGTTAAGGCAACTGGCACTTGGGAGTAATGACCAAAGATATGAACAGGGGGAAATGTGCTAATAGTTGGAAAATTAAGCTTGGAATTCTGAGTTTTTTATGGATATTGCTAACATTTTCTTTTTTGTAACAATTGCAAGCTAAATTAAGACAAAATTGATCAAACTGTGAAAACCATTCCACACTGCAAACTGATAAAACTAATCTAAACAAATCCACTCATTTTTGTTGGGTGGTAGAGTAAAGCAGGAGAGGCAAAGAAGCCATAAAAATAAAAGGCAGAACATAGCACTCTGCTTTCCAGACTCCATAAACTTCACATGAACTGAAGTACAAACCTTTCCACGGCCAACATAAACATGGGTTCTGCCAAAAAGCCTGCAGCTAAAACTGTTTTTACAAGACCTACCTGTGTCTTTAAAGCCATGTATAATCACATTTGGTGACACAGAATTTTTTTAAAGCTATTTTTTAAAATCATGGATGGGAAAAACTAATTTCAAGTTGGATCCCTATAGTTAAATCTAGGAAGACCAGGATGAAACAAATGGCAGCTTTCTTGTGCTGCATTCCAAAATGCATCTGCAAAATAATGGTCTCAAATTCTCTGTTCCCTTATCAATCTCAACAGTCAAGTTTTGAAATAAAATTAACCGAGTTGTCTTGTCTATGTTATTAAAGTAGAACTAGTGAGTATAAAAATCTGAACACCAAATATCTAACAGATCTGGGCATTAATCCACATAGTTGGAATGTTTTGAAACAACTTTTAACCTTTTTCAAGCTTTTCATTTCAGTGAGGTAAAGTGCCATCATCTGTTAGAGCTGGCCCATACCTCCCTTTGTATTGTGCCAGAACTCTAATACTGTATTGTTCAAATGTTACAAGAGTTTGTCTGTGTGACACTACTTCTAAGTGGTGGTCATTTTGTACTGTGCAGCTGGCACAAAGTTCATTTTTTAAAAATAAAGTCTTTCTACTGGTTGATATTAGTAAACTGAAATATTGAAACCAGCAGAAAATTTACCAGCAATATAATAAATCATGCACTTACTAAACTGTTGAACTCAGAGGTGTTCAGTTCTGCCATTACACTCTTCAAAGGGTACTAACAAGTGACCTACTCAAATTATACAAATTGGTCTATTCTCGTTTCTGTTTCTTATGTTCTAGTGATGTACCAGCAAAGATGACAACATTATTAAGTACTCATCTCAAAAATATATATAACACACGCTCTAAGGTTCTGTACATGACCTCCAGAGATCTGAAGCTATTTATGCACCTGTTACTTCTCACTCCACTTTCCCCATTTGCCTCTTACAGAAGTCTTGAATCCCAGGGCTGTTCTCATGCTGCCACACAATGCCATGAAGGTGCACAACAGTAGCCAATACAAATTTCTGCAGCGTCATGGAAAATACTCCTTGTTCAGCAACTCCCTGTGTAGCATGATGTCTACTAAGGACTGACTGGAATGGAATTGAGCCTTTGGGATGCCATATGCAATTACACCATATAGTTATCCTTTTGTATCACTCCACAAGTCACTAAACTGTAAAGCACATCAAGCACAAAAACAATATTTTTCCTCATTAAGTGGAGAAATAAAACCAGATGATGTTTGAGTCTTGTTTTCTACTTACTATTGCTGGCATTGTTTGCATTGAAAGTGCCATTTGAAGCATTCGCTTCTTTATCTTTATCCTGGTTCTCAAAGTCCATATTCAGAGACCTTGGTGGGGGGAAAAAAAATGAAAACTTTGTAAGATTATACATTTCAGACAGAGAAAATCTGTGGCCTAAAGCTACATAAGAACATAGAACTTAGGAGCAGTAGGCGATTCGGCCCTCTGAGCCTGTTCCAACATTCAATAAGATCATAGCTCATCTGGTTTTGGTCTTCACTCCATTTCTTTGTCTACCCCACCTAACTCTCGACTCCCTTATCTATCCAAAATCTGTTTAACTCAGCCTTGAATAAGTCCAATGACAACCTCCACTGCTTTCTAGGGAAGAGAATTTCACAGACTAACAACCCCCAGACAAAAAAAATTCTCATCATCTCCCTCTGAAAAGGAAACCTCTGATTCTTAAACTGTGTCCTGAGTTTTAGTCTTCCCCCACAAGAGGAAACATCCCCCTGGTATCCACCCTAAAAATTTCCTTCAGGATCTTATATGTTTCATAAGATTATCTCTCATTCTTCTAAATTCCAATGGGTATAGGCCCAACCTGTTCAACCTTTCTTAAGATAAGCCCTTCATCCCAGGAACGAGTTGAGTGAACCTTCTCTGAACTACTTCTAACACAATTATATCCTGTTTCGAATAAGGAGACCAAAACTGTACACAGCACTCCAGATGCGGTCTCACCAAGGCCCTGTACAGCTTCTGCATTGCAATAAAACTTCCCTACTTTTATATTCCATTCCCCATGCCATAAATGACAACATTCCCTTTGCCTTCCTAATCACTTGCTGTACTTGTATGTTTTTGAGATTCATGTACCAGGACACTCAGATCAGTGTACCATTGAGTTCTGCAATCTCTTTCCATTTAAATGTTATATAGCTTTTCTATTCTTCCAGCCAAAGTGGACAAATGCACATTTCCCCACATTATACTCCATCCGCCAACATTTTACCCACTAACATAACCTATCTATATCCCTTTGTAGATTCTTGACAACTTACTTTCATGCTTATCTTGGCGTCATTAGCAAATTTAGCTACCGTACTTTTGGTCCCTTCATCCAAGTCAATGACATAGATTGCAAATAGTTGATCCTTGAGTTGCTCCACTTGTTACAGCTTGCTAGCCCAAAAAAGATCCATTTATTCCCTACTCTCATTTTCCTGTTAGCTAACAAGTCCTTTGTACATGCTAATGTGTTACCCACTCACCATGTGCTCTTATCTTGTGTAGTAACCCTTATGGAAATTCAAGTACAACACATCCACGTTGCTTGTTACGTCCTCAAAGAACTCTAATAAATTAGTTAAACATGATTTCTTTTTCACAAAACCACACTGACTCTGCCTAATCCAATTATGATGTTCTAAGTATCCTGCTATAGCCTCCTTAATAATGGATTACAGCAATTTCCCTATGACAGATATTAGACTAACTGGCCTATAGTTTCTTGCTTTCTGTCTCCCTCCATTCTTGAATAAAGGTGTTATATTTGCTATTTTCCAATGCACTGGGACCCTTCCAGAATCTCAAGAATTTTTGAAGATTATAAGCAATACCTCTGCTTTCTCTGCAGCCACGTCATTTAAAACCCTAGGATGCAGGCTATTTGGTTCTGGGGACTTGTCAGCCTTTATTGGGGAGAGGGCGGGAAATTGGAGTTGAGGCCAAAATGAGATCAGCCATGATCGTACTGAATGGCGGGGCAGGCTCGAGGGGCTGAATTGCCTACTCCTGCTCCTAGTTCTTATTTAAGTCCAACAGTTTCCCAGCACATTTCCTGGTGATGGCTTTATGCTCCCCCCTCCCTTCACTTCTTGATTTTCAATTATCTTTGGGAAGTTTTATAAGTTTTCTATAGTGAAGCTAGGCACCTTCACCACTTCCTTGTTTTCCATTATCAATTCCCCATACTCTCTAGAGGACTAACATTAGCTTTAGTTACTCTTTTCATATTTAAACAGTTGTGCAAACTCTTATTGTTTTTATATTTCTAGCTAGCTTTCTCTCATATGCTACTTTCTCCAGCATTTTTTAAAATCATTCTTTAAATGTCAAATACCCTTCAATATTCAGGTCCCAGCCTTGGTCACCTTGCAACCATGTCTCTGTAATGATCATCAGGTCATACATATTTATTTCCATCTGTGCCAACAATTCATCCATTTTGTTATGAATGCTTTGTGCATTCAGATTTAGAGCTTAAACTCTTGTCTTTTTAACATTTTTGCAAACTGCTAGTGCACTCAAAGTTTGTATGCTCTGTCCCTTCCTGCCACAGTCTGGTTATCATTATCCAAATCGCTACCCTGCTCTATCTATTACCTTGTTGTTTACCTTTGATTTACTATGTCTCCTCTCACATGGTCCTTTCCCCCCACTACATGATACTGTAGCACATGTTCTGTAGAGAGCAGGAGAAAGTCTTTCATAGAATCATAGAAAGAGGCCACTTGGCCCACCGTGTCTGCGCTGGCTGAAAAATGAGCCACCAAGCCTAATGCCACTTTCCAGTGCTTGGTCTGTATTTTCTAAGACAATCTTAAAGGATTACCTGCTGAAAATCCTCCCAACAGTGCCTGGGAGTTTCACAATTACGATAAATATAATGTTAATTTCCATCACTGCCATTCTGTGCAGACTACTGCATTGATGCAGAATGTTACTCTTACTAGTAGAGATTTTGTTATAGTTCTCGCAACCATTGCAGTTCTGGTCTCATTTAGAATTAATATCTTTCGTCACAACCCAAGTTGGATTCCAGACATACAGTGGGGCCATTCCCATCAAAAGGCCTGCATGGCTTTGGACTTTTACATTCCAAGCAATGGGGGTGGGGCAGGTTGAAGAACAGCAAGTAGAAAAGATTATTCCATTATTTAGCAGCTACATGCCTTTGCAGATATTTTCTTGAACATTCCCACTCTACTAGCAGTTTCAGGCACTCTTTCCACTTACTCCTCCCAGTACAGATTAGACCAACTAAACAAGTCAAAGACAACAGTTGAGTCTTTATATATACAGGAATGAACCCCACCCCCACTAGGGCTATCTGTACCTTACTTGTCCTGCTTTCTACCCTTAACTAGAATATTCCTTAGATAATATCACCTCTATGTCCTTTTGTCTGTGACATCTTTTGGTTATCTCCACCTATCACTGGCTCTACTTGTTCCACCCCCCTCCCGCCACCCAAACCAGTTTATATTTAACCTCTCTCATTTTTACTTAATTCTGTTGAAGGGTCCCCCCACCCCCACCGCCACCCAAACCAGCTTATATTTAACCTCTCTCATTTTTACTTAATTCTGTTGAAGGGTCATTCGGGCTCGAAACGTTAACTGTGTTCCTCTCCGCAGATGCTGCCAGACTTGCTGAGTTTTTCCAGGTATTTTTGTTTTTGTTTTGGATTTCCAGCATCTGCAGTTTTTTGCTTTTATAATATTCTACCTTTATTTTCCTAATCATAACCACCAATACATATGCTCCTGCTCAGCCAACTTTGCATCCACATTACTTTTATTCCATCAGCTTCAACTTTGCTTACAAGCCTATTATGTGGCACTTTATCAATGTCTTATGGAAGTCCATATACACATCAACTGCATTACCTTCATCAACCCTCACTGTTACCTCATCTAAAAACTCAATCAAGGTGGTTAAATGTGATTTGCCTTTAACAAATCCGAGCTGGCTTTCCTTAAATTAATCTACACTTGTCCAAGTGCCTGTTAATTTTGACCTGGATTATCATTTCTAAAATCTTTACCACCACAAACCACGGTGTAACATTTGCAGTTCTCCAATCCTCTGACACCACCCACATATCTAAGGGCATTCAGAAGGTTAAGGCCAGTAACCTTGTAGTTCCCACTGCTACTTTTCTCAGCATTCTCGGCTGCATCTGATCAGGTCCTGGTGATTTTGCAACTTGAAGCACAGCCAGCCTTTTTAATACCTCCTTTATCAATTTTTAGCCAGTCCAGTATCTCAACTACCTCCTCATTCACTCTCGAGTCCAGAAACATTATCTTCTTTGACAAAGACAGATTCAAACTACTCATTTAGCACCTCAGCCATGCCCTCTGCCTCACTGCGCAGACCCTCTTTTTGGTCCCTAATGGGCCCACCCTCCTTTTACTATCCATTCCCTTTTTAAACACCTATAGGAAACATCTGGATTCCCTTTTTATTAGCTGCCATTTTCTTCTCATGCTCTTTCTTTGCCTCTCTTATTTCCATTTTCACTTCCTGTTTGAACTTTCTATATTGAGTCTGGTTCTCATTTGCCTTATCAGCCTGACAACTGTCTTACACATCCTTTTAATGCTTCATCCTACTGTCTCTCTCTTTCATCATCCAGGGAACTCTAGCTTTGTTTGTGCCTCGTGGGAATGTACCTCAATTGTATCTTAATAATTTCCTCTTTAAAGGCAGCCCATTGTTTCACTACAATTTTGCCTGTAAATCTTTCAAGTCTGGTCCCCACATTTAGGAAAGAATATACTTGCATTAGAGGCGGTACAGCAAAGGTTCATTAAATTGGTCCCTGGGATGAGGGAGGTTTTCCTACATTGTGAGGCGGAGTAAATTGGGCCTACATTCTCTGGAGTTTAAAGAATGAGAGGTGACCTCATTGAAACATAAGTGAAGGGCTTGATAGGGTGGAGGCTGAGATATTGTTTCCATTGGTCGGCGAATCTAAAACATGAGAGCATGGGGGATGGGGGGGCCAATCATTTAGGACTGAGATGAGGAGAAATTACTTCATTCGAGGGGTTGTGAATCTTTGGAATTCTCTTTCCCAGAGGTTTGTGGATGCTCCAACATTGAATATATTTAAGGCTGGGACAAACAGCTTTTTTGGTCTCTCAGGGAATCAAGGGATATGGGGAGCAAGCAGGCAAGTGGAGTTCAAACCCAAAATCAGCCATAAGCGTACTGAATGGTGGAGGCGGCTAGACAGGCCATTTGGTCTACTCCTGCTCCTATTTCTTGTGTTCTCGTGTCCTTCAACCTTTCTGCAAATTTCCTGCTCTATACATTTCCCACTTGTTGGTGGCTAATAGAATGCAAACAGCAAATAATGTGCATCAGCTGAACTGTTTTTCATGATGTTGGTTTACAACGTGGCCAGGACACAATTAGAATCCCTTGCTCTTTAGATCTTCCACCTTCACACGAACCATACTTGACCTCAGTTTAACATCATATCTGAAAGACAACATCTCTAATGATTCAGTGTTGAACTGGCATACCAGCCTAGATTTAGTGCTCAAGTCATACAAGTGTTTGAATCCACAACTTTCTGATTCTGGTGAAAGTGCTAATGTAACTAAACATAACAGATAGCAAGTACCATGGGCAAGATAATTTTCCAGATGAAGTGCTCTCAATGCCTTTAATTTACTCATGACTAAGAGAAGTATATCATGGGAGTACTCCTTTCTCACCAGTTATTTACAATGGACAATGCAATTAAAATTCATTTAGCTGATATATGTTTAGAAAATGCTTTACACTTAGCTCAGGAGCCAAATACTATTAAAATTGTGCAGAACGCCAAAAAGGGCTACGTAGATCATTAGTGAACATCTTGCCTATGAAAATAACCAAACTCAGTGACAGTATGATGCATCTGTCCATGACAGTATCGGTGGGAGTGACCACCACACAGTCATTGTGGAGACGAAGTCCCGCCTTCACATTGAGGATACCCACCACCGTGCTAAATGAGATAGATTTCAAACAGATCTAGCAACTCAAGACTGGGCATCCTTGAGGCGCTGTGGGCCATCAGCAGTAGCAGAACTGTACTCAACCACAATCTCTAACTTCATGGCCCGGCATTTCCTCCACTCTACCATTACAATCAAGCCAGGGGATCGACCTTAGTTCAATGAAGAGTGCAGGAGGGCATGCCAGGAGCAGCATCAGGCATACCTAAAAAATGAGGTGTCAACCTGATGAAGCTATAACACAGGACTACTTGCGTGCCAAACAGCATAAGCAGCAAGTGATAGATGGGGCTAAGCAATCCCACAACCAACTGATCAGATCTAAGCTCTGCAGTCCTGCCACATCCAGTCGTGAATGGTGGTGGACAATTGAACAATCGAACTAGAGTACCAGCATCTTGTAATCTGCATGTATAAACAATGGCCTTAAATTTCTTAGAAAATTTTGCTATAAATTCTCCTTGGCAAGATACTGCAGAAACTGGAGTAAATTTTGAGGCCATTTCTGCACAACTTTGGTCCAACAAACTACAAAGCTTTGCTGCTTGAGATCTCAATACATGCAACATATTTCAACTCAAAACAATTGCAATTATTCCAGATTTTCAAATAGTTGAATAGCAGTTTCACAACCATATTTGTGAAAAGTTAAGGCTTACAGTGCAGAACACCACAAGGCCAAAAATAATGAAAGCGATGACAAGATGATTTAAAAAACAGATTGGCAAAAGGTCAAACTTGTTTTTTAAAAATCCTATGGATAACGGAAAGACCAAGGAATGCAAAGAATTTCACAGCTTTGAAGTCTTACAAAAGAATGAATTAAGAATAGAACAATTGGCTGCAATTTTGTCTCAGTTAATTTCATTTCTACCTATATATGGATGATTAGGGAGGGTTATATTTAATATATTTGAATCATTATTTGACAAAACATGATAAACTACATTATCCACTCGTTGGTCTTTTTACATTGATGTCAGTGTGATGTATGACTGCTAGTAATTGGCAAGGTTTGGGTTACACCACGATAAAAGCAAAATATTGCGATGCTGGAAATCTGAAATAAAAACAAAAAATACTGGAAAAACTCAGATCTGACAGCATCTGTGGAGACAGAAACAGAGTTAATGTTTTGAGTCTGTATGGCTCTTCTTCAGAGCTAAAAGGGTCATACAGACTTGAAACATTAACTATGTTTCTCTCTCCACAGATGCTGTCAGACCTGCTGAGTTTCTCCAGCATTTTCTGTTTTTATTTTGGGTTACACTACATTGGCTGCAAGCCAGATGTAGAGCTCCCTAAAACCTGAAAGACCTGTTTCTGGCAAGTCAGCACAGATTCTGCTTTGGCAGTCCTACAAATCCCTGGCAGCTTTACAGCCAGTCTTAAAACCTATGCTTTAAAAGCGAGGCAGGACTAGAATTACATAAAAGCAACTTTAAAAGCCTTGTGAAGATGCTCAGAGTGGTGGTCACCCATTATTTACAGAGATAGTGTTCCCAGTCAGTGCAAATCTTCCACTTACCACTTAATTAGATTCCATCAAGCCATAATGATGTTAATCACTTGGTAGGAGCTCCAATACACACAATCCTTTTAGTAACTAAACCCTACGAGTAGTAAGGAATTCCAGTCCAGTGAAATGGCCATGTTCCAGGAAGGCAACATCATACTTTAACCATGAATCAGCAAACATCACAGTGAACATTACCAAATACTGATCAGCAGCAGCACATTAGGCACACTGGAATTCCCTCCCTAAACCTCTCCATCTCTCTTTCCTCCTTAAAATCCTACCTCTTTTGCCCTTATGTGGCTCGGTGTCAAACTTTATTTGGTAACATCTTGAAATTTTTTATTAAAGGAGCTATATAAATGCAAATTGTTGTGTTAATTAGAGCTGGAGTACTTGGTCAACGTCTTTGTCCCTTCTGACACGGCGTACTTGGCCAGTTCCCCAGGCAGCAGCAGGCGCATGGCGGTCTGGGTCTCCTGGGAGCTGATGGTGCTGTGCTTCTTGTAATGGGCCAGGCGAGAAGCCTCACCCACGATGCGCTCGAAAATATTGTTCATGAACGAGTTCATGATGCTCATGGCCTTGGAGGAGATGCTGGTGTCGGGGTGAACCTGCTTCATCACTTTGTAGATGTAGATGGAGTAGCTCTCCTTCCTCGACCTTCGCCACTTCTTCCCCCCCTTTGCTGCCGGTTTCTTTAAGGCTTTCTTGGCTCCCTTCTTGGGAGCTAGTTTCTTCTCATCAACCATCTTCAATTTCAGACACAAGCTTCCCTAACTGGCATTTAAAGAATCCAATTGAAAGAAAGGTTTACATTTATACGGCAATTTTCACAACCGTCTCAAAGCGCTTTATGGCAAATGAAGCGTTTTTGAAGTGTGGACAGCCAATATGCACACATCAAACTCTCACAAACAACATGCTAATGACCAGATAATCTGTTTTTGGGAGCAGTGCAATCCTGGAAGAACTCCATTGTCCAAAGCCTCACAAACAGCACAAGCATACAACAGACTAGGTAGGTTTAAAGACAGCAAGATGAAAGCAAACTACTGCAGATGCTGGAAATCTGAAATAAAAACGGAAAATGCTGGAAAAACTCAGCAGGTCTGGCAGCAGTTTTTCAAGTATTTTCTGTTTTTATTTAAAGACAGGAAGATTGCTTACAAGGAGATCTCCAACTCAAACAAGATTTTAAAATACAGCATAGGCAGAAGCACAATTTAAAACAAATCACAGAATAAAATTAACATCATGGGTAAGTGTGGTGGCAAACAGAAGAATAAGCAAAGGGAACAAAAATATTAAAGTAAATTCATAAGCAGTGCATCTAATAGGTAAACTAAGAAGGGATAAATGGAAAAGACAAAGAAATATAGTGCCACAGGTGTAAATCAAAAGCGAAAAAAGAAGAGCTAAGAGTTAAATGGGAACAGAAGAAAAGTAAAGGTAAGATTAAATGTGCTTACGGGGGGATACTTACAAAAGAACAAAGGCACGATGGGCTAAAACATACATCAGTCTTGGCTCAGCAGTAGCACTCTAGCCTCTGAGCCAGGTTAAGGGTTCAAGCCCCCAGCCAGGCTGAAACTTCAGTGTAGAACCGAGGGCATGCTGCACTGTCCAAAGCAGCATCTTTTAGATGAGAAATAAACAGAAGTCTAATTGGCCTCTCAGATGAGTATAAAAGATCGCATGGCAGTATTCAAAAAGCAGAGGAGCTCTGCTAGCATCCGAGCTAATATTTGCCCCTCAATCAGGATCATTGAAACAGATTTTTTGGCCATTTGTCTTAAGGTTATTTATTGGACCTAGTTGTGTGCAATTTGGCTGCTGCAATTACCTACATTACTACAGTGACTGCACTTCAAATATACTTAATTGGCTGTGAAACATTTTGAGATATACTGAGGTTGTGAAAAGTGACAAATAAATGCATTTCTTTCTTTCCTAAAAGATGCAAACATTTCCTACTGACTGTAGTATGGCTTGAGATGGGAAGGTAGAGGAAGTTACAAGGATAGATAAAAATGAGGTAATTATTTAAGGCAAACTGACAGTATAGACTCGATAAGTGAAAGTCCAGGCTATCACTACACTTTCAGGATGAGCCATTGGGGACTATAAAATAGAGACTAACATTATCAGAGAGAGGATCATGATGTTTCAGGGCTGACGGAACCCAAAGAAATGGGGATAGTGGATGGAGTGAGGTTAGTAAAATTAGTAAGAAAGCCTTCAAAGCTATGCAAGTGTTACTACTGAATAGGTATGAGGCACTAGCCTTAATTGATGAAAGAAACAAGGTCTTAGAAGAGCTGGTAGCTAGAAAATATGGTTGGACACTTTGGCTAAATAACAGTTTACAAGTCAACAGAAAGTTGTAATCACACGGGTCTCAGTCATGTGTACGATTAAAAACAATACTTATGATATGGTGAGTTACCTATATGTAGCTAGAGCAGTACATAATGCGGAAAGGTTAGATGGGGCCTTGAGACAAACAGAAGTGGTAATGTCCAAGAAGAGGTAAATGACATGGGATGAAATAATACAAATGCCTTCAGAAGGTACAAATGCAAGAATTGCCACTAAACTCAAAGATAGGGGATGCACAAAATGCTTTCTGGGATATCTCTAGTTTTTGGGAAAGGGAGTTAGTTCAAAAAGAAAACTGAGGATACCATTAGTCTCACCTCCATGTTTTATGAAAAATAATGGAATTGATCACCATGAATAAACTTGGAGCATGTCTAAAGTAAATTTGTAAATTTACTAAACAGCTGTCAAACTGGGATACAGAAGATCATGCCTCGTGACCTCTCTGACAAGTTGAAGTAGCATCCCAAGAGGATACACCTATGATCACACCAAGGCTTCCAGATGTTCGACTAGAAGAACGAGCTAAAGAGAGATACCGTAGAAAAATGCTTCAATAAACAATAAAATTAGAGACCATGTGGAGCACCATATAATGCGAAAGGATTATTCTGCAAATTTCCTAATGTGCTTCCTGAAACATTGCTGACAAAGCCTTTACATCAATTCTGATATTAGTTACAATTGCTGGTGCTTCCCACAAATCTATTTATCAGAATCACCTAACCACTGATCATATCCGACTGCAACTACAGGTCACAAAGTTCTCGGAAAATGAGCATTCTCCAGTCTAAAAAAGAAAGTTTCATTTTGTGAAAAAAATAGACATTCTTTGTGAATCTTTTAGTGCCACATCATGTAATGACATGATTATTTTAAGCAGATAACAGAACATCCAGTTCAAAAGTTTAGCATTTGCTGAAGACATTTTCAGTAGAAACAGCTAGTTCGCTTAGAATAAATTGTTTAAGTGAAATGGTAGTATGACAACTGCATTCTATGTGAAATTAAGTTTCTGTAGTACTTCAATTCAGGTCTCGGAACCTAGTTACAATAGCAAAAGCTTGCATTTTGACTTACATAGAAAGTACAACATAGAAACAGGCCTTTCAGCCCAAAGGGCCTCACCCATTTATGTTCCATATGAGCCTCCTCCCAGCCTAATTCATCCTAAACTTATCAGTATATCGTTTCAGTCCTTTCCTCTTCTCTACATCTGCCCTAGTGCCTCTAGATCTTTTTTTCTAGCTTTTACAAGCTTTTAACGTTGGAACCTTGGAGTTGCAAAAAGAATGCTCACTAAAATATAACCGCCTTGTAAAGAAGCTAGAGGGAAAAATCTACAAATGCTACCTTTTAAGGGTTTCTTGAATGCAAAAAAAAAATACTGGTTCTGGATGCTCTTTATATAAAAGTGACCAATGGCATACTTGGTCTAGTGACCATACATGATTACACTGTAAGATATAACACTGCAAAATTAAAACATTCATATTTCAAATTTTCTCAAACATGCATTTAGGAAGTTTAGTAAATTTAAGTTTTTTTTCCGACAGAACTACACAACACACACAATTAACATGTGCGCGCGCACACGCACAGGTCAGTACAATCCACTTAGAACAGGCTTTAATTTCTGCAATGGGAATTCTTATAAAATGCTGGGACTAGCTCCCATTAATTGCTTAGCCAACAAGTGCACCAAGCAGTACGATAATGAAAATGCAGACAATTACGGTCTTGTCCCTCCCTATCTCTAATCTTCTCTAGCCCTACAACCTTCTGAACCTGAAACTCACTGTTCCTTATGTTAAACTGGCCTTTTATGCATCCCTCTATTCACTCCATTATTGGCAGTATGTCTTCAACCACATAGGCCCCATGTGCTGAAATTCTCTCTAAATTCCTCAATCTCTTCACCTCTCTCCAATATATTACAACTATCCTTAAAATCTCCCTCTTTGGCTTAGCTGTTAGTCACCTCTCCGCGGTGTGGTGGGTTTAACCAATTGGGATGACATGAGGGGAGGTGTACTGCAGGCTGGTTGAAGAGGTCCTTGAATAAGGGCAGGCTTGGGTTGGAGTAGAACTTTTCCAGTAGCTTACCTGTTGCAATGACCCTCTTGATGTTGGGGGAGGGGAGGGGGGATGCAGGGCGGGGGAAATGTTGCTCAGGGCTAGGAGTCAGGGAGGAGAATTTGTTGAAGAATACATGTAATGGGTATTGTTCAGGGGAGTTGCATATCAAGCGCTTGGTTTGGGTAGATTGGTACTGCACTGTACTGGTGCGCAATATTCTGCAGTTAAGTACGTGATAGCAAGCGATGTCCTTCGGGTCCTGACCTGTGGTCCCCATGAGGTACCGGCCAGTTTACCGAGGGGGTTATCGCGCGTTTTAATTTTTTCTGTAGTCTTGATGAGGTGCTGTCAAGGATGATACCTAGATAAATAGGATGGGGATTGTGCTTCAGACTCTGGCCACCCAAGGCGATGTTCAGTTTCCTCTTAGTGCTGGCATTGTGAAGGTGGAGTGTGTTAGAGACTGTTTTACTGGTGCTCAGTTTAAGGCACCAGGTCTTGCAGTAGTCAGCCAGCTTTGCAATATCATTGCTTAGTGCGCCTTCCAGCTCAGGGAAAGTCCGAGCCTGGATGACATACCAAATGTCACCTGTATAGGTGAACTTCTGGGACTAGGCTGGAGGGAGTCATTGGTGTACAAGTTGAACAAGGATGGGGCTAAGAGAACCCGGGGTAGCCCATCGTCTGCTTCCTTCAGGCGCTAGTCTCGTTACTCATACCCAGACCCTGAACCGTCTGTCCCGGAGGAGCAGTCCAATGGCTTTGGTAACCCAGGGAAGGGGCACTTTACATTTTGACAAATAAGCCAATGTGCCAGACTGTATCATACCCTGAAATGGTCAAGGAAAATCACCCCTGTTTTAAGGTTCCTTTGAAAGCCATTTTCATGTGCTTCTTCCTTGTTGAAAGCTTGCTTCGCTCGGACTCGGGTTGTTTTCCACGTCTGGCTTGATCGGCTACAGGATTAGATGCTCTACTACCTTGAAGCAAACTAATAGCAGAGATAGTGGCTGGTAATTTTGGGTCTTTACCTGGCTTTGGGAATCCAATGACTTTAGCCCTGCCAGGGTTTTGGCAGTCTCCCCTCGCATATGACCTTTGTGAAGAATTGAGCCAACCCAGGAGCTGGCCCGTTGGCCAAGGTGTTTTAGGAACTCAGGGAGGGTGTTTTCATAACCAGCAGCAGTACCCAGCATGATGGTTTGTATTACTTTGTCCAACTCCAGGGTGGTAAAGGGTTCAGGATAAGATCTGGAATTGTGCTGCCCAAAAGGAAAATCTCCACTCACTCCAGATTTGATTCTTCACTTTTTTCCAGCAGTACCTTTCCCAAGTGAAGGAAATGGATTGCTATCTGACTGGCATTTACAGACAGGCAGTTTGACATTCATGGTTGCTGGGCTGCTCTGAGGTGGAATAGGCCTCTCATTAAAAGCACTGAGTTGTTGCAAATCCCTCAAACTATACCTCTATGGACGCTGATATTGTGGTGTGTGGAGGATGCCTACTGTTCAAATAGTGAGGGCAGGGTCAGAGAATTAGGGCCTACCTCTTCAGTTCACATCCTCTACCCAGCACAGCAGTATACGCAAGGAATACAAATATTGCCAGTTATTGGGACCAATCTACTGAAGGTGTTGCCAGTTAAACCTGGATAGGAATGTTTACCGAACAAGTGAAGATTGCTCAATGACCTTATGTAAAGCTTTGAGCTTAAAGAGTTTTTTTTAGGAATTTCATCAAATGCCTTCTAGAAGTCTGAGTACAGCATGATGTAAAGGTTACAACAGACTACTTGGTCTGTTTTCTTTTCATTTCCGCAAGGAAGTCAAGGAATTTAGTCAGCCAGAATCAGCCAATGCCAATCCATGTTGACTACTGTTTATTAAGTTATGTACAGTAACCCTGAAGTTTATTGTTATGACGCAGCAGATGATGCATGCCTGTTGGATCAAATCCACGATGGAAACTCGATCCCGCTATCACAACGATTTTGCAATTTGTATTTATTTCGAGATGTGTACCCTGCGTTCAGTAGTAATAAGTCCACCAAGACTTGAGATTTTTTAGAAAACTAAATTAAACATTTATTAACAAAAAAGATTTCAAACACATACACAGGTCTACAAATTACTACTATAACTACTCCTAAAACCCCTAATTAATCTGGCTTCCAGTTGCACCCCTGTTAAGGGAACAGTAAAAAAATAGATTTAAACAGATACAGGCAAGTCAACACAATACCCTGTACAGTAGAATTCAAAGTGGCTTTTCCCAGCTTTGTTTTCTGTAGACAGCAGCTTAATGCACAAATACTGGAGATGTCTCACATTTCTGGTAGATCTTACAAGACCTTCCCTGAAACATAGCCTCAATCCTTTATACATGTTTCTCCCTTTTAATTTAAATCCCATTGTTCCCACATGTCTTTGAAACTTTAGCTTTCTCATCATATAAATCTTTTCATGGTGCTAATATTATCAGTAACCTTTGGGGAAAATAAACACACTGCTTGGCCTAGCTTCTCTGGCTACGTGTAACATCCTATCATCTCTTTGAAATTCAAGCTACCCTGATTTATCTAAAAAATACAAATTGTCCTCACCTCACATTCTAAAACTTCAGCTATGTTGATGTATTTAGCATTTCAAACCTAGCTTCTTTTGATGAGCTAAAGCCCCCAGACCAGCTGTCTCCAATTCAATTAAATCTCCCCCTCCCCTGCACACACGCACACACAAACTAACCAAACCCCACGATTAACCTACTTTTACACTAAATCACAATAATATGAGAATTATTATACTTTCGTGACATTTATACTTTTGGTTCCATTATTTTGCATGGGGTTAAAGGCAAACTACTGGGTCTGTAGTTACCAGTTTATGATTTGCCTCTCCAGCGCTCAGTGAAGCCATCAGTACCACTAAAGTATCCTCTCTAATTTCCATTGCCACTTGAGGTTTAATATCATCTAATCTCCGGGGATTTTAGCATGTCTCGGATTTCCATCATTAATCTTGTACAAACTCACTGTATTTACCAACAGACAAGAAAATTTGGAGTTACCATTTACTACCAGATAAAACCAAAATGATTTAAGTTGGCATTATTCTAGTAGCACCAGTAAAACCTTTCAAGTAAAGCAAAAACATCAAAAACTGTCAGTGTTACATGTGATAGAATATTTTGGTTTCTTCGTATTACAGGCATCACACTTTTTCAGGCTGATCCAACAGCATTAAGTCAACTGGTTCTCAATAGCTATACTCGCGTAATTAATTCCCTTTTCTGTCAAACATTGCAACCGAAAAGCAACAGAACACTAATTTAGTGAAAACTTAAATGCTAAGAATTAACCACCCGATATCCAAATACAGCAAAATGCAAGAGAAAAATAAATCCCCCTTAGGCTTCCTCAGACTGTTGGCTACTCCACTGATCAACGTGCTCCAATTCAGCTGTTTTGGCATGTAGTTACTCTTTCTTTATGTTGTTCTATTATCTTTGACAATTCCCACTAATTCCTCCATCTCCTCAGGGCTCCCTCTGTAGGGTGGATGTTAGTCTAAAGGCTACCTAAATGGAGTTTTAAGAAAGAAAATTTTATTTAGGCTGACAGCCTCAGTGACCTCAGGAACAGACAGCTACTTATCATTAGTATTAATCTGAAGTGAACGCAGTTGAAGAGACAACTTCAATTCCCAATTTGTCATCGTTCAATGCAGGAAACAGTGAAGATTTGTTGATTCTAAGCGCCAGTGCAAGTCCCTAAATTTTTAATTAATCTGCCTCCCATCCATTCTACATTTCACTTAACATAGTGTTTGGTTATAATAGCCAGAAGATACCAAATTAGTTCTGAGATTAACCACAAGCCAAACTTCAATCAATTCTGGCAAAATGCAACTGCTTTAAAGAAAGCGACCTTCAGGTAGGTATTTTCATTCTAAGGTCAAACTTGGAAAAGGGGTAGGATAATTTTTCATAATGGACATCAAATTGACCTTTGCACCTGCCAAATGATGCTTTTAGACCAACCATTTTCTCCTCACTCCATCCATTTGAAGTTAGCCCAGTTTAATATTTATTGGAGAGAGAAAAAGTAGGATGCGCATGCAATTTCTTATTTTAAATGTGTGTTGCCTTATTGCCTCACCATTTACAAAGAAAAAACCTCCAATGACCAAAATATGTTTTTTTTACACTGCCTGGCATTTTTGCACAAAGTGGCAAACAGAAATGGAACTTAAACAATTCAGAAAGGCCACTCTAAGGAACAGTACAAATGGATCCATGAGATAATTAGCTGGGTTTACAAGCAGCGGGATGAGGATGGTGAAGAAAAGGCAGGAGGGTGAGATGGAGATCAGCCAAAAATGGGCAAGCACGTTAGCCCAAATTGTCATTTCCTAATATTTCTCTTGTTCCTACATACATTAGATTTAATGGAATTAAAAGTACTGGAAATGAAATGATAAAAGTATAAAATGAGAATAAAATAGAAAAAAAACAAACACAACAGAAAAAGGCTCATTTTTAACACTTCATTTTGCAAAGAATATTCCATTGGTCACTCAGCATGAATTGCAAGTGTTCGCATTTTTCCTTCCACTTTCTCTGCATGTTTTGCTTTGCCCTCTTTAGGTCCCCTCACTTAATTCCTGTTGGAATGATTCTTATACAAGGGAAGAATACAAGTGTGATTTAGGTTGAACCACTCTCCAATTTATCTACCTTTCTACCGGAAATAAAATTTTCTTGCTCAAAATCACCAAAATGCGGCTGTATGAATCATGTTTTTTTGACTTGGGACCCATGTCTTGGGGCCTCCTGAACATCTGCCCCAATACATTGTCTTTGGTAGCATTCTGTCTTGTGAGTTGATGGTTATCGTGTTGGTATTGAACTCTGTTAAACATCACTTGGTGAGGCTCAGGAACCCCTCTCTGGCAAGGTGGTCTCTGCTGCATTTACTGCAGATGAAAATAGTGGCCTGAGGTGCTGCAGGGTTTGCTGACCTCTGATTTCTCTGGGTGCTCTTCTCAGCCAGCTGAGCTTTCCGTTTCTCCTTGCATCTCTCAATACCCCTCAAACAAGTCAGCTTCCGGGGGTCACAGCTTTCAGCATCTGTCGTCCAGTTGTCTGTGTTAATGTTCGGCATCCACAATACATAGTCATTAAACAATTCTTATATTAAATACATCTCTGCTACCAAAGCCAATAAAACACATACCTGAAGCTTCCATAGACAATGAGTAGGATGGAGATGAGGAAGGTAGAAACTTGACTGGAATCCACAAGGGAATAGGCCCTACAGGAGGAAGTGGAAACAAAATTTAGATTGCTATATTTAAAAGAGACATTACATCATTAAACATTTTTGAAATGATTTTTCAAATTATTTTATGTTTCTTAATTTAGTTAAGCTTCCCCAATGCCTTGGCATGTGTTTCCAATGGCCAGCTGAACTACAGGAAGATCCCAGATCTGTCGTGCAGTGTTAATTAACAGGTACCAACCAGGATTCCAGAGTGAAAAATGCAAAAACCGGTCAGCAATCTCAATGGTCTTCGTCGGAAGTGCAGTTGTGCATGGTTGGTAAGTCTGCATTGTGATGTTTCCACAGTTCACTGATATCCATGGTCAAAGTTCGGGCATGAATAATAATTGCCATGGGGGTCAGCCTTGGCTCAATAGTAGCACTCTCACCTCTGAGTCAGAAGGTAGTGAATTCAAGCCGCAGTCAATAGGCTTTAGCACATATCTAGGCTTACAAATGTTTAGCAAACTGGGGTGCATTGGCTCTCTCAGATGAATGTAAAAGTTACCAGCTGAGTTCTCCTAGTGTCCTGGCCAACACCGATCCCTCAAACAACATGACTAAAATAGATTAACTGGTAATTTCTCTCATTGTGTGGTTTAAAGGTCACTACACTTCAAAAGTACCTCATCAGCTGTGAAACAACTCTCAGCTTTCCAAATATAAAACATGCCATTTATGTAAAGAAATTGAGAAACATCAGGCTTTCAGCAGCTCATTCTGAGAACAGATGTGTGCATCTAGGTATCAACAATTCCTCCAGAAGAGAAACATTCCTACTTAAATCTTAAAAGCTAAATATTGAAGAAATTCCCTAATAATTAGCCAAAATGCATCAAGAGGAGAACGAAGATTTCAAAACATGAAGCAGTCTTCCTCGGAACACAATTATAATTCCTTAAATGTCAACCCACCCCAAGGTCATTTAGTAGTTTATTTTTATTTCTCCAATAACATATCTAATCTCATGCAAATACCCTAAAAATCTCATTTCTTAAAAATTATTCACTCATGGGATGTGGGTGCGACAGGCAAACCCAGCATTTATTGTCCATCCCTTATTGCACTTGAGGTGGTGATGGTGAACTGCCTTCAACTGCTGCAGTCCATGTGGTGTAGGTATACCCTCAGTGCAATTTGCACTACCCATTGTTATTTGTATACTCAAACAAAATTATAAACATTTTGCAACAACATGGCTATGTTGTTTCTCCAACCAGCATACAAGTAATTGTGAACTAATACTTATGTCAAGTGTGTTTAATGTTACAAAAATTTTGAAGTATTAAAGTTGGAGACGTTTTTATTAAACGATCGTATTTAATTCCCTAACGAACACAGAATTGAGCAAGATTTCTATATAAAATTTGCATTGGGCTATGGTTATCTTGTTCCACAATCTTGAGTATTACTTCAAATAACCTTTTAGCTGTCTAAATTCAGGAGGAAATATAAACCATGTTGTAATTTGCATTCATGCATTCTCAGTTTAGACCAATCCAAATAGGTCGTTTCAACTGCTGGAAACAGTGTAAACCACGCAATAGCCGATTGGCTGCAAATTACACATCTCTCTTGATCCTTGTTTCTATTGAAGATGATGGATAATAAATCAGGAAAGGCATTATCAGGCAGCTCATGCAACAATGCCTTGCACAAGTTATAATTAACCCAAAAGTGCTTTCAAAAAACATTTTACTAGGAATCCATAGAACACTACAGCACAGAAAACAGGCCATTCGGCCCTTCTAGTCTGTGCCGAAATATTATTCCGCTAGTCCCATTGACCTGCACCTAGTCCCATAACCCTCCAGACCTCTCCCATCCATGTATCTATCTAATTTATTCTTAAAACTTAAGAGTGAGCCCACATTTACCACATCAGATGGTAGCTCGTTCCACACTCTCACCACTCTCTGAGTGAAGAAGTTCCCCCTAAACCTTTCCCCTTTCACCCTAAAGCCACGTCCTCTCGTGTTTACTTCTCCTAATCTAAGTGGAAAGAGCCTACTCGCATTTACTCTGTCTATACCCCTCATAATTTTGTAAACTTCTATCATATCTCCCCTCATTCTGCTACGCTCCAAGGAATAAAGTCCTAACCTGTTTAATCTTTCCCTGTAACTCAACTCCTTAAGACCCGGCAACATCCTAGTAAATCTTCTCTGCATTCTCTCAATCTTACTGATATCCTTCCTGTAGTTAGGCGACCAGAACTGCACACAATACTCCAAAGTTGGCCTCACCAATGTCTTATACAACCTCACCATAACATCCCAACTCCTATACTCAATACTTTGATTTATGAAGGCCAGTATGCCAAAAGCTTTCTTTACAACCTTGTCTACCTGTGACGCCACTTTCAGGGAATTATGTATCTGAACTCCCAGATCCCTTTGTTCCTCCGCACTCCTCAGTGCCCTACCATTTATTGTATAATCCAATGAAAAAACACCCTGACTAAATGAAATTTTGAAATTTGAACCTCATGAAGTTAGGCCTATGAATTTATTCATAATCTTCAGCACCATGTAATATTTTACGAAATCCCAAAGTATAACTTTGACTTTAAACAATGAGCTATTCTTGAAAGGTTAATCCACATTAGTGCTTTTGAAAGTCAGTTGAGGAATTTCAATAGGCAATCAAAAAAAAAAGCATACATTATCGCTACTGCCAAAAGAGAAAATTTGGAAAAAATGTTTTGTTTCTCTGCCACGTGTTGCTAAAGGCGCACATTCAAATTAACAGCATCACCAAGGCCTCATTTGTTAATAAAAATGCTCAATGAATGGACTATATTTTCAGTTAGTCAGTGTTTTTTCACCTTCCAAAGTCAATGACGTCCTGCCCAGTGAAGTTTATTAGGTACACAGCTGTGATTTGACAAAAAAAAGATTTTAAAAACGCAGCTTTTCATTAATTAAGCAGTTATAAATAATCAGACACAATAGAGTTTTAACTATATTTCACGTACAGTCCTGGAACCACAAAAGCAAAGTCAACACTGTATTCCGACCACTGACTAATCTAGGAATTCTACAAGGTATTCATCGGAAATCAGGTCAACAACTTGCATTTATAAATCGCCTTTAATAGAGTAAAACATCCTATGGCACTCCATCGGAATGTTAGCAATCAAAATTTATCAAGTCACATAATGAGCTATTAGGACAGGTGACGAAAAGCTTGGTCAAAGAGGTAAGCTTTAAGGAGTGACTTAAAAGGAGAGAGAGGTTGAGAGATTAAGGGAGGGGACACTAGAGCTTAGGGCCCTGGTAAGTGAAGGCACAGCCACAAATGGAAGAGAGCTTAAAAATTGGGGATGCGCAAGAGGTCATGATTGGGAGGGTTGCAGAGAGCTAAGGACTGCAAGACTGGAGGCGATCACAGAAGTCATGGAGGGATGTGAAAAAGATGAGAATGCTTAAATTGAAGAAATATCAGAAACAGAGACAGAGACAATGTAGGTGAGCAAACAGGGTTGATGGGTGAATTGGATTTAGTAAGAGTTAGGATAGAGGCAAAGTTTTTGATAAGTTCAAGTTTAGAGGGCGCAAGTTGGAACATATAAGCCAGGCGAGCAATGGAAGGGTAGTCAAGTCATCAAATCCACACAATATTCACTATGGATGTCCAATCCCTCTGCAGCTGGACCAGCCATATAAATACTCTGGCCACAAGAGCAGGTCAGAGGCTGGGAATTCTGTGGAGAGTAACTCAACTCCTGACTCCTCACTCCCCAAAGCCTGTCCACCATCTACAAGGCACAAACCAACAGTGTGATGATGGAATACTCTACTTGCCTGGCTGAGTGCTGCTCCAACAACACGCAAGAAGCTTGACACCATCCAAGACAAAGCAGCCCACTTGGCTGGCACCCCATCCAGCACTTACAGCATTCACTCCCTTAACCACTGATGCACAGTGTGTACCATCTACAAGATGCACTGCAGCAATTCACCAAGGCTCCTTCAAAAGCACCTTCCAAATCCAAGACCTCTACCACCTAGAAGGACGAGGGCAGCAGATGCATGGGAACACCACCACCTGCAAGTTCCCCTCCACCATCCTCAGTGTTGGAACAATCCTGGATCAAAATCCTGGAACTCCCTTACTAACAGTGCTGCGGGTATTCCTACAAAACATGGACTGCAGCAGTTAAAGGCGGGCAGATCATCACCACTTTCTCAAGGGCAATTAACAATGGGCAATAAATGCAGGCCGAGCCAGCAGTGCCCACATCCCATGCCTGGGAATATTTTTTTAAAATTGGGGGGTAGGGGAAGAATTAAATAATCTGCCTTCTGTAGATACAAAAAAGTGTCAATGGAGATAAACTCTCAAACTTCCTGGCCAAATAAGCCGAGTAGGGCCATTGCATCAACCACAAAAATAAATGCAAAACTATACTGATTGGATTGTAGAGTGATCAGTGTGGGATTTGTCTTGCCAAACTATCTGTTATTCTTTTAGTTGGTACAAAGTCAACACGCAAATATCACTGAGCATTGAATCAGGGTGAATGAATAAAGTTACATGGATATTTGGAAAAGAATACTGTATGCAACTTCAAGGAGAAAAATAAAATTAATTTGGGCAATTAAGTTGAAGTACTGATTTTACTTATTTTTTAAACCAAAAGTATGTTTTTTCTAAAATCATTTGGCCTATTACAGGCCATTGGCCTATATTTGTTTTTTCTTTAAAGAAAGCAGCATACATTCTCAACTACCTTTTAATAGCCTCCCATTCTGAAAGCATTCATTTCTTTCTATGGTACAATTCTATAGTGATCTCCACCATCAATTTTTGATCCACGGAGCATCAACAGAAAAGGTTGACAGGGTATTTAATCATAAAAGCAACACAGCTAAGCAAAAGTCCTGCCCTCTCACCCAACAGCTACACACACATACACCAGCTATTGGACAGTGATTAGTAACAGGAACCCAACCGCAGCCATGGTCGTCATTTCTCAATATTCACCAATTATGGAGAAAGTTGTTCATTTTGATTTAATGAGTGTATCCACTATGGCTACTGTATCCAAGTCAAAGGGTTAAACTTACTTACATTAGGGATCAGAGGTGAGGTTCTACCAATTTATTTCCTCAGATTTAGAATAATGTGTTTTATAGGTTTTTGGAGCCTGTAACTTACTTAGAGTGGCAGTCACAACTGCTTATATTTATATCCTGACATTGGTGCAGCTGTTGAGTTTTTCCAATTATGGTCATTGTCATCTGGGACAGATTATTCTAAACATTTGTTAGTCACCATTTTGTTAACACTGATCAATAATGAAACACATCATTTTCTTTTCAAACCAAAGTTTTTCTAGTAGTGTTCAGTGATCGATTCTCAACCAGAAGAGTTTCACCTCAGAGGCGGTTGTAGTGAAGGATTATCTGCTACATAATTTTAACTCCAACCAAGAGGATTTTCCTTTTAACACTGCAAATGGATTATTTTTGGAAATGTCAGAAGTTTCATGAGTTTACTCTAGTTCAGGCATCGGGTTGCATCTAGGTTTTGAGCTTGAAGTATCATGCACCACCCTGATCTGATTTCAATTCTTTATCTCCTTATAGCAGGGTAAAGGCAATCCTGAGCACATTGCATTGATTAACCATAATTTCAGGGTCAAAATTTTTGCAATGGAGAAGCTGTGGCTCAATATCAAATCCACAAAATTGAAAAAAAGTGGCTCAACTTTATGCAACCAGTACACTGTAGTGATGTGAAGAGAACTGCTTATCCCAGGCATGCTCTCTTTCAATTTTGCTGGTTATGCTCATATTTCCTAAAAGACTAAGGAAAATTCAGTCTCCACATGCTCACCATCCTGCTGAGGGGTGCAATGGTCAGTGAACTGGATGAACCAATAAGAATGCCCAATTTTTATGTTGGGCAAAAGATTTTGGTACAGGCTATGTATTTTCTCTCTAATTTTATGACAGAAAAGATGTCATTACATAATATTTACTGCACAGAAACAGGCCACTTGGCCGAACGGCTCCATGTCAGTGCTTATGCGCCACAGAAGGCTCCTCCCACCTTTTTCTAACCCCATCAACATATCTTTCTATTCCTTTCTCCCTCATATGTTCATCCACTTTTCTCTTAAATGCAGCTATGTTGCTCACCTCAACTACTCTTTGTACAGCTTTGGTCTCCTTACTCAAGGAAGGCTATACTTGCTTTGGAAGCAGTTCAGAGAAAATTCACTAAGCTGATTCCTGGGATGAAAGGTTGTCTCATGAGGAAAGGCTAAGCCAACCTGTACAGGTTGGGCCTGTACTCATTGGAGTTCAGGAGAATGAGAGGGGATCTTATTGAAACATAAAAAATTCTGAGGGGATTTGACAGGGTAGATGCTGAGAGGATGTTTCCTCTTGTGGGGAAAATATAGAATTAGGGGGCACTGTTTCAAAATAAGGGATCTCTCTAAGACCAAGATGAGGAGGTTTTTCTTCTCTTAGAAGTCTTTCAGTTACTCGTTGAAATTTTCTTCCACAGATAGCAGGAGTCTCCATCATTGAAAATATTCAAGGCTGAGTTAGACAGGTGTTTGATTAACAAGTCAGTCAGGAATTATGAGGGGGAAGACAGGAAAGTGGAGACCACAATCAGATCAGCCATGACCTTAGTGAATGGTAGAGCAGGCTCAACGTGCTGAATGCCCTATCCTTGCTCCCATTTTTTATGATCTCTCAGCAAAAAAGTTTCTCCAAATTGGATTTACTGGAGACTCTCTTATATTTCTGGTCGTTCTGATCCCACTTGCAAGTGGAACCATTATCCATAAATTTACCCCATTAAATCCTTTCCTATGTTTAAGACCTCAGTCTTCTCTTTTCACGGCTGAGTCCCAACCTGTACAATCTTTCCCAGTGGCCTCACCAAGTTCCCTCCAAGCTAGATGGGTGCATGGGCATGCAGCAATCCAGTGTCCTGAGCAGGGAGTAAACAGGCCACACACACACACACACACACACAAACAAGCATGGTGTAATCAAGGTTCTATACATGTTTCACATAACATCTGCTTTTCAATTCCATCCTGCTAGAAATGAACCCTTTTTAAAAATATAAACTGGCCTTATTAACCGGTGTCACTACTTTTAATTTGTGTAGCTGTAGCCCCAGATGCCGCTGCTCCTCTGCCCCAGTTAGACACTTGTTTTCCAAGGAATATATGGCTTCCTTACTCTTTCTACCAAAATGAATTACCTCACAGCTATCTATATTGGCTTATTTTCCAACTATACATTCATTCTACAAGTTTTTTTTGTATTTGTCAGTCCTCCATATTAACTACAACCTGCAACTTGGTGTCATCAGCAAATTTTGAAATTGTACTTCTGAATCTAGAGTACAAATGTTTATCTAAATGGTAAACATCAGTGGTCCAAGCACTGATCCTTCTTGAATACCTTTGCCAGTCTGAGTAACTATCTTCAACCCCTACTTTGTTTTCTGCTTTGCTGCCAGTTTCTATCCATTTTGCTACTTGTCCCCTGGCTAAGGTCAAAACGTGCAGTAATGATGTGGCATCTTATCAAAGGTCTTTTGAAAATAAACTGCCACACATCCAAAGAAGAGCTCACTATTCAAGAGTTGAAATTGGTATAAGTTTATTAGTGTCAATGGTTAATTTATTCTCCACAGTCGCCAGAGCAATTAAGTTACAAGCTGCAAAAAAAGCAGTAAAATCACATGCGTCATATATGGTCCATTGTACTTGAAATGTTCCTCATTCCTACAAACGAAGACCATCGAATACCATCCAAGCTCTGCATAGAGATGCACTGTTTATTCAACCACACTGGATAAGGTCTGGTAGTGATCTGTAGCATTAAGTTGAAGTACACAGACAGGCTTTTATCACTCTTTTTCAAGGAACCAGAAGTGAGCGTTCACTGGAATTAAAACCTCTGGTCTGGTGCAAGCTGGGTTACTGAGTTCACCATTTTGCTGTATAGTAATTAACAGTTTAGTGATGGTACCAAGATAAAAACAAGATATTGCGACATTGACACACTTGCTAGGAGGGATTTAAACACCTTATGATCCAGAGGCGGAAATGCTACCATTAAGTCAGAAATTGCGTTTGGATCAGAACTCCATTTAATGGGTTAAGAAAACTTATTGCCCTACTTAAAAGTTCTGCCACATTGCACTCACAAGAGAGTCAGAAAGTTGTTGGTTCAAGTCCCACACTAGAGGCTTTAACATAAATCTATGTTGACACGCTAGTGCAGTGCTGAAGCACGGTTGGAAGGGATGTCATTTAGAGGCAATGTTAAGCAGAGGTTCCATCTATCCTTTCAATCAGACAAAGATCCCAAGGCACTATTCTGAAGAAAAGCAGGAGGGTTCTCCTCAGTGTCCTGGCCAACATTTATCCCTCAACCAGTACAAAACACAGATTATGTTTTAATACATTGCTGTTTGTAGGACATTGCTGTGTGCCACATTTCCTACATTACAACAGTGAAAATATACAAGTAACTGTAAAATGTTTTGGGGCATCCCATGGTCTTGAAAAGCACTATACAAATTAAAGTTTTTTGTTTCTATGAAAATTATGGCTGGCTGTTGGTGGGCAGATTCCATTGCATTTGAAGTCTGAGCAGATGTTCATGCTATTTAATCTGTTGGCAGCTGTTCCTTTTCACACCTCTCATAACATGTGCTAAATAAGGAGCAAATTGAATCCACGCAATCTGTGTGATTTCATTATTCCATATTTATAAAACTACAAAGCTATATATAAAAAAGACAAAAATAATTTCCCCCCTTTTTGACCTGTACTTTCAGCAATTATGAAGTCAAGCTGGGTAAACTAGAGAGCAAAAACTTAATTTTAGCACTGAATGAAGTTTACATTCTGCACTGCAATTAACCTTCACTCTACTTTGCATGAAAACTAAATGATCTTGACTCAATGCAATACACAGGACCTTGGCTAGTTCAATAAAATTGGAAGATTTTATAACGAAATCTTCTATACAAAGGCTACGCTAAAAATCTAGTTCAGTACTTACAGCTCATCAATAATAACTACTGACTGAAACAGCTCTTTGTGTTTAAATTCTAATCAACAGTGAGTCACAATGAGAGGGTCTGTTGTGTTATGTAAATGGAGTACTTCATACAGTTCTCACCAGATGTTCATCTTAAGTCACTTATATAGTGAAACAGTTTTACTTTAGATTCCAGGAGGCTGGCACATGTGAACCTTTGCATTTACACGACTAAACTTAGTTTTTCTACCCAGGTTAAAGACTCAAAATAACTGATCTACAACTCTGCCAGAATCCAAATTAAACAACAACTGTTATTGATATAGCACCTTTAATGTAATAAATCTTCCCAATGTGCTTCACAGAAGTGATTATATATAAAAAAAACTTGCATTATATAGCGCTTTGCATGACAATCAGGTATCTCAAAGTACTTTTGAAGCGCAGTTACTGTAGGAAATGCAGCAGCCAATTTTGTGCACGGCAAACTCCAACAAATAGCAGTGTGATAAATGATCGGACAACCCGTTTTTCTGATGTTCATTGAGGACTAAATACTGGCCAGAACAGAGTGATAACTCCTCTACTCTTCTTCAAAATACTGCCACGGGAACTTTTACATTCACTTGAGCAGGCAGATGGGATCTCAGTTTAATGTTTAATCGAAGGACGGCATCTCCAACAGTGCACCAATTCCTCAGTACTGCACTGAGCGTCAGCCATGATTTTTGTGCTCAAATCTTGGCGTGGGACATGAACACAGGATCTCGTGACTCAGAGGTGACAGTGCTACCAATCACGCCACAGCTAACACACACACAAACAAAATTTGACACAGCCACACAGGGGATAATATGGCAGGTCACTAAAAGCTTGGTCAAAGTGGTGACACCTGGGACGTTGACGATGGGCTATTCATTGATGGTTATGTTTTTGAATCGCATGGAGTAGTGGTTCGTCTCTTCCTTGTTGGAGACAATGATTGTCTGGTACTTGTGCAGCACAAATGTTACTTGCCACTTATCAGCCCAAGCCTGAATGTTGCAAAGGTCTTGCTGCATGTTGGCACAGGCTACTGTTTCATCATCTGAAGAGCTTCAAACCAAACTGAACTCCTGCACCACCAACTCAAAGATTGTTGCTATAATTTCCAATGACTTGACAATGTCCTGGAAAAGTGAAAGGAGGCATGACAATACAAGAGAGGGGTCTAGCAGAGTTAGAGAGAAAAGTAAAAAACAAAATTAGAAATGCAGGTTTAACCCTGGCTCACCAGGTTTCCCGGGTGCTGGAAAACTTGGCAGCTCGAGAAGTGAGGACAGCTTTGGAGAAAAGGCAAACGGTCCTTAGAGCACTGCTTGTGGGCCAGGAGAAGAAGGAGTGCACCCGACTCTGGCCCCCAAGTCTACCTTCTTCCCTGAGATCAGATTTTTCTCCCACCAACTACGCTCCAACGAGAAACTGCAGGTTTGTTCCCTGTGGCCAAGGCCAGCCCCAGACTGCTCCCTGCCTGACTGGAAGCCAAGCCTGTCTATCAGGCTGATATGCAGGAAGATATACAGCCAAAAAAAGAAATACGCACATTGTGGAGTTAAAATTTTTATTGGCGGGGCCATTCTTTTAGAAAATGCAAATGTCGTTCCCTGAACCACCTCCATCACATACGATGCAGCATCTTAATTTCACACCATTTTAAAAATGTTGACTCACCAATTATATATACAAATCAGAAAAACATTTGACTTGTAAATGCATAGAAGATAGATCCTAACATTTGATACATGCCATTTCAGAGAGCAGTTAAGAGTCAACCACATTGCTCTGGGTCTGGATTCACATGCAGGCCAGGCAAAGGCGGCAGATTTCCTTCCCTAAAGGACATTAGCGAACTAGATGGGTTTTTTTTTACATCATTAATGCAATCAATGATTATTTCATGGTTACCAATACTGAGACTAGCTTTATATTCCAGATTTATTAATTTAATTTAAATTCCACCAATTGCTGTGGTAGAATTTGAACCCATGTCCCCAGAGCATTAGCCTAGAGCTCTGGATTACTAGTCCAGCAACATTGTCACCTTTCTTCCAAACTTTTACAAAATACTGCTTCAGCCTCAACTGGAGCGGTGCATCCAATTCTGAGCACCACACGTTAGGAACAATGAGAGGGTGCAGGAAAGATTTATGAGAATGATTCTAGAGATGAGGGACTTCAATTCGTGGATAGATTGGAGAAGCTGGAGCTGTTCTTAGAGAGAAGGTTGAGAGGAGATTTCATACAAGTGTTCAAAATCATTAAGGACCTAAACAGAGAAAAGAGAGAAATTGTTCCCTTCGGCTGTAGGGTCAAGAACCAGAGGAGACAGATTGAATGTGAATGGCAAAGGAACCAAAGGTGAAACGAAAAAAATGTTTACTCAGCAAGCAGTTTGGATCTGGAATGCACTTCCTGAGAGGGTAGTGGGGGTAGATTCAATTGTGGCTTTCAAAAGGGAATTGGATAAGTAGCTGAAGATAAAGAAATATCTTTTTGTTCTGTTGCCAGGGAGAGGGATGGAGCCGGTTGTTAAGGAATGGAGTATAATACAGATTGACAGATTCTCAAAATAACCTGAATAATTTAAAGACATTAAACATGTAAATTCAGCATTCTGGCATCCAAATTGCCCTGTTTATTAGATTGTATTTAGTTTTGACTGTGAAAAAAAATGATCAAGGCTAAGGTGAGTTTACCAAGTAAATCACTAGGCAGCTATCAGGTTTTACCCAGAGTCTGAGTTAAGTCACGCAATTATATTTTTTGGTGTTTGCTAGATATTATCTTGTATTCCATATCACTGGCTACTCACATAAACTAACTTATCATTCTGCACAAATTGAAGTGTGTTTTATTCTGCCCACCATTTAGGTAAATGTAGTGAGACCCTGGAGTCGCACCTCAAACCTTCATTACTGTACAGAAGCAAAATACTATGGATACTGGAAATCTGAAATAAAGCAGAAAATGCAGTAAATACTCAGCAGATCAGGCTGCATCTGTGGAAAGAGAAACAGTGTTAACTTTTCAAATCGATGACCAGTCATCATCTTTTCACAGATGCTGCCGGACCTGCTGAGTATTTCAGTATTTTCTATTTTAACCTCATCACTGTACTCCATTTTATAATAAAAATATAAACTTCAGACAAATTTTTGAACATTAAATAGGTAAACAAACTGCACTCTATACCAACTTTCAATTTACAGGAATGCCTGTCTGCATTGTCAAAAACGACATTGGGCACCTCTCCTGTGTCAATCCACAACATTATACTAATCCTTAAAACACTGGTGTTTTACTCCTTATATTGTTATATACTATCATGGAATTACTAGCTGATTGCCTTATCTGCTTGCTTCAGGTTGACAGCTATCTTTGTGCAAAACATCGCCCACGGCAGAGCTCCAAATTCCTAAAATATTGCAGAACAAATGGGACTTTAAAAACTAATGCTCCTAATGAGATTAAGTAGTCAGGCATTCACAGGATTCAAAGTAACATTTGTGCATACATGTAGAGCCAAACAAGTAAAAGGGCTCATGTAAACATATAAATTAGGAGCAGAAATAGGCCATTCAGACCCTCGAGCCTGTTCCACCATTTGATAAGAGCGAGGCAGAGCTGATTGTGGCCTCAACTCTACTTTCTTGTCTCCTCCCCATACCCTTTGACTTCCATGTTAACCACTGACCCTGCCTCCACTACTCTTGGGAAGACAATTCTATTGACTAATAATCTTGAGAAACAAATTTTCCTCAACTCTTTCTTAAATGGGAGGTCCTTTATTTTTATACTGTGTCCCCTAGTTCTAGTCTCTCTCATAAAGGAAAACATCCTCTCAGCATCCATCCTGTCAAGTCCCCTCAGGATCTTATATGTTTCAATAAGATCACTTCAGTCTTCTAGTCTCCAATGGACAAGGCCAACCTGTCCAACCTTCCCTCATAAGTTAATTCCTTCATCCCAGAAATCAGTTGAGTGAACTCCACAGTATCCCGCAGGATACTTACAATCAAATGACATGATTTAACCCACTGCAAAAATTTCAAATCATCAACAATCCAAGAATCAACTGCCATGCTAATTACAAATGCAACCTAATTAAAACACCCCTTTGGCCTTGCACCATGAACCTCTGTCATTTAATCTCTTTCACCCCATCACAGACCTTCCCTTTGTTCTTTTTCCCACCCTCCCCTTTCACTTACTTGGAAAAGCTGGAAATCTAATAGATTTTCAACTTTTCTCAGTTCTGATTGAAGTTCACTGACCTGAAACGCTGGCCCAGATCTTCCAGTCTCTGGATCATCGGAGACAGGGTGTAGACCCAATATGCTTGTGGAGACCCTGCAGGACTCCCAAAACACTGCCCTCTGTGGGAATTGCCCAGGAAGTTCAAACTTCTGATGGGCAATTTCCCTGCTCCCCAGGACCTTTTGTGAACTTAACTCTGACACCGAGACAAAGATGTCAGACATTTCCAATGTACTTACATGGATAGTTACCCAGGAAATACTTGGCAGAAAAATCCTAGTCTAAATCCTGGGCAAGTACACAACTTCCCCCCCAACTCCTCCCATGACACCCCCCCCACCCCGCCCACCGTCTCCACGACCATCCCTCCTGACCCCACTAACCCCCACCTATCCTCTTCAGGTGAGCAAGGAGAAAAAAAAAATGGATAGTCAATTTTAACATGGGGCAACCATTCTGCTCATCACACTATGCTCTCAGAATAGTCCCATTCACCTGAGCTTTTCCCCATTCCCATCGGAGGGAGGAAAATATTCTAATTTTAAAAAAACTGAACAGTAGTGGGAGACTATCTTTGGTTACAGAAAATGGATGGGACATAAATGATTTAGTTTTAAATACTCCTATGGCATACATGCATTTTATTTTTCTGCATGCAAACTGCCTGAGCGCACATCTGGTGCACCCTGTCAGTATCCCAGATTTCTGATCTAACGTTAATTAAATGTCAATTATACACAGTAATTAGATACAAAATTAAATTGGTGCAGCTGACTGAAATGAAAAATACTCTTACGGTCTCCTAATTGCATTGTGTTGATATTTTATCTATGAACCCAATAATTCTTCTGCTTAATTCAACCTGGCTACAATATTGCATTTTCCAATAATCTCCCCACTTAAACAGTCAGTGCCAAAGCTGATGCACACTGAATAGCTTGCTAGCAACCTTCTCATTAGCTTCATAATGATGATAGATATGCCAAAAGGTTCCACTAAAAACTGTTCTCATGCTACAAAGTGGAAGTTTTAAAGAATAACTGCAAATGCTGGAAATAAAGGCAGAAAATGCTGGGAATACAGCAGTGAGCATCTATAAAGGAAAAAGCCAGCTTATAACAACAGTTCTAACAACTCTTCATCAAAACCATATAACCGTACAAAGACACAAGAACGTCACGTGTGACATTTGCAGCCATTCACTGCTGTGAAATATCTAAAGTTTCAATAACTTAAACATGGTAGTATATTCTAATAAAACTACTCAAAAAAATTCCAGTGTCAGCTCTCTCCTAACACCATGTCAATTGTGATGGTAGTTAACGTTTTTATCTAGTTCTCTATACAAGTGGCTGGTGATAACTTGTGCACTGCCCCGCTGGCAGAGTTCTCCTAAAATTCAATCTTGCAACAGTTGTCAGCTATAAGTAAAAAAGTGGTTTGGCTGGCTAACAGGAAAATACTTAGCAATAATGGCAGAAGACAAATGAAGCAGGTGGTGAGTAGTAAAAATAATTTGCTCAGCAATTCCTTTCAAAGTGTAACCTCTTTTCACTCCCACTGCACAAAAACGTAAGAGAGTCTAATTTTAGGCACACAAAAAAACTATGAAATCAACAAGTTAAATGCCATATCAATTTTTTTGTAGTAAATTCCAGAGAAATCATTTCCTCAAAACGTAGGAGGAGAATAGCATACTTAAGGCTATTCTGTCATTCAATATGGTCATGGCTGGTCTGTCTCATCTGCACTCTCCATCACCCCTTCCCTACCCCGCCTCCAAACTCTCCATATCCCTTGCTTCTCCGAAAGTCCAAAAATCTATCTCAGCCTTGAACATTCTCAATGATGTAGCATCCACAACCCTCTGGGGTACAGAATTGTCAAGATACACAACCCACTGAGTGCAGGAATTTCTCATCTCAGTCCTAAATGATTGACCCTTTATCCTGAGATTATGTACCTATTCCCCAGCCAAGGGAAACAACCTCTCAGAGTGCACCCTCCCAAGCCCCTACAGAATATTCATGATGAGATCATCTCTCATTCTTCTAAACTCAAGAACTATTGTCTCAAAAATGCTGTAAAATAAAATATTTACAAGAAATTCTGATCAACTTCACAGAAGCTCCTGGACACAGGAAGGACAGCTGGAATCATTGCTCACAGAAACTAACAGCACTGTGAGTGGGAGGAATAAATGGATCTTGGGATGCATAGCCAGGAGGAACAGAACAGAACATTCCAATAAAAGTAATTAAGTCTGTACAAGGCACTGATAGCCATACCTGGAGCACAATGCACAATTCAGGCCACTGTACTACATTCAAGGGTATCTAAACATGGCAAAGTGCAATAAAAGAGTGAACAACCTGATATATTAAGAAACTATCAAGAGAAGTTGCAAAGCTCGTAATTGTTTGATCTGAATGAAAAGGTGGTTACGGGGAAATATTCTTCAAGTATTCAGGATTTTTAAAGAAATTGAACCCCAATAATATATTCAAAATGACCACAACTAAGCTTAGGCCTTGTTGGAGTCTAATATAGATGCAGTTTAGATTTAAACACTTTGAATGGAGGTTTGTGAACAAGTGGAACAGACTATCAATGGAGGGGAGAAACTGAAAAGATAATAGACAGCAGGCATTTGATGGATATTAGTGTTTGGGACAAGTCAAATGGCTAAGGAGACTTTTCCAGTCCTGAATCTTCTGAAGAGTAATCAAGTGTGTTACATAAAAAACATTTGACAATGTAGTACATGGTTGTATTTCAAAAGGAGTCTGAATGACAAATATAAGCAGCCAAGTGATTTTGTAAGTCAACAAAATTGCAATTCAAGAGCATTCGATGTGTATTATTTAACTTTTTAGAAAATTTTTCCATTGAATGTTAAGAGTTATATATTTTATTATCAACACCACGAGGGATCCTTCCTCTGACATCTGTGCTCAAATTACAATCTCAAGGTCATTTTGCAACAACCCAGATTCTGGAGTTGTAATGAGGGCAAAACTTGCAGTCATTACCCATCTGAAACTGGCAGCAACCTCTGCAGTTCGCACGTGTGGTTAACGATGGAAATCCAAGAGATAAACAACTCTATGCTTCTCCAAATGGTGTGCTGTTGAAGTTCCCCCAGACTGCAGCCAATTAGAAATCACCAAACTGACAAGAGCTTGCCCTTTTACCATAAATCAAGGCTGACACTCCATACAGTAATGAGGGAGTGCTGTATTGTCGAAGGTGCCGTCTTTTGGGTGAGACGTTAAACCTAGATGGATGGATGTGAAAGATCCCACAGCACCATCTTGAATAAGGGCAGGGGAGATATTCCCGGTGTCCTGGCCAATGCTGATCCCTCAATCAACATCAAAGACAGATTAACTTGTCATTATTACATTACTGTGTGGGAGTTTGTTGTGTGCATACTGGCTGCTGTGTTTCCTACATTGCAACAGCGACTACACTACAAAAGTACTTCATTGGCTGTAAAGCACTTTGTCCCGTCAGTGGTCATGAAAAGTATGATATGAACACAAGTCCTTCTTTACGTCTCACTTTTTTAAAAAAAACTCAAAAAAGTTATACCTTGTTGAAGTGTAACTGTGTTTTTAACAGTGTACTAAATCCATAATTATTGCCAAAGAACCTTTCCACCCCCAAAAACCAATTTTATATTTACGGAATGTCAAATTTCTCCATTATAATAAATTTCAGATTTTAAAATTTTCTTTTAAAACTTGGTATTTCAGCCTCTACCTTAATCCTATCTGCATGCCTCAAATCATTTATTTTGCTCTTTGTAAAATGCATTTAAAAGTGAAGGATAATCAGTACATTTTACTTCCTGATTTGTTGTCTGTGGGAACACTTCAATGTGATTTGCTGTTCATACTGCTTCACTGTTTCTAGATGCCTGGAGATCCCCTTGACTTGATGCGAGATTCAAACTAATGTCGGGAAAAGGGAAAATTTAAATAGGTTTTTGTGGGAAGTTTTCTTTGAAGACAGAGGTAGGCACTGTCATTTTGCCACTGACGCAAACTCCCTGTCATTGTCTAAATATCTAACAAGCTCAAAATCTATACTACTGAAAAACAGCCATACAAATGGAGTTCTGAATGCCCAAGTGAGCCCTTATAGGCATACATTCCACAAACCCCAAATTCAGAGGCTGGCACAGCCAAGGCTTGTAGATCAGCATTCAGCCAGTTAAAACTAAAAAGGTTGCTGCTGGTCATCCAGCCAGGCCATCCTACCTGGTAGAGCATTGGCCTGCAAGTCTTCCTGAGGTAAGCATGAACAATCTCAAGTGCAAGTCAACATATTTCTGTTGAAGGGTCATGAGGACTCGAAACGTCAACTTTGCTCTTCTCCGCCGATGCTGCCAGACCTGCTGAGTTTTTCCAGGTATTTCTGTTTTTGTTTTGAACATATTTTTAAAGATTTGTTCATGGGATGTGAGCATTGCTGACAAGGCATTTGTTCCCTAATTGCCCTTGAAAAGACGATGCTGACCCTTTGCAATCTAGGTAGTTTAGGGTACCCCCACAAGTCCTGTTGGGAAGGGAGTTCCAGAATTATGAACCAGACTGTGAAGGAACAACGGTATAGTTTCAAGCCAGGATTGTGCGCAACTTGGAGAGTAACTTGGTGGTGGTGGTTCCATGTGCCTGATGACCTTGTCCTTCTAGGCACAGTAGTAGAGATCACAGGTTTGGAAAGTGCTGTTGGAGGAGCTTTGGTGAGTTGCTGCAGTGCATCTTGTAGAGGGCACACATTGTTGCCAATGTACACTGGTGATGAAAGAAGTGAATGTTTAAGGTGGTGGATAGGATGACAGTCGAGTGGGCTGGTTTGCCTTGGATGTTATCAAGCTTCTTGAATGTTTTGGGAGCTGCAAGCATCCAGGCAACTGAAAAGTATTCCACCACACTCCCCATAGCCTGTCCATCAATAAGGCATAATTGAGAAGTCCGAAGTTACTCGCTAACAGAATTCCCAACCTTTGATCTGCTCTTGTAGCCCCAGTATTTATAAAGCTTATTCAGTTAAGCTTCTTGTCACTGGCAACTCCCAGGAAGTCACTGGTGGGGGATTCAGCAATGGTACTGTCGCTGAACGTCATGGAGAGATGGTTAGATTCTCTCTTGTTTGAGACTGTCATTGGCTGGTGCTTGTGGTGTGAATTTTATTTGCCACTCATCAGCCCAAGGCTGAATGTTCTCCAGATCTTGCTCCATGCTGGCACGGACTTATTCAGTACCTGAGAAGTTGCGAATGGGACTGAACACAGCAATCATTAGCAAATATCCCAACTTTTGACTTCTCTATACAGTCCCCACAGTTTGAAATGACGACTTTTAAAACGGGTAGTCCCTAATTTCATCTGAAAAATGACAACTATTATACATTCACATTGTTAATTTCAAAGTTGCCAGTAATAGCATTTTAAGTGGTGTTTATTTTGGGCATAAACAGTCATATGAAGTGTTTCTGGTGTTTAAATGAATCGTTATTTTCCTTTTGTAGAGTTATTATGGGAACTTCAATGAGATTCAGAATGTATCGAATCTAATTCAGAGGATTCTGTGAATTACAGGATTGAAATTTAACCAACCTCATGGTTTTCATGTTAAAGTAAGTTGATGGTCAATTTTTTCAAAGTAATTTAGGCTCAGGGTAACAATCTTCTGTGATCTGACTATTTGGAAGTGTGCTAGCCTGTGCACTGGTTGGTCAAAAAACACTAAGGCTAATGGAATGCTATCTTTTATTACGAGAGGGTTTGAACATAAAAGGAAGGATGTTATGCTTCAGTTATACAGGGCATTGGTGAGACTGCACCTCGAATGCCGCGTGCAGTTTTGGTTTCCTTATTTAAGGAAAGATATAAATGCATTGGAGGCAGTTCAAAGGAGATTTACTAGATTGATACCTGGAATGAGTGGGTTGTCTTATGAGGAAGGTATGGACAGACTGAGCTTGTTCCCACTGGAGTTTAGAAGAGTGAGGGGTGATTTGATTGAAATATACAAGATCCTGAACGGCCTTGACCAGCTGATACCACCACACATTTCCGCCAAAAAAATCTAGCTGCATGAAATATTGTTGCTTAAAAAGATTATATACTAGTCAGACTAATGCCTTAAATTTACAGCTGCCCAACCATGTATCTATAAAGATCTCAATCAGCATGTCAAAAATTTGAACATTTTCCAGGTGAAATTAACTAAACCTCCAATGCAAATTCTGAGGTTATTTTATAAACTACACCATCATTTGTGACCAAATCTACATCCTTCTTGAAAAGCAAACTATTACTTAAACTCCCTTTTCCAATCAAACACCAACCCCCCTCCACACCCCATTTCCTAGTATAAAGCCCTCGTGACCATCCTATTAACCTTTTCAGTAGAACCTGGGACCTAGCCTGGTTCAGGTGGAGCCCATCCCAGTGATAGAGTTTCTTCCTCTTGCAGTACTAGTGCCAGGTTTTCTTTCCGAGGGATGGCGGCTGCAGGTGCCCCAGAGGGCGGCTGCACGTACGCAAGATGGGAGAGGGAGGGAGCACGTGTACGCAAGCGAGCGAGAGGGGGAGCATGCATGCAACGGGCAGCGAGCGCACGAGACACAAGAACGGAGCACTTGCTTTGAACAGCAGTGGAAAAGGCTGTTCTCTGTTGGCATTTTCTGGTCAAAGAGATGGAAGCAGTAGAGATTTAATGACATTGGAAGATTCGCTCTTTCAGAGAAGGAGTTGCCATATTGTGCCTTGCTGCTATTAAGTCAGTTTGGGGTTTTTCAGAAGACTGAGGAAGACAACACGAGGAGCACTGGGTGTTGTAACTCAGCAAGATGGAGGGAAGCCAACCTACTGGAAACTGGGAATAACTTTAGGCTGGTTCCTGTAAAGGCTACAATTCTGCAGTGTGTGCGATGCAACATATAAACGCAGTATGGGGTTTTTGGTCATGTTCAGGAAGTTAGGGGGAAGAAATCTTTTCTGTAGTTTAGTGTATTAGTTGCCGACTCAGTAATGTTTAGTTGATGTTGATTTTTGTTTGTTACAATACAAGTCTTGAAACGTGAAACCTTGTAATGTGATCCTTTGAGTCGGTCACTGGGAATTCAAATATCTTTAAAAAAAGAGATCAATCTCTACGGGGATTGTAACAATGTAATTCAAAGAAGAAATAAAAACATTTGAGTAGGAGCAAAATTTGGATGTGTAACCCAAATAAATATTCTTTGAACAAACACACAAGAGTATAAGAAACAAACTGAATGAATTGCAGGATTAAATTGAGCTAGGAGTGTGACATGGTAGCCATTACTAAGACTTGGCTGCAAGATGGTTAGAGTTGGGAATTAAATATACCAGGCTATTAGGTCTACAGGAAAGTTAGGGAAAATGGTAGAGGGGTATGGAGTAGCCTTAGTGATTAAGAATGAAACTACTTTGACGGTGAGAGGATACAACAAGAGATAACCAGGCAGTGGAGGTTTTATGGTAGAATTGAGATATAATAAAGGATCTAAGACTGTAGAGGGAGTTTTGCACAGGAGTCCTGGTAGCAGCTGTTAAATTGTAGATTGTATAAGTACAGGGATTAGACAAGCGTGAAGAAAAGGAGAGTGGCTTTAATAGGGGGATTTAATTTTCATAAAGATTAGGATAAACGATGGGCAAGCCAGAAAGGTAGTGAATTCCTGTGTAGGTCAGAGATAATTTTCTGCAACAAAAATGGCCCAAAGGCAACAAGGGGGCAGACCATAGATCTAGTGACGAGTAATGATCAGGGTTCCCTTTAACCCAAGCACCTACGCAACAGTCCATCAAGTTCTGTGCACTTAATTATTATAGCACATCCTGATGGTTAAATAAGGTTTACTGCCACTATAACGAAGAATTGGTAGACTCACCAAGATAGGAAATTAAGACGAGAGCCAAGCCTGACGTGATTGATCAGGTGAAATTAACAGCCAAAATTCACTGGTGTCAGTTCTTGGAGCCCAAAGTTACGTCAGCACTTGTGTTTCTTCCGGCCCATACACCACACTCCTGCTCACTGCCTCCCTCCCACTCATTGCTTCCTTCCTTGACCCTTCCATTCACAGCTCCTCTTGCCAATTCCCTCTCCTGAGCCTTAGTCACAGCGAGGGTTCAGGAGAGGAAGGCAGTGAGCAGGAGAGGCAGAGAACTGGAGTTAAGTTGAAAGAGTTAGTAAGTTAAGAGTTGTTAAGTCGTTAGTAGTTATTAAGAATTTTTGGGTCAGTTAATTCCACTGAGCTAGTCATTCTGCTGCAGCTGTGTTTATAGAATTATAAAAGGATGACTGATCCCAAAATCATTTGACAGATTAAAAACATAAGGGCATTTCTAGAGAGTTTATGAAAAGTTTTGGATTCCTAGCTCAAATCTCCAAATAATGTATACAAACATACATACAAACTAGGAGCAGCAGGACGACATTCAGCCCTTTGAGCCTGTTCTGTCATTTGATAAGACCATGGCTGATCTGATTGTGCCCTCAACTCTACTTGTCCATCAGCTGTGGCTCAGTTCATAGCACCCTCGCCTTTGAATCAGAAGGTTGTGGGTTCATGTCCCACTCCCGGAAACCAAGAACTGTGAATGTACTCGAAAGAGTTACAATCTGTGACTGTTGATAACTCGAAAGAGTTACCCCTGATTACCCTTTGACTCACTTGTCAATCAAGAATCTAACTCAGCCTTAAAAAATATTCAATGACCCTGCCTCCACTGCTCTCTGGAGAAGAGAATTCCACAGACTAACGACCCTCAGAAAAAAGATATTCTCATTTCTGTAAATGGGAGACCCTTTATTTTTAAACTGTGTCCCCTAGTTCTATTCTCTCTCACAAGGGGAAACATCCTGTCAGCATCCACCCTGTCAAGTCCCCTCAGGATCTTGCATGTTTCAATCAGATTGTTTTGCATTCTTCTAAACTGCAGTGGATACAGGCCCAGCCTGTCCAACATTTCCTCATAAGATAACCCCTTCATCCCAGGAATCTGTCGAGTGAACATTCTCTGAATTACTTCTAATACAATCATATCCTTTCTTAAGTAAAAAGATCAAAACTCCAGAAGCTGTCTCACCAACGCCCTGTACAACCACCACATTTGCGCCTCTCCAGCCCTCCCCTGGAAGGCAAGTGCTGTAGGCCACAATCCTCTGTCCTTATTTATTATCTGCTCCCGGTTTGTGTTTCTCCCACAGCTCTGTTTCCTCCCCGAAGGAAAGTCAAAAGGTTCTGTGGTTACTTCATGGGACATTTTAAACCATGCATACTTCCAAATACTACTTCTTCCCAGTTCACTTTTGTATGCATTGAGAGAGACAGCTTCCTTACAAATAGTGAACCGGTTTATTACTTCATAATTCATAGATTTTTAGTTTTAAAAAAAACTGCAGGAGGAACAATGCCACTACTTCCCCAAAAACTACCTCAACAGTCATTCTGCCTCCTGGGATTCCACCCTCTCTTAACAATGATCTCTTCCTCATTCCAAGATGTAACTCCTCCTTCAATATTCACTTAATTTACAGGAACACAGACTCTCTGACCTTTACCCTCCAGTTCACAACCTTTCTCCAAATTCAGAGGCCATTTATTTCTGCTAATGTTTCTTGATGTGAAGAAATTACTCAGTGGTTTTCCCTCACTATTCATAGCAATCTTAAGAAAACATCCATGTTTTCGCATTTTCAAACACTGAAAAAGTAAAAAAGTTACCTTTTCCACATTTTTTAAACAATTGAGTGACCTACTTCAGCTCCTAATTCATATGTTCGTATGTTCAAAAAGGCACGCCTACTTAGCTCTATTTTGACTTTGTCAAATTCAATCAAAAGATCCTTGTCTTGTTTTGAGCCATTGCTACCTGTGCGCCTTTTCTTCTGTCAAATGACAGAAATGAAAGCTGCAATATAAAAACTACCAAATGCCTCACTCATTAGTGTAGTGGTTATGGTGCTAAGCCTAAAACCTAGAGGTCATGAGTTCAAATGCCACCATGGTAAATTTACCATTAAATTCAGTAAATCTGATAATTTGTGGACTAGCATGTCAATGGCTGGAGATGATATTCTTTCTTCTTCTTTCAGACCTATGGTTACTTATTAAAAATATATATCCTATATAGGCTTTTTGTTTCTATTGGTGGTGCACATCCGCACGTTACCATGATATTAGTGTACGTAACAAAATTCATTCTGCACATGGAAAAAAAGAAATCAGAGAGGACATTGGTAATGACCCAGATTTTATTAAGAGCCCAAGAGTGTGTTAACAGTTTTCTAAATGCAATCATAACATGATCAAGTTCAACTTGGAGATCGGAAGGGAGAAAGGATTCTAGATTTAGGTTAGGCTGAAGTCAATGGGTTGAGACAATGTCCATAGTAAACTGGGCAAATCTGTCAATAGACAAAACAACGGAACATCAGAGGGAGATGTCTAAAAAAAGAATTTAATATTTGAACCTACTTGTCAAAAAACCATGGACAACTAAAAAGGGGAAAAGGCAACATGAACATAAAAGAATAAAGCATGCAAAAAAGCAAAACCTGGCAACTAAGAAAGATACAAAGAACAGCAAACAGTGGCAAAACAAATGGATCTAAAAAGGGGGGGATGGCTATGAAAATAAACTTGCAAGGAATATCAAAATCAACTCAAATCTTGTACAATAACATTAGGAAAAAGAGGATGGCCGAGAACAATGTGGGCCCCTTAAAAGCTGACAGTAATATTGTCAATGAAAATACTGTAAGGGCTTGGTGGACAGGCTAAATGTTCAGTTGAGGAAGGGGGTCAGCATGCCAGACATGCCAAGGAATGAATACTGAATCATGGTCAGGGTCTCCCCAAACGTAATGTAAACAAAATAACAATGATGAAAAAAATAGTGGAACTGAAGAGTGATAAATCCCCAGGCCCAAATGAAACTTTACAGAAGTGGAAGATGATATTACAGCTACCCCAAATCTTCTTAAGTTCTCTCAATTTAGGTGCTACTTCTTTAGATTGGAAAATCACACATCATTTAGCTATTTAAGAAAGATGAGAGGGGAAAACAGGGGAATTATAGACCAGTTAGTCTAACATTTGTTGTCAGCAAATTATGAAAGTCTATAATGAAGAATAGGGTTACTGAATACTTGCAAAATTTTGAAATGATCAGAGAGCCAGCATGAATTTGTAAAGGGTAGGTTATGCAGGATGAACCTGACTGAATTTTTTTTGAAGAGGTTTTGGCTAAAGTAGTGGGCAGGGGAATGTCTATGGGTGTTATTTATATAGACTTCCAAAAGACATTTGATTAAAGTCTACTGTAAGAGGCTGGTAGCTAAAGCTGAAGCTCATGGATTTGAAGGCAGATTGTTGACCTGGTTAGGGAACTGGCTGGGCAGCAGGAGACTGAGATTACAGTGAGAGATTACACAAACTAAGGTTATATTCCCTAGAATTTAGACGGTCACGGTGTGATTTAATAAAAGTTTTCAAGATCTTTATGGGAACAGATAGGGTAGATGGAGAGAAGTTATTTTCACTGGCTGGGGGTTCTAGGACCAGGGGGGTGGCAGAGGAAGGCCTAAAATTTAGCACACCTTTCAGCAGTTAATTTGGAAAATGCTCCTAAACTCAAAAGGGTGGTAGAAGTTTGGAGTTCTCTTCCGCAAAATGAATAGCGGAACAGGCAAGGGTCTGTTCCTATGTTCCTAATTTTCAGGTTCTATCCACCTCCCAGTAAGATGACAATTCTGGCAGGAGAACAGTTGACCACTCAAATACTTTCCCACCTCGGTTCTCAGTTTAGTCTTTAGGCTACCATATCCAGTAACAGTGATGTGTCTACAGCTGTATAAAAATGTATTAGACTACAGCAATGTGTCCCATACCTTGGCAACCCATAACCAGGAATAAAATTATTCCTCTGTTTATTACTGCTTAATTTTGCAAATAGTCCTAATTGATATGCTGGGGTGCTGAGAAAGTTTTTTTTTTAAAAAGGAGGAAGAAAATCATGAAGTAACCTTTACAACTTGAGTAACGGAAAAATCTAGGAAATTCTTCAATCATCCATGGAGCTCTGAAGCAGTATAAAATTTGTGTTACTGAAGGGGTTATAACAGAACAGAAATCAACCTAAACTAATAAAATAAACTCGCAAATGAGAAAGACAATTTACAATACAGCTTTCTTCCTAATCCACATAATATTGAACTTTAGCTAAAACTGAACGGTCTTGCATATAACTGAAGATAAAACCTAGCAACAAATAAAGCCAATGAGCCATCAGAAGCACATGTCATACCACTGTCAGAACTGTGGTGCTGCAAACTGCACATAAAATCATTTATCATCGTATGAGATCAGTAGATGTACACCATTATTATTTAAACCTAGGAGATACTAATGGATGTCAAAAAAATTAGAGTACCCACAGTAGCCTAAGTTACGCTTTATGTGTATGAAAGAAGCAGGACTACATTCCTGCAAGGCACCAACTGAATACAAATTAAAGTAGTATTCCCTACTCCATTACACAGTAGCCACACAGGTAATTATGCCATTAGGTCAGAAGTGTGATGGGATACTCTCCGCTTGCCTGGATGAATACAACTCCAACACACAAGCTGGACACCATCCAGGATAAAGCAGCCACCCCATCCACCTCTTAAACATTCACTCCCACCACTAGCAGCAGACAGTGACAGCAGTACGTACCATATACAAGGTGCACTGCAGCAACTCACCAAGGTTTGTTCAACAGTACCTCTCAAACCCACAATCCTCTATTACCTAGAAGGTCGAGGGCAAATGCATGGGAACACCATCACCTCCAAGTCACACACCATCCTGTTCCTTCAACTTTACTGGGCAAAACCTTGCAACTTCCTACCCAATAGGGCCATGTATGTACTGATGACACCACATGGGCTGCAATGGTTTAAGACAGCGATGGCTCAACACCACTTTGCTAAGTGCAATTAGAGAAGGGCAATAAATGCTGGCCTTGCCAGAATCATCACAATTGTGTGAATGAATTTTTAAAAAATAATAAAATTACAATGAAACAACCAAGACCTAGGATAATTGGACTGTAGTCATGAAGAGTGGGATTAAATTAATGAAACCACCTCATTTTAGAATCAATATTTTTGTAGCTCTGTGGTATAGTCCAGGTTTGGTTCATTGTACCACACTGCAGCAAAAATGTCTAAACTTTATTGGGCCACAGGGGTACAAACCACATGGTCTCAGGGATCATAAATGAAGTTGAGAGGCTATGTCACCATTAATTTCCATATGCAGTAACCATTGTTGATGTTATCATTTAGAATTTATCCACCAAGGAGGTAATAGCAAGTTATTTTTAAAGTCTGTATCAAACTGTCGGCCCAACTAAATTGAAACAGGACAAACCACAAAATAGACAAATACTGTAGGACTTAAATTGCCAGTGTTTCATGAGTCAGAGGCCAGATGTCCCTGCTCCACAAAACAAAATGAAAGTGGCAACAAGCAGTAATGGTTCACGGGCAAAATGTATTTCAGGTCCACAATATTTAATTACAAGTAGGAGTTTATATAAATAAAAGAAACAACAAGCATGGAGAGGCATCCATGAATTTAAAACGAGAAATGCTGTTGGTGGACACTAAGAGGGACATTAGGGGGAGTGGGCTAGAACCAGTATGTTAGTTTGAGATTTTTGAGGAAGTTGACCAAAACATGACAGGAGTGCAATGTGGGTAACATCCAATAAACACAAAACGTAGCAGCTGTGGGAAGTAACCTAAAAACCAATTCCACAGTTTTCAGATCTTAGCATGCCGTAATTTTAAACATGGGAGACAAAATACTAACAAAACTGTAACTAATAATCAGCTTAAATGCCAAATAAAAAAAACGTCCTGGTTAAAAAAGAGTTGGTGTAGAAGTGTACAAGTTGAAAATCTGCAGGTGACAACATGGAGAAGGTTGGTAAAATGTGTTTACAGCTTCACTATCTGTTCCTTGGACTGTGAATTTTCTTTGTTCCCCTCTTCCTCCACTCATGTAGGCTAAACTATTATGTCCCTGGAATTCCTTCAATAAGTACTTCATTTTCTTTTATCCAGTCAGTAACTAGTTCATTATCAAAGTACAGTACAAAGAGAAAGCGCACCCACTCCACTGTCAGCCAGGGCACATGGGATGTTCTGAAGAATTTTGAAGATTTTGTTGCGTTCGTTAATGCTGTTAATAATTCAAGACTCCCAAAATTGTAGTAATATTTCTCTGGATAGTTGATATCTTTCAGAAACTAGATCAGAGGAAAAGCAGACAGTAGTGTGATGTGAAGCTATTTTAAAACTAGCATTTGGCTGAGTCACAGCATAGTGTGATCTAACTTCCCTTTTGGCCTTCATATTAACTAGATATTATTAACAGTTCTCTCTCCTTAAGTATCGTCTCCCTCCCCTTTCAAATCTGCCGTCATTACCCCTTCTCAAAAAAAACCAACCTCAACCCCTCCTCAAAAACTACCACCCGGTCTCCAATCTCCTTTCCTCTTGAAGCTCTTCAATGTGCTGACGCCTCCCATATCTGTGTCCCTCGTTATGTGGACTTCATGTTTAAATCCCTCCAATTCGGTTTCAGCCCAAAACAGTACCAAAATGGCTGAATCACAAATTACATCCTATGTGACGGTAACCATGGTGAACCATCCCTCCTCATCCTTCTTGACCTATCTGCAGCTTTGATATGGTTAAACACACTATCCTCCTCCATCATCCAACTGGATGGGACTGCATTCACCTAATTCCACTCATCTATTCAGTCATCATCAGAGAATCACCTACAATGGCTTCCCTTCCCGGCAGTTATTTCTGGAATTATCCTTGACCCCCCTCTTCTTTCTCAACAAGAGACAGCCCCTCAACTACATCATTCAAAAACAATGTCGAGTTCCACAAGTACAGTGACGACACCCAACTCTATCTCACATCTTCCTCTCTTGACCCCTCCACTGTCTGCAAATTTACTGACTGCTTGTCCAAAATACAGTACTAGATGAACAGAAATTTCCTCCAACTAAGCATTGGGAAAACCGAAGCCGGTGTTGTCATTCTCCGCCACAAACTTGGTTCCCTGGCCACCAACTCCATCCCTCTCCCTGGTCACTGTCTGAGATTGAAAATCGATCTGCTTACAACCTTAGTGTCATATCTGACCCAGTGATGAGCTTCCGCACCATCATTATGAGCACTTATTTTCATTTCTGTAACTGCCCAACTGTGCTCCTGCCTCAGTTCATCTGCTGCTGAAATTCTCAATCAAACCTTTGTTACCACCTCTGGACCTGAGTATTCCAAATGCATATCTGGCTAGCCTCCATAAACTTGAGATCATCCAAATCTCTGCTGCTCATACCATAATTCACACCAAGTCCTGTTCAACTGTCACCCCTGTGCTCACTGACCTACATTAGTTCCTGGTTAACAAATAACACAAAATTTTCATCCTTGTTTTCGATTCCTTCTTTGGCTCACCCCTCCCAATTTCTGAAAGTTCTTCCAGCCATACAATCCTCCAAAATATTTGCGCTCCTCCAATTCTGGCCTCTTTCCATCCCAATTTTAACATCTCTGCCATTGGCAAACATGTTTTCAGCTGCCCTTGCCCCAAGCTCAGGAATTTGCTCCCTAAACATCACCAACTCCCTTCACCTACAAGACACTACTTAAAACCTCTCTCTCTGATCAAGCTTTTTGCCCTAATATCTCCTAATGAGACTTAGTATCAAATTTTGTGAATGAAGTGCTTTGGAATGTTTCGCTAAATTAAAAATGCTGCATCAATACAAGTCATCATTGCTGCTGTAAAATTGCAGATCTTCCCAACTTAATCCAGTAAGTAACTGAATTCTACGGTTACTATGATTATATATAGCAAAATGAAAATTAACTTGCTAACAGCAGTGAACACTAAATGCAGCCAGGTCTCATTTGAATTCAACCAAAAGAAGTAAAAGAGGGCACTCAGTAGAGTGCATACCTCCACTATGCTGTGTTAACTCAATGTTATTACAATTATGCAGCTCCTCCTTAAGGCTTTTCCCTGCCTGGTTGATGCTCTGTAACTACAAAATTGAAAAAAAATAATTTTATTAAGAACTTCCAACTCAATGAAGCAGCTTCAGGCCAATCCACATCCAACAAACTGCTCTGACAACTCTGCTCACATTTTTGCAGCTGAGACAATCCATAACATTCCAAATCAAATTACCCACATCTTAAAAAAAGTAAATTCGCCCCATTTTCCAATGTTAACAGATCCTTTAAGAAATTCCAGGATCTGAATCTTCATCTTTGTCAAAAAATCAGTTTTTCCTTGGGCCACACCCAGTGTACTTAGTTTCGTCTATTAATTTTTGATATATGTTGTTTACAGGCAAATTGAATAACAGGGGCAAAATATGTCCTCCACCCCTTTCAGTGTTGGAGGTAACCACACTTCGCTCCAATCTGATTATTTGTGAAGTAGAAATATTTCAAAAATTTCGCCAACTTCAGGAAATATCAGTTCCCATTTGGAAATACTGTAAAGTCTCGCTGTTCACAGGGATTACAATCCAGTGGAACTTCGCAAATGGCGAAGTTGTGAACAACGAACATACTTTGCAATGGGAGTCAATTACATCGGTTCCAGCCATCCTAAAATTTTACACGTATAAAGGTAAAAGGCAATAAAAACGATGTTTTGAATACATTTAAAGAGAAATTTACTAGAGAATTTTAAACGAGAAAACAATAAAAATGTAAAATTTGTCACACTTAAGAGTACTTTACTTGAGAGTGGAGGCGGGCTGTGAGCAGGAATTAAATTGCAACAACAAGGAACACCCACATGCAAACAACGGCAGGCGCCACACACCAGTGCACACTTTCTGCTGCAGGAAATGCTTCATTTAGGGGTTTTTCTTTTTTTCACATTTTCTAAAGATGGCTGGTGTTTTTTATTTTTAAAACCGTGGATAAGTGAACATTTGGGCCCGCAATGGGTGGACCTGTATACATAGGCTTTTGCGCAGATAAGCGAATCCGCAGATAAAGTCACGAACGGCAGGACTTCACTCTATGCATGTTACAAAGGAACCCTCAAATTAAAAACAACTCAACTATCAACAAGATCAGGGCACTGGCTGGTAGGAGTTACTGGACCCACCCTTTCAGCTTTGGCTCAGTGATACCACTCTTGCTACTGCATCAGCAGATCATGGGTTCATGCCCCACTTCAGAGACACAAGCACATAACCCAGCTAGAGCTTCAGTGCCTTGTTTTGGATGAGACATTAAACTGAAGCCTGGTATGCCCTCTCAGGCAAATTTAAAATAATCCATATCACACCCTGAAGAGCAAGGAAGTTCTCAGAGTGTCTTGGTCAACATTTATCACTCAACCGACAACACAGACAGATTATCTGATCATTGCTGTTTGTGGGGTTGTGTAAATGTGCAGCTACATTTTCTGTATTACAATAGTGACTATAGTTGAAGTACTTCAATGGCTGAAAAGCACTTAGGGGTGTCCAGAGGTCATGAAAAGTGGTATATAAATGTAAGTTCTTTCCTTTCTTCATTGAGGATGACAATACCAAAAAGGAGTTTTAAACTCAATGTCACGAAAGCATAATTCTCATAACAGTATTGTTCCAGTTCCAGTATTGTTCCTTGTTCCAGTCCTACTCCGGCCCCCTCCCACAACTCTTTCTCCGGTACATCGATGATTACTTCGGTGCTGCTTCATGCTCTCGTCGGGACCTGGAAAAATTTATTAATTTTGCTTCCAATCTCCACCCCTCCATCATCTTCACATGGTCCATCTCTGACACTTCTCTTCCCTTCCTTGACCTCTCTGTCTCAATTTCTGATGATAGACTGTCCACCAATATCCATTACAAGCCTACCGACTCCCACAGCTACCTCGACTACAGCTCCTCACACTCCGCTTCCTGTAAAGACTCCATCCCATTCTCTCAGTTCCTTCGCCTCCGTCGCATCTGTTCTGATGACGCTACCTTCAAAAACAGCTCCTCTGACATGTCCTCCTTCTTCCTTAACCGAGGTTTTCCATCCACGGTCGTTGACAGGGCCCTCAACCGTGTCCGGCCCATATCCCGCGCATCCGCCCTCACGCCTTCTCCTCCTTCCCAGAAACATGATAGGGTCCCCCTTGTCCTCACTTATCACCCCACCAGCCTCCGCATTCAAAGGATCATCCTCCGCCATTTCCGCCAACTCCAGCATGATGCCACCACCAAACACATCTTCCCTTCACCCCCCTTGACGGCATTCCGTAGGGATCGTTCCCTCCGGGACACCCTGGTCCACTCCTCCATCACCCCCTACTCCTCAACCCCCACTTATGGCACCTCCCCATGCCCACGCAGAAGATGCAACACCTGCCCCTTCACTTCCTCTCTCCTCACTGTCCAAGGGCCCAAACACTCCTTTCAAGTGAAGCAGCATTTCACTTGCATTTCCCCTAACTTAGTCTACTGCATTCGTTGCTCCCAATGCGGTCTCCTCTACATTGGAGAGACCAAACGCAAACTGGGCGACCGTTTTGCGGAACACCTGCGGTCTGTCCGCAAGAAAGACCCAAACCTCCCTGTCGCTTGCCATTTTAACACTCCACCCTGTTCTCTTGCCAACATGTCTGTCCTTGGCTTGCTGCATTGTTCCAGTAAAGCCCAACGCAAACTGGAGGAACAGCACCTCATCTTCCGACTAGGCACTTTACAGCCCTCTGGGCTGAATATTGAATTCAACAACTTTAGATCTTAAACTCCCCCTCCCCCCATCCCCACCCCATTTCTTTTCCCCCCCCACCCGCTTTTTTTTCAATAATTTATATAGATTCTTCTTTCCCCACCTATTTCCATTATTTTTAAATCTAAAACTAAAACCTTTAGTCTTTCCACCCCACCCCCACTAGAGCTGTACTTTGAATATCCTGTATTCCACTCTTAATTAGCACTTTTCTCAGACAAAGACCACCACCTTCAACACCTCTTTGACCCTTTTGTCTCTGACATCTTTTGATTATCTGCTCACACCACACCCTCAATGTGTCTCTTCCCCCCCGCCCCCCACCCACCTTAAACCAATTTATATTTCTCCCTTGTTGAAACTATGCTGCAGTTCTGCCGAAGGGCCATGGAGGCTCAAAACGTTGACTGATTTCTTCTCCGCCGATGCTGCCAGACTTGCTGAGTTTTTCCAGGTAATTCTGTTTTTGTTTTGTTTTTGATATATATATATATATATATATGTATATGTATATATAGAGAGAGACAGCGAGCGAGCGAGGGCGAGACAGCGAGGGCGGGCGGGCGAGGGAGGGAGGGCGAGGGAGGGAGGGCGAGATACACAGCTGGTCTAGGGGCTTTGACTCATCTAAAGAAGCTCGGTTTGAAATGCCAAAAACGTAAACATGGCTGAAGTCTTAGAATGTGAGGCAAGGAGAATTTGCATTTTTTTAAAAAAAAAGATAAATCAGGTTAGATTGAATTTTAAAGAGATGGTGGGATGTTATACCTAGCCAGAGAAGCTAGGCCAAGCAGTGTGTTTATTTTTCCCAAAGGTTACTGATAATATTAGCACCATGAAAAGATTTATATTATTGGAAAGGTAAAGTTCCAAAGAAACGTGGGAACAATGGAATTTGCATTAAAAGGGAGAAACATGTACAAAAGGAGAATGAGGCTGTGTGTCAAGGAAGACCTTGTACGATCTGCCAGAAGTGAAAAGCCTCCCGTATTTGTGCATTAAGCCTGCTATCTACAGAAACCGAAGCTGGGAAAAACCACTTTAAATTCTACTGTCCAAGGTATTGTGTTGACTTTCCTGGACCTGTTTAAATCTATTTGCTTTTACTGTTGCCCTAATGGGGGTGTAACTGGAAGCCAGATTAATTAGGGGTTATCATAATAGCAATTTGTAGACTTATGTATGTGCTTGAAATCTTTTCTTTTGTTAATAAATGTTTAATTTAGTTTTCTAAAAAAAACTCAAGTCTTGGTGAATTTATTACTACTAAATTCAGGGCATGCATCTCAAAATAAATACAAATTGCAAAACCAATGATAGCAGGGTCAAGTTTCCCCCATGTGGATTTGATCCACCTGGCACACATCATCTGCCACGTCATAACATTCAATCATTTCTGATCGTCTCACATCTGTCTACCTTTGGATTCTTTCACAATTCCAAATACACAAATTTATACAAAATTCATTTGATGACCTATGCACTGAAGATCACCATGATATTATTTATTGTAACAACTTACACTTAAGAAAATCACAAGGCAATTATTCATAACTCAAGGTTACAGGAATTGTGTTAATTGTAACCATCCTAGCAACAATTCTTATGGGATTACACATTGTTCTCATTTTACCATTTACAGTGAACCTGTTGGATTAAAACAGATCTACAAAAGTGGTTATGTTTCAAACAATAGGTGGTCATTCTAAATAAGTTTTAACATTTCTATATTTCACATTTATAATCCTGAAAATTTCCCAAAAGTAAAGCACTGGATGGTTATGAGAAAGAACATTTCCAATACACAAGACAAAATAAACTCATCTCAGTTCCAAAAAAAAAACTACTGCAGCTTGCTTTTACATGGGCAGAAAACTCTACACTTCAGATGCTGCAGCCTTTTAGTTGTAACTGTTTTAATACTCATGTTTCTGAAATTACAAACTGACTTAAAGACAAAATAAGCAATCATCTATCCCGAAAAAAAGCCTCAATTAATCTTCTACTGAGAACGTGCAAATTTTTTTTAAAAATTGAGCACAAGAGCTGCCAAGAATAATTGCCTACACCAGCATTCGCACCAACCCTCTGAGGTATTCCATAAATATTGACTTTGCTTTGTGCACATATGGAAATCTGCTGAAAGGTTCTGTGTTGCTGCTTCAGCTTTGACAAATGATCTGCTTGCGATCACCACAGGAATGTTTTTGGCAATGGTTATGAAGAAGAAATTCTACTCCAGTGACAGCCTGGCTATGGCCCAGTAAACCTAGTTTGCTGGAACTGGATATAATGGCTAGCTATCTTAAAATTAGTTGCATTACAAAAGAAAACAAGTAGGCCATTAGAAAAGGTCCTTAATTTCAGGATATAATCTAAACTATAATTGTACAAATGCTTGTCACACGAAGTTACTGGGTGGACTAGTCCCAAAACAAAACATTAATATGGTCACGAAAACTTGTACTCTGCATCATAGGCAGATTTGAGAGTTCTGTCAAGGTAAAATTTCAGGATGGCATTATATCCCCTTAAAAGAACCCAAAGACAACTCATCACAAGTTGTTATGCAAAATCAATAAATCCTTCAGGAGTATAAAGTTTGCCCTTTGTAAAGGAGTTCCTGCACCACATATCATTTTTCATAAATATCTCCCAACACAATGGGCTGGATTTTGGGATCTGACCTCAAAGAAAGGTGCCCACAAAGATCTAGCAATATCTGTGGTGTGATTTTCCTCTTTCCCAATGGCAGTTTGAATTTGGTCCCAAGGGCATCCCTCAGTGTACAACAGTAATGTCATCAAGCATGTAAGCAGTCAATCACATTGAAGTATTCACACACAAATTTCCTGATAGCAAAAATAAATGATTGGAATACGACAGAAGCTAAAAAAAAAATCCATATTATTCTTAGAGACAATTAAAATCATAATGAAGAATTTTGATATTCCACAAATTAGAAAAAGAGCTTTTCAGGAGTGGTGAGGGTGTTTAGCAGTAACTATGAATTACTATGCAATTAAAAACCCAGTCACCCCTCATTCAATAAGGCATAACTTTTTCCAAGGGGGTTTTTATTTTTTTTTACAATGAGTAACAGTGGAGCGCAAGCTTTTGTCAATTCATTGATTGCAATCTGGGGGTGCCTCAATAATACATTCGCTGGAGAAGCAAAGAAACACTACTAACAGCAACGTTTGGATTGTCATGTTATTCTGCTGACAGCTTTGCTGTCATTACCAACACAAAATCCGAGCCAATGAACTGAACTAAAATATCACTCGGACCTTTACAAGTTTTTCTTTGCGACGAGTGGGAAGGGATAAACCACAATACAAGTTAACAACACAAACAAGGCAATTTTAATAATGTTTAAAGGAATTTTCAAAATTCACTCTGTGTACAAATTATAAATATGACTACTGGACATTCAAAGCTATTTTTGAAAATTTTGAACAGCATCAAGATTTTTAAAAAAATGTCATTTGTTGGTAGCAAACCACTGATGGGAGACCTGGAGCTCAAAAGAATCTGCCACATAAGTGACTGCAATTCCAAGTAATTCTGCATACATGAAGCATGTTGAAGCAGGACTAAATAAAATATTTACATGGCGCACTGCTTATGCCAAACACAAAAAGGTATAAATGGTATACCTTTGGTATAAACAGCCAGTACAGCTCATTATTTATAAAACTTTTGTCTGAACATCCCAGGGACATTCCATCCAGCACACATGGCTGAAAGCTATCCCCAAGGGAATGCAAACCTGATTATGGCCAGACAGTAGCCTCTAAAATGGTTTCAATATTGCAACGTAAACCCTGAAGTTAGAGTATAAATGACACACCTGGCATCTGGAAAGTGTTCGTTGGTATCACTTACACCAAAATACATCAAGGAGCCTACAGTTCTTTTCAGGTAATGCCAAGGTTGCACAAGTTCTATTGCCACATTTCATACATCTAAGTCTAGGCACCCACAAGCAGCGAGTCCCCAGAGGGAACGTGAAAAGGATTTGAAATAGCTCTAATAATGGCAAAGAGCTAATCAATTATAGACTGAAATGCACAGTCAGACCTAAATCAGTCTCATCCTATTGACCTGAAGCAGCTCCAAATCTTGGCAATTGCATATCTAGGACGCAAGTAAGGGAATCAACTACTGAAACACCAAGCACAGTAACCAAACATACCATTAGTATTACATAAGCCAGAGTACCAGAATGATGAAAGTTACACTGTCATATTGCTCACTGCCAGATAGATAAAATAAAACACACTTCCACCAAGCATTTGCAGCTTACATCTTCTTTGCCTGCCACTGGCTAATACAGAGATTGGAATGGACGAATGTCTTAATTGTGAAAGCTGACAAAATTATTCTGTGACTCAAGTTCTGGGGCTTCAAAGTAAACCTTTATTTACTCCTCCAGATGCTAACCAGAATATAACAGCAAGAAAGTATGAGGTTAGTTGAAGAGGAAAGTACAGAAAGATGTTTGTAGAAATTTATGAAATTGTTAAATTACTAGAATTTTTAGTCAGTCATGTTCTAACATATCATTCAAATCCAATACTCATTGTCATATTGAATGTTAACTCAAATTATTTTTCAAGAATGGAAGTCCTTTTTAAAATATCAAGAGTCTAGGGATGTCTAAAAATCTAAAAGGCTATCTGAAAGTAGAAATATTAAATATTTCTCAATTTACAAATCCAAATATCACATTAAGCAATTAAAATCAAAGTGGCAAAAACAGCCAATGACAATTTCAGAGGGTCACTTCAAATTCCACAATGAGATTCAATACTTGTCAACATGTTTAATTCAATGCAATTAGGTAAAGATTTCAAATTACTAAACTAAAGCAAATGTAGCAATGATGCTCTTCAATTTCACCTGCATTAGATATTTTCAAAAGAAAATAATTCCCAGTAGTTAGGTAAACATTTCATAAATCTTGCAATAATAATCAAGGTGAGGTGGTGGTAGAGGAACACTTTCCACTTAAAAATCTACATTCAGTTGCAGTCAATCTGCTAATGTTGGGACTTGCACAATAATTTATCTACCGCAATTACTACTCTATATAATAGATTTAACTGTACACACCCAAATCAAACTACAAAAAAAAAATCCCAATCCATTTGACAAAGAAAAATACTGACTCATACAGTGTTGTAATACTGCTTATTTTAGAAACTAAATGAATCACATGAATTAGCAGATTCCTCAGAAACCATGCCAATCCTCATACTATGGATAGACTACCACAGGGGTTCGCAACTGGGCATCCATGGCAAAGGTTTTAAGAGTTTACGCCGGGGGGGGGGGGGGGGGGGGGGGGTATGTCTCCTTCCCTCAGTCAGTCACTCAATTCAGCCATCTGCACCCTCCCTGATTGTTGGGTCAGGTCTTAGGAGTGGAAATAGGGTTGCTAGGACATCAACTGCCACTAACAGTGTCCCTCCTGCTGTGGCAGCAAAGAGAATTAACCTTAAGCAGATGTCAACAGATAGGGGAGGGATCTTAAATGGTGTGCCTTGCATAATTAAATCATAAGAAGAAAGAATGGGTTCAAAATTGTTACACCAAGTGCGGAGAGGAAATCTGTCCATGCCATCAATCTGGAGAACAAGGTTAAAACTAAGTTTTATTTTGTTTTCCTCCAAGATGACATTCACAATCTTCTTGTCTCCTTAAACTGCATCCCAGTCCTACTTGTATTATGTGCCCCTAGTTTGCATGCAGCAATGAGGCTTCCAGTTAATTCAGGTGTATAACAAGTCCACCCATTGGAAGACCACTGGAAATATGGTGGGTGAGAGGGGTCCAAGTGGAAGAGGGTGGTAACTGCAGCATAGCTATTTTCAAGCCCTGTCCATGCAACTTCTGCTGGGTAGGCCATGTTAAAATTCACCCAGTTATTTAAGTTTGAGAAGCTACAAAGGATCAAAGTTACCATCAAGATTTTGCTTTGAGTCTTGCAAATTTAATGGGAGGTGGAGGCGTAGTGGCATTGTCACTGGACTAGTAAGCCAGAGACCCAGAGTAAAGCTCTGGGAACCCAGGTTCAAATCCCACCACGGCAGATGGTGAAATCTGAATTCAATAAAAAATCTGGAAGCAAAGGTTTATTGATGACCACGGAAACATTCTCAATTAGTTCGCTAATCTCCTTTAGGGAAGAAAATCTGCTGTCCTTACATAGTCTGGCCTACATGTGGCTCCAGACCCACAGCAATGTAGTTGACTTCTTAAATGCCCTCTGAAATAGCCTAGCAAGCCACTCAGTTGTACCAAACTGCTAAAAAAGTCTAAAAAAGGAATGGAACCACACAGACTACCCGGCATCAACCCAGGCACCGGAAACGACAAGGGCAAACTCAGCCCTATCAACTCTGCAAAGTCCTCTGGGGCTTGTGCCAAAATTGGGAGAGCTCTCTCAGACTAGTCAAGCAACAGCCTGACATAGTCATACTCATAGAATCATACATTACAGATCATGTCCCAGGCACCACCAACACCATCCCTGGATGTCCTGTCCCATCAGCAGGACAGACCCAGAAGAGGTGGCATCAGTGGTATATAGTCAGGGGGGAGATTTCATGGGGTCTGGAGTCAATGTTGAGAACCCCCAGGGAGTCTCATGGCTTCAGGTCAAACATGGCCAAGGAAACCCCACCTGCTAATTACCACATACCGTCACCCCATAGCTGACGCATCATTACTCCATGTTGAATGCCACTTGGTGTGGCAGGGGCGCAGAGTGTACTCTGGGTGGGGGACTTTGATGTCCATCACTAACAGTGGCTTGGCACCATCAATACTGGCCGAGGTCTAAAGGGCATAGCTGCTAGGCTGGGTCTGCGGCAGGTGGTGAGGGAACCAACAAGAGGGAAAACATACTTGACCTCATCCCCACCGACCTGCCTGCCGCGGATGCATCTGTCCATGACAGTATTGGTAGGAGTGAGCACCGTGTGTTGCGTGGCACTACCAACAATAGGAAAGATTTCCAATAGATTTAGCAACTCAAAACTGGGCAACCATGAGGTGCTGTGGGTCATCAGCAGCACCAGCATTGTACTCAACCACAATCTCTAACCTCTTGGCCCAGCATATTCCCCACTCTACCATTACCACCAAGCCAGAGGATCAACCCTGGTTCAAAGAAGAGTGGAGAGGACATGCCAGGAGCAGCTCCAGTCATACCTAAAAATGAGGTGTCAACCTGGTGAAGCTGCAGCACAGGGCTACTTGCTACTTATGCGGTTTGGCACCCAAGTGATAGAGGTATGCAATTCTGCAACTAACGGATCAGATCTAAGCTCTATAGTCCTGCAACATCCAGTCATGAATAGTAGTGGACAACTGAACAATTCACTGGAGAAGGCTCCACAAATATCCCCATCCTCAATGATGGGGGAACCCAGCACATCAGTGCAAAAGATAAGGCTGAAGCATTTGCAACAATCTTCAGCCAGAAAAGCCTAGTGGATGATCGATCTCGGCCTCCTCCGGGGGTCCCCTGCTTCATAGATGCCAGTCTTCAGCCAATTCGTTGCACTCCATGTGACATCAAGAAATGGTTGAAGGCACTGGATAGTGCAATGGCTATGGGTCCTGACAATATTCCAACAATAGTACTGAAGACTTGTGCTCCAGGACTTGCCGTGCCCCTAGCCAAACTGGTCCAATACAGCTACCACACTGGCATCTACCCGGCAATGTGGAAAATTGGCCAGGCATGTCCTATACACAAAAAGCAGGACAATTCCAACCCAGCCAATTAGCACCTCATCAATCTACTCTTGGTCATCAGTAAAGTGATGGAAGGGGTCATCAACAGAGGTATCAAGCGGCACTTACTTAGCAATAACCTGTCACTGACGCCCAGATTGGGATCCACCAGGGCTGCTCAGCTCCTGACCTTATTACAGCCTTGGCTCAAACATGGACAAAAGAGCTGAACTCCAGAGATGAGGTGAGAGTGACTGTCCTTGACATCAAGGAGCCCTAGCAAAATTGGAGTCAATGGGAATCAGGGGGAAAATTCCCCACTGGTTAGAGTCATACCTAGCACAAAAGGAAGATGGAGGTCAATCGTCTCAGTTCCAGGGCATCACTGCAGGAGTTCCTCAGGGTACTGTCCTCGGCCCAGCCATCTCCAGCTGCTTCATCAATGACCTTCCTTCCATCATAAGGTCAGAAGTGGGGATGCTCACTGATGACTGCACAATGTTCAACACCATTCGCAACTCCTCAGATACTGAAGCAGTCCGTGTAGACCTAGACAATATCCAGTCTTGGGCTGACAAGTGGCAAGTAACATTTGCGCCACACAAATGTCAGGCAATGACCATCTCCAACAAGAGAGAATCTAACCATTGCCCCATGACATTCAATGGCATTACCATCACTGAATCCCCCACTATCAACATCCTAGGGTTTACCATTGATCAGAAACTGAACTGGGCTAGCCATATAAATACTGTGGCTGCAAATGCAGGTCAGAGGCTAGAAATCCTGCAGCGAGTAACTCACCTCCCGATTCCCCAAATGCTGTCCACCATCTACAAAGGCACAAGTCAGGAGTGTCATGGTATTCTCTCCATTTGCCTGGTTGAGTGCAGCTCCAACACTACTCAAGAAGCTTGACACCATCCAGCACAAAGCAGCCCGCTTGATTGGCACCCCATCCACAAACCTTCACTCCCTCCACAACCGATGCACAGTGGCAGCAGTTATGTACCATCCACAAGATGCAATGCAGGAACTTACCAAGCTTCCTTAGACAACATGTTCCAAACCCAAACCCAAACCCACTACCATCTAGAAAAACAAGGGCAGTAAACACATTAGAACGCCACCACCTGGAAATTCCCCTATAAGCCACTCACCACCCTGACTTGGAACTATATTGCTATGCCTTCACTGTCACTGGGTCAAAATCCTGGAAGCCCCTCCCTAACAGCACTGTGGGTGTACCTACACCACATGGACAGCAATGGTTCAAGAAGGCAGCTCACCACCACCTTCTCCAGGGCAATTAGGGATGGGCAATAAACGCTGGCCTAGCCAGCAACGCCCACATCCCATGAATGAATTAAAAAAAAACTTGAGAGGGCGTCTGTTTTCCAGTGCACTCTGCTCCAGCAGGCGGGTTGCAGACGTTGGTGCTGTGTTTTTTTAAACACAGGAAGGCTTGGTTCAATTAGTTGTCCAAATAAATGTATGTTTAGTTTCATGATTTTTACAAAAAAAAACTTGTATTGTGGTATGGGGAATTGTTATAACAGCAATGGAACTCAAATGCAAAAAAGATTGAGAACCCTACTTGGCTTTACCTTGAAATTGAAGCATTGTTTGAAATTGCTAGGACATTTAATAATTTTCACATGGAGTCATTTTAGCTGGAATATAACTCAAATGACAAAAAAGGCTATCTTGGAGAACTAGCTTCAACATCAGAGGCCCAAATTCATTCGAACAACTTGGATATATTATCCAGGGTTTCTCAAAGCTTTCAAATAGTTCTAGTATAGTAAAGCACCTTAATGCAAGATTCTCTCAAAACTAAAATTCAGTTACAACGCCCAATTCCAATCAAGCTGTCCTTTACTGAATTGCAGTTGATCATGCTGATTCTTCTATCTTGTACCTAACGACAGAGGAAACATTGTTAAAGCAGCAGCTTAACATGGTTGGACCAAGGACACTTCCCCGAAGAACTTATGCGTGATGTCCTGGGGCAGTGATGCTGGCCTCCGACAGTCACAACCATCTTACTATGTCACATTGGACCAACTTCTATCGGGAATGCTTTACGTAACGACGTATTGATAGATCTGTGATACTTTTAGAAACTAAGGCAGTCGCACTGAAACATAATGACTATTGAATCCTTCAACATTTTTAGAGAAGTGGTTGAAAGAACAGATTTGAAACCAGCCCAGTCCAAGAACTGGAAGGTGTCCTCACCGACAACCATAAATGTTGAACATTGTACAATGCAATGCCCATTCTAGTCACCCAAACATCCAATAACATGATAGAAACAAAATGTTGGAAATATACCGAAGGCTCTCTAGGATCAGTCTAAAATGTTACATTCAAAACTTTAACCAGTCTTTTCTCTCTACAGGTGCTAATTTTTCTTTTTATGCTTCAGACTTCCAGGATTTGCAAATTTATGCATTTTAAATACATACAAGCTGATAATCTCAAAGGAAACATATGCTAAAACAGCTAAGGTGGGTAAGAAATATTTGCATTGGTGCAACAGGTACCAACCAAAAGGGCTGATTTTAAAAATATACTGTTGGGCACTTTGGAACAGGCTAACTATTTAGAGATTATAAAATTGCTATTTTCTATCATTTGTCATTATAGAGTCATGGAGTCATTAAATCGCATAATGAGATCAGTGAATCATGTCTATGTCAGCACTTTGAAGGAGTTATCTAAAGAATTGCATAGTTCCCCAAACCTTGCAGATTATCAAGTGCAGGTCCAATTGTCTTTTGAAAGTTTCTATAGAATCTGCTTCCATCACTCTTTCTAGTTTTGTGTTCCAAATCTTAACAACCATTCGCTGAAAAAAAAATCCAAAAGCAAAATTCTGCAAATGTTGGAAATCAAATAAAAACAGAAAATGCTGGAAATACTCATTTGGTCTGGCAGGATCTGTAAAGAGAGAAAGAGGGTTAACATTTCAGGAACAATGGGTCACAATCTTAGGACACAGGGTAGGCCATTTAGGATTGAGATGAGGAGAAACTTCTTCACTCAGAGGGTGGTGAACCTGTGGAATTCTCTACCACAAAATTCTGTGGAGGACAAGTCACTGGATATATTTAAGAAGGAAATAGATAGATTTCTGGACTCTAAAGGCATCAAGGGGTATGGGGAGAGGGTGGGACTATGGCATTGAGATAAAGCATCAGCCAAGATCATATTGAATGGAGCAGACTCGAAGGGCCGAATGACCTACTGCTGCTTCAATTTTTCTATGTTCTATGTTTCTATGTCTGTGATCCTTTGCCACAATGGTCTGTAAAAAAAAAGTTTCACTTCATTTCTCTTTTAGATTTTTATTTTAAATAAATGACCTCTGGTTATTGACCAATAAGCCAGGGGAAACAGTTTCTCACTACTTGCTCTCTCAAACTTATTTTGAATATTATGTCTCCCCTTAATTATTTCTCGTCCAAGGAAACCAATCACAGTTTGTCCAATTTCTCCACATAAGAGAAATTGAAATTGTTTATCACAGATATTGTTCTCCTAACCTCATCTGTATCCTCTCCAAGGATTTGGCACCCTTCCTAAAGTGTGGCGTTCAGAATTTTACACAACTGGGGCCTAGGAAGCGATCTGAAAAGTTTAGCATGACGTCAGAGCATGACTTCCTTGTTAAAGCCCTTGTTTAAAAGCAAAGTATATACTTTAACTGCCTTATCAACTTGCACTGCCACCTTCAAAGACTTGCAAATATCTATCCCAAGTCCCTCTGCTCTTCCATCCACCTCAAAATTGCACTCTTTAGTTTTTACTGCCTTTCCATGTCGTTACAGCATTAATCGTCTGCTGGTGCAAAACTTATGCAATGACAAAATGGGACAGGCTCAGCGGACCAGCTGGTCTTTTTCCCTGTTTGTAACTCTACGTCTGTGTATAAAACGTTACTTTGCTATTTGGTGCCAAAAATCGAAAGTATCTTCCCTTCACCACATTGACCACCACCCACCACCCTCCCCCCAACAAACTAGGAAAATAGACAAACCTTGCCTTCACCATGTACAGTCAATGCAAGTCATTTTGTGCGGAAGATGCATTTTCAGGAATCTGAAATCAATCACCTAAGGTTCTGTAAAAGAATTTTACAAGAGTCTCCTTCCATGTCGATAGAAAACTGCACACAAAAAAATCCTTTAGTGTGTATTTCAAAATCCTTGTAATTTGATTACAATCACCCTGAAATAATATTTTTTTTAAAATATAGAGTATTTTTGCCCTATATTGCTTGTATTGGATAACGTATAATAAAGAACCTTCTTCAGGAAACAAGTTGAAATCTATTTTTGAATTGGTAATCAGGGGAGAGCGCGAACGCAGTCCCCCACTACCACAAATTTTGCAGTCGGGTATCCCGCATTTGGGACATCGCAGGCATCAGCACACCCAAAGTGCAATGGGCTAGCCTCGTCCTGGGAGAACCACCTTCATGATCAAGGTCTCTCCCCTGCCAGGTAAGTAAAGCACCACAGCCACACTAGACGAAACAGGGGTAATCAGCAACAGTCAATTATCCAGGATGTTAGTGATCATGTGATTTCAGTCATATATGCCAATTAACCTTTAATACTCTGAAGAAGAGTCATACAGACTCGAAACATTAACTCTGTTTTTCTCTCCACAGATGCTTTTAGACCTGCTGAGTTTTATCCAGCATTTTCTGTTTTTGTAACCTTTAATACTGATGGGCTCATATCTCTAATCCAGTATCCCTGGTTAAGTCTGTTTCAATTTAAGTACTGATAAAAGATTAAAATAAAATTAATTCTTAAATCCATTTTGTTACACCTTAATGTGTAAACTTCATAAGATGCAATTGTGTAGACCACTTATGATCTTTAGTCCATTAAAAGTGTCCAGTAAAGTAGGCTATTAATCACTGTTATTCACCACTGATTTTGTTAATTATTATATACCTTCATGAAAAATAGATGCTGAGCCAGAAAAGAAATTGGGAGTGTGCCCAAAAGCTTGGTTGGAGAGATGTATTTTGAAGACGTTTTGAAAGGAAGAGAGGTAGAGATATGGATTACTCAAAAAGCAAGGATCAGAGGAACTCGGGGCTGGTGATGACTGCAGAGAAAGGGTTAGGCACGAACATGGAGGGATTTAAAAATCAAGCTAATAATTTTAACTAGGGGAATGGGCAGGGGAAAGATTGAAGGGAAGTCGATGATAATCATCAAGGATAAGGGCCTTGGGCGAGGGGTACAGGTTACATGCAGCAGGATTTTGGATAAGTTGGAGTTGACGCAGCATGAAAGACTGGACGCCAGCATTCAAACAGTTGAGCCTTGAGGTGTTGAAGGCATGTGTAAAGGTTTCAACAGGAGAGGGGCTGAGGTAAGCTGGAACAGAGCAATGCTGCACAGGTGGATGGATAGAGACGGCATGGGGTTTGAAGTTCAATTCAAAGGCAAACAATACACTGATGCTGCTAGCAAACTGGGTGAGCCTCAAGTGTGGGATCAAAGAGGGGGAGAACATCAGTAGCAAGGGATCGGAGTTTGGGGTGCAACCAAAAGATGATGGATTTGGCCTTCCTGACACCGAGGTGAAGTAGTAAGGACACACCCAAGACCAACGTCAAACAAACAGTCCAAAAGTATGGCGGAGTCAAAGGAGGTCTGTATATTTCTGTGTCATTCAAATTACTAGGGGTTAAGGTTCTGTCCAAATAAAATCATGTTAGGGGCACAAATTCTGTGCGTTTAGAACTGAAAAGGCATTCAGTTTCCAAATTCAAAAAGGAATTTCCCATTTGAAATCATACCATCAAATGTCATCGTAAAGTCTCACTACTGGTTCTTCTAAAAAAGGATCAGATATGATATGATGCACACTTGTCCTAGCAAGATTTCTACAATTCCAAGAAACCAATACTAGGACTGAGTGGATTAAAAAACACAGCAACAATGCTTAAATCCCAACAGGGAGAAAGACTTACATACATAGTGCTCGACATGACTTCTGGACATCACACAGCAGTTTACAAGCAACGGAAAGCATTTGAAGCACTGCTGTAAAGTGGGAAACACGACAATCAATTTATGCACAAGCTCCCACAAACAGGAATTAAATAAATGACCATATCACCAGTTATTAGGTGCTACTGTGGGATGACAATTGGCCAGGAAGTCACAATTCTCCTGCTCTTCTCTGAAATTATGCCACTGAACTTCTATATCCAACTGAAAGGCAAGGGTCATCTGAAAGATGGTGCCTTTGATAAGCCAGAACTCATTCAGTACTGCACAGAAGTGCCACACTAAATTACATATTCAAGTTCCTGGAGTGGAGCTCAAGCTCACAACCTTCTAACTCTGCCTCCGAGTGCTATTCCTGAGGCATGAATGAAAGCCAAAAATAATTACTTTTCAAAAATCTCAGATACAATTTAATTGGAAAATTAAAAACACTTCAAGGCAAGACACAGAAATTTGAAGCTCAAACTAGTCAGTTTCTGAAGTATGGCACACAAGCAAACATTTAGGGTCAGTCAGTGGAGAGGGGAAACCAATGTCCAATTCTATAATGTAGTCTATACATTTGAACTGATATGAGCAAATCTGAATGAAGAAGCCAGATTTCTATGGAGTAAAAGAGCAGTTCAAGAAAAATGCAAGTATTTTTTTGGAAAAATGGGTCATCCCTCAAGAAAACTGCAAATCGCCACGAGTCACATAAGACTTGGACTCTTCCACAATTAACATATGTAGATATGTAGATTCAAATTGACAAAGGAGGTCTGGAGAGGAGATGGTGGTTTTTGTCGAGGTTCATCCCGAGCAGTTACGTGACACAGGACTCCGTGCTCTACGGGCTGTTCCCAGGGACACACGTACAGACAAACATCAACTGCAGCTGGAGGATCATCAACTCGGTGAAAGATGCTCTTTGGTCTGCCTGAACCTTGTTGGTCTTCCAGTGTAAAGAGTTGCCCCCGGCTGAGTGTTGCAGACTGGCACATGCCAAGGTCCAGGATTACGTGCCGAGAGACACACGAAAACTTGGGGTAGCTGCCTCAGAGGCGCAATGGGAAAGGTCACTGTCTAAAGACCTTTCAGCCATAGTGCACTGAGGGGCTGGGAATTGTATAGACCCTGCCTCACATTGAATGTATGCAGTGAATATTACATGTATCACAATTGTATTGAAGCACCCGAGTGCAACATGATCTATATAGGCAACTTAAATACCATTGCGTGTCTGACTGTCTGTTATGACCATTTTGAAATGTCTGCAATGCTCCTTGATTGTATTGAAGCACCTCAGGGTATGACATGATCTATGTGGAATGCTTGAATATTATTGCACTTTTTTGTGATGGCAATTTTGAAATGTTTTGTTATGTTCTTTCAGATATTTTATGAATGAAGTATGCTTTTGCAAAAAAATAGATTCAAGCTGATGTAAGCTCTCAAAAAGCCTCCAGTAAGCAAAAAAATCAGCCAAAAAGGACTGTTACACAAGTGGAAATTTTGTTCACAATAGATATATTGTGCCATCAAGTTGATATGCTCAGTTTGTTTCCCATATTATAGCAGCCATGTTATCAAAACACAGTCTCCTCCTCCAGTGGAGGACTTGAATACTACACTCAACATACTCGACACTCCTTGAAGGGGCGTTTGCCACAGCACTGCTAAATTAAAAAGTGAACTCTAAAACTGCAAACTATTAGACAGATTTTCAAAATAGTCTTACAACGTGGCAATTAGCCACTTTTTCATGGGCAGTTATATACACAGCCTTTTTTTTGTACAAATCTTTGTATCATAATGCAAACCTGCAGACCCACAGAATCATCTCAGTGCAAATTCCTAGCATATCCTTTTTATTTATGAACTCTTTATTTAATTTTAGACTCTGCCTATCCTCATATGCCATTGATATTTTTGTCACTACATATGCCCTAGAGAGGGACTCAACCCACCAACGCACATGAAAAATACATCCTTGTCTCACAAACTGGTCTCCAACTGGCCCACAGGGACGTAGCAAACTGCCAGAGCACAGCATGAATCAGGAAAGCAATGGACAGCAATTGTTCAGAGCACTGATTGCCTGGGATCTTATCAATAACAAGAATATATAATCACAAGTTTAAACAGGCTGAATCATGAATAATTTGGCCCCGATTCAAATGTTCAAGGTAGCACATAATTCTTCATATTCAGTTTGGATGCAATCTTTCCCAAAAGAATATTAACACATTCAGCAAAACTTATGCCTACATTTTCTTTCACTAACTGCACATCACGGTTGAAACTTCAAGAACAGAAGGATACACTGATAGCATGCCAAAACATACTTTTACTTTAATGCTTGCAATTCATGCAAATAGTTGTTTCAAAATCCCCAGAAGATGGAAAAAGTGAGTCTTCCAGACACCCTCGCACTGCATCTGTGCCTCCTTTAAACTCCCAGACAATGCGCTGTGTTAGGAAATAGAGATCGTTTAAGTATGTTATATTTCTATTTATGGGTGTTAGGAATGAGTTATAGCTTTAAAGTTTGACTTGTATTTCTGTATCTGTATGTTAAGAGAAGTCAAACTTGAGTTTTAGTTTCACTTTAAAAAGGCTGCTTGAATTTCTAATGAGGAGTTTACGACTGCTATAAAAGGTAAACACACAAGAGTAGAAAAACAGTATTGTCTAGCAACAGGCAGTCAGATAGGCAGGTTCCTCCCACAGACATACACACAGAACTAAAGGAAACAGCAGGTTTTAAGTTCAGTTGAAGCCAGGACTCCAGAGAGATTGGACACTGGGAGAGGGAACTGCAGATTTCCCAAAAGAAGAAAAAAAGGTCCTAAGCAAAGAAAAACCCCAAAAATCCAAGTGAATGGAAGAGGGGAAGGTCCAAAGGAGACCTTGTAGTCAAAGGAAGGACAGGAACCTGGGAAAAGGTCCTGTTAAGTGAAGTTAAGCGTGAGAGACAGAGAGAAAGGCTCCAAGCTTCAGTTTTAAAGTGAGAACAGCTTGCAAGGTTCAGAGAGACAACTGAAGGTCTGTAATTCTTTGCTATGGGTACGTGAAGCAGTGGTGCACTGTTAAGGCTGAGTTGGTGAGACAGTGTACATGGAAGACAGCTTGAATACATGTGGTGACCCAGGGAAGAGGAACATCAGAAGCAGAGTTCAAAACCCTGGAGGTGAACCCTTGCGAAGGCATCCGAGAGAAAGCGTCGGTTTGGCAGAAGATTCCAAGGAGAGGTCTTGGAGAGTAGAGACTGGAAACCCTTGTGTGAAGGACGGAATTCAGTGAGGCTAGTTGGCTCATGATGTGACAAGCATCTGGGGGGAGTTGAAGAGAGATAAACAGCATCTGGTTGAGATGACGTCTGTTACTTGAAGTCAGAGTGTGGTGCGTCTGACCACCGGGTGCCATAGGTTTACATGGACTAGGTGCTTAAAGTATAAGATAGCCTTTGTGACTTGTGTTATCCTTACAAAACCTGTATATGTATCTGTAAAGGTATAGTTGCGGGTGAAGGAGTATTGTAATATATTTAATCTTTTCTTGTTGAATAAATATTTTATTTTTTTGTAAAAATTTCATCAGCTGACCCTTGTGACTCTGTTCAGTAGCTACTCTCCACTTATTTAAACAAACAAATAAAAGTTAGGATCTATCAGGCTGGGTTCCACCTTGGGATCAGGCTTGTCCAGGGGTAATCTCAGCTGGGGATCATAACAGTGGTTACTTTTGCAAAGTTCTGGTGGGTGTCAGCCATTGTACTGTGGTAGAACGCTCGCCTCAGAGCCAGGAGGTTCTGAATTCAAGCCCCCCACTCCAGGAGTTTAGGCACATATCTAGACTGACACTACACTGTAGTGCTGAGGAAGTGCTGCACGATCAAGATGCTTTTCTTTCAGATGATGCATCAAACCTCATCTGCCCTCTCAGGTGAATGTAAAATATATCATGCGAACACTTTGAAAACTAGGAGGGGAATTCTCCCCAACAACCTGACCTAAATTTATCCACCAACCAACATCACTAAGACAGGTTATTTGGTCTTTAGTGCCGATTGTGGTACCTTGCTGTCACAATTTTTACATTACAACAGTAATTACGTTTTAAAAGTACTTCATTGACTATAAAGTTCTTTGGGATTTTCTGAGATGGAGTTATTTCCTTCATGGTGCAATTTGCAAACTGGACTGATGAATGTGTTTTTCTCTATACAGAAAGCTAATCTTTCATATTAAACAACATTATATTTCCTTTAAATAGAAGATGCACCTCTTGACCGAAAGTGAAATTTTACCCAACACAAAAAAAGGATAAAATTTTAAACAAAAAAAAAATCCAGGTGACATGATGATGATCAACCAAACCATGCACTTCACCAATCTTGAATGCTGAACCAACAGCAAATTACACAACAGTTTTAAACATAAAATTAACAAATTTAAAAGTTCAAATGGGTCAAACTAAAGCACTGTTTAAACATAACATTCAACTTCCAAGAGCACATTAGCTGTCAAACAGACTGACTTTCCATATGTCCTTCAGGAATCTCAGTACCACTCAGCATTCACAAAAGACTTAACAAGAGCAAGCAATATGTTACAAAGTGGTCATACGAACTCACTGAGCTGAGATTAAGTGACATTTATAAACTGAACAGTACAGCTAAGATGTACTTGATTTATCACAACAATAACCTTGTCATCAAATCAATTTTTTTCCTTTTATTATAATCCTTTAAAGAAATCTTTGAGGTGCAAGAGAGTCTCTAGCACTGAAATAAAGCTCTGAAGAGTCATACGGACTCGAAACGTTAACTGTTTTTCTCTCCACAAATGCTGTTAGACCTACTGAGTTTTTCCAGCATTTTCTGTTTTTGTTGTGACTGAAATAAAGCTGTTGGGTTAAGGCTAACTCTTTCAAGAACCAGGTGGTCAAATGACTCTTGTGTGTGTTATGATATATCTGGTCCTCCATCTAAAACTCAGGTCATATGCAACAAGTTCATCCGGGACAATAACAAAAACATCAAAACTTAAAACTTTGCCCCATCGTACATTTGTGGTTTGTTCCCTTACTATTCCAGCCTACATCTATGACCCCTCTCTTTAGTTCTATACCACTGTTCCTCTTTTCTAATGGTACCTTTGTGCATTTGAGATATTGAGAACATTTGCATGAGGATAATCATGAGGAGGGTTGGAAGAGGGAGGATAGGGATAAAGTCATGACTGTATGCTAACAAATGTTCATTGGTTTCTTAAATTTCATTTTTTGATTTATATCTTGATTTTATTAATCCATCTGCAATGACCTTGTACATCCTAATACTATTTTATTAAATAATTAAAAGCTACTAAAATTCCAACAAGGGCTAGTCGTTTTACAGAAAATTATTCCATGAAAATGGCAATCCGTGCTGCTTTCTAATTCTAAATTCATATACAGTTTCTGTAATACAAACATTTAACATAAATGTTTTGTATCTGCAAGTTAACGGTCGGACAGCCATCAATATATTTAGCTTTCAGCTCAGTGAGTACACCAAAGTGATCAAGAACAGAAGATAGGACAAAAATAAAGACATATTTCTGAAAAAATTAAATACCCTTATATAGGACTGACTCTTTTTAACGTTCAACATCAAGGTTTCTTTTGCATACAAGTATTTAATAATTGGTCTAGCAGAAAAGTAATAAAATGAAACAAAACACAGCCCACTCCAAACTTGCACAACCAAATTGTGCAAATGATAAACAGGGTAGCTACACCCGAATACAGTAACATATCCCAAGGCAATTCACAGGAGCCTTAACAAAATTTGACATCTTGTCACATAAAAAGATATTAGGCAAAATAACCAAAACCTTGTTCAAAGAGGTAGATTTTAAAGAGCATCTTACATAGGACATGTGGCACAGAAACAGGCCATTTCACCAAACCAGTTCCTGCAGGTGTTTATGTGCCATTCTGGTCTCCTTCCATCTTTCCTCATTTAAATTTATCATAGCCATCTATTCCATTCCCATTCATACACTTGTTTAGTTTTCCCTTAAACACATCTGTATTATTTGCTACAACCACTTCCTGTGGTAGTTAAGTTCCTCATTCTTACTACTCTTTGGATGAAGAAGTTTCTTCCAGATTCCCTATTGGATTTCTTGGTGACTATCTTCTATTGATGACCTCTAGTTATACTCTTCCCCACAAGAGGAAACATTCGCTCTAGATCCACTCTCAAACTTTCATAATGTTAAATACCTCTATTAGATAACTCAAGTTACTTTTTCCCCTCCAACAAATACTTTCCCGTTACATATACCCATGCATTTCCGGTATCATCCTTGTAAATCTCTGCTCTCTCTAGTGCATCTATAGTCTTTTTATAATAGAGTGCAGCATACAGGTCGCCATAAGTGTGACCTAACCAAGGGGTAAAGAGGGGTAGAGAGGCAGAATATTAGGGAGGGATTTCTAGAGCTTAGGGCCTTGGCATGCAAAAAGATCAAGAGTTAGAGCTCTGCATGCAGCCAATAAGTATGTGTGTCCCAATGGATATTTTAAGGCACTAGCCATCATTTGAGATAACAATGCACCCAGGGGGCTGATCTGCTAAAAGGTTGAGTTGCAAACCTCGTGTTGATGGAAACGGTTTCGGTTATCAAATCACACCAAGACTGAATGAATTCATTTCAAAAGCGGTTTGAACATTACTGATTTATTATCCTTTAAAGGATCCAACAGCACTGAAATGCTGCCTAGAGTCATCTAAAGTCATGCCTGTATACAAGGTGTTAGCTTACTGCCTCTGGCAGGGCATTTTATTTTTGAATGACAAAGAAACTTTCATTCCCTATTAATCTCACATTCCTGAATAATTGCCAATCAACAAAGAAGGGGAGCTTTGAGGAGGCATTTGGTTACACAACATCTTGCTCATCTGAAAAATCCCTGGTGCCTATCTCAAAACCAGCAATTCCACGGGTGCTGAGAAGTTACAAAAACGTATTTCAAACAGGGACAGAGCCCTTGCAAACCAACCTGCCTAGGTCCAACTCAAAATGCAGTGAGAACTATGCACTGAACCAGATGTTTATGTTTTAGGAATCATATTTTAAATACCTTTTAAACTACTTGGTTCTGTTTTTTTGTAGCTTTATAACTGGTTTCTATTTTCCTCCCCATAAACTTCTGGGACATATGGGATTAAAAACTTGGGAAACTTGAAAAGATTTATACAACAGAAGGAGGCTACTTGGCCCATTTGCCCATGCTGGCTGAAAAAGACCTATCCAGTCTAATGCCACCTTCCATCTCTCGATCCATTGTATGATATGACACCTCAAGTGCATATTCAAGTTTTTTTTTAAAAATGCAAAGAAGGTTTCTGTGCCTCCCACCCTTTAAAAGGTTCCTGATCCCCACCACCCTCTGGGTGAAAAACACTACTCAACTACCCTCTAATCTTTCTGCCCATTACTTTAATGTATGTCACTTGCTTATTGGCCTTCCTGCTAAAGGAAAATAGGTCCTTCCTATCCATTCTAGGCTCCTTATATAGTTCAATTAAAATTTTCCCTCTGCCTCCTCTGTTCCAAATAGAACAACCACAACCTATCCATTCTTTCCTCACAGCCAAAATTCTTCATTCTTTGCAACATCATCACAAATCTCTTCTGTTCCCTCTCTAGTGCAATCACATCCTTCTTGTAGTGCAACGACCAGAACTATATGTAGTACTCTAGCTGCAGCCTAATTAGTGTGCTATACAGTTCGAGCATAACCTCCCTGCTTATATTCCAAGCCTCAGCCAATGAAGGTAAATATCCCATATACCTTCTTGCCTACCTTCCTACCACTCCTTGAAGATAGTAGGACATCTACACCAAGGTCCCTCTGTTCCTCTACGCTTCTCAAAATCCTACCATTTATTGTGTATTCCCTTGCCTTGTTCGCCCTCCCCGAATGCATTACCTCACACATTTTCTGACCGAATTCTATTTGCCACTTATTTGCTCACCCTAGAAGTCCACTGATATCTTCCTGCAACTTACTTCCTCACAAACGCAACTATGGCCAATTTTATCATCCGTAAATTTCTTGATCATATCCCATACTCAAGACCTCACTATGAATGGATACAGGCCATTCTTGGCCAGGTGATACAATTTTATAGTCAAAATAAGCCCTTTGCTGCCACGATTAGAACAAGTTGCAAACCCTGGGAAATCTTTGGACTAATCATAAAGAGGGCCACTAAATTGAATGCACACTTTAAAGTCAGGTATAGCACTGAATAGAGCTGAAGATGATTTGACAGACAACAAACGTAAAAATACTTTTGTTAAAGTTGCAAAATTGTGGCTTTAATCATGATAGTTTGATAATGATAAAATTGCCAAAAAAAAGCAATGGGAACAGTGAAAAAGGTCTTTGCAAGCACCCTCTCCCACGACAATGAGAAAGGGGACGGGAAATACAGGACTGAAGGTGTTGTATCGGAATGCACGCAGTATACGAAATAAGGTCAATGAGCTTGTGGCGCAGATTGAAATTGGCAGGTATAATGTGGTGGGCATTACGGAGACATGGCTGCAAGGAGATCAGGTCTGGGAGCTAAATATCCAAGGATATACATCCTATCGAAAAGATAGGCAGGTTGGCAGAGGGGGTGGGGTTGCTTTGTTAGTAAGAAACAAAATTAAATCGATAGCAAGAAATGACCTAGGGTCAGATGATGTAGAATCTGTGTGGGTAGAGTTGAGGAACCGCAAAGGTAAAAAAAACCATAATGGGAGTTATGTACAGGCCTCCGAACAGTAGTCAGGATGTGGGGCACAAGATACACCAGGAGATCGAAAAGGCGTGTAAGAAAGGCAAGGTTACAGTGATCATGGGGATTTCAATATGCAGGTAGACTGGGAAAATCAGGTTGGTAGTGGATGCCAAAAAAAGGAATTTGTGGAATGTCTACGAGATGACTTTTTGGAGCAGCTTGTGGTGGAGCCCACTAGGGAACAGGCAATTCTAGATTTAGTGATGTGTATTGAAGCAGATTTGATAAGGGAGCTTAAGGTGAAGGAACCCTAAGGAGGAAGTGACCATAATATGATGGAATTTTTCCCTGCAATTTGAGAGGAAAAAGCTGGAATCAGATGTAACGGTATTACAGTTGAATAAAGGCAACTACAGAGGCATGAGGGAGGAGCTGGCCAGAATTGACTGGGAGATGAGCCTAGCAGGAAAGACAGTGGAACAGCAATGGCAGGAGTTTCTGGGAGTAATTTGGGAGACACAGCAAAAATTCATCCCTAGGAAGAAGAAGCATACTAAAGGGAGGACAAGGCAACCATGGCTGACAAGGGAAGTCAGGGACAGCATAAAAGCTAAAGAGAAAGCATACAATGTGGCGAAGAGCAGTGGGAAACCAGGGGATTGGGAAGCCTACAAAGACCAACAGAGGACAACTAAAAAAGAAATAAGGAGGGAGAAGATTAAATATGAGAGTAAACTAGCCAGTAATATAAAAGAAGATTGCAAGAGTTTTTATAGATATATAAAAAGGTAAGAGAGAGGCAAAAGTGGACATCGGGCCACTAGAAAATAACGCTGGAGAAGTAGTAGTGGGGAACAAAGAAATGGCGGAGGAACTGAATAGGTACTTTGCGTCAGTCTTCACAGTGGAAGACACGAGTGGCATCCCCAAAGTTCAAGAGAGTCGGGGGGCAGAGGTGAGTATGGTGGCCATTACCAAAGAGAAGGTGCTAGGAAAACTGAAAGGTCTGAAGATGGATAAATCACCTGGGCCAGATGGATTACGCCCCAGAGTTTTGAAGGAGATAGCTGAAGAGATAGTGGAAGCGTTAGTGGTGATCTTTCAGGAATCACTGGAGTCAGGGAGGGTCCCAGAGGACTGGAAAATCGCTAATGTAACCCCTCCTGTTTAAGAAGGGAGTGAAGCAAAAGACGGGAAATTACAGGCCGATTAGCCTGACTTCGGTCATTGGTAAGATTTTAGAGTCCATTATTAAGGATGAGATTTCAGAATACTTGGAAGTGCATGATAAAATAGGGCAAAGTCAGCATGGTTTCATCAAGGGGAGGTCATGCGTGACAAATCTGTTAGAATTCTTTGAGGAGGTAACGAGTAGGTTAGACAAAGCAGAGCCAATAGATGTTATCTACTTGGACTTCCAGAAGGCCTTTGACAAGGTGCCGCACAGGAGGCTGCTCAGTAAGATAAGAGCCCATGGTGTTAGAGGCAAGGTACTAGCACGGATAGAAGATTGGCTGTCTGGCAAGAGGCAGAGAGTGGGGATAAGGGGGTCCTTCTCAGGATGGCGGCCGGTGACAAGTGGAGTTCCACAGGGGTCAGTGTTGGGACCACAACTTTTCACTTTATACATTAATGATCTAGATGAAGGAACTGAGGGCATCCTGGCTAAGTTTACAGATGATACAAAGATAGGTGGAGGGACAGGTAGTATTGAGGAGGCAGGGAGGCTGCAGAAGGATTTGGACAGGTTAGGAGAATGGGCAAAGAAGTGGCAGATGGAATACAACGTGGGGAAGTGTGAGGTCATGCACTTTGGTAGGAAGAATAGAGGCATAGACTATTTTCTAAATGGGGAGAGAATTCAGAAATCTGGAGTGCAAAGGGACTTGGGAGTCCTGGTCCAGGATTCTCTTAAGGTTAACTTGCAGGTTGAGTCGGTAGTTAGGAAGGCAAATGCAATGTTGGCATTTATTTCGAGAGGACTAGAATATAAAAGCAGGGATGTGCTGCTGAGGCTTTATAAGGCTCTGGTCAGACCACATTTAGAATATTGTGAGCAATTTTGGGCCCCGTTTCTCAGGAAGGATGTGCTGGCCCTGGAGAGGTCCAGAGGAGGTTCATGAGAACGATCCCAGGAATGAAAGGCTTAACATATGAGGAATGTTTGGGGACTCTGGGTCTATACTCGATGGAGTTTAGAAGGATGAGGGGGGATCTGATTGAAACTTACAGAATACTGAAAGGCCTGGATAGAGTGGACGTGGGGAAGATGTTTCCATTAGTAGGAGAGACTAGGACCCGAGGGCACAGCCTCAGAGTAAAGGGAAGACCATTTAGAACAGAGATGAGGAGAAACCTCTTTAGCCAGAGAGTGGTGAATCTATGGAATTCATTGCCACAGAAGGCTGTGGAGGCCAGGCCATTGAGTGTATTTAAGACCGAGATAGATAGGTTCTTGATTGGTAAGGGGATCAAAGGTTACGGGGAGAAGGCGGGAGAATGGGATTGAGAAACTTATCAGCCATGACTGAATGGCGGAGCAGACTCGATGGGCTGAATGACCTAATTTCTGCTCCTATGTCTTATGGTCTTAAACCCGTGTGCTGTTAACCAAAATTGCTCCTAAAAACTGAAGGAACAAGTTACACCCAGGGAAAGGCTTTTCTAAAGCAAAGGTGGGAGTTTGAGACCAACAGTTTCACACAACAAAAAGCTTGTGTCCCCTACTTGCTTTCTCCTCAAGGATTTTTTAGATTTTTAATTTGTATAAGAACAGACAACGAATTAGGAAAGTGTAGTTTTGCAAAGCAATTTAAACAGCATCTAATCAAATGGGAACTAAGAAGTGAGGATTCTGCAGTGAACCTTGAGTAAAGAAATATGAACAGTGCCACATGACAAATTGTGTAGGACTTAACACCACCAATAAAGGTAAGCCCTTCCCCCACATTCTTACAATTAGAGGGACCAAAATCCTTGTGCACATCCAAACCCCCACCCAATCAAATGCCAATGACAATGATAAATATCTTTCACCTCTATTACAGGCTTATTGATTTCACCACATGGTCACTGCAGAAATCCTGCTCAGAATGGCAGTTAGGAATACAACTGAAGTAACTGCATAAGTGAAACGAGCAGAGTGGCTGACTCCATTTTAGCACTGTAAACAGGAAGATTTGGCACTGAATAGAAACTTAATTAAAAAAGCAACAAAACACAGTTGCTAAAGGTCATGAGAATCGACAAGAGTGACTACACTCTTGATTTTGCCTGCTTCCCTATAGTGCAGCCCAATGTGTTCATCCACTGGTCTCTATATAAAACTAACATCTAAAAGTCAGGAGATTGCTTTTAGTGTCACAGGGCAGAATTACAAGTTCACTCAGCAATCTTAAGAAAACAATTATTCATATACAACGAGTTGTCACTTTCATATTAGAAATAAACCCTCATTATAGTTACATCTGTCCCACTTTACGAGCATGATACATAGGTCAGCGAGTAATACAAGGTTGATGGGCAAGCAGGATTTGTTGTGGGTTAGAATAAAAGCAGCAGAGATTTCGACGAGCTCAAGTTTATGAAGGGTGGAAAGTGGGAGACTAGCCAAAGGAGCACTGGAATAGTTGGATTCTGATGAAAGGTCAGAGATCTGAAATGTTAACTCTGTTTCTCTCCCCATCGATGCTACAATACGCAAATATATCCAGAATTTTGTTTTTATTATTGGAATAGTTTAGTCTAGTTTAGATTTCAGCAGGAGGTAAGGTGCAGCAGGAGTGGAAACTAGCCATAATATTAAAGTGGAATTAGGCAGACTTTGTGATGGAGTGGATTATGGAGTCAGAAGCCCAGCTCAAAGTGCAAGATTTGAACATTCTGTCTCAGCCTGAGGGACAGATGGAATGGGTTGCAAGGGATAGGAGTTTGTAGCGAGGGTGAAGACAATGACTTTGGTCTTTCCAACATTTAATTGGATAAAATTGCACTTCATCCAGACTTGGGTATTGAGGAAATAAATCAGACAGTACTGAGGCAACGGAAGATTCGAGAGCAGTGACAGTGGAGGTGGAGCTGGGTTTGATCAGCGCGCATATAGAACCTGACAAAGATAAAAGCAAAAAACTGCAGATGCTGGAAATCCAAAACAAACACAAAAATACCTGGAAAAACTCAGCAGGTCTGACAAAAGGTACAGATAGCCCTAGTGGGGGTGGGGGGAGGGATCGAAATAGGCTAAAAGGCAAAGATAATAAAACAATGGATGGAAATACATTTAAAAATAATGGAAATAGGTGGGAAAAGAAAAATATATATAAATTATTGGAAAAAAGGGGGATCGGAAAGGGGGTGGGGATGGAGGAGAGAGTTCTTGATCTAAAATTGTTGAACTCAATATTCAGTCCGGAAGGCTGTAAAGTGCCTAGTTGGAAGATGAGGTGCTGTTCCTCCAGTTTGCGTTGAGCTTCACTAGAACAATGCAGCAGGCCAAGGACGGACATGTGGGCATGAGAGCAGAGTGGAGTGTTGAAATGGCAAGCGACAGGGAGGTCTTGGTCATGCTTGCGGACAGACTGAAGGTGACCATGAACTCTCTCCTCCATCCCCACCCCTTTTCCGATCCCCCTTTTTTCCAATAATTTATATAGATTTTTCTTTTCCCACCTATTTCCATTATTTTTAAATGTATTTCCATCCATTGTTTTATCTTTGCCTTTTAGCCTATTTCGATCCCTTCCCCCCACCCCACCCCCACTAGGGCTATTTGTACCTTTATTATCACATTCCTTAGATAATATCACCAGCTTCAACACCTCTTTGTCCTTTTATCTATGGCATCTTTTGGTTATCTCCACTTATTACTGGCCCTCTATCCAGCTCTACTTGTCCCACCCTCCCCTTAAACCAGCTTATACTTCACCTCCTTTCTATTTTTCCTTAGTTCTGTTGAAGAGTCATACGGACTCGAAACGTTAGCTGTGTTCCTCTCCGCAGATGCTGTCAGACCTGCTGAGTTTTTCCAGGTATTTTTGTTATAGAACCTGACATGTCCTTAGATAATATAGTTGAGGGTCAGCATGCAAATGAGAAAGAGGAGGGGTCCAGGATAGATCCTTGGGGGACTCCAGAGGCAGTGTATGGGGAGAGCAGAGGAACTGTGGCAGAGGATTCTTTGACTATGACTGGAATGATAAGAATGGAACCCAACAAGGACAATGCCACATCATCTAGTCATGATATTTGTATCACGTTGTAGCAGAACTGGTTAAAACGTAAAAGTTATCGTATCACACTTGCAAAATTAATTAATTCTCAACACACCAATTTGAACAAATTGGGAAGCCGGATTCTTAGGCAGTCCCTCAGAATCGAGGATGACTTGCTTCCATTCTAATTTGACGGGTCCAAGGTGACTGATAATCCCATACTAACAAGGAGGAGTAGGCCATTTGGCCCCTCGAGCCTGCTCCGTCATTCAACAAGATCATGGCTGATCTGATAGTAACCTCAAATCTGCATCCCACCTACCCCCAATAACCTATCACACCCTTGCTTGCCAAGAATCTATCCACCTCTGCCTTAAAATATTCAAAGGCTCTGCTCCACCTCCTTTTCAGGAGAGTTCCAAAGACTCACGACCCTCATAAAAAAATTTCGCCTCATCTCCATTTGAAATGGGCAACCCCTTATTTTTAAACAGTGGCCCCTAGTCCTAGATTCTCCCACAAAAGCAAACATCCTCTCCACATCAGCCCTGTCAAGACCTCTCAAGATCTTACACATTTCAATCAAGTCGCCTCTTACTCTTCTAAACTCCAGTGGATACAAGCCTAGCCTGTCCAGCCTTTTTTCATAAGACAACCCACCCAATCTGGGTATTAGTCTGGTAAACCTTCTCTGAACTGCTAGCAACACATTTACATCCTTCCTTAAATAAGGTGACCAATACTGTACACAGTACTCCAGATGTGGTCTCACTAATTCCCTGTATAACTGAAGCATAATGTCCCTAATTTTCTGGGAGAACCCAAATTCCCCTCGCAATAAATGATAACATTCTATTAGCTTTCCTAATTATTTGCTGTACTAGCCTTTTGCGATTCATGGTGCAATTCAGAACTCTGCAATTTCTCACCATTTAGATAATATGTTTCTCTTTTATTCTTCCTGCCAAAATGGACAATTACACATTTTCACACATTATACTCCATTTGCCAGATCTTTTCCCACTCGCTTAACCGATCTATATCTTTTTGTAGCCTCCTTTTGTCATCTTCACAACTTACTTTCCTACTTATCTTTGTATCATCATTTGTAATCACAAGAGGGGCAGGTGGCACTTGGGAGATCGAGTAAGTGAATTGTTGGGAGGTTTGTGCGCTCACTCCAACACCTTGACTTCGCCTGTGTGTGCTCCCGAAGTCACTCAATGTGTTCGGTGCCTTCCCAAATGAACCTTCTCCACTTTGGTTGGTCACAAGCCAGGGACTCCCATGAGTTGGCGGTGATGCTTGACCTCGTCAGGGATGTTTTGAGAACATCCCTAAAGTATTTCTGTTGTCCTCCTGGGAGTCTCCTGCCATGCTTTGGGAGTCTGGTGTCAGGTATAGGAACAACATGCCCCACCCAGTGGAGCTGGTTTTGAGCGATTAATCCTTGATGTTGGGCATGTTGCCTTGGGAGAGGACGCGGTTGGGCTACCTCTCTTGCCACCGGATTTGTAGGATCTTATGAAGGCACTGCTGTTGGTACTTCTCCAGTGCTTTGACTACCTACTGGAGGTCGTCCAAATCTCCGAAGAATAAAGGAGCATGCACACAGGGAAAACATACACAGCTTTGGTGGACTGATAAACTTCCTCCTTTTACTGTCTGCCAGCACATTTACTAATCCTTATTCAATATAGTTTGCAGATACTTAAATTGCTCCCTACAAACACACTGTCAAAATGAACAAAGAGTCTGATGAAAGTCATCCATCAAGTGAAAAAAATTGCTTTCAAGCAACTGAGAAGTTAAGTTAATCTGTGGGGACAAATAGATAACTAATAGAAACATTATATAAATCCCTAGCCTGCCAGGAAAGGGGAGCTGAAAAGTTTTTCTTAAATTGAAAATAAATACAGTAACTGGATTTTCTCCCTTCATAACACAACAGTGATGTCCCTGAAGTCCAAGCTGCCGTCAGCTATAATGGAAATAAGGTAATAACATTTTTCACAGCTCCTCTGAGGAATCAGTGTTGACACAAACAAAATAAACAATCACCATTGGTGCCAACTGCCCTGTTTGTGCTTCAGGAAGTCTTAGACAATAGAAGAGAACAAGGCAGAGTTCACATTGGCTTTCAGAGTTCATGCCCAGCTGTTGAGGAAGCTTTGCAATTAAAAATCATAATTCACAGATTTTGAATCACGGTGCAGAGACAGTTAGTGCTCCTTTACACTGGTGCCATGAGGTAACAATAGCTCGCATTCATGTAGCATCTTTAATGCAGTAAAGTGCCCGAAGCTGCTTCACAAGAGCGTAAACAAACAAATTTATACAGAGCCAAGGGAGATATTCGGACAGGTGACCAAAAGCTGGTTCAAAAAAGGTAGATTTTAAGGCATATCTCAAAAGGAGAGAGAGGTGCAGAGGTTTAGGGAAGGATACCAGAGCTTTGGGTCTGGATGACTGAAGGCAAAGTAGTCAATGGTGGAGGTATAGGGAGGGTGTACAAAAGACCACAAAATGGTGGAATGCAGAGCTCTTGGAGGGTTGCTGTTACAGTGTAGGCATAGCTGACTATAGCTATTTGAGCAAAAAGTTCAATATAAGGTATGAACTCCACAGCACCAAAACTTGCACAGTATTAAAGCAACATTTCTTAATTGCAATATATTTAGCGTTGAAAAGAGGGACATGTTGCTGAACCTTTCATCTTGCGCTTATCAGGACAAACCAAGAATGCCAAATTTCAAACGATCACAACAATTTATACTACAGGAGAAAAGGGCGTTGATTGGTTGACTAGTCGATTCTAATTTGCCAAGCAGTTGCCATGAAGAAAGCAATGGGGAGTTATAGGCTCCCAAAGCTTCCAGGTAATTCAAACAAGGCGCAAGTGCTTGCCGCAATTGGGCAGCACTTGCTGAATAATCCTGAGTGCTCTAACAGCTGCACTAACAACCAATTTAAGATAATCAGTCGGGCTCGTAATGTAGCTCATTTATGCTTGCTAGAAGCGACATACATTCATAAACAGGGATCCGTTCTGTGCAAACAAAAAGGAATATGTTCAGGTATTCAGGTTTTTAATTATATAAAAAGGTTAAGTTGCTCCAACGTTAATAGTAAAAGACTACTAACTCAAAACTATTTCTGAATTCTAAATAGAACCCTCATGCACAAAGCCATTGAATGAGAAACACAATACATTATATTGAACAATTCAATCTACAATGGGCTGCAAAATTCCCATTGGTACTCACATAAACCACTATTTCTTGGTTATCTTTTAAATGCATGAAAATAAATGGAGAGCATTCCTGTTAAAAATTGCTTTTCCACAATTGTATGTATTTAACCTGATTGCATACATAAGATATCTGGAGCAAACTCATGCAATTGCAATGTGCAGTATAATTTTGCGATAAGGCAAGATAAATTTAAAGGAAAAGCACAGAATGAGGACAAGGAGGAAGAAGAGATATCTGAAGCAAACTCATGCAATTGCAACGTGCAGTATAATTTTGCAATAAGGCAAGATAAATTTAAAGGAAAAGCACAGAATGAGGACCAGTAGGAAGCGGGTGACAGAAGTCTGGGGCAGACTGACTGCTTACCCTCTTCAACAGGTAACTCACCCTGGGAACTTGAGGGTTTTTAAAAACATGACAAAAAGAACAAAATTCTGAAAAACAATGCATAAAAGAATATACAGATATTTGTTATACGCTAAAATATTTCTGGAATGTCAATTTTTCACACATTGAGAAACCAAGATGGAGGGTTAAGGCTTTTAGTGCAGGCCATCATCAAGGTTTAAAAGAATATAAGAGAAGGTTAGTCAGGAAGCAGTTACTGTGTGATGCCAAGATTGGGTTTAAAACAGAATGACAAGGGATTCCACTGTTTTGAACACCTGAGTAAAGAAATAAAACTAGGAAAATTTTCAATGGATCTTGTTTGTAATGTAGTAGGGATTTGGGGGAGAAAATATAGCATATAGTAAGGAATATTTGGAGTTCAGGAGTGTCAAGTGACAGGAGCTCAGAAGGGGTACTGGCCACAATGTTTTTCTAGCTTTTAGCAATACTACGGGCACCAAGGAAGAGTGCAGAGTGGGAGAGTGGAGAGAGAAGGAAATAATGCAGCAGGAAGAGAATTTGTTGATTAGAGGCAAGAGGTGGGAACTGTTGTTTGGACCCAAAAGACATGAAATACCTTTCTGAAGCGTTTTCACTAAAATTCTGGTGTTAAATTTCTTTGGTTTTAAAAAAAAAGATAATTCCATGTTTGGCATGATCTCCAAATAATACTCCTGGATAGACTACTTTTCAGGATGGCAACCTGTAACTAGCAGAGTGCCACAGGGATTGGTGCTGGGGCCACAATTATTTACAACATATATATTAATGACTTGGATGAGAGAAATGAATTCACTATCGCCAAGTTTGCGGATGACACAAAAATAGGTGGGAAGGCAAGCGGTGAGGATGACACAAAGAGTCTACAGAGGGATATAGACAAGTTAAGTGAGTGGGTAAAAATGTGGCAAATGGAATATAATGTGGGAAAATGTGAGGTTATGCACTTTAGCAGGAAGAATTGAAGAGCTGAATATTATTTAAATGGAGAAAGACTGAAGAAAGCTGCAGCACAGAAGGATTTAGAGGTCCTCATGCATGAATCCCAAATAGCTAGCATACAAGTTCAGCAGGAATTAGGGAAGGGAAATGGAATGTTGGCCTTTATTTCAAAGGGAATGGAGTATAAAAATAGCTAAAACTATACAAGGCACTGGTTAGGCCACACCTAGAATACTGAGAACAGTTTTGGTCCCCTTAGCTAAGGAATGGTATACTGGCATTGGAGGCAGTCCAGAGAAGGTTCCCTAGGTTGATCCCGGTGTGGAGGGATTTTCTTATGATGAGAGGTTTAGTGTGTTGGGCCTGTACTCATTAGAGTTTAGAAGGAGAGGCAACCTTATTGAAACATACAAGGTTCCTAGGGGGCTTTGGCAGGGTAGATGCTGAGGTTGTTTCCCCTTGGGGAGAGTCTAGGACCAGGGGGCATAGTCTCAGAGTAAGGGGGCACCCCATTTAAAACAGAGATGAGAAGCAATTTCTTCTCTCAGAGGGCAGTCATTCTGTGGAATTCTTTACTGCAGTGAGCTGTAGAGGCTGGGTCATTAAGTATATTCAAGGCTGAGATAGACAGATTTTTAATCAGTAAGGGGATCAAGGGTTATGGGGAAAAGGCAGGAAAGTGGAGCTGAGGATTATCAGATCAGCCATATCTCATTGAAGGCAGAGCAGATTTGATGGGCTGAATGGTCTACTTCTGCTCCTAGATCTTATGGTTTTGAATCTCCATTTGTATTTAAAGTGAAGGTTTAACACAAGATTGTTCTTTGTCCTTTTCCATTGCCAACCTAAACATTATGCTACAATGACCACTGTCCCCTAAATGTTCTCCTACTGATATTTGATCCACTTGGCCCACCTCATTCCCAAGAACCAGGTCCAGCAATGCCTCCTTTCTCATTAGACTGGAAACATATTGCTGGACTAGAACCATTCCAAACTTGTTTTAAAAAAATTCCCCAAATGACACAGAAGAAATTTGACCCCAGGTGATCTTGGCAGCACAAGTTACTAGTTGGTACTAATATTACAAGTACCTGAACTCAAGATTTTGTACAGTTGCTTGCTTGAATTTGAAGACTGGCAGCTACAATGCTAAATATGGCACCTTACCTCAGTGGCAGACTTTTCCACCCATGAAAATTGGGTCAACAAGTCTGCTTGGGGATAAGGGATTCAGATTTACCTGCGCAAACAGACAAGCACAAGGCATAGGTTGCCTAGAATTAAAATGACACCAATGTAAGCTCAAGGGAGAAAGTGGAGCAGAGGGAAACAATTAAAGCAGAACTTTTTTTTTAATATTTAAAAATCCAAGGAGTATTTTAACCAGTTTGATTTACACTTGTGTACAGGCAGTAAGATTTTTTTTAAGCGCCAATTTAGTAATCATGGCAGTCAATTATGCACACATCAGGAACCCGTCAATGGTAAATCAATGAATGACTAGATAATCTTATTTGCTGCCATTGGTTGAGGGAAAATATTAGCTAAAACATAAAGAGAATTGCTTGCTATTCTATGATTAGTACTACAGGATATTGTGAGAATAGATGTTATTTTGTTTACATACAAAAACAGAAATTGCTGGAACAACTCAGCAGCTCCAACAGCATCTGTGGCATGAAAAACAGAGATTTTCTGTTTTTCTCTCCACAGATGCTGTTAGACCTGTATTTTTTCCAGCATCTTCTGTTTTTGTTTCAGGTTTACAGCATCCACAGTATTTTGCTTTTATCTTAGTGTTATTTTGCTTAAATAGTTTGGGGGGATATGGTGTTATTCTGTAAAGAAGGTTGGATGTCTGTGTGCGTGTGATATAATTAAGCTGGGCAAAAGATTGATAGGAGTCAGGTTGTCTGGAGGTTTGAAATATGAAAAGGATAGAGGTGTTTAAGTCTGAGATACAAGTAAATGGGTTAGATCTAATATTTGCATTTTAGATAAGTTGAGAGTTTGTTTGAATATCAAAGGGGAGTCAGCGGTAACAAGAAACATGTTTGCATCTTGTAGGAGTTCCATAGGTAAATGGAAGTGGGGACATTTTATTTTATTGACCCAAAAGCAAAAACAAGATAGAGATATCAAAGATTTTATATTTGTAAGGATTTGAGTTTCAAAGAGGTGTGAGAACAATGGAACTGGAGATAAAAGGGAAAAAATGTATATTAGAGTTACTGTGGATTGCTGGAGTAGCTGCTGAGCTAGAGTTGTTTGAGCTCAAGCTATAGCTGGAGCTGGAGCTCTGGGGCAGGAGAGGATGCCATTTGAATCAGCCATCCAGACAAGTCAGAAAAGTCTTGGACTGCAAATAGCAGTTTTATTCTGAAGTGGATTCCACCACAGAGTGGAAAAGGGTAGAGGTCATGTGGTATGCTTTTACTAAAGCTACAGCAGTTTGCCTTGTGTAATATTACTGGATTTCTTTCATAGTTAGACATCCATAAGGGAGTGTTGCCTGGAAGGTGTTTACTTGTGGGTTTGACAAAGTAGAGAGTTTTATTTTTAAAAAAGGGAATGTTTTGTAAGACTAACCTTAATTGTGTAACTGTAATCTTGTGTGCTTAAGCTTTCTTTTATTTTTGTTAATAATAACTAATACTTTTCATTTTTAAAATCCCAAAAGTGTTACTAGACCTCTTATTGCTGAGACTGGTATGTCGTCTTCTCGTTTTCAGAATCAAAAAAAGGTTATGGCCCGTAAGACAAGTTTCTCTGCGGGATTTGGTTTGCGCAACAATTAACACCGGTTGTGGTCATAACAATATTTTATGCCCAGCTGTGTTTCAACATCTCATCGAAAGACCACGCTGAAAGATAAGCCTAGACCTACATGCAAGTCTGTAGTGAAGCTTGAACTCCAACTATGGTTCAGAGGCAAGACTGCTTGAAATTGAACGTCAGATTGACAAAGTGCAAAATTATTTTAGAAACTATAAATAACATCTCTTCAGAATTCTCACCAACAATTAGAGCAATTTCTTGGAATATGCTGAGAACTTTCTCTACTTGAAGGAGAATGACAAGGGGAGATTTGATACAGGTGTTCAAAATCATGAAATGCTTTGATGGGGCAAGTAAGGAGAATTATTTTCTTGTGGCTTAAGGGTCAGTAACCAGAGGACAGTTTTTATGGCATTTGATAAAAAGGAACAGACACAGCATGAGGGGAAAAAAATTTACACAGTGAGTTCTGAGTATCTAGAATCCGCTGCTTGAAAAGGCAGTGGAAGCAGATTCAGTAGCAACTCTCAAAAGGAAATTGGATAAATACTTGGAAGAGGAAGAATTTGCAGTGCTTCTGCTCCTACGTCCTTATGGCCTTATAGACAGATTTTTAATCAGTAAGGGAATCAAGGGTTATGGGGAAAATGGCAGGAAAGTGGAGTTGAGGATTATCAGATTAGCCATGATCTCACTGAATGGTGGAGCAGATGGGCTGAATAGCCTACTTCTGCTCTTGTAGGCAGATTTTTTCTTTTATGGTTATAGGGATAGAAATACAGGTGTGCAACTAATTGAATAGGTCTTTCAAAGAGCCAACATAGGCACACTGGACCAAATGGCCACCTTCTGTATTGCATGTTTTCACATGTCTTGGCTCAACATTCAGAAAGGAATTCCAGTGAGAGTATGCTTGAGTCAGCTCAGAAGGATTCAAGTTCCAACCAGAACACAAATAATCTCATCTGACAATTCAATGCAGCACTGAGCGGATGCTTCACTGGCAGAAGTGCTGTTCTTCAATTAGGATATTTGAATCTCCCTTCTCAGGTGGGTGCAAAAGATCCCAATAGGAGGACAATCTCCATTGTCATGGCCAATATCTATCCTCCAATCAAAATTCCTTAAAGAAACATTATCTGGTCATTAATCACACCTGTTAATTGTGAGACCTTGCCATGCAAAAATTGGTGACTGCATTTCCTGACATTGCAACACTGTCGGCACTTCAAAAATACTGAATTGACTGTGAAGTGCTTTGGAATATCACAACATCATGCAAATGCAAGTTCTTTCTGTGCTCCATTTTATACTACATACAAATGTGACCAACAGAAAAAGATCTGGTCTTTGTCTGCCAGGTGTACTCAACTACCGCTCCATAGTCCAAACAGCTGGTTTCTCTTATCCCAATGGCTGTTTACCCACAAACATGGCCAGTACCAACAATGTAAACACAGAGAGCCAACCCTGTACACTTGTTACCTGTGGCACCTACATAAACCAGTTCCCCACTTGAAACATAAAGCACTTGAAACGTAAAAGGAGAGCAATGCACAAATGCCACTTTACCAAATCAGGACCTAGTTCATGGTGGGTTTTTTTTGTGCCATGTTAATACCAATAGCCAGCCATCATACCAAAGTGAGCTAGTCAGTTTATGGTAGCAGAATGCACTGAGTCCACGACAGAGCTTCTGCTGACTGCACAAAACATAGAAACATAGAAAATAGATGCAGGAGTAGGCCATTCGAGCCTGCTCCGCCATTCATTATGATCATGGCTGATCATCCAACTCAATAGCCTGCTCCCTCTTTCTCCCCATATCCTTTGATCCCTTTCACCCCAAGAGCTATATCTAACTCCTTCATGAAAACATACAATGTTTAGGCCTCAACTACTTTCTGTGGTAGCGAATTCCACAGGCTCACCACTCTTTGGGTGAAGAAATTTCTCATCTCAGTCCTAAATGGTCTACCCCGTATCCTCAGACTGTGACCCTGGTTCTGGGCTCCCCCGCCATTGGGAACATCCTTCCTGCATCTACCCTGTCTAGTCCTGTTAGAATTTTATAGGTTTCTATGAGATCCCCCCATATTCTTTTGAACTCCAGCGAATATAATCCTAACCGACTCAATCTCTCCTTACATGTCAGTCCCGCCATCCCAGGAATCAGTCTGGTAAACCTTCGCTGCACTCCCTCTATAGCAAGAACATCCTTCCTCAGATAAGGAGACCAAAACTGCACACAATATTCCAGGTGTGGTCTCACCAAGGCCCTGTATAATTGCAGCAAGACATCCCTGCTCCTGTACATGAATCCTCTCGCTATGAAGGCCAAAATACCATTTGCCTTCTTTACCACCTGCTGCACCTGCATGCTTACTTTCAGCAAGACCTGCGCGTTCGGAGTTGGTGATAGTATATAGAACTAATATGAAAAGCAGCTCTAAACACCTTAAGGAATCACAGTAAGATACTTGGATTTATCTCTAGAATTCCTTTGGGAAAAGCAATTTTCTTCATGTTAGGAGTTCAATCATTCTATTTACAATGGCAAGACATTTTTTGTAGAACTAGGATCCATCACATAGATCCTGCATGTGCACAAGCCAGCCATTATAATATGTAATCATTAAAAATCACATTTATGACTTTAAACTATAACATACTGCATTAAACAAATTCTCGAAATCAGTGGCTCAATGCCACTCAAGGAGCCACATTCATATTACACACTGCTGCCCAATAATTGAATTGAGTAAAGTGCACCACAAATTAGCATTTTATTTAATACTTTAAAATTAAATACATGATCTAATTTCACAAGGAACATGATCTGAGTAATAATTAGGATAAGTAGGGAAAATAGCTTAAAAAATTGAGAAAAAATACTGCCTTTTATGTATTTATTGGATTTAAAAGAGTAAATTTCGCTAAGTTGGTTTGATCTCCATCCCTACACCACAAAAAACAATTAAGTTTAGAATACTATATAGACCCAAGGCAAGATCTGCAAAAAAAGTATATAGGCAACTACTTCGATTTAAAGGAAACCCTTAATCATTTCATCAACAGAACTCATTTAGTAGGCTGTGACTCCCATATCTCCCAAACACTGACAGTTTGCAACTTTTTTCAATGTTAAAGAACAGATTTTTCTGCCCTACTTATGAAGAGGTGAACTGCTCTTACATTTGACTAAGAGCTTCGTTTAAGAGTTTTCCGTTAAATAAAACATTCTTTTGTCTGTTCCTTTTAAAAAATTGGGCATCAGGGAAGAAAGGTTCCCATGCCCGAGCTCAAGAATGTTAAGTATGAAATCGCCTGACAAATGGCCACTATGTAGACTGTAGAGAAACAAAACTGTGGAGAGGGAAAAAGACTTTCCATTTTAAGACACTGTCAGGTTTTTAAATTTATGTTTGGTGTTCAGTACAGTAGTGTATCAAAACCAGAAACCTCAGGACTGAGGTTGTGCCAGATTTCAGATCTTGCCAGATTTTGGTTCGGGCCAAGCTGAATTGGGTGGGGTTAAGGGTCGCCTGGAGCACGAAAACAGGCCTGAAGGCAGCAAAGTGGATAGCTAGTCCAGCACCACATTGCATCAATGCGGAGCCTAGCCGAATTGTCCAGGTAAATTAGTTTTTTTTAAATTTTATTCAAATTAAGATTGATGCAGGGCACATCCTAAAACTGTTCTGTTTTTGGACAGCCAGATTTGAGACACTGTATTGTATTACAACTAAATTTTAGTGATGTGCTTGATTGTTTGCAGAGCTTCTCCTCAGTGAAGTATTCAATAGCAATGAAAGGGAGATGTAAGCCCCCACAACCTTCAAAGCTGAAGTAATTCCAGCTATTACATTTCTCGCCATCTCTATTTAATTACTGTGAATGTTGCTGAAGGGATTAGTTAATTCTTTCCATGTTGTATTTGTGATAAAATGGGGTTGGCGAAGAGGTTGTCAGTGAAACCCAGTTGACTATAGATTGTGCTTGGAAACCAGACAGATAGGATATACTTAACCGCAGCAGAGTTGACATCACTGCACTTAGTGACCTTGACCACAAAATGTATACTAATCAGCTAATTATGTTAAGTTATACGATCAAGGAGCAGGAGTAGGCCATTTAGCCCCTCGAGCCTGCTCTGTCATTTAATAAGATCGTGGCTGATCTGACAGTAACCTCAAATCTGTACCCCATCTACCTCTGATAACCTATCATCCTCTTGCTTACCAAGAATCTATCCACTTCTGCCTTATAAATATTCAAAGACCCTGCTCCACCTCCTTTTCAGGAAGAGAGTTCCAAAGTCTCATGGCCTTGAGAGAGAATAAATTTCATCTCATCTGTTATAAATGGGCGACCCCTTATTTTTAAACAGTGACTGTAGTTCTAGATTCTTCCACAAGAGGAAACATCCTTTCCACATCCACCCTGTCAAGATCCCTCTGGATCTTGTATGTTTCAATCAACTTGCCTCTTACTCTTCTAAACTCCAGCGCATACAAGCCTAACCTGTCCAACTTTTCCTCAGATGACAACCTGCCCATTCCAGGTATTGGTCTGCTAAACCTTCTCTGAACTGCTAACGCATTTACATTGTTCCTTAAATAAGGTGACCAATACTGTACATAGTACTCCAAATGTGGTCTCACTAGTTCTCTGTATAACTGAAGCATAACCACCCTACTTTTGTATTCAATTCTCCTCATAATAAATGATAACATTCGATTAGCTTTCCTAATTACTTGCTGTACCTGCATTCTAGCCTTTTGTGATTCACGCTCTAAGACACCCAGATCCCTCTGCATCCTCTCACTATTTAGATAATATGCTTCTCTTTTATTCTTCCTGCCAAAATGGACAATTTCACATTTTCCCACATTATACTCCATTTGCCAGATCTTTGCCCACTCACTTAACCTATATTTTTCTGTAGCCTTATGTCCTCTTCACAACTTACTTTCTGACCTTTGTGTCATCAGCAAATTTGGCAACCATCCCATCCATCCCTTCATCCAAGTCATTTATATAAATTACAAACAGTTGAGGCCCCAGCACTAATCCCTGTGGCACGCCACTCATTACATCTTGCCAACCTGAAAAATACCCATTTATGCCTACTCTCTGCTTCCTGTTGGCCAGCCAATCTTATTTCCACATCAATATGTTACCCCTCTATATCATGGGCTTTTATTTTCCACAATAACCTTTGATGTGGCAATTTCTCAAATGCCTTCTGGAAATCTAAGTACAGTACATCCACCAGTTCCCCTTTATTCACAACACGTTACTTATTAAAATGCTACATCACGAATGAGGCCCATGTAGTCTTTGTTTATTTACCAAATAGGCAACTCAATTTGCTTAAAACTATCCCTTTAAATCAAGAAAAATCATAAAATGAAGGACCTTTCTTTCAAGTGGGAACATGGCAACCGCACCTGGCGATAGTGACTTATTGAATATAACGTTGACAGAATTCTGCTATTTTGCATAATAAGGAGGATTTGAGATCCATTACATGAACGATAACAAACTACTTGCCCTAATTACACAATTTATCCAAAATTGTAAATGTTAGGCATTATGAACAGTAGACTTGAATACAAAGAGATATGTGAGACAATGACAGCACCACTCCAGCACCCAAATCACAAGGCACATTCATGAATGTTTACGTGTTATGAAAGTGTACAGAATAGCACAGGAACAGGTAGATTGGAAACGTGTGCACAGTATATAAAAAACATGTACGTACAACAGGGAAGGAAAGCAGCAGTGTCAAGAGGAATAGATAAATTGACTGAAAAACATTTTTTCTCCCAAAACATTATGAACCAGGAAGAAGATACTTGAACAGAAAATGGCAGCAATGTGAAACTAAAACTGTTCTGAACAGATTCACATTTTATTGATTAACGGCTGTTATTTCTCATAAAGTTTAAGAGAAATTAACACCAGATAAAATTCAAAAGCTGATATTAGGGGAGAAAAGCAGAAAGGAAAAGTCAAATCAGAAATAAATTTAAGAGAATGCAATGCCTATGTGGCAGCATATCTTTAAAAAGATTGTTCTCAAGTTGTGGCCAACACTGGTTCTGTTCCATTTATTTCTCATCCCCTAGTTACCCTGAAAAAGGCGGTGTAGTTGACTTTACAATGAAGTGGTTTAATTTGACAGCAATACTCCAGACCCTTTCCAGAGGACATTGGTGAAACAGATAACAATCTGGTTAACAGACTGCCACATATATTCAATGAAATTTCACAATTAATCATGGTAGGGTAGGGTCAGAATTCATAACCTGGTGTGTGACTTGAAGGGGAACTTGCAGGTGGTCGTGTTCCTACGTAGCTGCTGCCCTTGTCCTTCTAGCTGGTAGAGGTCGCGGATTTGGGGTGTGCTGTTGAAGCGGCATTGGCAAGTTGCTGCAATGCGTTTTGTAGATTGTATATAGTGCTACCACCCCACATCAGTGGTGGGGAGACTGTATGTTCAAGGTGGTGGATGGGGTGATTAGGTGGGCTGCTTTATCCTGGATGGTACCAAGCTTCTTGAGGATTGTTGAACCTACACTCATCCAGGCAAGTGGACAGTATTCCATCACACTCCTGACTTGTGCCTTGTACATGGAGGACAAGCTCTGGGGATTCAGGAGGCGAGTTACACACTGCAGAATTTACAATCTCTAGCTTGCGCTTATAGCCACAGTATTTATATGGCTGGTCCAGTTAAGTTTCTAGAGTAAAAATACATCAACTGAAGGAGAGCCAATTTCAGTGGGATGGGAACAGATCTGTCCCAGGTAAACTGGAACCAAAGACTGGCAGGCAAAACCATACAGAACAATGGACTGTCTTCAAAGAGGAGCTATTCGGGTACAGCCAAAGTTCATTTCCATAAAGAGGAAAGACAGCGCAACCAAAGCCAGAACTTCCTGGATGACAAAAGAGATAAAGAGCAAGATGAAACAGAAAAAGGGTGCAAATGACAGATGTCAGGTTGATAATACAAGCGAGACCCAGGCAGAATATAGAAAGCTCAGAGGAGAAGCTAAAGCTCAGAGGAGAAGCAAAAAAGGAAATGAGAGGCAAAGAGAAAGTATGAGAACAGACTGACAGCTAACATAAAAGGGAATCCTCTATAGGCATATAAAAGGAGGGGTGGAGCTGATTAGGGACCAAAAGGTTGACCTACATGTGGAGACATAGGGCATATCTGGAGGTACTAAATGAGTACTTTGCACCTGTCTTTGAAGATGATGCCAAAATCAGAGTGAAAGGACAGACAGTTGAGACACTGGATGAGCTAATATCTGATAATGGGAGCAGCATTAGAAAGGCTGGCTCTACTTCCAAGTTGGTAAGACACCAGGACCGGAAGGATATGCTGAGGGAAGCAAGGGTGGAAATTACAGAGGTACTGGGTATAATCTTCAAATCTTCCTTCGATACAGGGGTGATGCAAGAGGACTGAAGAACTGTAAATGTTATCTCTTTTTTTTGAACAAAATAGTGTAAGGATAACCCAGCAACTACAGGCCAGTCAATTTAACCTAAGTGGTGGGAAGGCTCTTAGAAATTATAATCCGGGACACAATGAACAACTACTTGGGCAAAAGTGGATCAAGGAAAGTCAGAAAGAAATTGTTAAAGGCAAATTGTGTTTAACTAAATCGATTGAGTTTTTTGACGAGGCAGAGAGAACTGATGAGGGCAACAAAGTTGATGTGGTGTACAGGGGCTTCGAAAAGGCATTTGATAAAGTACCACAATATATAGTTTGCCAGCAAAGTTGAACCCATGGAATAAAAAGGGCAGTGGCAGCATGGATAGGAGATTGAGCAGAAACAGAGTAATGATGAACAATTGTTTTACAGACAGGGGGAAGGTATATAGTGGGGTCCCTGAGAGATCAGTACTAGGACCACTGCTACTCTTGATATATATAGTAATGACCTAGACTTGGATGTGCAGGGCATAATTGCAAAATTTGTGCCTGATACAATACTTCCAAGTATTGTGAACTGTGAGGAGAATAGTGATAGACTTCAAGAGGACTTAGACAGGCTGGTTGAATGGTTGGGCATGTAGCAGATAAAATTTAATGCAGAAACATATGAAGCAATACATTTTACTAGGAAGAACTAGGAAAGGCAATGTAAAATAAAGGGTACAATTCTAAAGGGCTGCACAAAGAGAGAAACCTGGGGTACATAATCACAAATTATAGAAGGTGGCAGGGCAGGTTGAAAAAGATGAAACAAAAACAGAAAATGCTGGAAAAACTCAACAGGTCTAGCAGCATCTGTGGAGAGAGGAACAAAGAGTTAACGTTGAGTCCCTGAAGGGTCATACGGACTTGAAACATTAACTCTGTTTCTCTCTCCACAGATGCTGCTAGACCTGCTGAGTTTTTCCACCATTTTCTGTTTTTGTTTCAGATTTCCAGCATCTGCAGTGTTTTGCTTTTATTGAAAAAGATGAACCTTTATAAAACACTGGTTCAACCTCAACCTCAAATGGAGCAGTGTGTCCAATTCTGGGCACGGCACTTTAGGAAGAATGCGAAGGTTTTAGAGAGGTGCAGAGATTTACAAAAATCAATGTAACAGCAGAAGAGAAAACAAAATCATCCAGAGCAACACTCCTAACCCATGGCAGGTATTAGTTTTAGAATGCTAAAAGCAAAATACCGTGGATGCTGGAAATCTGAAGTAAAAACAGAAAATGCTGGAACAACTCAGCAGCTCTGACAGCACCTGTGGAGGGGGAAAACAGGGTCAACGTTTCAAGTCTGCATGACCCTTCTTCAGAGCTCTGAAGTAGGGTCATACGGACTTGAAACGTTAACTGTTTCTCTCTCCACAGATGCTGTCAGAGCTGCTGAGTTTTTCCAGTGTTATCATATGATCTAGAACCACACAGCTTGCCCTCTCAGCTGGAGATAATAGAATGGAGGGAGAAAATGTGTAAGCAGATGAAGAGGAAGGTAAAGTCTAGTTTCACTAGCGCTTTGTTTTAAATTACTTTTTTCTTGATGCTAAATGAATTTTACTTAGAGTAGGTTCACTTCAAAACAAAACATTCATAACCTTAAACAATTATTGAGCTATTTAAATAAATGGGATCCTTCAAGTTCAGAAACAGAAATTGTACGGTCACAAGATAATTATGGGTCAGGAAGTTCATTCACCCTTTCTTAGCTCAGCCATCTAAAATTAACCCTAAATTTGAATGTTTCCAAGGTTTTCATCTCCACTCTTCCATCTGGAAATCCAATTATCAGTCCTAAATTTGTCTTTCAATCTGTGTCTCGTTGCTGTAGATTTGCAAGCTCCTGTCCAGCTCTATCTACCTTTTTGTTTTATGTACCTATAATACCTTCTTTCAACACTGAAAAGTCCTACTTTCCCCAATCTTTCCACATCACTTAGACTTGACATTCGGGATCAGCTTCATGACTCTTCTCTGCACTACCAGCAACTGAATGTCTCCTGGCTCAAATGACCAAAAACTAACAATAGTTGAAGTATGATCTGAATAATCTAAGCATTTATCAGCTGAAATGGATCCTGTTGTTCTCCCTAGACAGTTCAGCATTCATCTGGCTATGGTGATTGCTGCTCTACATTGGCTGAACACGTTGAGCGTAAAGTCTTAAAATTCCTGTCTCCTTCAACTTCATCCTTAGCCATTTCAACAAAATCCATGGGTTATGTGACACCCATTTTCCTTGCATGCAGTACTTTACTGATGTATGAAATTTAATCTACTGCATATTTTGTTCAACTCATCTTGCTGTCACCTCTGAATCTACTCTCCTTCCTGGATGGATAATACCTGCAATGAGACTCTGAATGCAAATTATTGATGCAAATTACCCTACTTAGTATTCCCTTCACCCTCGCAGACTCTAAGTATTTGTTTTCTTCTATCCTTCTGCCAATGTCTTAAACATTTCCAAAGTTTATGGCAAATCACTACAATGTTGATTTTGACTTGTGTGTGAAACTTTGTCAAATGACTTTTAAAGTCTACGCATACACAGCACAGGATTTACCATCCTGGAACTCCCATCCTAACAGCACTGTGGTTGTACCTACACCACATGTACTTCAGCTGTTCAAGAAAGCAAGCTCACCATCACCTCCTCAAAGGCAATTACAGATGGACATAAATGCTGGCCTGGGCAACAATGCCCACATCCCGTGAATGAATAAAAAAAAATGACATTCCAAGTGAGTTAAGAAGTCAATGAGTCAGTCAGGTTCTTCCATGTTGATTCTGTTTTCATATGATCATTAAAGGTAATTCTCTCAAGTTTACTCATAATAATCAGTTAAAATTTTATACAGAATTAACTATGACTCATAGTTGCCCGTTTCAGTCTAGTCATCCTTTTTGAAAATGGGTGCCATGATAGCTGGTCTCCAATCTACTAGTGCTTCCCCAGTGTCTCGTGACTTCCTCAAACGATAATTAATGACTCTCAAAACTCCTCTTTAGTCTCTCTCAACAATGTGTAATAGATGTAATTTATTCCTGGGGTCCTATGCGTGTAAAAACCTTCTAGTCAGGTTAGGACTTCTACCTCATTTATGTCAAAGTCATTAATTCTGCTTAGATTACTGCCAAATTACAAAAAAGGATTTCCTGCTATTATGTTGCTTTGCTTCTACAATCAATGCCTTTCTAAACATTTTTTAACATCACATCCTTCTGAATACAATATGAATCCAGTAAGTTCACCCAATGCTTCATTATTTTTGTTTCACCAATTACAACTGAACATAGCTGACCCACCCAGCCTTCAAAATCACAATACAAATAGAGATTTTAAATACCAAATGAAAATAGGGCCCTCAATCCAGAACCCAAAACTCTTAATGATGTACACTTTCTACTGAAATTTTGACACTTCCTAAAGTATACAAACAGCATAACCAAAGCATAAAGAAAGCACAAGCTTGCCAAGAATTCAATTAGAACTCTATTTTTTTTTACAACATTTAAAGTAAAATTGATATACTAGAAACTATTGAATGTATTGTTGAATTAAATTTGATTTCTAAAATGCTATCATCAGCTCAGTGAAATTTAGCAGTGATTGGCTATATTTAGTCTTGTGAGCATCGAAGGTCTGAATAATCTGTCCAGTACCTTTTTTTCCCTGATTCACCAATCAGGGACATCACATCAATAGTGAATGAGATGTTGTTTTGTGCAATGGAATAGAATCATGTCTGGCAGATTAGGCATACATTTTACCTTGAATGTAGCATGCCATCTATTCAATGTAGTACCAAGTTACTTCATTTTTCATCTTGGTAGCAAAACTGAACTACTTAAATGACCTTCATGGATTAAAGAACTTTGGTTTTAGCAAAAGGAGACCATGCTGCAACAAATCAGGCCATTGCTGTGCATCGAACAACAAGGCAGTAATCCAATTGAGGGGCTCAAACTGCAGAAGCAAAGGTTTACTGGCAAAGAAAACCTATCATTTATGGCACAGACAACGGGCCAAATGACCCCCTGCTGTGCTGTAACCATTCTATGATTTATGCTGCAGTTCACTACCACCAGACCTCTCAAAGCCCTTTGCAGCCAAAGAAGGGCTTTACAACAGTGACTACACTTCTAATGTGGTATTATCCACACATACTGATTTTTCTTTTAAACAAAAAACTGTAACAACTAGCAATGACACAGGATTTCAAACAATGTCAATTCTTTTGGCTGGTGAGTTAGAAAGGAATTCAGCAGCATCCTTTATGCAATACAAAACAATTTTACCAAAATATACCAAAGCATAGATGACATTGGTGTCAGGCTAATACTAGCAAGTTTACCAACAGACCACTAAGCGCATGGTGATCCAGCAAAAACAGACACTTGCGCTTACCTTGCCCTTCCCCTTTTGTAAAATTCTCATTTCAGTTTCTCAACTAAGCTGGCACCACCTGTTTCTCAGTTTGGATGCCATAAGTCAATGTGGCAGTGCAATTAGTCACCCTCGCTTTCCCTAGCCTAGCATCTACCCTGCTCAATCTTGATCAGCAACTGAGAATGCCTGTTGGATAATAGGAAATTACTTGTCTGGCTCACAATGGTGGCTATAGAATAGATTCCATCAATCCACTTGAATTGTGGGCCCAATTACAGATTTTGTCCTGCCAAACTTGGGCTTCCTAGCATGCATTTTCAGTTATGCAGCCCAAGGATGAAATTCTGGCAACAATAACAATATGGCATAATCTTCAAGCATGATTTTTCCTGTAGCTTACAAACAGGCACATGTTAAACAGAAATCTTACCTCTCAAACTGCCACATGAAAATCAAGCTTAAAATTTGTTTCCTATCTATTCTGATTTCCCCAGTAACACTGCATCGATTTGGGACGGTATTGGAAGAATACAAGGGGGATTGTCAATAAAGTCGACTCCTTCCTATAATTTGAGATTAAAAGGGGCACGGCAGCAGTTCAAATTATTAAATGCATCAGATGTCGGTTGCGTGTTAATCATAGCTAAGTCATAAAACTTGTGTATGAAGTATTTATAATTTCACTATATCCAAAGGAAATCTTCCCTGTGATACTCCTGCTGATGCCACAGAAAGGTATCAGTACATTCAGTCTCAGTGGAGTGCAAAAGATCATGCTACACAATATGCCAAACAGGCAATATAATTTGAGCATGAGTGTGCATATTGATCACTGTGCATGTTACTGTACGTTGTCTCAATATGCATGCTCTGGCAAGTGTGGCCAGTGCAACTTTGTCGCAATTTACATCCTTGAGCCAGTATGACAGAACAAAAAAATCCTTTGTCCTTACTAAGAGAATTACTTAAAAAGCTATTTTATTCAGATGCTTGTACAATTCCCCTCACCTATCCTCCAAGTAATCAATGTTACTCTGTGAATCCTGCCAGTTAATAAAATGCCAGCTCTGCACTGTCAATATTATTCAGAACTAAAGTCTACTTACCACAGCAGAAAATATACAGAATGCTACTTCTCCCTCTCTCCCTTCAATAAGAAGAAACTCCAATGCCACAAAACAAACACCTTAAACCCATCATGGTCACGGAACAGCTTAAAAATGCAATGACTGGACACCGAACATACTAGCCTGAAAACCACTGATGGAGCCATTCACTCTTTAAAAAAATTGTGCAACCTTACAATAGGCATATTATAATAGGCCATGGCCGAGCAGGCATATCCCTGGTGAGTGAACCTTACAATAGGCATATATATTGTGCAACCTTACAAATAGGCATATGTAAACAAATGCACACGTACATAAATATTCCGTCCAAAATTATAACGAATATCCTGAGTAACTGTTTTCACAAATTTGATTTGCACTGCATATGTTGGCATCTAAACTGCAAGTTGACATACACCCACTGTCACCAACACAAAAAACTGTCACAAATTTGATTTAAAAATAAAAACATGTCAACTGGTCACTGAATCGGCCTACGGATCAAAATGTTACTGAAGCTGAACCCAGGGTCTATAAGACACGTACACACATTATGTACACATGTTTAATAAATATTTAAGTGTTCATTTAGACGAACCATGCATTCACAGCCTCTGTTCTGGCCCCTATTCTGTAGTAAGGGGGCGGTGGGGGGGTTGGAATACAGCCGGTACCATAGCGCCCTCCAGCCACCGGCTCTGCCGAAATAGGTCCCCCTCCCTCCCTCACCCGGCTCCCTTCAAACTGCGAGGCCGAGGCTGCATCTGCGGCCTACAACCAAAACAAGCCCAGCGGGCAAGGGAACAGCTCCAGATTGCCAACCGCCCGGGTCAGTTAAAAAAATAAATGAGTAAATAAGATGAAAATGCAGTGAGATAAAGCGTAAGGTTTGAGGATTTCACTCACCAGGAATATGCCTGTTCGGCCATGGCAGCTCCGACAAGAGAGAGAGACACAAAAGCGGCGGCGGCGGCGGCTGCTGCAGCTGCAAACTCCGGCTCCTCTCCTTCCTCCCTCCCTCTCGGAGGGGGGGGATGAAACTCGACGGGAATTTTTTTTTAATAAAATCTTTTTATCAAGAAAGCAAAATCAAACATGAATATATATAATTAAAAAAAAATGAAAGATCCAGTCAATCCCTGGGCATCAGTGTAACATGGCGGACAGGCGCCTTCATTGTGCACCAGAGGGGTAAAAAATCCTCCTCCTCTCACCGGCACAAAGACTAAAACAAAATGACTATTTTTAAAATTATATATATAGATATATATATATATATATAAGGGGAGGGGGGGGAATCTCAAAAAGATTGCCGTCTCCAGCCGCCCTGCGAATGGTTCCTTCTTCTATCCTTCTTTTGTGGGTTGTCTCTCTCCTTGGAAAAAAAAACAAACTCCTTTTTTCCACCCCCCCCCCCAAAAAAAAAGACAAACACTGAATGCTGAAGCCGGTTGGTGGTTTTTTTTGCACACAAGACGGTGAGGGAGGTATTTTTTTCTTTCCTTTCACTCAGTCATGACCCGGTCCTGCTCCCTTCTTCTCTCTCTCTCTCTCTCTGACTAAGCCTTGGGTCTCACCAAGTCTGTGTGCCCGTGTGTTGTCCATAAACCACCCACCCGCCGCCGTCGTCGCCACTCCTCCTTCTTCCTCAGGCTCCAAACGAATTTGATATCATAATCAAAATGTTGAACCAAATAAAAAAATCCCCCGATCGAGTCACCGCCTTACCCGTTTTGATTTAACTACGCCCCACGCAAGCGCACTCATTGAAAGTTGGGGCACGAAATATTATGCTTTCAGCGTCCTCTGACTTTTATCTGGATCTCCAACATCTCAACCACACCTTCCCAACCTACAAATCGGGTGCTTCTAATTTCTTTGAACAACTAAAGTTTGGGTTACTTAGTAGTTAGGGTTAAGGTAATAACAATGACAGTTTTAGAATAGTCATGGAAGACTTCCAACCTCCCCTTCTTTGACCAAACTTTTGGGTCATCTGTTCAGATTTTTCTTAATGTGGCTCCATGCCAAATTTTGTTTGATAAGAATCACAGATCTCAGAATCACAGTGCAGGAGAGGCCCTTCAGCCCATCGAGTCTGCACCAACACGTGAGAAACACCTGACTTACCTACCTAATCCCATAAACCAGCACTTGGCCCATAGCCTTAAATGTTATGACATGCCAAGTGCTCATCCAGGTACTTTTTAAAGGATGTGAGGCAACCTGCCTCCACCACCCTCCCAGGCAGTGCATTCCAGACCATCACCACCCTCTGGGTAAAAACGTTTTTCCTCACATCCCCCCTAAACCTCCTGCCCCTCACCTTGAACTTGTGTCCCCTCGTGACTGACCCTTCAACTAAGGGGAACAGCTGCTCCCTATCCACCCTGTCCATGCCCCTCATAACCTTGTACACCTCGATCAGGTCGCCCCTCAGTCTTCTCTGCTCCAATGAAAACAACCCAAGTCTATCCAACCTCTCTTCGTAACTTAAATGTTTCATCCCAGGCAACATCCTGGTGAATCTCCTCTGCATCCCCTCCAGTGCAATCATCCTATAATGTGGCGACCAGAACTGCACACAGTACTCCAGCTGTGGCCTCACCAAGGTTCTATACAACTCCAACATGACCTCCCTACTTTTGTAATTCATGCTTCGATTGATAAAGGCAAGTGTCCCATATGCCTTTTTCACCACCCCATTAACATGCCCCTCCGCCTTCAGAGATCTATGGCCAAGGTCCCTTTGTTCCTCAGAACTTCCTAGTGTCATGCCGTTCATTGAATACTTCCTTGTCAAATTACTCCTTCCAAAGTGTATCACCTCACACTTTTCAGGGTTAAATTCCATCTGCCACTTATCTGCCCATTTGACCATCCCGTCTATATCTTCCTGTAGCCCAAGACACTCAACATCACTGTTAACCATTTGAGATGTTTGAGATGTGTGAGACCTTTGAGATGTTTTTCTATGTTATAAAGGTGCTATATAAATCCAAGTTGTTGCTGTTACTCTTGAAGAGCTCAGGGTCATTTTTGTCACATGCAAGAAATGCAATGGCATTTTTAGTTGCAGCTGGGGTTGCCAACTGTGATTCAATGTATTCCTGGAGGTTTCATCAGATGACTTGCCCCCATGCTTCAGTCATTTGTTGGCCAGCGCATCCATCCCCATGACGCACTGCATTCCCATGTTAATTGGAAAGCGAAACACTAATTGCCCAATTGGATGATGCTTGACTGTCAGCCAAACAGCCTTTTATACCCAGGTTCAAAATTTTTATACCTAATAAGAGGAGAAAATAACAAAAAAGAACTACCTATTTTAATGGCCTGATGATATTTCTCCAGGGCTGCGCACAGCGCTGTCCTGGAGGTTGATCTTCAATTCCTGGAGACTCCAGGCCAATACTGGAGGGTTGGAAACCCTACTTACAGCCACAATGACTTTCAGAACACAGCTGGCATCACTTTGGATGTCCATAAAAATGATGGGAAAGCCACAACATTGACTTTCCAAAGTCAATGCATTAATTGTGCCGCATTAATTCCAACTTTAGTTTGTTCTGAAATGTTTCTAATTTCTCTGTTTTGATAGACACCTTCAGCTCTCTCCAAGTGCCTTTGTACCTCCCAATTACCAAGTTGCATCCTTAACCCTTCTTTTCCAGGTACCCTTACTGCATGCAGTTGTACTATGATTTTCATATTGTGCACTGAATTATATTCATCCAATTTACGGATACTATAGAATTTTCCCTTCCAATGGTCGACCTCTTGCCTCGTCCTTTTACATCTGGCTAGCTCATGGTCTGCTACCTATGGTTCCAGAGCCATATATGGCTCATGAAGGACTCGTGCAGCTCTGAACCTTGATCCACCAAACTCATTTTGATGGAAATTAAATGCCTTGGTTTGTTCTTTTAAATATTTATTAACATTGTATGTATGAGAACGTATCATTCAATTAACAACTTCTTTGTAAAAGCCTTTAGTATTCTGTTGAAATGTTTCTCTCTTGCTTTTCATTATTATTGGCATTTGAGTAACAGCATTGCGGCCCTAAAGATATTGCGTTTTTGATTAAATTTTTTAAATGGCTGCTCTTGTTACTAAGGTTACCGACCTCTGAGCTAATTTTCCAAATTTTGAATCAGCAAATGTTTACAACAAATGCAAATTCAATTTAGGTGATCTCTTCCACAATTGTACTTATTAGCAGGAGTTGATGGTAAAACAATTTTCTTATACCTCAATTTCTGATGCTATTCCACAGGTCTCCCAATAGGTGGCACAGGTTTTCCATCAGGTGAGGTTGAGACATTAGCCCATAATTTGGTGGTTAAATAATGACGGGTTCATGGTGCTCATTGTTATCACTGTGTAAAAAAACAGCAATTTGTTTCAAAGAAGAGTTACGTTCCGAGTTGCAAATCATGAGAAATTTCTGGATGATTTGCAAAATCAGGATCTTGCTGGCAATTCCCTATGAGTTTCAGAAAGAAAGACGTGCATTTATTCAGTGCCTTTCACCATCTCAGGATTTCCCAAAGTGCTTTACAGCCAATTAAGTACTGTTTGAAGTGTAGTCACTGTTGTAATATAGGAAGGGGAGGTGATGGTATAGTGGTATTGTCACTGGGCTAGTTTTTCAGGGGCTCTGGAGACCTTGGTTCAAACCCTACCATGGCAGATGGTGAAATTTGAATTTAATGAAAAAAAAATCTGTATGATGACCACAAAAGCATTGTTGTTTATAAAAACCCATCTGTTTACTAATGTCCTTTAGCGAAGGAAATCTGCAGTCCTGGGCTGGCCGACATGTGACTCCAGACCCACAGCAATGTGGTTGACTCTTAACTGCCCTCTGAACAAGGACAATTAGGGATGGGCAATAAATGCTGGCCTAGCCAGTTCCACATCCCATGAACGAATATCATCACTTTCCAAATGTATCTATACTTCCCAACTGCCAAATTTTGTCAAGGCAGATGTAATTTTAACCCCTTCTTACCCAGGTAATCTTAAACCAACTATGCTGTGATTTTCATAATTGTACACTCAGCTATGTCTGCCAATTTGTGGATACTGTAGAAATTGCTGTATTTGCACTGTAAATAGGAATTAAAGTTGTTGCAGATAATTAGGACTGGTATTAGATAATATGAGCACCCTATTACTGATGATATTCATGGTCCTGCAATGCCACTTAACCTTGGAGACCCAGGAACAGAACAATTTAAGTCTCATTTCTGCAGGTAGGAAATTGTTTCTACATGTCTTTTAAATTTTAAAGTTTCCCTTTTGTTTCACTCTTAATCCAAATTTTCTTTCCTTCTCTTTATTTCACTTTTTATACTGAATTTGATTTAAAATTATCCTATTTCTTTCTCCACCATTTGCTCTGTTTCTTTCTCTACCCCTAAATGTTTTTGGTTAAGGAGATAGACTGTTGGTCCTTTCATTCACCATGGTCCCAGGTGTCCTGTTAACCTGACCATGTGATTATCAATTTGTATTTCCAGCAATTCACAAAACAACATTTTCTGAGCTGAAAGGTAAGGAATAAAATTCAATTCATAGGGCAAGTTCCAACAAATTGTGGTCCATTAATGTCCAGTAGCATGAGCTTGCACCTACATCAAAATGTCAGAATTACAATAGCAAGGCAATTTGTCATGATGAAAATTAACGAGATTGTGCCAAATCAGTGAGTTCTCATTAAATGCTGTTTATAGGGAGTTAGCAAGTTAGCATGCAGGTGCAGCAAGCAATTTGGAAGGAAAGCAACAGCCTGACACAGGGACTGCAGTGTTTCAAGAAGTCAGCTCACCACTGCTTTCTCAAGGGCAATTAGGAATGGGCAATAAATGCTGGCCTAGCCAGCGACGTCCAGATCCCATAAATGAATAAAAGAAAAGTTATACTCATGGAATCATACCTTACAGGTAATGTCCCAGACACCACCATCCATCCCTGGGGTTGTCCTATCCCACCAGCAGGACAGACCCAGCAGAGGTGGCAGCACAGTGGTATACAGTCAGGAGGAAGTTGAGCTGGGAGTCCTCAACATTGACTCTAGACTCCATGAAGTCTCATAGCATCAGGTCAAACATGGGTAAGGTAACTTCTCGCTGGTTACCATGTAAACTCCCCCCCTCAGCTGACAAATTAGTGCTCCTCCATGTTGAACACCACTTAGAGAAAGCACTGGGGGTGGCAAGGGTGCAGAATGTATTCTGGATGGGGGAGTTCAATGTCCATCACCAAAAGTGGCTCGGTAGCACCACTACAGACCAAGCTGGCCGATTCCTAAAGGACAAAGATGCTAGACTCGGTCTGCACAGGTGGTGAGGGAACCAACAAGAGGATAAAACATACTTGAGCTCATCCTCACCAATCTGCCTGTTGCAGTTGCATCGATCCATGACAGTATTGGAAGGAGTGACCACCACACAGTCCTAGTGGAGACAAAGTCTCTCCTTCACATTGAGGATACCCTCCATTGTGTTGTGTGGCACTACCACTGTGCTAAATGGGATAGATTTCGAACAGATCCAGCAACACAAGACTGGGCATCCATGAGATACCGTGGGCCATCAGCAGCAGCAGAATTGTACTCAACCACAATCTGTAACCTCATGTCCTGGCATATCCCCCACTCTACCATTACCACCAAGCCAGGGGATCAACCCTGGTTCAATGAAGAGTGCAGGGGGGCATGCCAGAAGCAGCACGAGGTATACCTAAAAATAAGGTGTCAACCTGGTGAAGCTATAACACAGGACTACCTGCATGCCAAACGACTTAAGTAGCATGTGAAAGACGGAGCTAAGCGATCCCATAACCAACAGATCCTATCTAAGCTGTGCAGTCCTGCCACATCCATTCGTGAATGGTGGTGGACAATTAACCAACTCACTGGAGGAGGAGTCTCCACAAATATCCCCATTCTCAGTGATGGGGGAGCCCAGCACAGCAGTGCAAAAGATAAGGCTGAAGGACTTGTGACAATCTTCAGCCTGAAGTGCTGAGTGGATGAACCATCTTGGCCTCCTCTGGACATCCCCAGTATCACAGGTGCCAGTCTTCAACTAATTCAATTCACCCCACATGATATAAAGAAACGGCTGAAGGTACAGGATACTGCAAAGACTATGGGCCCTGGCAATATCCTGGTAATAGTATTGAAGACTTGTACTCCAGAACTTGCCGCGCCCCTAGCCAAGCTGCTCTAGTACAGCTACAACCCTAGCATCTACCCAGCAATGTAGAAAATTGCCCAGGTATGTCCAGTCCACAAAAAGCAGGACAAATCCAACCTGGCTAATTACCGCCCCATCAGTCTACTCTCAATCATCAGTAAAGTGATGGAAGGGGTCACCAACAATGCTATCAAGCAGCACTTTCTTAGCAATAACCTGCTCACTGATGCTCAGTTTGGGTTCTACCAGGGTCACTCAGCTCTCAGATCTCATTACAGCCTTGGTTCAAACATGAACAAAACAGCTGAACTCCAGGGGTGAGGTGAGAGTGACTGCCCTTGGCATCAAGGCATCATTTGACTGAGTGTGGCATCAAGGAGCCATAGCTAAACAGGAGTCAATGGGAAACGGGGGGAAACTCTCCGCTGGTTGGAGTCATACCTAACACAAAGGAAGATGGTTGTGGTTGTTGGAGGTCAGTCATCTCAGCTCCAGGACATCACTGCAGGAGTTCCTCAGGGTAGTGTCCTGGGCCCAACCATCTTCAGCTGCTTTATCAATGACCTTCCTTCCATCATAAGGTCAGAAGTGGGGAAGTTCACTGATGATTGCACAATGTTGAGCACCATTAGCAACTCCTCAGATACTGAAGCAGTCCATGTCCAAATGCAGCAAGACCTGTACAATATCCAAGCTTGGGCTGACAAGTGGCAAGTAACATTTGTGGCACAGAAGTGCCAGGCTCCAACAAGATAGAATCTAATCATTGCCCTTTGACGTTCAATGGCATTACCATCACTGAATCCCCCACTATCAAGATCCTGGGGGGGGTTACCATTAACCGGATACTGAACTGGGCTAGCCATATAAATACTGTGGCTACAAGAGCAGGTCAGAGACTAGGAATCCTGTGGCAAGTAACTCACCTCCTGACTCCTCAAAGCCTGTCCACCATCTACAAGGCACAAGTCAGGAGTGTGATGGAATACTCACCACTTGCCTGATTGAATGCAGCTCTAACAACACCCAAGAAGCTTGACACCATCCAGGACAAAGCAGCCCACTTGATTGGCACCACATCCACAAACATTCTCTTCTTCCACCACTGGCGCACAGTGGCAGCAGAGTGTACCAACTACAAGATGCACTGCAGAACTCACCAACCCTCCTCAGACAGCATCTTCCAAACACATGACCACCACCAGCTAGAAGGACAAGGGCAGCAGACACATGGAAACACCACCAGCTGGAAGTTCCCTTCCAAGCCACTCACCATCCTGACTTGGAAATATATTGCCTTCCTTCACTGTTGTTAGGTTAAAATCCTGGAACTCCCTCCCTAACAGCACTGTGGGTGTACCTACAACACATGAACCGTGAAGTTACTCCACCTTCTCAAGGGCAATTAGGGATGGGAATAAATGCTGGCCTAGCCAGCGACACCCACATCCCATGAGCAAATATAAAACAAAAGTGTTCTCATACATCTGCTGCTTATGTTCTTCTAGGCAATAGAGACTTTGGATTTGGAACGTGCTGTCCAAGAAGCCTTGATGAATAGCTGTAGTGCATCTCACTGATGGTACACACTGCTGGCACTGTGAACCAGTGGTGGAGGGGGTGAATGTTTAAAGTGATGGATGGGGTTCCAGTCTGCAAGCTGCTTTGGCCTGGATGATGTTGAGCTTCTTGTGTGTTGTTGGAGTTGCACTTTTCCTGACGAATAGGTTATATTCTATCAGACTCCCGATTTGTGCCTTATGGATGGTTTTAAAGCTTAAGGGAGCCAGAAGTTGAGTTACTTGCTGCAAGATACACAGTTGCTGACCTGCCCTTGTAGCCTCGGTATTTATGCAACTGGAATAGCTACGTTTCTGATCATATGATAACCCCTAGGATGTTGATAGTAAGGGATTCAATGATTGTAATGTTGTTAAATGTGAAGGGAAAGCAGTTAGTTTCTCTCCTGTTAGAGGTGGTCATTGCTTGGCACTTGTGTGGTGCAAATGTTACTTGCTACTCATCAGCCCAAGCCTGAATGTTATCTAGGTCTTACAATATGTGGGCATGGACTGCTTCATTATCTGAGGAGTAGCAAAGAGAACTGAACACTGTGCAATCATCAGCGAACATCTGACCTTATAATGGAGCTAGGGTGGGCAATGCTGGAGGCCACCAAAACTGGACACCTTCATGACATGCGTCGGTTGATGTCAGCACACACGTGATGACAGCACCAAGTACACAATGAGATCATCGCGTTTGTGTGACGCCATCACTTTTGGGGATTCTGAGCCATTGAAGAGACAATGAGGGAAGGAAGGGGGTTGGGGAAAAGGTATTAAAGCAAAGTGGGACATTTGTACCCCCATGCAGCGAGGCTGCTGCAGATGGGGAATGGAATAAACACAGGCCCCTGTAGGTGCTTTACTAAAGTAAGTGGACTAAGCATCAAAATACCAGAGGTGAAGCATCTGGTAGCAGACAATGTTCGGACCTGCTAAAAACTGGGCTGATTGATACAAAACCACACGTCTGGCCACCCTCAATGGAGGGAAGGACATTAATGAAGCTGCTGAAGATGCTTGAGCCTAGAACACTCCCCTGAGGAACTCTTAAAGTGATGCCCTAGGGCTGAGATGATTGACCTCCAACAACAACAACCATCTTCCTTTATGTTCAGTATGTCTCATGGCAGTGGAGCACTTTCTCCTGCTTCCCATTGACTTTAATTTTTCTAGGGCTCCTTGATGCCACATTTGGTTAAATGCTGCCTTGATGTCAAGAGCAATCACTCTCACCTCACTTCTTAAATTCAATTCTCTTTTTATCTTAGGACCAAGGCTGTAATTAAGTCTGGAGCTGTGGTCCTGACAGAGCACAAACTGAGCGTTGGTGAGCAGATTGTTGGTTAAGTGTCACTTGATAGCACTGTCAATCACATCTTCCTTTTCTGATGACTGGGAGTGTAAACTGATAGGGGTGGTAATTGGTCAATTGGATTTGTCTGCTTTTTGTGGACAGGACAAACCTGGGCAATTTTCCACTTCATCAGGTAGATAAGACCATAAGACCTAGGAGCAGAAGTAGGCCATTCAACCCATCGAGTCTGCTCCACCATTCAATGAGATCATGGCTGATTAAATAATCCTCAACTTCACTTTCCTGCCTTTTCCCCATAACCCTTTATTCTCTTACTGATTAAAAATCTGCCTATCTCAGCCTTGAATATACTTAATGACCCAGCCTCTACAGCCCTCTGTGGTAAAGAATTCCACAGATTTACTGTCCTCTGACAGAAGAAATTCTTCCTCATCTCTGTCTTAAATGGGCAACCCCTTACTCTGAGATTATGCCCTCTGGTCCTAGACTCTCTCACAAGGCAAAACAACCTCTCAGCATCTACCCTGTCAAGCCCTCTAAGAATCTTATATGGTTCAATAAGGTCACCTCTCATTCTTCTAAATTCCTCCATACCCGGAATCATGTAGTGAACCTTCTCTGGACTGCCTCCAATGCCAGTGTGTCTTTCCTTAGATAAGGGGACCAAAGCTGTTCACAGTATTCTAGGTATGGTCTAAATAGTGCCATGTATATTTTTAGCAAGACTTCCCTATTTTTATACCCCATTCCCTTTGAAATAAAGGCTAACATTCCATTTGCCTTCCCTATTACCTGCTGAACTTGTATGCTAGCTTTTTGTGATTCATGCACGAGGACCCCCAAATCCCTCTGTGCTGCAGCTTTCTGAGTCTTTCTCCATTTAAATACTATTCAGCTCCTCTATTCTTCTTGCCAAAGTGCATAACCTCACATTTTCCCACATTATATTCCATCTGCCAAGTTTTTGCCCACTCACTTAACCTGTCTATATCCTTCTGCAGACTCTTTGTGTCATCCTCACCACTTGCCTTCCCACCTATTTTTGTGTCATCCGCAAACTTGGTGATAGTACATTCACTTCCCTCATCCAAGTAATTAATATATATTGTAATTAATTGTGGCCCTAACAATGATCCCTGCGGCAGTCCACTAGTTACAGATTGCCATCCTGAAAATGCCCCCTTATCCCAACTCTCTGTCTTCAATTAGTTAGCCAATCCTCTATCCATGCTAATATACTACCCCCAACACCATGGGCTCTTATCTTATTAAGTAACCTTATGTGCGGTACCTTATCAAACGCCTTTTGTAAATCCAAATATATTACATCTACTGGTTCCCCTTTACCTATCCTGCTTGTTACCTCCTCAAAGAATTCCAACAAATTTGTCAGGCATGGTTTCCCCTCCATGAAGCCATGTTGACTCTGCTTGATTATATTATGCATTTCTAAATGCTCTGCTATTACATCTTTTATAATAGACAGTAATATTTTCCCAATGACAGACGTTAAGCTAGCTGGCCTATAGTTACCTGTTTTTTGTCTTTGCTTTTTGAATAAGGGTGTTACATTGGCAGTTTTCCAATCCTCTGGGACTTTTCCAGAATCTAAGGATTCTTGGAAGATTACTACCAGTGCATCCATTATCTCTGTAGCTACTTCCTTTAATATCCAAGGATGCAACCCATCAGGTCCAGGGGACTTATTGGCCTTTAGCCCCATTAGTTTCCCTAGTACTTTTCCTCTAGTGATAATTATTGTATTTATTTCCTTCCCCCCTTTTGCCCTTTGATTATTTAGTATTTTTGGAATGCTATTAAGTGTCTTCTACCGTGAAGACTGATGCAAAGTATTTATTCAACTCCTCTGCCATTTTCTGGTTCCCCATTATTATTTCCCCAGCCTCATTCTCTAAGAGGCATATGTTCACTTTGGCCTCTCTCTTTTTATATATTGAAAGAAGCTCTTACTGTTCATTTTTATATGGCTTGCCAGTTTACCCTCAAAGTTTATTTTATCCCACTTTATTTTTTTTGATCATCTTTTGTTGGTTTTTAAAAATTTCCCAATCTTCTGGCTTACCACTAATCTTTTCTACATTGTATGTTTTTTCTTTCAACTTGATTAAACCCTTAACTTCCTTGGTTAACCATGGTTGGTTTAACCCTTTCCTAGAATCCTTCTTCCTCACTGGGATATATCTTTGTTGTGAGTCATGAACTATTTTCTTAAACGTCTACCATTGTTTATCAACCATCTTTTCTGCTAACCTCCTTCCCAGTCCACTCCAGCCAACTCTGCCCTCATTCCTTCATAATTACCCTTATTAAGTTCAGCACAGTTGTTTCCGACCCAAGTTTCTCACTCTCAAACTGAATGCTAAATTCCACCACGTTATGATCACTGTTTCCTGGGGGATCTTTTACTTTGAGATCATTCATGTCGGTGTCATAGCTGTACTGGAGCAGTTTGGCTAAGGGCCAGCTGGTTCAAAAGGATAAGTCTTCAGCACTACGGCCGGGATGTTGGCTGGGCCCATAGCCTTTGCTGCATCCAATGCATTCAGTTGTTTCTTAATATCACATGCAGTGAATCTAATTGTTGAAAGATGGGCACCTGTGATGCTGGACACCTCAGGAGGAGGCCAAGATGGATCATCCACTTGGCACTTCTGGCTAAAGATGGGTACAATGCTTCATCCTTGTCTTTTGCATTGAAGTGTTGGACTCCCCCACCATGTTTGTGGAGCCTCCTCCTCCTCCCATTAGCTGTTTGGTTGTCCACCACCATTCATGGCTAGATGTGGCAGGACTGCAGAACTTTAATCTGATTGTTGGTTTTGGGATCACTTTGCTCTGTCTATAACATGCTGTTTCTGCTGTTTAATATGCACGTACTCCTGTGTTGTAGCTTCACCAGATTGGCAGCTTATATTTAGGTAGGCATGTTTCTGCACCTTGCATCTCTAATACTTATATTTGAACATGGGTTGGTCTCTTGGCTTGATAGTAATAGTAGAGTGAGAGATATGCCTGGCCATGAGGTTATGGATTATAGTGGAATTCCATTCTTCTGTTGCTGATGGCCCACAGCATCTCAGGAATGTCCAGTTTTGAACTGCTAGCTCTGTTCTGAATCTATTCCATTTAGCACTGCGGAAGTGGCACAAACTCTATGGTGGGTGTCCTCACAAGGACTGTGCAGTGATCATTCCTGCCAACACTATCATGGATAGAGAGGTAGGTTGGTAAGGACGAGGTCAAGTAGGCTTTTCTCTCCTGTTGGTTATCTCACCACCTGCCACAGGCCCAGTCTAGCAGCTATGTACTTCAGGACTCAGCCATCTCAATCAGTAGTGGTGCTACTGAGCCATCCTCGATGATGAACATTGAAGACCACACCCAGAATACTTTCTGTTCCCTTTCTATCCTTAGTGCTTCTTCCAAATGGTGTTCAACAGGAGGCGTACTGATTCATCAGCTGAGGGAGGATGGTAGTAGTAATCAACAAGAGGTTTCCATGCCTGAATGAACCAAATTCAAAACCTTTATCTAGTTTATAAATCTCTGCAGGACCTTGACTCGCTTTTCCTCTACAACCTCATCTTAGCCCATGATCTTTAATCCTCCAATTTTGGCAACATGAGCCCTCCCACCCATGTACTTCAAATTCCATAGGATAGACTAGCCATCTCAACCTTTTTTTCCAGGAAAAGCAGAGATATTTTATCCAGCTCCTGTAAAACAGTCCCGTATCCTTACCTCAAATTTCATCCTCTTGCTAGCCACTCAAACAAGCTGAACCAGAAAGTGTGCAATCTTGCTGTTCCATTTGACCTTGAGGTGAACTTCAAATTCTACATCCTATCCACCGCAAAGACTGCTTACTTCCACCTCAACCACATTACCTCCACTGTACTTCAAACGCATAGCTGCTGAAATCATCAGCCCTGCTTTGTTATCTCAAGAATTACTTTTACCAATCCTTGCCACCCTCTCAACTTTTAGCCTACACAAATTCCAAGTTGTGCAAAACAGCCATCTGCAACCTGTCCAACACCATGTTCAATTTAGCTACCAACCTAATTCCCAATGGCCTCCACTGGTTCCTATTCCTAATCATTGTATTTGTTTACAAATCCCTCTATGACCTTTTCCCACCTGTAATGTCCTCCAGCTTTGCATTCAGACCCATCCTTCTTTGATCCACGAATAACATCACTGCTCCCCATTTAGAGGCAGAGCCTTCAATTATCTCAGCCCCATTCTCTGGAATTCACGTCCTAAACTTTTTCAGCTGGCTACTTATTTCTTCACCTTTAAAAGGTTCCTCAAAACCTTTCTTTTTCATCTTGTCTTCAATAAGCTCTCCTTACTCTTCTATCAGCTCTCAGTGTCCATGGTTCACTATGTAAAGGGCAAAATTTTACGTCCTGTGGGAGGGTGCACGCACGACCTGATCAGGAGTAAAATCACGTGTGATGATGTTGGGTGAGCGTCCTGACGTCATTGCGGACTCAAGCATTATTTCGGTCGGCGGGCACGCGTGAGAGTCGGCAGCTCACCCGCCGACGATTAAGAGGCCTATTAAGGCCATTAACGTAGTAATTGGCCTAGAGTTTTTGCTGCCCGGTTGGTGGGTGGGCAAATGGCCCAGGCGGCCTTTGGATTTTTGAGGAAACCTCATCCAGTGGCAGGATGAGGTTTCTGATATTAATTAAAGAAAAATAAATTTGGGGGCAGAATTTTTATCATCAATATGTTTAGGTGAGAGATTCTTATGGGTAGAAATTTTTTTCAGAATTTCATAATGGGCAGAATTTTTCAATCGGCCGACACGCCGATGCACAAAATGATGCGCGATGATGTCGGGTGTGTGTCCCGTTCCTTGGCTGAAATCACGGTCGGGGGCTGATCACGGCCCGTTTCTCGGCTGTTCCCAAGCCCACCCACCATGCCAGACTGATGACCCGAAAATCCTGCCCAAAGTGTTTTTGGACATTTTAATACAGTAAAGGCTCTAGGTAAATGCAAGTTGGTGTGGTGAGCGATGTTAACACTGGCTAATATAATACATTTTCCATTTTGGCACCTGGTGTCAGCATGAAGTAGCCCCAGGCCAAATAGGACACAATTCTGGTGCAAGATATAGCTTTTCTGCCAGTAACCCCAAAGATATTGTGATGGAATGTGTGCTTTTAAAGTTTGTATTTTTTGAGGCAGGCCCTATCTGCAAACACAAACTGAAAAGAGAAACTGAAAAAAGAAACAGAGAAAGGAAACTGACCCTTTTAGTTTCTAAGGAAACAAAAACTGAAACTGAGATTGGAAATCAAAACTTCTGGCAGGCTGAAACTGGTTGAGGCTATATAAAAGGACACAAAGCCATTCAAGCTCTGTAGTAGCCGTTGATGATTCCAGTGTTGCAGCACAGGCAAGTTGAAGGATACAGAGGCCAGGTCCAGAAGCTGAGAATAAGTTGCTGCAGCGGTTTCTGTTACTTGAAGATAGCATTGGTGGATCTACACCGTCCAGACCGAGTTGAGGAGGTTCTGCAGACGTGTGTCATTTTTGGTGAAAATTGTACCTGTGGATATCAAAGTCTTTGGTGAAGATTGTACCTGTGGGTATCAAGGTCTTTCAAAACTCTGTCTTCCTTGCAAAGAATTTCAGCTCCTCCCCTTCTAGGATGTAGCCTGATCCCCAGCTGGCAGCAGAGCATAACCAACCAACAAGTTGAGTTCCAAAACAAAAACAGAATTACCTGGAAAAACTCAGCAGGTCTGGCAGCATTGGTGGAGAAGAAATCAGTTGACGTTTCGAGTCCTCACGACCCTTCGGCAGAACTGAAGTATAGTTAGGAGAGAGGTGAAATATAAGCTGGTCTAAGGTGGGGGGCGGGGGGAGAGAGAAGTTGAGGGTGGGGTGGTTGTGGGGATAAGCAAGCAGTGATAGGAGAAGATAATCAAAAGATGTCACAGACAAAAGGATCAAAGAGGTGTTGGTGATATTATCTAAGAAAAGTGCTAATTGAGAATGGAAGGCAGGATAATCAAGGTACAGCTCTAGTGGGGGTGGGGTGGAAAGACTAACAAAGTTTTAGTTTTAGATTTAAAAATAATGGAAATTGGTGGGAAAAGAAGAATCTATATAAATTATTGGAAAAAAAAAGGGGGAGGGGGGAGAAACGGGGTGGGGATGGGGGGAGGGGGAGTTTAAGATCTAAAGTTGTTGAATTCAATATTCAGCCCGGAAGGCCGTAAAGTGCCTAGTCGCAAGATGAGGTGCTGTTCCTCCAGTTTGCATTGGGCTTCACTGGAACAATGCAGCAAGCCAAGGACAGACATGTGGGCAAGAGAACAGGGTGGAGTGTTAAAATGGCAAGCGACAGGGAGGTTTGGGTCTTTCTTGCGGACAGACCGCAGGTGTTCTGCAAAGCGGTCGCCCAGTTTGCGTTTGGTCTCTCCAATGTAGAGGAGACCGCATTGGGAGCAACGAATGCAGTAGACTAAGTTAGGGGAAATGCAAGTGAAATGCTGCTTCACTTGAAAGGAGTGTTTGGGCCCTTGGACGGTGAGGAGAGAGGAAGTGAAGGGGCAGGTGTTGCATCTTCTGTGTGGGCATGAGGAGGTGCCATAGGTGGGGGTTGAGGAGTAGGGGGTGATGGAGGAGTGGACCAGGGTGTCCCGGAGGGAACGATCCCTACGGAATGCCGCCAGGGGGGGTGAAGGGAAGATGTATTTGGTGGTGGCATCATGCTGGAGTTGGCGGAAATGGCAGAGGATGATCCTTTGAATGCAGAGGCTGGTGGGGTGATAAGTGAGGACAAGGGGGACCCTATCATGTTTCTGGGAAGGAGGAGAAGGCGTGAGGGCGGATGCGCGGGATATGGGCCGGACACGGTTGAGGGCCCTGTCAACGACCGTGGGTGGAAAACCTCGGTTAAGGAAGAAGGAGGACATGTCAGAGGAGCTGTTTTTGAAGGTAGCGTCATCAGAACAGATGCGACGGAGGCGAAGGAACTGAGAGAATGGGATGGAGTCCTTACAGGAAGCGGGGTGTGAGGAGCTGTAGTCGAGGTAGCTGTGGGAGTCGGTAGGCTTGTAATGGATATTGGTGGACAGTCTATCATCAGAAATTGAGACAGAGAGGTCAAGGAAGGGAAGAGAAGTGTCAGAGATGGACCATGTGAAAATGATGGAGGGGTGGAGATTGGAAGCAAAATTAATAAATTTTTCCAGGTCCCGACGAGAGCATGAAGCAGCACCGAAGTAATCATTGATGTACCGGGGAAAGAGTTGTGGGAGGGGGCCGGAGTAGGACTGGAACAAGGAATGTTCCACATACCCCATAAAGAGACAGGCGTAGCTGGGGCCCATGCGGGTACCCATAGCCACACCTTTTATTTGGAGGAAGTGAGAGGAGTTAAAGGAGAAATTGTTCAGTGTGAGAACAAGTTCAGCCAGACGGAGGAGAGTAGTGGTGGATGGGGATTGTTCGGGCCTCTGTTCAAGGAAGAAGCTAAGGATCCTCAGACCATCCGGGTGGGGGATGGAGGTGTAGAGGGATTGGACATCCATGGTGAAGAGGAAGCGGTTGGGGCCAGGAAACTGGAAATTGTTGATGTGACGTAAGGTGTCAGAGGAATCACGGATGTAGGTGGGAAGGGACTGGACAAGGGGAGAGAGAAGGGAGTCAAGATAACGAGAAATGAGTTCCGTGGGGCAGGAACAGGCTGACACGATCGGTCTGCCAGGACAGTTCTGTTTGTTGGTTGTGCTCTGCTGTCAGCTGAGATTCAGCCAACACCCTAGAAGGGGAGGAGCTGAAATTCTTTGTGAGGAAGACAGAGTTTTGAAAGACTTTGTGACTGAGTTTAGTGACCCACATGCTGTGTGGACTGCTGAGCCAATTTTTAAGGTTTGTCTGAATTGTATCTGTGATATAATGTGTAATTAATAATTTATAATCAATTGCAATTTGCCTGTAATTCATTTTTAACTTATGTTGATTATGGATGTTAGAGTACAGGAGGTTATCTAAGATAGTATTTAGTGTTTGCTTTGTTTGATTCTTTTATAATAAAAACTTCTGTTTTAAACTGTGGAATCTTGTGGCTTCATTCTTTTAGTAAATAGCTGGGATTTCAGATCCTTTCTACCTTTTCAAAAAAAGTTATTGGTCTCTACTGAGATCATAACAATATACTTTAGCCCCAATGTCAGAACATCCCATCCTGCAAAATTTCCATTTCACACCCACCCGTCCTGGTGGCTTCTCTGGGTGAGGTTACCAGTTATGATAATCTGAGGTGGGTTGGATGGCCCAAGCTCATTCCAGAGAGGATCCTTATAAACATCAGGCAAAGGATTTTTTAATCCCATCAGTCTGCTCATGATCTGAGTGCCAATGTTAGGAATAAAAAGATCTACCAACAACACCACTTATCCACCCCACCCCATGAAAAGTTCATCTATCCCTTTATAACTATAAAACCATTGCTGAGCACAGCTGGATTCTGAAAACTGACTGTATGCAGGAATTTCTGACCACTCTATGACCATGTGGCTCTGCACACAGATGTGTTTAGTGGTACAGAGATATGAACATCGTTTCCTGAACTACTTCACCTCCCTGAGGTGTTTGATGTGGTGGTGAGTTATTCAGAAATATGAAAACACAACAATTATGTGACTGGAAGAGTCAAATGCCCGTAGTCAGAAAGATAAGAGCCTACAATGACAAATATAAGTTTTTTTATTCTGGTCAGTGAACATAGGGTGTATGAATTTAAACAAATTGGAAGCCATGCTTCAATACATATTTTAAACATAATCTTATGTTGTTGCTCTAAAACAAATAGCTATAAACTGCATTAAATATCACTTTCTTCTTTTAAAACTGAGGTTCAACAATTTATGCAAGAGGGTTTTGAAATTACATTAAATAGATACAAAAAGCAAATAATTTTGCTCCTTTTATTTACATTTGGTAGTTTGAAAATTTAGATGGTATTGTAGTTCTTTCATGTACAAAAAAATGTGACAAACATCTTTTTCAAATGCTTAATTAATACGGAGATATACAAAATACTGCACTCGTAGAAAGTATGCTAGCAAAAGAGAAACTTGCTTTGAGAATCTCTGGCTTAAGGAGAGTGCTGGAGGAGAAAAATAAATTTCAGAATATGACCTTGCCTGCAATCTACATCTCAGAGTACAGAGGAATAAGTTAACCAATGCCTTGAGAGAAACATTTTCTGCTCCACTATTTAAAAAAATAATCACTTCATCAGTCGATGAAGCTAACTTTCATTGGTAATTTAAATCGGGGTATCCTTAGTCTCACATTCATTTTGAGGTTATTATTTCAATGAAGTATTATTTTAATAAAATTATGAATAAAGTAATACATTCTTGCTTGGTAACCCAATGGAGGCTATGGTACTGGACTGAATCTTGGCTTGGAGACCAGCATCTGAATTCAAGCTGTCAATGGCACAGGCACTGACAGAGATGTATATCCAAGAATCACTGCACTCACGATTCTAACTGTTGTACAGCGACAAACTTAGATAGAATCATAGTAAGATTTCTGGCACAGAAGGAGGTTATTCAGTATATACACATATAAGTGATATACTTATCACCAAGGCACCCAGTTACCCCTTGGTACAATGTTTAATGCTATTAATGTTATGCAGAATGCCCTGTATTGTGGCACCTTGAATTCCTGTCTCAGTGACATCACAGAATGGGGGATGCTGCAGGCATTCAAGGTACGGTCGCATTGATACCCATTACATTGGAACCTGTGCTCCAGTTAGATTACTGTTATACAATGACCACTTGTCTATAGCGGCAACATTTTGCAGTCTCTACCAAAAGCAAGTCCTTTGAGATTGTTTTCTTAATTCACAGGATGTGAGCATTGCTGTCATGGCCAGCATTTAATGCCCATCCCAAATTCCCCTGAGAGAACCACTGCAATCTGTGTGGTTTAGGCACACCCACAGAACTTTTAAGGAGGGAGTTCCAAGGTGTTGCAACAGTGAAGGAATGGTAATATGTTTCCAAGTCAGGACGGTGTGTGATTTGAAGGGGAAACTGAAGGTGATTGTGTTCCCATGAGCTAGCTGACAGTCTTCTAGGCAGTCGAAGCAACAGGCTTGGGAGGTGCTGTTGAAGAAGACTTGGAGAGTTGCTGCAATGCATCTTGTGAATATTATACACTACAGGCAAGGTGCACTTGTTGTGGAGGGAGTGAATGTTTAAGGTGGTGGACGGGGTGCCAATCAAGTATCCTGGATGGTGTTGAGCTTCTTGAACGTTGTTGGAGTTGCGCTCATCCAGGCAAGCAGAGAGTGTTCCATCATACTCCTTATGCTTTGTAGGTGATGGAGTGGTTCCATCACCACTTGCTGCTTTCTGTCCCTCAGCCAACTTTAGGTTCTTGCAGCAATTACTCCATTAATCCTGTAGGCTTTAATTTTGTCCACAAATCTGCGATATTGTATTTCATCAAATGCCTTTTGAAAATCCACTTACACAACATCAATCGCATAATGCTCATCAAACTATATTGTTGCTTCATCAAAGAATCAATATTGTATGTATTTTTCCAGCCATTGAAATTAATGGTTGCAAAATCACATGCAATACATACCTGTGTCTCAGGTGTGAGCTTTTTGCAACTAAGGTTTGTTACCAGAAAAGTTAAATCAGAGAATACCCTGTAAAGCACTCTTTTAATTTAAAGAACGCTAAACACTTAACCTTACCCTATCATTTTACCACCCCCCCACCCCCCGCCATTCTCTCTTTCCTTGTTTTCTTTCCAGTGTCATTTTTTTTGTGGGGAGAGGGTGGCATAGTGGTAATGTCACTGGACTAGCAATCTAGAGGCCCAGGCTAAGGTGCTGGGGAACATGGGTTCAAATCCCACCATGGCAGCTGGTGGAATTTGAATTCAATTAAAGAGCCTGGAATTATAAAGTGAGTCTCAGTAATAGTGACCATGAAACTTTTGTTGATTGCTGTAAAGACCCATCTGGTTCATTAATGTCTGCCCTTTAGGGAAGGAAAGCTGCCATCCTTACTTAGTCTGGCCTACATGTGACTCCAGACCCACAGCAATGTGGTTAACTCTTAATTGCCCTCTGAAATGTTCGGTTCAAGAGCAATTAAGGATGGGCAACAAATGCTGGCTTTGCCAGCAACACCCACATCCCATGAAAGAATTTTTAAAAATTATTGGGACTTTATACTCTACGTTTTCCTTTGCCTCCTGTATACACGTTGAAGTAAAATCTTTATGTTCAAAATAATATGAACATAAAATCAGGCCACAAATTTTAATGCACTTTAATTCAATAGTTTAGAAACTATCAGAGGAATTAAGCCAGCAACATACTTATTTTTCAGAAATAATCTCAACAAGTTTCCATGAGGTAGATTTTCATCTTCACCGTCTGAAGACTGCAATAATCTGATAGGGTGAACTCAATGCCCTTTACAGAACCCACCTGATTATCATTCCATTGAAGCAGATGAGTTTTGTACCAGGCGTATGATCCTCCCTGCTAAACCTCTATGGGGCTCTAGGTCAATTCGCTCTTCGAATGGAAAACCATGAAATCTTTAATTTATTACTTTTATTTGTCCGTGTGTAATACGGACTTTTGTTGGTTGACTTCTGCCATCATTATAATGCTGCCTCCAATGTATGACTTGTGTCCTAATATAGATAATTAGTTACAAAGACAAGCCTATGAACAATTATGAAGATTTGACCTTAAACTTTTTTTCAAATTTGCGAGAAAAAATGAGCAACCCTTGCTCTACTGGGAAAATGGCCAGGGATCTCCCACTGAGAGCATTGGCAATTTGAGGAAAAGCCAAGTAAAATACACAGAACTTTACACAGAATTGTTGCAGTGCAGAAGGAGGCCTTTTGGCCCATCGTGTCTGCATCAGCTCTCCAAGTGAGCATGATAACTTAGTGCCATTCTCCTGCTTTTTCTCTGTACCCTTGCACATTGTTTCTATTTAAATAATCATCTATTGCCCTCTTGAATGCCTCGATTGAACCTGCCTCTTCCACACTTCCAGGCAGTACATTCCAGACTTGAACCACTCACTGTGTGAAAAAGTTTTTTCTCACATCACTTTTGCTTCTTTTGCAAATCACTTTAAATCTATGCCCTGTCGTCCTTGATCCTTTTATGAGTGGGAACAGTTTCTCCCTATCTACTCTGTCCAGCCACATCAAGTTTTTAACACCTCTATCAAATCTCCTCTTAGCCTTCTCCTCTCCAAGGAGAACAGTCCCAACCTCTCCAATCTACCTTCAAAATGCACGTTTCTCATCCCTGGAACCATTCTTGTAAACCTCTTCTGCACTCTCTCCAATGCAAGCACATCCTTCCTGTAGTGTGGAACCCAGAACTGTACACAATACCCCAGCTGAGGTCTAACTCATGTCTTATATGAGCTCAGCATAATTTCCTTGTTGTCGTACTCTATGTCCCTATTAATAAAGCCCAGAAATCTGTATGCTTTATTAACTGCTCTCTCTACCTGTTCTGTCACCTTCAATGACCTAGGTAAATATACACCCAGGTCTCTCTGCTCCTGCACATCCTTAAGAATTAAATCCCTTATTTTATACTGTCTCTCCATGTTCTTCCTATCAAAATGAATCACCCTACACTTCTCCACATTGAACTTCATCTGCCACCTATCTGCCCACTCCACCAACTTGTCTATGTCCTTTTAAAGTTCTATACTGTCCCCTCACAGTTTACAATGCTTCCTAGTTTTGTAGCATCCGCAAACTTAGAAATTGTCCTCTGCACACAAGATCCAGCTCATTAATATATATCAGGAAAAACAAGGGCCCCAATGCTGACCCCTGGGGAATTCCACAGCAAACCTTAAATCCATTGACCATTACTCTTTGTTTCCTATTACTCAGCCAATTTTGAATCCACGTTGCTACTGACCCTTATATTCCATGAGCTGTAACTTTTCTCACAAGTCTTATTCGTCATTTATATAAATGACATAGATGACTATGTGGGGGGTAGATTAGTAAGTTTACGGATGACACAAAGATTGGCCGGGTGGTTAACAGTGAGGGTTGAGTGTCTTGGGCTGTAGGAAGATATAGACGGGATGGTCAAATGGGCCGATAAGTGGCAGATGGAATTTAACCCTGAAAAGTGTGAGGTGATACACTTTGGAAGGAGTAATTTGACAAGGAAGTATTCAATGAACGGCATGACACTAGGAAGTTCTGAGGAACAAAGGGACCTTGGGGTGTGTGTCCATAGATCTCTGAAGACAGAGGGGCATGTTAGTAGGGTGGTGAAAAAGGCATATGGGATGCTTGCCTTTATCAATCAAGGCATAGATTACAAAAGTAGGAAGGTCATTTTGGAGTTGTGTAGAACCTTGGTGAGGCCACAGCTGGAGTACTGTGTGCTGTTCTGGTCGCCACATTATAGGAAGGCTGTGATTGTACTGAAAGGGGTGCAGAGGAGATTCACCAGGATGTTGCCTGGGATGAAACATTTAAGTTTTGAAGAGAGGTTGGATAGACTTGGGTTGTTTTCGTTGGAGCAGAGAAGACTGAGGGGTGACCTGATCGAGGTGTACAAGGTTATGAGGGACATGGACAGCGTGGATAGGGAGCAGCTGTTCCCCTTAATTGAAGGGTCGGTCACGAGGGGACACTAGTTCAAGGTGAGGGGCAGAAGGTTTGGGGGGGATGTGAGGAAAAACGTTTTTACCCAGGGGGTGGTGACAGTCTGGAATGCGCTGCCTGGGAGGGTGGTGGAAGCGGGTTGCATCACATCCTTTAAAAAATACCTGGATGAGCACTTGACACGTCATAACATTCAAGGCTATGGGCCAAATGCTGGTAAATGGGGTTAGGTAGGTAGGTCAGGTGTTTCTTGTGTTGGTGCAGACTCGATGTGATTCTGTGAAGTCTTTCATGTGGCACTGTATCAAATGCCTTGTGAAAGTCCATGTACACCCTCATCAACCCTCCCTGTTACCTCTTCAAAAAACTCCAGCAAGTTTGTTAAACACGATTTCCCCTTTAGAAATCCATGCTGGCTCTTCCTAATAAACCCACATTTTACCATGTGACTACTAATTCTATCCCGAATAATTTTCTCTAGAAGCTTCCCCATCACTGATGTTAAACTGACTGGGCTATAATTGCAGGGCTTATCATTATAACCTTTAATGGCCAAAATAGCGAGCTGTTTTGTTTCACAAGGTGAATCAATGATCAAAAAATTTATGTGAGCTAAATTACTAGTTCAACGGCTAAAATTTATGCCAATCACCTGGACAAACCATTCAACTCTGATTACCTCTTGTTCATCAGAAAGAAGCAGCAGAAATGTGGGTCAGAGTAACTAGAGCAGCCATGGATAATAAAGTCCTGACCTCCTCCTTGATAAGTGATGAGTGACGGAATTGTTGTGACACTATCATTAGGAATAAAAGCTTTGTGCATAGGCATTTCAAGCAGCTGTGATGCAAAATTAATTAAGTTCCCTCCGGTTGAAATGTTCATCTAGTCATCCAGCTGAGAATTGACTAAATTAATATAACATTTGGGTTAACAGTTTAAAAAGAAATCTAGTTTCAACCTAAGCCATCTTCTGCTGAAGGGAGGTGAGGGAGAGGGGAATTGGCAAGCAAAACAATATGAAAGAAAAATCAGACTGAGAACTCAAGACAACACTGCACTAGTGATAAATATCTACTATTTTCACGTGGATACTGTCAAATTGCTAAAATTTGCTTTACAGGGTGACTGTTCCATTGAGGCCACAGGTCCAACTGATTGAGGTCACAGTGCACAACTGCAGATGTGATTTCAACCCTCTCCTCCTCTGACCACACATGGTAATCAAAATAGCCACAACAGCTCATCCCAGGATAATATAACTCAAATTTGCCAATTATTCTATCTAAATGTTGTGGTCTGGATTTAGTATTTTGAAGTGGGCTTCTGCTGAGGGAATCCATTTCTACTTTTCTGTTCACACTAATACTTTGCCATACTTTGTGTGGGGAGAATATGCTAATTAGGTATTAGTTGGCTATTTAACTATTTAAAATGTTCCTGTCTGTAGTGCTGCAAAAAAAATATTATAACCTCACTAGGAGGAGCATCTTCCCATTTCAACTCTGCTTCGAACTGACTGGCATTATCATCTTGTCCCTCTTGCTTGTGAATAGTTCTCTGCACTATCTTGTGGGGACACATGAAGTTCCACTGTACATTTGTCATTGCCTCCTTTGCTCTGCTTTAGACCCTTCACAAAGATGCCCTGGATATCCAGTAGCAACTCTTGCATACTGCTTCTCTGTGGATGTATACATCTTTGAGTGCACAAGGCAGAATGATGCATTCATTTGATGAACTTATTCCTTTTTTCCTCATGGGAATGTGACCACTCGGTACACGAACTATTTGCTCTTTGAAGACCTCCCATTGTTCAATTACTGTTCTGCATACCAAGTTTTGATTCCAATTTAGCTGGGCTGGATCCATTTTCAACTCACTGAAGTTAGCCCTCCTCCAGTTAAGTGTATTTTATGCTTGATTGTACCTTGTCTGTTTTCATAAATAAACTTGATGATATGATCACTGTTCTGCAAATGTTCTCCTGCTGAAACATGTGTCACTTAGCCCATGTTATGATATGGCAGGTGGAATTTGCCAGGCTGACCAAATCCACAAGGGAAACTCGGCCACGCTTTCACAACGATTTTTCAATTTGTATTTATTACAAATTTGTATTTATTTGTATTTATTACTAAAAGGCTTGTGCCCTGAAGCCAGAAGTAATGAGTTCACTACCACCTTTAGAGATTTTAATGATTGAAATAAAACATTTACTTCTTTACAAAAGAAGAACAAACTTAAACACACACAAGATAACAGTTACACAGTTATAGCAGTTCCCAAAATTTCTACTTAACTAGATTTCCAATTATACATCCCCTTTAAGGCAACAGTCCAAATAGATTCCAAATTTATGAAGTCATCCATCAAGTACTCACTGGGCAATGGACTTCCAAAGATTTTTAACACAGCTTTGGTCACTGGAACAGCAAACTTCTTCAGGGTGGTTAGAGGCTTTTTTCCCCCAAGTCTGTTTCACACAGTCACTTTCCAAGATCTCACATGGCCACACCTCACACAGCCTTCCATCCGTCCTTAAATATATTTCTCCATTTTTGATCTGTAAACCCCATTGTTTCCACTTGTCTTTAGAAGTTACTTTTCCTAGAATACAAAAATCTTTCATGTTATCATTATGGCCAGCACTTATAGGAAAAATCAATTAATAACCTTGCCTTATTTATCTTGCCAGTTGTAATAGTCTTCCATGTCCCTTTGAAAATCAAACACTTTTCCACTTATCTAAAAATGCAAATTTCATTCACACTGTATCACCTTAGCTCTACTCATTTTCATTTTAAACGCCTGTTTTACACCTCACTTCTTTGGTAATTTAAACATTGCAGTCTACCCGTCTCCAGCCCAATTAAATCAGCCACACACACATACAAACACAAACCTGCTTTAAAATATCCCACAATAATATCAGGACAAATATGATAGTTTCTTGACACCCACTTCTTTCCCTGGAACTAGTTCCAGCACTTCTGCCCTTCCTCATGTGGCCTGAAACAAATTGATCAAGAATACATTTTTTTGCACTCTCTGGCAAATTAAACTTCAATGCCATCACCACCCTGGTTGAGAATGGCAGTGCTGTACCATCCCTGCCATCATTGGCTCCAAAATCTTCATGATCAGATCAAATAATTCCCGCACTAGCTTTCCGCTGAGCCTCATCCTCTCATGACACCAGCCCGTATGAAAGCTAACTACTTCATGTTTGGACACAACCTTTGTTTCTTTACTATACTCTCTTTGGCTGTTGCATCATGAAATTTTTTGTTATTTATTCTGCCCTGCCCTCCACCCTATCACAGACCTTCTCCTTTGTCCTTCCTGCCCCCTCCCTCTTCCACAGGCTTAAAAACTCTTACATTTCTATCTTTCTTCAGTTCTGGTGAAAGGTCATAATTACACCTGGAATGAACGGGTTGTTTTATGAGGAAAGGTTGGAGAGACTGGGTTTGTTTCCACTGGAGTTTAGAAGGGTGATTTGATTGAGGTATATATGATCATGAATTGTCTTGGGCTGAATGGCCTCTTTCTGTGCTGTAACTTTTCTATGGGTCACCCATTTAGGATAGAGATAAGGAGAAATGTTTTCTCTCCAAGGGTTGTGTGACTTTGGAACACTGTGCCTCAGAAGGCGGTGGAGGCGGGGTCATTGAATATTGTTAATGTGGAGGTGGATAGATTCTTGTTAGGCAGGGGAATCAAAGGTTATCGGGGTAGATGGGAATGTGGAATTCGAAACACAAACAGATCAGCCATGATTTTATTGAATGGCGGAGCAGGCTCAAGGGGCTGAATGGCCTACTCCTGCTCCTATTTCTTATGTTCTTATGACCTGCTGAGCATTTCCAGCACTTTTTGTTTTTATGTCCCTTGGTATGGTCCAGCTATGTGCCAGGTCCAAATAAACACCCGAAAGGGTGCACAAACAACAAACCACTTTTATTTTTAGACCCTAGAGTGTCCCATCAATGAGTAACAAAAACAATACAAGAAAAACCTTGGAGTGTAACATGTGCTTATTCCATTATTGGGATCATCTATTGTTCAGTTAACAGTATACAAGTACCATGAATATCAATGGCCCAGATCGTCCAATCAGGGCGAGAGCCCCTACTTCCGACCCTGATCAGACAAAAAAAATGACCCACTTTCCTTCCTCCAAGTTTTCTGGCCAATCTTCTGATGGAGGAGCCTGCAGAACTGACTCACTGCAGCAAATGTCGGAGGAAGCAGCAGAGAGAATCCGCACAGAAGATACACCCCATTTTTAGGGCATTAGCTGCCGTATTCTGTTAAGTAAAAAGTTTAAATGCCCAAAGCTTCTTTGAAAAGCTACAGAGAGAAGGTAAGAGGGTAAGGGGGCAGATTGACTAAGGGGGTAGAGTGGCTGAAGTAAGTGGGTATGGTGGCAGGTGGGTAGAGTGGTAGGTGGGTAGGTAGGCAGGTGAGTAGGATGGCAGGTGGTAGTATAGCAGGATGGCAAGTGGGTATGGTGGAAGGGTGGCAGCTGGGTAGGGTGACAGATGTGTAAGGTGGCAGATAGGTAGGGTGGCAGGTGGGCATAGTGGCAGGTGGGTAGGGTGGCAGGTGGGTAGGGTGGCAGGTAGGTAGGGTGGTAGGTGGGTAGGTGGGTGAGGCAGGTAGGTGGGTGAAGTAAGATGAGGTGGGGAGGGTGGCAGGTAAGTGGCTAGGGTGGATGAGTGGGTAGTTGGGTAGGGGGTAATTGGGTAGGTCGGGAGGGGTTGTCAGGCCAGGTCAGGGGATATTTGGAGAGCTCACAGGGGAGTTGGGTGGTGGGGTCGGGTCAGGGTGGGTCAGGGAAAGCTGGGGGGTCCAGGAAGTTTAGCCACGTGGTGGGGTTGGGTCAGGTTGGGTCAGGGAGAGTTGGGGGGCCAGGGGGTTTAGTTGGGTGATGAGGGCTAGTCAGGTTCAGTCAGGGGTGAGTTAGGGGTCAGGGATGGTTGGGAATCAGGGGCAGTCAGGGGAATGGGGCTAGTCAGGTTGGGTTGGCGGGAGTTGGGTGTTCATAGGGGTAGTCAGGGGTTTGAGAGGGAAGTCGGTGGAGTGTCAGTTGTATAGTTACCCAGGGGTTAGACTAGGATTTTCCTGTCTAACTTTTCCTATTTCCTATTCAGGCAAATAAGCTGGAACCATCTAAATTCTCCGACTCTAACTCAGAGTCGGAGACATTTTTGGAGGGTCCCAGGGAGCAGGGAAATTGCCTATCGGATGTTCAAACATCCTGGGCAATTCCAAAGGAACCTTTGCCTTGGGACTTCTGGGGGTCCTATTGTGCCTCTTCCGGGGTACGTCCAGTCTCCGACCATCCGAAGGCCAGAAAATCTGAGCCAATATGTTGTGGGAAATGATAAATCTGGATGGGCAGGTGCCCCCACCCCCAGTCCCTCCTCCTCCTGTGAAGCTGTATTCTTCTGCCATTCAGAAGACTATCTGCTTATCATTTTTCTCATAAGCCAAAATTGAAGATATCCTCAATGTGAATTCCATTCCATAGCTGAAATTGCTGGCTGCAAAGATTCTCAGCTCCCCCGACTATGTATGGAGTAGTATTATCCGCCCACACTGCTCCAGGTAAATTCAGTTTCTCTGGGCTACACAATGCTCCCAAAAGCAAATAAAGGCTGCTATCGCTGTTGATAGAAACGAAGCCAGCTTTCAGAGGCAGCCATTCTTTCTAGGAAGGGAGTCACCACTTGACCTACAACCAGCAGGCAAGAAATGACCTGCGATGATGACTGATTGATACAGCCTCCGTATTGCAGTGCATGCTCTGTGAGATGCTACAGGAAGTCTGCTGGCAACATAAACAAACCAGCGATCTGACTTCATGACTCTCCAGTCATGGTCCCTTCACTTTTCTTCTCCAAAATGGGCTGCAAAATGGAGGAAATAAATTGAAGCAATAAGATGCAGAATTAGAATTCGAAGTTAAATCTCAAAATATCAACACTCACGCCGGAGGGTATAAGTACCAAACTAATAAGAAAATTATTTAGACAAATTCAAGAAAACAGGGAAGGGTTAGGACTTAAAAATATGCAAAAATTAAATTAACTCTTGCTCAGCTGTCAGCTCCTGCAAAATAGCCTGCGTGACTTTTTTAAAAAGAAAAGTTTTGAATTCACTCATAGCCCCACTCACATAGTTTTAATATTGTAACATAGTCCAACCTATGTTCGCCAAACTCATTTATGTTGATATGTCGCCTGTACTGACTAAAAACTAAAGTCCCAGTCCATTCTCTGCACAATAATACAGGACATGTTGCTGTGAGCACCAACTCTCACAGGACTAATTCTACAACACTTCCCAACCACATTAAAAGTCTTCTTCCTTCACCACTTACATTGATAGGCCTTTATCTCCTGTGTGATATATGAGTGAATGTGTGTGGCTTATGCTTATAAGGCTTATAAATTAGATGTGTGACAAATGCTGATCAGCCTTTACTTAAGAAGGCTATCAAGACTGGATTTAAATGTAAACTTGATTTGAAGGACTGAATTTTCTCAGCCCCATGATGGTTGACTTAGAGGTGGCGGGGGCCAGGAAAATTGAGGTCAGCCTTGCCGGGCTGGCTCCCCAATGCTGTCCCACCACCAGGGACCCAGATCGGCTGCCCACATCACACAGACAGGCAGCCAACTTGAGGTGATTGTGGACCCAATTAAGTCCAATTTTGTGGGCCGGCAGAGCAGCTCCCATCACGTGCAGAGGCCACTATCTCCATGGCAGCGGCCTCCCTGTGGCAGGCTGGGGGCTGGGGTCGTCGGAGTAGGAGGCTCCATGCCCTTGGAAGAGAGGGCCCTCTGGCAGGAAAGGTCACCTCTACGGCCCAAATGATACACCGGAGTGGGGGGCGGAGGGGGGTGGGTGGTGGTTCACCTCCACTTTGAGGGACCTGACACCTTTTCCCCTCGTAATTTTAACTTTAAAGACATGCTTCTGAGCATGCCTCCTTTTCAATGTGCTATCAAGGTTTCCAACCTGTCTCAGCAGCACCTACCTCTCCTGGTGCGGCTACTAAGGCCCTGGAACTGTTGTCCCTCTGATTAGGCTGGCAGCATCGAGAGACTGCCTGCCATCCTCACAAGGCAGTGATCATGGAGGTGACTGATTAGGAGGCTGATTCTGGGAAGATGACGCTGCCATCAAGTAATGATGGGCTTGAGATCCCCATCTGATTGCAATGTCGGGGTCCCAAAACACAAGAGAAAATCTTCCCAAAACACTCAAAGATAAATATTGTATAATAAAAGCAATTGCAAGTAGAAAGTTCAGAGAAGATATATGTCAAACCTTTTCTGTCAACCAAGTTCCTACGTGTGGCTGGTGGATCTGTTAATCTGTACGAAGGCCAAGTATGAAACAGGAACAGACGGCAGGGAAATAAAAAATGAACTTGCATCCATATAGTGTCTCTCACCTCAGTTCATCACAGCCAATGCAGTGCCTTTAAAGTGTAGTCCCTGTTGAAATGGAGGAGACGTAGCTGCCAATTGAAAACATCAAAGTCAAACATCAAACAGCAATGAATGACTGGAACATAAGAAATAGAAGCAGGAATAGGTCACACTGCCCCTTGAGCTTGTTCAATCAATACGATCATGGCTGAACTTCGACCTCAATTCCACTTCCCCACTGTATCCCCATATCTTTTGATTCCAAAAGAGTCCAAAAATCTATTGATTGCTGTCATAAATATGCTGAATGACTGCACATCTACTGCCCTCTGGGGTAGAGAGTTCCAAAGAGTTACAATCCTCTGAATCAAGGAATTTCTCGTCATCTCAGTCCTAAATGGCCGACCCCTTATCCTGAGACTGTGACCCCCTTAGTTCTAGTATCTCCACCCAGGAGAAACAACCTCCCAGTATCAATCTCTCATTGTTTGAAACTGCAGAGAATATAAACCCATTCTGCTCAATTTCCTCTCATAGGTCAACTGTCATCCCAGGAATCAATCCAGTGAACCTTGTTGCACCCTTCTGAGGCAAGTATATCCTTCCTTAGGCAAGCAGAGAGGCAAGTAGAGCAAAACCGTACATAGTACTCCATGTGTGATCTCACCAAAGCTCTCCAAGCAACTTTTTAACAATTTGGTTTGCCCAGTCTTTATGAAGATTAAAGTCCCTCAGGATAATTGCATTACCCCTGATACATGCTCCTCTACCTTCAGATTTATATTCTGTCCAATGCCATAAATCCTGTTGTGGACCTGATAACCTACTCCCACCAGTGTTTTCTCCCCTTTGTTGTTTCTGAGCTTCTTCCATATTGATTCTACACAAAGAAATTAAATGCTTTCTCAAAGTTGTTGTCCGTAACTATCAGGTGTGACAAACTCACAGTGAGAGTTAAAGCAAAAAGTCAGACAATCTAAGTAACTGGGAATTAGATTTTGAAACTGCAAGAAGAAAAAGAAGTATGTGCATTTTAAAAATCATTCTGTGAAGTGATAGATAAATAGTATTATAAATAGTGATGTAAACTCAGCTGTCCCTCAATTCCAATGGGGTGCTACACTCAAAGCAAATCTTAGATCAGAGATAAGACCGCAACATTGTAGCACCAATTCTCTGAGCTGCATTGGTTGATGAATTTACCCTAATGATCTGTGAGGCCTGTGTCTCTCGGTAATAGTTAGAATGCAATATATTTGACTGAAGTCAGTCATGTGATGTACTGTCTCTATAAATTTGCTGTACTACAATGAGTGGCAAATGTCATTGTGTTAACGGTGGAGCAGAGCCATGGGAAACATCAAAAGCTGTACTCCAGGTCGCTGGACTTCACAAGCAACATCATGGGCACTCTATTTGAGTGCTGTAAAAGAAACATGTGCATATTGTAAAAATATTGCAACGGGGCACTGGGGACCTGCTACCTCTGGGCTGAAGAGTTGGTGGTGAGCCCACCCACAACCCAGATGGCTGCCCTTGCATCAATTTATTGCTTGGAGCAGCATTAATTGCTTTAAGGCAAGTCAATCTGAAGGCTGGCAGCTCTGTAGTCTCAGCAGTGCCAGGCAAGAGTGGTGGTCACTGCTGGAAATACAGGAAGTCCCCACAACAAGGGGATTGGACTTAAGAGGTAAATCCTGGGTATCGGTGATGCCAGGCTGGCAGGCCCTGGTGAGGTGGGTGAAGAGTGTAGGTGGGGGGTGGGGTTGCCTGGCTTGAGAGGCTGAGGGAGAGTGTAAAGGATGGAACAAGACCTTGGGGGCAGGGGTGCCTCAGATGGGCCCACAGGGCCTGCAAAGGAAGACCGCCCCTGCCACATGCCCGAAGCTGGCGCATGAAGCTAAAGCTGCCAGGCTTCCTGTAAGGCTTGGACCTCCCCCTGCCATGGGTAAAATACTGGTGGGGTGGAAAGAGGCCCTTAAGTAGCCATTAATTGGCGACTTACGTGTCTCAATAGACCCAAGGCCAATAGGCCTAAAATTTCAGAGAGGTTGGGGCTTACAGGTAGATGGCAGGAAAGTCGCCTGCTGGATTTTACAAGTCTCCTCTGCCTTCAAATCCATGGGCAGGTTGGTGTAAAATCCAGTCCCAAGAGATAGGAACATAAGCATTGCTATACAAGAAAAGACCAAGGTTCATCTAATTTACCTTCTACTATCCTGATAATCACATGATGCAGCGGTAATGGAGTTGTTGTTTAATTATAGCAACCAATCTCTATCAATTAGTTTACAAGGGACCCAGACAGATATGAGGTGAGGAAAACGCCTGTGATGATGAGCTTAGGGAATCAACAGTCTCAAGTAATCTGCCAATACAGCACTTTCTGCATTCCATATCTCAAATTATTCTTATACTGTAACCAATAATCTGAATAAAAAAAGGTTTCAAAACAAAATCTTTAAAGGACAAGTATAGGGGTTGCTTTAAAGATAAGAAAAGCGAAAGAATGGACAAGGAAAACAAATTTTGATGGAAATTTTTCTTCTATACCCGTTTACACTGTAGACAATAGCTACAAATTTCATTAACTGCTTTTCACACAACCAAACATTCCAAAATGCTTTAAAGGATGCTGAGTGGGAGGTGAAGGAGTGTTACAGGAGATGGCTAAATGCACTATTGAAGAAGTATGTATTGAAGAAAAATAATAGCAGGACAGGGAGGAGGTAAATCAGATGCCACTTGTAAAATAGAAATTATGAATGGAATTGTCATTAAAAGGGAGTGAATAAATATTCTGCACTCCTTTATGCTGCTTAAATATTCAGAATCCAACAGAGCAGAAGGAACACTCACAAAATTCTGTAGGAATTGATGGTAGAAGGAGGGGAGATAAGGCTTAAATGTTTTGCTACTTGTTTAGTTGAGAACCAGAAACCTGGGAAACAGCTGATGTTCAAATGTTTGGAAAAGGTCAGAATTAGAAGCTCGGGGACCATAGGTCTGTTAGCTTGACAGATATCATGGGGTGAAGTATCGCAGCCAATTATAAATGGAGTAACTCAAGCATATTTAACAAGAGCAAAGGCAATAATTTCAAATCTATATGGGCGTATTAAAGGCCTTGCAAGTTTATTAGACATTTCCAGGGATGTGACAGAACTGGTGGATAATGACACTGAGGTGCTCATAGTCAGAAAACATTTCATTAAATGATTTGCAACAGATCTAAAGCTAATGAAAGCTCTTGATTAAGTAATAAGTCAGGCTCAGAAACAATGGAGAAATAATCAAGGTGGAAATTCAAATTAAATAGTTACGAACTAGAGGCCTAAACTGATCAGTAGAGTTCTCATATGAACATCTACCAAAATCTTCTGTGCACAATTTAATGCAATCCACCCACTACCGCCCACATTAACAAAACACTGAGAAGAATTTGGTACAAGCATATCGTAATTTATACTCTAATATTTTTAACATAATGTTGAAGAAGGTAACAAAAGCAGAAAGTCCATGTTTTCGTATGATAGTCGTGTGGGCAAGTAAGATTATGAAAGAAACGAAGAAATGCATTGATTTCCCAAATCGCCTGAAGTGAGAAACAATGGCCAGTAGAATTTGGAAATAAGATGGCAAAATTAGGGAAACATTATTGAATAAGGTAAATCAGGAAAACATATCTGGAGATAACAAATGAATCAAACGTTGAATGTAGATACATACAGTAGAGGAACAGTTATAAAGACAATTCAGATATTGGGAAAACATCATTAGAGTCACAGAACATAAAACTAAGGAGATGGTACCGATACACAAAGCACACAGGCTGTACTATTTAAGTTACAATTACAATCTATATGTTGTTTAAAATCTTGCATAGAATGTACACTTATTCTGCAAACTTTGCTTTCTGTTGTTATGGATTTTAGAACATGCTTTTCTATCAACATCACCATTATAAATGGCTATGGCAGCATTTCCCATTCAATATTTCTATGTCAACTATCACAGTAGTTGTAGTTTCTGGTCACCAGGTGACTGTGTAATGAATTTCTGAATCCGCTCTCTTAATCCCATTGCCAGCTTCAAAATATATTTAAAGAAGTTATTCATCAACAGGCCATGCGTATTAACAATAAATAGGGACTGAATAACTTTTTCTCATTCCTATGGTGGTCTTATGTTATTAAAATCAAGCATTTTAGGGTACCTTGTTATTCTTAAACCATGGCAGTGGCTATGTGCTCAATGTGGCACCATATCTCATACACTTCTTCTTCAGTTCTCTACCCTAAAGACAGGTCCCACCCATGTAGCCAGGACCTCCACCACAAGCAGGGCAAGGAGGCAGTTCCCAAATCCACCTCAGCCAGAATGGAGATCAAACCCCATGCTGCTGGCCCCAATGTGATCCACACTGGTCTTCCGACCACATCACCCAACATAAGGAGTCCAACTTGCTGGAGCAACATACATTTTACAGCCTGGAACTATGGTTGGTGATGGTAGAGGCTCCAATTTCTTTCCATCATACAGCTGACCAGGAATCTCTCCCACTCTTACCCACTGCCACATGTTAGAAGCATTTACCAATTTGACACTCAACCTGTTTGGTCGCACTATAAATGCACCTTCCTTGGCAATCAAGTCCTGAAGTGAGATTTGAACCCAGAGCTTCCTGCTTAGGGGCAGGGACGCAACCCACTGAGCCACAAGACCTCTTTCTTGTACACTAGCAACTTTAAAAATATTCCACACTAATAGTATCTGCGGGACTGTGTCACTTAGAATGGACATATCTCAAACTGCATGAAAGTAGGTGCCCCTATTGAAATCTAATTTTAAAGGATCTGTACATATTAGAAAACAAATGGTTAAACACTATTGAATGATGGGGTCACGCCAAGTTTGACACTTTTCAATATTTTTGGAGAATAAATTGTGCAGCTGTGGAAGACTGGAGTGACAAGAAGGAAGGAATCCATTTCACTGACACCTGTGTTGTGCCTGAAAACTGGGTGACTGTGGGTTGGCAATCAGGAGAAGGTGGGGAACTAGGCTGCTCCTTTGATGGCCTACATGGTGTGATATTTGGATGGGCCTGTAAATGAGCAAGTAGCACATCTGTTTAATAACAGGCTAAAATAGTCCTATGCTGGTTATAGGATCCGAGTTGAAATTCAGGCTATGTGTAACGCTCCATGGGATTGCCAACCCTCCAGGATTTTACCTGGAGTCTCCAGAAATTAAAAAATGAATGTTCTGCACACTGCTGCATGCAACCCAGGTGAAAAATCATAAGCATTAAGAGAAATCATCTTGTTCATCTTCTTTAATGCTTTGATTATTAATTATAAAAATTTTAGTAATGGGTAGAAAGGCTGTTTGAGTACTGGTCAAGAATTTTCCAATCAGTAACACTGAATTTGTTCACTTTCCATTTGGTTTGTAAGGATGGTACACCATGAAGATTGGCATGTCAGGTGATCAATGGCATAGGCATGGGGATGGGGCAGTTGGAGGAGAGAGTTCATGTGGTGAAACCTTCTGGAATATGCCCAATCAGACTCAGGAATCTAATGAACTGCCAGTGGTACCAGGTTGAGAAGCTTTGTCAACTAAAAAAAAATCCCCAAACATGTAATAATTAATTTTTGTGGTCCCAGAGAAGTGAGCGGTGCTCCTCCCAGGCCTATGGAAAAAAACACAATCAACACTGTGCCAGCACACTCAGTATATCTCCCCTATGACTCCACTGGCTGGTCAGCTCCGCTCAGCTCCAATTTCCCACTCTCCCTAACCGACGAGCTGCAGCAAAGCCTCCATGTGACACCTCCCAGCCCTCCGGCTGCACTGAAATGAGGCTCGAAGCTCAATTTGACTCTTCACTAACAGTGCTTGGCCGCAGGTTAAGTTTCTCAATCATTGATCTATTTCAAACCCACGGGGGGGGGGTTGGATTTTCACTTTGTGCAAGCATTAGGTATGCAATGCAGTTTCACCATGGCCAGACGTCACTGGGGCAAGAGGCCCAAGACATTTGAAGGCCGGCGCCTCATTCCCATTTGGTTGGTGAGCTGTGAATGCTGAACCAGTGCTCACAGTAAATCCACCAAGCAAGGCACACGGTAGTCATGTATTGAAAAAGGGTTGCTTAATGGCAGCATTCTCACTTCCAGATCCAAAGGCTGAGGGTTCAAGTCTCACCACAGAGATGGCAACACAAATTCTAGGCAACTCTAGTGCTTTACTGTTGCATTGCCAGAGGCGCAGTCTTTCAAGTGTGACATTAAACAAAGGCCCTGTCTATCTTTTCAGGTAGGCATAAGAGATTGCACAGAATTGTTTCAAAGAAGAGCGGGGAAGTTTCCCAATGTCCTGGCTAATGTTTACCCCTCAACCAACATCGCTATTATCACACTGCGGGAACTTGTTGCACACAAATTGGCTGCCATGTTTCTTACATTACAACAGTGATTACACTTCTGAAGTACTTCGTTGGCTAAAGTGCTTTGGAACGTCCTGAGGTTGTGAAAGGCGCTGTAGTGTTTTTTTACTTTATCACGAACTTGTGGAACTTGGCTGGGCTATCAGCAGATGGCAAGGTATTTGCAGAGCCACGAGGAGCATTATTTCTCCAGCAGGCACCATGAAAATCACAGCCGGAGCATTTCTGAATAGACCGCAGAGGTCCCTTTAAGCAGCAGTTCCTATGCTGCTCAATGCCCATGTGCAGTGCACATTCCACCCATTGGTACCTAAAAATTATGTCAGATCCTACAAACAGTGTCGGACCTTGTAAAGAATATTAATAATAGGATGCTCGCAACGCTCTCAATGGGGGAGGAGAGGGGGTCACCAGTGGACATCAGACGGCAGTGGAAATACGGCTGTATGTGCTGCACTGCCTTTTTCAGGGCAGAACTGCCCAGCTCACTGTCCAGTCTAACCTACCTCATTCACCCACCACCACCCGCCACCCCTCACCCCTGCACTGCTGGTATTTTAACAAGACGTGCCTCTGGCATTGTCACTTCTGTGTTAATCCATGGAATCATCAGTTGGTTAACAAGAAGTGTCCCATTTAAGAAAGAGCCTTACATAATTGCACCGAGGTGGCTGCAAATTCAGGGAAAATAGCCTTCCAAAAATATATGCAAAAAGGGACACAGATTGGCGATTATTAATTCTGCCACACCAGCGGATTTGGGCAGTAGAATTGGATGAGAAAGAGATTAACTTGATGGAAGCGCTAGAGTTAAAGACAATCAAAAATGACACCTATCTGTAGCTGCATCCTCCAAAGAATGAACTTGCAAAAATGAGCCCCGTATGAATAAATGAGAAACTGTAGCAATACTCTTGGTCTAAATGTCATAGAATGGCAAAATACCATTAATAAGTCCATTAGAATAAAAGAAACAGGAAATGCAATTTCTTTCCATTTGTTTAATTGTCCTTCCTCCTCCCCTCACTGGTATTACCGCTGAAATGTCAGCGTATTTCAGAAGATTTTAATCACAAGAAAACCTGTCTTCACAGTTAATTTATTTCTGTCAGCCTATAACTTTAATGATGGGAGCCATTAATCGGCAGGTACAGAAGATGAAATAATTAAGGGTAATGACACTTTAAGGAGAATGAAGGGTTTATTGAACTGTCAAAGATAGGAATGTTAGAAACAGAAGTAAGCCATTCAGCCCCTTGAGCCTATCTCATCATTCAATTAAATCATGGCTGATCCATATCTTAATTCCATCCACCCGCTTTGGTTCTGAAACCCTTCTCCAACAAAAAAATCTATCGATCTTGGTTTTGAAGTTTTCAACTGATCGAGCCTCAACAGATTTCCACTACACCTACCTTGTGTAAAGAGGAGATTTCTGACATAACTCCTGATCGGCCTAGCTCTAATTTTAAAGTTATGCCTCTTTGTTCTGAACTCTCCCACCAGGGGAAATAATTTCTTTCTATCTACCCTATCAGTTCTTTGATCAAAACATCCCAAGCAGATTATCCCTTACTCTTCTAACTCAAGGGAAGGTAACTGTCATGCTTAATAACACTGTAAGCAGCACCTTTGTAATTCACTTCTATGACAGATATTGATTATGGTTCATTGCCCAGTGTGCATGGTTACTTGTTGTAAGTGTGGGGAGTGTGATTGATGGGAAGAACTATAGATATAAAATTATGTACAAATTGCAAAGTGTAAAATTTCTGCTCTAAATGCCTATCTGATGCAATGAGCTGCAGTATGGAAATAAGTAAACATGATTATGTTTTAAAATCTATTGAGCATCTCTTCCTCATGATATCTCCTTTAAATAATGCAATACATATAGATTGTAATCACTAAAATTTCAGTGAAGTATGAAATTTCCACACTTGAACTGCAAAATAACACATAGCAGTCATAGATTTTGTCCTTGTAGTGTTAGCTGTGCGTGCAGATATTATTTTGAGCTGCACAACATTAAGTTGAAATGTTGAAAAGTCTGCTACTGATGGTGCAAATTATTTGAGATGATGGTTTAAGAGATTTAATGTGCTCTTAAAATAATAAGTACGCAGTAAATGAGAGTTAATTTTGTTCCTTTTTTACCAACACACAGGCTTACTCACAGCTCATTCTTTGAAGCCACTAGAGCACAAGAAATAGGAGCAGGATAGGCCCTTCAGCCTCTTGAGCCTGCTGCACCATTCGATAACACCATGGCTGATCTGATTGTGGCCTCAACTCCACTATTCTTTCTATCTGCTCCATTAACTTTTGATTCCCTTGTTGATCAAGAATCTATCAAAGGCAACATTGAATAAATTCAATGACCCAACCTCCATTGGTTTCTGGGAAAGAGAATTTCAGACTAACAACCCTCTGAGAGAAAAAAAATTCTCCTCATCTCTGTCTCAAATGGGAGATCCCTTATTCTTAAACTATGTCCCATAGATATATACTCCTCCACAAGGTAAAACATCCCCCCAGCATTCACCTGGTCAAGTCCCCTTGGAATCTTATGGGCAGGATTTTTCAGTTGGCGTGCTGAGGTGGGCCCGACATGCCGACGCGTAAAATGACGCGCGATGACGTCAGGCGCGTGTCCTGATGTCATCGTGCAGTCCCGTGATGTTTCGTTCAATGGGCACATGCTGGAGTCAGCTGCGCGCCCGCCGATATGTAAACAGCCTGTTAAGGCCATTAAGAAAGTAATTGATGTGATTGGTAACGCTGCCCGTCCAACCTTACGGTTGGCAGGCAGGCAAAAAGGCCAAGCGGCCTTCATGTTTTTTAGGAAACCTCATCCACGAGCGGGATGAGGTTTCCTGAAGCTTCTATTAAATAAAAAAAAACCCCTAAATATAAAAACATGTCCCATCTCATGTGACACAGTCACATGAGGGGACATGTTTAAATAAATTTTTCAACCATTTATTTAATTATCTCAACATTGATTCAATCTCCCTGAGGCAGTTCCGTGCCACAGGGAGATTGAAGCACTTTCGCACGCATGCGCCAAAGAGTGCTGGCCACAACTCTCCCTCCTCTCCCCGTCCGCACAGGTAGTGCTGAGCGCTACAGATCACATATTACGCTGAGTGGGCCTTAATTAGCGCGCCTGCGTAAAATGGCAGCGCGGAGCCAATCGCGGGTGCGATCGGCTCTGTGACCGTCCCCACCCGCTCCTGCCAAGCCTGTCCACTGTCAGAAAAATTCTGGCCTTAACATTTTAATAAGCTTACCTCTCATTCTTCTAACTCTGATGGGTATAAGTACAACCTGCTCAACCTTTGCTCATAAAATAATTCTTTAGTCCCAGGAATCAGTCGAGCGAACCTTCTGTGAACTGCTTCTAATGCAATTATATCCTTTTTAAGTAAGGAGACCAAATCTGTACACAGTTCTGCAGATGTGGTCTCACTGAGGCCCTGTACAGCTGCAGCAAAACTTCCCTACTTTAATAATAGATTTCCCTTGCAATAAATGCCAACATTCCATTTACCTTCCTAATCAATTGCTGTACCTGCATATCAACTTTTTGTGACTCATGTACCAGGATACCCAGATCTCTCTGTATTGCAGGGTTCTGCAGTTGTTCTCCATTCAAATACTGCACTGCTTTTCTATTCTTCCTGCCAAAATGGACAATTCACATTTTCCCACATTATACTCCATCTGCAAAATTTTTGCCCACTCACATAACCTATATGAATCCCTTTGTAGACTCTTAATGTCCTCTTGACAACTTACTTTATTACCTATCTTTGTGTCATCAGCAAATTTAGCTGCCCTACATTCGGTCCCTTCATCCAAGTCATTGATATTAATGCTAAATAGTTGAGGCCCCAGCACTGATCCCTGTGGCACTCCACTAGTAACAGCTTGCCAATCTGAAAATGATCCACTTATTCCTATTCTCTGCTTCCCGTTAGCTAACCAATCAAGTACATTACAACTAATGTATAACTAAGAACACAGACAACTCAAATATGCAATGATAATGCTGAATCACCCAATTTAATTGATCTGTCAGTGCTTGAAAAAAAGAAGCTTTGTGCATTAGTCCAGCAATGGAGTTTGCAAATTAAGATACTGATGCAGTGTGTGTGGCATTACTTCTTAACTGACTGCTTCAGATATGCAGAATGGAGAAATGCCCATGACAGGTCAGAAAGGGTAATAAACAAAGAGTCTTGAAGGAATGGACCACTGGGTCAACATGGTCTCCAAGCTGTTGAGTTTGCCCAGATGAGTGAAGAGTCATTGATACCAATGGAATGAAAATAAGGTCAGGCCTACATCAGGCAGGTGATCTGTCCCATCAGATCACCAGCAAGGCGGTGAAACCAAAGATCTGCCCTGTGTTACTATCCCGCTATTTTGAGGCATATCATAGTATGCCTGCCTACATTTGGATGGACATGTTCCACAGCTGATGTCACTTCCAATGAAAAATGCCTACCTTGTGCTCTGTTGCCAGGGAGCAACAGGAATGTTCCAGCATAATTCTCCTCTCCCTGTTCACTCAAGATTTTTTTATTCATTCATGGGATGTGGGCATCGCTGGCTAGGCCAGCATATATTGCCCAACCCTAGTTGCCCCTTGAGAAGGTGGTGGTGAGCTGCCTTCTTGAACCGCTGCAGTCCATGTGGTGTAGATACACCCACAGTGCTGTTGGGGAGGGAGTTCCAGGATTTTGACCCAGCAACAGTGAAGGAATGGCGATATATTTCCAAGTCAGAAGTTACCCACCATGTCAATTGAAAACCTTCAATTCTGGTCATGGATTCCTGCTGATGCAATACAAATAAGTTCAGAATTAATTACAGGTGGAATGTAATCAGCCACAATATAAAGTGCTTTGTCTCTACACTCTGTCTAGATCTGCAATTTAATCATGAGGCAATGTAGCCTTGAGAATTAAATAGAAACTGCAATGTAATGCCTTATCAGAACATACTAGTTGATGACTTATCTTTGCTTACTAATGTCTGTGGCCATTAGTAAATACATTACAAAAATACAGATTTGCTTTAATTTAGTCCATATTGAATTACAGTAATGGTGATAATTTAAGGAATAAGTAGAACATGTAGCATTGACCCTGGCTGTATTGTGAACTGTTAATTTGTGCCATGAATAGATAGAATCTACAATGAGATGGGATTCATTAACTTGTATTGCGTGTGGACTGCCAAACTGTACACATCAAACTACAGTATTATACTTAACAGAACAGGGTACCATGGTGAACAAGAAGCTTTTCAAAATCTAGTGGTACTTATACAGGGTTTGTGTTGAACTTACCTCTGAGTCAGGAAGTCATGGGTGCAGGATTGAGGGGTCAGTTAGCTCAGTTGGCTAGATTGTGGTGCAGAATGATGCCAGCAGCTTTGACTCAATCCTTACACTGGCTGTGGTAATTTGTAGAGGGCTGCCTTCTTGCCTTGCGCCATCCATGCTTGATGTGGAGTGGTGCCCACCAAGCTATATATTCAATTGCCTCTCTAGTGGAGAGAGATACCTATGATACCTTTGTGGACTATATCTAATACTAGTTAACAGCAGTATTGAGGGAGTGCTGCAGTGTAAGAGTTGCCACTTTTGGTTAAGACTTTATACCGCAAGCTGTATTTGCCTGTCTCAGACTGATGCCAACAGGTAGCAAATACATTTGAGAACCAAGCTGAATACAGAAGGTTCAGCAGGGATGTGAAAAAGCAAATATGAGAAACAAAGAGGGATTATGAAAAAAGACTGGCAAGGAACATAAAAGGAAATCCCAAAGTATTCTATAAGTACATCAGTAGTAAAAGAGTGATAAAAGGAGGAGTAGGGCTGATTAGGAACCAAAAAGGGGATCTACACATAGAGACAAGAGGCATAGGTGAGGTGTTAAATGAATACTTTGCATCTGTCTTTACCTACGAGGTAGATGCTGCCCAGGCCATGGTGACAGAGGAGGAAACTCAGTCACTAGAAGTGTTTAAAATTGATAAGGGGGGGATATTAGTTAAGCTGTCGGTACTTAAAGTTGATAAAGCACTGGGACCAGATGAGATGCATCCAAGAATTTCGTAGGAAGTGAGAGTGGAAATTGCAGAGGCACTGGCAATAATCTTTCAATGTTCCCTGGATTCAGGGGAGGTGTCGGATGATTGAAGAATTGCAAACATTACACCCTTGTTCAAAACAGGCTGTAAAGATCTGCCCTGCAATTACAGACCAGTCAGTTTAACTTTGGTGGTGGGGAAACTTCTAGAAACAATTATTCGGGATAGAATTAATAGTCACATGGAAAAATTTGGATTGATTGGGAAGAGTCAGCATGAACTTGTTAAAGGAAAATTGTGTCTAACTAACTTGCTAGAGTTTTTTGAAGTGGTAACAGAAATAGTTGATGAGGGCAAGGCCATTGATTTGGTGTATGTGGACTTCAAAAAGGTGTTCGATACAGTGCCACACAACAGGCCTGTGAGGAAAGTGGATTAAAATGGATTAAAAGGGACAGCAGCAACGTGGGTACAAAATTGGCTGAGGGATAGGAAACAGAGAGTAATGGTTAATGGGTATTTTTTGGGCTGGAAGAAGGTTTTTAGTGGAATTCCCCAGGGGTCAGTATTGGGACCCTTTCTCTTCCTGATATATATAAACGATCTAGGTCTTGGTGTGCAGGGGACAATTTCAAAGTTTGTGGATGACACAAAACTTGGGAGAATTGCAAACTGTGAGGACAGTGTAGAAGTTCAAAAGGACTTGGACATGTTGGTGGAGTGGGGCAGATAGGTGGCAGATGAAGTTCAATGCGGAGAAGTGTGAGGTGATACATTTTGGTACAAAGAACATGGAGAGACAGCATGAAATAAAGGATACTATTCTAAAGGGTGTGCAGGAGCAGAGAGACCTGGGTGTATATGTCATTAAAGGTGGCAGGACAGGTACAGAGAGCTGTTTCTAAAGCATACAGTATTCTAGGCTTCATTAATAGCGGCATAGAGTACAATAGCAGGAACTTATGTAAGACACTGGTTAGACCTCAGCTGGAGTATTCTGTACAGTTCTGGACACCACACTATAGGAAGGATGTGAACGCATTGGAGAGAGTGCAGAAGAGGTTTACAAGAATGGTTCCAGGGATGAGACTCTTCAGTTAAGAGGAAAGATTGGAGAAGTTGGGACTGTTATCCTTGGAGAGGAGAAGGCTGGGAGGAGACTTGATTGAAGTTTTCAAAATAATGAGGGGCCTGGACAGAGTAGATAGGAAGAAACTCTTCCCACTCATAAATGGATTGAGAACCAGGGCACAGTTTTAAAGTGTTTTGCAAAAGGAGCAAGTGTGAGGGGAGAAAAACTTTTTCACACAGCGAGTAGTTAGGGTGTGGAATGCACTGCCTGGAAGTGTGGTGAAGGCAGGTTCAACTGAGGCATTTAAGAGGGCATTGAATGATTATCTAAATTGAAACAATGTGCAGGGTTACAGGGAAAAGGCAGGAGATTGGCACTAAGTTAAAATGCTCAGAGAGCCAGTGCAGACACGACGGGCCGAATGGCCTCCTTCTGCAGCAGAACAATTCTGTGATTCTGTGACTCAGGTGCATGTACATAGATACCCATTGAATTTATTTTGAAGAAGAGTAGGGGAGTTCTCTCCAAAGGCCTGGTCAATACATATCCCCACAGCTAACGTCAAAAACAGCTGATCTGGTTACTTTCACATTACTGCTTTTAGGATTTTGCTGTATGTAAAGTTGGCTGTCAGATTTCCTGCATTTCAACATAAACTACACTTAAAAAGTTCTTAATTGGCTGTAAAGCACTTTGTGACATCCTGAAAGGCATCATACAAACTTTCTTTTACATTGAAAGCAATCTGGCTGCGATTTTCTGATAATATGGTTGGTCGGGGTAGAAATGGGAGGAAGGGTTGAAAATGGTAGGAGATGTGGGGTGGCTATATTGGAATCAATAAGTCACATGCAGTATGACTGCCCATATACGTGTGGGCATATTGTAATATTGAAATGATGGAAATATGTCATCAAGCCTGTTTTTCTTAAATTGTAGCGCATAGCAATGTTGAATATGAAGATTGTATCTGGTGTCAAGTGTACTAGGGTGGAGAGCCTTGTAATTGACATTTAAAGGTTGTATAATCAATGGCAGGGGAAGTGATTGCACAGGTTTTAGCCCATTTTCAAAATCTTCAACTGGCAGCACAGAGGCCGCTGGGTTGGGACTATGAGGGGAGAGTGATTTGGGACAAGGCAGTGGCCTTTATGACAGTGGATGAAAACATTGGCTTCAGTTTTTCAGTCGCTCTGTTGGAAGAGGTTGTGGCTCCTTCATGACTTGGGCAAGAGTTTTACGGAGCCTGAGCAGGCACACACCTGACCTAAGCTCATGTGAAATTGTGCGAGAAAACATCAGGCGTGCATCCCAACATCATGACACCCTCGCGCGATATTACAGTTGACGGGTTCGCCCATCCCACAACTCTTTCTCCGGTATATTGATGACTGTTTTGGTGCCACTTCATGCTCTCACCTGGACCTGGAAAAATTTATTAATTTTGCTTCCAACTTCCACCCCTCTATCACTTTCACATGGTCCATCACTAACGCTTCCCTTCCTTAACCTCTCTGTCTCAATTTCTGGTGACAGACTGTCCACCAATATTCATTACAAGCCCACCCACTCCCACAGCTACCTCGACTACAATTCCTCATGCCCTGCTTCCTGTGAGGACTCCATCACATTCTCTCAGTTCCTTCACCTCTGTCGCATCTGTTCCGATGATGCCACTTTCCAAAACAGTGCTTCTGACATGTCTTCCTTCTTCCTTAACTGAGGTTTTCCACCCACGGTGGTTGACAGGGCCCTCAACTGTGTCCAACCCATCTCCTGCACCTCTGCCCTCACACGTTCCTCCCCCTCCCAGAGCCATGATGGGGCCCCCTTGTCCTCACTTATCACCCCACCTGCCTCCACATTCAAAGGATCATCCTCTGCCATTTGCGCCAACTCCAGCATGATGCCACCACCAAACACATCTTTCCTTCACCCCCTCAGTCAGCATTCCATAGGGACTGTTCCCTCCAGGACACCCTGGTCCACTCCTCCATCACCCCCTACACCTCAATCCCCTCTCATGTCACCTTCCCATGCAACCGCAGAAGGTGCAACACCTCACCCTTTACTTTCCCCCGCCCTCACCTCAATGAATTCTGGGTTCGGCACGATGCTGAACTCTTCTTCCGCCACCTTCATCTCCGTGCTCGCTTCTTTGGGCAGGAGCTCTCAGGAACTGAGAGAATGGGATGGAGTCCTTACAGGTAGCAGGGCGTGAGAAAATTGTGCACTTCCCTCAATTTGGATTATTGCATTCACTGCTCCCAATGTGGTCTCCTCTACATTGGAGAGGCCAAATGCAGACTTGGTGACCGTTTTGCAGAACACCTTCGGTCAGTCCGCAAGCATGATCCAGACCTTTCTGTCACTTGCCATTTCAACACACCACCCTGCTCTCATGCCCACATGTCCATGTCCGTCCTTGGCCTGCTGCAATGTTCCAGTGAAGCTCAATGCAAACTGGAGGAACAGCACTTCATCTTCCGATTAGGCATTTTACAGCCTTCCAGACTTAACATTGAGTTCAACAACTTCAGATCATGAACTCTCTCCTCCATCCCCGCCCCTTTTTGATCCCCTTTTTTCAAATATTTTTTCATTTTTATATATATATATATATTTTTCCCATCTATTTCTTTTATTATTTTAAAAATTTATTTCCATTCATTGCTTTATCCCCACCTTTTAGCCTATTTTGATCTTTTCCGCCCCACCACACCCCTGCTAGGGCCATCTGTCACTGGCTCATCCTGCTTTCTACTCTTAATGTCACCTTTAGCACATCCTTTAGCCAGTATCACCACCATCAACACCCCTTTGACCTTTTGTTTATGACATCTTTGTCAATCTCTCCTTTACCTCCACCTATCACTGGCCTTCTATCCAGCTTCACCTGTCCCACCCCCTTTAAACAGTATATATTTCACCACATTTCAACTTCTCTTTAGTTCTGAGGAAGAGTCATACGGACTTGAAACATTAACTCTGTCTTTCTCTCCACAGATGCTGTCAGACCTTCTGAGTTTTTCCAGCAAATTTTGTTTTTTTTCCTTTGTAACATTGTTGGGACTCTATGCCTACAGATTTACTGTCTGTATTTGGATAGTTAGAAGTGAAACCTTGCAAGGACAACAGAGGAAACGTCAAAGCGGATAACTTGTCAGGCTGACAGCCAGAGGATGTAATTTATAACTTTATCCAGGATGTCTTGGTACCGTGAATGAGGAGGAAGCTTACATGGACAAAATGAAACCATGGCACAATTCCACCATGGCAGCTGGTGGAATTTAAATTCTATTAATAAAATCTGGAATCGAAAGCTAAGGTGGAATCGTCCCAGACTTGCAAAAAGTGCGGTAGCGGGTGGGAATCATCCCATCCCCGCCTTGTTAATTATGCAGCCTCAGGAAACATGTCGTCTTGATGGCGGGTGTCCTCCGATTTGCCCGGCACGCCAATACCTCGCCACTTCCTCACGCCGGGCGCCATATTTCAACTGCAGCCGTGCACACGCTTCTCAACGCCAGCAGCCCAGGACTGCTCCGGTGAAGACATGGCCCCAAAAGCCAAGAAGAGGCTAGCCCCCTGATTCAGTGCTGCATGCCTGGGAATGCCTTCTGGACACCGTGGAGTCCTGCTGCAATGTCCTCTATTGCTGCTCTACCCACAGGAGGCCCATCAGTCTTAACACTCCAGTTTGGGAGGTGATGGCAGTGGTGGTCAGTGCCAATGCTGCAGACAAGAGTTGGCCATCCAGTGCAGAAAATGGATGAATGATTTCATCTGAGCTGCCAGGGTAAGGCAACCACCTTATCACTCTAAACTCACATACTCACAAGCCCATCACACATTCACTGGCACCTCACTCACTGTCAGCTCAAGAGACATCACCAGTCACTCTCTCACACACATACCCTCACATCTCCATCTGCCCTCATCTCCTCCGGAGACTGCCTCTTCAGCCCTCACCATCTTGAGGTCACTTGCACTGATCAACATGTGCCCAACACACACCCTGTGATACCCCCCCTTCCCCAGTATAGCCCTCTTCCGTTGCCTGTGGCCACTTCTCCCCCTTCCCCTAGCAAGCCCTAGCCCTGCAGCTATTGAATAGCCACCCCCGCCTTAAGGCTGGTCTGATAGGTAGAGACCTGCCCGTGAGCCCCCCTAAAGGTGATGTGGCGCTGCCTACAAAGCCTAAACGCTGATAACTGCGGGTGCTGCCCAAAGCAAGTTAGGCAAACAAACCTCAAAGTCCCGAGTGAAGTCCAGCTCGCCAGGTGCGCGTCGCTTATGTACAGTTGTGAAACACATCGGTGTGCAATCATGCCAATGCACTCAGATGATCCAGTGTGGGGGAATGATTCCGGCAAGCTGGGTTTATAATAAGATGCTAAAGTATTGAAATTAGGTTCCTGATGTGCAGCAGCGGGAAACGTGTCCCACCATTGACGGGTGGAGCAGACAATCACAAACTGGTTTCACGAAGGCATGAAATCGATTTTTGTCTTCTCGCTATATTGTCGTCTCCCCCCTGCCTGCCATGACGCCTGATGCCAATGGGGCTGGAAAATTCGGACCCTAGTCTCAGTAATCATGACCATGGATGTGTCAGCAATTGTTATAAAAACCCATCTGGTTCAGTGATGTCCTTTAGGGAAGGAAATATGCCATCCTTGCCTGGTCTGGCCTACATTTGACTCCAGATCCAATGTGTTTGACCCTTAATTGCCCTAGCAAGCCACTCAGTTCCAGGACAATTAGGGATGGGCAACAAATGCTGGCCTTGCCTGTGATGTCCACATCCCATCAAAAAGATTACAAAAAAGGGAATCTTGGGTGAGACAACATGGATTCTGTAAGCAATACCATGTTCAAGGAGGAAAGAGAGCCTGGAGCTTACAGTGATAGTTATAGAGACTGGATTGGGGTTGAAGGCAGTTCTTTTCAGTGAGTTGCCTTTCAGTTGTAGGCAGAAAGCCTCCATGCATTAGCATATCTTATTGTCAGTGATTCCCCCTTGCCCCCCATCACACACTACCTCTACCAACTGATGGAATGATCTGAAGAGCAGTGTAGAATGAGGTGACATAGCACTTGAAGGCAGTCTGATCTGTGTTCTGAAGCTGGAAGCAGCTGAACGATGCAACATAGATAAAGTGAGTGTGTAAACCTGTGATCATACCTATTGGCTTTGCCTTGCGCTTTTCTTCTTCTACATTTTTAAATGTTCTGCTCCACCACAACAGGACAATGCAATGTGAATACAGGAGAATTAACTTTGCATTACTGTTCATCTTTCTAAATGCACAGCTTGCTCATGAGCCTCCACAGCAGCATGCCAAGCCAAGTCATCATGTCGGAATGTCGGCTGGGCTGCCATGAAATGTGGCAAGTTCAACAGCAACAAATGGTTATTTTCATGTTCAATAACAGTGGATAGGGTTCTGGTCACTTGCACGGCACACATTTTATCCCACAATCTCCTATACTTAACTTTACTTACGTCAGTAGGAAGTATATAATTTAAATATCCACTGACCCCAAGACTGTTGTTATGTTGTCCGCCTATCCACCTGCATCAAGATGAGCCCAAGTGCCCTTCAACTCAATGTTGCCTTAACTGAAGCAGTCCTCTATAGTCCCTGTAAGCAATGTGGTTTACTCTTAACTGTCCTAGCAAGCCACTCAGTTCAGGGGCAATTAGGGATGGGCAGCAAATGCTGGCTTTGCCCGTGACGCCCACATCCCATCAAAAGAATTTTAAAAAAGGGACTCTTGAACGAGGCAACATGGATTCAGTATGCATCGCCTCTAGCCTCGTCCTTTAATTATTAAAGCTGTCACCTTGCATTAAGGGGTGAATTCCCTTCTTTACAGCCTGGTGTAATAAGAGCAATTAGAAATAAACAACAAATGCTAGCCTTGCCAGCAACGCTCACATCCCAGGAAAGAATAATAAAAAAAACCTGGGAGGGCAGAAATCGATACTGTAAATCAAACACAGACTGCTCACAGTTTTTCATCCAATTATTTTATGTACCTAAATTTGCCTCACCAAGATTTAATGTCCCTTAGTCTGTGTGTGCAGAATTATGGTATTTTGCCTACCCATATCTATCCCATTATCAACATTGCTTTCTTCCACCTTTGCAACATCACACATCTCTGCCCCCACCCCACCCTCTTTCCCCACTGCCAACAAAACCTGAATCTGCACCCTTATTGTTTGTGGCTTCTATTTTTCAGGTGCTTTCCCAGGTCAGACTCCACACCGTCACTCTCCAGAAGTTACAGCTCCAAAAAAATGATGCGGCATGTGGCCTTTCCCAGACAAAGTCTCCCACCCCCGCTACCCTTGTCCTCGCCACCCTATACTCCAGTGAAGATCCTTGTCTTTGATATAAAATCTTCCAAGGCTTCCTCCTGCCCTAACTCAGCAATGGCCCATAGCCATAAGTTCTCGTGCACACACTCCATTCCATTGACATCTGCTTACACCTCATGCTGCCCTGCTCCCCCCATCTCTCAATCTTACTTTTCCTTCATACCTTCAGAATATTTCTCCAAATATTTATTTTCTTTGGCTGTGCTCCCAGCTCCAACGCAAGCCTCTTTCCCTGCTTTCTTTTTCTCTGTTCCTGACTGTTGGCATTCACCTCTGCTCTGTAACACAGCCGGAGGATGTTTACCTAAAGTCGAGGAGCTTCACATAGATGTACATTGTTAATGTGGTTGATGAAGCATTTTTTAAATACTCAGCGGTCAGAGGCAAAAGGAGAGTGATTTTCACCTTTTTTCACCCCAAGGCCAGAAAGCTCCAATAGTTTTTTTGTGTGGCATTTTAGCGGAGACTTTCTGGTTCATTGTTTCCTGTGCTCGTCATGTCTGGTATGGAAAATCCCTGGCACAGACTTCGAGTACGCCACCACTTATTGGACCGCGGGGCAGTCAGACTGCACACGTTGTACAATCTCCTTGCCGACGCTGGCCATGTAGCTCACAGCCCCTTGCAATCTTAGCATCTCGGTTTGGACCAGTGTCCCCCATGTTGCAAGTTGACAGGGCAGCCATACAGCGCATTCATCTCTGGCTATCCGAGGGGTGACCAGCACTTTCCGGGAAGCATTAAGGGGCGGTCACACAGGGCCAGGAAAGGTGCCAAGTACAGCCTTGATAACCACGTCTCTCTCTCTCTCATGCTGCAGGAGGGCCATGTCAGGATCATGGATCCTGGTGATCTAGCTGTATGCCTGATGACCTACAGAGACCATAAAAGATGGAGGAGAGTGTGACTGAGGCTCCTGGCTGCGCAAAGGCAGGAGCAGCAACCTCATAAGGAAGGGGCAGCTGGGGCTCCCGCACACACTGCTCAAGAGTGACAGCGAGCCGTGGCTGGTCGGCGTCTAGCAACACCCAGGGTCTATAGACACCGCCTGTCATTCCTGCAGATGACCGGGAACCAGTGTCGCTGATGACTGCGCATGTCTAGGGACCTGGTGGCTCACATCTGCCACTTACTGCAGGACTTGGAGTCAAGGGGACATGGAGGGCATCCACTGCCTGTGGCTGTGAAAGTGCCTGCGGTGCACAATTTTTATGCCAGTGACTCCTTTCAGGGCTCCACAGGTGACCTCTGTGGGATTTCACAATCCGCCACCCACAAATGCATCCATGAGGTCACGGATGCCATCTTCTCCATGGCACACAACTTTGTGCATTTTGCCCGGGATCGGGACAGCCAGGATGCAAGAGCGATTTGATTCGCGCTGATCTCGGGATTCCCACAGGTGCAGGGTGTGATTGACTGGACTCCTGTGACGCTCAGGTCTCCATCACTACACACGGGTGGACAGGTGGACAACATCAACCACAAGGGCTTCCATTTGCTGAATGTGCAGCTGGTGTGTGACCACCAGAAACACATCCTGCAGGTGTGCGCATGGTTTCCAGGGAGTGTGCACAATGCCTACATCCTGAGTCACTCACAGGTCCCTGGAGTCTTCCAGGGTCCACAGAGGCTGCAGGGATGGCTCCTTGGGGACAAGGGCTACCCGCAGAGGCCGTGGCTGATGATGCCCGTGCGGCGGCCTCAGACTGCAGCAGAGCGAAGCTATAGTGAGGCTCATGCTGCAGCTTGCAACTTGGTGGAGCAAACCATCGGGATGCTGAAGACGACATTTTGGTGCCTGGACCAGTCTGGTGGAGCCCTGCAATACAGTCCACAGAGGGTATCGTAGTCGTCTGCTGTGCCCTTTACAATCTGGCGCTGCAACAGGGAGAGGGGCTGGCTGAGGAGGAGCTGCATGTGTCCTCCGATGAAGAGGACGCTGACGGGGATGAGGGTGAGGGGTTCCTCAGTGGTGGCAATGATGGAGATGAGGCTCTCGCACTGGCTAGACGAGGCAGGTGCACTCCGGAAACCCTCATGGCTGCCAGATTTGTGAAGGATGACGACAACATGCAGTGAGGTGACCCCGTAGATCCTCACATCGCAGTTTTGAACGTTTGACTCCAGTCTGGCTTATTGCAGCACCAATACCCTCTGTGAGAATGCACCTATCATGGAGATGCAGTGGAGGCCTTAATAGTCACTCGATCGCAGGAGGATGATGACAATATGCAGTGAGGACACTCCATAGATCTTCATATAGCCTCTGAGAATGTCTGACTCCTGTATGGCCAAGGGCAGCTCACTTGCGCTCCATGATCAGGGCCAACTCAGAGATGCAGCCATGAGACTTTAGATGCACCTGATGCTGTGTCTGCCTTCAGCACCTCAGCCCTTCAGGAGCTGGCACACAGCATCATTGGCCGCAGATGCTGGTGTAATGGGGGCCAGCCCCACCTTACTTGGAGGGCCCCGGCCTGCTTTTGGGGTCCTGCTGTGTGGCAGTGGTACTCTCCTCAGCCTGTGAAGCTGGATCTGCGGAGGTCACAGGAGGAGGGAAATCAGATGGGAGTCAGTTGCTGAGAGCATACGGAGAGAATGAAGGAACTCTGTGGTGCCTGCCCACTGCTTTCTGGCAGCAATGACCAGCACCGCTGAGGTGCAGGCATCAGTAATGTTTCCAGGGATTGTGAGGCTGGACCATCACTGTGGTCTGAAGGCTGCACAGAGCACAGGGAAGAGACGCTGGATTGAGACACCTGCCTTTATCTTGTGCAGGAAGGTTTCACATCTGAGTGACAAGAACACTGCTTATCAGAACATAGGCAGGGAGACATTCTTGGGAGTTTATTGACAATAGTGAACAGTATGTACAAGTGATCAACACCCATGCCCTGGCTGTGCAACTACTTTTATCTAACTTGTGTGTCAGCTGTGACTCAGTTGGTAGAACTTTTGCCTCTGAGTTGTAAGGTTCAGGGTTCAAGTCCCACTCTAAGACTAGAACACAAAAATCAAGGCTGACACTCCAGTGCAATACTGAGGTTGTGATTGTTATGACACAACAGTTGGTAAAGGCTGAGTTGTGTAAATCCCAGGGGGAAACTTGACTTTAAAAGAGCTAACTTTCCTAACCCTGCTGCTACATCTTGATGCTCCCCAGGCATCCACAGCGCAGGTGGAGGCAGCCTGCTGACTGCGACACCCTGTCTGTGATGACTTTGGCGGACATCCTCTGGAGGGCCGAGACCTGGAGGGTCCCGGCCTGCTTTCGGGGTCCTGCTGTGTGGCAGTGGCACCCTCCTCGGCCTGTGAAGCTGGAGCTGCGAGGGTCACAGGAAGAGGGGAGTCAGATGGGCCGGGTCACTCCCAGAGTTACCTGGGTGGGTGGCCCCGGGAGTGTGCACTTGCTGATCCTCCTCCCTATGGGTGCCTGAGGGCCCCTGGCTGACTCCATGAGCAGAAGGGGTAGCTGGAGTGAGATCGAACTGCCCAGTGCCCCTCTCGCCTACACACTGTTGGAGGCCAACTATGGCATCAGCGATGGAGTTAAGCCCGTGCAGCAGCGCAGGAGTGATGTCCTGGACCAAGGTCTCCACGGTGGCTGCCATCCTGCTGGTGTTGTTGCCAGGCCTCGGTGCGCAGCAATGCTGGCGCTATCACCTCAGCCTGAAGACGGATGGACTCCTCCATCGTGCCTTGCAATCTGAGGAGTGCAGGGGAGATCCCTTCCTGTTGTTCCCTAGCTTGCCTTTGCAGCTCGCGCAACTGTGGCATGACCGAGTCCAGAGGCTCATCATCTGACTCGGACTCAGCAACGTTCTGGCCTCCAGGATTCCTCTGACTGCCGGGGGCCTGGGAAGACCCTGCTGCTGACTGCTGTGGATCAGAAAGTGTGATGTGCTCACCAGATTGTGATCCTGAGATTCTAAAGCTAGGTCCCACCGAGGTGTGTGTCTGCGCTAGTGGAGGGTGTGGGTGAGCACTGTGATGGGACTTCAGGGAGGGTGTCTCCAGATTCCTCTTCAGAGATTTCTTTGGGGCTTGATTGGGGGCCCTGGGTCGTGGACTCTGTCGGCTGTTTGGAAGATGTGCCTGCGAAAGCAAGGGGAGATAATTAGTGATGGCAGTGGCCTGTGAAACAGGACACATCATTCACAGCATGGCTGTCTGATGGATGTTGCACTGCTGGAGCCTCGCTTGGTAGAGCAGCGCTGACCTCACTGTCAGTTCCTGTGGACCGAGTCCAGACCCTCGCCAGCCAGCTGTTTTCGAATTCTGTCAGGACTTTGATTTCTGGCATCCCTCCACCTGTCTGCGACCTTTCCCTCCTGCTGTGAGCCAGTTTGTCCTGCATGGATAGAGATGGGGAGAGTGTATTTGGACTCCTGCCGGGCCAGATGATAAGTATGCCTGGCCTGTGTGGGTGGTGAGTGGTCCCATGGACAGGATGAGGACAATGACGGTGTGTGTGAAAGAGTGAATGGTGATGTCCCTTGCACTGGCAGTGAATGAAGGCCCTGTGGGTGTGTGATGGGTTTGTGAGTGTGTGAGTTGGGATGGATGAAAAGATTGACTTACTCTGGCAATGGAAGAGATCATTCGTCCTTTTGTAGCACTGAGTGGCTGTCCTCTGCAGGGCGTTTGCGCTGACCACCACTGCCACCACCTCCCAAGCCGGGTTGGTGACATTGCTCCCCATCCTGCGACCAGAGCGGGGGTAGAGCACATCCCGGCGGCCTCCACGGCATCCAGCAGTCGCTCGAGGGACTGTCGTTGAAGCGGGGGCTGCGGCCTTTTTTCCTTTGCTGGCCATGTCTCCCAGACAGCTGTGGTGAGCTGGTGGCAATGAGCGCTTTGCTGGCGACTGCCTTTTATACCTGGCGGCTGGCATGATGCAACAGTGGGGCGATGGTGAGCAGGCGAATGAGAGCCCGCCTGCCATGGAAATGGCGTGTTTCCCGGGAATGCATAAATAATGAAGATATAGCGTGAAAATCCGCCATTTTCATTGGCAGGTAGGACTCCATTTTACCTGCCTGTTACCGCACTTAGTGCAATTCTGGCAAAATTCCACCCTATGACTAATTACCTACCTATCAGAACCACTATAACCCTTTCTACTGTTCAAAGAAACCAGTGGAATTTGACCCCAAAGTTCTAAGGCGTTAGATTTTACCCATGAGTTTGCTCCTGGCAGATACCCAAATGTAGCAGGAGGGTTGGTACAGATTGGGCGATAGGGTTCTGCCTGGCCTCATAAGGAATGTTGAATGCATACTCAAAAGAGAGATCAATGGAAGCTTTGAAATACTTTACCTGACTGTCCTTTCGGTCACAGGATGGTGCATGAGATGGGATAGAAAAGAAGTCACAAAAAATTTAGAAAGGGTAAATGCAGTTTAAAAAAAACAGTTTGCAAAGAAGAGTTGCAACATTTAAAGTTACCTAATTCACAATTATTATTTATATTTATATTCCCCTTCATCTTTAGTTATTTTCTCTTCTTTAAGTTCTTTTCTCCTGCCTGTAGCATTGTGTAAACAACTGTTAGAATCTGGGTGACGGCAATACGGATTGATTTAAGTTTACAATGTTTCTTGAAAAGAAAGACATCTGCTTTCAAAACCAGTGAGTGTCGGCTGGCTCTCCCACCTCTTGGGCTATCGCACCTGATCCCACCCTGAGCAGATATACACACACATTTTACAAGAAGGGTTGCAGGGCAGCAGCCAGGAACCTTGGCTGATTCTAGTCCAAAGATGCTGAGATCAATTCTAATGCACCTACTTTGTCCTACTCGGGCCAGCTAATCACATATTGCTCAGTCGCTGTTGATGATGGACTTTCCGATTCAACCATTGGGGGACAGAATCCTATCGCATGCGGCATTTCATTGGTACAACAACTGCCCCTACTATGTTAAGTTTGATCGCCAATGCCATCGCCTACCATGCCTGGTTGGTCACACCGCTGCCCATCCTGTGGCCAGAGTAGGGGTAGAGGACATCACAGTGGGCCACCACGATGTCGAAAAGGTGCTCGAGGGCTGGAGTCTTCTTCCCTTTCGAGGCCATGTTGCCTTTGCTGCAGTCCTGGGCCAGAAGCACCAAGTGCGACCATACTTTAAATGTGGTGCCTGACGTGATGAGGTGGCGAGGTGATGGCGTGGCAGGCAAATGAGAGCCCTCCCGCCATGGAAACGGTGTGTTTCCCGGGAGTGCATAAGTAATGCGGCGGGTTTAGGACGTGATATGTTAAAACCTGCCATCGCGGCCAGCGGGTAAAACCTTGTTTCACCCGCCAGCTACCGCAGTTAGTGCGAATCTGGGACAATTCCAATGTTCTTCACACCACCACAGCTCATGTAATCTCCTATGAGAAGCAAATGAAAACCCAGAGTAAAATTCACTGTGTCAATAAGGGAAAAATACTCTGGAAGATTCCGCTCTGACCCCACAGGTGATTGAAACCAGCTAAGGCAGTATCATGTGACAAGTGTTATCTACAAAGTCATTTATTTTCTATATGATGTGATCCCTACTCTAGTCAGGAACCAGTTCAGTTCACAGAGAGCCAGCAACCACCACACTGGCTGGCGGCCAACTCGAGAGACTCATTACTCCCTGGGAAAAGAAAAACCATTAAGATTCAGTCATAGATTTTTAAATCATAAAAATCAGGGCTTTGTAAAGCAAAAGTGTGCATCCTGTGTCAGAGGGAGTGGACGCATCCTCGCCAGACCCCGAAGAAGAGTCATACAGACTCGAAACGTTAGCTCTGTCTTTCTCTCCACAGACACTGTCAGACCTGCTGAGTTTTTCCAGCATTTTTTGTTTTTGTTTCACATTTCCAGCATCCGCAGTATTTTGCCTTTGCCCTCACCAGACCCTCAATGCTTTTCCACCATTACATGTACATTTTAAAATTAATGTCTTTGAAATATGCCGTCTCCCTTTTTTACACTGATAAACATGAAATCCTGAATGAGCAACAGGACAAGAGGAACATTGACATCACCTCGCTGCTGCTGCAGTTACAGATGTCAGATGCTGGCTAATCACCTGCTCCTGATGCTGAGAAAGTTCCACAAAGACACGGGAAAAGACACACTGAAATCTGTTTTGAAACAGCTGCTGGATGCAATCATGGACTTCTTCAATTAATGATATTCTAGAATCACAAAATCCATTTGGACAGAAGGAGGCCAGCTCTTTGAAAGGCCTATGGTCGATTTCCCCTGCTTTTTTCCCTTAACCCGCCAAATGTCTCCTTTTAAAATTTAGCTCCAATTCTGTATTGAACCTGCTTCTACCACAGTTTCAGGCAGTGAATTTCAGATCATCACAACGTTTGTAAAATAAAATGTCTTAATTTATCCTCAGGTTCTTTTGCGAATTATCTTAAATCTATATCCTCTAGTTATTTTCGTTAATTATTTTCGAAGTCCCAATTCACAACAGTACTATTTTAAAAATGAAATCCTTTCTTCCAGTTTTCTGAGTCCTTGTGTAACTTTCCAGAAACAAACTCGCCACAGTCCTGGAAGGTTGCTGCTTAGTTGTGAGTCAGGCTTAGGCAGCAAGATCATAATGGTTTCCTTCACATCATTCATTCCAAATGAAGCGAGTGCACCCTGACAATTAGATTAGTTTTCGCCAAAGAGCAGATAAGTAGTTGCAATAATTCCGGTTGCTTGCTGACAAGACCTGCAATAGATCCCACAGGCAAAGGAAGCCTTTTCCATTGTCAGTCGCCAAGTTGGGCCTGCAGCTTTAGAAACGTGGTAGTTATGGAATGTCAGATGTAAGAGGTGAGACCAGTCTGCATGGGAACCATTGTGTGGGTTGAACACTTGGAGAATGTAAAACAGAGGCATCCCTTTCCTTTGAGTGAGCACCCTCTTATCAACCATACCTTAGCACTCTTCCTGGGTCAATAGAATTTCTTCCTTATTTGCTCCCCTGACCTATGAACATGGGAGAATTGCACTAATTTGAATTGATGTCACCACTAACTGAAATGTTGGTTTTCACTATGTCAAGTTTGTACCATTTCTCTAACTCAGCACGAACTCACGTCTATGATCTCCTACAGGTTCTTCAAGGGCGATGGAGGAGCTGATGTAGGAGGAGGCTGAGGAGTGCTCAGAAGAGGATGAGCACTCTGGGGATGCACTGTCACATAACTCATGCACTCCTAGGTAGCAGCGACCATAATATGCTTGACTTTCACATTCAGTTTGAGGGAGGGAGGAGTAGGCAATTATGAGGGCATGAAATCTGAGCTGGCTAAAGTGAATTGGCTAATTGGGTTAAGGGATAGGTCAATAGAGATGCAGTGGCAAACATTTAAGAGGATATTTCAGAATGCACAGAATAGACACATTCCAACGAGTGAGAAAAAGTCCAAGGGACAGACACACCATCTGTGGTTTAACTAGAAAGGTTAAAGATAGCATCAAACTTAAAGAAAAAGCCGATAATTGTGCAAAGATAGGTGGAGGGCCAGAAAATTGGACAGACTATAAGGAACAGCAAAGGATGACTAAAAGATTAATAAGGTTGGGAAAAATTAGAGTGTGAGAGAAAGCTAGCCAGAAATATAAAAACAGAAAGCAGGAAAGTACGGGCCAGTTAGCTTAACATCTGTCACAGGGAAAAAGTTAGAAGCTTTTATTAAAGAAGCTAAAGCAGGGCACTTGGGTAAATTCAAGGTAATCAGGCAGAATCAACATGGTTTTGTGAAAGCTAAATCATGTTTAACCAACTTATCGGAGTTCTTTGAGGAAGTAATATGTGCTGTGGGTAAAGGGGAACTGGTGGATGTGCTGTACTTAGATTTCCGGAAGGCATTTGATCAGGTGCCACATCAAAGGTTATTGCGGAAAATAAAAGCTCATGGTATAGGGGGTAATAATTTAGCATAGATAGAAGATTGCTTGCCTAACAGGAAGCAGAGGGTAGGTATAAATGGGTCTTTTTCAGGTCAGCAAGATGTAACAAGTGGTGTGCCATAGGGATCAGTGCTGGGACCTCAACTGTTTACAATTTATATAAATGATTTGGATGAAGGAATGGATGGGATGGTTGCCAAATTTGCTGATGACACAAAGATAGGTAGGAAAGTAATTTGTGAAGAGGGCATAAGGAGGCTACAAAAAGATGTAGATAGATTAAGTGAGTGGGCAAAGATCTGGCAAATGGAGTATAATGTGGGAAAATATGAAATTGTCCATTTTGACAGGAAGAATAAAAGAGAGGCATATTACCTAAATGGTGAGAGATTGCAGAGCTCTGAGGTACAGAGGGATCTGGGTGTCTTAGTGCATGAATCACAAAAAGCTAGTATGCAAGTACATCCCAGAAGCAGCTATAGATCAGGAAATGAAAGGGAGGGAGGAACTCAGGAAAATTGCAATCACCAGAGAAGTGGTACTGAGTAAATTGTTGGTGCTGTGGGGTGACAAGAGCCCAGGTCCTGATGGACTTCATCCTAGGGTCTTAAAAGAAGTGGCTAGTGAGATAGTTGATGCATTTGTTTTAATTTTCCGAAACTCCCTAGATTCGGAATAGTAATTAGGAAAGCTAATCGAATGTTATCATTTATTGCAAGGGTAATTGAATCAAAAGTAGGGAGGTTATGCTTCAGTTATACAGAGCACTAGTGAGACCACATCTGAAGTACTGTGTACAGTATTAGTCACCTTATTTAAGGAAGGATGTGAATGCGTTAGAAGCAGTTCAGAGAATACCTGGGATGGGCGTGTTGTCTTATGAGGAAAGATTGGACAGGCTAGGCTTGTACCTGCTGGAGCTTAGAAGAGTATGAGGTGACTTGATTGAAATATATGATATCCTGAGGGGACTTGACAGGGTTGATGTGGAGGGGATGAGTAGAGTTTTATGCCTCGCTGGCGGGCAAGTGCCCGACCCGATCGGACGTAAAATCGTGTGAGATGATGTCGGGTGAGCATCCCAACATCATCCCGCACGCGCACAATCTTCAGGTTGGCGGGCGCATGCAGGCGTTGGACCCATGCCCGCCATCAATTAAAAAGCCACTTAAGACCATTAAAGATCCAATTGATCCCAATTTTACGTTGCCTGCGCAATTTTGTGCCCGGGCAAAACGGGCAGGCAAAAACCTCATTCAAGGGCGGGGTAAAAAGGGCCAGCAGCATTGCCAGTGTCAGTAGTGAGGAGTTTCAGAGATAGTTTGCTGCTGGTTGCTTATTGGAACTTGACAGCTTCATCTCAGTTCTGAGCTTCATTGTTAGCATTTTCATGCTTCATTTCAGGGCTCATTGGTGTCTTCAAGGCCCCCGGAGGATTCTGACCTTGTGGACCCTTCCCTTATCAGACAATCTTCCTGGTAATGGGGATTGTTGTCTCTGCTGGAGGCATCTCCTCTGAGGAGGAAGAGAGGGGCAGAAGGGAGAGGGGGCCAGGCATCCCTATGCAGCTTCCCAGGGGAGGGACCTGTGGGAGGAGAGGCGCAGGCACAAGGGGCGCAGGGCCAGCAGGAAGTGCAAAGTGGAAGGGACTGCAGAAGTCCTGCTACCAGGGTTTACAGGCAGTGATGCAGCTAACTCAATATGTCTGAGGTGCAGTGCCGAAGGAGGCTCCGCCTCTCCAGCGAGACTGTGACCTCCATTTGTCAGGCGATTGGGCTTGAGATCAGCTCCGACTGTGTGGGTGGACACCCCATGCCAGTGGCTCTGAAGGTCACAGTGGCCCTCAACTTCTATGCCTCTGGCTCTTTCCAAGGCTCAGTGGGGGATCTTTGTTGAGTGTCCTAATCAGCTGTCCATAGTTGCGTCAAGCTGGTGACAGAAGCGTTGTTCAGGTGGATAATGACATTTATTCATTTCTGTGGGGACGAGGCCAGCCAGGCTGAGCGAGCCAGAGGGTTTGCAGCGATTGCTGGGTTCCCTCACATCCAGGGTGCAATCGACTGCACACATGTGGCTATCAAGGTGCTAGTGGGTCAGCCGGGTTCCTTCGTCAACAGGAAGGGATTCCACTTCATGAATGTCCACATAGTTTGTGACCACAAGATGCAGATTCTGCAAGTCTGTGCAAGGTACCCTGGCAGCTCCCATGATGCTTTTATCCTGTGAAACTCCCGAGTGCCGAGGCTCTTCAGTGCTCCAGCCCGACTGGATGGATGGCTGCTGGGTGACAAGGGCTATTTGTCGAAGAGGTGGCTTATGACGCCTCTCTGCCATCCAAGAACAGAGGCAGAGAAGCATTATAATAGGAGTCATGCCTCCACAAGGGCGGTGATAGAGAGGACCATAGGTCTTCTGAAGATGCACTTCCAATACCTGGACCGTACAGGGGGTGCACTACAATACCCTCCTGTCACTGATAGTAGTTGCATGTTGCACTCTCCACAATCTGGCACTGGCAAGGGGGGACCCACTGGATGAAGAGGATCTTGAGGCAGTTGCACAAGCCACAGAGGCTGAGTCCAGTAGTGAGTCAGAAGAGGAGCACGGTGAGGAGAACACTGAGGGGATGGAGCCAGACCTCTGTAACCTCCAAGGAGGCAGGGACACCAGGGACGCCTTGATCCAACACTCCTTCAGCTAGGCTACAAAGATCAGCTCCCACCTCAAGCCAGGGCTGCCGCCTCCATCCCGATGTTTGAAATGACCCTTTCCTTTGAACCCAAAGTCCACTCAGTGCCTGTGCAATAAAGTTTAGAGCCACTCATGTCCAGCATTACATACTGGCACACCCTGCACCAAAAACAAAAGGTGAAGCATACTCAGGCCATTACGACAAAAGCCAAATTTATATAATTTTCACACTCAAAACAAATTAACATGACCATCTCTGGTGTTCATTTTCACACAAGTTAACATATTATGAAGACATTACAGAACAGGAGATCACCCATGAACATCCCTCTTATGCTCATGGTGCCTTAAATCTATGTTTACAAGTGCTGTGTCTTGTTGCCCCTGCTTTGCTGGCAGTGTCACTGGAGACAGCTGCTGACTCTGCTGTCTTGTTGGCCTTGATGACCTTAGTGGTCGTCCTCTGGCCAGTGGAGCCTGTGCTGGCCCCGCCTGGGAGGGAGCGGCCAGTGCCACGGCTGGCATCTCCCCAGTCGTCGCAGCCTCATCAGATGCCACAGTCACTGGCAAAGGGGCAGAGGAGCTGCTGCCATCATCCAAAGCACCCTGAGAGGAGCACGCAGAGATGACAGGCAGCTCGTGCGCCAATGTGAGGTCACTCTGGGCCTCCCTGCTCGCCATTGACCGACGGACACCTAGCTGGGATACTGGGTGCCTTATCCATTTCCCACACTGGTACTGACCACCTGAGGTCATTGCCCGTGTGAAGGCTTGCACGTCTGAGTGCAACCCAGGAACTCCTGATTCTGTCCCTGGAGCTGCCTCTCCATGAGAGTCGCCACTGTCTCAATGGAGGAGGCAGTGTGCTCGGCCATGAAAGTCAATGCAGTGTTTATGCTCTGCACAGATTCCTCCACAACAGAGACCATGGCACGCATTCCCTCATGGATCTTTGCCAGATCATCCCGCACATCCTGCTGGACATCCAGCATCTACTGCCCAATGGGTGACTCCAGAGGCTCTTCATCTACCTTTGACTCAGCATTGTCCTGGGCCCCAGCAGTCCTCTGACTGCCGGTGCCCTGTGCACTCTCTGCCTCCACCTGCACCTCAAGCGAGTGTGAAGTGCCCTCACCGCTATGTACCGACATTCTGGCCACCGACCTAATGCGCATCGAGGTGCTGGTATCTCCGCTGGTGCCTGGTTCAGGGAGCGGGTGTGATGCAGGTGCCGCTGAAGCCTGGTGGTCCTCTGGCATCCAAGGTGGCTCTTCAGGGTCCTGTGAACAAGTGCCTGCTGTCGATTTTAAGGGAGAACAACGACGTGTCATTAGTTTAAGTCATTACATTGTCACTGTGCACACCAGGCGCTCTGGTGAGATAATGGAGATCTGCATCACGGTGCCATCGTCTTTCAATGATCAATGGGGACTCCAGGTTTGAGGCTCCCATTAATGATGAGACTACACAAGAATGCTTGCACAATCCGAAACTCTCACCTCTGTGCACTGCACTCTTAGCTTTGTTTGACACCCCAGCCACTCCATGACTGGTTGACCGAGGTCCTCTCCAGCTCCAAGGCATCCTGCTCAAATCTGGTCAATATTAGGAGGTTTGGGGGGCCTCTGTCTGTCTGTGACCTCTCAATGTGGTTATGACTCGTCTTCTCTTGAAAGGGCAGAGGAGCATTGATCAGTCAACTCTCTACCCGCAGCGTCATTGCAGCCTGGCTAGCCCTTAACACTTCTCCACATTGATCCATGCCAACATGGTACTCACCCTTGCCGAGTGCAGCAGGTTGTTGAACCTTTAGTGAAACTGCACCCATGTGCTCCCCACAACGTCATGGCTGCTGACCTCGGCTGCCACCTCCTCCCAAGCTCTTCTCATCTGGTGCGATGGCCTCCTCCTGCCATCTCTGAGAAAGAGGGCGTCCCTCTTGGCAGCCACCTCCTCCAAGAGCACCGGTAGGCACTTTTGACACCCGACCTGCCCTCCTGCCTGGCATCTCCAGCTGCAGCTGAGGCCATAGCTTCAGTCTCCAGGCCGCAGAATATGATTCTTCACTGGCAGGCTTTAAGGAGCTGCCTCTGCCGTTTTTAAACTACCCACCCATCGCCAATAGGCCCAGCCCAGCCCTTCCCGGCCATTGGGAAGATGCGTTTCACACTGGGCGAGCCTTAACTGTCTAGCCAGCATGAAATCACGGTCGTGGGCTGATCACGGTCAGGGGCCTGTTTCCCGACCAGTCCCGGCTCTACCAATCGCGCCAAGGGTAAAATTCAGGCCGAGGTTACCTCTTGTGAGAGGATCTAGAACTAGGGGTCACTCTTTAAAAATAAGGGGTCGCCCATTTAAAACGGAGATGAGGCGAAATTTTTTTCCCTCAGAGGGTTGTGAGTCTTTGGAACTCTTTTCCTGAAAAGGTGGTGAAAGCAGAGCCTTTGAATATTTTTAAGGCAGCGGTGGATAGATTCTTGGTAAGCAAGGGGATGATAGGTTATCAGGGGTAGGTGGGATGCAGATTTGAGGTTATTATCAGATCAGCCATGATCTTGTTAAATGGTGAAGCAGGCTCGAGGGGCCGAACGGCCTACTCCTGCTCCTTGTTCGTATGTTTGTATGTAAGACTTGCCGGTCGCACAAGGTTGTGCATTGTAATGTTTATGGTGTTATGTTAATATTTAGTTCAATGAATGAAACATTTTATTTGAACTGCTCTTTCTCCTGGTCTCTGTTTTGTTGCAGCCGCCACTCACCCTGAACAGAGGCCTTCAGCTGAAGGGCATGATCAGGTTTTAGGAAGAGGAAATGGTGTGAGCATGAATGGATTGTTAACTATTGGAATGTATTGTGTTGGGGGAGGAGGGTGAAGGAGTGCGCGCAGAGTTCCTGATGGCACTGGCAGATGCTCTAATGCGCTCTGATCAGGTAAAGCAAGCCAGGATGAGGCCGTCACCGCCCTCTCTGTCAGGCAGGTAAGTGGCTGCAAGAACCATGGCCATATCTGATTCCTCATCTTCCTCCCTCCCTTCCTCAAGGTTGCTGATCATTCTGCACCTTCCTCTGCCTGTAGCTCCACCCCTCAATGCAGAGCAATGTTGTGCAAGACACAGCAAATCACAACCATTCTTCTAGGAGACCCTATTTGGGGCAGATTGAATGAGGGATGCCCCCATGTCTGTCAAGGCAGCTGAAATACTTCTTGAGCAACCCAATGGTTTGTTGTATTATTGCCCTTGTGTTGACATGTCTCCGATTGTATCTCTAGAGATCCTTATGGGAATTATCAGCCAGGTCCTCAGGGAATAACCCTTGTCTTCCAGGAGGCAGCTGCTGAGGCTTTGTGGAGGAGTGAAAAATCTGTGGGAAATGAGACTGCTGCAGAATGAATGAATCATTGCAGCTCCCAGAATATCTTGCACAGATGTGCATGATAACCTTCCGGTGGTCATAACTAAGCTGAACATTGAAGGAGAGGAGTTCCTTGCGATTGCTGAAGACGCCGGGCTTTTCTGAAGGTATCTTGATTGTCTAATGCGTGCAATCAATGGCTCTCTGCACCTGTGGAAACCCAGCCACTACAGCGAACTCAACAGCCCTCTATGTTTGACTGGCCTCATCCGTGGCAAAGTGGGTATAAGAGGTGCCCTTGGAAAACAAGGCACAGACACCTGGGAGACGCACTTACAGGCAACAGATTGTCAGACCCTGGAGATGCCACCAGTGCCCCTGGAAGAAGCTGGAGGGGAAGGAGTTCATGGCCGCGGTGACCTTGACGAGCACTGGCAATGTGTTCCTCCTTGGCCCCCTTGGGAGGCCTCTTTGCAGGAAGCTGCAGGTGTCATCTACACATTCAGCCACAAAAGCTTGAGCCTCCTGTGGCACTATTGATCTGTCATGTTGAGGAAGCTCATCCTCTGTCTACGTAGCCTGTGCTGTGATGTGTCTCTAGGGATCCTTATGTGAATTATCAGCCAGGTCCTCAGAGGGTAACCCTTGTATCCCATGAGGCAGCTGCTGTGGGGGAGTGAAAAATCTGTCCTTCGAGTTGGAGTTTTGTGTCCATCCCCTCTGTCCGCTCGAGCAGCATTGGTTGTGGTGAAGATGTCTTCCCCTGTTGTTCCTGCTGCTGCAGCTGTTGGTGTGATTCCTGGTGCTGTTGGTGTGGCTGCTCCTATTACTCCTCAGAGGTCCTGATATCTGCATAGGTTGCTCCCATGTTACAATGAAGGTTGACAACAGGCAGGTTCAGATCAAGGTGTGTAAACTGCAAGGTAGGTGAAAGAACTTTCAAAAAACTGGAAAAGGCCATCAAGCTGGTACAATCACAGGCTCTCAGAACACACACTGGGAGCACAACTCTTTCACTGAGGCTGGCAGACATTTTGCAATTTCACTCTTTAAAGGCTCCCCAGCCTGCTAGTTTCATTGTTCAATGACTACCTGCTGTGCTTTCACATTGCTGATCCCAGCAAATATACACAGCTCGGAAGACCTAAGCACTCACTGTTAAAGCCCGACTTCTGGGTTAAATCCTCAATTAATTGTCTATTTCCATACTTTAATTACTTACTGACAACTCCTCAAGGGTTTCCCCTTCACCTGCAAACCTGCCCGTGTTAAACTAGAGTTTTCTTTCTGTTTATTCTTTCATGGGATGTGGGCGTCACTGGCAAGACCAGCATATGTTGCCCATTCACAATTGCCCTTGAACTGAGTGGCTTGCGAGTTCATTTCAGAGGGCAGTTAAGAGTCAACCACATTGCTGTGGGCCCAGAGTCACATGTAGGCCAGACCAAGTAAGGAGGGCAGATTTCCTTCACTGAAGGGCATTAGTGAACCAGATGGGTTTTTACAACAATTGATGATAATTTCATGGTCACCATTACTGAGATTAGCTTTCAATTCCAGGTTTATTTATTAATTGAATTTAAATTCCACCAGGTGATGTGGTGGGATTTGAACCTGTATCCCCACCTGGGACTCTGGGTTACTAGCCCAGTGGCGTTACCTCTAGACCAGCATCTCTGCAAATTCCTGATCCCTGGCCTGAAGGCACTTTTCAGGGCTTTCGTTCCCCCCTCTCCCACCCGAACCCACTTCCTCTCGGTAGTTAAAATTCTGCTCCTTTTGTCAAAGGTCGGGGGTGATCAGGAAAGAGCCAATGCCTGACAGGTGAGCTTATGGAAACATGCATGATCATGTATAGTATGGGAAATTCAAAAATGACTTGAAACTAAATTGACGGTAAGACAAAGAGTCAAGGGTTCAAACTCATAAAAAGCAAATTGAGGACCGATGTCAGGAAGTTCTTCATACCAAAAATATGCTCAATACTTGGAATGGGCTTCTGGAGAATGTCGTTGAGGTTACATCTCTGGAATTATTTAAGAAATTGGAACATCCATTGAGGAGTATCTGGGGATTTGGGATGATTTTTGATGGATGAACTATGCAGTTTAACATTCCATTGGCTTAATTGATTGCTGCTCTGTGTTTTTTGGGCACATTGAATGGCCTTCCCATCTGGTACATACTTTGCAATCCTGTGAAAAATAGTTTGTGCTGTTTAATTCTAGTTCTTAGTACCTAACAGCAGAAAAGTGATACGAATTTAAAGGATGAATTTTAACTTGTGGGTGGAAAGCCAGTGGGATATCTATGCTGCTCACGAGGAGCTGAGGTCAGGTCCATTTGAACAGCCAGACTTCATCAACTCTTGCTGATCAGCTGCCCATCAAAAATAGACATTCAGATTCAACTCACTGGCTTTGGGCCTGAGAAGGTTGGAGGGCCTGATCGGTGGCAACAAGGCTGGCAGATATGTAGGGTGAAATTTATGGACATGGGAGTGTGCAGCTGGTGGCAGCCCTGCTGCAGCCATTTCCAGGAGCGTCAGTGAGGTTACCAGGTCCTGCAGGGAGAATTTCCACCTCTAAGAGCCAATAAGAGGCCTGCAACTGTCCAGTATTGGCAGTGCCACAGGGAGCGGTGGCCTATGCCGGTACTGCACTAGGCCCAAGGCTGGGGGTCATGACTGGAGGCCCAGAATGCAGGTAAGTGGGGTGGGATTGCTGGAGTCAGTCAGGAGGCCCTGGCGATGGAGAGCAAGGGGGTCAGTATCTTTACTGGGGCAGTGGGTGGGGGTGAGGGGAAAGAGGGGTGGGTGTTGGGGGCGGGTGTGGGGGAAATCTTCTCTCAGGTCCCTCTCTTGCTGTTGGTGGGTCCCTCATGGGCACAGGATACCTGAGAAGGAGAAACCCACTCAACCAGGCTGCAGGCATGCCAGTGAGGCTTTACCTGGCAGCTTGTCCACATGGTGTGCCCTGTCTGCCACTTGTTGAATACCAATGGTGGCTGGATGAGATTCTAAGTGTCCAATTAAGGGCCTTAATTGGCCCCTGGCCTGCATGGCTGTTCTCCGCTCTTCCCATCCTGGACTTAATGAGTGGTGGTGGGGTGGTGGGGTGGTGGGGAGTCAAGAAGGCAATAGGTTTTCCACCCCGAGCCTTCCTGCCACATCATATGGCCCACTCCCGCCTCCCAGCCTGCTCCTGGGGGGACCATTACATTCTGCCTGTAAAGCGGGAGAGGGACGTTCAGGAGGCTTTTGCTGGATCCAGATGAGCCTCATAATGATACATTTTAAACTTGTCTGACAGGGCATCCACTGGGCGCCTGCCAAGTTCCATGAAGCGGAACCCTTGCAGCAGACCTAATAACATCATAGCAGCCATTCACCTTGATCCATGAGGCTCCTGCTGGAGTCAGGTGGGAACCTGAAAAGCCTAAGAAAATAGGCATGAGGTTGACAAAAGCGCAATTAGCCCGCCAGCTGGATTTTAATTCCTGCTTTCCGCCAGATGGAAGGAGTTTGAATTCCGCCTGCACAATCTCACTCAGAAAAGCCACAGAATGGCTACTGTGGGAAATGGAAAAATGACACACCTGTACCCTTCTGAGGTCACATCATTGCAGGGGTGGAGTACAAGAAGTTTTACACTAGCTGCAGTTGGCTGGATTATACTTCATTTAGGAGTGTTTGATGCAGAGTGGGGGGTAGTGGGGTCCTTGAAATGGGAAGGGCTTCATTCCCTCACCTTGATGAGCATGTCACAGAAAGAAGGGAAACCCTTGTTAGATTTTTTGCTAATGGTCATGTGATACTTCCTGCTTTTATTATAAAGCAGCTTTTATATCTTGACCGCGTAAGTAAACAGTCTAACAGATGCCCTATCCCCTTTTAAATGCCGGCAACAATAATCAATGTCCTTACAATCACTATGAAAAGCCTCGCGCAATTTCTATCTGCTAGATAACACACAGAGAATAAAGCAATTATATGGAGCTGGAAGAATCAACAAACCAATTTACAAACTGGCTAAAAAGGGCAGTACAATATCTTTTTCCTGGGTTTAGAAGCCCTGATAGTCCAGGGAAGAGTAGACGTCCACCAGAAATAATTAGACATTTTCTCAGTAGGCTAAATGTGTTCAGTCCCAAGTTGAAGTTCATATCATGCATCCTTTTTATTACAAAGACTACTTCCTTCCACCCACAGATTGCCTGCTTCCACACCGACTTCAGGCCCTCTCCCACCACTGAAATACTTACCCACCCTTACATCACCTTCCTGCTTGAACACTCTAATGCTCTCCTGGTTAGTCTCCCATCTTCAGCCATCCATAAGCACCAGATTGTACAAAATGTAGCTGCCCATAATCTGTTGCACAGACTGAGGGATAACCAATGAGGAAGAGAAAAATTGACATACATCCATGCCACACAGTCCAATCACGATGCTCACGATCATTGCAACACATCTATTGTGCAGTTCGATTGATGGTGAGCTCTGGCCATTCATGTGATTGGGCAATCAATAATATTGCCTGGCTACTCTAACAAAGCTCCCTGTTGGCAAAAAACTATCTGTTCTGACAACATAAATACATATAATAAAAAGCAATGGTTCAGCTGTTCAGAAATGCCCTACATGACTATTACTGTGCAATGCATTGTGGTGTACAATGCTTGCGCGAAATAGAATTTTTCCACTGTTCTTACCATTTTTTTCATTACAACAGCCTTTGTCCAAACTGAAGCTATTGTAAAATGACATTTTTGTCCAATTATTGGAATACATCACTAACACAAAACAGATTGCAGACTACTACAATAGGGACAGACACCTTACATATTTGTCCTCACTGGTTGTTGGATGCAGTTAGTTGTGGCTCAGTTGGTAGTACTCTTGCCTCCGAGTCAGATTAAGGGCTAGAAGTTTGTTGCCGAGTACTGCTCGAGTGCTAGGTATTTCCAGCATTTTCTGTTTTTATTTCCTGCTCCAGCGGCTTGAGTGTATAATCTAGGCCGATGCTCACTGCGTATGCTCTGGGGGAATACTGCATTACCGGAGGTGTCACCTTTCAGATGGAACATGATGCCGAAGCCCTGTCTGCCCTCTCAAGTCAACACAAAAAAATACCACAGCACTTTTCAAAGAAGAACAGGGGAGTTTCCACATTTTCCTGGCCAACATGTGTTCCTCCACCAACGTCTAAAAACAAATTATCTAGTAATTATCACTTCTCTATTTGTGGGAGCTTGCTGTGTGCATAATTGGTTTCTTCATTTCCTACATTACAACAGTAATGACTCTTCAAAATTTTTCTCTTTTTACCTTTTCTTTTTTTTTAATGTTTGTCTTTATTTCGTTACTTCTTCCTCAGAGAAAGACTCAGAGTGGGTCAGATGCTTGTATTTGTGATTAAGAAATGCTTCCGGTCGGGTTTAGTGTCTGCTCCTGGTCACAGTGTTGTGAGGTGAACCTTTGCTTGGAACTGGATAAATTGTCAAGCGGACCAATTATAGCTGCTGCTGTGTGTTTCATTGGCTCCGAGCACCAAAGGCAACTAATACCGGCTTATGTCTGTTGAAAAGAAGAGATTTGAAAAGAGCTGAGGGTAGGACAATTTAAAATACGTACAAGGAAAGATTTGGCTATGCTGGAACTAATTTTCCGAATACCTGTTTCTGGTCTGGAGAATCAGGGGAACACACTGATGACTTCCTGCCAAGCTCTCCCCACAGTCAAGACTCTATGCGTGATGCAAAAAAAAACTCAGTAAATAGTAACTGGGTCACAGGACAAGTCACACATTTGGCCTTGTGCCTTGATCCCTAGAGTCAGTCAGGTTCCTGCTCAGTTATGAGTTAGACCTACCCAAAGAGTTTTATAATGCTCTTCTTCAAACCTTTTTTCTTCCAAATTCACTAAACGCTGGTGAAAGTATGGCTGATCATCACAATTTTTTATTTTTGCTGCTACTGGGCGGAATCGTCCTCGATTCGCACAGAGTGTGGTAGAGGGCAGGGAAAGGATGTTTTATCCGCTGGCCGCAATGGCGGGTTTTGGACATGTATCGTATGAACGTGTATCATTCTGTTCCCACCTCATTAATTATGTGTTCCTGGGAAACATGCTGTTTTGTTGGCGGCCGGCCTCTGATTCGCCTGCCACTCTGTCAACTCGCCGCTTCCTCACGCCGGGCGCCATATTTAAAGTGCAGCTGCGCGCACACCTCTCGTGCTTCCAGCCCTGGATCGCTGCTCAGAAGGCATGGCCCCGAAAGGCAAGATGGTTGCAGCACCCCCCCATTGTTCACTGATGCAACCCATTTGGACGCCGTGGAGGCCTGCCGTGATGCCCTCTAACCCCCGGTCTGGCCGCAGGAGGGGCAGCAACATCACCAATCTGGCTTGGGAGGTGGCGGCAATGGTGGTCAGCGCCAACATTGCCCACAAGAGGTCGGCCATTCAGTGCAGAAAGAGGGTGAATGATCTCACCCGTGCAGCCAGGGTAAGGCAACCATCACGTCACTCTAAATTCACACTCACAAGCCCATCACACATTCACTGGCATCTCACTCACTGCCAGCTCAAGGGGCTTCACCACTCACTCCCTCACACGCACCCTCACATCTCCATATGGCCTCATCTCCTCTGCAGACTGCCTTCTCATCCCGTCCATGGCTCCACTCAGCCCACACGTACGCCTGGCATCCTTCTCATTTGGCCGGGTATGCGTCTTGCTCACACTCTCTCCATTTGTTTTTATGTGGGACAAGATTGCGCACAATAAAAGGGAGAGGTCCCTGACCGGGGGGTGGAGTGCTGGACATCAAGGTCCTCACTGGCTTCGAAGGCAGCGTGTTAGAGCTGGCCGGAGAGCATGTGGGCCATTCCCGTGGCAACGGTGAGGCCGGCACCAAGCATCCAAGTGAAGATCAAGGGCCAGATCGTCCCTCTGGCAACTCAACTGTGAGTCCATTGTTCTGTGTAATGCGGCGGCCATGCAGTAATAATCTCCATTTTCTCTCCTAGGCGCATCTGCCACGCCACCCTCAGGCAACCTTAACCCCGGCTCCAGTGCCAAGAGCACCTCGGATGAGGACCCTGAAGACACTACCCTTGAAGACTTTTCACAGTGCTCACCCACACCCTCCACCAGCGCAGCGACACACATCTCGGTGGGACCTACATGTACAGCAGGACAGCAGGCTCGGGTTCACTACCTGGTCAGCACAGAACACAATCTGTTCCATAGCAGGCGGAGGCAGGTACACCTGAGGTTGCCGGCACTCAGAGGACTGCTGGAGGCAAGGGATCTGCTGATCCGAGTCAGATGAAGAGGCTCTGGACTTGGTCCTCACTCAGTTGTTGGAGCTGCAGTGACAATCATGGGAATAGCAGGAAGGGATGACAGCTGCACACCTCAGGCACGATGAGGAGTCCATCGCCTTTAGTCCGAGGTGATCGGGCCGGAATGCCGATGTACCGAGGATGGTAGCCACCATGGAGGCCTTGGTCCAGGACATCGGTCCTGACTGCTGCGCAGGCTGAACTCCAACACCAACACCACACCATAGCTGGCCTCCAACAGTGTCAACGCGAGAGGGGTGCAGGGCAGCTCGATCTCACTCCAGCTTCCCCTTCTCCTCAAGGAGACAGCCAGGGGCCCTTGGGCACCCATAGCGAGGTGTACACCCCAGGGCCATCCACCCAGGTGAATCCAGGAGTGTCCGGCTCAGCTGAATTCCCTTTTCCTGTGACCCCAGCAGCTCAAGCTTCACAGGCCGAGGAGGGTGCCACTGCCACATAATGGGACACAGAAAGCAGGCCTGGGCCCTCCAGGTCTCAGCCCTCCAAAGGACGCCCGCCAATGTCATCACAAACAGGGCGTAGCAGTCAGCACGCTGTCTCCATCTCCGCTATGGATGTCAATGGAGCACCAAGATATAGTGGCAGGGTTAGGATGGTTAAGAAGATGTAACTCTTTTCGAGTTAAAACAATTAACTAAATTAACAAAAACAAAATCAGGCACAGCCCCTAAGTCAGGTCAGTTGCACAGCCTGGGCATGGATGTTAATTACTTGTACATAATGTTCACTATTGTAAATAAACTCCCAAGAATGTCTCCTTGCCTATAGCTCCTTGATCTGATGAACAGTGTTTCATGTCACTCAGATGTGAAACCTTGGTCCCTGCACAAGATAAAGGCAGGTGTCTCAGTCCAGGGCCTCTTCCCTGTGCTTTGTGCAACATTCCCAGCACACTGATGGTGTGTCTTCACTGTCACTGGTCATATCAGTCAGGCCTGCACCTCAATGGGGCTTATCATTGCTGCCAGAATGTCCTGGGCCGGCGGCACAGAGTTCACTCATGCTCTCTGTGTGCTCCCATAACCTTCGAGATCGGCTGTCCCCCATCTCATCAGCATCTGTGTCTGGTGACAGTGTGGTCCTGAAAGGTTCAGCCCACAAAGGATGCCATAGGACCAGGAGAAGTTAAAGTTTTCCCACTTCATCTCCATGATATGACCCTGTTCACAGAGAGCAAGCGATCTGCCATCAGCCAGACAGGAGTCAGACATTCACATAAGCTGTGTGACGATCTATGGAGTGTCCCCACAACATGTCGTTATCATCCTCCTGGAATGTAGGGACTATGGGCATCCACTGCATCTCCATGACAGGAGCCTTATCACAGAGGGTATGTGCACTGCCATCAGCCAGACTGGAGTCAAACATTCACAGATGTAATGTGAGGATCTATGATGTCTCCTCACTGCACGTTGTCATCATTCTACACGAATCTGGCAGCTATGAGGGCCTCCCGAGGGCCTCGTTTGGCCAGTGCGATGGCCTCATCCCTGTTATCCTCGCTTTCGAGGACCACCTCACACTTATCCCCGTCGATGTCCTCCTCATTGGAGGAGACATGCAGCTCCTCCATCTCATTCTCAGCCAGCTCCTCTCCCTGTTGCAGCACCAGGTTGTAAAGGGCGCAGTAGGTGACGATGATGCGTGACACCCTCTGTGGACTGTATTGCAGGGCTCCACCAGACCGGTCCAGGCACCGGAACCTCATTTTCAATATCCTGATGGTTTGCTCCACCAAAATGCAAGTTTCAGCATGACCCTCGTTTTACCTTCTCTCTGCTGCAGTCTGAGGCCACCGCACGGGTGTCATCAGCCACATCCTCTGCGGGTAGCCCTTGTCCCCAAGAAGCCAAACCTGCAGCTTCTGTGGACCCTGGAAGACGTCAGGCGCCGGAGACCGACTGAGAATGTAGAAGTCGTGCACACTCCCTGGGAACCGTGCGCAGGCCTGCAGGATGCATTTGTGGTGGTTATGCACCAGCTGAACTTTCACCGAGTGGAAACCTTTGCCGTTGATGCAGTTGACTGCTTTTTGCCATGGAGATCTGAGTGCCACATGAGTGCAATTGATGGCACCCTGCACCTGTGGGAAACCTGAGACCCGGGCAAATCCCAGCGCTCTTGCTTCCTGGCTTTCCTGATCCCAGGCGAAATGCATAAGGTTGTGTGCCTTCACGAAGATGGTGTCCGTGACCTCATGGATGCATTTGTGGGCGGAGGCTTGTGATATCCCACAGGGCTCACCTGTGGAGCCCTGAAAGGAGCCACTGGCGTAAAAATTGGGTACCACAGTCACTTTCATGGGCGCTGGCAATGGATGCCCTCCATGTCCCCTTGGTGCCAAATTCTGCAGTGGCTGGCAGATGTGAGCAACCAGTTCCCTAGACATGTGCAGTCTTCGGTAACACTGGTTCTCAGTCATCTGCAGGAATGACAGGCGCCATCTATAGACTCTGGGTCTAGCAAGGCGCCGACCAGCGATGGCTCGTTGTGGCTCTTCAGTGGTGTGTGCGGGAGCACCAGCCACCCCCTCTTCTTGACGGTGCTGCCCTCTGCCCAGCCAGGCACCTCTGTTGCACTTTCCACCTTTGTCTCCACTCAGTACACCATGAGGAATGCAGCTAGGTCACCAGGCTCCATGCTCCTGATGTACTCCTCCTGCAGGATGAAAGAGAGAGACACGTGGGTTAGCTTGGGTGTACTAAAAACTTGGTTAAGTCTGAAGGCCCCTTAGTGCATCCTGGAGAGTGCTGGCCACCGCTTGGATGGCCAGAGTTTAGTGCGCTGCATGGCTGCCTGAAACCCCACCCACCTCTGCCCTACTCCACCTGACCGATTGGCGGCAGCTTTGCCCATTGGACTGCATGCTGTGCTCTCAGCTCAGGCACAGGCATTCTCCTGACCCGCACTGCAAGGCTGCACTGTTAGCTTGAACCATGGGGGAGACTGGTCCAAACCAGGATGATGACATTGCAAGGGGCTGTGAGCGCCTCCACCAGTGACTGCTCCATGACCAGCTTTAGCAAGGAGATTGTACAATGTGCCCAGTCACCCAATTGTTCTGCAGTCCACTAAAACACTCATTAGTTTGCAGTCTGTGCCCGAGGGATTAAAGCTCTGGAGCACTTGGTGGCAATTTCATGCCTCTGCGTTGCTTGAGTGGGCAGATAAGATAGAGGCCGGACTCCAAGCATGTCAATGTGGCTGCACCTGAACTGTCTCAGTTGCAGAGGAATGGTCACTTTTTACAAGGTTTGCCTAATGCCTGGCCGCTTTCCTCCCCTGCCCGACCATTGAATGTGCTTGTGCACTACCTTCAGACCCTGCTGCCTTGCCCCCCAACTCGCCTCACAGTGTGCAGCCCTGCCCCCCAATTTGCCTCACAGTGTGCAGCCCTGCCCCCCAACTTGCCTCATAGTGTGTTGCCTTGACTCCCTCGCCTCACAGCGTGTTGCCTTGACTCCCTCGCCTCACAGCGTGTTGCCTTGACTCCCTCGCCTCACAGCGTGTTGCCTTGACTCCCTCGCATCACAGCGTGTTGCCTTGACTCCCTCGCCTCACAGCGTGTTGCCTTGACTCCCTCGCCTCACAGCGTGCTGCCTTGCCCCCAACTTGCCTCAGAACATGCTGCTTTGCACCCCCCCCGCCCCCAACTTGCCCCAAGCGCAGTGCCGCCCTTGCCCCGGGACAGCACCATCAGCCAGCCGGGAAAATGCGACTTGTCTGTGCTCTCACCTGAACGTGTGGCGCCTCAACCTTGAAGTCAAATGGGCGACGCTTGCGAGCGCTGCGCAGCGTTAACCTGCACTCACCTCCGAGTTCCCCTCTAAATTCAGCTCGCCAGCCGCACGCCTATTAAATGCTGTTGTGAAATGAGTTGGCGTGAAGCATGCCAATGTGCCCGGATGATCCAACATGGGGAGAGTGATTCCGGCGAGCAGGGCTTATAATTATATGCAGATGTATTAAAATGATGTTCCTGGTGTCTGGCGGTGGGAAATGCAGCTCGCCTTTGATGGGCAGAGTGGATGATCAGAAACTGGTTTCACGACATTGAGAAACCAATTTTTGGCCTTCTCGCCATATTGTCCACTCACGTCCGACATGATGACCGGCTCCAACGGGGATGGAAAATCCCGCCCAGCATTTTTTTAAGGAATCAATTTGTGAGCTTACTCTCAGGCCACCCCCTAATATGGTAACCTGAAATATCGCCAGGTAATCGCTTTTATAAACATTTTAGCAATTTGTCTTTCCATTCCTCTAAATCTTCTTTCAATTCCAGCACCTTAAAAGAAATCCCAGAGTGCATCACCTTCTGTATAACTGTTAAAAAAAACAATGATTGATGAAGATGAATTCACATTTGACCTTGTTTGTAACATTTAATTATCAAGAATGTTGCAAATCACTTCTGGTGACATAAATTAGTTTTCTAAATCTAATGCACAGGTATTATATTCCAGCAAGACACAGTGCCCCACCTCCCCCCAAAAAACTTACACTGGTGTACAATCCCTTCCTCAGTTCATCCATCATGTGTTTCAGCAGATAAGAAAATATTGGAAACATTTGTGACCTTAGAGATAATTCAATGTTCATTAAAACCGAGAACTCAATGTCAGTAGCATTATACTGTTGCTAATCTCTATTCATGCCATGTCCAAGACATTAATTAATAGTGCACAGACTGCGTCCCTTTGTTGGTCTCTTCCCCCTTTCAATGAATGGTGGTGGTGGAATAGGTGACGGGGGAGTGATATTAATGTGACACAGGAGGGATCACCATCATAAATGTATTGATTTTTGTGGTGGCACAAATGATCCAGGGAGTGAAGCAGTGGTGTGATGCTGTCATCTCAATAAAATTTACAATCAAATTAAATTTTTGTAACTACCACCTTGCTCTCTCTCAATTATCAGCAAAACGCTGTTGAACAAAGTCACTTACCAGTCAAACTACCGTTGTACCAGTTTTTTGATCTGGAGTTCCAGAGAGAACATGACCCTTTAATTGCCGGCACTATCTCTTCCTTAATGATAGCTGTAATTCTGGCATTTTAATGTACTGCGTGCAGATTAAAAAAGACTTACATTTATATAGTGCTTTTCAAAACTACTGGATTAGCACTCTATAGCCGTGAAATACTTTTGAAGATAGTCACTGTTGTAATGTAGGAAATGCAGCAACCAGCTTGCGCGCAGTAAACTCCCACAAATTGGAAGGTGATAATGATTAGATAATTTGTTTTTGTGATTTTGATTGGGAAATAAATATTCGCCAGGACACGAGATAACTCTCCTGATCCTCTTCAAAATAGTGCCGTGGGATCTTTTACCCCTGCTTCAGAAACCAGACTTGGTTTAATGTCTCATCCAAAAATAAAGCACCTCTCACAGTGGAGCATTCCCTTAGTACTGCACTAGAGTGTCAGCTTTGATTGTGCTCAAGCCCTGGAGTGTGACTTGAACTCACAACCTTCTTGACACAGAGGTGAGAGCGCTGCCAATTAAGCCACAGCTGTCACTAAAATTTATAAGTCAATTCATGTTACCTTAGCATTGATTAACTGTGTAAATATCTTCAGAGGTATCTGACAGTGTTTTGTCCTGATATTAGAGAGAATGCAGAAGCCCATTGCAGATCTAATTTGGACTGTGTATTTATGAATAAACCAGTGGAATCCTGTAATGACTTGGTGTACCTGACAGGTTTCTACTTGAAACAGATAACTTTATCACAGAGAGCTTTTCAGAAGCTACATGCTTGATCCAGGCCATTGATTAGAAAGCTGGATTACCTGCACTTGGGGCTCATTGGTCGGAGTCTCCAAGAACAATCACGTGACCCCTGATAGGCAGTAGGAAATGCTATACCTTCAATCACTATATTTCCTCCCCCTTTAGTTTCTTACACTCCCTATTTACAGAGAAAATTTGAATAACCCACAACATATACATATACACAAGTCAGGTGATTAAATATTAAGTCTCTGAGGTGGTTTCCTTATTCGGTTAGAGCGACGTAGCTCTACCACTTGAGGTTCTTCCACTGAATCGACATGATCAGGAACTGCAGCACCAGGTACATCATTAGAAAGTGGCAGTTCAGGGTTAGGCAACTCTACAGAGACATCGGGTATGTCTATTCTAGTTGACCTGTCGCCTCAGGGATTAATGGTTCAAAGTTAATCACAGGTGGGATAGCTGGTTGTTGGAATGTCACTCTATTCCTAAGATGATCCACATGTTTTTGAACAATTTGGTCTTCCACTTCCACCTGGAAGGACAAGGGACCAGTTTCTGAGACAATTGTACTAGGAACCCAACAAGGTCCACTTCCAAAATTCTGCTCGAAAACTGTGTCTCCTGCAGTGAACCTGCGAGCTTTACTATGAATTTTTGATTACTCAGATTCTTCTCTACCTTCCCCCCTTTAAGTTTGGAAACGCCAGACTTAACCTTGTACGTAGGTGATGTTTCATCAATAATTCAGACAATGTTGAACCCGTAGTTGAATGAGGAGTTGTACGATAATTGAGAAGATATCGGGAAAGTTGAGTTTCTAGAGTGCCTTTGGATAACCTCTTTATTCCAGATTTGAAAGTTTGCACAGCTCTTTCAGCTAAATCATTTGATGAGGGATGATATGGTGCTGTTTTAATATGTTTGATTCCATTTAAACTCATGACTCTCTGAAATTCTGTACTGGTATAGACTGTACTGTTATCCAAAACAATTACTTCCGGTAGGTCATGTACACTGAAACATTGACACAGCTTTTCAATAGTTGCACACGATGTCAGTGATCTAATTTCATACACATCCATCCGTTTAGACTGTGCATCTACGATCAATAAAAACATGGTACCCAAGAATGGTCCTACATAATCAATATGTAGTCTAACCCAGGGTTGACCAGGCCACCCCCATGGAGCTGAAATGGACAAGTTCTGTTGTTGCTGACAATGGAGACAGTGCTTGACCAAGCTTTCAATGTTACTGTCTATGCCTGGCCACCAGACATAGCTTTGTGCAAGCACTTTCATTTTTGAAATGCCTGGATGTGTCACTGTGAAGCTCTGTCAAGAGTGGTTCTCTTCCTTGCGAAGGGATGACGACTCTTGATCCCCACAACAAGATTCCACCTTGGCAACCTAACTCTGTTTCTCGGGCATGGAGTGGTCTCATACACGGCTGAATTTGACCACCCTTGCAATACAAGGTCTCGAACTTTCCATAAAATTGGATCTATGTTCATCCAATTTCTAATTTGTTTTGCACACACAGGCGAAGAATCCAAGAAATTCAGCAATAACACAACTTCTTGTGGGACTGGAGCATGTATAATGCTATCTGGAAACAGGGCACGACTGAGTGTGTCCACATTTGCAATATGCAAGCCAGGACAGCGCATAAAGGTATAATTATACACAGATAATATCAAAGCCCAACACTGAATTCTTGCTGAGGTTATTGGTGGAATGGCTTATGGTCCGACACAATGGTGAAATGTCATCCATGCAGGTACTGGTGGAATTTTTTCACCCCGAATACCACCGATAAACCTTCCTTTTCTAGCTGGGAATAACCCTTCTTGGCTGCAGAGAGGGTTCTGGAGACATAGCCAATTGGCTTTTCGGAACCTCTTCCATCATTTGTGATAACACAGCTCCCACACCATAAAGAGATACATCACATGTTAATACCAATTCTTTTGATGAGTCATAATGTATCAGTAAACATGATGACTGTAATAGCTTCTTAACTTTCACAAAGGCTTCTTCTTGTTGAGAATTCGATGACCAACAGTGATTCTTTTTTAACAAGTGTAATGGTGCTAACACTGTTGACAAGTTTGGCAAGAAGCGGCTATAGTAATTGACTGTGCCCAGAAAAGACTTGAGTTCGGTTATACTGGATGGAGGGGATGCTTCTTTGATTGCTCCAACTATCTCTTCTACTGGACACATCCCCACGGCATCCGACCGGTGACCCAGGTAAGTAACTCCTGGTGCTTGGAATGTACATTTCGCTTTCTTTTATCATACACCAGCTTCCAAAAATCCTCTTAACACCTCTTCCAGTTTGGCCAAGTTTTTGGTCTCGGTTGACCCTGTGATCAGAATATCATCTAGGGATAACTACTACTTAGGGAAGTCCTTGCAAAAGACTCTCCATTGTCCTTTGGAAGATTGCACATGCAGACGATACTCCAAAGGGTAGATGAATATATTGATACAGACCCTTGTGTAGATGGTTACATACCCTCTAGACATGCTATCCAGCTCTAGCTGTTGGTATGCATGGCTCATGTCCAGTTTGGTATAGGATTTACCTCCAGCTGGCTTTGCATACAAGTCGTCTATCCTCAGGGTAGGATATTTATCTAGTTTAGCTGCCTTGTTCATGGTCAACTTTTAGTCCCCACAAATGCGAATGGTTTGATCTGGTTTCATCACAGGGACTATGGGCGCTGCCCATTCCGAAAATTGGACTGACTGGATGATGCCGAGCTTCTCTAAGCAGCACAATTCTGCATCCACCTTCTCCTTTAGGTCGTACAGCGTAGGCCTGGCCTTAAAGAACCGGGGTGTCCCCTCCGAATCTACATATATTTTTGCTTGCAAGCCTTTTAACTTTCCTAATTCGTCCCAAAATACACTGCCGTATTTCCTTAACAATTCAGGAACACCTCCTGTTCTCAACTGAAATATTTCTGACCAGTTGAGCTTAATTTTTTGTAATCAGTCTCAGTCCAGAAGACTAGGTCCTTCACCTATCATTATGATCACTGGAAGCTGGGTTGTCTATTGCCTATAAGATACAGGTACAGTGGCGATGCCCTTTACCTGTATTGATTCTCCAGTGTATGGCTTCAATTGAGCCATTGTTTGCTCCAGATTCAGTGGCTGGGTACCCTCATTTAGATATTTAAATGTGTGCTCTCCCACCACTGTGGTTGAGGTTCCTGTATCTACCTCCATGATTAGTAGCTTTCCATTCACTTGGATTGTGACAGTGATAGGTTCAGTTTTTACCACTGTGACATTGTACAGCGAATAGATATTGATATCGGCAGCCTCATGTTCATTTACATTATTCACTTCAGTCATTTTGGTCTGCTGCCTTATTGGCTATTTCGATTTCCCCCTGCATTGCTTTATTACGTGACCTTTCTTATGACAGTAATGGCATTCTGCCTCCTTGAATTTCCAGGTGTCTGGTACATGGTTAACCCCACATCTATAACAGATTAACTTTGGAGTTGCTGCTTCCAATAGGCCTTTTCGTTTTTCTAGCAGCAGACATTGCCCCTCGCTTCGCTGCTGTGTCTCCAGTTTTTGCTCCAGGCCCGGCGATAGGTTCCCACCCTACATGAAGAACAGTGCCATGTTGTATGCTTTGTAAAGCCTGCGAGTCTCTTACAGTACTTTCCATGGCTAGCGCTATTTCCATGGCCCGCTTCAGATCGATGTTGACTTCTGCGAGCAAACAGTGCTGAATGGCATCATCGTGAACAGCACAAACTAATCAGTCCCGCAGCGTATCATTGAGTGTGTCTCTGAAGTCGCAGTGTTCAGTCAATTGTTGCAACTTCAATATATAGGTTGCGATGGACTCTCCCCTGGCCCTTACTCTGGAGTTAAATGTAAACCTCTGCATTATTATGGATGGCTTCAGCTGTTGATGCGTCTTCACGAGGTCGACTAATTCGCTAAAGGACTTATAATTGGGTCCATGTGGGGCCGTCAGACTGAGGATGAGATTGTATGTCTTGCTATCACATACACTCAAAAGGATAGCTTTCTGCTTCTCCTCCATGGTAATTTCATTCGCCACAAAATAAAAACTAAGGCACTCTACATACTGGCTCCAGTCTTCCATAGGCGTGTCATAAGGATTGATTCTGCCGAAGAATGGCATGACTGGTGAGTATATTTTTCTTTTTTCTTAAGATCTGATGTACTCACATTCACAAGGCGAGATGCGGCATTGGAGCTATTTTACCCTCATCGCCAAATGTAATGACTTGATGTACCGGATAGGTTTCTACCTGAATCAGATTAACTTTATTATAGAGAGCTTTTCAGAAGCTACATGCTTGAACCAGGTCCTTGACTAGAAAGGCACGCACTCCCCCCGATTACCCGCACTTAGAACTCATTGGTCAGAGTCTCCAAGAACAATCACGTGACCTCTGATGGGCAGTAGGAAAGGTTATACCTTCAATCAATACAAATCCTTAAATAAATTGGTTCAATGGAAGACTGGCAGGTCACACCTGGCTTTAGTATTTACCGAGGCTCCAGGCCTTGTCAGCTGTAAAGTAATTGACCCATAAAGGAAGGGGAGCAAGAGAGGATTAATAACCTTGCTGTACCAGTTATTGCTCTTGTTGGAGTTGGAAGTCTTTTGGAGCCACTTTCCATTTGGTCCTAGTGCAGAACAGCTTTATGCTTTCCCCCTTTCCTGCCAGATACGATGGGCCCAATTTTAACTCTGAGCAAATGGTTGGGTTAAGATCAGGCTCAATGGATCTGTCTTGAAAATGCTAATGGCTTTGCCCCTGGAATTTGGGACAGGGTCAATGACCAGGGAAGCAGACAGTCCACATGCAGCAAGACCTGGACAATATGCAGGATTGGGCAGACAAGAGGCAAGCAACATTCGCAACACATTTGCAAGTGTCAGGCAATGACCATCTCTAACAAGAGAGTGTCCAACCATCGCTCCTTGACATTAAATGGCATTACCATCACTGAATCCCCCTTTATCAACGTCTTGGGGGTTAACATTGACCAGAAATTGAACTGCAGTAGCCATATATATATGGTGGCTACAAGAGCAGGTCAGAGGCTAGGAATCCTGTGGTAAGTAAGTCACCTCCTGACTCCCCAAAGCCTGTCCACCACCTACAAGGCACAAGTCAGGAGCGTCATGGAATGCTCTCCACTTTCCTGGATGAGTGCAGCTTCCACAACACTCAAGAAGCTTGACACCATTCAGCTCAAAGCAGCCGCTTGATTGGCACCACATCTACAATCATTCACTCCCTCCACCACTGACACACAGTAGCAGCAATGTGTACCATCTGCAGGAACTCACCAAGGCTCCTTAGACAGCACCTTCCAAACCCATGACCACTACCACCTTGAAGGACAAGGGCAGCAGAGACATGGGAATACCGCCACCTGGAAGTTCCCCTCCAAGTCACTCACCATCCTGACTTGGAACTACATCACCACAGCTAACCACCACCTTTGCGAGGGCAATTAGGGATGGGCAATAACTGCCGGCCTAGCCAGCAGTGCCCACATCCCATGAATGAATTTTTAAAATCTGCAAATTTTACCAGCTTAAAATTGCTTCAATATTCAAGTAATTTATGCAGCCCCCTCAACCTGTCCACATAGGCTGGTAGCAAAGACCAAAGGCAGGACTTTCTGGCCCACTCGCCATCTGGATCATCTGGTCCCAGCTGGGCCGTTGAATCTCCTGTGACGGGACCTGCCATGACTGGGCTGGAAAATCCTGCCTAAGCATGAATATGGGAATGTGTATACCATCATACATATTTTACCACCAGGAGAGGTGACTTGATTGAGGTGTACAAAATTATGAGGGGAATAGACAGAGTGGACAGGATAAAATTGTTTCCCTTGTTGGAGAATTCTAGAACCAGGGAACATAGATTCAAGATAAGTGGCAGAAGGTGTAGGAGGACATGAGGAAGAACTTTTTTACGCAAAGGGTAGTGGATGTCTGGAATTCACTGCCCAAGTTGGTGGTAGAGGCAGAAACTCTATAAACTCTTTTAAAAAGTACCTGGATCTGCACCTTAAGTGCTGTAAGCTGCAGGGCTATGGGTCGGGTGCAGGAAGGTGGGATTAGAAAGGGCACCTGGGTGTCCTCGGGCTGGCATGGACAAGATGGGCCGAATAGCCTCCTTCTGTGCTGTAACTTTTCTATGGTTCTATGGATAATCTATTTAAGATGTAACTAAGCTTTTAAAAATTATGAAGGGATTGGATGATGTAAATTTTGATAAGCTTATTTAAAATGGATAATGATAGTGTGATTACAGCATTTGAAGAAAGAATTAACTTGTATTTATATAGCACCTTTCACAAACTCGGGACGTCCCAAACTGAATGCCAATGAAATACTTTATGAAATTAGGCACTGTAGTAGAATAGGAATATAATGTGTTATAGTATAGCATGCCTATAAAATATATCGAAAATTAATCAGGTTAGATACCAGAAAGTATTTCTTTTCTAAGAGGATTCATGCACTCTTGAACATGTTACCAGTTGATGTAGAACTATGGGGACATCATAACCCTTGGTTAAAATAGTTGATAATAATTCTTGAAGGAGGAACTAATTAGAGTTTACGAGGATGTGCAGGTTGTTTAGGTTCACCTAGCAATACATTATGATTAATAGAGCGTGGCAAGATGATAAAACTGTGAAAATATTGCATGGGATTCTGGATTTTATAAATAGTAGAAAGTATAAACAGGCACAAGTACAAAACCAAAGGGATAATGTTAACACTATACACATCGCTGGTGGGTAAGAGCATAGAAGTGACTTTGTGGATCAACACCCACTACAGGAAGTGCCTGATTATCATTTCCACTGAGGGGAAAACTGAATGGATTCTGTACCGAGCGGCTGCTTTGTAATACAGATTTTATACCCAGGAGCAAGTTCAAATTCTACCTCATTGTGTCTAGTCTAGAAAGGATGTCAAGATCATGACGAAGGTGCAGGAGAGATTTGTTAAGGCAATACCAGTGTGTAGCGATTGTAGGTAAAGCCTTTCCTACTGCCTTTAGGGGTCACGTGATTGTACTGATGAATCAGACCTACAGTGGGTAATCTTAGGGGCGGAGCTTTCTAATCATGAACCTGGTTCAAGCATGTAGCTTCTACACGAACTTTGTAATAAAGTTATCTGTTTTAAGTAAGAAACCTGACCGGTACACCAAGTTTATTACACAGAGGTAAGACACTTACATTACTGGAAGATACTAGAGAAACTGGGGTTCTTTTCCAAAGTGACCACTCTTCATATGTGAAACAGGACGGCAAGTATTGGCTACTTGATTGACATGGAGAACCTCTCCTCCATGCCTGATTCTGTCCTCACTCTAAGACCATTGTCACAAAATAAATAATTAAAGAATGTTGGTGTAAAATGGAGAAGATACTGGAAACTCAGCGAAAATAATTCGGCATGTTGATTATTAAAGCCTAGTGCTGTTGTAAGGTACATAATTTTTGGAGTCATTACCATGGCCTTTTCTGACATTGGAGATGACATAAATGGAAAAGATATTTTGGATCAGGCATGTTTGTTCAGATAGCCAAATATCACAAGTTTTGAGACTGCTGGTAAGAAACCAGGAGACAGAAGTAGCATGAGTTTGAATACCTGAATGCCATCAGACAGGAGAGGATGCTCTTTTATCAGAGTGTTTATTGACTCCAGTGTGTCAGTTAATCTTTTGGGGCTGGGGATGGACTTATGACAGCAAAGTTTATTTTGCAGAAAACAAATTCTATTTACTCAGCAGAGTCGATATAAATAGCATACTACAGCAAACAGTCTACAGAGCCTATTTAAAAAGAATCCCTACAAACTGCAGCAAACAGAATTCAATGACCAAAACTACAACAATAAAAACAAACAAAAAAAAATGCTAGAAACACTCAGCAGGTCGGACAGCAGCTGTGGAGAGAATCAGGGTTAATGTTCCAGGTCATTGACCTTGAACCCTGATGAAAGGGGATCGATCGGAAACGTTGGCTGGAAATTTCTGGCCCTGTCGTGACGGGGGCAGGGCCGTGGTCAGAAAATGCGGCGAGCCATTCAGAAGTCCGTTGACTTCGGTGGGACCGGATGATGCTGCTGGCGGGAGGGGCCGGAAAATTCCAGACGTTAACCCTGTTCCTCTCCACAGACACTGCCCGACCTGCTGAGCATTTCCAGCGTTTTTTGTTTTCATTTCAGGTTCCAGCATTTTGCTTTTTTTAAAAAAAAACGACAGCAATGTTTCCCAATGAAAGCAAATTGTTTCTCCTAACAAATTGCAGTGAGTGGAGGATAGTAACGTACAAATACGCAAATAAAATAAACCCCAGTTGCTTCCAGACTTGGTGGTTGTGGTGGTGGGGTGGGGATGGGGCATAGGGTGGGGCAGGATTCAATCATCTCCATTCTGGCTGGGAACAGTGGTGTCACAATATGTAGCTCCTTGTTATACTAGGCAGAAGCCTCAAGCAAGGTTAAGAGAAATAAAATCTTCTAATGGAGGTGTGGATTAGGCACACCTTACAGTGTATAAAAAGAGGATGAACTGTGCTATTGTAAGGAGAGATGATTATCAAGGAGAGGCAATATGAAGAGGTGACGTGAAATAAGGCAGAAGATGAGGAAAAATCACTTCAGTCGACACTCTTGGCCTTCTCCCAAGGACAACATTTTGATCAATCCTACATCCTGAGCTGTATTCCACAGTGTGAGTATGCTTAGAAGTGTTGTTTTTTTTGTTGTATTCTGCAGTCAAACACAGTGCTGAGTAACCCTCGTCCCACTTTCTGTGATTGCTGTCTCCATTCAAGGTTAGAACTAGAAATCAAAATGAATAATAATAATCATACCCTGTGAAGTGAAGGGATTTGAAAACGCAGATAGGAAAAATCGTTTCCACTGGCAGGTGGGTCAGTAACAGATTTAAGATAATTGGCAAAAGAACCCGGGGTGGGGGCAGGGGCAAGATGAGGAGAATTTTCTTTATTCAAGTTGTTGTCACCTGGAATACAATTGCTGAAATGGAATGGGGTGGTGTGGAGAGGAAGCAGATTCAAGAGTCATGTTTAAAAGAGAATTTCATAAATAATTTAAGGGGAAACATTTACAGGGCTATGGGGAGAGAGCAGGAGAGTGTGACTAATAGTTATTTCAAAGGATTTGTGCAAAGGTAAGGGTTGCCAACCCTCCAGGATTAGCCTGGAGTCTCCTGGAATTAAAAATCAATCTCCTGGACACTGCTGTGTGTGACCCTGGAGAAAAATCATAGGAGCGTTAATAAAGGTTGTTTTCTTGTCATTTTCTTAGCACATTTCTTCTTACCAGATACAAACATATTGAAAACAGGAGAAAAAGGGTTAAAAACAAAAAACTGCGGATGCTGGAAATCCAAAACAAAAACAGAAATACCTGGAAAAACTCAGCAGGTCTGGCAGCATCGGCGGAGAAGAGCAAAGTTGACCTTTCGAGTCCTCATGACCCTTCAACAGAAGTCTGTTGAAGGGTCATGAGGACTCGAAACGTCAACTTTGCTCTTCTCCGCCAATGCTGCCAGACTAGGAGAAAAAGGGTGTTTGGCTGACAGTCAAGCATCACCCAAATGAGTAATGAGTCTTTTTGCTTCCCAATTAGCGTAGGAAGGCTAACTGGATGGATGGATATGATGGCCATCTAAAGGCTGGAGCATCAGGGCAAGTCATGTGATGAAACCTCCAGGAATACATCTAATCACAGTTGGCAACCCTAGCAAAGGGCCTTGAGTAGGAGAAGAGTGACACGATGGGCCTCTTGGCCTCCTTCGGTGTTGTAAGATTCTGTCATTCTATGAATGGGAGGGGAGGAGAAAATGCCAATTTGATCCCAGCACTCTGTTATGTTGCTGATCTGACCTGTGTTGTTGTGGACAGGTGCTTGATGCCAGAAAGCTCCATGTGAGGGGGGGAAAAGAAATCTGGAGGATCACTGTTAACAATTCCTTTGTAGCAGTCAGCTGGAAGACAGAGACCTAGGGCCGGATTTTCCAGGCCCAGGTCAAGCTGGATCGGAGGCGGGCTGGCAAATAAAATGGCCGTGACGTCACACCGCCTCTGTTTCTGTTCTCTCCGATATTCCTGAGAATGGGGGAGAGCATAGGTCGCAGGCAGAATTGACCCGCACCAATTATCGGGCCAATGAACCTTGCTGTGGGCTTTTTAAAAGTCCATCCCCCACAAACTTTCGAATTCCAGATGCATGGAGGCGAGGACCATGTCTTTGGGCAGGTTATGGAGGCAGGAATTAAAAGTTTAAAAAAGTAAGTCAATATGCTTTTCAAAGTTTAAAGGGCTTACCCCTTTGAAGTCGAAGTTGCAGCAGCACATCACAGGTTAGGGGAGGAGTTTGCCAGTTCAGGAGGTTGTCACCCACCCTGGCATCATGTGGGCATTGGAGCAGTGGGTAAGGCTGTTTGCACTCCACCTAAGCCCCAACAAGGCTAAAGCTGGAAATGGGTGCTGCATCCTGAGAAATCAAAGCCGTTGAAGATGAGGGGCAGTAGCCTGCACAGGGAGGGCCAGAGGAGAGGGATGAGGGGCATGCAGGAGAAGAAGACACTACCCAGAGCGCAGGATCTACAGACAGAGGCAAAGAGACCATAATATGACTGAGAACCAGTTCTGAAGAAGACTGCGACTCTCCAGGCAGATAGTCACAGATATTTGCATCTTCATCCATACAGACCTCTGTGGCATCTCACAGGCAGCTGAGCACTGGTGCATAACTCAGGTGTCAGATGCCCTCTTTACCGAGGCTGAACAACACATCAGGATCACAACAGATGCTGGCTCAGACGGCATTGGGTCCAGTGCCTGGTGAGGCCAGGCGGTGCCCTGCAATATCCCACTGCAAAGGTCTCTAACTGTGGTGGTCCTGTTGCGCTCCCCAGAACATGGCCGCCTGAGAGGTGTGAATAGTGAGGGCCCTAGAAGGGGACACTCATCGGGGGAGAAGCAGGAGGAAGAGGACTTGGAGGCAGAGGGAGATGAAGCTGAACACAGAGGTGCCCCTGCTGCATGACAAGATGGTTTCCTCTTACAACCCTCCGGGAAGTGGACCTTTGTCGTCCCGCCAGGCCTGTGCTATCTTGAGTTCCTGTGGTGCAGTGGCATGCTTTAGCACAAACACTGTCCCTTAGGATGACCAGCAGCCTCAGTGATGGCTGCCTAGGGTGTCTGAAAGCTGCCTTCATTCCTGCCTCCTCTAGCTTTAAGTGGACAGGATACCCGACTCCAAATCAATGAAGGGCTCACTCCTGAGAAAATCCAAAACTCAGTCAGTTTCCCACCAGCGCCCAACTGTTCCATCTCCAAGGGGAAAATCTAACCCCCAGAAGCAGACAACATACTTACAACAACTTATATGGTACCTTTAACAGGTGCATCACAGGCTTTGCTGTAATGTGCCTTTAAGGGATAGCAGCATGACATCAGTGGTGAGTGTCTGGACTTTGCTGCCTGGTTTGATGGTGGAGGCAGAAACCCTCAACTCATTTAAAAGGCACCTGGATCTGCACCTGAAGAGCTGTAACCTGTGAGGCCACGGACCGAATGCTGGAAGGTGGGATTAGAAAGGGCAGCTAGTTTTAAAAATGTTTTTCTTTTTCGGCTGGCACAGACACAATGGGCCGAATGGCCGCTTTCTGTGCTGTAACTTTTCTATGGTTCCATCACTAGAAGGGAAGTATATCATGTGATCTAGCCTCAGTTTCACTTTGGCCTGTGAGCAGAACGTAGCACACACAGCTCTACTGCTGATGTCTTCCATGTATGTATATTCTCCTGTGCCGAGTCTAAATAAGTTAACGCGCAATGTGTTCACCCAATCCCTTATGAGTGATCTGTGTCTTTATATCATGATAAAAAACACAATATGGTGTTCAGTGGTAGTAAAACAACCTGGCAGTAAGATTAAATACAGGTGCGACATGGTGAACAGCCTTAGATTGTGCTACATAGCATGAGATGACCCTTGATATTTTGGTCAGACCGCTACGAAGTCACAGCAGTGGAGACTGTTGCAACTGCAGTGTGCTTAGAAGAAACAGGGCTGGGATAGTGCTCAAATAAAGAGCTGGTAAGCAGACGGATCCCTCATGGTGAGATTACAGTCCAGAGCCTGTCAGTTCCGTGAGTGGGACAGCACATCGAAAGGACCAGCACCGGGTTAGTTCAGTTGGGAAAGGCGAGTGACGGGGGTGTGGGCCGGATTGATAGCGAGCGAGGGAGAGCTGAAAAAAATCATAAAATCGGGCCAGAGAAAGGTTATGATTATAACAGGTGGAACTTGGTAAAAGCCCATTAAAGCGGCTACAGCACACTTATCCCAGCTACTAGAGGAGAAGGAAGGTCAAAGGGATATTGTCAAAATGTCCACAAAATTTCCCAATTTGAATTGGGATGCAGCTGACCTCATATCTGAATTCAAATTGTTTAAATAGCGTGCAGAGCTATGGTTTCTTGATTCAGGTGTGTCCGAACCAGACAAACAAGCCATAAACATTTACCTAGTAATGGGGAATAAAGGTCTACACAGGCTGAACATGTCAGGATTAACAGCGGAAGAGCTAAAAGATCCCCAAAAGATATGGACTTCATTGGAAGACTGGTTCAGAATCAGGTTAAACTTCCATATTCATGAACTAGAGTTAATGTCATTTTGACAACAGCCTACAGAATCCATAGACCACTTAGTCGGCAGATGCAGAGAAAAGGGTTGGGACTGTGATTTTTCAAATGCAGAGCTAGCAGACAGAATTGTTGAGTTGGTGATTACATCCACTCCCATGGGAGCATCCCAGCAATATCTGCTAGACAAGCCGAAAATATATAGCATCAAAGAGCTACTCAAGGATGGACGTAAGTATGAAGCAATCCTTGCAGGTTGGCAAAGCTTACAGGTCCTAAGTACTACCCCAATTGTTGACACACCTACTAGAACACCCAAACCTAGCAAGACATGTGGAAGATGTGGCCTTCTGCGTGCACCAAGAAAATGCCCAGCTTTCCAGCAATTCCGCAAGGCATGTGGCAGAAAAGGCCGTTGGCAGCGGCAGTGCACCAGAGCAAAAGCTGATGCAGGTACAAAGAGCCATGCGCTGATCCAAACTGACCGTACACAAAGGGTATCTTCAAGCAACAAGAATGACTATCCCATCAGAAACATATGCATGAGGTGATTTGACAAACCAGAAAATGACGATGAAGTGCATGATGAGGTGAAGAGCGGTGAACATGTTTCACACTGTCAATCTTGTGGAACACATAGACACCGTCAAGCTGTCCAAAGTGTTTGCCAAGATTCGAATTATCTGCCTTAAGAAAGTTGGTAACTACATGTTATTGGCTGAGATTGACACTGGGGCAAGTACCAACATACTACCCCTGTGAATTCTAAAAGACATGTATCCACAGACGCGGAAGGCCACTTTCACACTGCGAAAGTCTCAGCGTACAGTGGTTTACTGATTCCATGTGCAGGATCCATAGCCCTGGAGCGCAAGTACAATCAATCCTCTTGGGTGCCACAGATGTTTACATCGTGGAAACGAAAGGGCCGGAGATCACAGGTCTACCAGCATGCGGTGACCTCACAGTAGTGACCATCCATAGAATCAGTCAGACCTCATATGCCAGGTCAACCTCAGAAACTACTCCTCTTGCCTCAGTTCATGACCTAACATCGAAACATACAGAATGTTTCAACAAAATTGGCAGTTCCAAGGGAACTGCAATGTTATGCTTGCAGGAGAATGCAATCCATCCATTGATCTGGTACATTTTGCACAATGCAAATGCTGGCAGCTACAAGAAGAAATGGCAAAAGATTTCACACTACAGAAACTGTAAAAAACAATCAGTGAAGGATGGCCTGATTCAATTCAGCATGTCCATGAACACGTGAGACCATTTTGGCATCACTAGGATGAGGTAGGCATCTCCTGGGGAGTCAGTTTTAAAGGCAGGCAGATCACCATGCAGGAATCTTTGCAACCTGATATTCTTCAACAACTTCATCACTCACATATGGGCAAAAGTTGGATGAGAAGACTCACAAGAGAGACAGTCTATTGACTGGGTATGAACAATGATATTGAAGTCATCGTCAAGAAGTGCGAGGCATGTCAAGAGTGTATGTCAAGTCAGCACAAAGAACAACTGATTCCACATCAAGTTCCTACCCATTCTTGCTCCAAAATCACATCTGACCTCTTTCATGTCCATGGCACTGACTTTATCGTCATCATCAATTAATTTACCAAGTACCCCATTATTCGACAGTTGCACTATACATCAAGCACAACTGTCACACACTCTCTAAATTCTACTTTCAGTTTATATGATTGCCTAGAGAGATCATTATGGATAATGGTCCTCAATTTATTGGTAAGCTATTTCAGGATATGTATGAGAAGTGGGAAATCAATCACACCACTTCTTCTCCTCATTACTCTAGATCTAACAGCCTGGCTGAATCAATTACTTTACATGGTGAAACCCCTAATTCTCAAATGTAGACAGACCAAACAAGATCTATACATTGCGATGTTACATCTGAGAGTGACACCTTTAAGGGCAACTATTCCATCACTGGCAGAGCTTATGTTGCGCACACCAGTATGTACTTGTTTACCTACTCTTATCCATTCTACTCTCTCATTAACTGGAGAACAACTTTTAAAACTGCAAGAGAAGATGACCAACGTGCACGATAAAAATGAGGGTACAGAATTGCCAAGTTTACAGTTGGGACAACAAGTTCGCATCCAGGATCCCACAGAAGGTGCATGGCAGCCAACCAAGGTGACAAGGATTTGTTCGGAACCAAGGTCCTGTGAAGTCATTAAACACGGAGGCGCAATGGTGAGGTGTAACCGAGGACAAATCAGATCCATTCCAGCTCCTCAATCACCGTACAGTCTTACTGCATCTAGGACAAAATCCCAAATGCAACCAGGAACAACATCCTAGAATGACAATCCCACAGATCACAGCCATTAAAGAAATGTCCAGAAAAGGTTACCAATACAAGATTTGGGTGTACCAGCAGATTACCTCTACGCTTTAGAGACTCATAGATTCATCAGTTTTACACACTCATGTAATGGTAACTAAACATGAACATGTATTATAAATAGTTATACTTCTTTGGAAGGTGGGGGAAGGATCTTTAAAAATAAAGTGGGTTGTTGTAATATGCCTTTAAGGGCTAGCAGCATGCCATTACTAGATGGGAAGTGTGCCATGTGATCCAGCCACAGTTTCACTTTGGCCTGTGGGCAGAACACAGCACAAACAGCTCTGCTGCTGATGTCTTCAAGATTTCTATCCATGTATATCTGTTCTCATATGCTTAGTATAAATAAATGAACCCACAACATGTTTACCTCATCCCTTCTGAGTGATTGGCATCTTCATATCATTATAAAAACATGACAGGCTTCACAGGAGCATTACAAAATAAAATATGACACTGAGTCAGATAAGGAGACGTTAGGTCGGATGGCCAAAGGCTTAGTCAAAGAGGAAGGTTCTAAGGAGCATTTTAAAGGAGGAGAGAGGTGGAGAGGTACAGGCTGCAGATTCCTTAACTTAGGACCTAGGCATCAATGGTGCAGTGATTAAAATCAGGGGTGCTCAAGTGGCCAGAATTAGAGGAGCGCAGGTACCTCGGAGGGTTGAGAGATGCTGGAGGAGTTTGCAGAGATAGGGAGTGAAAAGGTCATGAAGGGGTTTGAACACAAGGATGGGAATTTTAAATTGGATATTTTCTTTGACCAGGAGTCAATGTTGGTCAGTGAGCAGAGGGATGATGTGTGAAAAGAACTTGATGTGAGTTAAGCCAGGGGCAGAGTTTTGGATGACCTCAAGTTTACAGAGGGTAAAATGTGGGAGGCCAGCCAGGAGTTCTTTGGAATTGTTAAGTCTAGAGGAATAAAGGCACGAATGAGGGTTTCAGCAGCACATGAGCTAAGACAGGTCTACTGCAGGCTGGCTCGAGAGCCAGTGAGATCGCCTTTTTTAAGGAAGTCCGCCACATCAAGTGCCACACAAGCACTTGACAAGCCAGTTCCAACCAAGGCCCCTGAGGAGGGGATGGGGGGGAGGGGGGGCAACAGCCCCACCCACCAAGAGCTCCTGGCCAATCATAGGCTGGCAGCACTATTAAATGGCAGTGCCAATGGGAGACATACTTGATGCTGCTGGTAGAACACCCACCCAGAGCCAAGTATCATCACTGGACCCCAGGCTACAGGTGAGTGGTGTTGGGTGTTGGGTGTTGGGGGGTGAGGGGGGAGAGGGGCTGTGCGTGGTGGGGGTGTTGTGGTGGGGGGGTGGTGGAGGTGATCGGCAGCAAGGGCAGGGGCTGGCTTTCAGTGAGCTCCTCATTTCCAATGCCGGGTCCCTCAATCAGGCACTGAGTGCCTTTGAATGAGGTACACCCCTAAGAGTCCGCGCAAAACCCTGCATGGGTTTGCTTATCATGCTCACTGAGCAGCCTGCTGCTAGGTTAATACTAGCTACGAGCTTCAATTGGCAGCAGAGTGGGAAGGCTGTCACTGGGCCTGCCCGCCATAGACTTAATCGGGGCAGAAGTGGAAAGGCAGTGATGTCCCCACCCGCCAGCCTCACGCCTAATTAAATACCCCCCACCCAACCCAGCACCAGCAAACCTGCCACGGGAGAGCGCATTAAATTCGGCCCAATGTTTTTGTATAGTACGTGTTCAGATTATGAATTTCAATGCTTATAATTGCTTTAACATACTACAAAAAGCTTAATAAAAATCCATATCATGGATTAGTGCAGAATGTAGCCCTCAAGAGGTGACTCAGCTTTCAATATGATCAACATGATTGATGGTATTTTAGTTTTTCTTACCTTCTGGGCAAACGTGACTCTTTTACAATGAGTTACAATGTTTTCTTTTTGCAATAAGAAGAGCTCAGAAGTCTATAAACAAGTTTTATTAATAGTCACGGCAAAAAGAATCTCCTCATTTACAATTATAAAGTGCTGCTTGCCAAAGATCACCGATGCACAACATAAGGCTTCCTGTAGACAAAGCCACACAGAAACCCCCGAACAGGCTTCAGCCTCAAACTAAAAGTTGTCATCTTGGAGCAGCAGCCTGTCACCATTTCTAAAATTGGTATGATTCACTTCTGCCTTTCAGTGATAGCAGATGTCAAGAAAGGTTTGGCGCAAAGGGAATCCTGCAGGGGGAAAGCAGCAAGTGCTAAAATGAATCAAGGAATGTGTCGACCATTGAAAACAACCTGGCCCTGTGCACCGTGTAGACCTGGGCGAGGTGTTTAGTCGCAGCTCACTTGCTTGTCATGCGATTGATGTGTGGCAGTTGGGGCATCCAAAGGGAGAAGGTGACAAAGAATTAAGTGTGGAGCAGGGTGGCTGAAGGGGGAGGTTTTCGTATTCATTGAGCTGTCAATTTTGCAAGGCTAACGGCAAAGCAGTGCAAATCGTGTGATTTCTTTCGATCCATAACTCAATGCCATTTCTCTTCCTCAACACAAATTGCTGGGTGAGTTACACCTTAAACATGCACATAAGCCTGCCATTATTTTCCAGGCAAACCTGGGCCAATATTTCCAAAACCAAACAGATGCATATTTAGAATCTAAAGATCCAACAAGTTGAACAATTTTCAGATGCGAATCACATTATCTGGAGATCAGTGTGATCATTTAACACAGACCATCCAATTGTTTTTAGAGCATAAATTCACATGTATGTAATATTTACTGATAAAGACCTTTCCTTTTTTGTACTGTTGGGTTCCACCAACACAGAATAGAAATCCAACACTGTATATATTTAAAAACTTTACGCTTATTGCTATTTCTTATTTTTAAACTGGACTTTGCTGAACAAGGACAATTAAGATGGTTGACCCCTTTGTTTGGGAGTTATCCCCAGCAGTCTCCAGAACAAACAAATTCTCCTCTTGGCCACACTTTGTTATGCCTAAGGAGCTACTAACAAACAGCCTGGGACTGGTCAGATCAATTCCAAAGGGAGCTATAGGAATGCCCATTTGTATTTGATAAGCCAATCTTGCTAGCGGAGTCAGTGAGTCTACTGAGACAATGGATTCCCAAACACCAGCCCCTCAACATAAATGGCACCTCTTTCAACCCATAATGGCTGAGACATTATCAGTCTTGAAAACAAAGCTGATTCTAGACAATGGATAAAATCCCTTTTTGAAGTAATTGCTGAGAAGGAAGGTCACATGACCTGAGACCCTGGCCTTTTGAACAGTTGACTATTGCTTTTCTGAACTGCACACCCAGTTTGCTGTTTTACCATCCGACTAGAAGCCACAGAGAAACTGGCTCTGTCCAGAAAGGACAATCGTCCCATCTAACCTGACTCTGCTGGAAAATTTCGTACCATCGCCTAGAGAACTGACTCAATCTCTGTGTGCCTACTTGATCTTGCGACATCAACATCACCAGGAAGGCGAATCTTACAACGTCGGTCTCCAGCCAGCTGAACTCAAAATGCCTAAGTTGAAAGAATTCCTCATTGGACTCTGGCTTTGGGACTTTGGAGTTCACATGAACCAATATTCAGTTTCCCGTGGTCCTTGTACTATAAATCTTCTTTTCGCTAGCCTCCCTTTACTACTTTGCAGCTACATTGCGGACACTTCTTTCGCGGGTTTTGAATGTGTGAAATAAGCTAATCTTCTGAATTAATCCTAACTCAATTTTGCTGTGGATTATTAATAAAGTTGGATCACACAAAAACCAAGGGGTTGGGGAAAATATGCCACCACTTATTCATTAAAACAAACCCATTCAAAACACCTTCTGTTTATAGACAGGTGGTTAAGGGGACATCAATGCTGTTTGAACTGACCCCACCCACTCCATACCTCTCTCCTGTCTGTAATAGTACTTTGCACAGTAATATTACCAGTTACTGTTTGGTTGAAAGCCCCCGTAGGGCAACATAATACAATAGGGTGAAGACAGAACACAGGAGAGCCATCAACATTTGAAAAGAGAAAAGACAGGTTAATGTTTCTGGTACAATCTACTCTGTTACTTTGAAGTAGCTTTTAGCTGAGAAAAAACAAATAATACAAATTAGGAATTTTTGTCAAAACGCACAGAGTGCTTTCTAAAAAAAATTCAATTTGAATGAACAGATAATTTGAATGAAGGAGCTCTGGATTAGGGGGTGTAGATTTTGGAGCTTTCACTCGTTAGCTTGTGATTTACTATCATTCATCTTAATAGGTGAAAAATCCCTGTTTGAGGAGTACAGACACAGAAGACCTTGGTTTACCTGTCTTTAATAAAACCTATAGGCTAATCTGTCAGTTCCCTCTTTTCAGATTCTGATGGACTTGCTACACATTTCCCATTATTTCAGATCTTCAGATTTTTAAAAATATATAACATGGACATTGGAATGGATCTCCCTTTCTGCCAATGTAGACGCTTTATACAATTATTACTCTCAGTGATTGCTCTTTTCAGACATGAGGGACAGAATTTCTTGAGGCCTTCTTAGCGCTGTCAGTGCTTCATATGCACTGGTAGCTTATCAGAAGATTGACTTTGTACCACCTCCGTTCACCTGCCCATTCACAGTATTGGACAAAACATATCATGGACAGTGATTGTGATTGTGATTGTCGGATAAGATGTCCACTGTAGGTGAAGACCCTTGGGCCTTGGAGACTGCGACCCATGAAATGAATTTGCTGGAGCTATTTCTCACATTGGGGAGATGCATTTAGTACATCTTGTGTATAATAAGGTAAAAGTGCCATTCCAATGCATGAAGAAGTCATTTGTGTAGCAACATTGTTGGGACTCCTCTCGCTATCAGCAGTGCTGGGCAAAACTTGTTCTCCTTAGTTAAGGCTATGATGCCAGATGGCACCAGGCAACTTTTGTTATACCTTTCGATAGAGAAGTCAAAATATTGTGCTATTTAAAAAAAAGCAGCCTGTCTTTTCTTAACTTTACAATATTAACTGGATGCACTGAGGGCTGCTGAGTCTGGTGAGTGAGGGGGTTTTAAGAGTTAATTTCTCTCTAAAGTTTAGTTTTTCTTCAACTTAGCAATCAAATAAAATTACTCTTTGAGTTAAGAGAAGTGAAGTTTATTCTATCCTTAAACAGGGATATACAAGCTGAGTGCAGCTGCAGATAGCTGATCAGGCAGCTAGCTTAATGGTTTTCAGACCTTGACTCATTTCTTTTTCAGACAGTATAAAAGCAGGGGTTCCTCAGTGCTGTTTGGTTTGTATCGAGTGTGCTTTGAGTGCACAGAATGTCAAGCTGGGAGTTTGGTGAATGAAGCAGTTCAGTGAAGAGAGGGCCTATAAATTAAGAAAAATAAATTTATTTAATTAACACAATACAAATGGCAGGATGGGTGGTGTGTCACAACTGAGGCATGTGGGAGTTCCTGGGTGTCGCTGCAATCCATGGCAACCACAGCTGCAGTAAGTGTCTGCAGCTTGAGGAGCTTTGGCTTAGAGTTAATGTGCTAGAGGCTGAGCTTGCAGACATTGTGACTCATCAGGGAGGGGGGAAGTTACCTGGACAATTATTTCCAGATGGCAGTCACACCCCTTAGGTTAACATAATCTGATTTCATCACTGGTCAGGGACAGGAGGGTATGACTGTGAGACAGGCAGGTAAGGAGATCAAGAAGGTGGGAGTGGAGGAGCCTCAGTCTTTGCAACTGACCAACAAGTTGAGGTTCTTGTAGCTTGTGTGGACAAGAACGAGGTCTGCACTGTGGGTGAACAGGCTGTCAATGGCACCATGGTATAGGAAGCCATTCAAGTTTGGGGAGGGGTGGTTCAAAGGAATGTAGTGGTAATAGGGGACAATATAGTCAGGGGGATAGACACTGCTCTCTGCAGCCGAGAGTGAGAATCCAAAAGATTGTATTGTCTGCCCGGTGCCAGGGTTTGGGATATCTGCGCAGGGCTGGAGAGGAACTTGCAGTGGGAGGGGGAGGATCCAGACATCGTGGTCCATGTAGCTATCAACGACATAGGTGGAGCTAGGAAAGAGGTTCAGCATAAAGAATATTAGGAGCTAGGCACTAAATTAAAAAGCTGAACCTCAAAGGTAGTAATCTCCGGATTATTACCTGAGCCATGTGCAAATTGACATAGGGTAAATAAAATTAGAAAGATGAATGCATGGTTCAAAGACTGGTGTGGTAGAATGGGTTCCGGTTCATGGGGCACTGGCACCAGTACTGAGGAAAGCAGGGTCTGTACCGTTGGAACTGTGCTGGGATCAGTGTTCTAGTGAGCCGCATAGCTAGGGAAGTAGAGGGGGTTTTAAACTAAATAGTGGGGGTAAGGGATCAAATTTGGGAAGAAGTGGTAAATCAAAGAGCAGAGGCAAGGCAAAAGAGAAAGATGTTATTATGGGAAATGATAAACAGATCATGACAGGAAGGGACAGAGAGTACAAATCTAAGTGTAAATCAGCAGATAAGGCTAGAGGTTACAAAAATAATAAAAGGACAAAACTAAAGGCTCTGTATCTGAATACACATATCATTCAAATCAAAACAGATCAACTGATAGCGCAAATAGAAATAATTAAGTACGATCTGATAGCCATTACAGACACATGGCTGCAGGATGACATAGATTTGGGACCTGAATATTGCAGGGTACTAGGAAGGAAAGGAAGCTAGGAAAAGGTGGAGGGGTGGCTCTGCTAACTAATTATGGTATTAGCACAATAGGGAGGGATGACCTAAGTTCAGGAAACCAGGATGTAGAAGTGGTTTGGGTAGAGATGGGAAATGATAAAGGCAAGAAGTCAGTCATGGGAGTGGCGTACAGGTCCCCTAACAGAAACCATACCGGAAGAAATAATGGGAGATTGTCAGAAAGGTACATTGATAACCATGGGGGATTTTGATCTACCTATGGACTGGAAAAATCAGTTGGGGAAAGATAGCCTAGAACTGCATGTTCTGGCATCAACCAGAGAGCAAGCTATACTAGGCCTGGTGTTGTGCAATGAAATTAATTAAAGACCTCATGGTGAAGACGTCCCTAGGTAGCAGTGATCATGATATGATTGAATTATACATTCAGTTTGAGGGAGAGGAGAGTGGATCTAAGACTAGTATTTTAAATTTAAATAAGGGCAATTTTGAGGGCATGCAAACAGAGCCAACTAAAGTGAACTGGAAAATTAGGTTAAGAGATAGATCAATAGAGATGCAGTGGCAGATATTTAAGGAGATATTTCAGAATACACAGAATAGATACATTCCAATGAGAAAGACAGATTCCCAGGGGTGGACCCACCATCTGTGGTTAACTAAAAAAGTTAACGATGGTATGAAACTTAAAGAAAAAGCATATAATCGCACAAAGATGGGTGGCAGGTCAGAAGATTGGTCAGAATATTAAAAAAAGCAAAGAATGACTTAAACAATAATAAAGAGGGAAAAATTAGAGTATGAGAGAAAGCTAGCTAGACGTATAAAGACAGATAGTAAAAGTTTCTACAGATATTTTAAAAAGAAGAGTTAACAAAGTGAGCATTAGTTCTACAGAGAGTGCATCTGGGGAATTAATATTGGAAAATAAGGAAATGGCAGATGAATTAAACAGGTATTTTGCATCAGTGTTCACTATAAAGGATACAAGTAACATCCCAGAAATAGCTGAAAATCAGGAACTGGAAGAGAGGGAGAACTCAAGAAAATTACAATCACCAGAGAATTGGTACTGAGCAAATTGTTGGAGCTGTGGACTGACAAGTTTCCAGGTCCTGATGGACTTCATCCTAGGGTCATGAGAGAAGAGGCTAGTGAGATAGTTGATGCATCGGTTTTAATTTTCCAAAATTCCCTAGATTCAGGCAAGGTTCCATTAGATTGGAAAATAGGAATATAACTCCTTTATTCAAAAGGGGATGGAGACAGAATGCAGGAAACTACATACCAGTTAGCTTAACATCTGTCATAGGGAAAATGTTAGAAACTACTATTAAAGACGTTATAGCGGGATACTTAGAAAAATTCAAGGTAATCAGCCAGATTCAACATGGTTTTGTGAAAGGGAAATCATGGTTAGCCAATTTATTGGAGTTCTTTGAGGAAGTAATATGTGCTGTGGATAAAGGGGAACAGTGGATATACTAAACCTAGATTTCCAGAAGGCATTTGATCAGGTGCCACATCAAAGGTTATTGCAGAAAATAAAAGCTCATGGTATAGGGGGTAACATATTGGCATGGATAGAAGATTGGCTGGCTAACAGCAAGCATAGATTAGGTATAAATGGGTCATTTTCAGTAGGCAAGATGTAATGAGTGATGTGCCGCAGGGATCAGTGCTGGGGCCTCAACATTTTACAATTTATGTAAATGACTTGGTTGAAGAGACCAAAGATATGTATGGTTGCTAAATTTGCTGATAGTACAAAGATAGGTAGGAAAGTAAATTGGGAAGAGGACATAAGGAGTCTACAAAAGCATATAGATAGGTTAAGTTAATGTGCAAAGATCTGGCAAATGCAGTATAATATGGGAAAATGTGAAATTGTTCATTTTGGCAGGAAGAATAATAAAAGAGCATATTATCTAAATGATGAGAGATGCAGAGCTCTGAGATGCAGAGGGATCTGGGTGTCATAGTGTTTGAATCACAAAAGGTTAATATGTAGGTACAGAAAGTAATTAGGAAAGTTAATACAATGTTATTGTTTATTGCCAGGGGAATTGAATACAAAAGTAGGGAAGTTATGCTTCAGTTGTACAGGGCATTGATGAGATCACATTTGGAGTACCGTGTACAAAACTGGTCTCCTTATTTAAGGAAAGATGTAAATGCATTGGAAGCAATTCAGAGAACGTTTACAAGACTAATACCTGGAATAGGTGGAAATAAAAGCAAAAAACTGCGGATGCTGGAAATCCAAAACAAAAACAAAAATACCTGGAAAAACTCAGCAAGTCTGGCAGCATCTGCGGAGAGGAGCACAGTTAACGTTTCGAGCCCGAATGACCCTTCAACAGAATTAAGTAAAAATAGAAGAGAGGTGAAATATAAGCTGGTTTAGGGGGGAGGGGGGGGAACAAGTAGAGCCAGTGATAGGTGGAGATAACCAAAAGATGTCACAGACAAAAGGACATAGAGGTGTTGAAGGTGGTGACATTATCTAAGGAATGTGCTAATTAAGGGTAGAAAGCAGGACAAGTAAGGTACAGATAGCCCTAGTGGGGGTGGGGTGGGGTGAAGGAATCGAAAAAGGCTAAAAGGTAGAGATAAAACAATGGATGGATTACATTTAAAAATAATGGAAATAGGTGGGAAAAGAAAAATCTATATAAATTATTGGAAAAAAAAGGGGGGGATCAGAAAGGGGGTGGGGATGGAGGGGAGAGTTCATGACCTAAAATTGTTGAACTCAATATTCAGTCTGGAAGCCTTTTTCAATTCCTTCACCCCACACCACCCCCATTAGGGCTATCTGTACCTTGCTTGTCCTGCTTTCTACCCCTAATTAGCACATTCCTTAGATAATATCACCACCTTCAACACCTCTTTGTCCTTTCGTCTGTGACATCTTTTGGTTATCTCCACCTATCACTGGCCCTCTATCCAGCTCTACTTGTTCCATCCCCTCTTAAACCAGCTTATATTTCACCTCCCTTCTATTTTCACTTAGTTCTGTTGAAGGGTCATTTGGACTCGAAACGTTAACTGTGTTCCTCTCCGCAGATGCTGCCAGACTTGCTGAGTTTTTCCTGGAATAGGCGGGTTGTCTTATGAGGAAAGGTTGGACAGGCTAGGTTTGTGTCCACTGGAGTTTAGAATAGTAAAGGTGACTTGATTGAAACATACAAGATTGTGAGGGGTCTTGACAGGATCAATGTAGAAGGGATATTTCCTCCTGTGGGAGAATCTAGAATTAGGGGTTGCTGTTTAAAAATAGGGGGTCACCCATTTAAGACAGAGATGAGGAGATTTTTTTCTCTCAGAGGGTATTGAGTCTTTAGAACTCGCTTTCTCAAAAGGCAGTGGAAGCAGAGTCTTTGAATATTTTTAAGGCAGAGGTAGATAGATTCTTGATAAGCAAGGGGGGTGAAAGGTTATCGGCGGTAGGTGGGGATATGGAATTGAGGTTACAATCAGATCAACCTTGATCTTATTGAATGGCGGAGCAGACTCAAGGGGCTGAGTGCCCTACTCCTTCCCCTAACTCATATGATCTTATGTATGTAAGGTGCAACAAAAAATGAGTGAGGAAGGCCTCAGCAAGTGATTTATAATCTTCATGTTTGAGGTGCAGATGGCACTGGCAAGGTGGCATTTGATGGACTTCTGTAGTTGCTAGGACATCAATATGAGTTAACCAGACACTATGGCCAGGATCTTTAGGTCAGTGAGTGGAAGGCTGAGGGGGGGCCCGCTCACCGACACGTAAAATGACGCGGGATGACATCGGGTGGTACTCCCGACATCACCCCGCGTCATTTCAATTTTCAGGTCGGCGGGGGCGCAGCTGAATCAGTTGTGTGCTCGCCGACCTGTCAACGGCCAATTGAGGCCATTTAAAAAGTAATTCAAGTAATTGATGGACCTGCCCATCCAACCTTAATGTTGGCGGGCAGGCTGGGAGCCCTGGCGGGCTTCAGAAAAAGCATGAAACCCCATCCACGGGCGGGATGAGCTTTCATGAGGGTTTTTAAAAATTTAATAAAAGTTTGATTAAGAGTGATGGGCGTGTCCCAACTCATGTGACAGTGTCAGATGAGGGGACATGTCAGGGAAATTTTATTTTTGTACATTGAACATTTTTAAATTTGGCGCCAATCTCCCTGAGGCAGCACTTAGCCTCAGGGAGATGAGTGCGCTCTTCCGAGGGAATCTCCCCCCACCGGCACAGGGAGCTTCCTGGCGGACATCACGCTGGGCAGGCCTTAATTGGCCTGCCCACATAAAATGGCGGTGCGCCCCCAATCAGGGGCGCCGATCGGAGGCACGCCTGCCTGCGCCCGCTCCTGAACATCCCCCCTGATAGGGGGGAAAATTCTTCCCTATGGAACTGAAATAAAAACAAAGTACTGCGGATGCTGGAGATCAGAAATAAAAACAAAAGGTGCTGGAAAAGCTCAGCAGGTCTGGCAGCATCTGTGGAGAGAGAAACAGAGTTAATGTTTTGAATTCAATGTGACTTCTTCGAAACTGAAGAGAGGCAGAAATGTGACGGGTTTTCTGCTGTTGAGAAAGGGGGGAGGGTCAGGTGGACCAAAAGAGAAGGTCAGGCATAGTTTGAGGGCAAGGAGATCAAATAGCAAAGATGTCATGAAACAAAAGACAAAGGGAGCGGTAATGGTAGCAGTAAAGGAACAAAGTATTGGTCCAGCGTAGGGGTTAATAGCCACATAAAGATCTGCTTTGTCTGAAATCAGAAGCGTGAAAACAAAATACAAACCGACATTCGGGACTGGGGTGGGTTGTGGGGGGGGGAATCCAAAATGAAGGACAGAGTTCATGGTCAGAAGTCATTGAACTCAATGCTGAGTCCAGAAGGCTGTAAAGTGCCTAATCGGGAGATAAGATGCTGGAACTGGGTATGGAACTGAAGCTATGTGTATGTCAAATCTTTTAGGGGTAGTGGGTTCCCTTCAATTTGGCAATTTTCATGATCAATTTTTTAATAAACCCCGGCAAGTATTGTCACACACCCAAAGATCTTGGCAAATATTGAGTTTAATTTTATGAGGGGTGTCAGGACCCTGTTATCAGGGTGAAAAGTGAGTCACGAGTCGACACCTTCCAGCAGAGGGACCTGCTCAGCAACTTTACCACACGCGGCCTCCTAATTGGCTGCCTGTGAGCCCACCATCCAATTAAGAATGAGGGGCGGGCTTCGGATGCTGTCGGTCCAATCACAGGGCTGGCAGCTCTGAAGTCTCAGCCGCACCGCTGGGAGAGGTGGTTGCTGCTGAGGAATTCAGGAGACATTGGCAGCTAGAGAGGTAAGCAGAAAAAAATCAAAAGATTCAAGGGGTCAGAGGGCAGCGGAGAGATCATTGGGGCCATAGGCACTGCCTTCCCTGCTCACAGCCCCATCTTTGGCCCATGGAGCTTTGGTCCCCCATGGACATCCATTCAGCTCCATTTGCCTCCCCGTGTTGGGGGGAAGAAATCACCCTACCATTGGCAAAATGCCAACAGCAAGGCAAAATGGCCCTAATTGGGCTTTTAATTATGTAAATCAGCTGCCTACCCCCTTGGGACAGGCGGTATCTCCACATCTGGTCCCGCTGTCAGTAAAATGCTCCAAGGGCGGGGAGTGTTGGGGAGCCAATCTGACCTGGCTCCCTCCGATTTTATCAGCCCCTACCCCTCCCACCCCACCTCACTGGGGCTGGTAAAATCCTCGCCATTGTTAAACACATGGGGCGGAATCGTCCCAAATTTGCACCAAGTGCACTTGCGGGGTGGGAAAAAGAACGTTCTACCTGCCAGCCGCAATGGCACCTTTTCATGTTGTTTCGTCCCAATCCCGCCTCATTAATCATGCATTCCCGGGAAACACACTGTTTCGCTGGCGGGCAGCCTCTGATTCGCCCGCCACGCCGTCACCTCACCACTTCGTCACATATTTAAAATGCAGCTGCATGCACCACCTCTCAATGCTTCCAGCTCAGGGCTGCTGCACAGAAGACATGGCCCCGAAAGGCACAAAGACTGCAGCTCCCAGTTTCAATGACGCGTCCCTTGAGTGCCTTTTGGACACTGTGGAGGCTCGCCATGATGTTCTCTACTCCCGCTCTGGCCACAGGAAGGGCAGCAACATCACCAATCCAGCTTGGGAAGTGGTGGCAGCAGTGGTCAGTGCCAACAGCCTGCGAAAGAGGACAGCCACCCAGTGCCGCAAGAGGATGAATGATCTCCTCTGTTCCACCAGGGTAAGTCACTCTTCTCATCACTCTCAACTCACACACTCTCAAACCATCACACATCCACAGGTCTCTCACTCACTGCCAGTTCAAGGGACATCACCATTCACTCTCTCACACACACCTTCATTATCCTCATCCTACCCATGGGACCACCCACCACCCACACAGGCCAGGCATATTTATTATCTGGTCTGGCAGGCGTTCTGCTTACAGTCTCTCCACCTGTCTTCAAGCAGGGCAAGTTGGCACACAACAAAAGGGAGAGGTTGCAGACTGGTGGAGGGACAGCCTGAAATCAGACTTTGAAAACAGCCATCCAGTTGGCCGATGAGGATCTGGACTGTTCCTTTACTGACAGTGAGGTCGGTGGTGCACTACCAAGTGAGGATCCAGCAATGCAACATCAACCAGACAGCCATGCTGTGAGTGATGTGTCCTCTTTCACAGGCCACTGCTGTGTACTAATTATCTCCCCTTGCTTTTGCAGGCACGTCTGGGAAACAGCTAAAGGGGTCCACAACCCAGGGCCTCGACTCAAGCACCGAAGGCACCTCAGAAGAGGAACCTGCTGAAGCCCTCATTGAAGTCCCATCACAGTGCTCACCGACACCCTCCGCCAGCGCAGAGACCTCGGTGGGACCAAGCTTTAGAGTAGCCTTGGGGTCACAATCTGGTGAGCACATCGCACTGTCTGGTCCACACAAGGTGGCGACAGGGATTTCAGGCTTCTAGCATTCAGAGGACTGCTGGAGACCAGAAATTTGCTGAGTCCAAGTCAGATGATGAGTCTCTGGATTTGGTCATGTCACAGTTGCTGGAGCCGCAAAGGCAAGCTCAGGAACATCAGGAAGGGATGTCTGCTGTACTCCTCAGATTGCAAATACACGATGGAGGAGTCTGTCCGCCTTCAGTCTGAGGTGATAATGCCGGCATGCCAACGCAGCAAGGTCAACACCGGCAGGATGGTAGCTGCCATGGAGATCTTGGTCCAGGACATTGGTCCTGCACTGCTGCGTGGGCTGAACTGCATCACTGATGCCATAGTTGGCCTGCAACAGTGTCAATGCGAGAGGGTGTGGTGCAGCTCGATCTCACTCCAGCTTCCCCTTCTCCTCAAGGAGTCAGCCAGGGGCCCTCGGGCACCCATGGGAGAAGGATCAGCAGGCGCACCAAGGGTCCATCTACCCAGCTGACTCCGGGAGCCTCCAGCCCATCCGATTCCCCTATTCCTGTGACTCCAGCAGCTCCAGCTCCACAGGCCAAGGAGGGTACCACTGCTGAAGTCGTGGACACTCCCTGGGAACCGTGTGCAGAGCTACAGTATGTGTTTGTGGTGGTCGCACACCAGCTGAACATTCAACGAGTGGAAGTCCTTGTGGTTGATGTAGTTGACTGCTTGTTGCCATGGAGATCTGAGTTCCACGTGAGTGCAATCGATGGCACCCTGCACCTGTGGGAAACCTGAGATCTGGGCAAATCCCAGTGGTCTTGCATCCTGGCTTTCCTGATCCCAGGTGAAATGCACAAGGTTGTGTGCCCTTGCGAAGATGGTGTCCGTGACCTTATGGGTGCATTTGTGGGTGAAGGCTTGTGATATCCCACAGGGGTCACCTGTGGAGCCCTGAAAGGAGCCACTGACATAAAAATTGAGCGCCACGGACACTTTCACGGCCACTGGCAGTGGATGCCCTCCATGTCCCCATGGTGCCAAATCCTACAGCAGGTGGCAGATGTGACCAACCAGTTACCCGGACACGCATAGTCTCTGGTTACACAGTTCTTGGTCATCTGCAGGAATGACTAGCACCGTCTACAGACCCTGGGTCTAGCTAGGCACCAACCAGTGATGGCTCACTGTGGCTCTTCAGCAGCATGTGCGGGAGCCCCAGCCGCCCCTTCTTCCTGAGGGTTCTGCTCCTCCCTCTGCCCAGCCAGGCACCTCTGTAGCTCTCTTCTCAGTCATCTTCGCTCCCTGTACGCCATGAGGCATACAGTTAGTTCACCAGGTTCCATGCTCCTGATGTACTCCTCCTGCAGGATGAAAGAGAGTGATGTATGGGTTAGCTTGGATGTACTAAGAACCTCTCTTGGTTAAGTCTGAAGGCTCCTTAATGCATCCCGGAGAGTGCTGGCCATCATTTGGACGGTCAGAGTTTCGTGCGTTGCATGGCTGCCCAAAATCCCACTCACCTCCGCCCCCACCCCATCTGACCAATTGGCGGCAGCTATGCCCATTAGACTGCATGCTGTGCTCTCAGCTCAGGGGCAGGCATTCTCTTAACCCGCACTGCAAGGCTGCACTGTTAGCTTGAACCATGGGGGAGACTGGTCCAAACCGGGATGATGACATTGCAAGGGGCTGTGAGCACCTCCAGCAGTGACTGCTCCACAGCCATCTTTAGCAAGGAGGTTGTACAATGCGCCCAGTCATCCAACTGTTCTGCAGTCCACTAAAATGATCATGTGCCTGAGGGGTGAAAAGCTCTGGAGCATGCCTCTTCATTGTTAGGGTGGGCAGATAAGCTCGAGGCCTGACTCCAAGCATGTCAATGTGGCTGTATCTGAACTGTCTCAGCTGCAGACAAATGGTGACTTTATAAAAGGTTTCTCTAATGTGTGGCCGCGTCCCTTCCCACCACCCTGCACATACTTGTGCACTACCTTCAACTGCAGTGGAGCTCTTGGCCACTGCCTCAACTTGCCTCAACCGCAGGGCAGCCCTTACCCCAGCACCGCACTGTCATCCAGCCGGGAAAAAGCGACTTCCCTGTGCCCTTGCCTGAATGCGCGGTGCCTCAACCTTGAGGTCCAACAGGCGACCCTCACGAGTGCCACACAATGTTACCATGCACTCACCTCCGAGATCCCCTCTGAGTGCAGCTCGCCAGGTGCACACCTTCTAAATGCTGTTGTGAAACATGTCAGCGTGCAATCATGACCACATGCCCAGATGATTCCGGCGAGCAGGGCTTACAATGATATGCAGATGTATTAAAGTGAAGTTACCGACATGTGGCGGTGGGAAACGCGGCCCGCCATTGACAGGCAGAGCGGACAATTACAAATTGGTTTCACAACGCCACAAAACCAATTTTGGCCTTCCTGCCATTTTGTCCGCTCATGCCCGCCATGACGCCTGATGCCAACGGGCACGGAAAATTCCACCCTTGGGAACTCCTAGGGCAAAATTTTTACCTCAGTGGGCGGGTGGGTGCCCGACCCACTCAAGTGTAAAATGATGCATCCCGACGTCAACTCGCAGTTGCGCAATATTTCGGTCGGCGGGCATGCGCCGGAGTTGGCAGTGCGCTTGTCGACAATTAAAAAGCCTATTAAGGCCATTAAAAGAGCAATTAACTTAAATTTTTCACTGCTCGTCCAACCTTCCAGTTGACGGGCAGGCTAAAAGGCCAAGGGGCCATTACATTTTTTTGAAAACCTCATCCACGAGTGGGATGAGGTTTCTAACATAAGATATTTTTTTAAAAATGGAAAAAAAAATTCCAATTTCACTTATAACTTGTCCCTACTCACGTGACAGAGTCACATGAGGGGACATGTTTTATAACATTTTCCTGATCTTTTATTATTTTTTTCTGAAGCTGCTCATCTCCCTGAGGCAGCTATGGGCCTCGGGGAGATTTGTAAGCATGCACTTGTGCGCATGCGTGAAGTTCGCACTCACAATTCCCCACCACCCACACAGGCAGCACTGAGCGCTGCCACTTGTATTTCAGGCTGGGCGGGCCTTAATTGGCCCGCTAGCATGAAATTGTGGTCCGGCCCCGATTGCGGGCGGTGGTCGTCTTCCTGGCTGCCCCCGCCCGCCCCTACCCACCCCCGCTGAGCCTGCCCAACAAGGGCAAAATTCTGCCCCTAGTAAATATTATTACACATACAGGATCCCCCAGTAACCTTGACACGTCTATAGCGGGGCCATTGCCTGAAATTCTGGGGACGGTGGCATAGTGGTAATGTCACTGGGCTGGTAATCCAGAGACCCAGGCTTCTGCTGTGGTGATGTTGGTTCAAATCCTACCACAGCAGCTGTTGGAATTTAAATTCAATTACTAAATCTGGAATATAATGCTAGCCTCAGTAAGCGTGACCATGAAACTATTATTGATTGTTGTAAAACCTCATCTGGTTCATTAGTGACCTTTAGGGAAGGAAATCTGCCATCCTCGCTTGGTCTGGCCTAGATGTGACTCCAGACCCACAGCAATGTGGTTGACTCTTAACTGCCCTCTGAAATGACCTAGCAAGCCACTCAGTTCAAGGGCAATTAGGGATGGGCAACAAATGTGGGCCTTGTCAGTGATGTCCACATCCCTTGACAGAATAAAGAAAAAAGATGGCAGCAGAAATAATAACTCTCTAATAATAGAGAAATGTGGATAAAATTTGGAATACAGAATTCCTGAGACACTAAACATGTTTGTCTCCAGGTGACCTCACGAATTGCAGGGAACCTCGAGTAAACCCTGCAAGGTACCTCATGCTTTGCTTCATCAGCAGGCAGCCAGTGCTTTGTGCCTTTAAATATTGGAGAAATGCTGAGACTGTGGGCACAAAGTGGTTCTAAAAGTGTCCAAAACTGACCTTCTAATGAGATAAGTTCTTGTTTTTTTTTGATTTGCTGTGTTTTTGTTTCTCAGAATGGTACCATTTCCTGTTTCTTGTGTGCTTCTTTGTTGTCTTTTGTTTAGTTTCAGTTGCATCGTGTCCTGGAAAGCACCTGACCCGACATGGACGCTGCTTCCCGCCTGGTGAACAGTCACAGGGTCTGTTACTTCACCTTCAGGACAATAAACGGCTGACAGTGCCCTCATTTCAAACTTCTTCCACTGCCAAAAGTTGTGGCGATATACACCGCTGGTCAGGAAGTCCTGGGTTCTGTACTCACGGTGTGTGATACAAAGATTGGTGGAAATGCCCCGGCTACATTTAAAGGAGGAGAAGACCTGTGGAAGTCCCCTCTGTGTGCCGGCAGCATGTAAACCTCCTGGCTGCCAGTAATCCAAAGCAAGGGTTGCAGGCCTCTCCTGCTGTACTTCTGTCAAGCTCTTTTATTGTTTGAACATTGGTGGCTAACCTTCCAGGCAGGGTCAATGACATTCTGCAAAATTATCAACATCATTGTGTGACATTATCAAAAGGCTACTGTCCTGGATGTCTACCGTTTGTAAAATGTTTTTCCAAGTGCTGTGTATTTTTCTGTGAAGCATTCAAAATTCTCCGAGGGCTTTCTCTGCTTTCATAAGCGTCAATTTGCAGTGAAGCCACACAGTATTTTGCATGCAGAAGCACAGCCTGATTTTAATTGTGCACTCTTTAGATTTTGGAATGAAAGGTTTCTACGCTATCAGGTGCTGTTATGGGCTATCATTCCCAAACCTTTTGTCCTAGCTTCAAACTAATAAGTGAGATCATTCAAAACCAGGTTTTTTTTTTAATACTTAACAAAGCTTAAAATATTCATGTTAACTGTTTCCCTACTATTTCTCCAGAATTTCACTCTTTCAGTAATCCTTTATTTAGGTCATCCTTTTTTTATATGTCAATTGAAAATGCTTTAAAGATATGAGTTATGTTATATAAGTTGTCTCATGAGATACGTTCAAGATTCTACCCTTGTTTTCTGAAATTACACTGGGCCCAGTGTGCTCTCCCAAGTGATTAGTGCCTGTTTCCTGGGCACTTAAACCTCCAAAATGGTGGGCAGGACGCACCATATTGGTATAACCATAATATAGAATGTTGTGGTTCCCAGAAGTTCAAAATAATCATACTTTTAGACTCAAATGCTGAGCTTCATTGAATGTATTTCTCAGATCACGCCAGGAGCTGTGAACTAATGCATTGTTAGTTCAATACCCTGACTGTGGTGCAGTTGTGAGTGATGTGGCATTCTGGATACTTATGTATACATAAGCATGAACATATAGTTCCTAAATCATATTAGATAATATAACAATATAACATTTGGCAGCCAGGGCCCACTCCTGAATTAGGCAACAGACCTTTTGAAGCCCCTCTGCAGAACTGGTTTGCACTGAATGTCAGGTGAACTGCATTCAGGAAAACCTGGTCTACATGTGGCCTATGTGTGGAAGTTCGTAAATCATGCTTACCTGAATGAGGAGCTGGGAGGGGAAGGAGTACAGGCTGATGCAGATGAATTTCTAAAGCAATGTCTGCACATGGGCTCATGATGAGTCAGTTAGGCTGTTGTAATAAATGGAGGTGTGTGGTAGGTTTGTGTATTTCCGTTGAAGGGATTTGGAAAGACGCTTGTAAGGAATCTAGTCAATGTTTTTTTGATTGGTTCCTGGAAAATACATGAAGCTGTTTTCCTGGTTTATTGCAGGCAGATGAATAAATAAACTTAAATTAAAACCGAGGGTTGTTGGAAAAACTCAGCGGGTCTGGCAGCATCTGTGGAGAGTGAAACAGAGTTAACGTTTCGAGTCCATATGACTCTTCTTCAGAGCTCTGAAATGGTGGGCAGGAGGCACCGTATTGCTATAAATCTGAAGAAGAGTCATATGGACTCAAAATGTTAACCCTGTTTCTCTCTCCACCGATGCTGCCAGACTTACCGGGCAGAATTTTCTAGCTGGCGTGCGGGTGGCAGAGCCCGCACGTCAGCGCTTAAAATATTGCCCGCTGACGTCGCGTGAGTGGCATCACGATATTTAGGTCGGCGGGCGCACTATGCACTGCGACGTGCACCCGCCATTAATTAAAGGCCTCGTTAAGGCCCTTAACTTGCCAATCGACGAGGATTTTGAGGGGCCCATGCGACCTTCGGGTCGGTGCACGGGCCCAGCGAGCAGGCAGGTAGGCGATTTTTTAATCAAAACTCATGCACTGGCGGGGTATGTGGACTCAGAGGGGTTGTTCATGTTTTTCATGAAGTATTTAATGCAGAAAGTGTTTTAAACTTGCCTGTGCGATTGTTAGCAGTTCAGATTGATTTCCAAGAGCTTTCTCTGTACTTTGAAGCTTCAGCTCAGCAGCCTGCAGACAGTTATCTTTATCGGGCCTGCAGCTTTCCGGAGGCCTCCCTTTAGCCTGGGTATGGGTTCTGACATCTCCACTGGAGGCAGCTTCTCTGAGGAGGAAGGGAGGGATAGAATAAGGAGGAGGCCAGGAGTGGACAATCAGCCTCCAGGGGAGCCACCTTTGGGAGGCCAGGCGCAGGCACAAGGGGTGCAGGGCCAAGAGGTTGTCCAAGGTGGAAGGGGCTGCAGAAGATGCCACTAGCCTGCTGCCAGGGTATCCAGGCGGCAAAGCAGCTACCTCAATATGACTGAGGTGCAGTGCTGAAGGAGGCTCCGACTCTCAAGGGAGACAGTCAACTATATCTGTCAGACGATTGGCCCTGAGATCTTCCCTAACTGTGTGGGTGGACACCCCATGCCAGCGGCTCTGAAGCTCACAGTTGCCCTTCACTTCTATGCCTCTGACTCCTTCCAGGGCTCGGTGGGTGATCTTTGTGGTGTCTCCCAATCAGCTGTCCACACTTGTGTCAAGCAGGTTACAGACGCTCTGTTCAGATGGGCATTGACCTTCATCCACTTCCGCTGCGACCAGGCAAGTCAGGCACAGCGAACCAGAGGTTTCGCAGCCATTGCTGGCTTCCCCCGCGTCCAGGGTGCAATAGACTACACACATGTGACCATCAAGGTGCCAGGAGGTGAGCTCGGTACCTTCGTCAACAGGAAGGGCTTCCACTCCATGAACGTGCAGATAGTGTGTGATCACAGGATGCTGATTCTACAAGTCTGTGCAAAGTACCCAGGCAGTGCCCACAACGCCTACATCCTCAGACACTCCCAGGTGCCGGGGCTCTTCAGTGCTCCGGCTCGGCTGGATGGTTGGCTGGTGGGTGACAAGGGCTATCCCCTCCGAAGGTGGCTCATGACACCTCTCCGCCATCCAAGAACAGAAGCTGAGGAGCGCTACAATAGGAGCCAGGGCACCACAAGGGCTGTGATGGAGAGAGCCATCGGTCTTCTCAAGATGCGCTTCCATTGCCTGGATCGCTCAGGGGGCGCACTCCAGTACCCCCCAGATCGCATCTCTCTGATAGTGGTAACATGCCGTGCTCTGCACAATCTTGTGCTGGAAAGGGGGGATGCAGTTGACGATGAAGACCTTGATGCAGTGGATGAGGCTGCACATGATGAATCCAGCAGTGGCTCAGACGATGAGGAAGCACAGGGCAATGATGAGGGGCAGCACGCCGACCTGCTACTACACCAAGGAGGCAGGGACATCCGGGACAATTTAATCCAACGAATCTTCAGCTAGCCCCACACACATCAATCAGCAGGACCAGCATTGCCTGACACTTCCACATGTGGCACTTAGGTGCTACATCTTCCATCTCATCAGCTGCAACTAAGGGCTTAGTACAGAAACATCAATGTCCACTCAAACTCTCATGAGATATCTGTGAAAAATACAAATGCAGCACAAAGGAAACACCCTCAGCCATGGTCAGAAAACTGGGCTTTATTCTGTCCAACATCAAAGAGAAACGTCTCTCTTACAAACATAACTATTTGTCCCTAATCTAGGGCCAACACAAAATCACCAGTGACATACCCGTGGAGTGCCTAACGTGTCTTATGCTTTCGTTTGCAGATGCTACGTCTTGGTGCCGCCCCATCGCTCGGAGTGGCTTGTGAGACAGCCTGCTGACTCTGGTATCCTGTTGGCCTCAGTGACCTTGGCGGCCGTCCTCTGGTACGTGGAGCCTGTGATGGCTCCGCCTGGGAGGGAGTGGCCAGTTCCAGAACTGGCACCTCCCCAGTTGTCGCAGCCTCAATGGATGCAACGTTGACTGGCAGAGGGGCGGAGGAGCTGCTGCCCTCATCCGGAGTGCCCTGAGAGGAGCTCGCAGTGACGACAGGCAGCTGCTGTGCCGACGTGAGGTCACATTGTACCTCCCTGCTCATCGCAGATGGATGGGCACCGAGCGCCGACACTTGGTGCCCAGAACATCTCCCACATTGGGAATGACCACCCGTGGCCATTACCGCTGTGAGGGCTTGCAGGTCAGAGCGTAACCCAATCAGAAGAATCTCCACCCGATCGAAGCCCCTCTCCATGAGAGTCGCCAATCTCTCAGTGGAGGAAGCCTGAAGCTCTGTCCTGAGGTTCATGCCTTCACTTGCACTCTGCCTGGACTCCTCCATCGCAGAGACCAACTGAAGCACATCCTCATGTAACCCTGCCAGATGCTTCCGCGAATCCTGCCGCTTGTCCTGCAGCTGCTGCATTGGTGACATCTCCAGAGGCACATCATCAGTGCCGGACTCAACATGTTCCTGGTCCCCTGAGGCCTTCCAGCTGCTGACGCCATCAGCACTCTCTGTCCCTGTCATCTCCTCCAGCGATTGTGAAGTGCCCTTTCCACAGTGACCCGGGACACTAGCCGATGTTACATTCCCCACTGAAGTGCTTGTCGCTGCGCTGGTGCCTGGCTGGCTGAAATGATGTGCTGCGAGTTGCACATCTTGGCCCTCAGGTGAGGAGGGGGGGCTCCGGTTTTGTTAGCTGTGGCCATGCGGTGGTGATGCTGAAATTAACAACAAGGACAGCGCATCAGTTAGCATACAGTCAGTTAAACCTTTCATCCTTTTCCTCCCCAGCCTCATAAGTCGCTCACCCTTCAAGACTCTAAGGAGACGAACATTGGTGGGGTGGAAAAGAGTCAAGAGGAGGCCCAAACATTAGACGCGCATACAGACAGGCTGGTCAGATGGCCTCAGGAATGCCACATGGAATGTTATGTGCCATTGGAGTGGGGAGAGTGCAGAGGTTCCTGACCTGGATGTATGCTGGCCTGGAGAGTTACGGTGCTGAGGAAACATCGCAAACATTTGCGACATTTGCCGTGGATCACAGGAGATTGACAGGTCACATTATTGTCCTTCATACTGTTATGAGGGGCATAGACCGGGTGGGCAGAAGGCAACATTTCCCCTTGGCACAGGGATGAGTAACGTGGTGGCATTTATTTAAGTTGAGTGCCATGAGGTTGACAGGTGAGGTGTTGAGGACCTTTTGGACAGAGTAATGTGGGGCGCACTGGCTGAAAGGGTGATGGAGATACAAACCCTCCTAAGATGCAAAACGTCTTTGGCTATGCAGCAGCGATGCCATGGTATATCAGGCCATGGGGATAGTGGTCACAAATGAGATAAGGTGACTTTGGAAAGTGCTGGAGATGCGCATCCTCAAGGGGCCGAGGGACCTTTGTGTATGACCCACATGTCAGAGTGTCTCAGTCTGTGACTGAGCAGTGTTGCAGCATTAATGATTGCAGCAACCATCAGTGGTTTGGATGGTGGACAGACAGAGTGGATGGGACTGTAGACCTCAAATGCCTGGCCGCTGGACCCCAGCCTCACCGCCACCTGCCGCTCTGGCCGCCTGCCTCCTCCCCAGCTCCATGGCCTGCTCCTCGATGGTGGTGAGGCGCTGGAGCAGGGCGTGCCCACCACCAGTCCTCTGGCGCTCCCTTTGATTGAGCTCAGTTTTTGCCTGCAGAACAGAGAAGAGGATTTATTGGGGCTGATCGCTCAAGTACTCTGCACACGCATGCCGCACCCCAACCACAGTGGCCCATCTGAGGCCTTCAGCGGCTCCTGTCCACACTACTGCTGATCAGTCCCCAGAAGATAGTATGACTGGTCCCAACCCCCTCCCCCACCGGCCACCTTGGACACATTCGGCGTCCATCACTTTGAAAAGCACACGGGTCTTAGCGCCCATGGCAAGGAGGTGCAACTAGGTGCAGCGCCGAGACCAGCAGATGGCTCTTGGCCACGACACCTTGAGGCTCCCCTTCCACCATCTCATCACAATAAGACATGTATTGGAGTTCTGAGTTTGTGTCTAGCTGCCTACCCTGCTGGTTGCCCCCAGACTACTCAAATGTGACAAACACCAACATATGCTGCAGGGAGAACCCATCTTCTCATCAACCACTAAGGCTGATGTAAGCATGGTCACTATCTGTTTGCCCACTCAGCGTGCACCAAATGCCCAATGCAGTAACGACAGTAAGACGTGGCGGGAGGGTGGTAGTTTGGCTCAAAGGCTAAGGCTACCTGCTGGGTCAAATGGCCAAGGCCGACATGGTACTCACCCTTCCAGTGCGCAGCAAATCATTGAATCTCTTGCGGCACTGTATGCCTGTGTGCCGCACATCGTCATGGGCGCTTACTGCATCAGCCACCTCCTGCCACGCCTGCCTGGTGACATGGGGGACCCACCTCCTCCCATCCTCCGGATACAAAATATCCTGATGGTTGGACACCTCTTCCAGGAGAACAGCAAGGCAGGCACCTGAGAAGCGAGGGGCACAGTGGCCCCCCGCTGGCCTATCCTGCAGCCTGCCCCCCACCTCCTGCTCCTGTTCCTGTCCTCTGAGAGCAGCCTGTCTCTCTCTCTGTAAGTGGCCATGGTGCACTGCCTCAACGAGGCTGCCTGGCCACTCTTTATACAGACTGCCAGTTCCCCATTGGAACCGGTGGTCTGAGCCCGCCCACCTCCGCGACTATTTTCCCGTTCTACACACGAGTCGCTAATCCGCTGGGTGGGCCTTAATTGGCCCGCCCGTGGAAAATGGCGGTGTGGCCCGTTTCGGCGGCGGCAATCGGCTGCCCACCTGCCGCTGAGTCGGTCGGGCCCGCCCGCCCATCAAGGGCAAAATTCTGCCCACTGACTTTTTCCAGCATTTTCTGTTTTTATTTCAGATTTCCAGCATGTGCAGTATTTCACTTTTACCTTAGTGAATAAATAAGCTTGTTTCCTTCACAAAGTGAAGCTATGTAAATACATCTCTCCATGTCTCATAAAGGGCCAGGAGGATACTGAGCAGACAAAATGTCCAGTTGCTTTCTGCAGAGAGGGCAAAATATAAAGCATAACAAAACCTAAAACAATTCTGCAACTTTCTTTTTATAAACATCTTTGTAACAGTAAATAATTTCTCTTTCAATACATGTGCTTAATGTAGGAGTTTTATTTAAAGGGCATTTCCCTTCTGTCACTTTGGTCTATCACTTCCTAATCTCCTGCCCTTGCTGCTGAAGAGAAATTCCTTTTTGATCTTTCAGAATTTTTACTCCCTTATTATGTCACTCCCCTTTTGTTGTCCCCAAGTTTTTCAAGTTGCACTTAAAAGCAATTTTCATTTCCCTCCAACTACCCAAATCTATATTTGGATCTGTGAATTATTATGCAAGTGGACCGACCAAGGAAATTTGACCCAGCAACAACCACAGCAGGAACCCGACATCAGCCTTCAGGTCCAGGAATAACAGGAGATGATGGATGACATTATTCCGCCATTACCAGGGAAGTGCCATTCCAGTGATGCTTGCTGTGGGGAATTCCAGGAATTGTGATGAACGGCAGCTGTGAAAGAGCTGCGGCAGGTTAGCCTACATGGAGGTGACTACCGGAGTAAATGCTGAGAGGAGGTGAGAAAGAAATTTACTGGTCTCAGCAAGGGTTGCCGTGGCAACTTCTACTCCCATTCAGCTTAAGTTTCTAATGTTGGCTGACAAGGTGGCTTTGCAGTCATAAAAGGGGACAATGCACATCACTCTGGCAATAGCTAATGTACAGGGGAGTGTGTCACTACCATGGAATAGAAAAGCAGGCTATTCAGCCCAACGTGCTTGCACTAACTCTTTGAAAGATCTATCCAGTTAGTCCCACATATAGTACTGTTCCCATTGCCCTCCAGATGATTGCTTTTCAAGTGTACGTCCAATTCCCTTTCGAAAGTTACTATTGACTCTGCTTCTGCGTCACTTGTGGGTAGTTCAAATTGCAACAACTCACTATAAGAATTTAAAATGTTGCCCACATCCTCTTCCTTGTTCTTCTGCAAATTACTTTGTATCCGCGCCCTCTGGTAACCAACCCTGCTGTCATTGGAAACAGTTTCTCCCTATCTGCTCTGTTGAAGCATGTTCCCAAAACATTGATTCTCTCGTGCTTCTCAGCGGTAAGGTTTTATGGGTTTAGGAAGTGCTGTCAAAGCAAGCTTAATGTGTTGCTGCAGTGAATCGCCTAGAAGTGCAGCCGCAGCGCGCCATCAGTGCACCAAGAGGATATTGACTTCAGTGGCAGGAGACAATCAAGTGGTCTGCTTTATCCAGAATTGTAATGAAATTCATAAAGAATTGTTGTGGTTGTACCCAACCATATAATTGGTGAGTATTCCATCACAACTGGAGGAACTCCAACTAGCTCACTGGCATGTCAGCCAAAGGACTTCAGTTTGAGAATCCGAGGAGTCGGATCTCACAACACTGACCTACAAAGGCAATATGGCAGCTCCTGTTTGCAGTTGATACAGTCATTTAAAAAAAAAAATTCATTCATGGGATGTGGGTGTTGCTGGCTAGGCCAGCATTTATCACCCATCCCTAATTGCTCTTGAGAAGGTGGGGGTGAGCTGCCTTCTTGAACCGCTGCAGCCCATGTGGTGTAGGTACACCCACAGTGCTGTTAGGGAGGGAGTTCCAGGATTTTGACCCAGCAACAGTGAAAGAATGGCGATATATTTCCAAGTCAGGAAAGTGAGTGGCTTGGAGGGGAACTTGCAGGTGGTGGTGTTTCCATGTGTCTGCTGCCCTTGTCCTTCTAGATGGTAGCAGTCATGGGTTTGGAAGGTGCTGCCTAAGAAGTCTTGGTGAGTTCCTGCAGTGCATCTTGTAGATGGCACACACTGCTGCCACTGCGCATCGGTGATGGAGGGAGTGAATATTTGTGGATGGGGTGCCAATCAAGTGGGCTGTTTTGTTCTGGATGGTGACAAGCTTCTTGAGTGTTGTTGGAGCTGCACATCCAGGGAAGTGGAGAGTATTCTATCACAATCCTGACTTGTGCCTTGTATATTGTGGACAGACTTTGGGGAGTCAGGAGGTGAGTTACTCGTCACAGAATTCCTAGCCTCTGACCTGCTCTTGTAGCCACAGTATTTATATGGCTAGTCCAGTTCAGTTTCTGGTCTATGGTAACCCCCAGGATGTTGATAGTGGGGGATTCAGTGATGGTAATGCCATTGAATGTCAAGGAGCGATGGTTAGATTCTCTCTTGTTAGAGATGGTCATTGCCTGGCACTTGTGTGGTGCCAATGTTACTTGCAACTTGCCAGCCCAAGCCTGGATATTGTCCAGGTCTTGCTGCATTTGGACTTGGACTGTTTCAGTATCTGAGGAGTCACGAATGGTGCTGAACATTGTGCAATCATCAGTGAATATCCCCACTTCTGACCTTATGGTGGAAGGAAGGTCATTGATGAAGCAGCTGAAGATGGTTGGGCCAAGGACCCTAAACTAAAGAACTCAATTTCATCAATGCCTAATCTCCTGGCTTCCATTGCCCATTTGATTTGTTTTCTCAAACCATGAAGGTCATCTACTTCCCTAAGTACTGATTTTAACACCGTGGAGAAAACACTTTCTGTGGCCTTGGAGGGACTAACATCCTAATATGAAGAAAACCACCTTCGCGCAAACCATCAAAGACACAAGTTTGTGCATTCCACCTCATAAACCGTGAAGCCAAACGCCAGCTTAAAGTAACCTGGTGTGGAGCAACACTGACGCATTGCGAACACCCTATCTACTTAGGAGGCACCCTTGACAGATGCCTCACCTTCAAGAACCACATCGAAAAGGCAAAGGCAAAAGTGAGCACACGAAACAACATCCTGAATAAGCTCACTAACACAAAATGGGGAGCAAGCTTGAAAACATTGCGAACCAGTGCACTTGTTCTTTGCTATTCCACTGCCGAATACACCTACCCTGCATGGGAAAGATCTGCTCATGCTAAGAAGATGGATGCCGATCTGAATGCAAGCTGCTGACTTATCACAGGTTGTTTAAAACCAACAAACACCAACAGCCTATATATCCTGGCGGGTATTGCTCCCCCTGATATAAGAAGAATGGTAGCCAGCAAGAAAGAGCGACTCCGTCAAACATCAGATGAGAGGCACCCTCTACATGGTCATACACCTACACCCAGCCGCCTAAAGTCAAGGAAGAGCTTCATGAACAGTGTTGTTCCATTACAATCAATGCCATCTGAAGCCCGCATTGCCTTGTGGAAAGACCGGCTTGCCAGTCTCGAACAACCCCCAGCGATGGAAATTCTACCGGAAGAAAGCCTTCCCCCAGGAGCTAATTGAGACTGGGCAACCTGGAAGTGCCTTAACAGGCTTAGGACTGGTGTAGGTCGTTCAAAGGTGTCACTAAGCAAATGGGGATACACAACCAGCCCGACAACTTGTGAATGTGGAACTGAGCCACAGACTACGCAACATCTCCTGCAATGCCTATCGCTAGAGGAACCCTGCACTGTGGCAGATCTTGCCAAATTCAACAACAAGGCGCAAAACTGTGTCCAGTTCTGGCTGGGCCATGTACAGACTGTCCGTGGACACGATAAGAAAGATCTACTTCCCCATGGAAAACAACAGCAACATTGAAGAGTCTTGCATTTTTACTGCCTGTCTAGATTCACCAAATTAGTTCATCAAAATTATTGATGATGTGCATAAGTCATGACCTCCAATACTGCCTCCTTCACGATCAGAAAAGGGCAACACTCCATGAAAGTACAGTTAATTCTGTGTATTGGTACAGAACCGTTCACATGGATACCAGTTAATCTGGCAGTTGCCATGTATCACCACGTTACAGCACTTCCTCAAGGTCCCCAAAGTGCCATGAAGCTTGGATGAATGGTTGTTCTGGGACTAAGACTATGCTTTGCAGCCTTAATGCTTAGCTCAGTGAGGCATCCCTACAGAAGACCTGATCAGAGATATAATGAAGCACATGCTGCTATCAGGATCTTGGTGTTTGAAACCATTGACACTCGTTAACCTGGGGTCAAATGCCTGGACTGATCAGGGTGAATGCTACAGTGTAACCTGACTAAATTGTCTAAAACTATTGTTTCTCTCTACATTTTGCACACCTTTGCACTGCAAAGGGACATTGTTATAGAGCAGGTAGGGGAAAAGCTGACCGCAGTAGGAGACTTTTCATGATTCGTGTCATGCATAATATGCCTACTCCTCTATCTTACACGGTAATTGAAACTCTTGACGGCTAAATCAAAAAGGTGCAGATTCAACTTCACACATGGATCTTATTTACAGAATGCCAAAATCTGCACTGTTTGCACAAATAAGACAGAGTGCAACGAAAGCCTGAATGGGTGGGATATATTAGTGCATTCTGGAGATGCTGAGCACTGCTTCTTTAGAGATTGGCATAACAGTGTACCTATACCTTTAATTAATATGTACAGATTCATGTGCTGCATGCAGGTGTACTGCTGATTATATACAAATGATGGAACAATAAAAGCAAATTGCACTCAAGTGCGCTATTTCCAACATTCCCAATGCCCAATTACAGCTTTGAAAACCCTGTGAAGTCTGCATCTGTTAATAGTTTCCTGAATGTAAAAATAAATGAACAAGAAAATCTTCATGCCTCATTTGGAGAGATTTTGTAAGTGCATCAGTTTCTCTGGGATGTTAACACTGGCATCAGAGAAATGACATTTGAAAATTTGAATTTATGTTTCAAAATAATGATGGATGTAAAAAATAGGCTTGTGCCAAAGCTAATAGTAAACAGAATGTTAGCTTCCACACCTGTCTAACTGGCAACATGACACGTCTGGTTTCCCGAGGTAATTTAATTTATGCTGCAATGATAGAATGTGAAATTTTAACATAACTCTGGGCCTCAGGCATTGTCTGTGTTTTCTTCTCTTTAAGTTATTTTTGCAGGATAACATGGAGCTTGCTTTAGAACCAAGGGACCATGACTAAGGTGTCCCATTCGCTCGCTTATCCGGAAAAAAAAGTGAGATAATTACTTGAGAAGAAACCATTAGGAACAGAGGGCAAGAAATTGGAATCGAAGAGACAGAGTTGCTGTAGTTAACAAAGCGGCAAAGAATCTCTCTAAATAATTATCAATGTGTCTCTGGTGTTTCTTATTTCTCTACATTCTTGTAGAGAAAATTCCTACCCCCCATTTGAAAATGGCTTAATTTCTGAACTTAGCAAATAAATTGCAGATCTGCACTGAAACTCACAAAAATCGGTGGTAATGATTTGAATACTTATGTAGAGGGAATGTCAGGCAATGAATGCCGGCCTTGCCAGTGAATTAAAAAAGGTGGCATTTTCTAAACAAGTAATGTTTTCCTGACTTTTACTCTTGGGAATGCCCATTTCCTCTTTACAAAAACCAAGACAAAGGAGCAGAGATCTATTTCACCACACCGCATGTTTTGGAAGTTTTACATTAACTTTCCACAGAAAAGCTTTGGAAAAGTGTAACATTTAGACATTAGGTTTTGAAAGCAAATTCTATTTATGCAAACTGTTTAAAAAGACACTAAGAAACATTGGTTAAAATCAGTTGATTGAATATCCAAATAGAGGGTCACCCAAACAAATTGGGATTTGTGGGAGGGCACCTCTAATAGGGAATTGGGATCGGGCAGGAATAAATGGGGGAATTTGAGGAGGACAGCATTAAATAGGGGAATTGGCGGAGGACACCAGTAAATGGGGATACTGGGGGAAGGCACAAGCATCAGTACCACTTCTGAAGAAAGGAGTCCCAGCATCAGTACTACTTCTAAAAAGGGAGCCTCACCTTAAGTAGCATTTTCTAAAGACATAAAGACACCAGCAGCACCATTTTCTAGAAGAAAGGAATCTCACCTTTCTTATCACTTTCTCAACATGTGTGTTGCTCCATCGGCATTACTTGCTAAAGAGAGGGGTCTCACCATCAGAATCACTTTTTAAGGAGAAGGGTGTCACCAGATTCAGTATTCCCATTTGGTGCATTGGCACAATTCAAAGAGACAGAGTTTGACTTCTTTCAAAATAGATTTGGCTCATTTTTGTGTAATAATGCAACATTTTAAAAAAAGCCTTCAAAAGGCAACAATTTGAATTACATCTTCAGCTTTTAGAACCTTTGACAAGTGATGAAAAGTGTTTTCCAATAAATGGCTTTTCACACATCCCATGCCTTGAATGAATTTGTGCATAGACATACATGAAGCAGAACATCTCCTGGGTACATTACACCTCTCAAAGCAGGATATGTGTAAGCTATTTCTGAAATTAGTTACATTAAGTGCTCCCAGCTTTATGTACAGAGCAGCCTGGCATTTCCTCATTACAACCTGGTGAAATATAATGGAGAACACATGTAAACAAAAGAACCCCAGAATCGTCAATAATGAACATTAGCGTAAGGGCGAAAATGACAGAGAAACTGATTGAGGGGCATGAGAGATAGTGCACTGTAGGGTATTTTTCCAACTCTAGGACCAGTTTTCAATGTTCTGTTCAGGCCTTGGATATTGCTGCGTTGCTGTGGATGATTGAAGTTAATTAAAAAACTGTTAAAAATAAAAAAAATGTAAAAATGACACTGTTCTGTTTCCTCTAGTGTGTCAATACAAAGGATACTGTTGTAGGGTGTTGGTTACAGTTCGGTAGGTCTGAAGAAGTCTTCATAGTCACACATAGCTTAACTGTCAGTCTTTATTGACTCTTAGACCTATTTACAAATATACAGGAAAGGGTACAAGGGGAGAGCTGTCTCTGTGCTTGCTGGTGCACATGGCTCTGTTCAACAGTAGACTGACCCTGGATGTGGGTCATGTTCTCTCTTACATCACTGTGTGGGTGATACTGCATTCAGCCCCACATTAACTCTATATGTGACAGACGCTTATACTACACCTCCCGTCAAGCCTTTATCCAATGTATTTGAAGTGACTATAGTTTACCTTATGTCTTACATTGTTATTACAATCATACATTTACATTGTCATTACTACATCATCACTATCCCATTTCCTCCCTTCAAGTCCTTGAAATCAAAGGTTCAGGCAGTCTAGAGGTCTTAAAACCCTTCCATATCTCGTTTGCACTACTGTTGGAGGAGTGGTAGGCTCTGTTGCTGCTGGTTCTTCCTGTAGGTTTGGAGGCTGCCCTAGTATCTGGGTATGTTTTCATCCTTTTCTTCCATTCTTTCATTTGAACTGCACTTGGTCGGTTCGGCTGTTGTGCTGATCAATGGTTGCTACCCTAAGTTGTTTGTTGTAGGGTGTTCAAACATTGTATTTGTCTCATTGTCATTTCTACACTTCTTCCATCATCGTGTGGGTTGTCACGATGCTCTCTGTGGCGGAGGATGAGCATTCCTGTGAATAGAATGAGGTTTAGTGGTACGCTCACCACTGCGTTTCGCTGTTGGCAATGGACGGCAGCTATCAGGTTCCAGCATCTTTTGTGGCTTTGGCATGCTGGCTGGGAGTTGCAGTATATGCTCAGTGGTTGCCATACTGACCTGCTGTACCATTGTCGGAGCTGGGGGTTGAGGCTCATCGGACTGCTGGTTGCTCTCTTTTACATCCTCCACTGGAGACGTTGTGGTTACCTCCTGGGTGGTTGGCTGGTCTAAAGGTTTTCTGGCACCTGTAACAAATGTGCTCCACAAAGAGAGAAGTCAGGTCTGAGCTGAAGTCCCAGTCAGGATACTCTTTGTTGTTTGAGCATTCAGGAACTTCCAGATCTGCATGATTAATGACAATGGTTGCCTTGACATCTTCTGCTGAGGTCCAGGGCTACACAGGCATCTCTGCTCAAGAGAGAGAAAGGCTGGTTATGGATATCATACATCAGCTCGAAGATTTGTTTACCGCCACACCTTAGTAGTTCCAGAATCTTGCCTATGACTGGAAGTCGGATTCCTCCGGGCCCACAGAGTGGTGAATCTGTTGTTTACAGCCAGAAGCCTTTTAGACACGGTTTCTTGTCCAACAGGACTGTTACGCTGCCTCTTGTGTCTAATTTAAAATTTGTTAAATGGCCATTGACTGAAATGTCCACATTCCAAAATGAGACACCGAGATCTCTGACCCTGCCCAAAAAGCATGGCTGTGTGTCTTCCAAGCTTGCAGTCTCAACTTTGTGGATAATTTTTGGGCTTTCTGTGTGTTTCAGAGTCTTTGTTTCACACAGTTTGCTGTAGTGTCCAATCCTGTTGCACTGAAAGCATTGGGCTGAAATTACAGGACATTCATCTTCCCTGTGGGAGTGCTTTGCTCCACAATGTTGCCATGGTCACTCTGCTGCCCAGTTTGGATATTGCTTTTCCTGGCCTGGAGTGTACCTGTGTCTCAATTGTTTATCTGTCTGTGGTTAGCCTCTGCACCATGGTTTATTTTCTCCCCTTAAAATTGTTCTGTGCTGCTCATGGAGTCCTGACTGCCTAACTCTCTGGATTGCCCTTTCTAGGGTTAGATCTGCCTTTGCTTGCATGAGGTCAGAGAGTATGTCATCCACGATTCCTACCATTATTCTGTCTCTGATCAGTTCAGATTTTAGATCTCTGTATTTGCAACCTTCAGCCATCCTGTACAGACCACTGATGAATGAATTGACAGGTTCTCCTAGCTGCTGGACTTGCTTGTTAAATTTAGCTTTTTCAAGTATTTTATTGCTCCTTAGTTTAAAATAAACATCAAAAGATTTTAGTACTTCTTCAAATTCAGCAGATAATTCAATGATTCCCTGTGTTATAATGTCATCTGCAATTGGGCCTACTCAGTAAAGCAGTGTGTTAACTTGCTCTGCTTCTGATCTTTTGTCTAAACTGGAAGTGATTCTGTATCTTAAGAATCTTTTCCTCCAAAGTCCCCAAATATGTGATTGATCTGGGCCTTGGATTAGTGCGAATTGATTTGCAAGTGTGGAATTCTGATCAATGGTCAAATTTTTAAATGTCTAGGTTCTGCTTTAGGGGCTTTCTGAATTTCAAGATGGCATTGCTGTTCACTTGGCGATAAAGAGATTTCCCATGCTTGCTGGACTTGGCGGGCTCCGCAATGGTGATCGTGCTCAGTTGAAAAATAAATTCAACAATGGCTGCCTGGATCGACTGCCTACAGAGTCTTTCTCAGCATTTTACTTTAAAGTCCTTACTTTACTTAACTTTCCTGTTTCTTACTCTTTCTGCATCACAGTAACATAATGAGCTAAAAAGAACAACTGCATTTATATAGCACCTTTAAAACAGTTAAACACCCAAAATGCTTCACAGGAGCATTATCAGAGCAAAAATTGACACCGAGCCAAAGAAAGAGACATTAACAGAGGTGAGCAAAATATTGGCCAGAAAGCTGGGTTTTAAGCTGTATGGAGAGGTGCAGAGGGTTAGGGAAGGAATATCAGAGCTTGGGGCCTAGACAGTTGAAAGCATCACTGCCTGTCAATGGTGGGGCGATGGAAACAGGGGCTGCATAAGAGGCCAGATTTGGAAGAATGGCTGGAGTTGTAGGGCTGGAGATAGTTAGTCTTTCAAAGAGGCATGGCTGACTACTTAAAATATTGGTAGTGTAGTTCTAGCAGGAAATTTGCCCACAAATGTGTAGTGACATGCCTGTTGATGTACGGCGCCAGTGCCGATGCATGTAATTTTAAAAAATGTTCTTCAAGACTGGGGAGCTCATCACAAAAGTTGAAATTCTTTCAGATACTGCAAACATTCTTCTCTGTCCAGAATGACAGATGTAGCTGGATGTTATGTAGCGCAGGCTGCCTCACCCACTGCCTTTCAGAAAAGACCCTGAAATGGTGATGATGTTGTTCTTACGAGGGTACATGCATGGTCTCTTTCTCACTCTCTCGTTCCCTTGTACAGGTACAGTCAGTGTTGATAATGAGGGAGACACATCCCCCAATTTTTTTGTCACAGGTTATCTCCCCCTCCCCTTCCCAGCAGTCCTTATGACATACCACAACTCATTATAACATTGACGACATTTCAACCGTGCTTCATTGGCTGCACATTCTGAGGTTGTGAAAGAAGCCAAACAAGTCCACGAGTTCTTTCTTTTTTCTGGGCCGTTCCTTTCTCTTAATGAACACCGACTCTAGTTCTGATTCATGACAAGAATGGAAAGAAAATGAGTAACTCTGCTTCAATGGAGCTTAGGCCAGAAAACACGACTCTGACCATTGTACCCAGTTTGGAGCTCAAACTGATAGGTAGCAAAAGGAGCAGCTGACTAGGTCTGATAGCTGAATCAATATTGAACGAGAGTTGAAAATAAATATTTAAACAGAGATGGGGGGGTGGTTGAGCTATGAAAAAAATGGTTTCATAAAAAAAACTTTCATTATTTTACGCATTTCAAATGTAAAAAAAGGACACAATGAAGCACTGCTTTTAATTGAACTGTTGAGCGCAGTTTTAGTGCTTAACATATTTTCTTGCACTTTGTACAACAGCTAAAATGGGGTCCGAAGTTCAGTGGCTGGATGAGCGGATGGATAAATGTGAACCCAGGAAAATGTGCCCAGTTCAAATGTAAATAGATGAGTGGAGGCTACGTTTATGATGACCAAAGCAGGCCACTTTCTGGTGTAGAAAGTAATGGTTTTGGTGATTTCCTTGTTTTTGGAAGAGTGCATTTCCATTCCCATTTGTTATCATGTGGGAAAAGTTCAAAAACATCAGGGAGACCTTGTTATGACGAGGGGGTAAATATATTGGAATTGAAAGAAAATCTGGGGGAAAAGTGAATCAGTTACAAATTTGTATTTATTTTTTGGGGTTGGGGTGGGGGGGAGGTTGTATTGGGAGATGGTGACCAAATTAACAGCTTTGCAGCAGGAGCTGGTGAATGCACTGGTAGATTCTGGGATCACCAAGGAGACCCTGATTGAAGCTCTCCAGGAACTCGACCCCTATCAACCTGCCAAGACCGAGGAAGCTCAGGGGTCGACGATTAGTATACTCCCCAGCGATGGCCCCAAAGCCGAACCGCTGCCGGCCTTAGCGAACGGCCACAACCCCGACAAACTCTCCGGGGACGACAGCTCAGAGGACGGCGACGAGGACTACGACACTCCGGCTATCCTGAAGGAACTGGTCAACCTCAGCCCCGAAGAAGCCGCCCAGCAAAGGGCAATCGTGGAACAACTTCTCCAGTAAGGACCCATTTCTTTCCACTTCTGCTCTCTCCTATTTAGCAGGCGAACAATCTGAAACTGTGCTGTCCCATCCAAACCTTCCCCTGATCTTGTGCAGCCCATTCTATGCAAAGTGTGACGGAAAGCTGCCTGCCTGAATCAGGCGTGCCACTGCTAGTTACTAATTATCCAATTGATTGTTATTTCTCTGTTCTTTTGCAAAATATAAACTAAAATAGTATAGCGTCCCTTTTGGGTTACATTTGATCATTAACTACTGATTATACAAGGCAGCCGGAAGCGTGTGACCGATATGGCATCTCTGCCCAGATTAAAGTTATTTCTTTATCATTAATTAATTTCTTTGTGTGTATAAATTCGATGGTAATGAGGCTTGGCAATTCCGTTCGTACATGGCAATTACAACAAATTTGCACCGTGTAATGACTGGCTATGTCTGAACACCTGAGGCAGAATTAGGAACTAAGAAATGCCCTTTTTCGATCCTCCTGATCGAATTCGCCTTAATATTTTTCCTTCGATAACTAAATTTTGCTAAAATTAAACCGATAGAAACTACACTCGGTGGATAGAGGGATTGTTTGTTAGAGTTCCCGGGTAAACAGTCAAACTTTACAAATTAATTCATTGCACAAAACGGGTTAATAGTGAAAATTAACTCGATTTTAAAAAAAAAGTACCAATCGGAGATTGTACGTGGCATGCTGTGTACTAACGAATTATTTCCCTTTAGCAAACTTTAAGGAATGAAAATTGGTTTTAAATGAACAATCAAATATTTAAACTTTATATTTACTTTTTCTTATTAATATTGGATATGCAAAACATCATCATCGCAAATTTCTCCAACAGCATAAACCAAATTTGACGATTACAAAGTCAGTTAATATACATTTGGCAGTCAGAATATCGATTGGCATAATTGTTGGCTTTGAATGTAAGCATGATGTGAGAGGGTGGGTGTTGTTGGAGAATTGAATTCACTTTGGTAAACCAACAGCAGAGAATGTGTGTGTGAGCGAGCGAAAGCTGCAATCTTAACTAGGCGGGTCAAAGTATTTGCTCAGGTTTCATAGTAAAAGAGGGCTATAAATAATCGACCCGGCTCCCATTTTAAACGAACCAGGCTCGGGTTGATGCTTAATCCAGTGCGGTTACTGAATGGCAGGAGAACGGGAGGGCAGACCCACCCCCAATAACTAAACCAGGGCTTGGCATGGCCGGGAAAGCACAAATGGAGTTTGTAAAGCAGAAAAGAAGAACAGCGGTGGAAGAGAGCGTTTGTCTGTTCCAAGGTGACTTGGACTTTGCTCCAGCTCGAAGTTTTTTATCTGTTGGTCAACATCAACAGATCAATAAAAAAGTAGTTCAGGATTAGCACAGGCGAACTAGCACGTATTCATCTGAGGGAAAACTATATAACAGGCAGTAAAAACATATTCACTTCTTTTATGAAAAGAATTATAACCGCACTTTCCATTAAATGTCCGCGTTTTCTGAGTTTAGCTCAAGTGTTTGCTGCTGAGTGTTATCCCCGCCGCTGCTGACTTTACAGCACTCCCTGCTACCTGTGTGACTAACTGGAAGCCTGGGAGATAAAGGTACCCCCGCCTCCCCTTTCTCCCATTTTCATTCCAGGTAGATTCAGTTCACTCTCGAGTTCAGCTTGACCAGTGGCCGCTCAGAACATAACCACATTTCAAGCGGCTGGGTCCCTTTTTGGCACCGTAGACCAGGGCAGGTGTACTTGTCCATCCTAAGGAGAATCGTGCAATCATAGAATGGGGCACAGCGCAGGAGGACACCATTCGGCCCGTCGTGTCTGTGCCGGCCCTCTGCAAGCGCAGTTCACCCTCGAGCTGCCTTCCCCCGCAGCCCCTGCAAAATTCTTCCTCTTCAGATAAGGGGTTCAGTTTCCCTTTTAAAAAGCCACGATTGAATCTGGCATTAGAACCATAGAAAAGTTACAGCACAGAAGGAGGCCATTCGGCCCATCTTGTCCATGCCAGCCCGAGGACACCCAGGTGCCCTTTCCAATCCCACCTTCCTGCACCCGGCCCATAACCCTGCAGCTTACAGCACTTAAGGTTCTTCTAGTGATAACCTTGATTCTTCATCTTCACTGCTTGGGTGGGTTTCAGTTAGAGCGGATCAGCTGCCCATTGTGGAACTTCCATTATCTCCTTATTGCAATCATCAGTCGAAACAATCACAAAATCATTTGATAAATTCAAATAACTTCCATTAGAATCATACCAATTAAGATTCCCTGCGCACAGTGAAAAAAGTCTCAATTTTGGGGGGTCTTTCTTCATAACTTGAACCTTTATGTTCTAGTGAATGTTTGCTGTAGCCTTCTCATTGCTGTAATGTGCTTCTGGAGGTCTTGTGGTGCAGTGGGTCTTGTCTCTGCCTCATGATTCAGAAGCTCTGGGTCCAAGTCCTACTCCAGGATTTGATGGTCAAGGGAGGTGTGTTCATAACGCAGCCAAGCAGGTTGAGTATCAACCTGTGAATCCTTCCAACATACGCAAATGTCAGGCAGTAAGAGCGTGAGAGATTCCTGGTCAGCCATGTGATGGAAAGAAAGTTGGAGCCCCTTCCATCACCAACCACAGCTCCAGCCTACAACATGCATGTGAAAGTGCATGTTGTCACTGCAGCTCCATCTCCTAGAGGGACTGGATAGCTCTGTTGGTTGGATGGCCAGTGTGGATCAGATTGGTGCCAACTGCACAGAGTTTGATCCCTGTTCTGGCTGGGGTGGATTTGCGACCTGCTCCCTTGCACTACCCAGGACCTGCCTTTGGGCAGAGAACTGAAAAAGAAGAAACAAAAGTAGCTGGAAAAACCCAGCAGGTCTGACAGAAGAAACATGTTCCCCTAACAAGGGGATGACTAACACTCCCTACAATACTGTAACCATGACCAAACCAGTTTCTTACAAATTCAACATCACTTCCTTGTTTCTCTTTTCAGTGATCCATGGGTATAACCCATCATTAGCCATTTTAATGTTTTTTTTCTTCTATCTGCACTTCCTCCTTCCAAGATGGATGTTTTTGTATTCCCTGTGAGCAGTTCTAGGCACGACGCCTTAGGAAGGACATATTGCCCTTGGATTGAGTCCAGGTACCAGAATGATACAGATTGCATTCCCCAGTATTTAGAAGGTTAAGGGGTGAGCTTTTCAAGATATTAAGGGGAACCAATGGGCCGATTGAAAGAAACTATTCTTGCTCGTTGGGGAATTGAGGACTAGGGGCAAAGTCTAAAAGTTCGAGCTAGAACTTTCAGGGATGACATTAGGAAACACTTCTTCACACAATGGATGATAGGAGTCTGGAGTTCAGAACTGTCTCTGCAACTAACAACTGATGTTAGATCAATTGTTAATTTTAAATCTGAGTGGTAGATTTTTGTTAACCAAATGTATTAAGGGATTTGGGGCAAAGGCGGTTATGTAGAATTAGATCGCAGGTCAGCCATGATCGCACTGAATGGTGGAATGAGCTCAAGGGGCTGAAAGGCCTACTCCTGTTCGTATGATATGAATCTTACCATTTAGGTATGCTTCCTTTCACTTTTCTTCCAAAATATACTATTTCATTGTTCACTATATTTAACTGCACATGTCAATTCCCTAATCTGTTCAGGTTTTCCTGAAAATCTTCTGCTCTCTTCCTTATTTTTCTATGACCCTTAATTTGGTGTTGCCTTAAGACTTCAGTGCAACAAGGGGCAAATTCCCCTCTTCCTGCTTCTAATGGATCTTTTGGGTTACAGCAAAATGCAAAAAAAAATGGAGTGAAGTAGAATGCATGTCTCTAACTGAACCTGGCCAATTTTCTGTCAATTGGAATAGTTGGTAAAAATGTGGACATCCTTATGGGAGTATGCTACCTAATTTATTTATTCATTCATGGGATGTGGGTGTGACTGGCAAGGCCAGCACGTATTGCTCATCACTAATTGTCCTGGAGAAGGTGGTGGTGAGCTGCCTTCTGTTGTAGCAGTTTTGACACAACTCAGAGGCTTGCAGGGTCATATATGAAAGTGTAGTTAAGAGTCAGTCACATTGCTGTGGGTCTAGAGTCACATATAGGCCAGTCTGGGTAAGGAGAGCAGGTTACCCCACTTCAAGGATTGACTAGTTTGATTTTTACAACATCCTGGAAGTTCTATGGTTACTATTTCTAATACTAGCTTTTACTCCAGATCTATTTAATTAATGAAATTAAATTCTCAAAATGAAATGGTAGGATTTGAAGTCGCATCTCGAGGACTACTAGTCCAGATGACTAGTCCAATAACATAACCACTTTGCTATTGTACCCTTATCTGCAGCCAGGTAACCAATAGAATCAAATGCAAGAAGAGGAAGAGACCTTTCATAGACCACCCCATCCCCGCCAAACTGGATGGGGACACCTATGAAGAGGAGAAACTGAGCCTTCCGAGAGAGACACCTATTGGTGGGAGTAGTCCTGATGACTGGTGATCCTGACTTTCCCTGATGGGTCCTAATCAGGCGTTAGGCCCCTCATTAGTCTATTCAAAGGGCCAAGTGCCTATTTTAGGCAGCCATTATGAATGCCTGAGAAATAGCCTGACTCAATCTTGGGTTGGACAATCCTCAGGTGTCCTAGGGATGCAGGATGTCGGTTCCTGTAATTAGACATGTTACATTCAAACAGGGCAGTTTTTGTAAAGAGTTATAAAAGTTATAACCTGTTAGAGATTAAATAAACGACTAATGGGGTTTATAATCCAGCTGTCAATCTGTATTGGTTTATGATGAAAATATAGCCCTTTTATTTCCCAGGAACAAGAATGCTGAATTTCTTGACTGAGGTACTGACAATGATGTGGGGGATGTGATTGGGAGGTGAGGTGGAAGGCAGGATAATTGTGTGACCTTGTAGTTGCAACATCATGGGTGAGTCTAAAGGGGAAGGACAAATTGCATTTTACCTCTTGAGAAATTTTCCTTTGTAATTTTCAACATTAAACTCATGTTTCCTTCCACGTGGCGACTGCAGCAAGAACAAACTAGAAAAGGGCCAAGATAAAGTAAGTTGTGTAAATCATTCAAAGCCCATTCACGAGAAACTAGCAGAAACAGATCTGCCTGAGTGGTAATGTAAAATGGCCCTCTATAACTCACTCATTTATGTCAGCACATAGTGCACCATTTCGGGCTGCAGACTCAGTAAAGCAAGGTGCTTCAACAGGTCTCACTGCCAGTTTCCTCAGCAGTCCAGACGCTCAGGTCCATGGGCCCTTCTAATTTTGGCTCTGCATGATTTTCTTTTTAATTCATTTACGGGATGTGGGCCAGCATTTGTTGCCCATCCCTAGTTGCCCTTGAGAAAGTGGTGGTGAGCTGCATTCTTGAACTGCTGCAGTCCATGTGGTGTTGGTACACCCGCAGTGCTGTTAGGAAGGGAGTTCCAGGATTTTGACCCAGCGACAGTGAAGGAATGGTGATATATTTCCAAGTCAGGATGGCGAGTAGCTTGGAGGGGAACTTCCAGGCGGTGGTGTTCCCATATGCCTGCTGCCCTTGTCCTTCTAGATGGTAGTGGTCGTGAGTTTGGAAGATGCTGCCTAAAGAGCCTTGGTGAGTTCCTGCAGAGCATTTTATAGATGGTACACACTGCTGCCTCTGTGCCTCGGTGATGGAGGGAGTGAATATTTGTGGATGGGGTGCCAATCAAATGGGCTGCTTTGTCCTGGATGGTGTCCAGCTTCTTGAGTGTTGTGGGAGCTGCACTCATCCAGGCAAGTGGGAAGTATTTCATCACGCTCCTGACTTGTGCCTTGTAGATGGTGGACAGGCTTTGGGGAGTCAGGAGATAAGTTATTCGACGCAGGATTCCGAGTCTCTAAGCTGCTCTTGTTGCCACAGTATTTATATGGCTAGTCCAGATCAGTTTCTGGTCAATGGTAACCCCCAGGATGTTGATAGTGGGGGATTCAGTGATGGTAATACCATTGAACATCAAGGGGCAATGGTTGGATTCTTGGGATATTTGTGGAGCCTCCTCCTCCAGTGAGTTGTTTAATTGTCTACCACCATTCACGACTGGATGTGGCAGGACTGCAGAGCTTAAATGTGATCCGTTTATTATGGAATCACTTCGCTCTGTCTATCACTTGCTGCTTATGCTGTTTGGCATGCAGGTAGTCCTGTGTTATAGCTTCACCAGGTTGACACCTCATTTTTAGGTATGCCTGGTGCTGCTCCTGGCATGCCCTCCTGCACTCTTCAATGAACCAGGATTGATCCCCTGGCTTGATGGTAATGGTAGAGTGGGGGATATGCCATGCCCTGAGGTTTCATATTGTGGTTGATTGGCACCCCATCCACAAACATTCATTCCCTCCACTACCAATGAACAGTGGTATCAGTGTGTACCATCTACAAGATGCACTTCAGAAACTCACCAAGGCTTCTTAGGGAGCACCTTAGGATGCTTTTTTTAACCTGGGACCACTACCATCTAGAAGGACAAGGGCAACAGAAATATGGGAACAACACCCCTTGCAAGTTCCCGTCCAGGCCACTCACCATCCTGACTTGGAAATATATCACTGTTCCTTCACTGTCACTGGGTCAAAACCCTCCCTAACAGCACTGTGGGTGTGCCTACACCACATGGACTGCAGCAGTTCAAGAAGGCAGCTCATCATCACCTTCTCAAGGGCAGGGATGGGCAATAAATGCTGGTCTAGCCAGCGACACCCACATCCCAGAAATGAATAAAAAAAAATACACAGTCCAGGTCTCACTTCAATACAGCAGTGTGGTGGCGACATCTGCTCTGCACATTAAGGCTTTTGTTGACTTGTGGAGACCTTTGTTGTCAAACACTTGCTGCTGTAATTTGTGCAGCTGATCCAGTGTTGGATTTCTTCACCAGTGATGGACTTTTGAGATAGGTGGATGCCAAGGTATGAGAAATGCTCAACATATTACGAGACACTCCTTCAACATATATGGGAGGTAGAATATTTGGCTGACCAGGTGTGGGCTGAAATGAGTTGGCAACATGAAAGAACAGGCTGAGTTATTTGTGCGCTGAACTGAAGAGATCGAGGAATAGCTTACAAATCTGGTGCAGAGTGTTCAATGACTCTGCAGTTATCCACAAACTTTTCATCTTGTATATCTAAGATGTCTATTTAGTTTTGGTATGGAGGCTACCGAGGTTAAAGAGTTTTCCACCTAGACTGCACTTAATACTGACACCAGAGGACAGTTGATTTTTGATGAGGTGAATAGCCACTGTCAGATAGATTGTAAATAGCATGGGGGCTATCGCACAACCTTGCTTGACCCTGGTCCAGATTTTGAAGGGGTCTGTTTCAGATCGCCCACTCAAGACAGTTGCAGTTATATCATCATGAAGCAGCTGCAGGATTGTGATGACATTTCTTGGACATCCAAATCCTTGGAGCACAATCCACAGAGCCTCGCGATTTACTGAGTTAAATGCTTTCGTCAGGTCAATGAATGCAATGAATACAGGATTTGCACACAAGAGCTAAAGACCACTGTGGTATATTTAGCTGGCCTCAAAATTTCAAAACATTCCACCTTATACTCTCTGTTATATCTCTTCTTTCACTTTGTCGCTGGACTAGTAACCTAGAGGTCCAGGCTAATGCCCTGGGAACATGAGCTCCAGTCCCACCACGGCAGCTGGTGAAATTTCATTCAATTAATTAATCTGGATTATGAGGCTGGTTTTAATAATGGCGACCTTGACAAATATCGCCTATTGTTGTTTACAAAACCCATCTGGTTCACTAATGTTCTTTAGGGAAGGAAATCTGCCATCCTTACCCAGTCTGGCCTACAAATGATGCCAGTAATATGGTTGACTCTTAACTGCCCTCTGAAATCACCTAGCAAGCCACCCAGTTCAAGGACAATTAGGGATGAGCGACAAATGCTGGGCTTGCCATCAACATCTACATACCATAAAAGAGAAAGAAACTTAGCTAACTCCCTCCTGAATGTACCAACATCTTATCCCTAACACCAACCTCCAAACTCTATTCTTCATATATTCACCTCCCGCTGGGCGAAGCAGTTGTACCTTCTGAGCTTGATTTTGTGCCTCCTTAGTCATGTTTGTGGTTAGGTCTATCTGTTTAAGGTCCAATATACTTCTACATCTCAAAATCTTGAGAACTTCAATAATGTCTCGGTCCAGATGTATTTGCAAGAGAAAGTGAGAGTGTATAGTTCCCATTACAATTGTTTCCATTTTCCTGGCCTTACCAGTTATTAAAGGATGAGTCCTTCCTCATTTCCCTCAAACCTCACAACAATCACCTTCATGTGGAGCTTCGTGAATGCTTAAAGCATCAACACTCCTTGAAAAAAGTGCTTATTTTGGCCTGAGCTGAGTCAGGTGAGGGACGTTGGCTGTTTTCTGTACTGAGACAAGTTCTGCTCACAATCTCAAGGTCACAAATGCATCGTCCGATTCAACCACTAAGGCCAGGATTTTCCGATTGTTGGGTGGGCTCGCCGGGGGCGAGTGGGAGGGGCTGTGAATGGGACCACCCCCCGTGATCCGGCCACGACTGCCATTTCACGCTGGCTGGCCATGCTGTGAGCAACCTGGGAGAGAAATCATAGCGACAGTGCTTTATTTTCAGTTTCTTTGAACACTTTCATTTATCTGTGATGAAAATATTGGAGTTGAGAAAAAATACTGTTTGACTGGCAATCAATAATTATCCAGTCAGATAGGTATTGAATAATTGGTTTGCTTTCCTTTAAGCGTGGGAAGGTGGAATGCTGCACTAATGCATCTGTCAGGTGATTAATAGTTGGGGCAGGGCACTTGGAGGCAAGAGGTCATGTGATGAAACCTCCATGAATTTATCCAACCAGAACTGGCAAACTTATTGTTGCCTCTGACATGAGGAGTTTAAATGTCTCAGAAATGTGATGCGCTTTATTATATTGAGGTAAAACTGGCTGGCTAAGACAGGTTAAAAGTATTTACTAAAATGAAAACAAAATACTTTAGATGTTGGAGATCTAAAATAAAAACACAGCAGGTCTGGCAGCATCTGTGAAGAGAGAAACAGAGTTAACGTTTCAAGTTCAATATGACTTCTTCGGAATACTCACCTCCTGGGGCAGGTTAGTGGCTGGCCACTGTCCCACCTCCATTAAAACTAGGTGGGATGGAGGCAGATTTCAGAGTTTAAAATCTTTACATCTCACCCAATCCCCAAAACACATGTTTTTGGAGGTTACAGTTACCTGTACGTTGAAGTAAATGGTTAGTTTACTGTCTACATATTCATCTACCATTTATTTCAGCAGGACTAATGGCAGCAGCTCACAACAAAATCTGACTTAGTAACAGTTAAGGCTTGAGCAGTTACCCAACATTTTTCATCTTGGATTCAAAGAAAATGACCATTTCCATTCACGAGCCAGGTCTTCTGAGTTCTAAAGCCTATGCCAATGGATGGCTTAACATATTACTAGTTCAAGTGTCAGACTTGGCTCATAGGAACATAGGACTTAGGAGCAGGAGTAGGAGTAGGCTCAGTTGTATAATTCTTGCCTCTCAATCAGAAGATTGTCAGTTTAAATTTCAATCCAGGGATTGAAGCACACAACCTATGCCAATGCTCCAGATAATTACAGACGGAGCTCTGCACTGCCGTCTTTCAGATGATGTTAACCAAAGACCCTGATTGCCCTTGCAGGTAGAAGACTGCTTGGCACTGTCCACAAGAGCATGAGGAGTTCTCCCTATACCCTGGTCAACATTTACCCCTCAACCAATGTCACTGAAACAGATTACCTGGACATTATTTCATTTCTGTTTGTGGGGATTTACTGTGCGCAGTCAGAAGGTTGCCTAACATGAACACACTTGGAAGAGTATCTTGTTGTCTTTACATGCCCTAAGGTTGTGAAACACTGTTTGTAAATGCAAGTTATTCTTTAACACTTAATTATTATATAGTTAATGGAATTAAATAGGTTGCTGTTGTAGGATGGCTGAGTTGTACCAGTAGTGATGGAATTGATCTGCAGACACTTCCTGGGTGGGAACATTAAGTTTATTTACATTATACTCAGCAGCAACTACACATGTGCTTTCAGCTGCAACTCTAACTCTACACTGACTGCTGAGGTAGCCCACGATACTCTCCTATTGGTTACTACAAATCGTGTGATCTTCCTTAATAAGTATTATTCTTAAAGGTACATTACACTAAATAAAACCCTAATTACTACATTCCTCCCCCTTTAACTCAGCTATACATATTATATTTACAAGTACATATTTTTCAAGACAACATAATATTTACACTGGGTAAGGAATTTACAGGTTCAGTCTTTCAGGTCATTTCCTGGTACGTGTAGAATGTCGCAGCTCCACAACTTCAGATTCTTTGTCAGGAACCTCCTTTTCCGGAGTTGCCTGAACATCAGGTGCTTCAGTGGGCACTTGCAGTTCTGTATCCTCAACTCTTACAGGAACATCAGACATGTCAGTCCTGAGTTGAGTATCCTCAACAGGAAACGCAGACCCAGTCATGATCACTAGTGGAACCAAATCTTGGTGATTTGTCTCTCTCTTCCTTAAATGGTCCACATGTTTACATATGATTTGGCCTTCCACCTCCACGTGGTAAGATAGAGGTCCAATCACCACACTGATTTCACCCGGTAACTACTTTTGTCCTTCCCCAAGTTCTTCACGTATACCGACTCTCCCACAGTAAATTTCCTCTTGTGACTATGCCAGTCATGTCTGGTTTTCTAGCTTCCCTGACTCCCTTGACTCGCTCCCTTCCTCTGCCTCCCTGTCTCTCTCTCTGTCTCTTTCTCTGTCTCTCTCTCTCCATTTCACATCCTGACATGTTCCAGAGTCCAGAGAGGCTGCAGGGTTGGCTCCTCGGGGACAAGAGCTACCACAGAAGATGTGGCTGATGACGCCATGCGGCGTCCACCTTCTCCTCTAAATTCGGCATTATTGAGCTCAATCTCGTCCTGAGACTGCGTTTCAACAATAACTCCGCAGGTGTAGCACCTGTTGTTGTGTGAGGGGTAGTCCTGCAATGAAAAAGAAAGCGTGCTAGCTTGGTTGTCAAGGCATCACCAGTTAGCTTTCTCATGCCTGCCTTGAACATGTGAACCGCCCATTCGGCCGGTTCATTTGAAGAAGGGTGGTATGGTTCAGTTTTCACATGAGTGATATCATTGAGGCTGATAAACTGTTGAAACTCAGCATTCATAAAAGCCGTGCTGTTTTTGGAAACGGCTACTTCTGGTAGTCCGTGAATGGCAAAACTCTGACATAGTTTCTCAATTGTAGTGGCCGACATTGGTGACTTCACCTCATATACATCCAACAATTTTGACTGGGCATCGACAATGAGCAGAAACATTGTTCCCAGGAAAGGTCCAATGTAGTCAATGTCAATCACACCCAGGGTCTACCTGGCCACTCCCATGGGTGTAGTGGGGCTGTCACTGGCAACTTTTGCAGTTGCTGACATTGCACACAGTGCTTTACTAAACTCTTTATTTCACCATCCATCCCAGGCTACCATAGATAGCAGTGTGCTATGGTCTTCATTTGGGAAATTCCTGGATGGGCACAGTGTACTTCAATTAAAAGTGGCTTCCTTCCCTTTGGAGGAACTGTCACTCGTGCTCCCCACAATAAGATGCCATCCTGGCTGGTTATTTCATGTCTTCTGTTGAAATACGTCATTTCGTCAGATACGGGCTCCTGTGACCAACCCTGTAGCATTTGTTCTCGTAACTGAGATAGGACTGGGTCCTGACTTGTCCAGTCTCTGATCTGTCGAGCACATGCCGGCGAGGAATCTAAGAAATTTAACAGCAAAACAAGTTCCTGTGGAATTGGGACGTGTTCATCATTTTCTTGTAAAGGCAAACGACTAAGGGCATCGGTGTTTGCAATTTGATTGCTAGGCCTATGTACGAAAGTGCATTCGTTTGCTGCCAGAAGTAAAGCCCATCATTGTATTCTTGCTGAGGCTATGGGTGGTATAGCCTTGTCCTCACTAAACAATCCTAGCAATGGTTTGTGGTCTGAAATGATTGTAAAATGGTGGCGTTGCACGTATTGGTGCAATTTCTTGATACCAAAGATGATGGACAGGCCTTTTTCTATCTGCGAGTATCCCTTTTCCGCTGTGGTGAGTGTATTTGATACATAACCTATTGGCCGTTCCGAGCCGTCGTCCATCCAATGAGAGAGCACTGCTCCCACTCCGTAGGGAGATGTGTCACATGTCAGCACCGATTCTTTCGTCTGGTCATAATGTGCTAATAGATTGGACGAGTGCAACAATTGTTTCACCATGAAGAAAGGTTCTTTCTGGGGTGCCTCTCAAGACCAACGTTGGTTCTTTATGAGTAGAGAATGCAGGGGGGCCAGCACTGTAGATAAATTGTGTAAGAACCGCCCATAATAGTTGATCATTCCGAGGAATGATTTGATCTCGGAGGTGTTCTTTGGTGCAGATGCCTCTCTTATGGCTCTCACTTTCTCCTCAACCAGGTGGAGGCCCTGTGAATCTACCTGGTGGCCCAAATAGATCACCTCCCTCGCTTGGAACGTGCACTTTTCTTTTTTTAACGCACTCCAGCTTGCAAGACACATTTTAAGACTTCTTCTAAGTTTGCCAAATGCTCCTTTTCAGTGAATCATGTCACCAATACATCATCTAAATAGACTACAACCTGGGGCAGTCCCTGCAGTAAGCTTTCCATTGTTCTCTGAAAGACGGCACAAGTGGAGGAGACACTGGGCAGAATCTTCTGTTCGGCGAATGGGGGCGGGGCCCGCTTGCTGACGTGTAAAATGACGCGGGGTGACAGGCGTGCGTCCTGATGTCACCCTGCGTCGTTTAAGTTTTTAGATTGGCGGGCACGCAGCTGACTCGGTTGCGCACCCGCCGACCTGTCAACTCCCTATTAAGGCAAATAAAAAACTAATTGAAATCATTAATGGACCTGCCCCTCCAACTTTAAGGTTGGTGGGCAGGCTGGGAGCCCTGGCGAGCTTCTGAAAAAGCATGAAACCTCATCCATGGGCGAGATAAGGTTTCATGAGTGATTTAAAAATCTCAGAATATTTCAAAATAAAAGTTATGGACATGCCCCAACTCATGTGACAGTGTCACATGAGGGAACATGGCAGCAAAATTTTTTCCTCATCTTTATTTGAAGTTTCAAACCTAAGCCGATCTCCCTGAGGCAGCACTTTGCCTCAGGGAGATCTGTGCGCTCTTTCACGTGCACGCGTGAAAGAGCGCACTCCCGGCTGAGGGAAACCTCCTCCCTGTGCGCACAGAGAAAGCATAGTGCTTCCTGGCAGACATCACGCTGGGCGGGCCTTAATTGGCCTGCCCACGTAAAATGGCGGCGCGTCCCTGACTGGGGGTGCTGATCGGGAACCCGTGCGCCTGTGCCCGCTCCCGCACATCCCCACCGACAGGGGGAAAATGTTGCTCACTGAAAGGCAATCATGTGTATTAGTAGAACCCTTTGTGGGTATTGATTGTGACAAATTCCCGGGAGACATTATCCAACTCTAGCTCTTGATAAGCATGACTTGCCAAGCTTTGTGTACGTTGCCCCTCCTGCCAGCTTGGCATACAGGTCTCCGTTTTATGAAATGGGGTGCCTGTCTAGCTTGGCTACTTCATTAACCATCAGTTTACAGTCTCCACAAATTTGGACGCTTTGGCCGGGTTTAGGGATGGGGACTATGGGTGCTGCCCATTCTGAGAACTGAACAGGTTGTATAATGCCCAGTTTCTCTAATCTGTTCAGTTCAATGTCAACTTTTTCTCACAGGGCACGTGGCACTGGTCTTGCCTTCATGAAGTGAGGGGTTGCTTCTGGATCCACATAAATCTTGGTCTGCAGGCCCTGGATTTTCCCCAGTTCGTCCTTGAAGACGGTGGCGTAATTTCTAAGTAGCTCAGGTAGCCCGCTTGCCCTCAGCTGGAAAATTTCAGCCTATTCTAACTTAATCTCCTTTAACCAACTTCACCCCAGGAGATTTGGCCCTTCACCTACTACCACCATCAAGGGTAGCTTTGCCGATTGGCATCCATAATGGATGTTTACTCTGATTATGCCTTTTACTTGAATGTCTTCACCCGTATATGTTTTTAGCTTGGTGGCTGTTTCCCCTAAGCTTAATTGATGTTCACCAATATTCAAATATCTGAAGGTATGTTCCCCAGTTACTGTAGTGGAAGCTCCCGTGTCCACTTCCATTCTAACAGGTTTGCCATTTACTTTCACTATGACAAATATTGGCTCTGTCTTTCCAACTTTTAGATTAAACAACGAGCAAATGTCAGAATTTATTGTTTCAGGCTCTTTGACATTGTAGATTTCATTGGGCTTCTTCTTTTGTTTACAAGCCTGCTTGAATCTTTCCTTGCATTGCCTCATTATATGTCCATTTCTATAACAATAGTAGCATTCAATTTTTTTAAGCTGCCAATCGCTAAAAGACTGATTGTTTCCACCTCTATTAAAATTATTCTTCAATTTTTGCTGCTAAGTTATTTTTCTTTATTCTTCGGCTAGTGGGAGCTATTTCCCGTTTCTCAGCGGAGTCTCGCTTTTTCGCACCACTTTCGGTTGAGGTTTCCCACCTGATGTGGAGGAAGCGCCATTTTGCGCACCCTGTATTGATTTTGAATCTCTTGCAGCACGTTTCATGGCCAGTGCTATCTCTAGCGCCTTCTTGAAATCCAGATTCACTTTGGACAATAATCTTTTCTGAATAGCATCCTCCTTCACGTCACATGCTAAACGATCTCTGAGCATGCTGTTCAGAGTCGTACCAAACTCACAATGTCCCATTAGCTGCTTCAGATTTGTCACGTAGCATGCAGTTGTTTCACCTGGGCTTCTATTTTGTGAATTAAACCTGAACTTCTGCATCGTGACTGAGGGCTTGGGTTGAAAATGACCCTTCACAAGGTCCATCAATTCATTGAATGTTTTCGAATCTGGGGCGCTGGGTACTGTCAAACTTCGAATCAAACCATAGGTTTGGCTCCCACATGTACTGAAGAGGACCACTCACCTTCTCTTCCCCTGTAATCTCGATCGTTTGAAAAAAGAACGTGAGGCGTTCTATGTATTGAGACCAATAATCTGTGGCTGGTTCAAAAGGATCAATTCTCCCAAATTGTGGCATTTTGAGAGAGGATAACTTCTTCAATTACAACGGAGCTTGTTACTTACAATCACTGGGTGAGGTACAGTGTCGATTTCTTTCTAACTCGATTTCTTCTGTTCAATTCTGTTTTATCCTCATCGCCAGTTTGTTGTAGGGCGGCCGAGTTGTACTATTAGTGATAGAGTTGATCTGCAGACATTTCTTGGGTGGAAACATTGGGCAGAATTTTCTGCCCACCGGGCGGGCAGGTGGGCCTGACCCAATCTCCGGCAGGCAGGGAGCTGATCCCCACCGGAGAAGCAGGCCCAGCCGCCATTTTAAGTTGGCGAGCCAATTAAGGCGAGCACACATCTCCCTGAGGCTAAGTGCTGCCTCAGGGAGATCACTTACACTTGTACAAACATTAAAAATAGAAAAATAAAAAAATCCTTAACATGTCCCCCTCATGTGGCAATGTCACATGAGATGGGACATGTTAATAAATTTCACTCAAACTTTATTAAACTTTTTTAAACCCTCAATTGGCCATTGACAGGTCGGCGGGCGCATAGCTGATTTGGCCCGGCCTTCCTGAAAATTTAAATGGGGCGGGATGACCCCCCGACATCATCCCGCGTCATTTTGCATGTCGGCGAGCGGGCCCCGCCCCCTCAAAATTCAGCCCATTAAGTTTATTTACAATATACTTAGCAACAACTATACATGTGATTTCAACTCCAATTCTAACTCTACACTGACTGCTGAGGTAGCCAACGCTACTCTCCTATTGGCTACTACAGATTATGTGATCTTCCTTAACAAGTATTATTCTTAAAGGTACATTACACACTAAATAAAACCCTAATTACTATACTTACCTACCTCCACTCTGTTTTTTCTTCTAAGATGGAGATCAATAGATACAGGATAGAACAATTAGTCAGCTTTATTTGTTGGCTAATATATGTATAAAAACAACAATAAGAGAAAAACTGTGAGAGCATAATTCTTAAAAACGATGAGGTTATAATCAGTCCATGAGGAGTTAAATAAACTTTCGAGAACTTATTTCTTACCGAGTCTGATAAACTTAAACAAGCTTTGGTTGAAGTAGTTATCACTTGGTACACCTTCCACGTGTAATAAGTGAAAATAAGTGAATGATGTGAAATCCAATACATCTGCGAGGTTTAAATCTCCCAACAGAACTGAAGACATTTCCTACATTTATTGAGTCCAGAGATGTCTGCAGTCAGAACTGGCATAATTATAATTGGAATTATCTTAAATGTTTCATCTGGGCTCATACTGTGACTGTGCAATTGAATTTATTTCTCAAGCAATGCCCTTGCATTCTGACTAATTTCCAGATCAAAAACCATGGTTGGGTGCTCTGGCAACCCAATTTCTGATCTTAATTTTAAAATATGGTCTAGAAAAAGCACCTTTTATTTGTACTCTAGTTATTTCACAATGGTATGATGTAAAATACAGACATATCACTATTGTGTCATAACCTTCAGTAGCCTATGATTCCACTAGCAATCATAACAAGAAATTGTTGTGCTGTGAATAATGGGATGTGCCATAGACTGTATGATGTTTCAGTATTATCAAAATTTTGCTTGAAATGTTTTAATTCTGGATTACTGCTTAATGCCTCTGTTTACCAAATGCTGAGCATCTAGAATGGGATTGTAAATGTCGCAGTCAGGAAATCTTGTACAATACCATGAAAAATAAAGCTGGTATTTCTGAAGCAGTCAGCTAATTAACACTGTGCGTGGAGAAAGGAGCTGCTCCACTCTGATCATTACAGATTCGGCAGCACGAAAAGACACTCGCTTCTAGTGTGAAGCCATCATATTGCCAGACTTCAGTGAACGCCCCATATATTTGCCTAATTTTTATCTACATCAAGTATTTAAAGCAACATTTGCTTATTAATGGGACATGACTGTTGCACTTATAACAATTTAAAAGCTGGTCTCAAGGTTAATTCAGCAGTAATAATCTTTAACAATTTCTAACTTTGTACTAACCGATCCTCCACTGTCAACCTCCCCCACCCCCCAACCAATCTCCTCTCCTGAAGTGTTGACCCGTTGTGTAACATAGTACATGAGTGCTGGTCACCCCACATTGCTCAGCCCAAGTTCCATTTGTAATGTTCAATTATGTGTTTGATTATGTGAGTCTGTTTACAATTGATGCTCACTGTGCTTAATTGGTTAAGCCTGGGCGTGGACTCAGAGACAAGTAATCGAAGCTTTAGAAAGAGTTGGATGCCAGAGCTGGAATCATGGGGTAGACATTTTAAAGCACTGTGAATAAAACCTGTTACATACTTAGAAACAAGTGACATCTCTGCATAGACCTGAGAGATATATATAATTAAGTAGTGTATTATTATAAGAGAGAAAGAGTTGCATTTATGCAGCACTTTTCAAGACCTCCGAACATTCCAAAACACTTTACAGCCAATGAAGTACTTTTGAAATGTAGTCACTATTGTAATGTAAGAAAAACAGAAACCTATTTGCACACAACAAACTGTCACACAAAGCAATGAGAAAATGAATAGGTAATTTGTCTTTAGTGATGCTGGCTGCGAGATAAATATTGGCCTGCCCTCCTTCAAAGTAGTGTGGCAGGATCTTTTACATCCACCTAAGATAGCAGACAGGGCCTTGGCTTAATAACTCATTGAACAATGCAGTATTCCCTCAATATCAGTCTAGATTTTTGTGCTCCAGTCTTTGGAACCCACAACTTTCTGAGTCAGAGGCAAGGGCAATAACACTGAGGGACTGCTGATAACTTGATATAATTCCTTGGCAGCATGCTGATAATCAACTGAGCAGCCTGGTGTCCAAGATGAGGAGCCTCTAGATGAGGAGCGGTCCGTGTTGGGTCCCAGGTTTGGAATGGATCTCTGTTGGGCTGACTGTGGAGATTGAGGGAACAATTTTATACTGGTGCACACATTGGAGGGGCAGTGGGTGATCCACTCGTTTCCCCTTCCCATTAGCTCCAGCAGGCCTCATTGAAGTGATTTGGGAAAACTGCCAGCACTCAGTGGGTACACACAGGCAGCTCACCACCAGGGCTGGATAGTCATAGGGAGAGTAATCCGGCCGCTCCTTCCAACCAGAAGCCAGAAGGGGGAAGTAGTTGATTTGACTGGGGAGGGGACAGGGATGCACTGAGCCTAAAAATCTTGCTTGTTGTGTGGCCTCCAGCAGCCCCTTTAAGGGTGTGATGGTACAACTGACGGTGAATGCTGAGCTGCTCAAATTCCACAGGGTATTAAACAATAAATTATCCAACTGAATATTTGTGTCAACAGAATACTTCTAACAGCCAGTAATGAAAATGAACTGTGTAAAACACAAGATGCTGATGGAAACATTCACCTAGGAAAATGTTCAATTGCTGATTTTGTAGACATTTCAATATGTTCAAGTTTTATTTTGTTGCTGATTTTGGGTTTGCTGAGAATGATTTTTGTATAATCAAAAATGCAACAATTTGTTCCAACATGCACCATTTATTAATCTGTGATATTAAATGGCTATATGGTCAGGATATTGGAGTTCATATGAAGGGAATTGAAGAGTTTAACAAATTCAGTAATTAATAGTAATTGTCAGGTTAGATAATGTATTGTCTAATTTTAAAAAATGTTTTGCATTTCAATTTCCTGGACTCTTGAGTCAATGAAATACTTTTGAGATGTAGTCATTGTAGTAATGTATGTAAAAAATTGGCCAGGGCAGAACCCCCACTTCTCTTCAAAATAGAGTCACGTGAGAAAGCAGAGAGGGGCTTTGTTTAATATCTCATCTGAAAGGTGGCTCCTCTGACAATGCAGCATTCCCTCAGTGTCGTGTTGACTTAGATTTTGTACTTGAATCTTTAGAGGGGGACCTACAATTCATAACATGTGACTTAAGTAAGAATGCTGCCACTGAGCCATGGCTAACACAAAAATAAGCAATGAATATATATTGTACTCTAGCATTATTTCAGATAAGGAAGAATATTTCTGCAAACCCACTGCATACTCTTTTAATTAAAACACTGTCACAGTTATACAGGCATTGATTAGTATCAGACTCTTGACTGTAATAGGGTCTGTTATCTCCCACCTCATTACAAGACTCTCAATTATGACCATCTCTGTTATTCCCTACCTTCTTCATAAGGCCATTTGTTACAACACTCTTTCCGTCCCCCTAAACCCCACTAGAAGTTCACTGGCTGTCAATTTGGCGACTCCTGACTTCCAAATGAATGGGGTGTCCCAGTGCCAAAAAGGAGCAGGAGCACTCATGCTTTCCCTCCTGCCTCCACAGCGATATTGTGGGCCACTGCCCTCCCAGGATCGCCTATCACCTGTTTGTCTCCCTAGCCCACCATCCTTCCCTCTCCAACACTTATCTGGCTTTATACCCTCTGTTATAAGTGGTTATACTTAAATAAGTACACTTCACCATGTTGTATTCCATGTGCCATGTTCTTGCCTATTAACCCAACTGGTCTATATCCCTCTGCAGCCTTTTTGCGCCCCACTTTTCCACCTACTTTGTATCATCAGCAAACTTGGATACTTTGCACTGACTCCCCTCATATAAGACATGTATATAGATTGAAAGTTGAGGCCCAAGCACTGGTGCTTGCAGTGCCCTGCTAGTTATAGCCTGCCAATCTGAAAATATCCCATTTATTTGTTTATGCGCAAGTAATATTTGCGCCACACAAGTGCCAGGCAATAACCATCTCCAAAAAGAGAGAGTCTAACCATCTCCCCATGGCATTCAATGGCATTACCATTTCTGAATCCTCCACGATCAACATCCTGGCAGGTTACCATTGACCAGAAACTGAACTAGAGCAGGACAGAGGCTGGGAATTCTGCAGCGCGTAACTCACTTCTGACTCCCCAAAGTCTGTCTATCATGAAAATATAATAATTTTCATAATATTATCGTGATTTATTGTAAAGGTAGGTTAATAGTGGGGTTTGGATTAGTTTCTGTGTATAGGTGTGTGTGTGTGGGGGTTTTAATTGAATTACAGCAGCTGGTCTCCGTGCTTTGATGTATCAGAAGAGAAGCTAGGTTTGAAATGCTAACTAGGTAAACATGGTTGAAGGTTTAGAATGTGAGGTGTGAAGAACAGTTGCATTTTTAGATAAACCCGAATAGTGAATTTCAAAGAGATGGTAAGATGTTACACCTAGTCAACAGAGGCTAAGCCAAATGGTGTGTTTATTTTTCCCAAAGATTACTGATAATATGAGTGATATGAAAGATTTATATTATGGAAAAAGTAAAGTTGCAAAGACATATTGAGACATTGGGCAGAATTTATCCCTCGATGGGTGGGCGGGCCCCACCGGCTCGGCGGTGGGCGGGCAGCCGAACTCCACCGCCGAAACGGGCCCCGCCACCACCATGCGCTTCCTGTGCGGGGGGGGGGGGGGGGAGGGGGGGGAGGGATTCCCCAACTGTCAAAGTGCGCTCTTTCACGCGCATGTGCACGAAAGAGCGCACTGCTCCCTGAGACTGAATGCTGTCTCAGGGAGAGCGCTGACAGTTTGATAAACTTAAAAAATAGAAAAATAAAAAAATTATTAACATGTCCCCCTCATGTGACAATGTCACACGAGATGGGACATGTTAATAAATATGACTAAAACTTTATTAAAGTTTTTAAAAACAGACATGAAACCTCATCCCGCCAGTGGATGAGGTTTCATGTTTTTTCAGAAGCCCGCTGGGGCTCCTGGCCTGCCCGCCAGCCTTAAGGTTGGATGGGTAGGGCCTTTAATTGTCTTAATTATCCTGTCAATGGCCTCAATTGGCCATTGACAGGTCGGCGGGCAGACAGCTGATTTTGCTGTCCACCTGCCTTCCTGAATATTTAAATGAGGCGGGATGACGTTGGGTTCCCCCCGATGTCATCCTGCGACATTTTCGCGTCACCCGAGCAGGCCCCACCCCCAACTTGCCAATGGAAAAATTTTGGCCAATGGGATTTACATTGAAAAAGGAGAAACCTATATAAAGGAGATGAGGTTGTGTGTAAGAAGAAGACATTCAAAGATCTAACAAGTGTGAAAAGCCTCCAGCCTCTATGTACCAAACTGCTGTCTCCAGGACCCAAAGCTAAGAGAATTCATTTTAAATATCGCTGTGCAAGGTATTGTGTGCTTTGCCTGGGTCTGTTGAAACCTATGCTGTTTTATTGTTGCCTTATGTTATGGGACAGCTGATAGTAAATGCTGAGTTGTTCAAATTCCAGAGGGAAACTTGAGACAACTGCACAACTTGTTTTGCAATTTGTATAAATTTCGAGATGTGGGCTTTGAGTTCAGTAGTAATAAAACCACCGAGCCTTATAGGTTTTTACAAAACTAGATTAAATATTTATAAATAAGATAAGTGATTTTAAGCATATACAAATGTCTACAAATTATTATTATAATAACTTCTAAATCCTCTAATTAATCTGATTCCCAGTTACACCTCCGTTAAGGCAACAATAAGACACATAGATTTTAAAAGACCCCGGCAAAGAAACATGATACGCTGAACAACCAATTCCAAGTGAGTTTCCTTACCTTCAGTTCTTTGTAAACAGCAACTTAAGGCTTAGATGCTGAAGGCGTTTCACATTTATTAGATCTTAGAAATCCTGCTCTCCTTTATACATATTTCCCCCTTTGAATGCAAATTCCCATTGTTTCACTATGCCTTTGGACTTTACCTCCCTGATTATAAAAATTTATCATTGTAGCAATTTTACCCATAATCTTTGGGAAAAATAAACACATTGTTCCTTAACTTCACCTGGCTGGGATACACATTTCACCCCTCCTTTGAAAACAATCTATTCTGGTTTATTTAAAAATGCAAATGTCTTTTTATACTTTACATTCTAAACTTCCCCCATGTTTACCTACTTAACATTTCAAACCTAGCTTACCTTTGTTACATCAAAGCCTTCAGACCAGCTGTCTTTAATTCAATTAAGTCTCACACACACAAACACACACATACATACATAGACACAGATACTACTATTTTACAATAAATTCCAATAATATTTTTCTATTTTCCTGACATTAACAGAGGTGTAACTGGGAGTTAGATTAATTAGGGGAGCTAGGTTGTAGACCTATGTATATGCTTAAAACCATTTATTTTATTAATAAATATTTAATTTAGTTTTGTATAAAAACCTCTAAGACTGGGTGGACTTGTTACTATTGAATTCAAGGTACGCGTCTCGAGATAAAAATACAAATTGTAAAAACAGTTGTAGCAGCTGTTACAAGTTTCTGGAGCATATTCAAAGTTAAACACATTGCTGTTTAATTTCTCCATCCACCACTGATGCACAGTGGCAGCAGTGTGTACCATCTACAAGATGCACTGCAGGAACTCACCAAATCTCTTTAATCAGCACCTTCCAAACCCACGACTGCTATCATCTAGAAGGACAAGGGCAGCAGACACATGGGAACACCACCACCTACAAGTTTCCCTTCAAGCCACTCACCATCCTGATTTAGAAATATATCGCCGTTCCTTCACTGTCGCTGGATCAAAATCCTGGAACTCCCTTCCTAACAGCAGTGTGGGTGTACCTACACCACATGGACTGCAGCGGTTCAAGAAGGCAGCTCACCACCACCTTTTCAAGGGCAATTAGGGATGGGCGATAAATGCTACCCTAGACAGCGACGCCCACATCCTGTGAAAGAATAAATTTAATAAAATCCTAACTCTGTTTTTTGTCCCTTAGCAAGTCTTCAATCCATACTAGCATATTACTCCCAATCCTTTACACCATAATTTTGTGTGAAATGGTTTTTTGTCTTCAGTGGTGAAGGTGGATAAAAAGGGCAGAATTATACAAGGTGCCAAGGTCCACCCCCACCACCCCAAACCTCCCGGCAAAAAAGCCGGGAGGAGCAACGGTGGGTCAGGCAGGAAACCTGATGCCACCCTTACTGCTGGTAAAATTGTGGTGGAGGTAGGGTGAGTGGGTAGGTGACAGGCAGGCTGCCCGCTGGATTTAACATGTCTCCCGTCTTCAAACGCACCGCTGAGGAGTGTTAAATCCAACCCAGAGTATTTGTTTTATGTCTCTGCCATTTCCTCATTGCCCATTATTATTTCTCCTGTCTCTGACTCTAATCGGCCCATGTTAACTTTCACTAATCTCCTCCTATTTACATACAGCTTTAGAACTATTTACAATCTGGTTTTTATATCTCTTGCTAGTCTGCTCTCATTTTCCCTTTTCCCTTCTTAATTTCTTGGCACTCCTTTGCTGAATTCTAAAATTCTCTCAATCCTCAAGCTTATAACATTGTAAGTCACTTCCTTCTGATCTAATGCTACCTTTAGCTCCTCACGTGATCCACAGTTGGTCCACTTTTTCTGCAGGAGTTTTATTCCGTAAAGGAATGTTTATTTGTTGCAAATTATATATTAACTAGCAGAGACCTGCAAAACATTTATGGTGAAATTAGTATCTTTATTGTAACAGTACTTTAAAATTTCCATCCTTCCCATGCCATCCGTCTTATGCCATACCTATCCAATTCATTTTATTCCGCTTATTAAAATTCCCAATTCCCCATTTCTTTTATACAATCCCATCCCCATCAACATCTCCCATACCCTTTCGGTCCCCATTCTAAGCAGACCCCCCTCCGCCCCTTCACATGCCATTCTCCCTCACCCTCCCTAATGCCATTTCACCCACTCTGCTCTCCCATACCATTCCCAATCCTTCACTCCTGCCTCCCACTACACCCTTCCTATCCCCCTGCCTTCCCTCTCATGCCATCCCCTTCTTCTACCTCCGTTGCTATCCCCATGCCTTCCCCAACTCCTCCCATACTGTTTCCCCCCACCGCAGATCATTGTCAAGAGCTCAGTAACTAAGGCCGGGGAGTAGTGAGAGCTGGGGACTAGAGCTTAGCAAGCGAGGTTAGGGAGTGGTGGGACCTAGGGCCACCAAGCAAGGCCAGGGGAAGGGAGCATAGGGGCAGCGGGAGCTGGGGGCTAGTAGCCAAGGTCATGGAGCAGTAAGGATGTGGGGGCCGGACCCCAGTAAGTAAGGCTAGGGACTGGCGGGGATTGGGGGCCTGAAAGGAAGACCATGGAGTGGTGAGAGCTGGGGACAGTAACTGAGGCTGTGGAGAGGTGAGAGCTGGGGACAGTAACTGAGGCTGGGGAGAGGTGAGAGCTGGGGACAGGAACTGAGGCTGTGGAGAGGTGAGAGCTGGGGACAGTAACTGAGGCTGGGGAGAGGTGAGAGCTGGGGACAGGAACTGAGGCTGTGGAGAGGTGAGAGCTGGGGACAGGAACTGAGGCTGGGGAGAGGTGAGAGCTGGGGGCAGGAACTGAGGCTGGGGAGAGGTGAGAGCTGGGGGCAGTAACTGAGGCTGGGGAGAGGTGAGAGCTGGGGACAGTAACTGAGGTGAATGCACTGGGCCCCGCCCACCAAATAAACCACCAACCAATCGGAAACTATAAACAGACAGAATTTTTGTATTATAAAAGCAAAAAACTGCGGATGCTGGAAATCCGAAACAAAAATAAAAATACCTGGAAAAACTCAGCAGGTCTGATAGGATCTGCGTAGAGGAACACAGTTAACATTTCGAGTCCATATGACTCTTCAACAGAACTAAGGAAAAATAGAAAAGAAGTGAAATATAAGCTGGTTTAAGGGGGTGGTGGGACAGGTAGAGCTGGATAGAGGGCCAGTGATAGGTCGAGATAACCAAAAAATGTCATAGGCAAAAGGACAAAGGTGTTGACGGTGATGGTATTAGCTAAGAAATGTGCTAATGGTGACATTAAGGGTAGAAAACAGGACGAGCAAGGTACAGATAGCCCTAGTGGGGGTGGGGTGGGGGAAAGGGATCGAAATAAGCTAAAAGGTGGAGATAAAACAATGGATGGAAATACATTTAAAAATAATGGAAATAGGTGGCAAAAGAAAAAATATGTATAAATTATTGGAAAAGTGGAGATCGGAAAGGGGGTGGGGATGGAGGAGAGAGTTCATGATCTAAAATTGTTGAACTCAATATTCAGTCCGGAAGGCTGTAAAGTGCCTAGTCGGAAGATGAGGTGCTGTTCCTCTAGTTTGCGTTGAGCTTCACATTCAATACAATTTTTGTATTGTTATGGATTCTTGAAATGTTGGCCATTGCTTGTCTACTGTCATATCTTTTACTGTAGTTTCCCAATCTTCCTTAACAAACTCACTCCCCATGCCTATAATGCTTACTTTGTTCAGATTTAAGGTCCTAGTGTCAGGCTTACCTAAATCTCTTTCAAACTCAACGTAGGGCAGAATTTTACATCCGATCAGGCGTAAAGTAGTGCGCGATGATATTGGGCGAGTTTCAACGTCATCGCGCACTCGTGCGATATTTCGGTCGGCAGACACATTAGAGAGTTGGAAGCGTGCCCGCCAACAGTTAAAAGGCCTATTAAGACCATTATTTATTAATTAAGAGAGATTTTTCGCTGCCTTCCAATGTTATGGTTGGGCGGGCGTATCGGCCTGGCGGACTTTGCACTTTTGAGGAAACCTCATCCATGGACGGGATGAGGTTTCCAATAGTAATTTAAAAAAATACAACTGTTTTGGCACAATTTCTACAATCTTTATTGTTTTATGTTCAGGAGAGTGAGTCCTATGTGGGGACATTTTTTTCAGAGTTTTAAAATCTTTATTCTTGTATTTAAAATTCTTCAGCTCCCTGAGGCAGCTCTCTGCCTTCAGGGAGCTTTCATTACGTGCTCTCCCACGCCTGCACAGACTTAAGTGCTCGCCCCCCCATCTCCGCCCCCACCCCAGCCGTGCTGAGCCTTTCAGTATGCGTTTCATGCTGTCTCGTCGTTAATTGTCCAGCCAGCGTGAAATCGCGGTTGGGGGCCGATGGTGGGCAGCATACTGTTTCCTGACCGCTCCCAGGCCCGCCCACTGCGCCTGCCCGACGTCCCGGAAATTCTGCCCATAAAGTTCCACGATATTATGGTCACTCTTCCCTAGAGGCCTCTTTGGTATAAGGTTAATAATTAATACTTTCTCATTGCACAATAATAGATGCAAAATAGCCTGTTCCTCAGTTAGTTCCTCGACATACAGATCTAGAAAACTCCCTTGTATACAGTAACCTGATCCATCCATAGAGTGCTTGATCAGCCAGGCCTGCCGATGCGCCCACCTCAATTAGTCTAAGAGTGGGAGGGCCATCTGTCACTTACCCTGCCACTGGTAAAATGCCAGTCGTGGCAGGAAGGCAATGGGCATGCCACTGCTCCCACCATCCTACCCACTTTTATGGATCTCCCCCCCCACCACCACCTTCCAGTACTCTCCCTCGGGTCCGTATGGCTCTCAATTCAATCACTGTCTCTGTTACACTTCCCGTCCTCCATTTATTACGGAAATCAAACATTGAGGGAATTATAAAATAAATAGATATGGTGCCTGGTGGGTGATGAAGAGTTACAAGTAAACAGCAGTGACTGAAACTTCTTTTGTTAAAGAAAGCAATCATTGGTTGTGACAGGCCCTTTACATCATGAACCCTCCAACTATGCCAGAAAAACACTGTTGGTAAACACTTACTGTCCTCCATATAATGGATGTTGCAAAGGGAATTGAACTCTGTTCTGTAATATCTCTTCAGTGAACATGTTGAAGTGCTTTTTCCAGTCATTGAACTGGACCCAAAGCTTTTAACCCTACTTTTCAATTCTCTGCAATGTGGGCTCAATCTACTGATGCTAAGCAAATACTTAGTATACATAACATATTCTCACCAGATACACAAACAGAAAAATGGGGTTGAATGGTCGCTGTGCAACATTAGGAAGCAATGTGAAATCCCTCTTCCCAACAAGGAGGCATTGCCGGATCCGGCTCAAGGGAATGAGGTGAGTCAAGTGGACCAGGAGGTAGTAGCGGAACATATAGGGGACAGTGAGAATAAGTTTCAGATGAACTGTAGAGCAGGACAAGGAGCAATACAGAGTGAAAATAATTAATTGGTGGTAGGACCAATTCAGTGGGGTGAGAACGGATCTGACCCAAATAACTTGGAATCAAAGACTGGCAGGCAAAACTGCAACTGAACAATGGGCTACCTTTAAAGAGGAGATGGTTCAAGTACAATTGATGTACATTACCACAAAGGGGAAAGGTAGGACAAACAAGCCAGAGTGCCCAGGATGATGAAAGAGATAGAGAGGAAGATGAAACAGATGTTATGGCACAGCCGATGGTAAATGCTGAGGTGCTCAAATCCCAATGGGAAACTTGAAATAACTGCCACAACTGTTTTGCAATTTATATATATTTCGAGGTGTGTGCTTTGAATTCATTAGTAATAAGACCATCGAGTCTTGTAGGTTTCTTACAAAACTAAATTAAACCTTTATTAATAGAAGAAATGATTTTAAGCACATACATAGATCTACAAATTAATACAATGATAACTTCTAAATGCACGAGTTAATTTAACTCCCAGTTACACTTTCATTAAGACAACAGTAAGACACACAGGGCAGAATTTTCTGCCTGTTGGGTGGGTGGGTCCGACCCAATCTCTGGTGGGTGGGGAACCAATCCCCACTGGAGAAGCGGGTCCCGCCGCCAATTTATGTGGGCAGGCCAATTAAGGCCTGCCCAGCGTGACGTTTGGCGGGAAGCGCTATGCGCTTCCTGTGCGGGCGGCGGGAGGGGATTCCCCAAAAGTGAGAGTGCACTCTTTCACACTTGTGCACGAAAGAGCACACATCTCCCTGAGGCTAAGTGCTGCCTCAGGGAGATCGCTGACACTTTTAAAAAATATGAAAAATAGAAAAAAATAAATTCTCTAACATGTCCCCCTCAAGTGACAATGTAACATGAGATGGGACATGTTCATAATTTACATAATAAGTTTATTAAACTTTTAAAAACCCTACAAGAAACCTCATCCTGCCGGTGGATGAGGTTTCATGTTTTTTCTATTGCCCGCCGGGGCTCCTGGCCTGCCCGCCAACCTTAAGGTTGGACGGGTAGGTCCTTCAATTGTATAATTGATCCTGTCAACGGCCTCAATTGGCCATTGACAGGTCGGCGGGCGCACAGCTGATTTTGCTGCGGGCCCGCCTTCCTGAAAATTTAAATGGGGCGGACGATGTCCGGGGTTCCGCCCGACATAATTCCGCGTCATTTTACATCTCGGTGAGCGGCCCCCGCCCCCTGCTCGCCGACGGCAAAATTCTGCCCATAGATTTTAAAAGACCCAGGCCAAGTAACACACAATACCCTGAACAGTCAAATTCAAAGTGAGTTTTTCTCAGCTTCAGTTCTTTGTGGACAGCAGCTTGAGGCTTAGATGCTGGAGGCTTTTCACACTTGTTTTAGATTTTAGAACAACCTTCTCTCCTTTATACATATTTTCCCCTTTGAATGAAAATTCCCATTGTTTCACTATGTCTTTGGGCTTTACCTCTCTAATAGTAAAAACATCTATCATAGTACCAATTTTACCAGTAACCTTTGGGAAAAATAAACACACTGGGCAAAATTTTGTCGTCGGCGAGCAGGGAGCAGGGCCCGCTCTCCGACGCGTAAAATGTTGCGGGATGACGTCGCGCGTTCCCCCCGATGTCATCCCGGCCCATTTAAATTTTCAGGAAGGCGGGCCCACAGCAAAATTAGCTGCGGGCCCGCCAACCTGTCAGTGGCCAATTGAGGCCAATGACAGGATCAATTATACAATTAAAGGACCTGCCCATCCAACCTTAAGGTTGGCGGGCAGGCCAGGAGCCCCGGTGGGCAATAGAAAAAACATGAAACCTTATCCACGGCGGGATGAGGTTTCATGTAGGGTTTAAAAATATTTAATAAACTTATTATGTAAATTATGAACATGTCCCATTTCATGTGACATTGTCACATGAGGGGGACATGTTAAGGATTTTTTTTTTTCTATTTTTAATATTTTTAAAAGAGTAAGCGATCTCCCTGAGGCAGCACTTAGCCTCAGGGCCCACTGTTTCTTAACTTCTCCTGGCTAGGTGAAACATTTCACCCCCCCTCCTTTTGAATTCAAGCTAATCTGGTTTATTTAAAAATGCAAATGTTCCCTTTACACCTTACATACTAAAACTTCCCCCATGTTTACCCATTGGACATTTCAAACCTAGCTTATCTTCTGATACATCAAAGCCTTCAGAACAGCTGCCTTTAATTCAATTAAGTCACACACATGCAGACATAGACACAAACCCCACTATTACTCTACTTTAAAATAAATTCCAATAACATTATGAAAATAATTATATCTTCCTGACAGAATATGCATGATCATGACAGATTCAAGTGAGAACTAGACTGAATATAGAAAGTTCAGAAGGTAAGGAAGAAAATGAGAAGCAAAGAGAGATTATGAGAAGAGACTGGCAGCTCACATGAAAGGAATCCAAATGCCTTCTATCGGCAAAAGTAGTAAAATGGCAGTAAAAGGAGGGGTGGGACCGATTAGGCGCCAAAAGGAGGATTTATGCATGCAGGCAGAGGGCATGGCTGAAGTGCTGAATGAGTACTTTGCATGACTTTGCCAAGGAAGAAGATGCTGTCAAAGTCAAAATGAAAGAGAAGGCAGTTGAGACACCGGGTGGGCTAACAATTGATAAAGATGAGGTATTAGGAAGGCTGCTGTACTTAAAGTTGAAGACAGGTAGGAATGTATCTGAGGACGCTGAGGGAAGTAAGGGCGGAAATTGTGGAGGCACTGGCCATAATTTCCCAATCCTCCTTAGGTACGTGGGTTAGTCCCAGAGGACTGGAGAATTACAAACATTACATCATTGTTCAAAAAATGGTGTAAGAATGAGCACAGCAACTACTGGCCAGTTGATTTAACCTCGGTAGTGGGAAGTTTCTAGAAACAATAATCCAGGACAAAATTAACAGTCATGTGGGCAAATGTGGATTAATTAATGAAAGTCAACACAGATTTAACGCATAATCACGTTTACTTAACTTGCTGGAGTTTTTTGATGAAGTGACAGATAGGGTTGTTGAGGGTGATGAGGTTGATATGGTTACACGGACTTCCATAAGACTTTTGATAAGGTGCCACATAACAGGCTTGCCAATAAAGTTGAAGACCGTGGAATAAAAGGTACAATGGCAGCATGGATACAAAGTTGGTTGAGTGTCAGGAAACAGAAAGTAATGGTGAACGTTTGTTGTCAGGCTGGAGGATGGCATCCTGTGGGATTCCCCAGGTATCGTTGCAAGGACTACTGCTTTTCCTGATCTATATAAATGACTTAGACTTGGGTGTATAGGGCACAATTTCAAAATTTGTGGATGACACAAAACTTGGAAGAATAGTGAATTGTGAGGAGGATAGTGATAGACTTCAGGAGGACATGGACAAGTTGGTGGAATGGGCGGACACGTGGAAAATGTATTTTAATGCAGAGAAGTGTGAAGTGATACATTTTGGTTGGAAGAACAAGATGAAGCAATATAAAATCAAGGGCACTATTCTAAAAGGGGTGCAGGATCAGAGGGACCTTGGGTGTATGTGCACAAATCATTGAAGGTGGCAGGGCAGGCTGAGAAAACATTAATAAGACACACTGGATCCTGGATTTTATAAATATGGGGAAACAGTTGTGAAGAACCTTTATAAAACGCTAGTTCAATCTGAACTAAAGTACTGTGTCCAATTCTGGCCACCACATTTTTACGAAGTATGTGAAGGCATTAGAGAGTGTGCAGAAAAGATTCATGAGAATGTTTCTAGGGGTGAAGGGCTTGAGTTAAGTGGACAGATTGGAGAAGCTGTGGTTGTTCTCCTTAGAGAGCAGAAGGTTGAGAGGAGATTTGATAGAGGTATCCAAGTTTAGATAGGGTTTATAGGGACATTATTCCCATTGGCAGAAAGGGTGAGAATCAGAAGACAGCGAATTAAGGTGACTGGCAAATGAACCAACAGTAGCATGAGGGAAACCTTTCTCCTGCAGTGCGTGTTATAGGATCTGGAAAGCACTGTCTGAGTGTGTGGTGGAGGCAGATTCAATTGTGGCTTGCGAAAGAGAATTGGATAATTATCTGAAAAGGAAAAATTTGCAGGGCTATGGGGAAAAGGTGAGGGATTGGCACCAGGTGAGCAGCTCTTACAGAGAGCTGGCACAGAGGTGATGGGCCTAATAGTTTCCGTCTGTGTTATAACCAATCTGTGATCCTTTGACTCTAATTTAACATGAACTCCTTTGGGTTAATTTATTAACTGGGAGTGAAAGCCTACGAGGTAAGGATGCACTCATCGAGCTGAGAGCAGGGAGCTAGGAGGTGATCATGGGTCACTGGGACATCGACAGGATGGGGCAGGTGGTGACTTGGAGAGACCAGTTGGGGAGACTGTAGAAAGGGCGGGGGGTGCTCCAGAGAGATCAGTTGTGGGCTGGAGAGGGGTTCGGAGAGAATGTATGGGTGGGATACTGGGGAGTTTAACATGTTATTTTGGGGCCATGGGGAAAGATTGGTGAGGGAGCACTCCTGCCCCTCTTGGCCTACGGGCAGTGCTAGAAAGGCACTTACCTGCTGAACCCGGCCATTCACGCCTCCCTTCAGCTATTGGGTTTTCCAAGCCCTGAGAAACCCGGCTTGCAGACGGTAAACCTGAAATATTGCTAAAGTTAGGGGCATGCAGCCTAACTGAAATATTTAAATTAGAGACCCACTTCTGGAGGGTAAGATGGTCACCCACCCCCAGCCTGCTTCCATTAACACTGGCAGTGAACCTGTTGGAGGTGGGTTAAGGAGCCCTGGTTAGAGGACTAGAGAGCAAATATGTGTCAGTCAATGCAATTTAGCTGACGCTACATGCTTGTTATTTTGCTGATGGGGAACAGCATTGCAAGTATACTCTTAGCCATGGAAACTATATAAAATCTCCTTTCTGGACAAGAGGGCGGCATCGTCAGCCAAGGTTCCCTGTTCTGATCACATATCCAGTGATTCCTGATGGAAAGTGTAAGTGTGTGGATGTGGTTGAGGAAAGGAGCTGATCTGTGCTATCCCCCTTGATTGAATAGTTGGCACTCACTAAAGTGTATGTTCTCAAAAAAAATGCAAATGTTATGTTTCATATTCACCCCAACCAGGGCAAACGAAAGCTCCCTTCTGAGTTATCGGAAACTTTCAAGAAGCTTTCCCAACGTCAGTTGATGTCGAAGAGGAAGAATTTATTTGCTATTTTTTTTAAAACGCCTTTGAAAATATTCTTAGAAGCACTTTGGTTCCCTTTAGCTTTTAAAACCGTTGGATGATTCCAGCCTGGGATACTCCATTTGTAGGATTTCACCAGAAATCTTCGTGAATTTTCAATTACTACAAATGTGGCCAAGCAGCTGCATATATTCTCCCTCTAGGCCTTTTGTAGTATCTCCCTGCTTTGATAAGACAATATGTATTATATAACCAATTAAATGAAGATAATGTCAGGGAAGGGAAAAGGGAATACAATTGTAATTTCTGTGCTTGCATGCACTTAAATTGAACAATTAAAGTATTTGTTTGGCATAATGTTAGCTGACTACTTAATTTTTATAAATCTGGGACAATATCTTGTCTTTTGACACAGGACAATCAGACAGAGCCTCCAAGGAGTCATCAATTTCTTCAAAGTGCAGCTAACATGGTGACGAGAGATGGGTGGAGTTGAGTGAAACAACTGGTTAAAGCATTTAATCTCTGGGAAGCACATTAGTATATTCCCCAGGGAGGGTGGGTGAGGACCTCCCTCAATGACATTGTTTAAAAAGCTTTGAAAATCGCAACTTCTTTCATTCTATCAATCCCGATCACTGGTGTCCTACACCTGAGTTTTGGCTCTGCATTTGGGTTAAACAAATGCCAGTTTGTTTTGAATTCAATGACAATCTTGTCGTACCTCTGCAGAGAAATTCAGAATTAAATGGGTATTCTCATGGTACAGGATGATGTCTTGAGGGAGTCTCAGTTTCTGGAAGAATAATGGGTCGAATTTTCCGTGCCTGCTGGCATTGGGTGTCAGGGTGGGCACGAGCGGACAATATGGCGGGAAGGCCAAAAGTTGGTTTCATGACGTTGTGAAACCAGTTTGCGACTGCCCGCTCAGCCCGTCAATGGCGGGCTGCGTTTCCCACCACCACACATTGGGAACTTCACTGTAATACATCTGCATATCATTATAAGCCCAGCTTGCTGGAATCATCCTCCCACGCTGGATCATTTGAGCACACCACACTGACGTGTTTCACAACTGATGTAAGTGACATGCACCTGGCGAGCTGGACTTCACTCGGGACTTTGGGGCTTGTTTGCCTATCTTGCTTCGGGCAGCACTCGCGGTCATCAGCGCCAGGCTTCGCAAGCAGCACCACATCACTTTTATGGGGACTCACGGGCAGGTGTCTACTTATGAGATCAGGCGTAAGGCAGGGGTGGCTTTTCAACGGCTGCAGGGCTAGGTGTTGCTTGGGGAAGGGGGAGAAGTGGCCTCAGGGAAGGGAAGAGGCTGCAGGGCTCGGGCATTACTGGGGAAGTGTGTATCCCAAGGTGTGTGTGAGAACACATAGTGATCGGTGCAGGAGGCCTCAAGAGGGTGAGGGCTGATGACACAGTCACCAGAGGAGATGAGGCAGATGGACATATGAGGGTATGTGTGTGAGAATGGGTGTTGTCCCTTGAGCTGGCAGTGATGCCAGTAATTGTGTGATGGGCTTGAGTGTGTGAGTTTAGAGTGATGAGATGGTTGCCATACCCTGGCTGCATGGATGAGATCATTCATCCGCTATCTGCATTGGATGGCCAACCTCTTCTGTGCAACATTGGCACTGATCACCACTGCCACCGCCTGCCAAGCCAGAATGGTAATGTAGCTGCCCCTCCTGCGGCCAGAGTGGGGGGGTAGAGGACACACAGCAGATCTCCACAGTGTCCAAAAGGCACTCGAGGGCTGGAGTCTTCTTGCTTTTCGGGGCCATGTTGTCTTTGCTGCAGTCTTGAGCTGGAAGCACTGAGAGCGGCTGTATTTTAAATGTAGTGCCTGGCGTGATGAGGTGGCGAGGTGATGGCGTGGCAAGTGAATGAGAGCCTGCCCGCCATGGAAACAGCGTGTTTCCCGGGAATGCATAAGTAATGCGACGGGTTTGGGATGATACGGCGTGAAAACCTGCCATTGCGGCTGCAGGTAAAACATCATTTTACCCGCCCGCTACTGCACTTAGTGCAAATCTGGGATGATTCCACCCAATGTTTGGAGCTGGCGACTGTGGATTTGGAGCTGGTAACTATGGATAAATAAACAAAGTGACACTTGACACTACTGTGTCAGCCAATGAATTGCAGGTGTGTTGGGAAATATGTCACGACTTACAACAAACAAAGGCTGGGATTTTCCCGCTCCATCGTGATGGGACCCGCCACGGCAGATTTGGCGTCCCAGCCAAAAGTCCAGTGACCTGCGGCAGGATTGGAGGATCCCTGCAGTGGGCGGGGCAGGAAAAATCCTGCCCAAACTCTATTTACTCAGCAAATTGCAAATGGAGTTTATTTGAACATAAGAACATAAGAAATAGGAGCAGGAGTAGACCATATGGCTCCTTGAGCCTGCTCCACCATTGACCTCAATTCCACTTTCCTGTCCGATCTCCATAGCCCATGGTTCCTTCGACTCCAAAATTCTATCAATCTCAGCTTTGAATATACTCAGTAATTGAGTATCCACTGTCCTTCGTGGTTGAGAATTCCAAAGATTCACAATCCTCGGAATAAAGAAATTTCTCCTCATCTCAATCTGAAATAGCTGTCCGTGTTGCCCCCTAGTTCCAGACTCGCCAGTTGTGGGAAACAGCTTCTCAGCATCTACTCTGCCAAGCCCTTTCAAAATATTATATCTTTCAAGTGGTCACCTTTTATCCTTTGAAACTCTAGAGTCTAGACACATTTTATTCAATATATCCTCATAGGGCAACCCTCTCAGCCCAGGAATCAATCTAGTGAACCTTCACTGCACTTAGCCAAGTATATCCTTATTTTGGTAAGGAGACCAAAACTGTACACAGTACTCCAGGTGCAGCCTCACAAAAGTCCTATATAATTCAGCAAGACTTCCTTATTCTTGTACTCCTACCCTCTTGCATTAAAGGCCAACATATCATTTGCTGTACAGGTACATGCATATTAACTTTCTATATTTCTTGTACAAGGACACCTAAATCCCTCTGGACACCAAAATTGTGTAGTTTCTCACCGTTCAAAAATATTTTGCTCTTCCATTTTTACTACCAATGTGATAACCTCATATTTCCCCAAGTATTTGCTTAACATCTTTGCTATTTCCTTATTCCCCATGGTGATTTCTCCTGTCTTAGCCTCTGAGAGACCTAAGTTTACTCTTTTTACATACTTGTAGAAGCTTATAAAAGCCAATTTGTTTTTATATTTCTGTTTGTTTTTATATTTCTGGTAATTTACTCTCATGTTCTATTTTCTCCCATTTAATCAACATTTTTGCTACCCTTTGCTGGTAAAAAAAACTTTTCCAAACCTCAGGTTTACTATTTTTCTTGGCAATATTATAAGCCTCTTCTTTTAATCTAATACTAACCCTAGCCTCTTTAGTTAGCCATGGATCAATCTCTTTTCCAATAGAGTTTTTATTTCTCAATGGAATATGGATTTATTGGGCATTTTGAAATATTACTTTAAATGCTTATCATTGCTCATTTGTTGTCATATACTTTAATCTAATTTTCCAATTTACCTTAGCCAATTCACTCCTCATATTTATGTAATTGGCTTTATTTAAGTTCAGTACTCTTGTTTCAGAATTAGAATTTCACAGAGTTTGAGTGAAATACAAATCATATTATGATCACTCTTCCCAAGAGGATCCTTTACTCTGAGATTACTAATACACAAAACAGATCTAAAATAGCCTTTTCTCTGCTTTCAATGCATTGTTCTAGGAAACTGTCTTGAAATGGTGAGAAATTGTCTTGAATGTATCCCATGAACTCATTCTCCAGGTTATTTTTGCCATTTGGACAGTTTCTATAAACAACAGCAAAACCCAGACAGAACTTGATCAAAAATGTGGCAAAAATTCCCAATAAAAACAGGATTATTTCCCCAGCAAAATGCAGTTAGTGGATATTAGTTACATAATATAAATTGTATGTGTAACGTCACTTAACGCAGTGTGATCTCCAGGTGCGATTGATGGTGGCATTAATCATTTCCATTATGACCAGGATGTGTAATGCCACTATATGCAGTTGGCAATAAATGCCATTCTTCCCAGCAATGCCCACATCCTGAGAATGAACACAAAAGAAAAGTAGAACATTTAGTTTTACTTGAATTGTTTTATTGAGTAAGTTACCATGTCTGAAAGGTTATGATTTGACAGCATTTGAAAATTATGACTTCTTGCCTTGCAAGGCAACACAATAAAACAGGGAGAGATGGACATCTTGGTGGGTTAGTGTACTGATGGGTTACCCCATAGATTGGGAGAGCTTGGTTGATGGTCAGTTTCACCCATTGTTAGTTTCTAATCCGAGCTAGAGTTGCTGAGGGTTTGGTGAGCGTCAGAGCTTTGGAACGTGTCTTCATTGTATACTAAACATTGTAAACATTTTTGCTTACATTAATGAACAAAGAAAATACCCCCAAACTAGGGAAAACGTTAACAAAATGTTTCAGTGAGCTTTTGCACAGGCATGGATGTTAACACGAGAGAATGGAATCTCTGGCAGTCAACAGTATCAAGCACTCACAGTTCATTTAATAGATTTAGTACATTTTTATTACATTACATTTGCAGAAGGAGGCCATGTGGCCCACTGTGCCTGTGTCGGCTTTTCTGAACAGCTATCCATTTAGTCCCACTCCCCTGCTCTTCCTCCAGAGCCCTGCAAACTTTTCATTTGTAAGTATATGTACAACTTCCTTTTGAAAGTTAGTATAGAATCTTCTTCCATGACTCTTAAGCATACTCTCTGCTCTGTAGCCTGGCACTCCTACTGCACCAATATGACATTTCCATTCCACAAACCAACCATACGTATTGCCTCTGTGATTGAGATTGCCACTTTAATGCTTACTGGGGCTGCTTTATGCTGCAGGACTTTTACAGCTTCAAGCTACTTCTTAATACTCTAATTATACATGATCTCATGCACATCATATTAGTAATTATGAGCTAGGAAACAAACAATGGAACCTTTTACCTTTGGGTTTTATACCAAAAATAGTACGTCCTCCTATCATGCCCTAAGAGAGTGTTGACAACCATGGCTTTGTCCATGATTATGCTTGGCAAAGTAGTGCAGTGGTTTGCTGTTGCTTTCTGGAGTATAGATGATCAGGAAATGCTCCTTCTCTTACTGCCTGCTATCAGGCATATTGGAAGGATTTACAGGCTGATAATCCTTCAGGCAGTGGCATAGGGGTATTGTCACTGACTAGTACTCTAGAGACCCAGGGTAATGCTCTGGGGACCTGGGTTTGAATCCCACCATGGCAGATGGTGAAATTTGAATTCAGTAAAAATCTGGAATTAAAAGTCTGATGATGGTTGTTATAAACACCTACCTGGTTCACTAATGCCCTTTAGGGAAGGAAATCTGCCATCCTCACTTGGACTGGCCTAGATGACTGCAGACCCACAGCAATGTGGTTGACTCTTAAATGCCCTGAACAAGGGCAATTTGCGATGGGCAATAAATGCTGGCCTAGCCTGCTTGGCCACATTATGAGTTAGGGATGCTACCACTGCACCACAAGACCTCACAAAGATAGTACCAATGTCACAATATGCTGCTAAGGGCATTTACAATGCTGACTAGGTGCACATGTTCATAGTCAAGGATGGTCCAAAATCTCTTTGAACTTGCAGTAAAGTACCACATTTAAAGACCATGCACCACAGTTTATTGAAGTAGGATATACAGAAGTGAAAATAGATCAAGGAACTTTAACATTTTTTCTAAATCCAATGTAAGTAATTTCCAGCTTCCTATTATCTTTATTTTTATCAGAAGAAATATAACTATCACATTGCATGAAGTGTTGAACTGACCAAAGGTCACATCATGTATATGTGAGCATTTAGTTGTTTGTCAAATCAGAGAGTCAACTGGGATGGAAATAGAGCTGAGAAATGTTGCTGCGGGAATGTAGAACTGGATTACTGTGGTCTGGCCTTGATCTGTGCTGCATTTTCCGTATGATGAGGCTTCAATGCTGACTCTGGCTCAGTTGGACACTGTGTAACATTGTAACTTGTGACTGTGCAGAGAAAACGGAATCGCCATCATTTGATTTTCACTGTTTCTGCTGTCTGTACAACTTTACCATTTCATACAAGTGTTTATAATTGGGCTCCAGAGTTTTAAGAAAACAGCAGTTGAAAGGGAATCCACAGTGCTTGTTCAATTTATGTCCCAATTTTAAACAAGTGAAGCCTTTGCAGTCTGAATTCTAATCTGTTTGGAATTTTTAAGTTGAACTGGTGCCAGTGCTCATAACCAGCTTATTTTCTAGTTACATTTTCTCTACATCTAAACAGACTGCAGAGTAGGCACATTCCAACCTCTCTCTCTCTCTCGTCTAACACATGACTGACTGATGTCAGTGATGCATCATCATCTATGTCATACATTAGCACATCCCATCTGTTAACCCTTTATCTTACACCACACTCTTGGGTTCAATGCTGAAAGCAGTTTAATGATCTAAGCAGGGCAGGAAAGGTGAGTAACGTGACACATTCACCTGCATGCTGATGTGCGTAACCCCCCAACCCCCTCACACTGCCTCCTCAGTGGAGATTGCTCGTTTTGAGACGGTGGACTCATGCAGACCAGGCACCAGCTCAGATATTTACGTGTTAGTGGGAATGGTAAGGTAGGTATTTGGGTTTTCACCTGCTGACACATGCAGCACAAGTGAACAAGAGCAGATAGTGGAGACAGGAACAGGAGTGGAGAGTCTATGTCAGAGGCCACAGGATTCTGCAAGCTCTGCTCAGCTGGAGACAGATGTGAAAACTAGGGGCCATTAACAAATGTAACAGCATTGTGGTATGTCAAATGCACAGGCAGGTGTTCCAGCTACACTCTGCACACTTGCAAAGAGATTGGAGGAGCCCATCGCAAGCATGAGTGACAAGATGCTGTGGGCATTTACAATGATGTCTTCATCCATGGTAATAATGGTCATCTGCATGGAGTATCAAACACAGCAATTAATGGTTTGCACATAACAATTGCCCCCTTAACTAGGATGACTGATAACCTAGTCTTGGCTGTTCATCAACCCACTGACATACAATAAAGTGCTCTTTGGCTCATTGTTAGCAGGGAAGTGGGAATGGGCATGTGGGGGATAGTGGTGTAAAGGGACAAGGAAGTAGGATTTAGCTCAAAGTGCTTCCACTTCTCACCCATATGCTCTCCTCAGTCAGTGCCCCATATGTTGCCTCATGTCCTGATGGCTGAGCACAGGAGCAGCTGGAGCAGTCTTTGGCAGGGCTCTCACACAGGCTCATAAACCCAGAACAGGTCAGCCAAAAGCATCCCAGCAGTCAGAGCAGGGATCTGAGCAGCCTGTCTCTGCCTCTGCTAAGCAATTGGGGTTACAACATGTAGAAGTGCCAAAAAGCCAAAGAGTAAAGATTTGTAGTTGTATGAGGGCAAGAATATGGATGTGTTCAAATGTTAAGTTTATGTTTAACAGATGAAGGTCCAAGCCTTGCTGCTGTGCAATATTGTACACAGTGCGACGCATCACAACCCTTCTAGAGACCCTGGTTGGCTCATTCCCACTTCCCTGCTAACAATGAGCCAAAGAGCACTTTGTTGTATGTCAGTGGGTTGATGAACAGCCAAGACTAGGTTATCAGTCATCCTAGTTAAGGTGGCAATCATTATGTGCAAACCATTAATTGCTGTGTTTGTTACTCCATGCAGATGACCATTCTTACCATGGATGAAGACATCATTGTAAATGCCCACAGCATCTTGTCACTCATGCTTGGGACAGACTCCTCCAATCTCTTTGCAAGCGCACACAGTGTGGCTGGAACACCTGCCTGTGCATTTGACATTGAAGGGCGCCTGATCAGTCCAGGCCCCTGAAGTGCAGCTTCAGCATGCCAATGGCTTGTTCATTGACACCACTGGTTGTTAAATGGTTTTCAGTATATCATTGCTGGGTCTCATTGTTTGGGTTCCTCACAGGTGTCATCAACCGGGTTTTAAGTGGGAATCAGGGCCCAGGTGTTCCTCCTGTTTCCGTGCCCCTCATCCCACCCCACCGTCTCCCCCTTAGCTCTCCCTGTCACATTCTTCGGCTGCCTAGAATTGGGAACCATAGTCACAATGGGGCCGAACTGTTTTATATTGACTTGGCAAAACTTCTTGGCTTTTGTTCTCTATGCCTATATTTATAAAGACCATCGAAAGCTCAGGTTTCATCATGATACACTTTACAACTATGGCTCTGTCAGACAATTACACACAACTTGGTCGTTCATGTAATGTAAGCAGCTGTGCTCCTTTGAACCTGGTCCTATGCAATATCCGGACAGCAACATTCAAAAGATACGAATCTCACAAGCACTGCAAATGACAATCCAATGTATGAGTGAGAATATTTGGGACTAACAGTGACATATTCTATTGATGCATGACTCATAGTTTCACTTCTAAGTTTAAAATGACAAAGACTTCCAATAAATTAGCACCAGCCAATTCACCTGCAATAATGTGCTGTTTCTATCCACACTAGTGGGTTTTGTTAACAGAAAAATTACGCTTTGCATTGAGTGATAAATATTTTCTCATTTTAAATTGAAACTAGCCACATTTATAAATGCCCAGCACGGAGCATCCAATAGGAGAGCAAAATACTGCAGATGCTGGAAATCTGCAATATAAACAGAAAATGCTGGAAACACTGAGCAGCCCAGGCAGCATCTGTGGAGAGAGAAACGGAGTCAACACTTCAGGTCCACGCTCTGTACTAGGTTCTGGTGAAGAGTCACTGACCTCTGTTTCCCTCTGCACAGATGCTGCCAGACGTGCTGAGCATTTCCAACATTTCCTGTTTCTAGTGCAGCAAAAATAACTCCTTTTGCCCGCCCTCCGAAAAGCAATCAGGCTCTTGTGAGCCCCTCGTTCCCCACCAGCAAGAATCCTAGCAGCAGCTGCCTGAGATCTGGTTTGGCACAACATTAAAACATGAATTTCAAAAACAAAAGTTAAGGTATGAAGAAAACAAAAAAAATCAATGTCAAAGGAATAAATTGATCATTTTTAAGAACAAGTAGTTAATAAAAATGACCATTAAAAAGCTCTAAGCAGCAGAGCTAACTCATAAAAACTTTTTTTTGCCTGTTTGCTTAAGAAGCAGAGTTAGAGAGAGACAGACTAGGCCCCAAGTCCTGGTCATCAGGGAAGGGGCAGGGGACCAGGGCCGAGCTAGGGAGTTGAGTTTAACTAACACTGACCTTGTGTTCGCCTTTGGTGGCACACGCTGGCATCTGTGGAATTTACATGAACGTGGGGGGTGAGAAGTGGGTTGCCTTTCAGCCTGGGTTTTCCTTCTTTCCTGCCACGTGGCATTTGTGTGTGTGTGATTTTGATAGCCAGTGGTGAAGAGAGGCCACCAGGTCTTATTACCAGCAAGTCTTATTCCAGCAGGCAGCAAATGTCTGCCACAACCTCATGCGAGGCGCTGAGCCTCCTGGGATACTGGTGTTTTGGCATGATGAGGAAATTGACCCCCTGCCTGCACAACCTGCGTGACAGCTATGGCCTCCTACGAGTTGCACCTCTCTGCCCATACCCTCTCTCCTGCCAGTGGTATTCCTTCACACAAACAGACAAGAAAGTAGCTGTAGAGTTTCAGGAGTTAATGGCATATTTTCCTGTCATGTCTTCAGCACCCTCAATTGTATCTGTGTTCTTACATTGGTGAGTTCCAGGAAGCCTGGGAAATGGCTGCTCCCACAGTTAAATTCCAAAAGTCATGTTAATATTGCTGTGATTGAGGGATTAACACATTGAAATCGCCAACCCACCTCTACCAAGGGGTCAGGGTTGAAGGTATGGATGAAGAGTCTTCAGCTGAAATATTCAGCTCTTTTCAGATACTGATGACCTGCTTGACGTTTGTGGCATTTTCTGTCAGAACACGGAGTGAAGGATTAGGCCTGAAATATTATTTTTCTTTCTTTTTCAGTTGCTGGCAGTTCTGCCATGTTTATCCGGCATTTTCTGTGTTTACTTGTGTTAACTGTTGGATCTTTATTCATTTGATAAGCTGGGGGCACCTAACAAGCCAATGCCCAGCAAAGGAAAATTGTGGGTGGGGGGGTTGCTGGGGGTGGAGCGGGAAGGGAGGGGGGGACCTCATTCTGATGCCATTTTCAGTGGGTGCATCCCATGTCCGCTTGTTTTTGGATGAGTATGGTTTAAATTTAATAATCTGATCTTAGGTTGTTGTAGGACCCCAATTTTAATTTTGAAGTATAAATGGACAGTGAACTGTCTAACCAGTAGTCCTTAAAGGGATAGTTCCTGGCCATTCTCAAAAGAAATTCCTTTTTCTTAACTTTTGTGGTGCCATACTGAGGCCCACTGCTGACCCATGTTTACCCCTTCTTGGATTGGCTTCGAGGCTTCAAATCCCCAATGTCACCCTGCACCACTCTCCTTCCCCCTCCCCCTCAGGCCTGTCCTGCTGGTTGGCTCAGGATAGGAGTTGGAAAATTTCCCACCCTCCTAATCCCTCTTTGGTGCCTTCTTCTGGCTGGCTGCCTTTGAATGAAGCCTAGCCCTGAGGTTAACTTGGGCCTGCAGAATCTGGCTTTGAGGGGGGAGGTACGGCACAGGAATATGCCAACTGACCTACGCTGGTGTTTACGCTCCACATAGACCTCCTCCCAACCCTCTTCACATAACACTATCAGCACAACCCTCTATTCCTTTCTCCCTCATGTTTATCTAGCTTGCCCTTAAATATATCCATACTAATCATCTCAACAGGTCCTTGTGGTAGCATGTTGCATAAAGTGCCGGTTTCACTGCCTGGTTTGTGCTGAATTAACTGGTCTCAGCTGAAGAGGCAGGAGTGATGCTCAAAGTGACCTTAATATCCCTGGGCTTGCGAGAGAAAAAATAGATTATTGGCCAGTGCTCCTGAGACTACCGAGTGACTCTTGTTAGTGGAGTGAGGGCTGTGATGTCTTCTGTGGGAAAATAACTTTATAGGGTATGATTTCTTGGAGGTTGGTCACCTCTAATAACTTTCCCAAGTGGTCATTCTTCATAAGTGAGCTGAACAGATTATTTGGCTCGACATGGCATCAGTGGTGAAACCAATCTTGTGCTCCCAACATTTTCGCACAAGATCAATTGTAGAACATCTACAGCCTTTTCAGTACAGACCAATGATTGAATTAGAAGACCTCCCTCAGTCCTCCTCCTGGATTGTGTGCGTATGTGTGCGTGTGTGTGTGTGTACATACGGAGGTTTGGGGGAAAGTGGGCAAAACCCTCCCCAGTAGCCTGTTTACTCATGGGGTGGGAGTTTCTGACCCCACCCACCGCCAGGCACGCTGAAAGTCAATGGGCTTTTGACTGGCCTGCCACATCCCCCACGGCTCTCTACTTTCACAAAAGATCCCCTCTTGGGTGAGATAAAGGAAGCTGATCAACACTCGTGAACCATGCTTCAAAGTGAGGGAAATGAGAAGGAGAGAGAAAGCAAGGTGACAAAGACATTAACACTAGAATTGTAACCCTGTTCCGTTCTTTGCCTTCACTACAGAGAGGATCCATGGAGGGCAGCAAAGATGATAAAGTGCTACATGCAACAGCACAATATCCCACAGCGAGAAGTGGTGGACACAACTGGCTTAAACCAATCTCACTTGTCGCAACATCTGAACAAGGGGACGCCAATGAAAAATCAGAAACGGGCTGCTCTCTACACCTGGTACGTCCGGAAACAGAGAGAGATCGCCCAGCGTGAGTATCATTCCTTCTAATACCTTGGTACTAGGCTGAAGCTCAAGGCACTCTATCATTTTGCATTAACATAACAATTCAGAATTCTTGATTATTTACTTTCAGAAGTAACTTACTTCTATTTTCATCATTCTGAAAAATATTGTGATCCATGGGTTTTTTTCTAATTTTCTCTATTTAAAAAAAAATCCTATCCCCTGCAATGTTGTACATCAGTGTTCCCTGACTGATGTGATAGGTAATGATCTTCTCCCAGGCTTCTGTCAACACTAATCTGAAACTGACTGTTAAGGAATGCTGAATGCCCTGACTTGAGTGATTCTCTGACTCTCTTAACCTCCCTTTAGAACAGTACAAAGCAACCACTTATGACCTGTCCTGACAACCTGGCCAAGATAGGGAACTTGTGTCTGAATAGAGTAAGGTTGCAGTATGTTAATATGTACTGTGTTCCTGAAACACTTTTCTCCGTTACCTATGAGCAGCACTTCTCCCTAGTCCCCTCTTAGGCTGTACTTCAGTCATCTCTAGTGACTTTGAGGCCAACCACCCCCTTCCCCACTGCTCTACTGCCACACAGTGGCAATGGTGTGGGTGTACCCCAAAAATGATGGGCAATGACCTACCACCCCCTTGTCATCATCAGTTACCATGGCAATGTTCCCCCTTTGCTGAATTCCAGGAAGGCCCCAAGTGACAGGCCCATTGAAAATGTTTTTTTTAATTAATTTACGAGACGTGGGTGTCACTGGCTAGGCCAGCATTTTTTGCCCATCCCTAGTTGCCTTTGAGAAGATGGTGGTGAGCTGCCTTCTTGAACTGCTGCAGTCCATGTGATATAGGTGCACCCACAGTGCTGTTAGGGAGGGAGTTCCAGGATTTTGATCCAGCTACAGTGAAGGAACGATGATATATTTCCAAGTCAGGGTGGTGTGTGACTTGGAGGGGAACTTCGAGCTGGTGGTGTTCCCATGCATCTGCTGCCCTTGTCCTTCTAGATGATAGTGGTTGTGGGTTTGGAAGGTGCTGTCTAAGGAGCCTTAGTGAATTCCTGCAGTGCACCTTGTAGATGGTACATGCTGCTGCTACTGTGCGTTGGTGGTGGAGGGAGTGAATGTTTGTGGAAGGGGTGCCAGTCAAGCAGGCTGCTTTGTCCTGGATGGTGTTAAGCTTCTCGAGTGTTGTTGGAGCGCACTCATCCAGGCAAGTGCAGAGTATTCCATCACACCCCTGCCTTGTAGATGGTGGACAGGCTTTGGGGAGTCAGGAGGTGAGTTACTCGTCGCACGATTCCTAGCCTCTGACCTGCTCTTGTAGCCAGAGTATTTTTTTGGCTGGTGCAGTTCAGCTTCTGGTCAATGGTAACCCCCAGGATATTGATAGTGGGGGATTCAGTGATGGTAATGCCATTGAATGTCAAGGGGCGATGGTTAGATTCTCTCATGTTGGAGAAGGCCATTGCCTGGCACTTGTATGGCACAAATGTTATTTGCCACTTGTCAGCTGAAGCCTGGATATTGTCCAGGCCTTGCTGCATTTGGACATGGACTGCTTCAGTATTTGAGGAGACGCAAATGGTGCTGAACATTGTGCAATCATCAGTGAACATCCCCACTTCTGACCTTATGATGGAAGGAAGGTCATTGATGAAGCAGCTGAAGACGATTGGGCCTAGGACACTACACTGAAGAACTCCTGCAGTGATGTCCTGGAACTGAGATGATTGACCTTCAACAACCACAACCACCTTCCTTTGTGCTAGGTATGACTCCAACCAGTGGAGAGTTTCCCATTGACTCCAGTTTTGCTACGGCTTCTTGATGCTGGGCCATGAGGTTACAGTTTGTGTTCGAGTACAATTCTGCTGCTGCTGATGGGCCACAGTACCTCATGGATGCTCAGTCTTGAGTTGCTAGGTCTGTTCGAAATATATGCCATTTAGCACAGCGGTTGTGCCACTCAAAACAATTCAGGGTATCCTCAATATGAAGACAGGACTTTGTCTCCACAAGGACTGTGCGGTCATCACTCCTGCTGATACCTGTGACAGGAAGGTTGATGAGCATGAGATCAAGTATGATTTCCTCTTGTTGGTTCCCTCAGCACCTGCCGCAGACCCAGTCTAGCAGCTATGTCCTTTAGGACTCGGCCAGCTCGGTCTGCATTGCTGCTACTGAGTTACTCTTGGTGATGGACATTGAAGACCCCCACCCAGAGAACATTCTGTGCCCTTGCCCCCCTCAGTGCTTCCTCCAAGTGGTGTTCAACATGGAGGAGCACTGATTCATCAGCTGAGGGAGGGACGATACAAGGTAATCAGCAGGAGGTTTATTTGCCCATGTTTGACCTGTAAGGTATGATTCCGTGAGTATGACTATGTCAGACTGTTACTTGACTAGTCTGTGAGACAGCTCTCCCACTTTTGGCACATGTCTCCAGTTGTTAGTAAGGAGAACTTTGCAGGGTTAGCAGGGCTGAGTTTGCTGTTGTTGTTTCCAGTGCCTAAGTCGATGCTGGCTGGCCTGTCCGGTTTCATTCCTTTTTATTGAGTTTTTTAACAGTTTGATGTAACTGAGTGGCTTGCTGGGCCATTTCAGAGGTTATTTAACAGTCAATCACTTTACTGTGGATCTGAAGTCACATGTAGGCCAGACTAGGTGAGGGCGGCAGATTTCCTTTCTTAAAGGGCATTCGGGAACCAGATGGGTTTTTACGACAATCAATAATGGTCATCATTAGACTTTTAATTCCAGACTTTTTTAAATTGAATTCAAATTCCACCATAGCATTACCCTGGATCTCTGGGTTACCATTCCAGTGACAATACTACTACGTCCCTATGCCACCACCTCCCCACTATTAATCAGAGTACTATGGCCAGGATTTTACCACCCCTCCCGCCCGGTGGGATATTATGGTCCCGCCGAACTGAATGGAAATTTAAATGGCTCGCCACATCCGCCGGGGAAGACATGCCATGGTGAGGCGGTAAAATCCTGGGCTATGACATTGATAGGACCCTGATTCTCATTACTGGTCTGAACTGGGCAGGGCATTTGACTTACACACATTGACCAGTAACAGCTGGTTCCCTGGTCAAAGAGAATCCCAAAGGTATTCTATTCCTTTGGGCAGGAAGAGCTTGATTGTTTCTCCAGACTCCACAAAGCTAGCCTGGGCTACTCCAGCTCCCAGCGATCCCACTTCCAAGATCATACTCCCCACATGGATTTACCTTATTCCAGCTAATCCACCCGATATTGTGATCTCATGGTGCAAGTATGGTGTCAAGGGGTATTTAATCTCTGGCCATAGCTCACTGTCCAAATGCTAATGAAGCTCAGACCTCAAAATGATAGGTAATTAGCCATAGTCCATGAAGGACCATAGACACCTCTCTCCGTTAGAGAGAGACAGTGGTTATATAGCTTGAGGTGCACCACTCCACATCAAGCATGGGGCAAGGCAAATTACCACAGCTAGTATGGGGATTGAATCAGCATAGTTGGCATTATTTTGCTCCATACTCTAGCCATCTAGCCACCTGAGCCAACCAACCCCCTCCCACCTCAACAGTCAGATAAAGGTCCATGATGGGTGGGTGCTGGTTGGGGGCGGGGGGGGTGTAATTCATGTCATTATAAGATCTGAAAATAGAGAGCAGGCATGACTAGAGTTGCAGGCTCCAGTGAGATGAGCAAATACTCAGTAAGCTGTTTGATGTGACTCACAGCAGTGCTGTTTAAGAGTGAGCACAGCTTCCTCTAAGATGTTTAACTCCCTGCGTTTGGAATTTTCACTCCTTATCGGGTGTCCTACATCTGTCACATATTTCTGCCATGATGGATTCCATTCCTGGAGAAGTGCTGATGAGTCTTGTCAATTCACAATCTGATTATAACAATCCAAGGAACTGAAGCTAATATATCCCAATCAGTAGAATGCAAATTAATCTCTCACTATAGTTTGTCAAGGTTCCCAATAGCAATGAAATATAATCTAACATACCCCAGAATTCAATCGTTACTTGTCAGTCTTGTTTAGATTGGGACTGACTTCATTAGTAGAAAATTAAACCTGCCAGGAATGAGTTATAGCTATACCACAGTGTTGCACCTGTGGGGCCTGGAGCTATGCCTGTAGCAACAGAAAATGATTGAGAGCAGACTTCATCATGTAAACAGGACTTGGAGATCATAGCACATTGCAAAAATATTGTGAGTTTAATATTTGAACAGAAATGATTATTTTAACGAAGATACATTTGTAGTAAAATTGATTGAATGTAACTGATTGTAATGATCTCGAATACAATAAAGCCCCACTTTTAGTAAACTCATGTATAATGAAGTTCTAACAGTAAAGAGAATGTTAGTGTTCCATTCATTTACTGTGGTGCTGGTACATGTTCATGGATAGTGGCCATCCCAAGACAATACTAATGATAGAAATGCAAGAGTAAAGGTCAAATGGTTAATTGACTGAAACCTGACATTATAGCATTGAATTTGTTCTCAGGTACCAGTTACATAAAGTATGTGTGTGAATAAGTATTTGTCGACGTATCTCCTCTACATGCGATGATATTTGGAAAGATATTAGGCGTTAGCCTGATAGTTGCAGCTGTCTGCTGTATGTTAAAGCTCATTTTCAGATTCTGAGCAAGATTGATTTCCGTGCCTTCTGATACAACAGAGAATTTACAGCCCAGAAACAGGCCATCGGCCAAATTAGTCTGTACTGCTGATATTGCTCTACTCAAGTCTTTCCCCACTCTACTTCATCTCAGTGTGTCAACATATCCTTCTGTCTCACTTCCCCTGAAATCCATCTATGCTGTTTGCTCAACTACTTCGAGTTGTCGCAAGTTCCACATTGTAACCACTCTCTGGGTAAAGAAGTTTCTCCTGATCTCCTTATTGGATTTATTAATCCAACTAAAATCCATCTTATATTTATGACCCCTCATTTTGGACTCACCCACAAGTAGAAACATCATCTCTATGCCTGCCTTATCAACCTCTTCATAATTTTAAAGACCTCTACTGGTTCACCCCTCAAAGAAAAGATCCCCAGTCTGTTCAGCCTTTCTTGATATGTTATATAACCTACAATGTATGCTAAATTCTAAAAAAATAAGTATTGTACATATAACAACAAACTCTCCTGCAATAAAATGTGCTTATTTATATTTTTTAAAAATGCTCTGAGCATGGATTAATAATGTACTGTTTAACCCTAAGGAAGAAGCTTGCTCTACATATCAATACCTCCACTTGATGATTGCTTCCATTTACTGAAATCCTTTAACTATACCTTCTAAATGGATCAGCTGCCCTGAAGCCATCAGGTTTCATCGTTTGATACATTGAATCAATTTACAGTCAGATTCGTATTTTGAAACAGGGAATGTAGCTCACATCCCCTGTCCGAACCAACCAAACCAGCACATGTTCAGATTTCAGTTCCACTGTTGGTCCCTGTTCCGTTGTGTCCAGGGCAAAGGCCCCTGCACTTTGAGAAACACTGGGACCAATGTAAACGATAGTGAAGCACTCTATATTTGTGGCAAACAACCATATTAATCACCAGTATGCTTTTCAGAGTGGATTATGCAGAAAAATACTATCAGATTAATCTTAACAGTGTTGGTAGCATTCTGTTTCATTCACTGTGGTGCTGATACATGTTTATGGATGGTGGCTGCCCCACAATTAGAGAATGCCAATGATAGAAACGCAAGAGTAAAGATCAAATGGTTTATTACCTGAAACATGGCATTATAATTTTGAATTTGTTCTCAGGTGCCCTATACATAAAGTATGTGTGTGTGAATAAGTATTTGTCCACACATTCTATCTCATCTACAGCTGACGATATTCAGAAAGATAATAGCCTTTAGCCTGATAGTTGCACCTTCTGCTCTACGTTAAAGTACATTTTCAGATTTTGACCAAGATCGATTTCAGTGTCTTCTGGTGCAACATAGAATTTACAGCACAGATTTGCAATAATTACAGTAATTTACAATACTGATTTCTGAATGTTGTCTTTAGCTATCAATGATACGTTGTGTAATTCATGCTAGTAACTCCCATAACTGAACTGAAATTGGGGGTAGATCTTCATTACAAGATGGCTTGAGGTTCAATTCAAGGGCAGTCACGCCCTTAGAACCATCTGCTACATTTGTGCAGCACCTCATTGTCTTTTGGTCAGGAGGTATGCATGGAGAGAGTTGGCGAACTCAGTATTGCTCACTTCAGTCTACTGCAAGCGATGCTTGGCTGATAACTGAAATCTTGATGTAAACTCAAAGATATTTATTCTTGCCTCCAATAATTAGATGGAAAAGTTCATGGCAGAATTTTCCATTCAGCGTGCGGGGGCGGGCCCGACACGCCAGAACATAAAATGACACGCGATGATGTCGGGCTTGCGTTTTGATATCTTTGTGTTGTCTCGCGACATTTCATTTGGCGGGTGCATGCCAGAGTCGGCTGCGTGCCCGCCGATAATTGAAGGGCCTAATAAGGCCATCAACGAACAAATTATTTTCATATTTACGCTGCCTGTCCAACCTCATGGTTGGTGGGCAGGCGAAAAGGCCAAGCGGCCTTCAGGTTTTTTTAGGAAACCTCATCCACGAGCGGGATGAGGTTTCCTAAAACTTTTACGAATTAAATTTAAACTTCTTCTGAAAAATAAAAACATGTCCCATCTCATGTGACACAGTCGCATGAGGGGACATATTTCATTAAATTTTTATTGTTTTTATTTATTTTTTTAAGAAGCGCTTCAATCTCCCTGAGGCAGCTCTGTGCTGAGCGCTGGACCTGACTCTCCCTCCTCCCCCCTGCCCGCACAGGTAGCTACCGCTCATGTATTACATTGGGCGGGCCTTAATTGGCCCCCCTGCGTAAAATGGTGGTGCGGAGCTGATCGTGGGCGGCAGTCGGGTTCCCGACCGCCCCCGCTGAGCCCGCCTGACGAATGGAAAATCCTGGCCCATATGTATACAAGTAAATGTGTCAGTTGACAGTGAAGCCTGCTTGACCCATGAGATAACCTCAGTACTTGGTGTTATGTGTGGAGAATGCAAGTAAACAGATATTGTAACACTACTCGATAAAATGTACAGAGGACTCTCTCAGTCCTCTTGAAGCAGGTGGAGTCAGCCTGCACTTGGTAGCACCAAATGGGTACCTGGAAAATCAGCGTCCCTCATTACACCATGCCTGAGTTCCTAACCCATTGACCTCAAACAGGCTGTTGTTCCTTTACAAGTCCATGCGACTGATTGACCAATTGTGCCCACAAGACGTCTTCTGTTAAAATATACCTTCAGCATAAAATATTATTCAATGGCTCCCAAAGATAACTTGCGGCCATTTACTTTTAAACCATCTGTGCGTAGACTAATTACAGCAGATATCTGTGTGGCACTGCGTGGTGCTATATTCTGCTAGCACCCAGGTTCATGTCCAGGAATACTGCACTGTATATCGTAAGTTCTGGATATTGACAATCCTATCAGAAGAATAAGCCAGGATAACAGTCTTGGAGGAAAAGATGGAAGGCAGTTACAAATTGCATTTCTATTGCACTATGAATTCTCTTGGGTGAGCAGACCGAAATCAGATTTAAACTGAGGACATGAGTGCAGGTCGTCTTTTTAATGACAGGATTATTATCGCATTTAGGCCAACGTGAAAACTCCAGAAAGTTAAAGCATGATGGTTATTATATGCTGTCTGATTAAAGTTCTTGCTTATTGAGCCTTTGATCCTTTCTTTCTAAACTAGCCACAATTATCTCCCCTTTCTCGTTACAGAGTTCAGTCAACCAACACAGAAGACAGGACAAAATGTGGTGGAAAACAGACAGCAACTGTATCTCTTTGCAGAGTTCAACAATTCAGCCCCAGGAGTTTCTGCGGAAGAACCTGTTGAAGAGCCAGCCAACAAGAAGATGAGGAGAAACAGATTCAAGTGGGGGCCTGCATCACAGCAAATTTTATTTCAGGCTTATGAGAGGCAGAAGAACCCAAGCAAGGAAGAACGAGAAGCATTGGTTGAAGAGTGTAACAGGTAGGTCGAACAAGAAGTGATAACTGTGCTGAGTGTGGGACTGAACAATGTAGGCTTGAAAGGTCCCAGGTTTGAAAACTGGTCTGTGCATGTTTCAGCCCAGCTGGTGGTAGAGATGCAACAGCTAACCTTAAATTGATCTTAACACTGCTGAGCTAATCAGACTAATAAGGCTGGGGTGAGGGGTGCGGGTGGTGCTTGGAGCACATGGGTGAAGCCTGTCAGTTTCTTACTCTTGATAGGTATCCTTACTGGAATGTGCCGTGTGGACATAAGGACAATGTTGGACTCGGTCTTCACATCCTTCATAGCCATGATGATAATCACAAATTAATCTCAAATGTGCAGAAAGGCAATTTGATGAAGGCTGCAAAGTGCCAAATTGGAAGATGAGGTGCTATTCCTCTAGCTTGCGTTGGGCTTCACTGGAACATTGTAGCAGACCGAGGACAGAAATGTGAGCATTAGAGCAAGTTGGTCAATTGAAATGGCAAGTGACCGGAAGGTGGGGGTCATGCTTGCGGACTGAGATAGCGAGTTTGCAGTGTCCATCAGAACTAAATGTCTAGTGTCTCATCAGAGTTAAATGCCTTTATTTTAGTTATATAAGATGGGAAAAATAACCCTGGGCAGTTCCAAATGGAGAGGTCTGTCACCAGACAAACAATCTCAACATTTCAGACCAGGACAAGCAAGCATGCTGCAAAGTCAGTGTCTCTACCCACCCCTCCAACACTGACTGCATATGGAATGTTTGTAATCGAATCTGCAAATCAAGATTTGGTTTAACATCACAAATAAGATGACACCATTGTAGATGGTGAGCAATTGGTCTCCTTGCTGACAATCATTTGTTGAAGCGACGGGAGAATCCATCACTCAGGTGGAATGCCCAAAACAATAAGCAGTGTTCTAGATGATGTTTCTATCACTGGTTATAATTGTAGCACTACTTCAAGTACAGTATGAATAATTATGAAACACTGTGATGGACTGTCAGGCCATGTCCTGAGTTTGCATAATTATGAATAGGGTGGTAGATTGTGGGCTCTGTTACACTTCTGTGGGTTCAGACAACTTTTAAAAAGAAATCCAAACTTCCAGTGAATGGCTGAAAGGATCACACACCAAGATATCAAGTTTTAAGTCTTTTACTGTAGCACACAAACTAAAAGCAACAATAACTAAACTCTATTTCAGTAGGCAAACTATACTCCAAACTACAGAAAAGAAACCCTCTTAACATTTAAAACAACCTAAAATCTCCTTCCATGGTTATACTTGACACTGTCCCTTAAATAGATAATTTATTCTCCAGGAACCAGTCCGAAGTGATTCCTAGCTCCTTTTTCCTTTTCCAGCTGGACAAATTCTAATTCCTGGGCTGAATGTCATGGTGTGGGTTACCCTGGCGATCCCTCCCTCTAGCCAAAGCTAGATGAATCTCCCAACTTTGGTTAAACCCTCATGAACTTGGTTTCTTCAATCTGAGCACAAGCTCTCGCCCGCCTCCTGCTTGGTGAATAATAGAGACTTGCTGCCTCTCTCTCTCTCTCTCTCTCTGCTCTCTCTCTCTCTTTCTCTCTCTCCCTCCCTCCCCCCCATCTCTCTTTCTCTTTCGGATTCTTGCAGACTGACTCAGTCTGTGAGATTTAGTGATTGTTAGGAAAACCTGTAACTCAATCCTTCAGTGGCTTCCTATGGACTCTTCCCCTCTCAGAATCCATTTCCATGACAATGTCAATCACATGGGCCTTGTATTCAGGTAGAAATGCTGATTAGCTATCCTTTAGACACCCAACTTCATTCTGTCTTGGAATTAAACAGGCAGTTTAAAGTATAGCTGTTTACAAGACCTAATATTCCTAACATTTCCTTGGGACTTGGAGACTAAGGTCCATCCACCATCACTATGGCTGCTTGGGTGTTGTTTACAGGTGTAAAAATCTTGCAGCCTCTTCCCAGTAAAACAACCTGGGCCCTCTTGTAACCTTTAACAATCAAGCCACTCAAGTTTGTTTAGATGCCAGAAAAGGTCACATGACCCCCTTCATTCCCCCATTTTACCCTAAACTAAAGGCAAAAGTCCCAAAACACAACAATCTTATAAAATCTCTCATTTTTAACAGTTGCCATGTGGCTGTATCTATTCTTGACCAGGGTTTCAAGCAGCAAACACAGGAAAGGTGTCGTACCATAGGAAAAGAATGGTACTGAATGGCTACTCAACCTGACTGCTTTTGTATAGCTCCCCATAATCCATTATAGAGTGGCATTAGCAGGAGCTGATCTGTTACTTGCCAGTTCTTTCCAAGGAATAATACATGGCGCAAGCACACCTAAAATGGTGGGAATTAAACTGAAGTACTCTGTGGGCAATCGACTGGCATGATTAGCTTCACAGCAGCATCGCAATTAACAGGGTGAATATTTACACTTTACAGCTAATGAGTTGGAGTCGGAGTGGGACTTAAGGTTTTAACTTAAAGTCTCCAAACTCATGACCGAAATTATAATAAAGTCTCCTGAGCACAGCAGGATTATTTCTCTACCAAAATGCAGTGAGTGGAGTATCGTTACGCCAGTGCTTCCCAAACTTTTTCTTACCGTGACTTCATTTTCGTGCTTGAAAATTGGTGCGACTGCAGACTGAGAGCAGGGGTGGGGGTGGGGGGGAGAGTTACTGAATCGGGGTGGGTGGGGGAGGTGCAATTGTTGAACACAGCCTGATGGTTTTGTTCACAATTGCTTTGGAGGCTCTAACGGGGCCTTGAAGCTAAGAATCATGCACGTGCATGTAATGGCACCTTGGTGCCAATCCCAGGAGTGTCCTGCCACAGCCTCTGCTCGGTAGTCGCCATTGCTGCCTCCACAATCCAAAGTTTGGGGAAAAAAATGAGTTACGTAATACAAATTGATTAATTGTCTAGCAAAATGCAGTAAGTGGAGGATAGTTACATACTGTCATACAAATTGATTTATTCTCTAGCAAAATGCAGTGAGTGGAGGATAGTTACATCATACATGTTTCGTGTGTAAAATCGATCCCAGTCACTTACAGCATTGCAGTAACCAGGCGTGATTAACCTGGGGGAAACTATCCAATCGTCTCCATTCCGGTCTGGATTTATGTCACCATATGCATTTCATCATTAATATTGGCGCTAAGTAGTCTTTAACAGGTCACCTGTGTGACCTGACCATGTCTCCTTTGCCCACCCAACTTTTTACTTTCCTTCCCTGTGTGGAAATTGAGGGCTGAATAAGCATCAAAGTATGAAAGGGATACATCCTCATTTTCCACAAGCCATCAGAACTATTTGTTGAACGAGGTTTCATAAGCGAATCACACCAAGAATTGCTTTGCTCAACAAATCTCTTTTATTTATTCAATGAAAGCTAAGCATTTTTAGTCCATATTTTCTAACCAGTTATACTCCAATTCTGTTGAGCCTCAATTTTTAAAAAAATGTTTGTAACATCTTGCTTCCAGCACGAAGCCTTCAAATTATTCCTCAATCATTGCCAACAGAAGGAAGGGAATATCTCATTGATAACGTGTCCTACCATTGTCCATGGAGGGTAAACAAGGCCGGCCAATGGGGTCTGATCTTTCTAGCACAAATGAAGCTGACCACTTAAACCCAGTAATATTATCCTGATAAGTTGCTGGCTTGGGTGTGTGTGCAGAGCACAAAGTGAGGGCAAAAGGCTGTGAAACTGCATTGTTGGAGGAGGGGCAGAAGCCAGATATAGCACAAATCAAGTCACAAGCTAATTGTTCTCTGAATAGTTGCTTCCAGTATAGGAGAGGGGATGGGTTGAAGGAATGGAATTTGATACATTTGCTTTTATTTACTTCTGTCTTACCCTCAGGATGGCAGTGGGTCATGGATAAGCTTGAGCAATCTATTTTTCTTTGATCTGTGTTGTATTAGCTGAACTCAACTGAGTTGGTAATTGAACATTGAAATTAGCTTCAGCATCCTTGACTTAGGGCAGGGGATACAGTAAATTAGTAGGAACAGGAGTCAACAATTCAGTTCCTTGTGCTGCTCTGCTATTCAATTAGATGGAGCTGATCTGGATCTTCACTCCATTTACCTGTTAAATGGATCTAAGCCAGATGGTGAAGTATGAAACTAGGCACAGATCCATTTCTTGACAGTAGGTTTATTCACAGAATGCAGCATTACATATCACCCTCTCCTACTTACCAACCACCCCAGTGTCCCAGCCATCCCTTTTTATACTCTTTTGAGCAAACTAAAAAACGAATTAACTAATGAACCACCCCTTAAAGGGGCACAAAGAAAAAACTTTAAAAGAAACTTAAATTACATTAAAATACCATTTTTGGGGAAATAATGCACTCCAGGCCCTGCGGCACCCACTAGTCACAGAAGGCCTCAAGTGTACCGGCAGGCACCACATGCTCCCTTTCCATGGACACTCGGGCACGGATGTAACCATCAAAGAGAGGCAGAAAGTCGGGTCAAATAAGGCCCTCAACTACCAGCTGCCTGGACCTGTTAAAGGTTACATTGGCTAGGCCCAGGAGCAGGCTAATGAGGAGATCCTCTGATCTTCCCATCCATCTCTGCACCAGGTGGCCAAACAAGAGAAGCGTGAGGCTGAAGTGCCTCATAGGGAAACTTATTAAACTGGGGTGATGGTGCACTCCAGTCCCTGCAGTGCCCACCAGTTGTGGAAGGCCTCAACACCATGTGCTCCCTCTCCAAGGACACTCGGGTTAGACATAACCACGGAAGAGGGCAGACAGTCAGCTCTAACGACCTCCTCCACAGTTCACTGCCTGAATCTGTTAATGGCCACCTTGGGCAGGCCCATGAGGATGTCCTCTGATCTGTCCCCCCACTCCGCACCAGGTATCCAAAGCTCAGAAGCACGAAGCTGAAGTGCAACCAAATATTGACGAGCAGCCCCATCAAATAATCAAAAAGAGGTTGCAACCTTGGACAACCAATAAACATGGAACCCGACTGCTCAAGGCCACAGAGAATACAGGCATCCTGGGGGTCCATGAGCCATCTTAACCATCTATTATATGGGACTGCTGCATGCAACACCCCCCACGCCAAATCCCTGATGGAAAAGAGGAAGGCTCCCGCATAGAGAGCCACCCACCTGGGGCCCCCACCACCTCCGGATGGCAGGACTGAACGCCATGGGTGTCTGGATGGTTAACGAGGGTGAGGAAATAGAGGGTGTGCAGCAACAGCCTGTACAGGAAACCCCTCCATGCAGAATGGAAAGGCACAGGGGAGATTTCCATCAGACGGCTCAAATTGTGGGGTTGGGGTTTCTGAAGGAGGTTTTAGGACCTGGGGCCAATGTGAAATTCCGTCCGAACAGGGGTCAGTTCAGATGGGAGTCTACCACATGCCTGAGGCACCTTGACGCCAGGGGTGCAGTTGGGGCCTGCACCAGGGTTATAAGCCTCTGGATGACTTTGGATGTGAGCTGGACATCCACAGACGTATGACACAGAAGATCTTGTGATGTCATCCAACCTGCTCCTCCACCTTCTAGCATGTCACCGGCTCTGATCACTCAAGCAGCCTGAGCCCTTTCTTCCGACAGCTGCATGAACCTGTATTGGGAGAGATATGGATTCCTGAGCAGTGGATCATGGACGATAGTCGATACTCCTGACAGAAGAGAGCTCCGGCGTGAGGCGACCATGTTCCAGACTTTGATCAGTTCCTGGTAAAAGTCAGACAACTCCGTCAAGGAGGCACAGAGACTTCCCAGGTCTATAAACAGGAGCTGCAGGTCATAATTGAGGCCATGCGCCTGGCGGAAGAAATAGGTTGCCAGTGTACACCATCTAGGAAGGGACTTGATGTAAAGATATCGCTGCAGAGTCTGAAGGCAAAAGATTACACCTCCAACAGTGCACTGTTCCTGCACTAAAGTGACAGCCTAGACTTTTGTGTTCAAGCCTTTAGAATAGGATTTGAACCCACAACCTTCTGATTTAAGGGGTAACAGTGCTACCCACTGAGCCACTGCAGTAGTCAGTCCCTCTTTATACTCTTTTTATGAGTACAACAGCAAAACAAATAATTGAATTAACTAATGAGCTAATTAACAGTCCCTTAAAGGGTCTGTAACAAAAATAAAAACTTTAAAGGAACCTTATACAATTTTTAATTAAAGTAACATTTTGGGGGCCGATGATGCATTTCAGCCCCTGTGGAGCTCACTGTTTGCGGAAGGCCTGTAGCCTACTGGTAGACATCATGTGCTCTCTCTCCAATGACACCTAGGTGAGGACGTAACCACAGAAGAGAGACAGGCAGTCAGGTCGAGCGACCCCCTGACCCTCCTGCTGCCTGGGTGTTTTAATTGACCACCTTGGCCAGGCCCAGGAGCAGGCTAAGAGGAGGTCTTCTGATCTGCCTGCCCTCTCTGCACCAGGTGACCAAAGAACAGGAGCGTGGGCAGTCCCTTCTTGTACTCTTTGAGAATGCCAATAAAGTAAATTAATTAACTAATAAACAAATTAATTAACAAACTGTCCCTTAAAGGGCCACTAAACAAACACCAAATCTTTAAAGGAACATTATCAAATGTTGAATTAATGTAACATTTCGGGGGCTGGTGATGCCCCCCCAAGCCCCTCTGGCACCCGCCAGTCATGAAAGGCCCCAAGCACACCGCTATGTGCTCAAGATACTCGATCAATCAATACCCTCCAACTGTTTATCCTCAACCTTAACAATACAATTAGCATAATATTAACATCATCTGTCTTGGTTTTATATTACTTTAAAACATGCCAAGCAAAATTTCATTAATCTTAGTTTTGAAATTTCTAGTTGATCTCAGTAGCCTTTTGGGGATGTAAGTTCCAGATTTCCACTGCTCTTTGTGTGAAGAAGTGTTCCTGACTCCACCCCTGAGGCTCTAATTTTAAGGTTATGGCCTCTTGTTCTGGGGGAGGTGGCGGTGGCCTTGTCACTGTCACTAGACTGGCAATCCAGAGATGCAGGGTAATGCTCTAGGGACCGGGGTTCGAATCCCACCACGGCAAACAGTGGAATTTGAATTCAATAAAAATCTAGAATTAAAAAGTCTATGACCATGAAACCACTGTCAATTGTCACAAAAACCTATCTGGTTCACTAATGCCACTTTAGGGAAGGAAATCTGCTGTCCTCACCTGGTCTGGATTACATGTGACTCCAGATCTGCAGTAATGTGGTTGACTCTAAAATGGCCTAGCAAGCCATCAGTTGTATCAAACTGCTAAAAGGCCAATAAGAAGAAATGAAACCGGATGGGCCACCCAGCTCGACCGAGGCACTGGAAATGACAATGGCAAACCCAGCCCTGCCGATCCTGCTAAGTCCTCCTTACAAAGGGGCTTGTGCCAAAATTGGGAGAGCTGTCTCACAGGCTAGTTAAACAACAGAATCACATAATTGTGACAGTGTAGAAGAAGGCTAATTGGCCCATCGTGTCTGCAAGCCACTCAATTGTATCAAACCCCTAAAAAGCCAATAAAAAGCAATGAGCAGCCTGACATAGTCATATTCACGGAATTATACCTTACAACTCATATCTCAGACACCACCATCCCCGCAGAGGTGGCGGCATAGTGGCATACATTCAGGAGGGAGTTGGCCTGGGAGTCCTTAACTTCGATTCTGGCCCCCATGAAGTCTCATGGCATCAGGTCAAACATGGGCAAGGAAACCTCCTGCTGATTACCACATACCACCCTCCCTTAGCTGATGAATCAGTGCTCCTGCATGTTGAACACCACTTGGAGGAAGCACTGAGGGTGGCAAGGGCACAGAATGTACCCTGGGTGGAGGACTTCAAGGTCCATCACCAAGAGTGGCATGGTAGTACTGCCACTGGCCGACTCCTAAAGGACATAGCTGCTAGACTGGGTCTGCGGCAGGTGGTGAGGGAACAAGAGGGAAAAACATACTTGACCTCAATTTCACCAACCTGCCTGCCATACATGCATCTGTCCATGACAGCATCGGTAGGAGTGAACAATGTACAGTCCTTGTGGAGACGAAGTCCTGTCTTCACACTGAGGATACCCTCCAATGTGTTGTGTGGCACTACCATCGTGCTAAATGGGATAGATTTCAAACAGATCTAGCAACTCAAGACTCAGAATCCATGAGGCTCTGTGGGCCATCAGCAGTAGTAGAATTGTACTCAAACACCATCTGTATCCTCATGGCCCGACATATCCCCCACTCTACCATTAACACCAAGCCAGCGGATCAACCCTGGTTCAATGAAGAGTGCAGGAGAGCATCCAGGAACAGCACCAGGCATACTTAAAAATGAGGTGTCAACCTGGTGAAGCTACAATATAGGACTACTTGTGTGCCAAACCACATAAGCAGCAAGTGATAGAGCTAAGCGATTCCACAACCAACGGATCAGATCTAAGCTCTGCAGTCCTGCTACATCCAGTTGTGAACAGTGGTGGACAATAAAACAACTTACTGGAGCAGGTGGCTCCACAAATAACCCCATCCTCAAAGGTGGAGGAACCCAGCACATTAGTGCAAAAGATAAGGCTCAAGCAGAATCACAGAATTGTTACGGTGTAGAAGGAGGCCATTTGGCCCATCGTGTCTGCACCAGCTCTCTGAGCATTTAACTTAGTGCCGATCTCCTGCCCTTTCCCCGTAATCTTGCACGTTGTTCCTATTTAAATAATCATCCAATGCCCTTTTGAATGTCTCAATTGAACCTGCCTCCACCACACTTCCAGGGAAGCATTTGCCAACAATCTACAACCAGAAGTGCCGTATGGATGATCCATCTCGGCCTCCTCCAGAGGTTCCCAGCATCACAGATGCCATCTTCAGCCGAGTCGATTCATGTGATATCAAGAAACAGCTGAAGGCAAAGGATAGTGCAAAGGTTATGGGCCTTGACAATATTCCAGCAATAGTACTGAAGACTTGTGCTCCAGAACTTGCCACACCCCGAGCCAAGCTGTTCCAGTACAGCTACAACACTGGCATCTACCCGGCTATGTGGAAAATTGCCCATGCATGTCCTGTACACAAAAAGCAGGACTAATCCAACTCGGCCAAATAGCGCCCAATCAGTCTACTCTCCATCATCAGTAAAGTAATCAGTAAAATCATCAACTGTGCTATCAGGCGGCACTTGCTTAGCAACAACCTGCTCACTGATGCCCAGTTTGGGTTCTGCCAGGGTCACTCAGCTCCTGACATCAATACAGCCTTGGTTCAAACATGGACAAAAGAGCTGAACTCCAGAGGTGAGTAGAGAGTGACTGCCCTTGACATCAAGGCAGCATTTGACCGAGTGTGGCATCAAGGATCCCTAGCAAAACTGGAGTCAATGGGAATATGGGAAAACTCTCCACTGGTTGGAGTCATACCTAGCACAAAGGAAGATGGTTGTGGTTGTTGGATCTCAATCACCTCAGGTCGAGGACATCACTGCAGGAGTCCCTCAGGGTAGTGTCCTAGGCCCAACCATCTTCAGCTGCTTCATCAATGAACTTCCTTCCATTATAAGGTCAGAAGTGGGGATGTTTGCTGATGATTGCACAATGTTCAGCACCATTCGCGACTCAGATACTGAAGCAGTCCATGTCCAAATGCAGCAAGACCTGGACAATATCCAGGATTGGACTGACAGGTGGCAAATAACATTCACACCACACAAGTGCCAGGCAATGACCATCTCCAACAAGGGAGAATCCAACCATCTCCCCTTGACATTCAGTGGCATTATTATCGCTGAATCCTCCACTATCAACATCCTGGGGGTTACCATTGACCAGAAACTAAGCTGGACTAGCCATATAAATACAATGGCTTCAAGAGCAGGTCAGAGTCTAGGAATCCTGTGGCTTCAAGAGCAGGTCAGAGACTAGGAATCCTGTGGCGAGTAACTCACCTCCTGACTCCCCAAAGCCTGTCCACCATCTACAAGGCACTAGTCAGGAGTGTGATGGAATACTCTCCACTTGCCTGGATGAGTGCAGCTGCAAAAACACTCAAGAAGCTTGACACCATCCAGGACAAAGCAGCCCACTTGATTGGCACCCCATCCACAAACATTCACTCCCTCCACCACTGACGCACAGTAGCAGTGTGTACCATTTACAAGATACACGGCAGGAACTCACCAAGGTTCCTTAGGCAACACCTTCCAAATGCATGAATGCTACCAACTAGAAGGACAACGGCAGCAGATATATGGGAACAATACCACCTGGAAGTTCCCCTTCAAGTCACTCACCGTCTTGATTTGGAAATATATCGCCGTTCCTTCACTATGATCCAGGAACTCCCTCCCTAACAACATGTGGGTGTACCTACACCACTGTTCTGATGAAGAGTCATACGGACTCGAAACGTCAACTGTGTTCCTCTCCGCAGATGCTGTCAGACCTGCTGAGTTTTTCCAGCTATTTTTATTTCTATTCACACTGCTTTTAGGTTTCAGTTCCTTTAAGCTAGCTTGCATATTGCTTCCTGTCAGTCGTCTTTCCTACCGAAAAGAAAATGGACCTTTTTCTTAGAGAGCTCTGCTTGCTTCTCCCGAACACCAGGAGTTCTGTGTATATTCTGCAGCACAGCAGGTGGGAAACTTGATAGTCCCTATTAGCTCCTATTTGCCATTTTAGATTGTCTAGTTTTAATTTCCATAGCAACCTCAGCCAGAGTCTAATTTCTCAGAAATTACCCCACAGCCAGGAATTTCAATTACATCCAATTCATGGCCACTTAAGGGCCTCATCCCACCCCACCGCTATTTTACCCATGGCAAGGGGAGCCCCACACCATATGGAAAGCCTGGCAGATTTAACTGTGTGGACTGGTGTTGTACACGGGGTGGTCACCTCGTTTGTGGGTCCCCTGTGCCCATTGGAGGCAACCTCCCCCACCCACCCAAGATCACACTTCCCCCTTTACCCTCACCACCAATGAAGAGTGCAGGAGGGCAGGTCAGGATCAGCACCAGGCATACCTAAAAATGAGGAGTCAACCTGGTGAAGCTACAACTCAGGACCACTTGCGTGCCAAACAGCGTAAGCAGCAAGCAACAGACGGAGCCAAACGACTCCAGAATCAATGGATCAGATCTAAACTCTGCAGTCATCGAGCCGTGAATGGTGGTGGACAGTTAAACAACTCAATGGGGGAGGAGGCTTCACAAATATCACCATCCCCAATGAAGGGGGAGCCCAGCACATCAGTGCAAAAGATAAGGCTGAAGCATTTGCAATAATCTTCAGCCAGAAGTGCTGAGTGGATGATCCATCTCGGCCTCCTCTGGAGGGCCCCAGCATCACAGATGCCAGTCTTCAGCCAATTCAATTCACTCCATGTGATGTCAAGAAATAGCTGAAGGCACCGGATACTGCAAAGGCTATGGGCCCTGACAATATTGCAGCAAGAGAACTGAAGACTTGTGCTCCAGAGCTTGCTGCGCCCCAAGCCAAGCTGTTCCAGTACAGCTACAACACTGGCATCGATCCCTCAATGTGGAAAATTGCCAAAATATGTCCTGTCACAAAAAGGGTTCAAACATGGACAAAAGAGCTGAACTCCAGAGATGAGGTGTGAGTGACTGCCCTTGACATCAAGGTAGCATTTGACCTAGTGTGATGTACTACTCTCCACTTGCCTGGATGAGTGCAGCTCCCACAACACTCAAGAAGCTTGACACCATCCAGGGCAAAGCAACCCGCTTGATTGGCACCCCATCCACAAGCATTCACTCCCTCCACCACCGATGCACAGTAGCAGCAGTGTGTACCATCTACAAGATACACTGCAGGAATTCAGCAAGGTTCCTTAGGCCACACCTTCCAAACCCACGACTGCTACCAACTAGAAGGACAAGGGCAGCAGGCATATGGGAACACCACCACCTGGAAGTTCCCATCCAAGTCACTCACCATCCTGACTTGGAAATATATCGCCGTTCCTTCAATGCCGCTGGGTCAAAATCCTGGAACTCCCTCCCTAACAGCGCTGTGGGTGTACCTACACCACATGGGCTGCACCGGTTCAAGAAGGCAGCTCACCGCCACCTTCTCAAGAGCAACTAGAGATGGGCAATAAATGCTGGCTTAGCCAGTGACACCCACACCCCATGAATGAATGTAAAAAAAATCTCAGCCTCTCAGAGTCGGTCCCCACTACCCGAGCCAGGGCCTGCCAACCTGACTCCAGCGAAACCTCAGCCACCCCGCCACCCCAACGCCCGCACTTACTTTAGTGCCTGGCTTCAGCGATGATCTCCATTGGGGGACTGCCTGTAGTCCCAGCAGAGGCCACCGCTCCCCTCTAGCACTGCTGGGACTACAGAGCTGCTGGCCATCCGATTGGCTGGCGGCTCTCTGAGGAGGGACTTATGCCCCTGAGGGGCGGGAATCCCACCTCCAGCCTATTAATGGCCAATTAACCGTCAAATGACAGCAGTTCAGAGGTTCTGCCCATGGGCGGGCTCTCCGCTGATATTTTTTCTGGGGTTGGGAGGAGCACGGGGCTTATGGTAACCCAGAAAATCCAGCTCCTAGTCTCAACGAATGCAGTCTGTAGCATTTTAATCCTGCACAAAAATCACTGTTTAAAACACAACGCAGACTTATTGGCCAGAATTTTTCCCTCATCAGGTGGGCTCGGCGGGAGCGGTTGGGAAGCCGATCGCCGCCCGCAATCGGCTCCGCTCCGCGATTTCAAACGGGCGAGCCAATTAAGGCCTGCCCTGCGTGGATCACGAGCGGTAGTGCTGAGTGCTGCCTGTGCGGGGGGTGGGAGGAGAGAGAGGGGGCCGGGCGCGCAGTTCGCACGTGCAAGCGAGAGAGCTCTTCAATCTCCGAGGCCCAGAGCTGCCTCAGGGTGATTGAAGTGCTCTTCAAAAAAATCAATGAAGACAGTAAAAATTTAAAAAAAACATGTCCCTTCATGTGTCTCTGTCACATGAGCTGGGACATGTTTTTAATTCAAAAATAAAGCTTTTAGTTAATGTTTATTTGTTTTAGGAAGCCTCATCCCGCTGGTGGACGTAGTTTCCTTAAAAATGTAAAGGCCGCTTGGCCTTTTCGCCAGCCCATCGACCTTAAGGCTGGACGGGCAGCGTAAATTTGATTTTAACGAGCTTGTTACTGGCCTTAATAGGCCTTTCAATTATCGGCAGGGGCGCCCGCGGAACAAAATTTCGCACGAGTGCACGATGACGTCAGGACAATTGCCCGACTTCATCGTGCGTCATTTTACGCTCGGGCGTGCCGGGCATAAAATTCCGCCCATTATTTCCTATCCTTTAAAGAAAAATGTGATCAAAAGTTCCTGAAATGGGTCAGTCCCGTGAGTTTTCCCCACCCTCTCAGTCCTACGTAAGGTTTCTCCTTCTCCTTCCTCTGTCCTGTGTAATCTTTTCCCGCCCTCCTTTAGTTCAGTGTGGGGTTTGACCACTCTACCTCACTCCTCTGTGACCATTCTCTAGCCTCTCTCGATGCTGTGCCAGATTTCTTTGTCAGCCTTGGGGGGAATTTTACGGAAGGGTGATGGGGTCTCAGCTGTGGGCTGGAGAGCTGGCGAGAGACCCACGCTACCTCCTCTGGAGAAGGCATGCCGTATTATGAGCCATTCAGGCAATTAACAGGCTACCGGCGGGCCTTCCACGGGATCAAGGACTCTGGGGGTGGGAAGACCCGCCCACTGGGGGCTGCCAGCCATTCAGAGGCCTGTTTGAAATACTTGAACTGGAGGCCCAGGATTGCAGAATGATGCAGGCTAGAGGTAAGTGATAGTGGCGGGGTATTGTGGGTGGGGGGAGCCGCAGGGCAGGAGGGTGGCAGGGGTTCAGCAGCAAGGACGCGGGGGGTGCGGGGTGGTTTTCAGCAGGCCCCTCCCTTCCCGATGCCAGGTCCCTCAATCAGGCACCGAGTACCTTTGAACGAGGGAACCTCCCCTACCCGACCCAGGAAACCAAAAGCATTAATTGCCCACTTAAGGGCTTCAATTGAAGCAGGGGGTAGGAAGGCTGTCCATGGGCCTTCCTACTATGGACTTAATAGGGTGGAGGGGAGAAGGTGGCAGCCTCCCCACCCGTCACCATCCTGTCCGATTAAATGCCATCTCTGCCTCCAAACTCAGCACTGGCGAGGGCATTAAATTCTGCCCCTTGTTTCTGGGTGAGGCTAACTCCCCTCCCTTGATCCCCTTTCCACGTCTCTTCGGTATCTATTGTTTCCTTGCTTGTGTTGTTTCACAGCAACCTCAATTCCATAAACTGCTGGCAATGAGCAGATTCAGATACTTGGTCATTTTTTGCCCAGGCCTAGCTGTTTTGTGGCATTACATAAACGCCTGCATCTAACCTCGTGTCATATGATTTTCTGGGTGCACTAAAGGGGATGGACATAATAAAGGACGCTGGAGAGAATTGACAATTTCCTGCAAATCGCATTTGTAATAACCTGGATTTCTGAACCATATGTCTATCAAATAGCACAGCTGGATGAGAATAACATGGAATGCTCAGTGAAAACCAGGTCAAGCATACTTCAGAGTGCACTTTGATTAAGGTGGAATTCCTCTCAGCAATGCTCTTTTAACCTTTTGTGTACCAAATCTCTCTCCTCTGCAGTTTTCAATGATGTAATAATATTTCTGGGCTAAAGCTTTACTTTGTGCCAAAGTATAAAATTGGTGATAGCTGGTCAGCCACCTGATTTACCTCTGCTGGTTCTTATTTCCATCGTGATCAATGGGAGACATAGAAAATGGGCTGTCGATTCTCTATTGCGCAGTTTTACATGGGTATACCTGGGAGTTTTAAACATTAAAAAAAGAGGCTGGCCCAGGTTTTGTTGTAAAAATAACAATGTGTGAACAATGCATGCTGTTATTCACATGCAAATCATCCAGCAATTTGTAATGAGTAAGAAATACCCCGTGAATTGCAAATTGCCACAAGTTGCTGGCTGGTTTGCATTGTTCTGTCAATAGCTTTGTGAAAAACGCATCTCCCCCTATTCTCTTTGTGATTTTCATAATGTTGCTGCATTGGTAATTTGCCTTTAAACTCACCACAGAAAGTTAAGTTTGCTGACTCAGCAGTGGGGAAATTGCTAGAGTATTATAAAAGACGTGGTAACAGAACAAAAACAAAAATACCTGGAAAAACTCAGCAGGTCTGGCAGCATCTGTGGAGAGGAATACAGTTAACTTTTCGATTCCGCATGACTCTTCAACAGAACAGTTCATTTGAAGAGTCATGCGGACCTGAAACGTTAACTGTGTTCCTCTCCGCAGATGCTGCCAGACCTGCTGAGTTTTTCCAGGTATTTTTGTTTTTGTTTTGGATTTCCAGCATCCGCAGTTTTTTGCCTTTATCTTAGTGGTAACAGAACACTTGGAAAGCATTAACGGGATTTGACAAAGTCAGCATGGGTTTATGAAAGGGAAATCATGCTTAACTAATCTACTGGAGTTTTTTGAGGATGTAACTAGTAGAATAGATAAGAGAGAACCAGTGGATGTGGTGTATTTGGATTTCAAGAAGACTTTTGATAAGGTCCCACATAAGAGGCTAGTGGGCAATGTTAAAGCACATGGGATCGGGGGTAATATACTGGCATGGATTGAGAATTGGTTGACAGACTGAAAACAGAGGGTGGGAATAAATGGGTCTTTTTCCGGATGGCAGGCGGTGGCTAGTGGTGTACCGCAGGGATCAGTGCTTGGGCCCCAGCTAGTCACAATATATATCAATGATTTGGATGAGGGAACCAAATGCAATATTTCCAAGTTTGCTGACGACACAAAACTGGGCAGGGTTGTGAGGAGGATGTAAGAGGGCTTCAGGGTGATTTAGACAAGTTGTGCGTGTGGGCAAACACAAGGCAGATGCAGTATAATGTGGATAAATGTGAAGTTATACGCTTTGGTGTGAAAAACAGAAAGGCAGAATATTATTTAAATGGTGATAAATTGGGAAATGTGGATGTACAAAGGGATTTGGGTGTCCTTGTACACCAATCAATGAAAGTAAACAGACAGATGCAGCAAGCAATTAGGAAGGCAAATGGTATGTTGGCCTTCATTGCAAGAGGATTTGAGTTCAGAAGTAGAGATGTCTTACTGCAGTTATACAGGGCCTTGGTGAGACCACACCTGGAGTATTGCGTGCAGTTTTGGTCTCCCTACCTAAGAAAGGATATACTTTCCATAGAGAGAGTGCAGCGAAGGTTCACTAGGCTGATACCAGGGATGGCAGGACTGTCGTATGAGGGGAGATTGGTTCGACTGGGACTGTATTCACTAGAGTTTAGAAGAATGAGAGGGGATCTGATTGAAACATATAAAATTCTAACAGGGCTAGACAGACTAGATGCAGGGAGGATGTTTCCGCTGGTTGGGGAGTCTAGAACCAGGGGCCACAGTCTCAGGATACAGTGCTGGCCATTTAGGACTGAGATGAGGAAAAATTTCTTCACTCAGAGGATGGTCAACCTGTGGAATTCTCTACTACAGAAGGCTGTGAAGGCCAGGTCACTGAGTATATTCAAGAAAGAAATTGATACATTTTTGGATATTAGGGACACCAAGGGGTATGGGGAGAAAGCGGCATATGGCGTTGAGATAGAGGATCAGTCATGATCATACTGAATGGCGGAACAGGCTTGAAGGGCCGAATGGCCTACTCCTGCTCCTAGTTTCTATGACTCACTAACATCTGTTTTACAGTGTTGCACAAAGTCAAAATCACTATCTTTAATGTCTATCGGAGACAAAATAGACATGAATAAGGGAGAGAAGAGCATATTGAATCTTTCTAAATTGTTGCTGTAGTCGTAGCCTAATTTTGAGAGGATTTTCAATGCAGGGGATGGTCCGTGCTGTCATAGCTTGTAAAGATAAAATGTTGTTTCCTCGTATTTCCTTCAGGGCCATTCATAATTTAGATGGCTCTGGAGCCAATGAAAGCGCTTGAGCTAGTCAAAAATGGTCAGGTCAGTTCCAGGAAGAGCTGGGTTATTATTGAATGTTTTACGCTCTTGTATTTCAGTTTTGACGATGACACGAATAACATTGCTGATAAATTAAAAGCTCATTAGTCTGTGAACTTGCATGTTACAAAATAAAAAATTACAAGTTCATCAAATTTTGAGGGACAATTTGGGCCTAATAGGGCCAGCTGGCTGTGACCAAGACAAAGAGCTCTGCGGATAACTGTGTTGCAGCATTTGGGGATAATTGACATCCTTTCTAGGTAATGGGGAGGAATGCCAGCCAGAGTTCCTGATACCGACAGCTGGGGAGTGCACACCAGGGTCAAGCTCAGCTGTGAGTCTAAGCTCTTTGCTTACATGAGAGAAGCTACTTTGCTGAGGTGAGTGACCATTCAGGAGTGATGTCAAGAAGCACTTCTTCACACAAAGGTGGAGTGAAAATTTGGAAGTCTCTCCTCCTAAAGACTGTTGAGGCTGGGGGTCAACTGAAAATTTAAAAACCATGTTTGATAGATTTTTGTTAAGCAAGATGGAGTTAAGATACAAATCAGCCGTGATCTGATTGAATGGAGGAACTAGCATGAGGCGCTCCATAACCTACTCCCTGTTCCTATGTCAAATATTCCTAGCAGCAGAGGGAAGAAAGGGCTAAAACCTACCAATAACTGCCTCTTATAATAGCAGATGACTGCATGGTGTGTTCATGTGTCGTTGTTCAGTGTGCTACTTTAGTAGAGGCATTGACTTGTTTGAAATAAACATTAAAATGACAGACAAGGGAATCTCATACAAACCTACTTACTTGTCAGCTGATATTGCGAATACTCACTGTTGTGAATAATATTTTGCCATCCTGGGTGGCTTTTCCTATCTTTACACTTGGAGGTTGGATGTGACAGCAATAGAAAAATGTGAGCTGATCCTAACCAAACCAGATGGCAGTCTGTTCCTCTGTGCATTTTCATTAAGCCGCGTTCCCATATGTTGGAAGAGAGCACATCGTCAACCAAGCTCCTGCTTTGTCTCAAATCCAACCTAATTACATGGCTCCATATCTACTGGGTGGCCATTGTAAAAGAAAATGGGATTAGGTTCCAAAATATCATGCAGAGAAGCTGATCATTGTTGATGTGCATAATGATGAACATACTGCACTATGTAACATAATTCATCATATTTTACTAGCTAAATATTGTTGTAGACATTTGAAACTCCCCTCTGCTTGGACTCTAGCATTTGGATAATGAATAATGAACTGAAAGACAGATTATATGACAAGATAATCAACAAAATATTTATGTTTTTGGTTATCATGTTCGCTTTGTCCAACAAACGCTAGCTGCGCCCTTGATATTAACACATTCATTGGTGCTTAAAACAATATAGACAGAGATCAATTAACTGAACAAACACTGGTAGTTTATTGGAACTATGAACAGAACATTAACACCTTGTATGCTTCTTCAATCACCTCCAGCTCTAGACTTCCTGTACCCAAGTAGCCCGTGCTGTATAGCGATTAGTCAATACAGTCACATGGTCAGTTAACTACATTCTCTTAAATGTACAAAGCACTCCACTTTACCACATCCCTCCCCTTTACTTTAAAGTACAATTGACAAGCATTAAAACATCCCAATTATTTACATGAATAACTATATACAACCTGGTGAAGCCATAACACAGGACTACTTGCATGCCAAACACCATAAGCACCAAGTGATAGACGGGGCTAAGCGAACCCACAACCAATGGATCAGATCTAAGCTCTGCAGTCCTGCCATATCCAGTCGTGAATGGTGGCGGACAATTAAACAACTCACTGGGGCAGGAGTCTCCACAAATATCCCCATCCTCAATGACAGAGGAGCCCAGCACATCAGTGCAAAAGATAAAGCTGAAGCATTTGCTACAATCTTCAACCAGAAGTGTCGAGTGGATGATCCATCTCGGCCTCCTCTGGAAGCCCCAGCATTACAGATGCCAATCTTCAGCCAATTTAATTCACTCCACGTGATATTTAAAAACGGCTGAAGGCACTGTATACTGCAAAGGCTATGGGCCTTGACAACATTCCGGCAATAGTACTGAACACTTGTGCAGAACAGCTACAACACTGGTATCTACCAGGCTATGTGGAAAATTGCCCAGGTATGTCCTGTCCACAAAAAGTAGCTCAAATCCAGCCCGGCCAATTACCACCCCATCAGTCTCCTCTCCATCATCAGTAAAGTAATGGAAGAGGTCATCAACAGTGCTATCAAGCGGCACTTGCTTAGCAATAACCTGCTCACTGATGCCCAGTTTGGGTCCCTCCAGGGTCGCTCAGCTCCTGACCTCATTACAGCCTTGGTTCAAACATCGACAAATGAGCTGAACCCCGAGGTGAGGTGAGAGTGACTGCCCTTGACAGCAAGGCAGCATTTGACCGAGTGTGGCATCAAGGAGCCCTAGCAAAATTGGAGTCAATGGGAATCAGGGGGAAAACGCTGCACTGGTTGGAGTCATACCTAGCACAAAGGAAGATGGTTGTGGTATGACATAGGAGCAGAAATTAGGCCAATCGGCCCATCGAGTCTGCTCCGCCATTCAATCATGGCTGATAAGTTTCTCAACCCCATTCTCCCGCCTTCTCCCCGTAACCTTTGATCCCCTTACCAATCAAGAACCTATCTATCTCGGTCTTAAATACACTCAATGACCTGGCCTCCACAGCCTTTTGTGGCAATGAATTCCATAGATTCACCACTTTCTGGCTAAAGAAGTTTCTCCGCATCTCTGTTCTAAAAGGTCTTCCCTTTATTCTGAGGCTGTGCCCTCGGGTCCTAGTCTCTCCTACTAATGGAAACATCTTCCCCACATCCACTCTATCCAGGCCTTTCAGTATTCTGTAAGTTTCAATCAGATCCCCCCTCATCCTTCTAAACTCCATCGAGTATAGACCCAGAATCCTCAAACGTTCCTCATATGTTAAGCCTTTCATTCCTGGGATCGTTCTCGTGAACCTCCTCTGGACCCTCTCCAGGGCCAGCACATCCTTCCTGAGATACGGGGCCCAAAATTGCTCACAATATTCTAAATGTGGTCTGACCAGAGCCTTATAAAGCCTCAGCAGCACATCCCTGCTTTTATATTCTAGTCCTCTCGAAATAAATGCCAACATTGCATTTGCCTTCCTAACTACCGACTCAACCTGCAAGTTAACCTTAAGAGAATCCTGGACTAGGACTCCCAAGTCCCTTTGCACTCCAGATTTCTGAATTCTCTCCCCATTTAGAAAATAGTCCATGCCTCTATTCTTCCTACCAAAGTGCATGACCTCACACTTCCCCACGTTGTATTCCATCTGCCACTTCTTTGCCCATTCTCCTAACCTGTCCGAATCCTTCTGCAGCCTCCCCGCCTCCTCAATACTACCTGTCCCTCCACCTATCTATGTATCATCTGCAAACTTAGCCAGGATGCCCTCAGTTCCTTCATCTAGATCATTAATGTATAAAGTGAAAAGTTGTGGTCCCAACACTGACCCCTGCAGAACTCCACTAGTCACTGGCCGCCATCCTGAGAAGGACCCCCTTATCCCCACTCTCTGTCTCCTGCCAGACAGCCAATCTTCTAACCATGCTAATACCTTGCCTCTAACACCATGGGCTCTTATCTTACTGAGCAGCCTCCTGTGCGGCACCTTGTCAAAGGCCTTCTGGAAGTTCAAGTAGATAACATCCATTGGCTCTCCTTTGTCTAACCTACTCGTTACCTCCTCAAAGAATTCTAACAGATTTGTCAGGCATGACCTCCCCTTGATGAAACCATGCTGACTTTGCCTGATTTTACCATGCACTTCCAAGTATTCTGAAATCTCATCCTTAATAATAGACACTAAAATCTTACCAACGACCGAGGTCAGGCTAATCGGCCTGTAATTTCCCGTCTTTTGCCTCACTCCCTTCTTAAACAGGGGGGTTACATTAGCCATTTTCCAGTCCTCTGGGACCCTCCCTGACTCCAGTGATTCCTGAAAGATTGTTGGAGGTCTGTCATCTCAGCTGCACAACATCACTGCAGGAGTTCCTCAGGGTAGTGTCCTTGGCCCAACCATCTTCAGCTGCTTCATCAATGACCTTCCTTCCATCATTAGGTCAGACGTGGGGGGATGTTTGCTGTTGATTACACGATGTTCAGCACCATTCAGATTCTGAAGCAGTCCATGTCCAAATGCAGCAAGACCTGGACAATATCCAGGCTTGGGCTGACAAGTGGCAAGTAACATTTGTGCCACACAAGTGTCAGGCAATGACTATCTCCAACGAGAGAGAATCCAACCATCGCCCCTGATGTTCAATGGCATTACCATCACTGAAACTCCCACTATCAACATCCTGAGGGTTACCATTCACCAGAAACTAGCCCCTGACTCCCCAAAGCCTGTCCACTATCTACAAGGCACAAGTCAGGAGTGTGATGGAATACTCCCCACTTGCCTGGATGAGTGCAGCTCTAACAACACTCAAGAAGCTTGATACCGTCCAGGACAAAACAGCCCACTTGATTGGCACCACATGCACAAACATTCACTCCCTCCACCACTGACGCACAGTAGCAGCAGCAGTGTGTACCATCTATGAGATGCACTGATAAATTTGTCAATCATCGGTATCGAGTGTCTATCAAGTTTGGCCACTCTGTTTACAGTTAACTTATAGTCACTGCATAAGCGAACACTTTGGTCTGGCTTCAGTACGGGTGCTATGGGTGTCGCCCACTCGGAAAATTGTACCAGTTGGAAGATACCCAACATTTCCAGCCTGTTCAGCTCAGTCTCAACCTTGTCCTTTAGAGCATAAGGGACTGGTCTGGCTCTGATAAATCTGGGTGTTGCGTTAGTGTCTACGTGGATTTTGGCTTGTAGCCCACGAATCTTTCCCAGCTCTTCACTGAAAATGGAAGCGTACTTTTGTAATAATTCCTGTAAGTTTCTCGTTCTGATTTGAAAAATCTTGGCCCATTGCAATTTAATCTTTTTGAGCCAGTTACAACCAATTAAACTGGGACCCGCCCCAGCTACTACTATAAGGGGTAAATTTGCAGACTGATCCCCATACTGCGCCACATACTCGACATATCCCTTTCATTCTTATCTCTTCACTCATATATGTTTTTAATTTAGTGTCCGGTTGTTCCAAACTTAAAGGATGGACTCCTTTATTCAAGTGTCTGAACGTATGTTCTCCTGTGACAGATATTGATACCCCAGTATCGACCTCCATCTTGATGGTTGTTCATTGGCTCTAATGACTACCTGGATTGGCTCAGTTCTACCCACTTTCAGGCTGTATAATGAATAGATGTCAGGATCTGTTTCCTCTGGTTCTTCAAGAAGACAGATTTCGTAAATGATACCTTTGTTTTTAAAACACTGTCTCAGCCTATCTTTACAGAGCTGCATTATGTGACCATTGGGGTGGCAGAAAAAGCATTCGATATTTCTGAACTGTCGATCACCTGCAGGCTGCCTGGATGCATTTCTCTCATTAATGTCGTGGGTTTTCACTGTAGTACTGTTGTTCTTCAATGGTCTGTACATAGTGGGCGTTCCCTGCCGTTCTGCAGAGTCCGACGTTTTCGCGCCATTTGTTACCGGCCCTTCCCACCCTACAAGATGGACGGCGCCATTTTATGTATCTTTTATTGCCCCCGAGTCTCTAACAGCCTCTCCATGGTTGTTGCCAATTCTAATGCCTTACTGAAGTCTAGATTAGTTTCAGATAGCAATCGCTTTTGAAAAGCATCATCCCCGACTCCACATATCAAACGATCTCTCAACATGTCATTAATTGAAGTTCCGAGTTCACAATATTCCGTTAGTTCTTTTAAAGCAGCCACATTGCCAGCGATTGTCTCTCCCGGGAGCTTATTCCTCGAATTGAGTTTAAAATGCTGCATAGTGACTGAGGGCTTTGGCTTCAGGTTGTTTTTTACAATGTTTACTAACTTGTCGAACATCTTCGTATCGGGGGTGTTGGGTGATGTGAGCCTGTGGATCAGCCCATACGTTTTTCTCCTGCATGTAGACAAAAGAGTCACCCTCTTCTTGTCCTCCCCCGCAATGTAATTAGTGGTAAAGAAGAACGCTAGGTGTTTGACATAATAAGACCAGCCATCGGAAATGGGGTCGAATGGTTCAAGATGCCCAAACTGCGGTGTACTCGATGTCTAAGGAGACTGCGCTGTCAAACAGCTTTCAAGATAGTGGCGAAGTAATGTAGCTGGCTCCCTGCGGCTTTCTTGATTGCTGTCAATTAATCCGGTTTATCTTCGTCGCCAGTTTTATGTTTTTGGTTATCAGGTTCGTTTTGTCCAGCGAACACTAGCTGCCCCCTTGATATTCACACATTAGTTGGTGCTTGAAACAATACAGGCAGAGAGACCGATTAACTGAACAAACACTGGTGGTTTATTGGAACTAAGAACAGAGCACTAACACCATGTGTGCTTCTTCAATCACCTCCAGCTCTAGACTTCCTATTACCCAAGAAGCCCATGCTGTATAGTGATTGGTCAATACATTCACATGGTCAGTTAACTACATTCTCTTAAAAGTACATAGCACTCCACTTTACCACAAACATGTATTTATATACATAGTCTTTTTAAAGTAGGCAAATGTCCCAATGTGCTTCACGCATGTATTTCAGACACTGAGTCAAAGGAGCAGAAGTGATGTAAAGCTTTGTCAAGTGGACAGGTTTTAGAGAGTTTTAGAGAGGTGGAGAGACAGAAAGATTTATTGAGAATTCCTGAAAGTTGAAGCCATGATGGAGCAGGAGTTTGGGGATGGGAGTGGGGAATGTTTGGACGGCCAGAGGTGGGGTAACACAGGCTGCTAAATCCAGCCTGTACCGCTGTTTTCGGAGCTATGGGAGACAGCTGACAAGTAAAATGGTAGGGTCTCTGCCCTTGATGGCTTGCGGCGTGGTTTGCATCGTTTGCCATGTTTTGAAGGGCAATAGCACAGGCATCCTGTGGATGCGGCAGAAGCATGCAGAGTGGGCAGACTCTGACACATCGGTCAGCTTCTTAAATGTTGCGAGGGTTCCTGCCTCTACCTCCCCCTCAGACAGTGTGTTCCAGATTCCAACCACCCTTTGGGTGAAAAATGTTTTCCTCAAATCCCCTCTAAACCTCCTGCCTCTTATCTGGTTATTGACAAGGAGGAGAAAAATTTCTTCCTATCTTTCCTGTCCTTTTAACTATCTTTTTGCTGCTGTAGGGGTAGTGAAAGTACAGTGTTTTTGGAGGAATTGACAGATGTTGTTGCAGAAGGGAGTGGTACTGTACTGTTGGAATGAGTGGTGTGGATATGAAAGCTTTCCAAGAACACCACTTGCTCTCAGTTATGGGGGCAATACAAGAGGTGAGGTGAGAGTGAGTGCCCTTGACATTAAGGCAGCATTTGACTGTGCTTGGCATCAAGGAGCCCTAGCAAAACTGAAGTCAATGGGAATCAGGGGGAATTCTCTCCACTGGTTGGAGTCATACCTAGCACAAAGGAAGATGGTTGTAGTTGTTGGAGGTCAATCATCTCAGCTCCAGGACATCACTGCAGGAATTCCCCAGGGTAGTGTCCTGGACCCAACCATCTTCAGCTACTTCATCAATGACCTTCCTTCCATCATGAGGTCAGAAGTGGGGATGTTCGCTGATGCTTGCACAATGTTGAGCACCATTCGCGACTCCTCAGATACTGAAGCAGTCCGTGTCCAAATGCAGCAAGACCGGTTCAATATCCAGGCTTGAGCTGATAAGTGGCAAGTAACATTTGTGCCACACAAGTGCCAGGCAATGGCCATCTCCAACAAGAGCGAGAATCTAACCATTTCCCCTTGACATTCAATGGCATTATCATTGCTGAATCCCCTTCTATCAACATCCAGGGGGGTTACCATCGACCAGAAACTGAACTGGACTTGCCATATAAATACTGTGGTTAACATGAGCATGTCAGAGGCTGGGAAGTCTGCAGTGAGGAACTCACCTCCTGACTCCCCAAAGCCTGTCCACCATCTACAAGGCACAAGTCAGGAGTGTGATGGAATACTCTCCACTTGCCTGGATGAGTGCAGCTCCAACAACACTCAAGAGTCTCAACACCATCCAGGACAAAGCAGTCTGCTTGATTGGCACCCCATCTACAAACATGCACTCTCTCCACCACCGATGCACAGTGGCAGCAGTGTGTACCATCTACAAGATGCACTGCAGCAACTCACCAAGGTTCCTTCAAAAGCACCTTCCAAACCCACAACCTCTACCATGTAGAAGGACAAGGGCAGCAGACACATGGGAACACCACCACCTGGAGGTTCCCGTCCAAGCCACTCATCATCCTGAGTTGGAAATATATCGCCGTTCCTTCACTGTTGCTGGGTCAAAATCCTGGAATTCCTTCCCTAACAGCACTGTGGGTGTACCTACACCACATGGACTGCAGCAGTTCAAGAACGTGGCTCAACAGCACCTTCTGAAAGGCTATAAAGTCAATAAATGCTGGCCAAGCCAGCGATACCCATATCCCTGAAAGAATGAATAAAAAGAAAACATGGTGGACAGGTTTCGCGAGTCAGGAAATGAGTTACTCATTGCAGAATTCCCAGCCTCTGACCTGATCTTATACCCAAATTATTTATCTGGCTGGTGCAGTTTAAGTTTCTGCTCAATGGTAACCTCTAGAATACTGAAGTTGGGGGATAGTAATGCCATTGAATATCAAGGGGAGTTGGTTAGATTCTCTTTGTTAGAGATGGTCATTGCCTGGCACTTGTGTAGCATGACTGTTACTTGCCACTTATAAGTCCGAGCATGAATGTTGTCCAGCTCTTGTTGCATGTGGGAGTGGGCAGCTTCAGTATCTGAGGTACTGAACATTGTGCCTGACTTTATATTGGAGGGAAGATCATTAGTGAAGCAGCTGAAGATGGTCCGGAGACACTACCTTGAGGAACACTTAGCAAAGTCCTGGCCATCGTGACCATCTTCCTTTGTGCTAGTTATGATTCCAACCAGTGAAGAGGTTTCCCCTTGATTATCATTGACTTTAATTTTACTAGGGCTCCTGGGTCAAATGTTGCCTAGATATCAAGGCAACTCTCACTCGACCTCTGGAATTGAGCTCTTCTGTCCATGTCTGGAAGAAAGCTGCAATGAAGTCTGGAATTGAGTGGCCCTGGCAGAACCCAATCTGAGCATCAATGAGCAAGTTATTGCTGAGCAAGTGCTGCTTGATAGCACTGTTGACGACACCTTCCACCACCGCACTGATGATTGAGAGTAGGCCTGGTACTTGACTGGATTAGATTTGTCTTCCTTCTTCTGAACAGGACACACCTAGGCAATTTTCAGCAATTTCCTGTCATTTGGTGGTTTCTGCCTGTGCTGAATAGGAAGCTATGACATCATCCATCATGTGCTGCATTTTGGCTGGGTCTGCAAGCCACCACTTCCACACTGGGAAGGATAGGCTCCAAGCTCTGCAGTGTGCCATGTTGGAGTGGACTCTCTCTGCGCACCTTGACAGCGACAGTAGGCTCTCTAGCAGGCCTGCCAATCCACCAAGAATTTTGGTGTACATGCCCATCAGCTTTTTCCCTTACATCCTTTGCAGCAGAACCTTAATGTGATCTCACCCTCTGGGAGCTGGCTAACTTGCTATTCTTTTTATTAGCCTTGCTGCAGCCCTCTCATGCCTGGTGACTCACCACATGCAGATCCTGCCTGTATACCACGCTGTAGTACCAGTATCTGAACTGGTGACTGCGAGCGTCAGATCAATTGATGGCGCATCTTCCTCAGAGGTCTGCTCTTCCTCTAGGCTTTTATCATCAGGCATCACAAGCTGGCCAGGCAGCAACTTTTGGACAGCTGAAAGCATAAGTGGGCAAGGGGATGGTTGTGGGGGGAGGTGAGGAAAGGAGGAGGTGGGTGGAAAGCAAGAGATGCGTGGACACATAACCTGCGGCTTGTATTTTATACCAAATTGCAGAATGAGAATGAAGTGGATATACAGACTGTTATCCTGGATGGCTTCAGCATTTGGTATGGCCTCAGTGATGTTTCCTCCAAGGAGCTGGGGACATGCAGCTGTGCATATCCCCTGGTGGTTCTTTGCTGCTTCCTCCTATTATGTGCCACCATGTCCTGCAAGAGAGATAGAAGAGTATGAGCGAGTATGTTGCGATATGTTTGGATAAAGTGCCTGTTGTAGCTGAGAAGCTGCAAGTATGTGGAAGCGGTGAGATGTAGGTGTGAGGCTTGCAGCCACAATAAATATGTGAGGTGGAGCAAATGAATGTCAAGCATGAGTTTTGATCACTAGAAACTGTTGATGGGTGAGCAATGGGAGTGTGGTGCATTGAGCAGTCTGTGAGGCTGGTGGTGCAGCGGATGGGAGACTGCATTTGAGGATACATTCACTGACCTTGACCACTTGTGTGAGGTTGTTGAACTTCTTCCAGCACTTTCTCCAGGTTTTTGGGGTTAGAGTCTTGCCCTCCATGGCTGCCTGCTCCCACTGCCTTCATAGTGTACGTCTGCAGGACCTCCTGCCTCCTCATGGAAAGATGAGTTCTCTCCTCCTTTCCACCTCGTGCACTAAGATCCCTAGTGCTGCATTTAAGAGCCTGGCAGCCTTCTCTCTAGCCTGCTACTCCACTGCTCCAGCTTTTTTCTGCTCAAAAAGTCTTTCTGAGCTACTCCAAACATCTGTAGCAGACAGAATGCATACACCTTTAAGAGGTGCATGTTGCCTTTAAGAAGTACATGCTAACTTTAACTATTGCTAGTCTCACACGAACCTGGGTCCCCTGCTGTGTTTGCAACCACTCAGCACCTCATTTAATACTGGCCTGCCTGCCCCATTCGAGGAGATGAACAGGCAGCACAAAATTTACATGCTGCCTGTATCAGTTCCATCAAGCGTGGGGTCTGGAGCGCACTGCCTGATAGTGTGGTGGAGGCAGGTTCAATCAAGGCATTCAAGAGGGCATTGGATGATTATTTAAATAGAAACAATGTGGAGGAGTATGGGGAAAAGGCAGGAGAATGGCACCGAGTCATAATGCTCATTCAGAGTCAGTGTGCAGACACGATCGGCCAAATCACCTCCTTCTGCACCGTAACAATTCTGTGATTCGGGGTAATTGCGCACTGCAATCCTTGTGCTCACTTACGGGCTTTTACAAACCGTTCCTCCAGGTGTTCTAGGATATTGTAGGGCTGGAGGAGGTTACGACACAAGAATATGATTCTTAAATTGGAGGTGTTGGTGGACCGGAAACCAATGTAGGTCAGTGAGCACACGGGTGATGGGTGTGTTTATCTCGGTTAATTCTCTGAGTCAGCTTGTCTTAAACAAGACTGACTGAAAAGGTAACCTTAATTATAACTCCTTTGCTGACTCAGTGAGTAAATACAGTGCCTTGCTTTTAGCATATCAGATCAGGAAGCAGACTGATGTAATCTCTATTCGGTGACAAGTTGGCTAATTATCTCCTTCACTGAAGGCGGGTGGAGGTAATGTTTTTACCCCTGTTAAAATTAGTCTCTTTGTAAACAATATATCTCAATGGATGGATTTCAACTAAACTTGGTACACATACAAGGTATGGCCCAAGGAAGAACTGATTAGCAAAGTTGCAGATCCAGATCTTGGAATTTTTTAAAGGATCCATTAACTTTGGGAGATGGGATGATTGACTTTTTTTTAGAATGTTGTTGATTGTTTTAGAATGTGTGGATTGCCTCAGCTGCTGCTGTGGTGGAATTTGTTACAGCTGTCAAAACATGAGCAGATTTTTGCGAGCAGGTTATTGGATGTAGATTGGCCTGAAGCCTCCTCAGTGAGATAGAAGCTCTTAATAAAAAGATTTCATTTTTTAGCTTTGTAGTTAGAGAGCATCAACCAGGCAGGGAAAAGCTTCAGGGAAGAGCTGCATAGTTGTAACAATGTTGGTTAACACAGCCTGGTGGAGGTACACCCTCGTCACAGCTTGGGTGTTGGAATCAGCTGCCATTGACTTCAACAACCTCTGACCACAAAATGAAGAGATAGATCAGTCAGCATACCTAGTTCCAAATTACCATTCAGTTCCCTTGTTGTAAGACTTCTCTCTTCTTAGGCAGACCGTCAGGATCAAGGATGACTTGCTCCCGCTCTGGTTCAGTGGGTTCTGAGATGGCTGTTAAGCCCACTGTGTAATCTGTAGACTTTGCCAATGTGGGGCAGGTGGTGATTGAAGGATTGAGAAGATGAGTTGTCTGGAAGTTTGTGCACTCTCTCCGATACCTCGGCTTCACCTCTGCATGTTCCCAACAAAGTGTGTTTGGTGCCTTCCCGGATAAACCTTCTCCTTTTTTGGTCAGTTGCGAGCCATTGGAAAAGACCACACTGAGTGAGTCTGTGTGGATGGCTGTCAAGAACAGCTTGAGGCTCAGTTGAGGTGATACCAGAAGATCAAATACTCTGTGGAGACAATGGACCCAATAACACAATTCCAAACAGCCAATGTGCTCAAAGCAGAGTGGGGATGGAAGTTCAGCAGATAGCGAATGCAAAGGGGGTCTAGGATCTAACTCTGGTTGCAAGTCTCCCATTTTACCATGCATCATGTGACCACCTGCCTTCAACAATCCCATTTTCAGTATTTTTACAACAAAGAAAAGTATTCAAAGAAAGTAAATAAAAGACACAATTTTTTTGTATTCATCCGTCAAAGTTATACTGTTCAATTGGGAAAACCTTCTGCATAAATATCTAAGGTGCTGCAGGAAGACTTGGCTACTCCACTGCCCTTCTCCCAGTCGGAATCTCCAGGAAAGAGACATTACAAATACCAGACTTAGATAGCAGCGAAACAGAAATTCAATTTGTCAGCTCAGAAAACTTGCCTTAGCTACTCGCTTGTATCAGGTCATGGAACCATTACCATTTACAATTGCCACTGAGCAGCTTCCATCAGGTATAATTTTATACATTCTTAGTGCACAGTGAGAGCCAAATGCACAACAGAACACAAGAATAGGCTCTCTGATTATACTTATGCGGTGCATTTGGAAGAGGACTGACAATTGCCTCTTGGCATACAGCTTGCTGTTACATGTAATCTAAATCTGAAACAGCTGCATCTGAGAGTGACACAAAATGGGGTCACATACTGTGTACATTTGTGGAAGTAATGCTACAAGCTCTGTCGAGCCTCCTTAATGTTTAGACGTGTAATCTGTCACCCAGCCTGGATTTGTCTCATGCTTACATGATTCTCGAGTCACCAGCTCTGGTTGGATATGTTCCTTCAGGTTTCTTCACATGACCTTCCGCCTCCAACTGCCCCACCCAGTCGAACAGCCTCTTATCCCCTTTCCACTGTTTTCATGCCAAATAAACAAAAGTGCTCAAAGAAAGTGAGTAAAAGTGTACAATTGTTTTTAATGCCCCTGTGATTTTTCTCCTGGATTTTTGATTCCTGAGGACTCCCAGGTAATGCTGGAGGGTTGGTAACCCTCGTGCCTGTTTGCATGTCCAGTGAAACTGGCAAAATTCTCAGCACGTCTGGATAATGCAGATCATCCCAGTTACTGGTTTTATTCCATGTCTTCACATCACCTTCACATCAATGAATTGAGCTATTAACAGAACATTTGTTTTCGCAGTAATTGTGAAACTTAACTGGCTCCTTGTCGTCGTGCAAAAAAAATTAAATAGTTCGCAACTGCTGCTATAATTTGTGACATAAGCAATTTTTCTTACTTGGTTGTCTCTTTTATTTCTAATCCTCATAAACTATGGCCTTTCTAATCCTCTTCAAAGGCTCTTGCCAGATTCAGAACCAAGGATTTGAAAAAAAAATAAGCAACATTTAATCTCGAGAAGATTTTCCAATCAATGCACATGCCAATAGGTCTCACAGGATGTTTAGGGCTGATTTTAAGTTCCATCATTGGTGGCAAATAGGCAAAAAGTATTGTTTGCTTGTTATGCTCCATTGCAGAGAGGAAAATCAGAAGGCGGATTTGTTATCGCTTATTTTCTGCCACCAACAAAAGTTCAAGTTAGACCTTTCGTGCCAGGATTGAGTGTCCAATGGCTTCTCTTCCCACTCCTGCACTGTTACTCTGGGGTTCCCCAAGGATCTATCCTTGGCCCCTCCTATTTCTCATTCACATGCTGCCCCTCGGCAACATCATCCGAAGATATGGCATCAGGTTCCACATGTTCACTGATGCTCTACCCGCTACCTCTGCTCCTGGCCCCTTCACTGCCTCTGATTTGTCAAACTGATTGTCTGTTATTGAGGTGTAATGAGCAGAAATTTGCTACAACTAAATATTCGGATGATCAAAGACATTGGCCAGGATTTTCCGTGCTTGCCGGCGTCTGGCGTGTTCGGCAGCGTCAGCGGACAGTATGGCGCGATCGGCTTCACGACCACGTGAAATCAGTTTGCGATTGTCTGCCCAGCCTGCCAGCATTCCCTGACATCGGATGTTGAGAACCTCATTGTAATACATTAGCATATCATTATAAGGTCAGCCAGCCAGACTCATCCCCCCCCCCAGCTGGATCGTCCGCCCACATCGACGGGAAAACACACCAACGTGTTTCACAACAGCATATATAAGGCGTGCACTTAGTGGGCTGCACTTCACTCAGGACTTCGAGGTTTGTTTGCCTACCTTGCTTCAGTCAGCACTCGCAGCCATCACTGCCAGGCCTCACAGACAGCACCGCATCACTTTTAGGGGGCTCACGGGCAGGTCTCTACCTACCAGATCAGCCATATGTGGGCGGCTTTTCAATGGCTGTAGGGCTAGGGCTTGCTTGAGGAAGGGGGGGAAGTGGCCTCAGGCAAGGAAGAGGCTGCAGGACGAGGGCTGTGCTGGGGATGGAAGGTATCCCAGGGTGTGTGTGGTGGCACATGTTGATCTGTGCAAGTGGCCTCAAGATGGTGAGGGCTGAGGAGGCCAGGTGGACGTGTGAGGTATGTGTGTAAGAATGGGTGGTGATGTCCCTTGTGCTGGCAGTGAGTGAGATGCCAGCGGATGTGTAATGGGCTTGAGTGTGAGAGTTTAGAGTGTTAAGATGGTTGCTATACCTTGGCTGCACGGATGAGATCATTCATCCTCTATCTGCATTGGATGGCCAACCTCTTCTGTGCAGCATTGGCACTGATCACCACTGCCATCGCCTGAGTGGTAATGTAGCTGCCTCTCCTGCAGCCAGAGCGGGGGTAGAGGATATCACAGTGGGCCTCCACAGCATCCAAAAGGTGCTCTAGGCCTGCATCTTCTTGCCTTTTGGGGCCATGTCACCTTTGCTGCAGTCCTGGGCTGGAAGCATTGAGTGCGGCTGTACTTTAAATGTGGTACCTGGCGTGATGAAACAGCGAGGTGATGGCGTGGCGGGCGAATGAGAGCCCACCTGCCATGGAAACGACATGTTTCCCAGGAATGCATAAGTAATGCGGTGGGTTTGGGACGATACGGCGTGAAAAGCTGCTGGTCATTTTTCCCGCCCACTACTGTACTTAGTGCAAATTTGAGATGATTCCAGCCATTGTCTTTGGCCCTTGTCACAAACTCCATTCCGTAGCAACCGACTCCATCCGCATCCGCCCCCGTCCCCCACCACACCCGGATCGCTGTGTTAGGCTGAACCCGGCTGTTTGCAACTTTGACATCCAATTTGACCCTGAGCTGAGCTTTCAACCTCATTCGCTCAGTCCCGTCCAGAAGACAGGAAGGCAAAAATGTATCTACGTCAGCCTGGCTACTGTATAAAATTACTATTTTATTTTAAGAATGGACAAAGGCTTTATCCTGACATGCCTGACTATCCATGACTCAAACCAGAGGAATTTCTAGCCTTCAGAAATCCAGCAGGGACATTGTTAACTTTGAAAAGGCACTAATGCCTCCAATGACTGCAGAAAATTAGATTCCAAAGAAATGCACCAACATTCTTTACATTTCTAAGACAGAGTTCTCACCAACGGAGACGGTGTGTCTGCAAGGACAAAAGAGACCCTGACTCCTATATTAAACCTCTCAAGATTCCAGACCTGGAAAAATGCATCCTTTGTGCAAAACCCAGGAGAAAAAGTGGGCGGTATGTGACATGACTTCCCCCAAGCTGCTAGAACCTGTAATATTGCCATGTGGAACTGAACCCAGGCAGTCTACCGTTTTACCACCTAACAGATAGCAGCAGAAAGAGCTCTGTCCAGGTACATTGCCTGGCCCTCATCTACACTGTGTGCAACTGGAACATTGGAACTCCTGTATCTGTGCTTATAAGATTCATTCATCTCTCCATGCCTTCTTCCATCAGGGAAGTCATTGCTTCTGGGAAGACGGATCATCCTGCAAAAGTTTCAGCCTGCTAACCTCTGAAGGAATACACTATTGGAGTTTTGATTCTGGACCCTGGACACACTTGAAACCATAACTCTTATATTCAATGTGGTCTTTCCCTGTACCCCTTTCTTTTCCTTATCCCTCTTTTATTGTATGAGTGCAAAAAAGGGCAGATGTTGCGAAACCCCTTCCCGCATTTTGTGTGTGTGTAAAATAAACCAATCCTCTTATTTTACCTTATCTCTAGTTGGCTGTGCGGTTATTAATAGAGGATTGGATTACTCCAAACTGAAGGGTTGGGGAAACTACGCCACCACTTATAAAAGGGGGAGATCATAAATTAAAAACACCTTACTGTTTACGGACGGGTAGTGAGAGGAGAAATCAAGGCTGCTTAAGTTAGTCCCCCACCTGTACGTAACATCTCCATCACCAAGACCATCAATTTCTGCGTTTGTTATGTGGCCCATCTCTTGCCTCTGCCTTACCTCATCTGTTGTTGAAAGTCTCAGCCATCCTTTGCTACTTCTAGACCTCAATGCTGTCCTGGTCGGCCTCCCACTTTGCAAAACCTGAAGTCATCCAAAACTGTTCAGTTTGTAACCCAGCTGTCAAAGATATCTGTTTGCCCATTACGCCTGTGTTTGCTGACCTACATTGGGTCCCAGTCAGGAAACACCTTCATTTTAAAATTCTCAAACTTGTTTTCAAATCCTTCCATGGCCTCAATCTTTCCCTATTTCTGCAACCTCATCCAGCCCTACAATCCTCTGCACTTCTCCAATTCTGTGCATCCTTGATTTTAATTGCTCCAACATTGGCAGTTGTGTCTTCAGCTATCTAGGCCTTGATCTCTAGAATTCTCCCCTGAACCTCTCCATCCCTCTACCTCTCTTTCCTCCTTTAAGACACTCCTTAAAACCTGCCTTTTTAACCAAATCTTCTCCACCGATGCTGCCAGACCTGCTGAGTTTTTCCAGGTAATTCTGTGTTTGTTTTATAATATCACCTTATGTGGTTTTGTGTCGAATTTTGAAAGTATCTTGGGATTGTTTGCTATGTTAAAGGTGCTATATAAATGCAAGTTTGTTGTTATTGCCTGTGTCATCGGGGCCTATCTTTGGAGAGACTAATTGTTACAACACAACAGTTAACTGAACTAGGCCCGAATGTGATTTCATAATTTTTGAGAAGATATTAGTTTTTTTAAAAGCACGTATTTGATGGTGGACATACGAACATACGAATTAGGAGCAAGAGTAGGCCATTCGGCCCCTTGAACCTGCTCCACCACTCAAAAGATCAAGGCTGATCTGATTGTGGCCACATTCCGCCTACCCCGAGAACCTTTAACTTGCTTGTTAGTCAAGAATCTATTTACCTCTGCCTTGAAAATACTCAATAACCCTGCATGTACCGCTCTTTGGGGGAGAGAGTTCCAAAGATTCATGACCCTCTGAGAGAAAAAATTTCTTCTCATCTCTGTCTTAGATGGGAGACCCTTACTTTTAAACTGTGTCCTCCTAGTTCTAGTGTCTCCCACAGAGGAAAAGATCCATTCAGCATCTAGCCTGTCAAGCCCCCTCAGGATTTTAGATGTTTCAATAAGATCATACGAACATATGAACTATTGGATGAGAGTGAGCGCCGCAAGAGAGCTCCCTGAAGGCAGACAGCTGCCTCAGGGAGCTGCAGACCTTCAAATAATGAAGTAAAGGCGTAAAAAGCTGCAAATAAATGTCCATGCATCACAATCAAGCACCTGAAAGCGTACCTCATAAAACTGCTGTCCGCAGATATTTATTTATATTTTACTTCCTATTGGAGTTTTCATCCCGCGCTTGGACGAGGTTTGATGAATGCAAAGGCCGCCTGGTGATTTGCCCGGGCCACGATAAAATCGTAGACAATTGGGCCATTAATGGGCTTAATTGCCCTCTTAATTGTTGGCCACTCGTCCATTCAAGCCTGCTCCACCATTCAATAAGATCATGTTCTAAACTCCAATGGACACAGGCCCAGCCTGTCCAACTTTTCCTCATAAGAAAACTCCCCCATCCCAGGTATCAGTCGAGCAAACCTTCCCTGAACTGCTTCTAACATATTTATATCCTTTCTTAAATAAGGAGCAACTTTATTTAGCTCTTAGCCAGGCGAAGGGAATTAATGCTTATGGCAATAAGGACTAACAAAAACTTCTTTGACCCAAAATAGAAGCTTTTCTTTCAATGTGAATTCATTGTACGAATTTGGGAAAGGTGAAACTCATCTGGAAAAGAATCTATCTTGTGTAAATTATCCCTGGAAGTTTCCAAACAAACTGATACTTTAAATGGGTTTCTGGTCTTTCACACTTATTATCTATGTTTATTGCAGAGCAGAGTGTATACAGCGAGGGGTTTCCCCATCACAGGCCCATGGGCTGGGCTCTAACCTTGTTACCGAGGTACGGGTGTACAACTGGTTTGCGAACCGAAGGAAGGAGGAGGCTTTTCGGCACAAGTTGGCAATGGATGCATATGGCGCTCAACAACCCCACACAGTAACCCCTGTGACACCCCATAATAACTCACCCATGCAGCCAAGTGCCTTGTCACCCAGTAAATTACACGGTAAGGTTCAATCTATTCACTAGTTTTGATTTTATAGCGTAATGGAACAGTGTTTAAGGTACCCAATGTGGGATATTCAATTTAAATAAGACAGGGCACATTGGACCTCAAATTAATTTGACTGTGAGTTAAAAGTCAAAGGTCACATTTTTCAGGCAAATACCTGATACCTTAGTCACTATGTTGCCCTGTATGATTTATTTTTTAAAATTATTCATTCGTGGAATGTGCGTACCACTGGCTAGGCCAGTATTTGTTGTCCAACCCTAATTGCTCAGAGGGCAGTTATGAGTCAAGCACATTGCTGTGGCTCTGGAGTCACATATAGGCCAGACATTAGTGTACCAGATGAGTTTTTATGACAATCAACAATGTTTTCATGGTCATCATCAGATCTTTAATTCCAGATTTTGATTGAATTTAAATTTCATATCTGCCATGGTGGGATTTGAGCACTGTCGGACCTGCTGAGTTTTTCCAGCATTTTCTGTTTTTGCCCCGGAGTATTACCTTGGGCCTCTGGAATACGAGTCCAGTGACAATACCACTATGCCACTGCTTCCCCAAAATGAATATCAAATTCCCAAAAAATAGTCTTGCAGGATAATGAGCATCAAACCCATTCAGGTTATCTACCAGCGGTGTTCCATTAACAGCGTTTTGAAGCATTTTAAAAGGGTACAGTTTACTTGATCCTTTGAAACTGTTTGAAACTATTGTCATGTGCAAATGACAACATTTTTCACATGCGGCTCCGAATTGATCCACCTCACAGTTGAAATTCCTCCGTGCACTATTTTCAGTGTTTGCATCAAGTTCTTGTGTGATAAATCTAAGGTAATTAACCAGTTTAAATCAAGTGGATTTAAAGCTGGACAGTGACTTCATTAAAAGCAGTGCACACAGGAGTTCCATGGCAATATGTTGGCCAGTGTGCTAAAATGTTGCGCAGTGGAATTTAAGACCACAGGAAAGAAACTGCAGAACATTGCTGTCCATATATACAAAGTTATAAGTTTTGAGTCACAGCCACCACACATCAGGGGCAGAATTTTACATTCGGCATGCGGGGGCGGGTCCGACACGCCAGAACGTAAAATGACGCATGATGACACCGGCCGTTCAAATAATGAAATAAAGGTGTAAAAAGCTGCAAAAAAATGTCCATGCATCACAATCAAGCACCTGAAAGCGTACCTCCTAAAAATGCTGTCCCCAGATATTTATTTATATTTTATTTCCTATCGGAGATTTCATCCCACCCTTGGATGAGGTTTGATGAAAATGCAAAGGCCGCCTGGCTGATTTGCCCAGACCACGAAAAATCGCAGACAGTTGGGCTGTTAATGGGTTTAATTGCCCTCATAATTGTCGGTGGGTGCGCTTCTGACTTTTAGACGCATCTGCTGAGCGAAATATTATGCTAGTGTGTGATGACGTCGGGATGCTTGCCCGGTGTCATCTTGCGTGATTTCATGCCCGATCGGGTTGGGCACGTGCCCACCCGCAAGGTGTAAAGTCCTGCCCCACATGTCGTGGTGGTGGTGACTTCCTGCCCACAGTGGGTGTCACCATTTTTCATCAATTGTCAGTTAGTTTTTCCCACCTGTCATGATTGATGTGGAGGGCTTTCATGTTTCTTTTGACAGCATCCTTGAATCGGAACTTTGAAGGCCTTGCTGGTCTCGTGGCATGGGCTATCCCCCCATGTAACGTATCCTTGGGGATGTGGCCATCTTCCATACTGTGCATTTGCCCAATCCAGCAAACCCTTCTTTGCTTAATTAGCACTAGCATGTTTACCCTAGAAAGGATTGCTTCATTGGTGACTTGTCTTTCCCTGTGACACCAAGAATGCATTTTAGACATCGCTGAAAATAATTGCGCTTTTGTTCTTAGTAGGTGTAAGTTGTTCAGACTTCGCTGCCATACAGCAATGCCAATACAGACCTTATAGATAAGCATCTTGGTCCCGTGAGTCAGTTTGTTGTTACTCCATGCCCGTTTTGATAGTTGTCCAAAGTTGGTGTCTGCTTTTCCAATGTGTGTGCTGAGTACTTTGTCAAGAGACAGGTTGTCAGTCCGAGGTAGAACTTGCTGACTGCTTCTAGTGGTGTGTTGTTGAGTCTAATCACAAGTGGAGACACAACATCCTGACCAATAACTACAGTTTTCTTGACACTTAAATTCTAAATCATCCTGTACTACCTTAGCAAAGTTAGAAATCAGGATGGTGAGGGAGAACATGACACAGGAATGGAATGGACGACCCATGAGCCTTTGGAGGTGGTATTCCGACTGGGAAACTATTGCGGCATCATCAGCATACAGAACATAACCGGAAGAACAATGAGGCTTCAGAGCAGACTGGTTCACAGAAGACATGATCTTATCCCAATGATCAGGATAGGCTGCACTTTTGTCTTTTTTTTCAGTCTTGATAGGTTGGGGAGTTTCCCATCTGATAGTGTGTGGCGGTACATTCCTTCCACGTCGACAGGGAAAGCATAGGTCAGCAGGACAGGGAAAAAGATGGAAAACAGAGTAGGGGCTAAGATGCCGCCCTGTTTCACCCCATTCTTTATCTCAAAACTTTGAGAGGTGGAACCATTGATCTGAATGGTGCTGTGCATGTTGCATGGAAGGACCATATGAGACTGCAAAGCTTGAGAGGACAGCTGATTTTCTCTAGTTTCTGGTCGAAAACCATCCTGCTCACAGTGTCAAACGCTTTTGTGCCATCCACAACAGCAAGGTAGAGTGGTGTTTGCTGTTCTCTCTTGACGCTGACATAGGGATAAGATCATGTCTACAGTGAACCAGTCTGCTCTGAAGCCACATTGTTCTTCCGGTTATATTCTGTTGGCTAGTCGATGGAGTCTCACTATGACTGGCTGTGACTGTGTGTCAGTGGTTTGCCACAGGGTGATGCTATGTATCAAGTGCAGCTGCATGATCCACTGCTGCTGGCTAGCTTACTGTGATGGTGGAGCAGGTGTGTAAGTCTCTCCTGCCAGTATATAGCCTCTGCATCACCAAGTGCCTCCTTATGGCAACTTACAGCAATTAGACACCGTAGGCTGAACTGCAGGGGACCTTGGAGCAAGCCTGGCCTTCAGAACTGGCATATGGACGTTTCCTGGCATCCATTAACCAGGTCCCAGCTATGGGTCAAATAGTATCCACTGCCTTGTGGGTTTTGCTCAGGAGAATCAAAGGCACTGGAATGGGGTCCGATAGGTGGCTGGTGCCCCTTTAAGCTGCTACCTCCTGGCAACTGCTGCAATGGAGTTGGCTCTAGACGTAGAGGTTCCTGTCCTTCCTCTGGATTCAGTCTATAAGGTTGAGAGGGAGATGCATATATAGGGCAAGTCTGTGTCTCCAAATCCTGTATGAGCCATCCAGACAAGAGACAAATGGAGGGGTTTATCCAGGTACAATTTAGAAAATAGAAAGGCGTGCAATCATGAATTCCGAACATCTCAAGGCGCCTTACAGCCAACGGAGTACTTTTGAAGCACATTCAGTCTTGTATGTAAAACAGCAGCCAGTTTATACATAGGAAGGTCCTTCAAACAGCAATGAGATCATAGGCAGGTAATTGACTTTTTTAGTGATGCTTAGTTGTGGGATAAATATTGGTCATGACTCTGGGGTGAACTCCCCTGCTTTTCTACAAAATAGCACCGTGCCATTTACCTGACATAGCAGACATGGTTTTGGTTTAACATCTCCCCCCAAAGTGAAGGTACAGCCTTATGGCCTCAAAGGGACACATTCAAGCTGTAATTCAGTAGCAGAATAATGGATCATGCCTTAGATTGTGTATCGTTCCATTTGAGTATTGCTGAAATAAAGAGACATGTCCAAGCTTTTCATCTTACACTGATCAGGACACTCGCAAGAACACCAATAGAAGGGGAAAACAACAATTGTTCTGCAAGACAGAAAGGTTAGACATGTCTCTTTTTTCAGCAATACTCAAGTTCTGTACCACCAAACGACTAATTGTTACATTTATTATAGAACAATATATCTGTGAACGAACCATGAGATAGATTAGTGGAATGAAAATAAAATGCAGCAGACATAACCTTGTTTGAATGCCCATCAAACCAAGGGTATTGTTTGTTTTTAAAGTTGTGGCAGATGAAAAGAAAACCAAAACCCTTTGGTATCAGACTGTAGAAATTCAGCCCTCAGAAGTGCGACTTGGCAGCTCATCCGCTTTGTGATATAAGTAACTCTTATTACTTCATGGGGCCTGTCATCCATTACCAGCTCTTCAGTGCTGACAGGCTGTTGTGCACTGATTTGACAACCAATTAGTAACAATCATGCTTTTAAAGTCTTTTATCAATTATTTAACAGCTGTGCCCAATGAACACTAAAGGTTTGAAGTAGGTCAATAAGTGATGGGTGGACAACTTTATAGCAATCATAGTGCTCAAAGTTTTGGCGACAGAATGGGCTAGATCAGCTATAGACCGTATTTGTTGTTGGCCTACATTTCCCACCCTTTTCCAGGCGGGTAAGAATGAGATGTTTGGCACAGAGCCATTTCCACTGGCTCTCTAACTGCTTCCAGGATTTCCCGCAGGAATGGGAGCAGTGTGTGAAGATTCTGACTCTATGTTAATGACAAAAATACATCATCCAATATTTCTCACCATTAATGCCTTGAACTGCCTTCCCTTTGGGTGATGTTGAAAAATGGATGATATCGGAGTAGCCCACATTATACGTCTGTCCTGATTGTGAAGTAATGTAAAATAGAGAATTGGTCCAATGTTGTCTTTTTTACACTATTGTTCAAAGTCAAAAATACCCACGCCGCCCTAACTTCTAGCTTTTCTCAGGCATTGGTGTATGACTTAGAACTTAAAACATGGGTTTGTGGCCTGGCATCCTCAACCCAGGAGAGTTACTGCCTCAAGGCTCTGGTCCATTGAACGTTTCTGATCTGCTAAACTCCTGGCTTGTAACTGGTCCCTTGCTGATTCTGTGGAGCAAAATTCGGTCTCCTGTGGCTAAGCTGCCAAAAGCTACATTTTGGGAGATCAGCAGGCGCTTTGTGAATCGGGGACTAAGGAACAGGTTGAGATAAAGAGGAAGCAAATGGCGATGGGGAGGAATAGGAGGGGGAAAAGCACCGCGAGTTCTGCGTTCTGGTAAGGGCTGGACTGGCACAGACTTAAGGGGCAGGATTTTTCCAATCCCGTGTAGCAGGCTGGGAGGCGGAGTGACTGGAAAAATAGCAGGAAGCCATGTCGGGACAGCCTCCTGAAGTAGTCCCACCGCTGGGGGGAAGTTTCCCAGCAGCGGGACAGGATGTTCATTGGCAGACTGCTGAACATAAGCGGGCAGTCAATTGAAATAATTAAAGGCCCTATTAAGAGCAGTTTTTCCAGCCTGCTGGCATTTAGCTAATAATGCCCCCTCCCCACACCAGCCCAACTTCCCTGCTTGGGGAGGCCGCCACTTTCAAGGAGAGGCTGACTGTGGACCCATCGAGGCTAGAGGCTCCATGTGCCAAAGAGGGGGCCACGGGTAAGGAAACCTCCCTCCCCAACCACCGTGGCCCTAATGTGCCTCCAGAGGGGCTTCCATGCTCAGCTCCTCAAATGGTAAATGTTTTACTTACCTCGCCGAGGGCTCCTCCATGACGAGGCACCTTCTCGACCCCGACCTGCCTCAGCAGTGGCCACCTCTCAGTGTGACTGCTGAGGCCTCAGAGCTGCCGGCCCTCTGATTGGACAGGCAGCACCTACATTCCACCCACCCTCCATCACTTGATGCTGAGCTCAGAGGCGCCCAATTATCAGACTGCCCCCAGTAAAATTGCTAAACTGGTCCAACTGCTGGTCGCTCCTTGGGGGTCCTAGTGTTTGTGGTAAAATTTAGCCCATGTTTCTATCAGTACACTGGACAGTGTTAGGACCTCAATCTCTAGATCTAGCTATGCCCTCTGGTCAAGAAGACCAGCTGCCATTTCCTGATGGTAAAATCATGGGCGCACAACAGCATCGGTTCCTGGAACTGGGGTTTGGCTAGCACCTCTGCATCTATTTGGACTGACTGACTGCTGGAGTGGTCATTCTGGGTGGTGAGGAGACCACAGCCTCATTTAAATCCAACAGGTAAACTGCAGGGAGCCAAAATTTGACCAGTGCAGGTGCCAGCAAGGTGAGTAGTGGGGAGTTGTTCTGGATTGCACAAGGTGGCAGTCTTGGGGGTGACACCTTTGTGGGCTTCTTCGACACCAATGCCAGTGGAACTGGTCATAGGCTCTGAGCAGTTCTGGCTTAAAATGCCAGTTTGGAAGCAAAACCAGATGGTGCTCTTTGCTGCTTGGGTACTGCCACATGGCTGTTTTAACACTGGGTGGTTGAGACTTGTGCTGAGTCAGGTGACCCATGAGTACATGCAGATTGGGGTCCTACCACTCAGATCACCAGTGTCTCAGAAACATCACTTCATATACAATGAATTAGTCAGACCTGCTGTTACCATTGTCATGCGGGTAAATATGGAAGCAGTTTTGTGAACAGTAAGGTCCCACAAACAGAAGCTGGGCAGAATGAGCAGCTAGACCTGTATGGATGTTGTTTGAGGGAAAATGTTGGCTGAAACACCTCCCTGCTCTTTGTTGAGTAGTGCCCAGAGATTTGGAACAGCACCTGAACCACTGAAGATGCATTGCATGGAGTGTCAGCTTAGTTATGAGCCTAAGTTCTGGAGTGGGCTTCTAACTCAGGAGGTGGGACTGTCACCAACTGAGCTAAACTGGCACTCAGAATGGCTTCTAAAATCCACTCCTAGGTTAAGCTATCACTTGGTTCTACAAGGTTCTAATTAATAGGCATACTGATTGTTACACAAAAGAAAATCAGGTTCCTTATTTTACCAACTCCCATTATGCAACTTTTCAACCAGTGTTTCTCACGGGCATTTAAAAATATTTGGTTCTGAATCAGGCTGAGGACCTACAGCAGACCAGAGTGAACCAATGAAGATTAGAGATGGAGTATTGCTGAAAAAAGAGACATTTTGTCAAAGCTTTTTATCTTGCACTCATCAGGACAATTCTCAAGAATACCGATGAAAGGGAAAACAACAAATTTATACTGTATTAGAAGAGAGTACTGTTTGGTTGGCAAGTGGACTCTGATTGGTAGAGGTGTTGCAGTGGCGAATGCACCATGGCAATGCTTTTACCAATCAGAGTCCGCTTGCCAACCAATCAGCACTCTCTTCTCATACACTATAAATTTGTTGTTTTCCCTTACATTTGGTATTCTTGCAAATTGTCCTGATGAGTGCAAGACAAATATCTTTGACAAAATGTCTCTTTTTTCAACAATACTCAAATTCTGTACTACCAAACAATTAGATGGAGTATTTGTCGGTCGTATTTGTTTCTCTGCTCTTTCTCTTTTGAAACCAGTAGCAGATAATACTCAACAATCCATTGAATTCATAAGCCGCTGTTCTTCCCTCCCATCATGTGCCCTCTTCTTCCTTGTGCTAAATTAACTTTGTAATTTTTGTAAGCTTACATTAAACGGAAAGTAGATTTTCGCCACTTCCTGTCTCTAGTGCACGGCTTCTGTCCATCCATTATTGGCCCCGTTATCAACTCCTTGTAATAATCCTATCTCATTGTCTGCACGCCAGCTAGAGATCTTAGCATTCAATGTAGAATAATGGCACACCTGATTACATATTAACCCAACATTTTCCAGGCAAATCTCTGTAGAATTTGTATCAGCTCTTTGTGATTAATCATACATCCAATATTTGCATAATGCAATGGGCCATTTTCATATGTAAAAACAGCTGCTCTATCAATGGTTCAGATACATCACATTATGACCTAAGAGAGCAGTAAATACATCCAAAGGAACTGCTGCTCTATCAAAGAGTGACAAGAGAACGTTTTGTTGGAGCAGCTGGGAGAAAGCAGGAGAGTGGCACGAAGTGAATTGCTCATTTGGAGAGTCGGTACAGACACAATGGGCCAAATGGACTCCTTCAGTGCTGTAACAATTACGTTATGTGAAATCATGGCTTATTTATGTGAACTGTACTTTGGACACTCAATCCTATGTACTTAAGCAACTAAAGCCTACTCTATATATAACTGATAGCCTTTTTGCTAGACATTTTTTAACCTGTCTTCTATCTAATAAGACACAATAGGAACATAAATTCCATCCATGTCAACACAATCACCAATTTGCTCTCTATTCAGTTCCAAATCTCCAGTTACCCACTGCCAAGTCTCTTCCAGTCCAGCCGCCATCCCAAATAACTGAAATAAATTGTGAGCTCCTGAACAATTTGAAAGATGCTGAGAGCCCTCCATTAGCTTTTAACCCTGGCTTTCTTACAATAAAAGTTTTCACTTAATGCAATGGCCTTGGAAACTCCCTTTGAGCCCAGTTGTAGTGCGTTTGGATTTCATTCCTTTTTCCTGTTATCTTGCCTCCTCTTTTGAAAGCATTTCCTGGCTCATGCCTGGGTCACCCGCTGATACTTTGCATCAATGGCCATGACCATGTTAGCTTTGACCATTGATACCCAACAGGAGGACAGCAGAGTCAAGTTCAATGCTGCTGTCCACAGAGATGCACTCTCAGTAAGGGTTTGCTGGATTCTCATTGTGGAGTGGAAACCTTAAATGGCTTTCCTCTCCATAGCCTAGAGATACTGAGGCCAATTGTAGAACCCCAACTGCTTCTCTCAGAGCTCGGCTAAAAGTACAGACTGGGAATTAAATTAACTTTTCTGCTCTGTATGGCTCAGAATGTCCTGAAACAGCATATCCCGCTAAAATTTATACTGATCTTAGTTTAGCAATGCTGAAATTTCCTGAGAAATTTTCTGATTAGCATACACCACAATGTAAAAACCTCTGTATAACAACTGAAGGCTACAGAAAGAGCTAACTGATGTCATATTCTGTCTTGAAGTTTCTCTTTATGTATGAAAGTTAAAGTCTCAAAGCCATTAAGCCATCATTTATGTACATTAGGCACAGAGGCCTGGGAATGAATTGGTATTGCACCATTTTACAGGCCTAAAATGGGAACCCAACTGTGCAACATGGCAGGCTACATGCATGCACGCACGCGCGCGCACACACACACACACACACACTTTGTGTTGTAAGTGCACCAGCTGCCATATTGGTAAGGGCTAAATTATAAGCATCCAAAGGTCACACCTGAAACAGGCATTAGGCCCTTTGCATATGCAAATTGGGACCCTATACCATTCAATTTCACCCCCAGATTATTTAAGAAAATGTAGTGGTAGAAATGTTTCAATGTTTTATTGCAAATCATTCTGACGCCATTGCGATGTATTCAAAGGCATAGAAACACACTAAAGTGAAACACTTTAGATTTCAGTCGGGAGACTGAAAATTATGAAATAATAAAACCATAATTACACAGTGTGATAAAATGTACTTATGGAAATGTCTTATGCTTATTGAGTGGCGATAACCTTATTGCTTGAGGTCTAGGGATTAAGATAATATTCTTCCAAATGCCATCAATGATAGCTGAAAACATTTAACAAATATCTCCCCCAACACCTCTAATACAGTTCCCAGAATGCCATAGTCTGAGTGTGTGCATTGTGGAGAAAACCACCAGCATGCAACAGTTGGAATTTTTGGAAAAATGTGAAGTAAAAGTTGAAGCTTTGGGAAAGGCGTAAACACTAATTATGATTTTCTTCCCTCCCCAATATTTCAAAACAAGGTGAATCCCAAACTCTTGTGTTCTTTTTTAAATTCTTTCACTGGATGTGGACTTCGCTGGCTAGGCCAGCGTATATTGCCAATCCCTAATTGCCCTTGAGAAGGTGGTGATGAGCCAACTTCTTGAACCATTGCAGTCCATTTGTTGTAGGAATGGCCACAGTTCTGTTAGGAAGGAGTTCCAGGATTTTGACCCAGCGACAGTGAAGGAACAGCGATATAGTTCCAAGTCAGGATGGCGTGGTCCTCCAATTCTGGCCTCTTGTGCATTCCCAATTTACTTTGTCCCAGCATTGGCAGTTTTCTGTTCAGACGTCTAGGTCCTAAGCTATTGAATTCTCTCCCTAAACCTCTCCACCTCTCTACCCCTCTCTCCTCCATTACATCCTTGACCAAGCTTTGGGTCAGCTGTGCTGATGTCTCCTTCTTTGGCACTGTGTTGAATTTTTGTCTGTTAACAGTCCTGTAAAGCACCCTGGGATATTTCATTACATTAAAGGTGCTATGTAAATGCAAGGTTGTTGTTGTTTGGAACATTTTTGACATCTACATGTCAATAAGTATATATCTCCAGGAAATAAACTTCTGCCAAGCTTTTGAAACCAAAAGAAAGAAGACTACAGTAACAATGCTAGCCTGGCTGGAGTTTGACTCTGAGATGTAATGAGAACTCTTCATTATGCCGGAAACAGCTATGAAAACAATTGACTCAAGCACTTCTTACCTAGGGAATAGCTTTATGTGCAACACTATAAACAAGGTCTACAGGTTCATCGATTTATTTGTGGTTTCTTTGCTGTCAAAAGCATTTACCTTTTAGAAATAATTCTTGAGCTCCACTTTTACTCAGTTGAATTAGCCAGCGAGTATTGGAGCCGAAGAGACCGGGAAAGTTCCAGTTTTGATTCCTGATCGATAGTGAGTTAACTGATCAGTACAGAAGCAAAAATACTGCAGATGCTGGAAATCTGAAATTAAAATGGAAACTGCTGGAAATACACAGCAAGTCAGGCAGGATCTGTGGAGACAGGAAGAAAATTAATGCTCCTAGTTGAAGACTTTTCATTAGAACTGGAAATATAACAGGCTTTTACCAAATACAGGGTCAGCGAAAGCGTGGGGGGAGGGGAGGAAAGGAACAAAAGGGAAGGCCTGTGATAGGGCAGAAGGCAGGAGATTTTAAATATCAAAAGGGATGACGGCACAAGGCAAAAGTGGATGATAATGGGACAAGTAAAGAAGGAAGAGGCGGGTCTCAAGGAGGTGTAAATGGTAAAATCAGAACCATTACCACTAGCTGCTGTCTAAAAATCAGGGCAATGGTTATGATTTGAAATTGTTGAACTTAATGTTGAGTACAGGAGGCTTCCAATTGCCTAGTTGAAGGTGAGTTTACATTGAGCTTTATTGTAAGGGTGTAGGAGGCTGAGGACAGAGGTCAGAATGGGAGTGGGGCAGAGGATAAAAACCAACAGGTGACCAGATGCTCAGAGTCATGTTTGTGGACTGAAATGGGGTGTTCCCCAAAGTCATTGCCCAATCTGCATTTTGTTCCCCCAGTGTAATACTTCTAACTTTTTCCCGTTCTGATGAATGGTCATTAGCCTGAAACATTAGCTGGCCTCAATAATTGGGTTTCTCTCTTCTTGGCATGGAGGGAGGTGAATTGTCCTGACTGTTGGCCAGTGACCCTTACTGGAAGTGCATGTGCCGTGGATTTGTGCGGTGAGGAAGGAGGGGCGAGTGGATCAGGTTTGATTCTGAAATCTCCCCTTCCCACTCCCTGTGGTAAAATGAGCTGCTGATGCTGTGTAAAGGGGAAACGTCTACTCCCCCTGTCAGCATCCTGACAGAATCAGATATAATGCTACACTCTTCCTGCTATTGGGTTTCCCATCAGACAAGTTAGCTTCGGATTATTCCCTTTCTGTCTAGATTTGCATGTAAAGAATGGTCACCTGGGCACATTCCAGGACAGGGGAGCGCTGCTCATCTGGACTCGCACTCCAGCAGGAGTCAAAGCCTTCAGGAGAGGAGGAAGACATGGGAGGATATCTGGCAGAAAGAGGGAGAAACACCGTCATCTGTCAATTGTAATTTAATTTCCTATTGTGCACCCAATTTAATTTTACAAAGTGATCCAAAAACACACCCAATCTGCATTCGGTGCCCTCAGTGCACCACAGCTAACTTCTTCCGGTTCTGATGAACACAACAAGGCTGACACTATAGCAAAGCATTTGCTCAGCAGCTGTGAATGGTTTCATGAGCAGCAATTATCTCATCAAGTTACATCAAGTCTACAGCATAGAAACAGGCCATTCAGCTCAACTAATCTATACTATCGTTTATGTTTCACACAAGCCCCCTGCTACCTTTCCTTATCACCCTATTAGCATATCGATCTATTCCTTTCTCTCTCATGTACTTATCTAACTTCCCCTTAAATGCTTCCATGTTATTTAGTTCAGCTACTCCTTCAACACTTGTCAAATTCTTACTACTCTTTTGGGTTTCTGCTGAATTTTCCAATTGGATTTATTTGTGATTATCTTATATTGATAACCTTTAGTTTGGACTCCCCCGTAAGCAGAAGTTTTTTTTTCTACATCAACACTGTCATGGTCTCTTACGGTCTGCTGCCACTTTATATGTTGAGGGTCTTGATGTAGACCTCAGAGAATCTGTCTCTATGCTATCTATGCTAAGCAAGATATTGAGATTGACGAGGATTCTGGTCGAACACAATTACGTGAAGTTTATTACTGGCAACAACTATATACAGCTCTGCACAGGCCTTGATCTAGCCTGTGTCCTAACAGTTACATAGGCGATTCCTTGACTATATAAGGTACTCATAAGGTACTCAAAGTCTTACTGACACAGAGGGCAGAATCATCCTAGATTTGCACTAAGTGCAGTAGTGGGCGGGTAAAATGATGTTTTACCCGCCGGCCACGATGGTGGATTTTCACGCCATATCATCCCAAACCCGCTGCATTACTTACGCATTCCCGGGAAACACACAGTTTCCACGGTGGGTGGGCTCTCATTCGTCCGCCACGCCATCACCTCGCCACTTCATCAATCCTGGCGCCATATTGAAAGTCCAGCTGCGCGCACACATCTCAGTGCTTCCAACCCTCGACTACTGCAGGGAAGATGAACACAAAAGGCACAAAGACTGCAGCTCCCAGGTTTAATGACGCGTCACTGGAATGCTATTTGGGCGCTGTGGAGGCCTACCATGATGTCCTCTACCTCCACTCTGTATGCAGGACGGGCAGCAGCATCACCCATCTAGTATGGCAGGTGGTGGCAGTGGTGGTCAGTACCAATGCTGCACAGAAGAGGTTGGCCATCCAATGTAGATAGTGGATGAATGACCTCGTCCATGCAGCCAGGGTATGGCAACCATCTCAGCACTCTAAACTCACACACTCAAACCCATTACACAATTACTGGCATCTCACTCACTGCCAGCTCAAGAGACAACACCACCCATTCCCACACACATACCCTCCCTTCTCCATCTGGCCTCACCTCCTCTGGAGACCGCCTCCTCAGCACTCACCATCTTGAGGTCACTTGCACAGATCAACATGTGCCCCACCCCCCCCCAACACACTGGGATACCCTCCCTGCCCAGTACAGCTCTCGTCCTGCAGCCACTTCCTGAGGCCACTTCTCCCCCTTCCCCAAGTAAGTCCTAGCCCTGCAGCCATTGAAAAGACACCCACATATGACTGATCTGCTAGGTAGAGACCTGCTGTGAGGCCCCCTAAAAGTGACGTGGTGCTGTCTGTGAAGCCTGGCGCTGATGACTGTGAGTGCTGCCCGAAGCAAGGTAGGCAAACAAACCTTGAAGTCCCAAGTGAAGTGCATGTCGCTTATGTGCTGTTGTGAACCGTGTCGACATGTTTTCCCACCGACATGACGGATGATCCAGCAGTATGGGATGAATCCAGCAGGCTGGCCTTATAATGATATGCTGACGTATTACAATGAGGTTCCCAACATCCGATGGCAGGAAACACAGCCTGCTAATGGTGGGCTGTGCAGGACAATCGCAAACTGGTTTCACGCCATCGTGAAACCGATTGCGCCATATTGTCCGCCCGCGCCGCTGAACACGTCCAACGCCGGTGGGCATGGAAAATCCCGGCCTGGGTCACAGACAGTAGTGAACATGTACGGTAGAGATCACAGGCAATAATGAACACCTGACATGGAGGCTGCACCTTTTATCCTCCAGCCTTACATGCGGTGATGCCAAGGTGATGTCACTGTGCAGCTTCTTAAAGGTACATGTCGTTGTCTGCATTGACATGCATACGATATCACAGCAAACACAAAAGCCAACCTTTATTTTTCTGACCAAACAGCCAGTTTAGGTGATGCATCAAGACGGTGGCAGCATAAAGTAAGATAGAAAGGGAAATCGTGGAAAGATCAGTGCCTGGCAGAAATGGTGAGGAGGCAAGATAGAAGTATTACCTGGAAGCAAGACTAAAACAGGCTAAAGGACATAGACAAAAAGAACAAAGAAAAGGGAACTGTAAAAGAGTGCAGTGGTACATAAAATTAACATTAAATAGGAAAGTGAGCTCTCTTCTCTATTTCTATTTTGTTTCGGATTTCCAGCATCCGCAGTATTTTGCTTTTAATCAAACTTGGGACCTTCCCAAGTTGCCTGATTGCACAGGATTGGAAACTTCAGGGGAAATTTTAACAGAACTCATTAGGCAGGAATCTCGCAAGTTATGGGGACTTCAATAGCGAGTAAAACTGCGAGATGTATAAAACCAGCATTGTACCCAATGTTTTCAAATGGATAGGTTAGGTCAAAATTGCTCCTTTTAATTCTTGGTCATCAGGGGGAGAAGTGGCCTCAGGAAGAGGCTGCAGGACGAGAGCTGTACTGGGCAGGGAGGGTATCCCAGTGTGTGTGTGTGTGGGGGAGGGGGGGGCACATGTTGATCTGTGCAAGTGTCCTCAAGATGGTGAGTGCTGAGGAGGCAGTCTCCAGAGGAGATGAGACCAGATGGAGAAGTGAGGGTATGTGTGTGAGAATGGGTGGTGTTGTCTCTTGAGCTGGCAGTGAGTGAGATGCCAGTAATTGTGTAATGGGTTTGAGTGTGTGAGTTTAGAGTGCTGAGATGGTTGCCATACCCTGGCTGCATGGACGAGGTCATTCATCCACTATCTACATTGGATGGCCAACCTCTTCTGTGCAGCATTGGTGATTCTATTCTCTGTATTGTCGAGGCAATACTGCTTCTACATGCTATGCATGGAAATGCCAACATTCACACTGCACAATAGAATGCTGACATTGCTCAGAATCTCTGTGTTCTGGGAACTTTGTTCAAATGTCATCCAGATAATTAAAAGCCTATTAATCCACCTTTCATCATTCCTATAATCGCCCTTTCGGAGACCTACACCAATGCTGAGGCATTATATAATTCAGTCCTGTGAGGTGGTGTCACTGAGCATCTTTGTTCATTCTCATTACAATACTGTGTGTTTCTGCCTGGTTTTGGCCTGCTTGTAATTTGACAAATTCCAAGTTGCTTTTCTAACCCGCTCGAAATGAATCATGTCAGCCGGTGTAGACACGATGGGCCGAATGGCCTCCTTCTGCACCATAACAATTCTGTGAAGCAATTGTATCGATTTATTTCATATTGGCGGAAAATGTGTGGCTGCTCGAAATTGTGGAATGGTTCATATATGAATCCAGGTACAACGGCTGATTAATCAGCTTCGGAACTGGAAAGCTGAATTTTTTTCTAATTGTTAAGGTCTGTTGTACAGTGATACCAAATTCAAAGGCCCATCCTTATTGCTCACATCATTAGAGACTGCTCATCTTTACTGACTCAACCTGTGTTGGGAGATAAAAAATGTATTCAGTATGTGGGCTGCTTTAAATTTACTGAGTATTTAATCAGGAAACCGAGTATTGCAATGTTGGACATTGGCCTGTCATCTCTGGGACTGGTTCAAGATAAAGGTCTCTTCTGCCTACTAGCTATAGGAAGCATGTGTGAAATGTACTCGTGCAGCCTGAATCCAATTGCTAGGGTGTAGAGTGCCTACAGTACAAAATTGGCACTATCATTCAGAGGGACCTAAGGATGGTTGCCATGGGTATAAATACGTCACTGTTACAGAAGGTGCTCTACTGAGGAAGCGGCTGAGGCAGGGTAGCAGGGACATTACTTTCCATAGGTGCCCGAATTGAGCAATTTATGTAACAGTACAATGTGATACATGTTATTAAAAATATTAAAATCTACAGGCAAAGCCACCCTGATGACCAAGAATTAAAAGGAGCAATTTTGACCTAACCTATCCATAAAAAACATTGGGTACAATGCTGGTTTTATACATCTCGCAGTTTTACTCTCTATTGAAGTCCCCATAACTTGCGAGATTCCTGCCTAATGAGTTCTGTTAAAATTTCCCCTGAAGTTTCCAATCCTGTGCAATCAGGCAACTTGGGAAGGTCCCAAGTTTGATTAAAAGCAAAATACTGCGGATGCTGGAAATCCGAAACAAAAACAAAAATAGCTGGAAAAACTCAGCAGGTCTGACAGTATCTGCGGAGAGGAATACAGTTAAGTTTGATTGCTGTTCTGTAATGAACAGCAGATTTCAGTTTGAATAGTGACAGAAGCACTAAAACTGCTTGTGGCAAAGAGAAAATCTTCCCAGAGTTCTTGCTGCTGGGAGGAGATACTCAAACCAAAAAAAAAGATAAAAACACATTTCAGAAGGGAATTGGAAAAATACTTGAAGGGGGAATATAATGCAGCTATAGGAAAGAACAAAGGAAGGGAACTAGGTGGATCGATCTACCAAATAGCCATCACAGGTTTAATGGGCTGAATGGTCTCTTTCTGTGCTGTATTTATGACTGCTCTCCAGCAAGCCCCTGAATTGAAGATTGAAGAAGCTGGAGGGAGCTTCTTGGAGCAAAGGAGATTGAGGGGAGATTTAGTAGAGGTGTGCAAAGTTACGACAGGTTTAGATAAGGTCGACAAAGAAAAGCTGTGCCCATTAGCTCGTGGTACAAGATCTAGGGGACACAGATTTAAAGTTTTTGGCAAGAGATGTAGGGGGCATGTGTGGAAGAACAGATATTGACCTGGGACTTGCTGCCTAAAAGGGTGGTGGAGGCAGAGACAATTAATGATTTCATAAGGCAATTGGATGGGTACTTGAAGGAAATAAACTTACAGGGCTATGGGGAGAGAGTTGGGGAATGAGACTGACAGGACTGCTTTACAGAAAACCAGCATAGATGCAATGGACCGAATGGTATGGCTCTGTAAGGTGCACTGTACAAACATTGGCTGAGAACTGGATGGGGCTCAACTCTGATGTTAGACAGCAGTTGGCACTCCACCTCCAAACTCAGCTATTAATAATGGGATAACGTGTGTCTCCAGTGCCCGTGGAACTATTACCAGAAGAAGTCAGCATCTTTCAGGAGTAGAGACAAAGGGAGAAAATTAGAAGAGAAAACATGTAGAAAAAACAATGAGGGGTGGAGAAAATACTTACTGACCCCAAACCACTCAATTCCCTATGTGATTAGTGGTGGTTTTTTATAATTCATTTAGTTTTTGGGCGGCTCTTGACTGGGAAAGAAATGTTGTGGAAAAGTCACAGTAACACATCAAAATTTAGAAACAAATAGTCAATAAGCAGCACAAAATTATAAGTGCTGACCAATGTAACCAGACCTAATTCTTTGTGAAAGTAAAGAAAAAAGCGAACTGAAGAAACATCAGACCTTACAGAAGAAAATAAAACAGCTTACAGCACCAGCCGTTTTCTGTCACAGTCTCACTCCCTAGTGTAAAACCTTAGTTTTGATAAGGTAAACCAAGAATGTTCCTACAAACTAGAAAACATAAACTGAATTTAGTGAAATATACTTGTGAGAAAATATTGTGAGAAAATATCTTTACAAAAAGGCAGATACATCTTTGTAATTAGCTTCCAAAATATATTATATATGTATGTACACAGAGTGCAGTTGGGAAACTAGAGAGGGAACTGGCGGACAAAATTGCCATTATTTGTCCAAGACTTTTTTCATGTTTTCTTCTTAGCATTCTTCCCACCATCCCCCACACTGTCCCAGCAGTATGTCATTGAAATCACAGCCAGAGGTAAAGGCATGGGTAGTTACATTCATTATGAAGTGCTGTGACTGGGACTAGAAAAATGCCCAGACAATGAATAGTGTTACTATTATGAGAAATGGAGGTTATTTTTTAAAAAAATTTTGGGGAATATTGTGTTATTCTGTGAAGAAGGCTGTGTGTGTTTGATTTAATTAAGCTGGGCAGAGACAGTTTGTCTGGGGGGTTTAAAACATGAAAAGGATAGAGGTGTTAGGTTTGAGGCACAAGTAAATAGGTTGGATCTAAAGTTAGCATTTTTAAATAAGTTGAGAGCTTGTTTGAATATTAAAGGGAAGTCAGAGGTGAAAAGAAACATCTTGCAGGAGTTTCATAGATAGTTGGAAGAGGGGATATTTTATTCTATTGACCTGAAAGCAAAGACAAAATAGAGACATGAAGGGTTTTATATTTGGAAAGATTTGAGTGTGAGAACAATGCAGCCTGAGATGAAAGGGGAATAAAGGTATTTTAGAGTTACCGTAGAGAACTTAGGGTAGCTATAGCTGGAGTAGCTGTTGAATTGGGGCTGGAGCTGCAGTTGAGCTGCAGCTGTGAGATGTAGCAGCTGGAGCTATTAGCTAGAGCTCTGGGCTGGGAGAGTATGCAGTTTGAATCAGCCACCCTGTCCAAGCCTGAAAAGTTTTGGGCTGCAACAAGCAGTTTTGTTCTGAAGTTTGGATTTCCACAGCAGAGTAGGGGAGAGTTAAGAGGTCATGTGGTATGCCTCTATTAAAGCTACAGTCTGCCTTGGATAATGTTACTGGGTTTTTATAGCTACACATCTATAAGGAAGCATTGCCTGGAGGGTGTTAACTTATGGGTCTGATCAAGTAGAGAATTTTTGGGGGGGAATGTGTTGTAAGACTAACCTTAATTGTTAATATTGTATGCTTAAGTTTTCTTGTATTCTTGTTAATATAACTTTTACTTTTTAATTTTTAAAATCCCAGAAGTGTTACTGGACTTCTTGCTGCTGAGATCAGTAAAACTTCTTTTCATTTTCAGAATACAAAAAAAAAGGTTATGGCCCATAAGATAAATTTCCATCTGGGATTTGGTTTGCGCAGCAATTAACATTGACTACAGTCATTACACTATTAATGGGTATAGTGCAGTATTTTGTTCTTTAAGAGAAGATACCTTAGAGCTTCTTCCAACCAATTTTTTGCTCTTCTGACTAAATTAGGGAGGGTTCAGGGTGGGTCAGATTATACATGCTTTGCTGGAGGAGCAAGCTTGCTGAACCCATGTCCTTTTCTTGTTTTACACTTTCTTATATAATCTAACTTTGGACTCCTGCCCAGTCCATTTTCTCTCCTCTGTTCTTGAAGATGGCTGACTCAAGTTGCCGTATGATCCTGTGGCTGCCATCAGCCCTCTGGCACATCATCATGTGACCATTCTTGATATGTAAACCTAAATGCCGAATGGCAGAAGGCTGATCTACTGTGGGGATCCTCACAGCCAGAGTCCCCCATCTCTTCCTCATCCAATGCTTACAGGTACACACTTGCAGCAGGAACATTGAACAGTAATTTAAGAGTGGGCACCTATCCTGGCTGATATTTTGTCCCTCTGTGATCCAGAGGCATTGAAGCTAACTGTAGTGCCCTTACTGCCATGGAAATGGAAACCTTTCTCTTTTTAAAAATAACTATTAGCAGTAATTTTACTTTACACCTTCAAAGTTATGGGGCGTAGGTAAAAGAGCTGGAAGTTGCTGGCGCCAGCACAGTATCCTATTTAAGCATTTACTTACACGTTTTAATTCTGCTCGATAAACCCTTGTACTTAATTCTGAGTCCCATTCAATCATCTCTTCGGTTCCTCAAGTCTGTACAAGCCATTCCCTCCAATACCATCAAATCTTTACCAGTGAGTTCACAATTAACATGCTGATACTTGAGTTCCTAATAACAAGACCTTGTGTTAGAGATCTGAATTATGAGGAAAGATTGGATTGACTTGGGATTTTCAGGCTTGAAAGGAGGTACCTGAGAGATGATCTCATATAAGATGGTAATTGGTATGGAAAAGGTAAATCCAGAAAAAAACAAAGGGTCATGAATTTGAAATAATAAAATACAAATTTAGGACTGATATTAGGAAGTCCCTTTTGATATGAAGAGCAATTAATACATGGAATGGACTCCTGAATAGAGTCCTGAGAACAACCATGGATGCATTTAAGAATCATTTTGATGCTGCACTTGGGGGCCTTCAGAAGACTATGATGACCTGACTGCCCCCCATCATCTGCAATTAACTTGTGATCTTGTGAAATAAAATTGGGGACCTTCAAAGAGAGTCTAGAAGTCCTTTTATTGTGGAGAGAAGCTCAGCTTAGAATGACTGCATTTTTTTATTCTAGGGATGTGGGTGTTGCTAACGAGGCCAGCATACACAGCCCATTCCTCGAAGAGAAGGTGACCAATTGAATGGCTTGGCTTCAGAAGGCAATTAAGAGCCAACCACATTGATGTAGGATTGGAGTCACATAGGCCAGACATAGAAGGGTTCCTTTCCTAAAGGACATTAATGAACCACTTGGGTTTTTATGACAACCCAAAAGCGTTTTTACTGATGCCAACTTTTTAAAAATAAATTCAAATTCCCAATCTTCCATGTTGGGATTGGAAATCATATTCTTTGGATTACTTGCCCAGTAACATAGCCATTATGCTATTGTACCCCAGGTATTTTTTCATTTGGAGAAAGGATTCACTTGTTACAAAGTGCTATTTTAATTTCTTAAAAAATAAATCTTTTGGTGATTTTGATGATAAATGCTACTACTTCAATGCTTTTGTCACCAGTATCAGCACCAAGTTAGGTACCGTATAGGTTAGATACTGAGCAATGCTTCCTCTATTAATTGCCCCAGCAATGTGCTCTCACTCAACATCAGAACAGCACCTCCTGTTGCACCAGTGTCCAACATATCAATGTTTTAATTCAATTATGTTGCCATTTAGATCTCAATTTGTCTGAACTGAGGGTAATTTGGTGCTGAGTACCTGCACCAACTAAGAACTGTGTAGAGATTGCACAAATTCACTTCACAAAGCTCCTGGCAGCCATTGTGCCTTTCACCCTGGACTGGATTCAAACCCATCTCCCAGACAAAGAAGCACAGAGTGATAATCATAGCAAACATATCAATCCATCCCACTCAATGAATTTGACCGATTTTGTGGCTAGTTTTGAAGGTGGAGAAATATGTGCCTTAAACCACTTTTGGGAGAGGGAGTAGCCAGTGGGAAAGAGAAAAGGCAGTCAGAGCAAAGCCTGACTTGTTCTGAGTTGCTCGGCTAAGTGATCTGCTGAATGTTCCAAGTTTCAAATTTGAGCAAAATCAAACCATAGTAAATGTAATTCACTGGATGTTGTATTGTACACGATTACTTGTCCTAATAATTATCATCAGAATCCCTAGATATTCGTAGGATCACAGGATAAGTGTAGCTCAGCACATCTCAGCTCATCCACCTTGAGGCAGGGACCGAGACTTCTATTCGAATCACTCCAAAGTGTCCACTTTGTTTTGTAACATATATTGTGAATTTTTTCCCTCCTAATTTTTGGTGCTCCCTCTACAAGCCCTTCATACTTCATTCTACAGCCTTAAAAACCTACTGAAAGTCTATCTTATTGGCCAAGCTGTCAGCCACCTCTCTCCTGACTCTTCCATCATGTTTCAGCATCCATTTCCTCATCTATTGTATTTATTTAACACTCCCACTGACCCCCGCCTCTCCCCCCAGCAAACCAATCCCTTTGCAATTTCCTCTGGAATTTTTATAAGTCTATATAAATGCAAATTGTACTTGAATTCATTTTATTCCATATTTGATCTAAGATATTGCTAGCAACAGCACTGAGAGTGGACTTTAGTGCTCAGTGTTGTTCACCAACCCCAGTAACATCCCCACTAAAAGTCTAGCAACTGTAACATAACAAGTTTATGGAGAAGTACTTTGAAGACTACAGAAGTTAAGTAATGTGGCCAGTTACATGGCGAACTTCTCTGTATCATTCGAATGTCTTGACAACTAAAAGAAAACACTGTGCTCAACATTTGACCCTCAGTATCCATCATTCCCACAAGATGTCTATAGGACTGATACTTTCTGGTCATGATAAGTGCTTTCCAGCAAGTCCCCTAATTTCTCTTTTCTTTTCTCTCGACAGGAGTAAGGTACGGACAGCAAGCATCCAATGATGTTGTGCCTCCATCTGTTAGTCATCAGGGCAACAGCACTATGGTGACGACTCACACTGTACTCCAACCTGTTTCTCCTCCGGGTCTGGAACCAAGCCACAGCTTGTTGACTACAGATACCAAACTGGTAAGTGCGTCAGGAGTTATAGGATCACAATCAGTTATGTAGGATGATACTATCACCAGAGAGATAATGGCATATCTTGTTAGCACAGTCATATTCTACAGGCTCAACTTGCAGCACCTTGCTCTTATTGCTTTTTAATACTTGGTTCTTTTTTAAATCTATGTTTCTATTCAAAACCTTGAAGGGCTTGAAGCTTGACAGCAACCAGAACTACTATTGTAATCCATAATTTTTCATGGTTATTGTCATTATTATAGATGCAGTGCTAGCTTAAACTGAGCACAAGTTGAATTGTGGGGTTGAGTTTTACAGCCCCGCCCCCCCACCATTGATGTATGTGAAGGTGGGAGGGGCATGTAAAATAACGCGGGTGGCCAATCCACCGCCTTTCTGCCCACGTCCGACTTGTACTCCATATTATGGAAGGTGGGTAAGGCATCAGGCAGTCTGGCCATTCTTAGGTCTATTGAGGCCCTTAAGTGGCCAACTAATGGCCATTTAAGGACCTCATTCCACCCGCTCCACTATAATACGTGTGGCTGGGGAAGGCAGAAGGAAGGTGACCAGCCCAGCAGGTTTCACTGCACGGGATAAAGGAGGACGTGACGGGGGGGGCCTTCCTTTGGGGGGGCCTGTGCCCATCAGGGACACCCCCACCCAAGATGGTACCCCACTTGGTGCCTCCCCACCCATCTTTGAAACTCAACCCCTCACTCCCCTCAGTCGCTGGGGTCTCCAATCCCTGGCTAACCAAAATGCTTGGACTTAGCGTCAAGTGTGGGAGACATCGTCTTTGTTCCTGGGAACTGCATGTAGTTCTGGCCCGCAGTGGCACGACTGTCTCCTGGCGCTGCTGGGACTACAGAGCTGCTGGCTAATCAGATTGATGTTGCTAGTAATGCCCTTAAGGATGAAGTGCCTCTGGAGAACCTGTCTTGCCCTTCATCCAGAATTTCTCCAACAATGTCCAGTTTATTTATGTATTTATTTATTCACTAATGTTGGAAGTGGCTAAGGAACCCATGACCCAGTAAGACTCTGTAGTAATCTGATATGTAATATACCTTTAAGACAAATATTGTAATATAAGGTCACATGATCTTAATATCCAATAGCAGAGTAGCGCGGGCTACCTCTATGTGGGAGAGTCTTGAGTTAGTTACTGATGAGTGAAGACAGAGTTGTATGTTGTGAACACAAGTGTAGCTGCTGAGTTTAGTTTGTAAATAAGCAGCATGTGTTTATTCTAACAATGATCCCCTGATGTTCTCTGTCTCTGTACCAACTCAGTCACCCCGAATCAAGTGCGCAACCCAGGTCCTTTAGCCCCAACAAACCAAGGGCACTGGATCCAACAGACACTTATGCAGGTGTAATTCAGAGCGCCTATTAAATGCATTGAGAAACTTGAGAAATAGAGCAGGCCAACAAATTATTTTCTACAAATTTTCATGATGTGGGGGAAGGTGGATTGAAACATTTATGCAAACAATTCATTAAAGCAGTGAACAACTTTTCAAACCCATTGAGCTGTTTCCAAAATTCCGTTAACCCTTCGAGATCTCTTGTTTATTTTTCCTATTTTGCTTCATTCACACCAGTTTCCTAGCAATGTTAATTTTTACTATGCGAGATTCCTCACTGAGAAAGGATGCTGGCTGAGGGGAGACCAGTAATAAACATAAGATCTGAACCAGTGACACAGATGCTTATAATGTAGAAACTACTTGTAGTGTGGAATCTTGTGGAGATAACGTGGGGCACGGCCACTGGCTGGAGAACTGGTGAGAGCCCCATGTCGCCTCTTTTAGGGAAGGCCTGCCGCATCTTGTTCCACTCAGGCACTTGAGAAGCCAGCGGCGAGCCTTCCCCCAGGATCAAGGACCCCGGGATGGTAGTCCCGCCCTCTGAGAGCTGCCGGCCAATTAGAGGCTGGCAGCTCTATTGAACGGCAATGCAACAGGGGAGGTGGTGGCTGCTGCTGGTACTACAACCACCCGAGGCCTAGTATCACCACTGGATACCAGGCCACAGGTGAGTGATGGCGGGAGAGGGGTCAGGGGTTGAGGGTGGCGGGGGGGGGGGGGGTCGCAGGGAAGGGGGTTGGCAGCAAGGACAAGCTCTCATTGGGCGCCTCCCCTTCCCAATACCAGATACCTTGATCAAGCACCGTGTGCCTTTATCGAGGGAACCCCGCACTCCCCAACCACCAAGAGCCCGCAAGCAATCCTGACAGGATTTGCTTGTTAAGCTCCCCACATGGCAAGTCCCTTGCCCGCCATGGGGTTAATTCCAGCAGTGGCAGGATGAGGTCCTTAAGTGGCCATTCATTTCCCACTTAAGAGCCTCAATTGGCAGCTGGCAGGAAGGCTGTCTACAGGGCAGAGGTGGGAAGGTGGTGGGGTCCCATGTGCCACCCTCCCCCTCCACATTAAATGCCTTCCACACCATAAAACCTGCCACAGGGGAAGGCACAAGATTCCACCTGTAAAATGAACTGTCTGGGGAAACAAAACTGTGACAATGCGGCTTCTTTCTGCACTTCTGCCTCTGAATCATGACCCTCGGTATCCATAAGCCAAACCAGGAGTTGTCTTTAACTCCAACTTATTCTCCCCCACCCCTAACTTTTCCTTCTTTTTCCTTGTGCCAGTTGTGGCTCAGTTGATAGCACTCCAGCCTCTGTGCCAGAATATTGAAGTATCAAGGTCCCACTCCAGGGACTTGAGCACAGCTGTAGGCTCACACTGCAGTGCAGAATGGAGAGGGAGTGCTGAACTACCAGAGCATGCCACCATTCAGAGAAGATGTTAAGCCCAGACCCTGCCCGCACTCTGAGGTGGATGTAAAAGATCCACCTGGTACTACATGGACACAGAGCATGGGAACTTTCCCCAGTGTTATGGCCAATATTTATCCCTCAAACTAACATCACTAAAACAGAATATTAGTCATTTAACACATTGCTGCTCATGGGAGCTTGTATGCAAAGTGGCTGCAGCATTTCTTACATTACAACAGTGACTACACTTCCAAAAATATATAATTAGTTGTCCACTGCTTTGGGATGTCCTGAGGTTGTGAAAGGTGCTATATAAATGCAAGTCTTTCTTTTTCTCTTTCCCTCTTGGTGTCTTCCTATACTCCTGAGAAAACTCTATTGCTCATACCACTTTTCATGGCAAGTCCAATGTAGACATTAAATCCTGCCATCGCCAACTTCCACTGGCTTCCTTCTCTCAAAAATCACCATGTTGTTAACCTGCACCTCATCTCTGTAGCCTCCTGCAGCCTGAAGTCCCAGCGCTCACCCTCTGCTTATCTGCCTTTTACTTCACTCTGCTTAACCAAAGGCGGCAGAGCCATCAGCCACACTTTAGAATGCTCTTCTTATACTTGTTCGTCTTCAAAACCTATCTCTTCAACCACACCGTGGGTCACCTTCTCCCACTTCGTGCTCCCCTTCATTTCCGACAAGTTGCTGGGGCTAATTTTAACCTTAACCCCTCCAATGGAAAACTGGTGGCATTGGAAATAGCATTGGAAATGGGTCCAGCCCAAAACTCCCCCACACCCACCCCCCACCCCCACCCCCACCCCCACCTCCCATTGGAATTTCTGTTTTGTTTGTAATGAAGAACACATTCTCTCCCCTTGGGGAAACTTCCTGTTTATCTAAACCAAGGTTGGCTGTCTTCCTATATGATCCCTAAGTGTGTGTGTATGGCTACTGCTGGAACTTAACCAGCTTATCAACAAAGATCATTGGTGGGTTTCCTTCTGACTTGACTGGCTAGAACAGCACTACTCATACACTGAGTCTTATTTAGAGTCAGATATGAAGAATGTCATCCTCCAGTGACAGGTCTACCCTTCCTTGTGACATTAATGAACCAGACAGTTTGCGCAGTCACTAATAGCATCGTGGAGCCTCTAGAGATGAAGGACAGAGTGTCCGATTAATTAGAATTAGAATTAATTAGGATGAATTGGATGAATTAACTGACATCCAGACTGTGACAAAGGTAAACTACTCTCCTCGTCCATCTTGACCTGTCTGCAACTTTTGACACAGTTAACCCATGCTGTCCTCCTCCAACACCTGTCCACTGTCGTCCAGCTAGTGAGGCCACTAGCCTTGTTCCATTTTTATTTACCTAATTATTCTTTTGTAATTTTTTCATGGAATGTGAGTGTCACTTTCTAGTCCAGCATTTGTTGCTCATCCTGAATTATCTCAAGAAGGTGGTGGTGAGCTGCCTTCTTGAATCGCTGCAGTCCATGTGGTGTAGGTACACCCAAAGTGCTGTTAGGGAGGGAGTTCCAGGATTTTGGCCCAGCAACAGTGAAGGAACGGCAATATATTTCCAAGTCAGGATAGCGAGTGACTTGGAAGGGAACTTTCAGGTGGTCGTGTTCCTATGCATTTGCTGCCCTTGTCCTTCTACGAGGTACAGGTCATGGGTTTGGAAAGTGCTGTCAAAGGAGCCTTGGCGAGTTGCTCTAGTGTATCTTGTATATGGTGCACACTGCTGCCACTGTGCATCGGTGATGGATGGGGCGCCAAACAAATTGGCTGCTTTGTCCTGGATGGTGTCGAAGTTCTTGAGTGCAGTTGGCACTCATCCAGGCAAGTGGGGAGTATTCCCATCACACTCCTGACTTGTGCCTTGTAGATGGTGGACAGGCTTTGGAGAGTCAGGAGGTGAGTTACTCGCTGGAGAATTACCAGCCTCTAACCTGCTCTTGTTGCCATATTATTTATATGTATCATCTGAAATGGCTTCTCTTCCTGCTTCCACACTGTTACCTCTGGTGTCCCCTGAGGATCCAGCCTTGGCCCCCTCCTATTACTCAAGGAGATACTGCCCCTCCATGATATCGTTCAAAAGCACAATGTCACTTTCCACATGTACGCTAACCACACCCAGCTCTGCCCCACCAACACCTTTCTGGACTCCTCCACTATTGCTAAATTATCAGACTTCTTATTCAACATCTGAATACTGGATGAGCAGAAATTTCCTCTCATTAAATATTGGGAAGACTGAAGCTATTGCCTTCAGTCTGTACTGCAAACCCCTATCCCGTCAAATTAAATATTGGGAAGACTGAAGCTTCAATCTGTGCTGCAAACTCCTATCCCTAAGTACCGACGCCATCTCTCACCTTGGAAAACAATTTGAGACTGAACCAGACTGTTCGCAACCTTGGCGCCATATTTACCTCAAAGATGAGCTTCTGAACACGTGCCTGCGCCATCGCTGAGATTGCCTATTTCCATCTCAGTAACACTGCCTGACTCCACCCTCACCTTAGCTCATCTGCTACTGAAAGCCTCATTCATGGCTTTGTTACCTCTAAATTTGATAATTCCAACACACTCCTGGCTGGTCTCCCATATTCTACCCTCTGTAAACTTTAGGTCATCCAAAATTCTGCTGCCCTTGTCTTACCTCCTCCCAAGTTGCTTTTCCCTATCACCCCGGTGCTCACTGACCTCCATTGGTTCCTTCTTAAGTGACACCTCGACTTAAAAATTCTCGTCCTTGTTTTCAAATTCCTCCAAGGGCCTCGCCCCTCCCTATCTCTGCAATCTCCTCCAGCCCCACGACCCTCCAAGATATCTGCACTTTTCTAATTCTGGCCCTTTGAAGAACCCTGAAGTTAATCGCTCCACCATTGGTGGCTGTGCCTTCAGGTGCCTGGGCCCTAAGATCTGGAATTGCCTCCCTAAAACTTTCCACCTCTCTACTTCTCTTTCTTCCATTAACGGTCAGCCAGCGTGAAGCGCGCTGATATGTTCAGCGCTGCCCGTTTGGGGGTGGGAAGGGGGCGAGCGCTGAAGTCAGCGCGGGCGCGGGGGAGCACGGAATGAAAGCTCCCTGATGACAGAGAGCTGCCTCAGGGAGCTGAAGAATTTAAACACAAAAAAATAAAGATTTTAAAAACTGGGAAAAAATGCCCACGCATCAGAAGCAGCCACCTCAACATATACAACGTGAAAGTTATGCCCAAACATTTTTATTTTTTTAATTTAATGATGGAAAGGCTTCCTGAAAAATGCAAAGGCTGCCTGGCCGATTCATCTGCCTGCCAACCGTAAGGTTGGACAGCCAGCGAAAATCTCCAATTAATTGCACCATTAATGGGCTAAATAGCCCTCTTAATTGTCCACCATCTGCTGTGGCAGGATTCAAACCCAGGTCCTCAGAGCATTACCATGCATCTCTGGATTACTAGTCCAGCCACAGCACCACTATGCCAATGTCCAGCAACGGTACCACTATACCATTGTCCAGCCACAGCACCACTATGCCAATGTTCAGCGACAGTACCACTATGCCAATGCTCAGTTGACAGTCCCTCTTGCCTGAGTTTCAAAGTTGTGGCCATTAAAGTTTCCAAGGCACTATTTGAAGAAGAGAAGTGAGTTCTCCTGGTGCCCTGGATCCTATTTCCCTCACCAACAACAGCAAAAAAAGAGCAAGTTATCTGCTTTCATATTGTGGTGTTTGTTCTATCTTTCGGGAATTGGAATGTCTGTTGTATTTGCTTATGTAATAAATGTCCCTGCATTTCCCATTGCATCGCTTTATGTGAGGTACCTCGCAATGTTTCTAAGAAACATGAAAGGGCAATATATAAATTCAATTTTTCATTTAAAAATAAATGAAATTCAATTTAAAAAATCTGGAATTAAAAGTCTAATGATGACCATTGTCGATTGTTGTAAAAACTCATCTGGTTCACTAATGTCCTTTCGGGAAGGAAATCTGCCGTCCTTACCTGGTCTGGCCTACATGTGACTCCAGACCCACAACAGTGCCCACTGAACATGGGCAATAAATGCTGGATGGCCACATCCCATGAATGAATAAAAAACAAAATCAGCTCCAATCCCTCATATCTAGCAGCTTTCTAATTGAACACAAGCAGCAAGGTTAATTAATAGCCACTGAGAGTTGATAATGTAAGGTAAATAAACCCTGCACTTGATTGATGAGCTTCAGCATAATTGTATGAGGCAGCGCCCAAAAGATTAAGCCTGAAGGTTAATTTAGAAGTTAGAGATATAAAATGCATTCCAGAAGTTTTAGTTTTGCTCCTCCCATTTTTTTTTTGGAAAACTGCAAAGTTGCCAAAATGATTTTGTTAGTTTTTTAGGTGTTACAGAAAGCATGCCCCATTTCCTGCGGATCATTTCCCCTTCTCTCAGAACCATTGGGATGATATTCTACCCTTAACTGACCATTTTTGCAAAAAGAGGTGGCTACATGGAGGTGAACTGGTCACGCATCATATGTTATTCCTTAAATTAGGTTTTTATATATGTGGCCAAATTTATGCATTTTCAGCTGTTATACATCCATAACCATTTTTTCCCCATTGATATTTCCCCTTGTCCAGTAATTTTAAAGTTCAGATGATGAATGCAAGATCTAACTCTGTTGTGATGCCATTCACAGTCAAATAGCCTTCCTAAATTGGCAGCGGGAGAAGTAGAGAGGAGAAATTGGGTGAGAAAATAATACCTGTAATACACTCACCACAACCTTTGTCATAGGAACATTGGACTTAGGAGCAGGAGTAGGCCATCCAGCCCTTCAAGCCTGCGCTGCAATTCACAAGATCGCGGCTGATCTGATTGCGGTCTCCACTGCACTTTATGTCCTTTTTAATTATTATCCTAAATCATATTTTATTATCATCACTATTGCTTAGATGTTTCTCTACTTTATCTTGAAGGAAGTGAATGATTAAAAGTTTTATCTTCCTTTCCTCCCTCCTGTTTGCATCTTTTGGCGAACTGTGCTCATCAAGTTGAAGGATGTTAGAAACGCAATACCTTCCTATTTTGGCATTTATTATTCAGAACAAACAATCTCAGGTCAGCTATACCCCCTGGAATGTGTTTGATAAAACAAAAGATTCACTCTCCTCTGCCCCTTTGGTGGACTTATTATGCCACGCCAGTTTGAATTTTACGATTTTCCATCAACCATGGTTGGGGCCTTTTTAATTAAGATTGACCCTTTCATCCCATTAGCATGGGCTTGTTGTGAGCCCAGTCCCCAGAGTTGGAAAGGATAATGTACAATCCACTGCCCTATGATTCTTTAGTCAGAATATAAGTGTAGGGAGAAGGCGTGTTGAATAAGGTGAACAGTACCCATTAATTTTGGACTTCACCTGTATTGCTTGAATTAAATGTTGCTAAATTACATTAAAAAAATGTTGTTCTGTTAAATTCAGCTGGCTGTCTTAACATCAAGCTAGAAGGTATGATGATAGGCGGGTTGCCATGGTGTTTTGAAGTGGTAATTAGCTATTCAATGAGACACATGCTGATCATGAAAAACCGCCCAGTTATTCAGGTTTCTGGAGCTTTCATCAGCCTCTAACAAGTATCTAAGGCAACAAAGAATGTTCCCATTGCAATGTGCCTAGTCATCCGTTTTGCCTTAGTTAAACAATGGGAGACGTATTGTTTCCTCATAATTCCATGGCGGTGGGGACAGGGGTCCACTTGGAGGTCCCTGTGATTGTTTGCCCATAGCCGTTTTAAGGAGGTGGCTGTTCCTCTCTGCCATGGTTCGGCTCACCCGCGTTTTGTTCAGCTCATTCTATGGTTTCCAGACTACATCCTTCGCTTCCACGGGCCCCTCCTGGTTTGGGATGGTCTGCATGTTTAACCAGTCTGCATTACGTATCAGAATTCAAGCCATTAATGCAAATTAGAAACAGCATGGTTCCAACATTGAACCCTGGGGCATTCCAGTCAAAATGTCACCATTTGCACACTCTTTAGCTAATATCACCACCGTCAACACGCCTTTGTCCTTTTGTCTATGACATCTTTGGCAATCTCTTCTTTGCCTCCACCTGTCACTGGCCGTCTATCCAGCTCTACCTGTCCCACACCCCTCTACGAGCTTATATTTCACCTCATTTCTATATTTCCTTAGTTCTGTTGAAGAGTCATACGGACTCGAAACGTTAATTGTGTTCCTCTCCGCAGATGCTGACAGACCTGCTGAGTTTTTCCAGGTATTTTTGTTTTTGTTTAATATTTCTCCCCACTTTGACATTACTTATCTAACCTGCACCTATGGCTTTGTACCCTTCAGCTACTTTTTTATCCGTACTCAGGTTTTACCGAGTTTGTGTGGAACTTTATGAAATGCTTTTTGGAAGTCTAAGTAGACAATGGCCAGAATTTTCCGGCCCGTTGTGGCAGGACCCACCGTGGGAGATTCGGCAGGCGGCCCAGCCAAAAATCCATTGACTTTTGGCAGGACCGGACGATCCCGGCGGCAGTTGAGGCCTGAAAATCTCACCCAATGTCTCTTCACTTTGGGTTGTCCTCAAACAATCTGGGAGGTTTGGTTAGGCAGAGCCTTCCCTGACTAAAGCCTGGTTAGCGACAGTTGACTGGCTATTCTTGTGCAGATAATTATCAATCTTGATAATTAATCCCATTTTATGACTGATGGGTGTGTCCAATTTGTACCCAATTTGCTCTTAATTCCCTAATGTCCAATGACTCCCTCACAATGATTGTCAGATCCTCACAAATCTCCTCATTGATCACTCAACGTAGAATTACAATGAATCTATAACACAGAGAGGCTGTTCGACCTATCAGGCCTAAGCCAGTGTTCATGCTTCACATGAGCTTCCTCCCACCCTTCACCTAACCTCTCAGCATATCCTTCTCTTCTGTTCTCTCTCATGTATTTATCGAGTTTCCTTTTATGGAGCCATGCATCTCACCTCAACTACTCCTTGTGGCCATGAGTTCCTCATCCTACCCTTCTCTGGGAAGAGGGGTTTCTCCTGAATTGTCTATTTGATTTATTAGTGACTTTCTTATATTTATGACCTCTTTTTCTGGTTTCGCCCACAATTGGAACCCTGTCCTCGACATCTACCCCATCAAACTCTTCCATAATCTTAAAGACCTCTATCAGGTCACCCTTTGACCTCCCATCTTCCAGAGAAAACAGCCTCCGCCCATTCAACCTTTTCTAATAGGTATACACTCCCAGTTCTGGTATCATTCTTGTACATCTTTTATGCACCTTCTCTAGTGCTCCATATCCTTTTTATAATATGGAGACCTGAACAGTACAGAGTGTTCCATGGGTGGAATTGCCTCAGACTTGCACTAAGAGTAGTAGCAGGCGGGAAAAACAACGTTTTACCCTTTGGCCACAATGGTGGCTTTTCACGCCATGTTGTCCCAAACCTCCCATATTAATTATGCATTCCTGGGAAACGCATGGCAGGCAGGTGGGCTCCGATTCGCCCGCCACGCCATCACCTCACCACTTCATCATGCCAGGCACCACATTCAAAGTACAGCAGCACTCAGTGCTTCCAGCTCAGTACTGCAGCAAAGAAGACATGGCCCCAAAAGGCAAGAAGACTGCAGCCCTCGAACACCTTTTGGACACCGTGGAGGCCTGCTGTGTGTCCTCTACCCCCACTCTGGCCGAAGGAGGGGCAGCAACATTACCATTCCAGCTTGGCAGGCGATGGTAGTGCTGATCAGTGCCAATGCTGCACAGAAGAGGTTGACTAATTAATGCAGATAGAAGATGAATGATCTCACCTGTGCAGCCAGGGTAAGGCAACCATTTCATCACTCTAAACTCGCACACTCAAACCCATCACACATTCACTGGCATATCACTCACTGCCAGCCCAAGGGACATCATGACCCATTCTCACACACATACCCTTACATGTCCATCTGGCCTCATCTCCGCTGGAGACTGCCTTCTCAGCCCTCACCATCTTGAGGCTACTTGCACAGATCAACATGTGTCCCCAAACACACCCTGGGGTACCCTCATTCCCCAGTGCAGCTCTCGTCCTGCAGCCTCTTCCCTTGCCTGAGGCCACTTCCCCCCCCTTCGCCAAGCAAGCCCTAGCCCTGCAGCCATTGAAAAGCCAGCCACATATGGCTGGTCTGGTAGGTAGAGACCTGCCTGAGAGCCCCGCTAAAAGTGATGTGGTTCTGTCTGTGAAGCCTGGCGCTGATGACAGAGAGTGCTGACAGAAGCAAGGTCGGCAAACAAACCTTGAAGCCCTGAGCAAAGTGCAGGCCGCCAAATGGATGCCTTGTATATGCTGCTGTGAAACGCGTTGGCGGGTGGCGGACAATCCAACGGCGGTGGGGGTGGGGGGGGAACAATTCTGGCGGGCTGGCCTAATAATGATATGCAGATGTAATACAATGAGGTTCCCGACGTCCGATGGCGGGAAACGTGTTCTGCCATTGGTGAGCTGAGCGGACGATCGCAAACTGGTTTCACGCTGTCATGAAACCGATCATGCCACCGAACACGCCCGATGCCAGCGGGCACGGAAAATCCCCACCCAAGCGTCTAAACAAGGTCCTGTATAAGTTTAACATAGGTACTTTTTAATTTTTTCCCTCTAGAAGTGAACCCCAGTGCTTTGTTTGCTTTTCTTTATGGCCTTGTTTCCAACACTTTTTGGGATTAATGTAATTATAAGCCCCTAGAAACCTTTGGTCTTTGACCTCAGTCAGACTCTTAGGGCTGGATTTTTTCCACAGACGCAAGGAAAAGGAGCTGGGTCTGTTTTTGAGTCAGAAACCCCCCTAAGTTCACATTTCTACAGAGGGTGAGCCTTTAATTTATATGGAGACCAGTTTCCTGTCCAATTAGAGCCAGTGGGGTCAGTAATGGAGATGGGTCTGATGAAGTGTGGGTTTAGATACATCATGGCAGCCAACACTGAAGCTGCTGGTTGTCCTGAGGGAGCTGTGTTTTGTGCCAAAGCCTTCCATTGCGAGATGCTACAGATCTCCACACTGATGAGGACACATATGTCTGTGATATTCTGCCTAGAAAGTTGCAGTCTCCTTTGGCACCAGTTCTCATGTCCTCTGCCCTTCTTGTGCAAGCTGCTGTCCCTCATCTTCAACGACTTTGATTCTTTAGGGCACAGCACCCATTTCCAGCATCAGCCTTCCTGGTGCTTGGGTGGAGTCCAGCAGCCTTGCCGACTACTCCGTTGCCCACGTGATGTCAGGATGGTGACGTCCTCCTGAACTGCACAAGTTCTTAATTCTGACTCCTCCTCTGACCTGTGATGGGCTGCTGCAGCTCTAACTTCAAAGGGGCAAGCCCTTTATCCAACAAAAAGCACGAACACTCATCTTTTTAAACTGTTTTTGCCTCCAGTGACTCACTCCCAACATGGTCTTCACCTGCTTTCAGCTGGTCTGATACAGACAGACGCTGAACATTGGCCGTCCCCAGGAGAATTCAAAACGTTTGCAGAGTTGGGATTTTTAACAAACCCTTAGCCACTCTAATTGGCCTGTTTAGGAGCACGGGCGAGTTTGGAGACCTGTTCGCCCAACCCCTCCCACTCCCCTGTACCCCCCCTTCCCCGACACCCCCATCTCTTAACAAACATCGCTGAAGCCAGAAATGGAGGCAGGACATCTGACTGCACAAAGTCGTGGCCATTTTATCTGGGGAATCTGCCTCCGTTCCAGCCTGAATCCGGCTGCAAAAACTCGGCCCTTAGTTTCCAAGGTGGTAACTCCAATGTGATAAGTTCAAGGTTCTTAGTCACGGTGGGGGGCGGGGGCAGCCATAGGAAGCAGTTGGAAGTTGCTGCATAGCTCTTTGTATTGGGAAATGTTATGAGTGAGATTTTGACCAAAAAGATTGAGATTGCAAAATCTCTTGAAAGCTACTTTACTTTCCTAGGGATGGGATACATCAAAACAGGCTGCATTTAAAATCCAAATGAGTTGCCTTTCAAACTTGGTGCGAATTGTTGGTCCGCAGATGAAGGAAGGCTGCCTGCCTGTGATCTTGCTGAACAGAGGAGCACCAAAAGTATACAAGAACAGAAGTAAAATCCTGTAGAATGGAATTTTGTACTTGCAGGGTAGATTCGAACTGTGCAATGGGATTCGAGTGGGATATTGGCTGGGCAGTAGTTGATAAATTTAACACATCTGTATTTGCAATAGTGAGGTAGGGGTGGGGTAGCCTAAAAAACTGCAGGTTGAACAGTAAATCACCCTACTATTTACATATATTAGAGAAAAACACTTTCCATTGCAATTAAAAATGGATAGATTTTGGGCTAATAATCCTGATAGTAGCAAGGCCATTTAACAGGCAGCCTAAATTAGCAGTAGCACTTCTTAGACGAGCAAGGGAGAAAGGCAGTGTGAAATAGAATGCCTCTTACCACATTTAAGTTTCATAGACTTAAACACAGCAAATAAAAAGCACTTGGAAACACTGATGCCGCAGTCTGTTTGCATGTTTGTACTGAAGCCTATGAGTCACATCTGTGGCACTTTTACATTGTGGTTCAGTGGAAAAAAGTTCCATCTGCCCTTTGTGCTCTTAAGAAAAAGTTAAGTTAGTGATAGCCATCGTTAAACAGTAGTATCCTATGGGCATCTCCTGAATGACCTTGACCATTATTCCTTGTCCATGACATTCTTGCTGACGGCAAATCCCTTCTTAGTTCTGGGAACCAGGTATTGCCGTGACTGTTGTCTTCTTAATTCAATGTCAGGATGCAGGCTCGCCCGCCATTGCTGTTCCTCGTTACCCCGAGAAGTTGGTGGCGAGCTGCCTTCTTGAACCACTGGGAGCAGTTTGGCATAACCAAGAGGCTTGCTAGGCCAATTAAGAGGACAGCTAAGAGTCAACTATGTTCTTCATGACCAGGCTCAGGAAGTGCTTTGTTCCTCTTTTTCTCCTCTCCCCTTTTCTCCTGTCTGCCCGTGTTGCTCCATTGCCCCCTTTTTCAGGCCTTTGTGCTGTAGGTGCAGGCTGTTGCTCTCTTGTATCTTCACCAAATGGCTCTTAATCGATGTGTGAGCCCAAACGGTCAGTATTGACGGCCCATGCAATCATAAGGGAGTTCATAGTTGAGCCTGATCTTCGATGTCACACAATGACGTTTGCAGCCAACGTTATTGGATAATGATCAGCTAGTGGGAGCCCCGGCCAATATTTCTCTCCTTAACCCAAGGATATAGTAGCCAATGCTAGTGCCCTGACTGAGATTAGTTTACTCAGCACAGACCAAGGATTAAATCCTTGGACTTTCTGGAGTGAGTGGCTTAGTTACTCTGGATAAAACATATTGAATTGTTGAGGCAACTGAGCCCCAATGTACTATTACATAATCTCCTGCAGTAGGCAGGGAACAAAGTCAAAATTCTTCCTTAAAGTAAATAAAATAACAGAGGGCAGAATTTTTTGGCAAGCGCGCTCCCAATCCGCTCGAGCGTTAAATGACATGTGATGACGTCAGGCGAGCATCCCGATGTCATCGTGCACTCACGCGGGAGTTGGCAGCGCCAACAATGAACAGGCCTATTAAGGCCATTAACGATGTAATTAAATGAAATTTTTTGCTGCCTGTCTAACCTTACGGTTGATGGGCAGGCGAAAAGGCTAAGCGGCCTTTGCACTTTTTAGGAAACCTCACCCACGGGCGGGATGAGGTTTCCAACAGCTATTAAAAATAAAATATAAATTTTAACATTTCATTAAGAACATGTCCCTGCTCATGTGACAGAGTCACATGAGGGGACTTTTTTTTAACAATTTAAAATTGCTTATTTTTAATTCTCAAACTCTTCATCTCCCTAAGGCAGCTCTGTGCCTCAGGGAGCTTTCCAGCACGCACATGCGGGCATGCACGAAGTTGCATACTCGCCCTCCTCCCCCTACCCCGCACAGCCTGCGCTGAGCGCTGAAGCAAGCGTTTCACGCGCCCGCCAGCGTGAAATCGCATTCCGGCCCCAATCGCGGGTGGCAGTCGGCTTCCCGACCGCTCCTGCCCACCCCCCGCCAAGCCCATCCGACGAGGGAAAACTCCCAGCCAGAGTGTTGGAAAATCTCTCAGAACAATAATTTATCTGGATTTATTCATCTGGTTTTAATAAAGCAAATGATGCAAAACTGTGAGGAAAGCCAATAAAAATCCCATATGCAATGAAAGCTGAATATTAATAACAGGGAGAGAGTAGGTCATAGATGGCGGTGAGTCTCGTGGCAAACATTTAGTCAGGTACTTCTGACAGCGTTGTCAACTGGATCAGTGAAATTCAAGCAGATTCTGAACATCAGTGGGGGCTCTGAGATGGAGCCACGAACTTTCAGCTACTTCTGTTTTATGTGCCTGCTATTTCAGGATCAGTTTGCTGAGTGCAGCTGAGGCAGTGTTGACAGCAGAGGTGAAGTGCTGAGAGGGGAAGTGATGGCGTAGTGGTATTGTCGATGGACTAGTAATCCAGAAACCCAGGGCCATGCTCTGGGGACCCAGGTTTGAATTTTGCCACGGAATTTGAATTCAATAAAAGTCTAATGATGACCAAGAAACCATTGTCGATTGTTGTAAAAACCCATTTGGTTTCACTAATGCCCTTTAGGGAATGAAATCTGTCATCCTCACCTGGCCTACATGCGACTCCAGACCCACAGTAATGTGGTTGACTCTTAAATGCCCTCTGAAATGAGCCACTCAGTTATGTCAACCCACTACAAAGTCTCAAATAAAGGAATGAAACTGGACAGACCACCCAGCATTGACATAGGCACTGGAAATGACAACGGCAATCGACCCTGCAGGTCCTCCTTACTAACATCTGGGGCCTAGTGCCAAATTGGGAGAGCTGTCTCCCAGACTAGTCAAGCAACAGCCTGATATAGTCATCCTCACGCAATCATACTTTACAGATAATGTCTCAGACACCACCATCATTATTCCTGGGTATGTCCTGTCCCACCGGCAAGACAGACCCAGCAGAGGTGGCGGCACAGTGGTATACAGTCGGGAAGGAGTTGCCCTGGGCGTCCTTAACATATAATCTGGCTCCCATGAAGTCTCATGACATCAGGTCAAATATGGTCAAGGAAACCTTGTTGATTACCACTTACTGCCCTCCCTCAGCTGATGAATCAGTGCTCCTCCATGTTGAACACCACTTGGAGGAAGCACTGAGGGTGGCAAGGGCACAGGATGCACTCTGGGTGGGGGACATCAAAGCCCATCACCAAGTGTGGCTCGGTAGCACCGCTGCTGACCGAGCTGGTCAAGTCCTCAATGACATAGCTGCTAGACTGGGTCTGCGGCAGGTGGTGAGGGAACCAACAAGAGGAAAAAACATACTTGACCTCATCCTCACCAATCTGCCTACTGCAGATGTATCAGACCATGCCAGTGTTGGTAGGAGTGACCACCACACAGATGTTGTGAAGACAAAGTCCCTCCTTCGCATTGAGGATATCCTCCATCGTTTTGTGTGGCACTACCACCGTGCTAAATGGGAAAGATTTTGAACAGATCTAGCAACTCAAGAATGGGCATCCATGAGGCCATCAACAGCAACAGAATTGTACTCAAACACAATCTGTAACCTCATTGCCCAGCATATCCCCTACTCTACCATTACCATCAAACCAAGGGATCAACCCTGGTTTCAATGAAGAGTGCAAGAGGGCATGCCAGGAGCAGCACCAGGCATACCTAAAAATGAGGTGTCAACCTGGTGAAGCTATAACACAGGACTACTTGCGTGCCAAACAGCATAAGCAGCAAATGATAGACAGGGCTAAGCGATCCCACAACAACGGATCAGATCCAAGCTCTGCAGTCCTGCCACATCCAGTTGTGAATGGTGGTGGACAATGAAACAACTCACAAATATCCCCATCCTCAATGATGGGGGAGCCCAGCACATCAGTGCAAAAGATAAGGCTGAAGCATTTGCTACAATCTTCAGCCAGAAGTGCCGAGTGGATGATCCATCTTGACCTCCTCTGGAGGTCCTCAGCATCACAGATGCCAGTCTTCAGCCAATTCAATTCAGTCCAGATGATATCAAGAAACAGCTAAAGGCACTGGATACTGCAAAGGCTATGGGCCCTGACAATATTCCGGCAATAGTACTGAAGACTTGTGCACCAGAACTTGCCACGCCCCTAGCCAAGCTGCTCCAGTACAGCTACAACACTGATGTCTACCCAGCTATGTGGAAAATTGCCCAAGTATGTCCTGTACACAAAAGGCAGGACAGATCCAACCCAGCCAATTACCAGCCTGTCAGTCTACTCTTGATCATCAGTAAAGTAATGGAAGTGGTCATCAACAGTGCTATCAAGCGGCACTTGCTTAGCAATAACCCGTTCACTGATGCCCAGTTTGGGTTCTGCCAGGGCCACTCAGCTCCTGACCTCATTACAGCCTTGGTTCAAACATGGACAAAAGAGCTGAACTCCCGAGGTGAGGTGAGAGTGACTGCCCTTGACATCAAGGCCGCATTTGACAGAGTGTGGCATCAAAGAGCCCTAGCAAAACTGGAGTCAATGGGAATCAGGGAGAAATCTCTCCGCTGGTTGGAGTCATACTTAGCACAAAAGAAGATGGTTGTAGTTGTTGGAGGTCAGTCATCTCGGCTCTAGGACATCACTACAGGAGTTCCTCAGGGTAGTGTCCTCGGCCCAACCATCTTCAGCTGCTTCATCAATGACCTTCCTTCCGTCATAAGGTCAGAAGCGGGGATGTTCGCTGATGATTGCACAATATTCAGCACCATTCACGAATCCTCTGATACTGAGGCAGCCCATGTCCAAATGCAGCAAGACCTGGACAATATCCAGGCTTGGGCTGACAAGCGGCAAGTAACATTCACGCCACACAAGTGTTGGGCGATGACCATCTCCAATAAGAGAGAATCTAACCATTGCCCCTTGATGTTCAATGGCATTACCATCACTGAATCCCCCACTATCAACATCCTGGGGGTTACCATTGACCAGAAACTGAACTGGACTAGCCATATAAATACAGTGGCTACAAGAACAGGTCAGAGGCTAGGATTCGTGTGATGAGTAACTCACCTCCTGACTCCCCAAAGCCATTCCACCATCTATAAGGCAAAAGTCAGGAGTGTGATGGAATACTCTCCACTTGCCTGGATGAGTGCATCTCCCACAACACTCAAGAATCTTGACACAATCCAGGACAATGCAGCCCGCTTGATTGACACCACATCCGCAAACATTCACTCCCTCCACCACAGACAGTGTGTAGCAGTGTGTATCATCTGAAGGTGCACTGCAGGGATTCATCAAAGCTCCTTCGACAGCACCTTCCAAACCCAGGACCACTACCACCTGGAAATGCAAGACACATGGGAACTCCACCACCTGGAAGCTCCCCTCCAAGCCACTCACCATCCTGACTTGGAAATATATCACCGTTCCTTCACTGTCACTGGTCAAAATCCTGCGTACCTACACCACATGGACTGCAGTGGCTCAAGAAGGCAACTCACCACCACCTTCTCAAGTGCAACTAGGGATGGGCAATAAATGCTGGCCCTGCCAGCGAAGCCCACATCCCGTGAATGAATTTAAAATAAAGGAATACGGGGAGTATCCAGGTTGAAAAGAATCAAGAATGATATAATAAGATCAAGGCTTGTACAGAAGGTGTAAAGATGACTGACGGTTTGTGCAGATTTCAAGAATGGACCCAATTGTAACTTAAAAACATTTTTTTTATGGGATGTGGCATCACTGCAAGGCCAGCATTTGTTGCCCTTCCCTAATTGCCCTTAAAATGAGTGGCTTGCTAGGCCATTTCAGAGGGCAGTTAAGAGCAAATTACATTTGTGTGTGTCTGGAGTCATATGGAGGCCAGACCAGGTAAGGATGGCAGGCTTCCTTCCCTAAAGGACATTAAAGAACCAGATGGGTTTTTACGACAAGTGATGATAGTTGTTAGGTTCACCGTTACTGAGATAAGCTTCATATTCCAGATTTATTTAGCTACTGTGGTGGGATTTGAACCCATGTCCTCAGGGCATTAGCCTGAGCCTCTAAATTACTAGCCCAATGACGTTACCACTAAGCGACATTTCAAGGAATACCTTTCAGGCCCTTCAGTGCTGGATAGATAAAGCCAAGAGTGACTTATCACAGAAGGAATATAGATGCCTGAAGCAACCAGGCTAGTTCAGAACTGAAATCAATGCAGTGCATCCATTTGGCCCCATCGGCGCTGCTGATGGGAGTTTAGTAGACGTAATAGGTGAGGCAGCTTAAAGCAGAAGAGAAGTTATTGGAGTTGATGGTGAGCTAGGATCTGAAGGACATATTTGTCATTTGGCATCAGAGTTTTGCACTGGTACAGACCTAGACAGGAACTGTTCGGAACTACTATAATAGTTTTAAAAAGCACAGCATGTCTGAGGAATATGCAGCATTTCTGTCAACATCTATAAAGATAAAAGACAGGCTAATGTTCCAGGTGTAAACCCTTCACTGGCACTGAAACCTGCGATAGGCAAGCAATTTCAGAAATTGGTAGGCACAGGAAGAAGCAACAGAAACCCTAATCATAGAGGGGGAGCTGAATGACTGGAATCCAGAAAATCAGCAGACTGTTCGAGAACAGAAAGTTCATTTCAGTGAAGTGATGAAAATACATTAAAAGAAGCATAATCTAAAGGAATGAAAAGGTCCGAGACACTGTAAAATAAAACCTGTAAACAAGAAGCCTGAAGTAAAAGCAGAAAATACACGAAACATAGGGTAGGTGGACGAGTCCTGAGAAGAGATAAAAAACAGGCCAGCACTTTGGGAGCAGACTCCCCTGCTCTCTCCAGGTCTGTGTTCTGACAACAAATCTATAACCAAAATGTTAACCCGCTTCCCCCTTCCACCAAACTGGAGTCAATGTTCTGACTAGAGGGCCACAGAGTAAAGGGTGTTCTTCAAGCTGAGGGACTGAAGGTAGAGGGGCCAGAGTGTCAGACCACATATCCACTTTTTTGTTAAGTAACAAAAGGAGTCAGCTATTCAGAAATTGTTCCTTGGTCAGGGAATTTTGCAGGTTAGCATGCGCTTGTCACTTTGAAGCAGGACATCAGAAGCACCCTGCAATTGTTTTGCACCCAATCAAAGTGTGACAACTGGATCCATTCACACATTTTTCTTATTAATATTACCAACGGGTCTCCCATAGCCTTTCCCAGATAAGGTCAGGAAACAACAAATGTGCATATGTGGATATGGGAATTTGCGCTTTTTGAAGCTTAACAGCCATGTCATGTGTTAGAAGTGTGCAGCTAAAGAAGACAAACGTATCGTATGGATGCAATAGGGGTGTTTATCTGAGGCTGGAGTTTGGAATATTGTTGGGAGAAGTAGAGAACTCTGCATTTAATCAGGTTGATACTTGACCAGGGAAAACCTGATGCTGAGATTGGGTTCAAAGCATATTTGGAAGAAAAAATAAACCATTCCCTCGATGTCCGTATTTGAAGAGGGGAATAAATCCATTTGAAGGAAAGTAAGTTGACAACTCAGTCCTGTTGGAGGGCAGGGATGCCTCACGTTGAAGCAGGTTGATGGACCCTGTCACATACTGTCTTCACCAAATCACCTTCCAAACTTGTAACCTCTAACGCCTAGAACAACAAGGGCAGCAAGCACATGGGCACACCACCACCTCAGGTTATCTCCAAGTTATACACCATCCTGCTTTAGAAATATATTGCCATTCCTTTACAGTCGCTCAGTCAAAATCCTGGAACTCCCCCCCCACCTAACAGCACTATGGGTTTGCCTCCACCACATGGACTGCGACTGTTCAAGCAGGCAACTCACCACTGTAGTGTAAAGGGTTAATGTAAATAGACAGTACATCATAAGTGATGTCAGGTCACATGACAACAGAGTATGCCGGAGATAGTTTTACGTGAAGCCTTGCGCTAAGCTTTATCCTGTACATAGTTAGAAGGATATTTAATAAAAATTAAAGTTTACCAACAGCCTTGCCTCCAGCAGTCTTTCTCACTCCTAACCAAGGACAACATAAGCTAAGACCCACAACAATACAAACAGATGATAACAGATGGTGACAGCAGTAAAGACAACAGAAAAAGCACCAAGTAACTGAAAAAGCAGCTCAAGCGCAAAATTCCATTTGGTGGCCTGGGATCTCAAACTCATTAGAAGAAATAATTTCAAACTGCATCTACTGTTCAATCCATCGCCAGGAGCCAAGAGAACCACTGATGGTATCCTCATTTCCACCCACACCATGGGAACATCGCAGAATGGACCTTTTCGAGCTCAAAGAGAAGACATTCCTCAAAGTTGTTGACTATTGCTCCAGCTGGATTGAGGCTAATCGTCTTCATGATCCCACCTCAGAAGCTGTTATGTTACTAAAAGAAATTTTTGCCAAACATGGCATTCCAGACCTAGTCATTTTTGACAATGGCCTACAGTTTGCCAGTGAATTATTTAAGCAGTTCATTGAAGCCTATGGATTTGTCCACACGACTAGCTCACCCAGATACCTGCAGGCTAATGGGGAGGCCAAACGAGGAGTTAGGACAATGAAAGCTTTGTTGAAGAAAAATGATGATACCAACGTAGCTCTGTTGAGTGACCGTTCCACACCACTCCAGAGTGGTCTGGCTCCATTGAACTTCTAATGGGAAGATGACTGCAGACTTACCTTCCCATTCTTCCTTACATGCTTATGCCATGCCTCAAAGAAACAGATATAAAGAGAATAAGGGAGAAGGAGGATGAGTATCTGAGTATCAGACACTATATAGAGACTATAATCAACACCATGGAAAACGTAACTTACCAGAACTTCAGGCAGGGGAGTCTGTATGGATTTGAGACCAAAATTGCGAAGGCCAGGTTTTGGAGACTGCAAATTGAATAGTGAGAAGAAATGGAAGCAACTTGTATCTACAAGAAGAAGAAAAGGAGTTGCCCTTTTAGGACAGGGATGGGAGAATTTTTTTTTCTTAGAGAGTTGTGCGACTTTGGGACTCTCTGCCTCAGAAGGCGGTGGAGGCAGGGTCTTTTCTTTTTTTACTCATTCACGGGATGTGGGCTTCGCTGGCTGGGCCAGCATTTATTGCCCATCCCTAGTTGCCCTTGAGAAGGCGGTGGTGAGCTGCCTTCTTGAACAGCTGCAGTCCATGTGGTGTAGGTACACCCACAGTGCTGTTAGGAAGGGAGTTCCAGGATTTTGACCCAGCGACAGTGAAGGGACCGTGATATATTTCCAAGTCAGGATGGTGAGTGACTTGGAGGGGAACTTCCAGGTGGTGGTGCTCCCATCTATCTGCTGCCCTTGTCCTTCTAGATGGTAGTGGTCATGTGTTTGGAAGGTGCTGGCAAAGAAGCTTTGATGAATCCCTGCAGTGCATCTTGTATATGGTGCACACTGCTGCTGCTGTGCATTGGTGGTGGAGGGAGTGAATGTTTGTGGATGTGGTACCAATCAAGTGGACTGCTGGATGGTGTCAAGCTTCTTGAGTGTTGTGGGAGCAGCACTTATCCAGGCAAGTGGGGAGTATTCCATCACACTCCTGACTTGTGCCTTGTAAATAGTGGACAGGCTTTGGGGAGTCAGGGGGTGAGTTACTCATCACAGGATTCCTAGCCTCTGACTTGCTCTTGTAACCACAGTAGTCCAGTTTAGTTTCTGGTCAAAGGTAACCCCCAGGAAGTTGATAGTGGGAGATTCAGTGATGGTAATGCCATTGAACATCAAGGGGTGATGGCTGGATTCTCTCTTGTTGGAGATGGTCGTTGTCTGGCACTAGTGTGGTGCGAATGTTACATGCCACTTGTCAGCCCAAGCCTGGATATTGTCCAGGTCTTGCTGCATTTGGACATGGACTGCTTCAGTGTCTGAGGAGTTGCGAATGGTTCTGAACATTGTGCCATCATGAGCGAACATCCCCACTTATGGCCTTATGACGGACGGAAGGTCATTGCTGAAGCAGCTGAAGATGGTTGGGCCCAGGACACTACCCTGAGGGACTCCTGCAGTGATGTCCTGGAGCCAAGATGACTGACCTCCAACAACCACAGCCTTTGTGCTAGGTATGACTCCAACCAGCGGAGAGTTTTCCCCCTGATTCCCATTGACTCCAGTTTTGCTAGGGCTCCTTGATGCCGCACTTGGTCAAATGTGGCCTTGATGTCAAGTGCAGTCACTCTCACCTCACCTCAGGAGTTCAGCTCTTTTGTCCATGTTTGAACCAAGTCTGTAATGAGGTCAGGAGCTGAGTGGCCCTGGCAGAACCCAAACTGGACGTCAGGTGAGCAGGTTGTTGCTAAGCAAGTGCCGCTTATAGCACTGTTGATGACCCCTTCCTTTACTTTACTGATGATGGAGAGTAGACTGATGGGGCGGTAATTGGCCGGGTTGGATTTGTCCTGCTTTTTGTGTACAGGACATACCTGGGCAATTTTCCACATAGCCGAGTAGATACCAGTGTTGTAGCTGTACTGGGACAGCTTGGTTCGGGGCACAGCAAGTTCTGGAGCACAAGTCTTCAGTACTATTGCTGGAATATTGTCAGGGCCCATAGCCTTTGCATTGTCCAGTGCCTTCAGCCATTTCTTGACATGACATGGAGTGAATTGAATTGGCTGAAGACTGGCATCTGTGATGCTGGGGACCTCCAGAGGAGGCCAAGATGGACTCACTTGGCACTTCTAGCTGAATATTGTAGCAAATGCTTCAGCCTTATCTTTTGCGCTGATGTGCTGGGATTCTCCATCATTGAGGATGGGGATATTTGTGGAGCCTCCTCCTCCCAGTGAGTTGTTTCATTGTCCACCACCATTGGCGACTGTATGTGGTAGGACAGCAGGGCTTAGATCTGATCCGTTGGTTTTGGGTTCGCTTAGCTCTGTCTATCACTTGCTGCTAATGCTGTTTGGCATGCAAGTAGTCCTGTGTTATTGCTTCACCAGGTTGACACCTCATTTTTAGATACACCTGGTGCTGCTCCTGGCATGCCCTCCTGCACTCTTCATTGAACCAGGATTGATCCCCTGGCTTGATGGTAATGATAGAGTGGGGGATATGCCGGGCCATGAGGTTAGATTGTGTTCGAAGGCAATTCTGCTGCTGATGATGGTCCACAGCGCCTCATGGATGGCCAGTCTCGAGTTGCTAAATCTCATCACAATCTATCCTATTTAGCACGGTGGCAGGGTATCCTCAACGTGAAGGTGCGGTGGTCACTCCAACCGATACTGTCATGAACAGATGCATCTGCAGCAGGCAGGTTAGGGAGGATGAGGTCAAGCCTGTTTTTCCCTCTTGTTGGTTCCCTCACCACCTGCTGCAGACCCAGTCTTGTGGCTCTGTCCTTTAGGACTCGGCCAGTAGTGGTGCTACCGAGCCACTTTTGGTGATGGACATTGAAGTCCCCCACCCAAAATACATTCTGCGTCCTTGTCACCTTCAGTGCTTCCTCCAAGTGGCATTCAATATGAGGAGCACTGATTCATCAGCTGAGGGAAGGCAGTACATGGTAATCAGCAGGAGGCTTCCTTGCCTATGTTTGACCTGATGCCATGAGACATCATGGGGTCTGGAGTCGATGTTGAGGACTCCCAGGGCAACTCCCTCCCAACTGTGTACCACTGTGCTGCCACCTCTGCCAGCCCAGGGATGGTGATGGTGGTGTCTGGGCCATTACCTGTATGATATGATTCCATGAGAATGACTATGTCAGGCTGTTGTTTGACTAGTCTGTGAGACAGCTCTCCCAATTTTGACACTAGTCCCCAGATGTTAGTAAGGAGGATTTTGCGGAGTCGACATTGCCATTTCCTGTGCCTAGGTCGTCCATCCATCTAGTTTCATTAAGGCTTTGTAGTAGTTTGACACAATTGAGTGGCTTGCTAGGACATTTCAAAGTCAACCACATTGCTGTGGGTCTGGAGTCACATGTAGGCCAGACCAGGTAAGGAAAGCAGATTTCCTTCCCTAAAGGGGCATTAGTAAACCAGATGGGTTTTTACAATCTGGCTATGGTTTGATGGTCACCATTAGACTTTTAATTCCAGATTTTTATTGAATTCAAATTCCACCATCTGCCCTGGTAGGATTTGAACCCAGGTCCCCAGAGAATTACCCTGGGTCTCTGGATTACTAGTCCAGCAACAATACCACTACGCCATCGCCTCCCCTTTAATTGAATTGAATAGTTTTGAGATATTTTTAAGGTAGAGGTGGATAGATTCTTGTTAGGCAAGGAAATCAAAGGTTATCAGGCATAGATGGGAATATGGAATTTGAAACACAAACAGATCAGCCCATGATCTTATCAAATGGCGCAGCAGGCTCAAGGAACCGAATGGCCTACTTCTGCTCCTATTTCATAAGTTTGCATGTTTGTAAGACCTTCAATGGAATGGACCAGTTACTCAGACAATCAGTAAGACAACTTAGCTGGTATTCTCTGATGATTCACATACTACTCTGCCAAATTAGAGACAGAACATGGAGAGCATGAATCCTATAAAACCTCCGAGAGAGCTGAGTACAAGGTCGGGGAGATTGGTGAAACCACCACAACCATTATCTCTGTGAACCAGGGATGAAGGCAGAGGCTTCAGGGGGAGATGTAGGACATGGTAAATAATGTATTTAATAAAGTCAGAGACTTGGGGGGAGATGTACTGTAAAGGGTTAATGTAAATAGCCTGCATCATCAGTGATATAAGATCACATAACAGCAGAGTATGCTGAGAGATAGTTCTATGTGAAGCCTCATGCTAAACCTTATCCTGTACATAGTTAGAAGAGTGCACAATAAAAGTTAAAGTTTACCAATGGCCTTGCCTCCTGCTGTCTCTCTCAATCCTAACCAAGGACAACCTAAGCTAAGACCCACAACAATGATAGCTGAAGCACCACCTTCATAAGGTCAATCAGGGATGGGCAATAAATACTGGTCTTGTCAGCAAAGCCTACATCCCATGAATGAATCAAAAAAGTAGTGAATAAAAGGAATCACGGATGAGAAGAATAAAAAACAAGCTGCCTTATCGGTAGATAGGGCACCAAGTTTTCTTTGAGAAAGACAACCTACGACTACCTACTCCACATGGACTGCAGCGGTTCAAGAAGGCAACTCACGATCACCTTCTCAAGGGCAATTAGGGATGGGTGACATATGCTGGCCTAACCAATGACGCTCACATCCCATGAAAGAATAAATTTTTAAAAAAACAGGCTATGGAAGCATCGAGTATTACTGGCATTGTTTTAATACTACTTCTTTGAATCAAACTTTGTACCCAGGTTTGATCCTAGAAAATACATCTACTCCAACAACGACCATCAATGGCCAGATTTTTCACAGAACAGCCACGCCACAACTGGAATCAGATCTGTTTTCAAACTCTTCTACAGCTCAGTTGATAAAAGGAGTGTGGAACTGAGCCTTACTGATGAGGAAGGTCCCATGGGGTTCAGTCCCCAGGCTGCACTTCTTCAACTGCTTTTTGGCTCCAGTGCAGCAGCGGACAGGCAGGCGTGCTAGAATTGGCTTCAGTGTCTTGTGATAGAGAGAAAGGATAATCAGTAAGCATTGCAGTTCAAGTTGGAAAGAGCTTCTGGACGGTGAAAAGGTCTTGATTGGGAACTGGACATGATCACACTTCCCTCCCACAACTGAATAGACTCACAAGTGCCTTTCATGACCTCGGGACGTCCCAAAGTGCTTTACAGCCAGTGAAGTACTTTTGAAGTGTCGTCACTGTTAAAATGCAGGGAACGCAGCAGACAATTTGTGCAAGCTCCTACAAATAGCAATGTGAGAATGACCAGATAATTTGTTTTATTGAAATTGGTTGAGGAATAAATATTGGCCAGGACACTGGGGAGAACCCCCCACTATTTGTCATAGTTCCATGTGGGCTCTTTTATGTCCAGCCAAGAGGGTGGACAGGGCCTCAGTTTGTCTTTTCTGAAAGTCAGAGTGTCAGATATGAAGAACGGCCACTTGGGTGAGGTATTGAAGGGCAGCCCATGCAAGTGAACTGTTTAGTAGTTAGAGCCTCCAGAAGTGGAGGACAAAAAGTTAAGCTGTTTTGTTTGAAGCAAAAGAGTTTATTTATGTTTTAAGTCACACATTGCTTTCATAGATATCCTCAAAGAAGAAGTAGGTTGACAGGCACCAGAATAAAACATTTGGATTGAAATGCATTTGTTCAATTTGTAGGTTAAGGATAAACAACACTCTTAGCTGTAAACGAGTCTTATCTTTTCCATATTTGTTCATCTGAATACAGAGTTGTCAAGGAGATGAGTGGAGACTGCACGTCCCAGCAGAGTGCGCCTGATTCATAAAAGACCAAGTTATTTCTTGATTAGGACTGAACAATTCTCTCCCAATATAGCAACTATTTTCCTGAGCATGGATGTATGGGCAATTGCCTCGCCTGAGTGAAGTGCTTTGAAAGCATTATTTTATATTATTTGATTCATTAACTGTGAGAGCTTCATCAACTGCTTTTACACTTCATAAAACAGATCTCTTGAAATAAAAGGCTATTAAGTAAAATGCTCTTTGTTTTATGGCTATTTCAATTATACTTTGTGACAACTCTGTTGAAGAAAAGCCTTTAGCTTCTTAGTATTCTACCCAGCACAGTAGGCTTGGATTTCTGTATGTTCCCCCCCAATTTTCTCCACTCTTTCCTAAAGAAGTGGACTCCTCACTGAAGTACTGTCCAGTTGGTGCTGGCTACCCTCTCGTGCCTTACTCAAAGTGGCCATTTTGACATGCGTGAGGCCAAATGACGAGTGTCAGTAGAGCTTTCAACAGCAGCATCATTACACCCATTTTGCTGTTGCCTGATGTCCTTTTCTTTTATTCATTTATGGGATGTGGATGTTGCTGGCAAGACCAACATTAATTACACATTTCTAATTGGCCTGGAGAAGGTGGTGGTGAACCTGTGCAATCCATATGGTGTAGAGTGCTGTTACTTTCCAGCAAGCCTCATTAGCTAGCAATCAGGAACTGGATGTCTGGGTGGTTGTACCTCCATAGCCAGGGCTCAACTGCAATTCCAACCAGGTCAACATAGGTGAGAAACTGAATCTGGGAGATCCTGAAGATTTCTATTCTTTCATATTTGAGATTCTGGTTTTGACTGTATTAGCTTTTCGTTATGGCGTATTGTCCTGCAGAATAATATACACATAGGGACATAGGATTTAGGAGCAGGAGTAGGCCATTCAGCCCTTCGAGCCTGCTGCGCCATTCAGTAAGGTCATGGCTGATTTGGTTGTGGTCTCAGCTCCACTTTGCTGTCTGCCACCCATCATCCTTGATGTCCTTGTCTATCAAAAATCTGTCTAACTAAATTCAATGACCCAGCCTCCCACTGCTTTCTGGGGAAGAGAGTTCCACATACTAACCCTTTAAGAGAAAAAAATTCTCCTCATCTCCTTCTTAAACATTAGACCTCTTATCCTTAAACTGTGTCCCCTAGTCCTAGTCTCTCCCACAAGTGGAAACATCCTCCCAGTATTCACCCTATCAAATTCCTTCAGGATCTTAAACGTTTCAATAAGATCACATTTCATTCTTCTAAACTCCAATGGGTATAGGCCAAAACTGTTCTTCATAAGATGAGCCTTTCATCCCAGGAATGAGTCAAGTGAATCTTCTCTGAACTGCTTGTAACACAATTGTATATTTTTTTCAAATAAGGAGACAAAAACTTTACACAGTATTCCAGATGTGGTCTCATCAAAGCCCTGTATAGCTGCAGTAAAACTTCCCCTATTTTTATATTTCTTTCCCCTTGCAATAAATGCCAACATTTAATTTGCCTTCCCAATCACTTGCTATACCTGCATACTAATTTTTAGTGATTCATGTGCCAGGACATCCAGATCCCTCTGTATTTCAGAGTTCTACAATCCCTCTCCATTTAAATAATACGCTGCTTTTCTATTCTTCCTGCCAAAGTGGACAAGTTCACATTTTCCCCACATTATACTCCAACTGCCAAATTTTTGCCCATTCACTTAACCTGTCTATATCCCTTTGTAGAGTCTTTACCTCTTGACAACTTACTTTCCTCCCAACTTGGTGTCATCGGCAAATTTGGCTACCATACATTCGGTCCCTTCATCCAAACAATTGATGTATATTGTAAATAGTTGAGGCCCCAGCACTGATCCCTGCGGCATTCCACTTATTACAGCTTGCCAACCCAAAAGAAAACCCATTTATTCCTACTTTCTGCATCCTGTTAGCTCACCAATCCTTTATCCACGCTAATATGTTACCCCCTACATCATACAATCTTATCTTGTGCCACATCAAAGGATATTGCACAAGAGAAAGACTTGCATTTATATAGCACCTTTCACAACCTCAAAACATCCCAAACCTCTTTAGAGCCAATTAAGTGCTTCTGAAGTGTAGTCATGTTGTCATGTAGGAAATATAACAATCAATTTTGCACAGCAAAATATGTGATGATGACCAGATAATTTCTGTTTTTTTAAGTAATAATGATTGAGGGATACATATTGGATAGCAGGAGAACTCCCTTGCTCTCTTCATAGTGCCATGGCATCTTTTATGTCTATGTGAGAGGGCAGAAAGGGCCTTGGTTTAATGTGTCATCCAAAAGATGGCACCACTGATGAGTGCAGTGCTGAGGGGATGTTGCACTGAGTGTCAAAATTTGACCTAATTTCTCAAGCAAAATTTTTGGACACCTCAGTTATTATTTAAAGGTTTATGAGAACATACCAGTAGCATAAATGGCATTGCTGCAACAACAGCCACCTGTATTTATATATTGCCATTAATGGAAGAGGACACTACAAATTACAAGCTTTGTTTTTTGCTGTATAGAGATAGTTTGTAATTTGATGACGCTGTCATGTTGAGGGTGGGAAAGTGGAGTTAGTGGAACAAGAAAATTCAGCATGGCCAGAATACTGCTGTCGGCGTGCAGGGCAGGCCTGACACGCCGACACACAAAATGACGCGCGATGACGTTGGGCGTGCGTCCCAATGTCATCGCACATCATTTAGATATTTAATTTGGCAGGCGTGAGCTGGAGATGGCTGCGCACTCGCCGAACTGTCAACGGCCTATTAAGGCCTTAAAAAGCCAATTAAACTTGTTAGCAACGCTGTCTGTCCAACCTTAAGGTTGGTGGGCAGATGAAGACCCCAAGTGGCCTTCGCGTTTTAATAAAATAAATTAATTAATTTTGTTACATTGACAAACATGTCCCAGCTCATGTGACACTGGCACATGAGAGGACACGTCTGAATAATTTTCCACTTTGAAAAGTTTTGTTATGCAGCTCCGTGCCTCAGGGAGATTGCTGCGCTCTCTCGCGCGCATGCACGAAAGAGTGGAGGCCCCTCCTCTCCCTCCTCTCCTCGCCCGCACAGGTAGTGCTGAGCGCTCCAGAACGTGTATGACGCTGGGCGGGCCTAAATTGGCCCACCCACGTAAAATGGTAGTGCGCAGCCGATCGCGGGTGGATAAGATACTGCCCCATCACTTTATTGTGAAGGTCAACTCTGCAATGTAATGTTGCCATAGCAATATATTTTACAATATTCAGTTTAAAATTTCAATTCTAATTTTTAAAAATTTGTGTGAGATGTACTCAGCAATGAGTTTGCATTGTTGCGGTAATGATATGATGAGGTGTGCTTAGGGATATCATGGCATAGTGGTTATGACTAGTAATCCAGAGACCTAGCCTGTTGATCTGGGAAATCCCAATACAGCAACTAGGGATAAATCTGGAATCAAAAAATCTAGCAGCAGACACAGGGACTATGAAGCTGTCGGATTAATGTAAAGACCCATCTAGTTCACTAATGTGCTCTAGCAAAGCAAATCCCTAAATTCTTCCCCTGTCTGGCCTATGTAACTCCCAACCCACAGTAATGTGGTTGACTCATAACTGCCCTCTGAAAAGGCCTAGTGAACCACCCAGCTGTATTCGCCACCATCTTCTCAGGAGCAGTTAGGGATGGGCAATAAATGCTAGCCATGCCAGCGACACCCACCTCCCATGAATAAAAAAATGATCAGTTAGGTGCGGTATCCTGCAAAACACTTTTGCTTTATGGCATCACTGTCTTAAGAAGCAAGGTCGGAAAAAAATGAGGGCGAGCTGACCCAATCTTATGGGGCTCATGGGCAGCTTTAGGACCATGCAAGCGATGAGGGTCTGACATCCGTTAAGTGGGTAGCATTTAGTATTTAGCACAGTGAAATGCAGGGACACCAATCCAAACCTTTGCACAGCAAAACCGCCCCTCCCCGCCCCCCCACTGCAAGATGAATGCCACCCCTGTTAGGGTGCTCTCGTTACTGTTTATAGTTAGGGGTTTGGGATCCTGTGGCCCACATGTTGCCTTTGGTAGGGAATTGTACTTGGCAGAGCTAAAGAGCAGGGAAAAACAAATGTGAAATATTGGCCGGGATTTTCTGGCTCCGCTGTGGCGGGACCCTCCGTGGGAGATTCGGCGACCCAGGACCCGATGATCCCGGCGGTGGGCGGGGCTGGAAAATCCCACCCAATGGGCAGAATTTTACAGCCCCGTTTCGGCGGGGACGGGGCCGTAAAATGCGGCGAGACATTCTAAACCCCATTGACTTCAGCAGGAACGTAAAATCCCGCTGTCATAAAATTCTGCCCAATGTTTCTGTTAGAGTCAATACTGTTCATATCTCATGACCCCTAACAGCCCACACCAAGAAAGTAAATACTGCTGCTTTTTGTTTGTCAGTGAACAAGTTTTACTGCAACAATTTGTTCACTGATGATTATGTAAGCTGCATATAGGTCATAAGTTGTACATTCTAATGTTACAGAACTTCCAACAGTGCTGCATGGAATTACACAAATACTCGGAAAGCATTCACTTATCAAGGGAGAGTTTTACCATTTAGAAATCCCTGGTAAACAGTCTCACCAACAGGAACCTTGTTAAGGGGAGAGGCTTGCCATTAGAAATGTCTTTTAAAGACAGACTTTCACCATCAGGAACCAGAGACCCATAGAACTTGACAGCGCCGAAGGAGCTCATTTGACCCACTGTGTCTGTGCTGGTTCTTTGTTAGAACAATTTAAATCTAATCCCACTGCTGTCTCTCGGTAGCCCTGTAAAATTATGCTTGAAATGTTTATCTGTTCTTCCTTTTAAAAATGCACCAGTCTCTGCCTCAATGAGTCCCAGTGGCCCATCATTGCACGCTCTAACAACTCTATTAAAGACGGTTTTCATAACTTCACCCCTCGTTCTCTTTATGACAGTTTTAAATTGATGACCCTCTCATTCCCCAACTAGAGTAAACAGTCTTTCCCTGTTCACTCTATCAAGACTTCTCACGACTAAAAAAAAAAATCTCCTATTAAATCTAATCTTAAACTTCTCTGCTCCAGTGTAAGTAATCCCTGGCCCCGATTTTCCGGCCTCATCATGGCGAGACCCGCCTTGGGAGATTCCATTGACTTTTGGGGGACTGGATGGTCCCAGCAGCGGGCGGGGCCGGAACCAAGTTACTTCTGATAACAATGTAATTCTGGTGAATCTACACTTCATGCTTTCTATGGCTTTAATGTCTTTTCTGTATTACACACTGTAAGCTAAGTGTAGCTGAACTTTTAAACTTCATTATAACCTCTTTAATTTTGTACTCTACATCCCCATTTATAAAATTGCCACTGATCTTTTTATGGCTCCATCCAGCTGCGTTTGTAGCTTCGGGAAGTTCAGCCTCTGTCCATCGAATGTAAAAGGGAGAAGAGCTTGCGTTTTTGTAGCACTTCATACAATCTCAGGACATCCCGAAGTATATTACAGCTGGTGAAGTTCTTTCTTGAAGTGCAGTCACTGTTGTAATGTAGCAACCACAGCAGCCAACTTGGCGCACAACATGGCCGCACAAACAACAAGATGACAATGACTAGATATTCTGTTTTAGCGATGTTGGTTCCGGGATAAATATTGGCAAGGGTGCCGGGAGAACTCACCTGCTTTTATTTGAATAGTACCATGGGATCTTTTGCATCCACCTGAAAGGGCAGATGGCGACACCTCTGACAGTGCAGCACTCCTTCAGCTGGAGTATCAAGCCTAGATTTTGTATATGGTTCCCATTGCTTGCTTTACAATCCAAAATGTACTGATTCACACTTCTCCGTATCAAACAGCATCTGCCATTAGTTTTCCCATGTCCATGTCTGCCTGAAATAATTGACAGCACTCACAGTTTGCCAAACCATTACTTTCTTCAGCAAATTTCGATATCATGCTTCTAAAGTCTGTGTCCAAATTATTTATACATATACCAAGAACAGTATATGCAGCACTAGTCCTTATTTTAACCCTTCTCCAATCTGAGAAATACCCATTAATTTAACACCTTTGTTTCCTGCCCATCAACTAACTTCCTACTTATGCTGCTACATTTTCCTTTTTTACCCATATGCATGAATGTTTATAACATGTCTACTGTGAAACAATTGATCAATTGCCTTTGGAAATTCATATACACAATACCTATTACATTCCTTTTACTATGCAATTGGTCACTGCTTCAAACATTTCTTCCCTTTAACAAATAGATACTTGCTGTCCTTCATTAACCCTTTGCATTTCTAAGGTTTTAGAATTTATCCTTGGGCATAAAGAGTCGCTGGCAGTTAAGAGTTTACATTGGTGTGAACATAAGAATGTAAGAAATAGGAGCAGGAGTAAACCATACTGCCTATCAAGGCTGCTCCGCTGTTCAATATGATCATGGCTGATCTTGGGCTTCAACTCCACTTTCTTACCTGCTCTCCATATCTCTTGATTCCCTGAGAGACCAAAAATCTGTCTACCCCAGCCTTAAAACGTATTCAACGATGGAGCATCCACCCTCTGGGGTAGAGAATTTCAAAGATTCACAACTTTTTGAGTGAAGAAATTTCTCCTCATCTCAGTTCTAAATGATCGCCCCCTTACCCTGAAACTCTGCCTCCATGTTTTAGATTCCCCAGCCAGGGGAAAACAACCTCCCAGTGACCACCCTATCAAGCCCCTGCAGAATCTTGTAGGTTTCAATGAGATCACCTCCCATTCTTCTAAACCCCAGAGAGTATAAGCCCAATTTACTCAACCGTCTCTTCATAGGATAACCCTCTCATCCCAGGGACCAATCCAGTGAACCTTTTATACCGCCTCCAATACAAGTATGTGCTTCCTTAAATACGGAGACCAAAACTGCACACAGTAGTCCAGATGTGCTCTCAAAGCCCTGTACAATCGTAGGAAGACTTCTTTATTCTTGTACCCCAAGATGAGTGTTGTAATGTCTCGAATATCAAAGAGTCAGGGTTGATCTGTCTGACTCTTCCACAGCTTCTGAGGAAATTTCAGGTTCATGTTCTGGGTGTGGTGACATTGTGGATACAAAAGGAGGAAGAAGAGGACCAGGCAGAATCCAGAGACCTGCAGCAGCAGGCAGAAAGGCTCCAGGAAGAAAGATGGTAGTTATCCTTACCCCACTCGAGCATATAGATCAAGAGCTTCATAGCTCAGTAAGGATCAGTGTGTGAGGAGGTCACTTGAGCAGGGAAGCCGTCATGGCTCTCTGCCACTGGCTGCAGCCCAGTGCTTGGTCATGCTCAGCCTTGCCTGTGGCTCTGAAAGTGACTCTAGCCATTAATGTAATGTCTTCGCTGCAGCAGTTGATATTAGCAAAATTTGTCAATTGGTTGCCCACGCCCGCATCAAGCAAGTGAAGGATGCACCTTTCACCAGAGCCAACAACTTCATCTCATTCTCTATTAAGACAACATAGAAGGAAGACAGGACTCTGGACTTGCAGGATTTCAGGCTATCCCCAGGTGAAGGGCATGATCGACTGTACCACATAGCTCTTGCGTACTCCAACACAATGTCCCAGAGAATGCATGAATAGGAAATGCTTTCAATCACACAGCATGCAGCTGGTGTGTGATGACATGCAGCTCATGATGCAGCCCTGTGACACCCATCCTGGCAATTACCATGATATCTTCACCCAGTGTCAGTATTTAATTCCCTCTTTCTTTCAGTCAGACCATTGAGTCAGAGGCTGGCTGCTTGAGGACAAGGGCTACCCCTGCACACATGCTTCATGATACCTGTTAGGAATCTGTTCACAGACTTTGAGATGAAATACAATCAAAGCGATGTATCCATCAGACCCCTGAGAGAACAGAGCATTAAACTTAACAAAGAGCAGCAATCTATTACGCCTTATAACACTGGCTCCCAACTGTACTCACACAAATCCTACACCAGAGATGTCTTAATATAATGACTGGGATGATTCAATCTATTGTGATTCAAGTTGAAAATTGCACTTAGGCCAAGGTGAGGCCTATTCTGTCCTCTAATGCATTGTAAAGTGGATAGCAGGCAGCAGCATTTCACATTTTATTCTTCCATCTAACCTGGTGTGTTTTCTTCACAGATAGCTGCCTCAGGAGGAACCCTACCCCCTGTCAGCACACTGACCGCCCTCCACAGCTTGCCACACAACCCCCACGCTGTAGCCCAACAGACCCAGAACCTCATCATGGCTTCCTTACCGAGTGTCATGGCCATTGCACCGAGTGAGTCAACCTGTCTGTCACCTGCGTTAACCAATGGAGGAGCTTCAGCTTTGGTGATAGGTAAATAGGCGTGAGTGAATGAGATATTTCCTGTAACTGCCTAAAATGAAGAAAGATTTATATTTATTTGGGATCTTCACGTGTCTTTAAAAAGCACCTCAAAATCCTTCACACACACTGAACACCTGAAGCACAATGTCTGTTGTGGTGTATGAAAACGTGGCAGCTATTCTGTGCAGGACATGATTCCACAAACGGTGATGAAATAAATGACCAATTACTCTGTTTTTTTGGTGTTTTTTTGAGGGAGGAAGTGAGAACTCAGGGCTCTAGTTTGAATATGTCCTAAGATCTTCAGCATCTACCTGAACTAGTACTACATGCAGATGATATCTCAGGTTAACTTATTGTTCAAAGAACAAATATCAAAATATTAAAAAGCAGAAAAATCCTTGACACTGCTTAATCAGCAATAGTTGATAAAAGTGCTGGCTGATGTGTTACTCGTACAATTGCAGATGACAACATTGAAGGGGGCCATTCAACCTATTGTGTCTATGCTGGCTCTTTGCTAGAGAAATGTAAAACAAATCCAGCTGCCTTGTTCTGTCCTATACCTTCCGTTATTTCAAGTCTTGTCTTCTCTCCCCTTAAAAGTGGCATTGGTTTTTGCTTCAATTGTACTCAGATTCAATGCCTGATCTATTCTGAGTAAATTGATCTTAACTAAGTGCTATGAAGGAAAGAACTTGCATTTATGTAGTATCTCATGACCTCAGGCGATCCCAAGGCACTTTACAGCTAATGTGTAGTCGCTATTGTAATGTAGGCAGTTGCACAGAGCAAGATCCCACAAACAGTAATGTGATAATGGCCATATCATGTGGTTTCGTGGTATTGTTTGAGGGATAAGCATTGGCCAGGACACCGAGGATAATTTTTCTCTTCTTCTTCAAAATGGTGCCAATTGGATCTTTTATGTCCACCCAAGAGAACAAACTGGGCCTTGAATTTATGTCTCTTCCAAAAGACGGCACCTGCAACAGTGCAGCAATTCTTCAGTACTGCACCGAAGTGCTAGCCTTGATTTTGCTCTGAAGTCTCTACAGTGGAATTTAAACACAATCTTCTAACTCAGAGGTAAGAGTGCTCCCCTGAGTCAAGGTGGAGTGGTGATCAGAGTCCTGCAGTTGAACTCAGGACTCTGATCACCACTAGTGAGCTAAAAAGCATCAGTGGGGGTTCAAGTAGATGTTGAAGATCTTGTGACATTATTCCAATTAGAGTCTGATTGCTGTCTGCTCTCTCTTGTTGATAAATTAGCATGTGTGCACATTGCAGCAGGACACTGCTAGGCTCAGCTGTGAGCCCCAGTGGATGGGGTAGACTTTGGGAACTTACAATTTAGGCACACACCAGAGGAAGGGGCATCCCAAAGGAACACTGGAGGGCAGCCGATGCCTTTGGAACCACATCCCAAAGTATGCCAATGCCTTCAGGAGAGGAGGGGAGTTAATCAGGACCGAGGGGAAGTAGAGCTTTGGAAACTTTTCAAAGATGATAAAGTAGTAAATGGAAGATTGTCCTCTCAACGAACTGACCCCAGTGAGCAGATAAACTGTGAGGCTTAAATCAAACCTGATTTATGCAGTGCCAGGCGATCATGACTACAGCCCACCAAGCATTTGCACATAAAATCTGGCTCCAGAGCTCTCAAGTTTGTTTGAATTGGAATTTTAATTGAATTTTAAAATTGAATTTTTAAATAAGGTGCAGTGATGAATTACCCGAACATCTAGACATCAAAGAGCAGAGAGACTGGTCTCATTCTGCACCATCCAAGAGGTATAACAGCTCAATGGGAAAGACAAATGCAACTGACTCTGATGTTTGCACGCTTCAGCTCATGCATGTGTAAAGGAAAATGTTCATATTCCTCAATCAGTGCCGTCACTTCACACAAGAGGCAGCCACCGGAGGGTGGGGAATGCACATACCTACATGAACATGCAAGTTATAACAAAGGCTCATTCATGACTGGAATGATGTATGAACATAGAAAACTGACTGGCAAAAGAATCCTGCTGGTGTAGTAAGCCTGCCCCACCTAATGATAGCAACAGCATGTTTTTATTTAGCACCTTTAACATAATAAAATGCCTCCAGGCTCTTCAGAGGAGCATTATAAAACAAAATTTGACCCCGAGCCACGTAATATTACAGCACATGACCAAAAGCTTGGTCAAAGAAGTAGTTTTAAGGAGAGTCTTAAAATTGGGAAGAGAGGTAGAGAGGTTTAGGGAGGGGATTCCAAAGCTTAGGGGCCTAGTCAGCCGCAGGTACAGCCACCAATAGTGGAGCAATTAAAATTGGGATTGCTCAAGAAGCCAGGAGTAGAGGAGCACAGATATCTCAGGGTTGTGGGTCTGGAGGAGGTTACAGAGATAGGGAGGGGTGAGGCCTTAAAGGGATTTGAAAACAAGGGTGAAAGTTTAAAAATCGAGGCATTGCTTGACTGGGAGCTAATGTAGGTCAGTGATCACGGGGTGTTGGGTGAACGGGATTTAATGCAAGTTAGGCCACAGAAGCAGAGTTGTGGATGACCTCAAAATTTTTTGAGGGTAGAATGTTGGGAGACCAGCAAGGAGTGCATTGGAATAGTCAAGACTAGAGGTAACAAAGACACGAATGAAGGTTTCACAACAGATGAGCTGAGGCAAGGATGTGAGTTAGGTGATGTTACAGAGATAGAAATAGGCAGTCTTAGTGCAGGCATGAGTATGTGGTAAGAAGCTTATCTTAGGGTCAAATATGACACCAAGGTTGCGAGCCATCTGGTTCAGCTTCAGTTGGAAAACAATCTGATATATTAGCTACAGTGGAGCAGCAGAGAGTTAAAAAGCGCTGGTCGTGAAGTAGAGCTAGGAGATAGTCAGCCTATGTGAAAACTAATGCTGTGTTTTCAGATGATGTTGCTGAGGGGCTGTTTGTAGGATGAGAAATTGGACGGGGCCAAGGATAGATGCTTGGGCAATGCCATAGGTAATGGTGTGGCAGCGGGAAGAGAAGCCATTGCAAGTGATCATCTGGCAATGATCAGATCGGTAAGAATGGAACCAGGCGAGTGCAGTCCCACCCAGCTGGACGACAGTGGAGAGGTGTTGGAGGAAGATGGTTTGGTCAACAGTGTTAAAGGCTGCAGACAGGTTGAGAAGGATGAGGGGGGAAATTTTACCTTTGTCACTTTGATAAGAGCCATTTCGGTTCATGGCAGGAGCGGAAAGACGATTGGAGGGATTGGAGTCCCAGAAAAGATGGATACGGATTTGGGAGGTGACAACACATTCAAGGACTTTAGAGAGGAAAGAGGGGTTGGAGATATCACGCCATGATAGCTGCAGCGTCGTGACCAAACACTATCCTCCTCCTACCATTCACTGTGCACTGTGTAATCTCAGGAGATTAAAAATTATCCCCTCCTTTAATATTGCTGAATGTGTTTTATTTTCTGCCTCACCTCTCTTTTTAAGTCTCACTGCCATGTTGTTCATTAAGACTCTCGGGTGGCTACTAAAGATCCCATCCTGTGATGTTGGAAGAAGAGTGTTATTCACAATAAGAGGTTGTGGTGGAGGAATTAATCCAGGCTGATTTTTTTGGTTCAAGCTGGTTTATTTTCAAGACAACTCCTCAATACTACTGACTTCCAAGTAGCTTCCACACAAAGTGTTCAAGTTGTTTCTTTTTATTCTATTTAGATGGGATAATCAATGCCCATCACCTATTTTAACTAGCAGTTGTCTTTAACAAGGTGATTGCCAGGCAGTGTGATTATTTATACATTGACAGATTCCCCTCTTTTCTTTTTAAATTAAAAAACTTTGAAAAAAAACTTAAAGAACATTTTTTTAAACAAACAGAAGGAAATAATGTCACATATTTCCACATCTATAGCTCCCATATTTCCTTTACCAAATATATATATATATATATATATATATATATATTTCATTGCATCATTATAACATAAGACGCCCCTCTTTTCGGAAAACAGTCTGATAGTTGGTGACTTGTGTCATCCCATTGTATCTTAGAGATCTCTCTTCTCTCTAACATTTCTTTTATGCTGGCTAGGACTATTCTTAGCCTTTTTTCAGTGACACTTTTCGTGGAATGAATGTTGTCCCAAAGAGACCAGTTATCAACATAACATTCTATGGGCAAACCTTTCCCACAGTGCCCCTTATATAATATTTCTGTCAGTATATTGGATTAGTAAATCCCCATATCTAATGCTTCTACCAAGGCCAGCGTTTCAGCAGCTAAGGTATTTTTCACTTCCCTTTTTATTTTCTTGGCCTCCCAAGTCAGTGGGCAACATTTATTATTCTTTCCCACCAAGAATATGATAAACCCTGCTGTGCTAGAGTCCCCATCTGGAAGATTGGCATGTGAGGCATTGCTAAAAATGACCAACCTCATATCTTCTGGATCAACCAGGGTTGGAAACTTGAGCACATATCTCTCAGAATTTAATTTTTTAAGTGTTTTATTTGCTCTCAGAACTTGCTCAACTGTAGCATGTTTCATCATGGTACTCATCCCCAACACATCATAACTAGCGTCAGGCCTAGTCTGAGTGCGTAACCAGTTCAATTGCCCAATCAAACTTTTCAACTGTTCTGTTTCTTCCTTGGTAGCAGGATCTTCTTTTTGTGAGGATCTAACCCAAGTTATTGGAATATGATTAACATTTTCTAGATAAGATTTTTGACTCAATATCACTCCTAACTTGCTCTGTTTAATGTCTAAACTTGTGTATTTAAAGGCCCCTGAAGCCTGACTTCCGACCTTGAATTCCTTCTTTATCTCCTCAATTACCCATTGTTCAAATTCTACAGAGCCTCCTCACAGGAAATCATCAACATACATGATAAAGATTCCAGCTAGTTTCTCCTTATGGTACCAGTAGAACATCGTGGGGTCGGCTTTAACTGAATGCAACCTGTTTTTAACAGGACAGACCTCATGGAAAAATACCAAACTTTGGTGCATCATTCAACCCATAAACACACTTGTTCAATTTCTATAGCTTTCCTTCTACATCCCCGGCTTCTTTGGATGGTTTAAAAAAAACTTCCCTTTGATACTTCTCCCCCTGTAAAAATGCAGTCTTTATATCAATTGATTTGCACTGCACTCCCAGGAATAGGATGCCAAAATAGCTAAAAAAAATCTTCAAACTCACTTTCCCCACAGTAGCCGAATCCACTCTGACATCCCGATCTCCTGGTCTCTTTTCAAAGCCTCGGGCTACTAACCTCGCTTTGGCCTTATATGTGCCATCTAGGAGTACCTTTTCTGTACAGATCCAACTGTGAGATAAAGCTTATTGTCCTGTCAGGTATTTTAGAATATACCCCAAACTCCTTACAACTTCCTAACTCTTTCAGTTTGGCTTCCTTTATCAGCTTATTTTCCAATTTATTAGCAGCTACTCGAATCTCTCGGTCATAAGGACTTCTATTGAGATTCCTAGCTTGTTCTGTAGTCCTCCTTGTTAAGCTACGGCCTCTACTCACATTCCTCTCCCTTTCTGGACTGCTACTATATGATCGTTCTCCCATGCGAACAGAACCCCGTTCGCAAGTCCGGTGATTTTTTTCTCAGGTCACGACCACTTTCTGGTCCACTGTCAGAACTCATGCTGAGCTTTCTGGGTTTCCACATCTTTACCTCGGTTTGCCAATTGATAGGTCTTTTCTCTGTCCTTTATCCTGCACATTTAGCCAATGTTTATATTTTCCAGTGGCCTTTCCTGCTCTCCCTACGATGGTGGCATCCCTCCACCCACTGGTCCCTTCTGGCACGTATGTTCCTTGTGCTCCTGTTGGACGCATAGCATTGTCCTGTACCTCAGTATTACTTTGTTCATAGTGTGTGTGTGTATATATATATATATATATATATATATATAATATATATATATATATAATATATATACACACACACAGTGCTACTGACTTCCAAGTAGCTTCCACACAAAGTGTTCCAGCTGTTTCTTTTTATTCTATTTAGATGGGATAATCAATGCCCATCACCTGTTTAACTAGCAATTGTCTTTAACAAGGTGATTGCCTTGCAGTGTGATTATTTATACATTGACAAAGAACAGGGATGTTCTCCCCAGTGTCCTAACTGATATTTATCCTTCAACCAACATCACCAAAAAGCAGATCATCTGACCATTATCACATTGCTGTTTGTGGGATCTTGCTGTGTGAAAATTAGCTGCTGGCTCTCTTGGGTTGCTTTTCAAAAGTACTCGATTGGCTGTTAAACATTTTGGAATGTCCTGAGGTCATGAAAAGCAGGAGATAAATGCAAGTCTTTCTTCCCGGACTGAGAGGTAGGAGTGGGTAGCTCAGTTATTGCTGCTGGGAACATCCGAAGACTATTCCAAATCCTTAGCGCAAACTCACAGATTCTTTAATGTTGAACATAATTCCCCCACAAAAACAAACCCTCAGTTTGCCCACAATGTGTGTTGAATTAGAACTTTTTAATGTGTCCTGTGGTTTGTACGACATGGAATGCGCCAGTAAAAACATTTCCTAACACAAATATTTGTTTTTGTACTTTCAGGCCTTGCCACGACTCAAGCTCAGAACGTTCCGGTCATTAACAGCGTGGGCGGCAGCCTGACGACCCTTCAGCCAGTGCAGTTTCCACAGCAACTACATGCCCACCACCAGCAGCCAATCATGCATCAGGTCCAGGGTCACATGGCTCAGAGTTCATTCATGGCTACAATGGCACAGCTTCAGAACCCACATGGTGAGAAACTTTCTTGTTTATTGTCATTCCAGAGGGCTGTGGCTTCAAAAGCAATTTTATGGAATTCAACATTTAGCGCAAAACTCCCTTCTCCCCAAAACACTTTGCATTTAAAGTCTTGCTGGCGATGTGTCCCGTGTTCTATCCTGTTTATGAGATTACCCATATTTTGCAGAACTGCTGATCAAATATATTGGGAACAGAGGAGGGGAAATTCCTTCTTCCCCACGCAAAAAGCTTGCTTTTCTTCGATGTTTCTCAACCACTAACTGAAACACACAATTCCTGTGGAAACAGATTTCTTGGTGGTAAATTTATCAGCCGTCATGAGACACCTGTAATAATACAAAAGGAAAATATTGCAGATGCTGGAAATCTGTAAGAGAAACAGAAAATGCTTACCAGGCCTGGCGGCAAAGAAAGCTCTTTCTGATGAAAGGTCATCAACATGAAACATTGGGCTGAATTTTCTCAAATCCCAGGTTGTCCGGCCGGTGGGGCCGAATTTGACCCCCGAGCCCTTGCGGCCGGATGGCGGCACGCTGAGTAGGATATTATTGGCGGCAGTCAATTCGGAAGCCACCACTGGCACCACCATCTTCAACTGAGGATAACATCCTGCCTCTCAAAGCCGGAAGCCCAATCAGAGGACCAGCAGCTCGGCAGCGCCACCGGTAGAGATGCTGAGGCACCCTTGAAGGGCAGTTGAGCTGTTTATTCATTGTGCCAGGGCCAGGTAGGCAGGCCTTGGCAATTGGAGGGGTGAACCTTCCAGTGGCGGCATCGCAGCCGCGGGGGCAATCATTACTGCCGGGGAGTGGGGGAGACCTCTACGGGCCATGGAGCGGCTATTAAAGATGCACCCCCCCCGAACTGAAATCTATTGGGAAGCCGCCATGGTTTCCCTGCTAGTGGGGGGCAGGAAGTGACCATTAATTGGCTGCCCACCTCCGGTCAGTGGGCAGCTGCCAATCCCGCCATTGAGAATATCCCGTGGCGGCAGGAAGATGTTGGGCTTCCCTCTCCATGTCTTCTGCCGCCATTTTGCAAGGTTTACCACCTCCCAGCCTGTCTCCAGAGGGCTGGTGAAACTCAGCCTGTGAACTCTGTTTCTCTCTCCACAGGTGCTAACCAGACCTGCTGAGTACTTCCAGAAATTTCTGCTTTTATGCCACCTGGAATAATGATGCTTTAGTGATTCTCAAGCAGTTAATGGGCCTCTTAACCTTGATGAATGCATACATTCCAGCTGAGAAAGCCAGTCTTGTAAGCATATCCAACATTCCTAAACTTAGTTCATCAATGAATGCTCTGGCCAAAGCCAGGCCCTTGGCTCATTGTCTCCTGATGCTTCATACTGAGCTGATAACTTGGAAGATTTTGTCAGTGGTGGTTTGCCACTGGAGCAGGGAGAGGAGGCAGGTCCCAAGTCTACCTCAGCCTGTACAGGAATCGAACTGGCACTGCTGGCATTATTCTGAAACAGACGCTAGCCAACCAAGCTAACCGGCGCCCATTCCTACACTTATATCAGAGGAAACATTACAAGTGCTTGAAATCACAAAGATTTTAGTGTTGAATTCAGAGTAGGAGCTGCAGTTCCACAGAGGTTCTTTAGGCCCCATTTCCCTCTCTACACCATGCAGTGCATTTATTTCCCTTGACCACTTCTTCCCAAGGAAGGTACCATACTTGAGGAAGGATGTGAAGGCATTGGAGAGAGTACAGAGGAGATTCACAAGAACGGTTCCAGGGATGAAGAACTGTAGCTATGAGGATAGATTGGAGAGGTTGAGACTGTTTTCCTTGGAGAAAAGAAGGCTGAGAGGAGACTTGACAGAGGTATTCAAGATCCTGAGGGGTACAGACAGGTAAATAGTGAAATAGTGAGAAACTGTTCCCACTCAAGGGAGCATCAAGAACTAGGGGGCATAGATTCAAAATAATTGACAAAAGGAGTAAAAGTGATGTGAGGAAAAATGTTTTCACCCAGAGGGTGGTTGGAGTCTGGAACGAACTTCTTGAGAGGATGGTAGAGGCAGGTTTGATCAAAGTATTCAAAAGGGAATTGGATTGCTATCTAAAAAGAAAGAATGTGCAAGGTTACGGGGATAAGGCAGGGGAGTGGGACTAGGTAGAATGCTCTTTCAGCGAGCCAGTGCAGACTCGATGGGTCAAATGTACAGATTCTATGATTCTGTGATAGTGGGCTGATGCACCAAACCTGCCTTGCCCTGAGAATGTGGCACTGCACCAATATTGCAATAGTACAGATTTTGTGCTCAAGTCCTGTGGTGGAGCTTGACTGGCCTTAACTCAGAAGCAAAAGGATATTTTATTCTTTCACAGGATGTGGGCAATTATTGCCCATCCCTAATTGCCTTTGAGAAGGTGGTGATGAGCTGCCTTCTTGAACCGCTGAAGTCTACATGGTGTAGGTACACCCACAGTGCTGTTAGGGAGGGATTCCCAGGATTTTGGCCCAGCGAATGTGAAGGAACGGCGATATAGTTCCAAGCCAGGATGGTGTGTGGCTTGGAGAGGAACTTGCAGGTGGTGGTGCTCCCATGCATCTGCTGCCCTTGTCCTTCTAGGTGGTAGAGGTCGCGGGTTTGGAAGGTCCTGTCAACTGACAGTTGATAGCCATCAGCTGAGGCAATCCATATTGGTAAGAAATTGTATTCTTCTTTTGCACCATGTTATGAATTTTAAAAATAATACATCCAAAACAATATGGAATAAAAAGAAAGGGATGATCATCGTGTGGTCACCATGGTGATGATCACTGCACAGGATAGTGGACAGGTAGCTTCAATATCCTTTCATCCCAGAGGTCAATACTGTATTTCAAAAAGTTGCAACAATGAGTATAAAGGCCACATAGACAGAGAATGCCAATGCCTGAAATCCCACCCAAATAACATTCCCCTTCACCTAAATTCCTGCAATCACAAATTTCTTCAAAGTTTGAAGCTGATCATTGTATTCACATTAGAACAACTGATAAGTAAGTGGTGGAATTTTACTGCAAATGAGGTAAAGTGTTTTGGGGGTAAGAGAGTTTATTGATACTTCAACGTTGGCACTAATTAGCAGTCAATTGTACTATGGCACATATTATACTTTAGTTAGCAAGCAGACGATGCAGTCTGCCACTTCTATCCTAGTTCATGTGTTGATCAGACCCAGGGCTCTTGGGTGTTCCTGGTGAGTGGTCCAAAAACTCTGAGATGTCTTTTCCACCCTTACCTCTGCTGACCCCTCTACATTTTAGTTGCCAAGGGTATCCCCACAAATGCCATTTTTGCGAGGCAGCTGTCTGCCTTGAGATTAACAGTTGTCCTTGCAGAGTTCTCAGTTCTGCTAACATCTAAGATCATAAAATCATAAGAGTTAGAAGCAGGAATAGGCTGTCTACCTTGCTAGCTTGCTTCCTCATCAGAGCTAATCTTGTGCTGGGCTGCAGTTTGCATGCGAAAAAATAACGGGTTAGATGGCATTAGCCAGCTAGAGAAGGTTAGAATGTTTTAGTCAGCTCTCAGCCGGATGTATTCAGCTGTTATATATTTAGCTGTTTATCTTACACCAACCTCCTATTGAACCTCGGCCCTAACCTAAGGATTAGCATGATATTGACCTCATGATCCAGCTGGATGTAAAACTGGACAATTTTTAATAGGCACGATACACATGACAAGCACAAGCCCATGTTATAAGATTAAAACCAGGGAGAGAATGCCAGCCAAGTGATGCTGTCTTACGTTGTACACAGCCTCCCACCATATCTGCTCCCAAATTTATTAATATGATTGACTGCAGCCTCATTCTGTCATTTGAGTTCGGTGCGGTATCTTTCTGATTGCCTGTAGTGGTAGGGGTAGTAAATTGGAGTATCAACTTAAAGCTCAAGGAGAGACATGGAATGGATGTGTCTGAATGTTATGACAGCTTCTTGTGCCTCCCTTTGGAGACTTACTTGGACTCTGATCTCAGTTATGCTATGTGTCTGAACTTGAATCAAGACAGTGTCAGACACCATTGTCAGTTCTGCATAAAATAGAAAGTTGGGGCACTCACTGTGCAGATTTTGCTCCCATATGGATAGTGGTTATTTGACATTGTCACAGAATAACCGAGAAGGCCCATGTAACCATGTTTCACTCTTTCCTATTTCTAATGCTGTACATGCTCCATACACTTCGTGACTGCTCATCTAGTGTGAAAACAGAAGCAGCACACTATTTTACAACACATCACATCCACATATCCAGGCACCTTTACTTAGCAAACAAAATGACAGGTCAGGCGCAGCCCAGGTGAGATTTGACTTCACTAGAATTCAAGAGTAGTTGACAGATTCCTTTTACATATCTTCCCCCATCACCTCAAACGATGTAACTTTAAAGACTCACGGGGGCTGTTGTCGGTCTTCTGGAGAGTTTCTGTTCCTAAATTACCTTACCTTGGAGGTTAACATCTCTCATTATACAGTAATTGATAAAGTATTAAAAACCAAATGTCTGTAATTAGAGCCAACTCTGAGGCTGGGCAATGAGGGAACATATTAGGATCCATTTCGGTCACATTATTGTCCACCCTGTAGAGTTCAGAAAACCTTGAAATCCAATCAGATAACAACCAAAAATGACCTCATGTTGTGGCTAGTCCTGAGTTCTCTCCGTTTGATCATGGGATAATTTTACAGCATAGGGGACCCCCAGCTTGCCTATTAGGGAGCAATGGATCCATGGACAATTGTTGCAGGTGTTTGAAACCCCACCCCCCTTCCCACCCCGTTGGGTAGAGAAGGTCACCATCTGGAAAAGGTGAAGCCTGTTCTTTCCCCACTGTGCCTCACCCCACCATATATGTATGTCAATTTTAGCCCCTTTCCTCTAGTTACTGACACCTATTGTGCTTGTTAGCTCTGTATCTCTGGCTTTGGGTCCCCCTAGTTTCTACCCATTCCTTAAATTGTTTAAAAAGTTCCACCTGTTTTTTCCTGACCTCATTCTGCTGTTGATGCCCAATGCAAACTGTGCCAGCATAAATTCACCTTCTTTGGTCGTAAGAATAAAAAAGCAGAATATTTTTTAAAAGGTGAGAAACTTCTAAGTGTTAATATTCAAAGAGGCTTGGGTGTGCTTGTACAAGGAACACAAAGTTAGCATGCAGATACAGCAAGCATTTAGAAAGGCGGATAGCATGTTGGCCTTTATTGCAAGAGGATTGGAGTACAAGAATAAAGAAGTCTTACTACGATTGCACAGAATTTTGGTGAGACCACATCTGGAGTACTGTGTGCAGTTTTGAACTCCACATTTAAGAAAGGATGCATTTGCATTGGAGGTGGTACAGCAAAGGTTCACTAAATTGGTCCCTGTGATGAGGGGGTTGTCCTTTGATGAGAGGCTGAGTAAATTGGGTGTATATTCTCTGGAGTTTAGGAGAATAAGAGGCAATCTCATTGCAACCTACAAAATTCTGAAGGGTGGACACTGAGAGATTGTTTCCGCTTGTCGGAGAATCTAAAACACCAGGGCACAATCTCAGGACAAGGGGCCAATCATTTAGGACTGAGGTGAAGAGAAATTTCTTCATTCAAACGTTTGTGAATCTTTGGAATTCTCTACCCAAGAGACTTGTGAATGCTCCATTGTTGAATACATTTCAGGCTGGGATAGACAGATTTCTCAGTCTCTCAGGGAATTAAGGGATATGGGGAGTGGGCGGGAAAATGGAGCTGAGGCCCAAAGTAAGTCATGATCATGATGAATGGCAGGGCAGGCTCGCTGGGTCATGTGGTCTACTCCTGCTCCAATTTCTTATGATCTTATGTTTTTTTTTACTCTCTGCCAACAACAATATATTTGGAATTCCTGCATCATAGTTTTCAGAATCTGCCCTCTATTTTTCACCAAATCTTCAGCAACGGACTTGCAGATTTCACAAAACCTGAAGCTTGAGTATATAGACAAAATCCCTTTGCACACTGAGACAATGGAAGAACATTCTATCCTTCTTAATGAATTGTTGAACCAATAATGGTGTAAAGATGAATCCAAGGAAAGCTCAGATTGTTAGGTTCTGATTTAAATATCCCAGTGTGATTTTAGAGCATGGATCTAGACAGGTAACAGACAATATCAGGTATAGGCAAAGCACTGGTGCCAATAGATGTTCTTTTGGGACATTCTTGAGATAATTGGGCTATCATAGGAAGTGCATAGTAATTTGGTAGCTAGATTAATGGTTACTCTCCTTAAAGGGAGCATTATGGGAATGGCAATTCAGGAACAGGCAGTGACTGATTTAAAAACTGTGGCCCAGGCATTGGCACTCAGTAACTTGATTCTGGAGGTGGGGTGTTGATTCCTCAGTTTCCACAGTTCAATTACAAGAAGATCCTGCTGTTAAGGTCTCAGTTGCATATGCATCCTGAATCCTGACACTCATCCAGGAAGCATATAATGACTGCGAAAAAAACGCTTGCTTCTGGGCTACAAATAAGTTTGTAACTTATTTTTATTTAACCTGATTTAGTTAACCATTAGCTTACAGATAGCAAAGGAGATTTTGTTTTTTAAGGGTGCTGTATCAAAAGTTTAATTTTGCTACCTGGCCTGTGTTGCATATTGCCAAATTTGTACATTTATTTTGTATAAAACTATATCCCCAAATTTCTTCCAAAACACATCTAAAATGTGATTGAATGTTTTTAACTTCAAAAATGGTTATTTGCCTTATTTCTTGAGAAAATGACTTGCTGGGTCAGCTGGAAGGACTGCCAGCATGAATCGGGCACATGTGACAATCCCTGTGCTGGAATGGGTAGGCCCTTGGGCTGACTCATTTAAATGAGACCAATAAGCTTCAGACACCCACTGGACATCCCCAGGCACGTCCATGGCTTTGAGCTTCAGAATGCTACATCACCAGTTGCTGCGGCCCTCAGATAAGTCCTGGGACAGAGTCGCAGGGAAGCAATCGGGGAGAACCAAACAACAGTCAATGGTGATGCAGCTTAACAAGTACCAACGAAAGCTTAATGAAAGGCACTGCATGTAGACCATGTTTTCCTGGGCTGGATTTGAACCAATGCCTCCCGAGATTAAGAAGCAGCAGGGTAACCCAGTGTGGCGTCCAGTCATTGTGGTAACTAACATACTGTGGGACTCGCTTTTCCATGCAGAATCTGACTGAACAGAAATGTGAAAGCGAGAACCCAACCGAGATTACCTTCTTAAACTAAATTAAACAGCATACACTTAGCATATGTGACTGCCAGCTGTAACCATGGAGATTCCCTCACTATTGACTGTTTCTAAGCAAATTACTCTGGAGCATTGATAGCCACAAACAAAATCCCACTAGCTCTGCATAGTCAGCCCATGGGAAGCTTATTAGGAGCCCCATCTGAATTAAATAGAAACAATTCACAGTCTAGTCCAAGTAAAGTTAAGGTCATCCAAACCTCTGCTGCCGATACCCATTCATCCATCACCCCTGTGCTCTCCGGCCTACATCTGTTCCTTGGCTAAGCAAGCATCAGTTTTAAGCTTCACGTTCTACTTTTCAGTTCCTTCCATAGCCTCACTCCTCTCTGTCTCTGTAATACCCTCCAGCCCTACAAAGCTGATTTTAAACTTTTGCACAATAACAACATCGTAAAGGATCAAAATTGACACCATTTTAATGAAAATTATCCCTGTTTGTCTTCAGCAAATTGAAAGGAAAAGCACGAGATAATTGTGCCCAAAATGACATTTTTCCACCTTTTGCTTTTTGACCCTTTCATATTCCTACCCCTGCTTCCCCCTCCTATCCTCATGCTCCCTCAGTTCAGTCTAGTGTGTAGGGCCATTGAGCCCTGTGGAAATTCTTAAAGCCCTTATCAAGTGCTCAAAGTTGTTGGCATCTTATGGACCTCCACCCAACCCCGACTCTGTGATATGGTATAAACTCTACTATCACAGTACCCCATACTCTGGTCAAGAACTTACAAAACTCACCCACTGGTGAAGTGGAATTCCAGTCAGTAATGGAGATTCAGCCTCGAAACCAATGGGCAGAAACATAATGTTGTCCCAGCTGCTCTAGTGAGATATCCTGTCCAGTACCAACCTGTATGTACTAAAAATAGTCACCCTACGTACACATCAATAGATTTACCAGTGTTCTAGAATCACCTATAGGTCCTCACATGCCATCAGGATGTCCCACAGTGCTTCACAGATAATGAAAAAATGCCATCACAGTTGTAATTTAGAAAACATAGCAGCCAATTCTTGCACAGCAAAGTCCCACAAACAGCAATGTGATAAAAGACCAGATCACCTGTCATAGCGATGTGGATTAAATGATTAACATAGCCTGAGAACTCCCCAGTGAAATAGTGCCATGGGATCTTTTACATCCACCTGCGAGGGAGATGGGGCCTAAGTTTAACACCACATCCAAAATAACTGCACTTCTGACATTGCTCTCTTAGCACTTCACTTGAGTGGCAACCTAAATTATGTGTTCAAGTGTCAGGACTTGCATTTTGATGACAGGCCATTGACCTGAAACATTAACTCTGTTTCTCTCACCACAGATGCTGACTGACCTGCTGAGTATTTCCAGCATTTCCTGTCCTTATTTCAGATTTCCAGCATCCGCAGTATTTTGCTCTTGTTGCAGGGTATTTCTTCCTGGCCAATATTCATTTCTCAACCACCATCACTAAAACATATCATCTGGTCTTTATTGCAGTGCTGTTTGTGTGAGCTTGTTGTGTGTAAATTGGCTGCCATATTTCCTGCATTATAACAGTGACTTCACTTAAGAAGTATTTTATGGAATGTAAAGTGCTTTGGGATATCCTCAGGTCATAAAAGGCACGACAAAAATGCATTTATTTATTTATTTAGAGCAGTTTCTAACAACCCCCATCCTCAATACAAACTGTAAATGACATATTGACTGGAAAACAGGCTGCGTGAGCATGGCCATCTATGAACAAACTGCTGGCCAACTTTACCATTCTCAAAATGGTGGATAATCTGATAAAGGACAAAGGAAATTTTTAATTATTATTTAAATGTTATTGCAAATATTGCATTTGTCTTGAAAAAGATTTAAATACCCGGGAATGTATATATGAAGACCTGTTCCTTTAAGCGAACTCATGATTAAGAAAGGGATCACTTCACTGGCATAGAGGGACACTTTAGCCAATGAGAATAATTTGAATGGATTCTGCTGCTTGGTAATAATGAATGGTTTCCCTTCTTTAATAAGGAACAGTCATTGATTACTTTAAGTGAATGTTATATTGCTTCTCCTTAAAAAATTTTACTCTATAATTATTATCATAATTTGATTAGCTTTTTAGGAAATGAAATAGTTCCACACAAATATTAATGGTAAGAGTGCTAATAGTTTTACTTTGTGTTAATGCTTGCCAGATCAAATGCAAATAAGTAATTTACTGTTAATTTACGCACTCTTGGAAAAGCAGTAGTGGTGCCAATAAATTAGAATAATGTTTCTGTACTACATAGACCCCCTTGGGTCTGCCTCTCAATATATTGTAAATTTCAACAAATGTTCTTATTACATACACATTTTTAAACACAATTATCCAACCAGCCTATAGTCATGCAACATAACTTCAGATTTTTCATTGCTAAACCATTGTTTTTTTTAAAAGAAACATTGTAATATTTGGTTAGAAAGCAAAAGACTGGGATTAAGTTGCAAAATTAAGTCTGATAGCTGTGGCACAGGGTTGCTGAGTTATGGCCGTCTGTGATTCCACATGTGGAGGAATCCACTAGGGAAAAGCATTTGACAATTAAATACAAAAGACCCCATGAAATTGATCAACTTCTCTTAAAATCATCAATCTGTCCTTTCCAGAGTTTCACCTTGTGTCAGTACACATTGTCCCAATATATCTAATGTGAGTGATAAAACAAGCCAGGAGAGACTGCAAGGTGAACACAGGTAATGGATTAACACCAGGATATGGGGGAAAAGGAATGGGCAAAGGGTGGTATAGTGGTTAGTGCTGCTGCCTCACAGCTCCAAGGACCTGGGTTCAACCCTGACTGTGGGTGTCTGTCTGTGTGGAGTTTGCACATTCTCCCCCTCTCTGTGTGCGTTTCTGCCAGGTGCCTTGGTTTCCTCCCACCATCCAAAGATGTGCTGCTAAGGTGGACTGGCTATGGTAAATTATGCCCCTGTGTGTGGACTGGTGTCCTGTCCTGGGTGTACCCTGCCTTGCACCCATTGCCTGGCAGGACTCCCCATGACCCTGAATTGGATGAAGATGTTCTGGAAAAGTGAGGAATGGGCAATATGCCAGCTTTACATAGTCAGAGTTGTAGCTTGAATCAATGTTCATTTTGGTAGCTCAGCCTTTAGGTTTAGGAAGCTATTCAAGTGACAGGTTGTTTCATATCTTCATGCCACTTTTTCCCCTTTGGGGAAATGTTGGAAAGATTAACAGGCTGGTTATCAACCTGTTGAGCCTTGTCATGAGAGCTCCTTCTGTGGTCAACAAGTCCTGGAGTGGGACTCTAACCTGGAGCTTCTGACTCAGAGTCAGGGGCACTACCAACTGAGCCACACAACCAACAGATCGATTGAAACATTTTATATGGAAAATGCTGGAAATGTTAAATTTAAGCAGTATTGGAATATTGTATGATGGGTTGACTTGTCTGAATGTAGGGGAAGGAGGCTGCTGAAGACAAAGAGTCATAGCATAATTGGTCATACTGCAATAGTTTTGGAGCCGGACCAAAGTTTTGGTTCACCACGTCGCGGCCCTGCCTGAGTTCTCACTACTCTGCAGAAATTCTTCATTCCAAGTTGACTCTTTGTTCCACATCACTCCCCGCTTCCTTGTTCCCAATTCCTCACTCCATGTGGCTCCTGGATTCCCTAATCCAAAGTCCTCATTGTTTTACTGTTTGCTCGAGCAGGCTGCACCCTGAGAGGCTTATGCTTGGTGTTTCTGTCTGTCATAGAATTTTGCTCGGAATTTGATGAAAGAATGGCGAAACATAAACATCAAATACCGATGGAAGTAAATCTGGAAACTGCCCAGAACAGGACTTACTTCCAACAAAATCAGAACTGCACGCTCATAACATTTCCTCTGCACACACAGCTATCGGCCTGATTGGCATTATCCCAGAGTATTCCTAAACAGGAAGGAACATTTGGGTGCAGCTATAGTAACTCTTCCAGCCCAGAACTTATGTTTCAAATGGGACCAGAGTTGCTTTCTGAAATTTTCCACTTCCTGTAGTAACAGCAACCAATTGTGGTGCAGCTTCTCACGTATTCTGATTCAACCATGTTTGCACAAAGATTCTTTGACACAATCTAGTGGAGAAACTCAAAGAATAATATGGGGCAGAATTGTCCCCTCTTGCCTTAAGCTCCGTGGCGGGACCGGGAAGTCGGAGTGACTCCCAGGGCCTGTTACGTGCGATCATGCGCTCCCTGCCTCCTTATTTATGCATGCGCATGGTTCATGTCGAGTCTCGTGGCAGGGCGGGCAGGAAGTCAGCCACTCCGCTGCCATGTTCGGGTGCCATATTTAAAAGGAAGCCCAGACAGCCAGTCATTAATGGCTCAGAGTGAACGGCAGCTCTATACCTTGCTGAGATCTCGTTGTAATGAGAACTCTCGGGGCCAGACCTGCTGCCATGTGGCCTTCACCAGACAGTGAGGATTGAAGCAAAAAGCTCTCAAACAGTCTCCACATGATTATTAGGGTTTTCCTGTCGTTGCCCTGCTGTGCTGACCTTCAGCTCCATCCACCCGAGAAAACCCGTCCCACCCCTACCTTGACGTTTTGCGGTTGGACATTGAGGGTGTTGCCTTGGTCACAGTGTTGAGCTGCCTGTGTCTCAGGATGGTGCGTGTCACGTGTCAGACTGTCTTCGCCACCTTTTATCCTCCTCCTGTCGCCCACCAACTTGTCCCCCATCATCACCGACGCCCCCCCTAATGTCACTTTCGTTCTCCCCTCATAACCTTTGGGCCTATCCCCATCACCCTGGACATGATCATGGTCAATTTGAACATGTCTTTCCTCCCTGCTGAGCCCACCCCAGTCACCCACCTTGATCCTCCCCACTCCCATAATCTGTGCCACCATGCTTGTCCCCCTCAATGACTCTCCAGATAAAAACAACAGCCGCCATACCCAAACCCCGACCCTACCACCTAACTGCATCCCTCTTCCCCCCCTCACAGTCACCGTCCCTTCCTATCATCAGCATCCTACAGATCTCCCCCAAGGATTCCAACATCGACTCAATCAACCCCTCCATCTGAAACACTCTGGCCCCATCCCCCCACTCAGTCCCCACCTTCCCCTTCATGCTTTCCTCTCTTCCCTAGCCTCTTTATGCCTTCCTCCCTCCTCCTTCTCCTTTAAGTCTTCCTCCATCCCCCTTCCCCTTCATACTTTCCTCCCTCCCTGTTCTCCTTCATGCTTTCTTCATAAGCATTCCCCTTCATGCCTTCCTCCCCACCTCACCTCACCCACCACCCCCCCCACTACTTTGTGTCTTCCACCCACCCCCTTCCTCTCTTCTGGCTGCCCCCCCTCTCATCCCCCCACCATTTCATGTCTTCTGCACGTATCATACCTGTGGTCAGCTCTAGTGGTGAAGACAGTGTTGAGTGTAAGGTAAGTGCTCTAGAGTTCTCCCTCGCTGTAAGAGGTAACGGAATGGCATAAATTCCCACTGACAGGGTGGAAGGTTTGACAGGGGCGCGTGTGTTTCCGGCCTATTGGGGTTTTCATGAGCATGCATAAGATGCAAATGGGTTCCCATCAAGCTTCAGTGGGAAAGTTGACCCGCTATCAACCCACCATGAACACCAGGGGAGGAAGATCCCAACCTCATTTCCAGACGTCAGGAAACTGGTTTTTTACATCGCAGCCTATCCTCTCCCCCCCACCCCCGCCCGCCACGAATCCCGGATGATTCCGCCCATGATGATATCCTTTTTCTCTATCTCTGGAATCTACCATTCCTAGACATTTATCTAATTAGTACTTCAAGTGATAACCTTCTATTAAATGGAAACTCCTGACTGGATTTTCAGTGAAACTGCACATGGACATTGATGGATAATTGGCTAAGCAGATAGTTACAAACATACAAACAAGGAGCAGGAGTAGGCCATTCGGCCCCTCGAGCCTGCTCTGCCATTTAATAAGATCATGGCTGATCTGATAGTAACCTGAAATCTGCATCCCACCTACCCCGATAACCTATCACCCCCTTGCTTACCAAGAATCGATCCACCTCTGCTTTAAAAATATTCAGAGGATCTGCTTCTACCGCCTTTTCAGGAAGAGGCTTCCAACGACTCACGACCCTCTGAGAGAAAAAATTACATCTCATTTCCGTTTTAAATGGGAGACCCCTTATTTTTAAACAGTGGCCCCTAGTTCTAGTTCTCAGGACTTTCATTCTAAAAATTCCTCACGTCAAGAATCTTTCAAAATATTTTGTGGAATTGCTCCACGTTCACTTGCTGTACATTTTCAGCTCCTTTCCTTTTTATTCCTCCATCTACTTATTTTCTCTTTGCTCCCTATGGTGCTGACTCATAGAGGGGTAAGATTCCAGGGCACTTATTGCCCTCCATTACCTGCTTAAATGGCCATTCTTCTTTGTGTGTATCACCATAGTGAGTGTCCATAGGGTACTGAACAGCAGGGGAGAAGACGTCACCATGAAGCCTGATCTTGTCCTCGGCCAGCATCTACTCAAGTTGGCCTCTAGCATGGGTCACTGGATGGAAATTGGGATGTGGAACTCTAGCTGATTTCTCCTTCCTTATCTCAGGGACACTGAGATCATCTGTAGCTCCCACAGCCGCTGACCCAGGTTAAATTAACCAATTCAGCACAGACTAGGGACCAGACCAAAGGCCTTCTTAGTTTGTATTTCCCTGTACCACAGCATATGATAATTTTACCCACAGATTCACAGGGGGCAACTCCAATTCATTTCTAATTATTTGTAAAAGAAAGAAATTTCTAACACCTTCCATAATCTCAGGATATCCCAAAGCACTTTACAGCCAATAAAGTACTTTTCAGGTGTCATTACTATTACGATGTAGGAAATGCAGGATTTCACACAGCAAGGTCCCACAAACAGTAATGATATAAATGACTCGGACAGCTGGTTTTAGTGATGTTAGTTGAGGGTTAAATACTGGCTAGGATGCCAGGGAGAAACCCCTGCACTTCTTCAAATAGCACCATGGAATCTGTTACAATCTCTGTGGAGACTTAAAAATTTTAAAGAGAAATTCAAACTTCCAGTTAACAACTGAAAGATTAACACATCGAGAATTTCACATTAAAAAAAATATTTTACTGTATCAAATGACTAACAACACTTTGACTAAACACTATTCTCTTTCATAGACAACTTATACTTTTAACTATAAAAATTAATGGTTCCTTTTTACTTATCACACATCACATTTTCCACAGAATTACAGATCTTATTCAAACAGTTCACAGGTGCTCCCAGCTTCCAATGGGTTGCTTCCTTTTTACTTTCCCAGCTGGGTAACCTCTACTCCCAAAACTGTCTCTCACCATTAGGGTTACACTGTAGATTTCTTCCTCCAGCTTCAAGCTAGGTAAATCTTCCAGCCTCCTTTAACTCCTCATGGACTCAGTCTTCAACCTGAGCGCGAGCTCCCAACTGCGTTCTGTGTGGTGAACGATAGAGTCAGCATTTTCTCTGCTCAGGGTGCATGCCTGCCTCATTCTATCTCTTGCTGTCTACTTCCCAGTTGGCTACACAGAGCACACAAGGCAAAACTGCAATCGCTGTCTGTCTATGATATTCCAGGGTTTAAAGGGAAGCCTGTAGCCTGATCCTAAAATGTCTTCCTCTACCCTCTTCCCCATGGCAACGGGAAACACATTAGCTTTGTATATAGGTAGAAATGTTAGTTATCCTTAATCCCAACTTCTTTTCATCCTAGAAACAAAGGGATAGTTTACAGCACAACTGTTTATGACGTAATATCTAAACATCTTTCTGGGACTTTGGGAAACTCAGGGTCTACTCATTGTGGACTTAGAAACTGCTGTCATTATCCCCAAACATAAATACCTCACACCTCCCTGTCAATAAAACAATCTGAATCTTCCTCAGATCTCTAACAATTGAACCACCCAGGCTTACTGTCAGTCAGGTTCCAGCACAGCTCATTCGGCCTATAAAGCCATAGTCCCAAAATATAGTAATCTTATAAACCAAAAGATACAACCCTAAAACATAATACTTTTATAAGCCTCACAATTGTAATAAATCTTTCATGAAGCCATGGCATGTGGATGGAGTTAAAATAAAGATCAGCCATGTTTCATTGAATGGCAGAACAGGCTCGAGGGGCTGAATGGCCCACTCCTATTACCATGTTCCTACTTACATACACCCAAGAAGGCGGATATATCAGTTAATTGTAATAGACTCCAGAATTAAAAGTAAAAGACCCTTGAGCTTAGCTATACTGAGAATACCTCAATATTGTCATGATCATGATCATATCGTGTTCCACCAAGGTCACTCAGCTCCTGACCTCATAACAGTCTTCCCCCCCCTTGATATACCATCATCCCTTGACATTCAATGGCATTACCATTGCTGAACCCTCCACTATCAACATCCAGGGTGTTACCATTGATCAGAAACTGAACTGGACCAGCCAAATGAATGCTATGGCTACAGAAGTAGGTCAGAGGCAGGAAATACTATGGTGGGTAACTCCCCTCCTGACTCCCCGAAGCCTGTCCACCATCTGCAAGGCACAAGTTAGGAGTATGATGGAATACTCTCCATTTACCCTGGATGAGTGCAGCTCCAACAACACTCAAGAAGCTTGACACTGGCCAGGACAAAGCAGCCTGCTTGATTGGCACCCCGTCCAACACCTTAAACATTCACTCCACCACAGACACAGATTGGCAGCAGTGTGTTCCATCCATCTGGAGTCTATTAAAATCAACTGATATGACCACCCTCTTGGGTGTACGTAAATAAGAACATAGTGTGGAATGTTACAGCCCCTTCACAGTGGGGTCAGGGCCGTAAAATGCAGCGAGCCTTTCAAAAGTCTATTGACTTAGGTCGGACTGTAAAATCCCACCGGCATATAATTCCGACCATAGTAATAGGAATGGGCCATTCAGCCCCTCGAGCCTGTTCTGCCATTCAATGAGATTTGGCTGATCTTTATTTTAACTCCATCCATATGCCTTGCCTGGCACTTGTGTGGCGTGAATGTTGATTATCTGCCCAAGCCTGAATGATGTCTGGGTCTTGTGCATATGGACACAGGCTGCTCCAGTATCTGAGGAGTCACAAATCATGCTGAATATTATGCAGTCATCAGCAAACATCCCCAATTCTGACCTTATGATGGAAGCTCTTTCGACAGCACCTTCCAAACCTGTGACCTCTACCACTCAGAAGGGCAAAGGCAGCAGATAGATCGGAACACCACCACCTGCAAGTTCCCCTCCAAGGCACTCACCACCCTGATTTGGAAATAAATCGCTGTTCCTTCACTGTCGCTGAGTTGAAATCCTGGAACTCCCTCCCTAACAGCACTGCGGGTGTACCTACACCACATGGATTGTAGCGATTCAAGAAGGCAGCTCACCACCACCTTCTCAAGGACAGTTAGGGATGGGAAACAAATGCTGGCCTAGCCAGTGACCCCCACATCCTGTGAACAAATAAGTAAAAAAAAATATTAAATTTTTCCAGAAACATGTGTTCAGTACGCTCAGTGTTCAATTTAAACACAAGGAACTGGAAGCACAATATTACATCTCTGTCAGAAAGCTAATAATAGACTTTCTGTGGCTACTGTTGGCAGACCATTGGCAGATTTGATATGACCCTTAAAATGGGCACCTCCTCATTGCTGTCCTATTGTTTTGTTTGTCACTTGAACAGATGCAAAAGAAGCTGGATGCCTGCACGCCAGTAATCCATTGAGAGACAAGCAGTAAATAAGAGATGAATACAAAGCTCTTATGAGCAGCCTTGAAAAGGCATTTAAAGGGAAGGAAGTATAATAAATTGTCAGCCAAGATGTACAGGCAGACAGAAATCAATAAGGGAGTGGACCCAATTTGGAAAAGGCAGTGAGGGAGTAGCCTGACTGTAATTGTGCTTAAGCTGTAGATCTAAAAAACAAATATGTTAGGTTTCCTGGGATGTTGCGCGGAGCTAAGCAATAACTATAGCCTCATGGAGGCAGTGTTCTCAAATATTGAAGAATTTATCGTCAGCTGGAATGTACATGGGCATCCAGGGATCGGAGGGTTTTGGACAATTTTATTCAGCTTGCGTATAGCTGTTATTTCAATCTAATTACATGCTCGGTCACAGCTTTCTTACCATTCTTACCAAATCAGAGATTTTGGAGCCAGCAACTCCGTTTTGAACTATGCATACATTCAAGTGAACATAAATATTTGAACCATAGACTGATTACAGTTCAGTCTTGTTAGACTTGACAGCAGTTGACAATGTTAATGGAGACCTTCCCTTTGAAGGTAATATTATCTCAGGTCATATACTGGGATTCACTTGGACTGAATTCTGTGTATGCGGAATGGGAGGATCCACACTGACTGTTCAAATTCAATCAATTTAAACTTAGGTCAACTTCTCCTAAGCCTAAGGTCTGGAATTATTTCCCTAAATCACTCCACCTCCCTCTCCCTCATTGAAGTTGCTCCTTGAAACCTATCTCTTTGGTCACCTGGGTCGCCTGCCTAGATCGCTCCTTATTGTAGCTTAGCGTCAAATGTTGCTTTACAACACTGAAATGCTTTGGGATGTTTTCATTGCATTAAAGGCGCTACATAAATGCAAGTTTTTGTTGTTGTAGCACAGGGTCCTGATCATGGAGAAACGCTATGTAATTTTCCATTTTCATGGAGAATTTGTCTTTCATCAGTATATAAACCTGTGCCTCTTGTCCTACTGTTACTTTTTATGTTGAAATAGTACTCTAGTTTTACCTTTCACACTAAAGGCTTTCTTGTTGGGTCCATGACTCCTTCACTCTGTTAATTGCAATCATCCAGACCAAGTGTGAACAGTTCACATATTGATATACTTTTTTAATCAATAGAAACAGATGGAGGGTGTGCAGATATAAAGTCTGATTAAGTCCATCACAATTACTTCCAAAGTGTCTTCCTGGACACTTTTTTATAAGCATACAGCACAATGATCATGACAGCAGTGAAAATATAAAATGAACACAGATAATGCTGGAAATACTCAGCAGGTCAGGCAGCATCTGTGGAGAGAGAAACAGAGTTAACTTTTCAGGTTAATGACCTTTCATCAGAATTGGAAAAAGTTAGAAACATAAACTGGCTGTAAACAAGTACAGAGACAGGGATGGGGGCCTGGGGAAGAAGGAACAAAAGGGAAGGTCTGTGACAGGTTGGAAGTCAGGAGTGGTTAAATAACAAAAGGGATGATGGTGCAAAGCAAAAAGGGATGGAAATGGGACAAGAAAAGAGACAAAAGCTGGTTCTAGAGGAGCTAAGAATAATAAAAGCATAATCATTTCCAGCAACTACTGATCTAAAAAAATGGGAGCAGTGGTTGTGATCTGCAATTGTTGAACGCAGAACCATAGAATGAAGATACACAGAAGGTGGTCTATCTATTCATGCCAGCTCTTTGTAAGATTAACTCAGCCAGTTCCACTCCTCCACCTTTCCCTGTAGCCCTGCAATATTTTTTCCTCTTTAGGCATTTATCCAATTGCCTTTTGAAAACCACTATTGAATCTCTTTCCGCCACACTCCAATGCATTCCAAAACCTGCTGTGCAAAAAAGCTTTTCCTCATGTCCTTGTTGGTCCTTTTGTTAATCACTTTTAATCAGAGTGCTCAGGTTCTCAACCCTTCCCTCAATGGGAACAGTTTCCTTCCAGCTACTCTGTCTAGACCCACAATGATTTTCGACACTTTCATCCGATCTACTCTTCTCTAATGAGAGCAACTCCCAGCTTCTCCATAGATAAAAACAAAAAACTACTGCGGATGCTGGAAATCCAAAACAAGAACAGAATTACCTGGAAAAACTCAGCAGGTCTGGCAGCATCGGCGGAGAAGAAAAGAGTTGACGTTTCGAGTCCTCATGACCCTTCAGCAGAACTGAGTGAAGTTAGGAGAGGGGTGAAATAACATTCCTTGTTCCAGTCCTACTCCGGCCCCCTCCCACAACTCTTTCTCCGGTACATCGATGATTACTTCGGTGCGGCTTCATGCTCTCGTTGGGACCTGGAAAAATTTATTAATTTTGCTTCCAATCTCCACCCCTCCATCATTTTCACATGGTCCATCTCTGACACTTCCCTTCCCTTCTTTGACCTCTCTGTCTCAATTTCTGATGATAGACTGTCCACCAATATCCATTACAAGCCTACCGACTCCCACAGCTACCTCGACTACAGCTCCTCACGCCCCACTTCCTGTAAGGATTCCATCCCATTCTCTCAGTTCCTTCGCCTCCGTCGCATCTGTTCTGATGATGCTACCTTCAAAAACAGCTCCTCTGACATGTCTTCCTTCTTCCTTAACCGAGGTTTTCCACCCACAGTCGTTGACAGGGCCCTCAACCGTGTCTGGCCCATCTCCAGCGCATCCGCCTTCACGCCTTCTCCTCCCTCCCAGAAACATGATAGGGTCCCCCTCGTGCTCACTTATCGCCCCACCAACCTCCGCATTCAAAGGATCATCCTCCGCCATTTCCGCCAACTCCAGCATGATGCCACCACCAAACACATCTTCTCTTCATCCCCCCTGGCGGCATTCCGTAGGGATCGTTCCCTCCGGGACACCCTGGTCCACTCCTCCATCACCCCCTACTCCTCAACCCCCACCTATGGCACCTCCCCATGCCCACGCAGAAGATGCAACACCTGCCCCTTCACTTCCTCTCTCCTCACCGTCCAAGGGCCCAAACACTCTTTTCAAGTGAAGCAGCATTTCACTTGCATTTCCCCTAACTTAGTCTACTGCACTCGTTGCTCCCAATGCGGTCTCCTCTACATTGGAGAGACCAAATGCAAACTGGGCGACCGCTTTGCAGAACACCTGCGGTCTGTCCGCAAGAAAGACCCAAACCTCCCTGTCGCTTGCCATTTTAACACTCCACCCTGCTCTCTTGCCCACATGTCTGTCCTTGGCTTGCTGCATTGTTCCAGTGAAGCCCAACGCAAACTGGAGGAACAGCACCTCATCTTCCGACTAGGCACTTTACAGCCTTCTGGGTTGAATATTGAATTCAACAACTTTAGATCTTAAACTCCCTCCCCCATCACCACCCCCTTCCCATTTCTTCCCCCTCCCTTTTGTTTTTTCCAATAATTTATATAGATTTTTCTTTTCCCACCTATTTCCATTATTTTTAAATCTATAACTGTAATACCCTGTCAGTCTTTCCACCCCACCCCCACTAGAGCTGTACCTTGAGTGTCCTGCCATCCATTCTTAATTAGCACATTTTCTTAGATAATATCACCACCTTTAACACCTCTTTGTTCCTTTTGTCTGTGACATCTTTTGATTATCTGCTCCTATCACTGCTTGCTTGTCCCTACAACCACCCCCCCCCCCACAACAACTTCTCTCCCCCCACCCCCTCCCCCAATCTTAAACCAGCTTATATTTCACCCCTCTCCTAACTTCACTCAGTTCTGCTGAAGGGTCATGAGGACTCGAAACGTCAACTCTTTTCTTCTCCGCCGATGCTGCCAGACCTGCTGAGTTTTTCCAGGTAATTCTGTTTTTGTTTCCCAGCTTCTCCAGTCTATCCACGTAACTGAAGTCCCTCATCGCTGGAACCAGTCTCATAAGTTTTTTATGCACCCTCTCTATTGCCTTTACATCTTTCCTAAAGTGCAGTGCCCAGAGTTGGACACAATACTCCAGTTGAGGCCCACCCAGTGTTTTATGAAGATTCATTATAACTTACTTGCTTTTTACTCTGTGCCTCTGTTTATAAAGTCCCGGATGCAGTATGTTTTTTTGACCACTTGCCTGGTCACCTTCAACGATTTGTACACATATACCCCCTGATCCCTCTGTTCCTGCGCTCCCTTTAGAATTGTATCCTTTATTTTATATTGCCTCTCCTTCTTCTTCCTATCTAAATGAACTACTTCTACATCTCTGCATTAAATTTCACCTGCCACATGTCCACCCATTCCATCAGTCTATCTCCTCTTGAAGTCTATCACTATCCTCACAGTTCACAGTGCTTCCAAGTTTTGTGTTATCTGCAAATTTGAAAATAGTGCCTTGCACACCCAAGTCCAGGACATTAATATACAAAATGAAAAGCAGTAGTCCTAATACTGACCCCTGGGGAACTCCGCTGTGAATCTTCCTGCAGTCCAATAAAACAACCGTTCACCAGTACTTTCTGCTTCCTGTCACTCAACCAACTTCATATCCATGCTGTCATTTTCCCCTTTATGCCATGGGCTTCAACCTCGCTGGCAAGCCTATTATGTGGAAGTTTATCAAATGCCTTTTGGAAGTGCATATGCACCACATTGACCAAGTTACCCTCGTTGATCATCTCTGTTACCTCATCGAAAAACTCAATCAAGCCAGTTAAACACCATTCGTCTTCAGCAAATCTGTGCTGGTTCTCTCTAATTAATGAACACTTGTCTGAGCGACTGTCAATTTTGTCTTAGTTTATCATCTATAAAAGCTTTTCCACTACTGAGGTTAAACTGACTGGCCTCAATGTTGTTTCAAAGGGATTAGTCTTCCCTTCAAAGCTATAATTCTGTTCACCCACATCATTTAATTTAGTGATAATCTGGCTAATAGATAGGTGATTTCCTCTCTGAATGTATGATTTGTAGTCTGTACGCTCAGTTCATAGCACCCTCGCCTTTGAATCAGGGGGTTGTGGGTTCATGTCCCACTCCCGGAAACCAAGAACTGTGATTGTACTCGAAAGAGTTGCCTCATAATTTTAGAGGTGTCAGCTGTGGCTCAGTTCATAGCACCCTCGCCTTTGAATCAGAGGGTTGTGGGTTCATGTCCCACTCCCGGAAACCAAGAACTGTGATTGTACTTGAATCTGTGACTGTTGATAACTCGAAAGAGTTACCATACTTTACTAGCAGATTAATGGGCAACATTCACTTCTTTCTCATTACTGCTCAATTCATCTAAATGGGGAGAATTAGCAATTCATTATTCACAAACTGTAAGAGTGTAGGCAGTAAAGATGCTCCATGGAAAAGTCTTTAAAGCCCACGTTTGGTTTTGCTGAAATTAATACACCATTCAGAAAGAAAAGCATGATTGAAGTTAAATTTCAATTTTCAGAAATAAAAAGTAAAATTTGCTGAAATATATTGTCACCTGATGTTGAACATTCAATCCTGTGGACATCCTCGTGACTGCTGTTCCAGGGAGAGACATGAAGTGTTAGGTCCAGCAATGGTAGCACCAGCACCTTTTGCTTAGTCCAAATTTGGAAGGGGCGATTGGACTTTAGATAGACTCCTCATGGATACAATTTATTGTGGCTTCATCATAAACCCTGAGGGTGAAGTTCAAGTTGTGTATTAACTTCACCTAAACCAATAAAGAAACAGTTTTAAAGCTGTCTCAGCTTGAAAAACATGGATTCAATCTTTACAAAGACTTTTCAAAGACTCGTTTTACCTCTCTATGTACTACACAAAAATATAAGCTTGAATGCCCCGGGAATAGCCAGTGCATGTCACTGCCAAATCCAATCATAGAATTTTAGAGCACAGAAGGAGGCCATTCAACCCATCATGTCTCTGCCAGCCCTCCAAAGGAGCAGTCCATAGATACATTGATGGGACAGAAGGAGGTCTCTTGCCCGTTTGCCAAGCTTTTCTGGCCCTGCCATGGGGGGGTGCGGCGGGCCAGCCAAAAAGTCCATTGACTTTTGGCGGGACTGAAAGATCCTGGCTGTGGGCGGGGCCAGGAAATCCTGGCCATTGTGTCTTTGCTGATTGAAGATGAGCAACCTAGCTTGATCCCACTTTCCAGCTCCTGGTATGTAACCTTGTGGGTAGCTGCACTTCAAATGCTATCCTAGTAGTTTTTAAATGCATTGAAGGCTTCCGCCTCCACTGCCCTTTCAGGCAGTGAGTTCCGATGTGCACCACTCTCTGGGTGAAAAAATTCCCCTCAGCTCCACTCTAATCTTTTCATAAAATACTAAACACAAAATGATGGAAGTTCTCAGCAGGTCAGGCAGCATCAGTGGAGAGATATGGAATTAACATTTCAGACCTGTGACCTTTCATCAGAACAGTTGGTTTTCTATTTTTCCTGCTGAAGTGAATTGATTCCCTGCAATATACTTCATCTGCTTCCTTCTACTCACTCCACCTACCTATATCCCTTTGCAGCCTCTTTGGACTGAATTTTGTTGGTTGAGTCTTGATCTTGATGTCCACCTCAATTCCAGGTCAGGCACCTGAATTTGGCACCTGGTACTTAAACTTAGTACTTGGTAAAATTTCCCTCTATAGTCTTCCACTAGGGGATTTTCACAGGAGGTGCACAATGAGTGCAGTCAATGGTCGCTTTAATTAAAATAAGTCTTTGTGAGACATGGTTGCGACCTTCTTGGAGGTGGCCAATTAAGAAGGCCCCAAGTGGACACTTAATTGTGCCTGATTAGCTACCTGTGTCTTCCTGAAGAAGGCAGGACAGGTAGGTAAAGTGATTTAGAAGAGATACAAGATATAAGGAAAGATGTACATATTTTCAAGGCTGAGATCAATGGATTTTTGAACTCTAAGGATTGGTCAGGAAAGTGAAGTTGAGCTGGAAGATAAACATTACTTTCAGCATCAGCATCTTATTAAGAAGTCGGCCATTTAGGACTAAGATGAGGAAAGATTTTTTCACTCAAAGGATTGGGAATAAATTCCCTATCCCAAAGAGCTATGGATGCTCAGTTGTTGAGTATATTCAAGACAGAGGTCAATAGATTTTTAGGAACTAAGGGATATGGGGACAGTGCACAAAGTTGAAGTTGAGGTAGATGACCAACCATGATCTTGTTGAATGACGGAGCAGGCTTGAAGGGCCAAATGGTTTACTCCAGCTCTTATTTCTTATGTTCAAATTATTGCAAATTAGTACAGTGATAATGGGATCTGTAGCCTAGTGGATATGGCACTGGACCAGCAGCTCAGTGTTTCTGAGTTTAAATCCCACCTTCTCCATCCCTGGCCTTGCAAGGATAAGTTACAAACTGGAGTTAAAAATATGATAAATATTGTGCGAGAAACTAAAGCCTGTCACTTTCTACTTGCCCTGGCCTGCGTGTGACTGTAACTGTTAACGCAGAGTAACAGGGATGTGCAGTATTGCCCACATCCCAAGAAGGACTAAATAAGTAAAAATCCATCATTGGTTCTTGCACAATATTAGTAACAGACAATTTCATATGAAATTGCTTTTGGAAGGATGCTGACCTATTCATTTTAAATGGTATCTCTGCCAAAATAGAAGGCAGAGGAATTTTACGTGGACACATTCATTACTAATATTGTGCAGCCAATTTCAGGCACTGTGTGTGTCCTAAGACAGTAACCCATCAATAGCTGGAGCGGATACCATGAACCACAAGATAGATTATCACATCAGTTGCACTGGATGTCAAAGTGATGTAAATGGCTCCCTCAGATCAGTCTCCTTCCCCAGAGTTCTACTGAAGACGGTGCCATTTGATATATTGTAGAAGGACAGGAAATATTTTTGGCTGCATCAATTTCTTTTCTGCGCTGACACCAATCTTTTCTTCTGCAGTCTTCAAAATTGATGGGAAATTGTGGACAAGCAATTTCTACATTTACCAAGGTGATAACTGTAAGGCCCTCTGTAGATTCTCAAAGTGGTTTTAATGCTGTTAATACAGAATCCAGGGGAAGTTTTGACATTTTAAATGCACTTCAGAGATTAATAATACAGCACTGAAATAATAATTTACTGGCAATTCTCCTTTGCTTATTACAAATATGGATTAAATGTGGTTAAAACACAGGGGTATCACCTTCAAGATGTACCCTTGATGTTTGCTTTTATATTCGGCCTAACAATTTGAAGGCTACATGTTTCCTGCAGCAACACCCAACCTACAATATAGACAGAAGGAGAATGCAAAGACTCCACACTAATAAAGTTCTGCTGACATCTCTTTAAGACCAGCACATAAGCTAATGTTCTAGTGCAGGGTATTCTCCTTGGTAATCATGGACAATTCATACAAAAGGTCCTACCACCATCCCAGATTTCCCTCCCTCCCCTTCTGTTCCCTCCCCCTACTCCCTCTCCTGCCATTACTCTCCCCTCCCAACCCCCTATTCTCTTCTGTCTGTTGCTGCTCCCTCCCGCCCTCCATTTGCCCCAATTCCTGCACCCTCTCCACACTCGTGTTCCCTCCTGCCCATTCCTGCACCACCCTCCCCCCCCCACGCCACTCTCTGTTTCCCCTTCTTTCTCCCTCTCTCTCTACCCCCTTGCTTCCTCTGGGTTTGAAGCTGAAAACTCTTTGCCTGCCTGCCCACCTCATGCAGATGACAGTGGTGAGAATAGGGTCTGGGTCCTGGGCGTATTCCCCTCTTATCCACCCCACTTCCCAGGCCCTGGCAATCTGCCCTGGGAAGAAGTGATAAAGATTTAAATTGCCCAAGTGAAGAGAGGTGACTTGATAGCAGCCTCCTCTTCCTCCAAGCCAGACTCAGCAATTATTTTCTTCAGGCCCTGGTCTTGAGAAGACACCCTGTGCAAGCCTTTTTACCATCTATGGGCTGCACTGGTCCCTTTAAGGTCCATCTTTGCCTCTTCACCTTACACTGCAGTAACAGAAAATTGGCAGGAGGACTGAGGCACTCATTGACTTCTGAAGATGCACCATAGAGACTGGTAATGAAGGTAAGAGCGATCCAATGGGATCCAAGGCAAGCGGATGACACGAAAATTGGTGGGGTGTTAAATAGTGAGGAGGATAGCCTTAGATTACAGGAGGATATAGACAGACTGGTCAGATGGGCTGATCAGTGGCAAATGGAATTTAATCCAGATAGTGTGAGGTGATGCACTTGGGCAGGACAAACAAGGCACGGGAATACACGAAGAATGGTAGGACCCTGGGAATCAGAGGGACCCTGAGGATCAGAGGGACCTTGGTGTGCATGTCCACCGGTCCCTTAAGGCAGCAGGACAGGTAGATAAGGTGGTTAAGAAGGCATATGAGATACTTGCCTTTATTAGCCGAGGCATAGAATATAAGAGCAGGGAGGGTATGCTGGAACTGTATAAAACACTGGTTAGGCCACAGTCAGAGTATTGCGTGCAGTTCTGCAATCCGCACAATAGGAAGGTGTGATTGCACTAGAGAGAAAGGAAGGATGTGATTGCACTAGAGAGAATGCAGAGGAGATTTACCTGGATGTTGCCTGGGCTGGAGAGTTTTAGTTATGAGGAGAGATTGGATAGACTGGGGTTATTTTCCTTGGAGCAGAGGAGATTGACGGGGGACATGGTGTATAAAATTGAGTGGCATAGATATGGTAGACAGGAAGGAACTTTTCCCTTGGTGGAGGGATCAATAATCAGGGGACAGGAGGCTTAGAGGGGATGTGAGGAAGAATTTTTTCACCCAAAGGGTGGTGGGAATCTGGAACTCACTGCCTGAAAGGGTGGTAGAGGCAGATAACCCTCATAACATTTAAGAAGTATTTGGATGTGCACTTGCAATGTCATGGCATACAAGATTATGGGCCTAGTGTTGGAAAATGGGATTAGAATAGTTAGGTACTTGTTTGACCGGTGCAGACTCGATGGGCCGAAGGGCCCTTTTTTGTGCTGTAGACCTCTATGATTAGGGCTGGCAACACTTGTTGGACATATTCCTGCAGGTTCCATCACCTGCTCTCGCACCTCCAATGACCCTGACCAGTCAAACAGCCATTCTCCCCATTTCAAATATTTTTACATCAAATAAACTGAAGTGTTCAAGGAAAGTACAGAAAGAAAGATCACATAATTCTTTTGAATGCCCCAGTGGTTTCTCTCCTAGATTGCTTGCGGCAGTGCCTTGGAGATGAACCTTGAATACCTCAAGACCCTGGGACAAACCTGGAGGGTTGACAACTCTGCGGATGGTTGGTGGCTTCGACAAGAAATAAATAGGAGTAATGCACAAGAAAGTGTTGTGTAGCACCAATGTTTAGGGTGACACTTATTAAAATGATCCTTTTTTTCCTTAAATGCAGCTGTATACAGCCACAAACCAGAACTGCCGCAGTACCACACCAGCCTCTTCCCACAGACCATGGTCTTCACGGATGCCAGCAACTTTAGCGGTCTGACCAGTCTTCCTATGGCCAAGCAGGTAATTAATGATGCAAAGCATCTTTCTATCAACTTGCATTACTTCTCCAGAGGAGAAAGAAAGTACCTTCTGAGTGGTGCAAAGTTCCAGTATCCAAAACATGCAAAATAAACAAGAGGAGATATCCAGAAAATATCAAGAACAAGAGCAAAATACTGCAAATGCTGGAAATCTGAAATAAAAACAGAAAATTCCACAAATACTCAGCAGGCAGCATCTGTGGAGAGAGAAACAGACGTGACTTTTCAGGCCGACAACAGCATTTTCTGTTTTTATTCCAAAAAATATTAGTTGATTCTCAATTGAAACCTTAGCATGGTGCAGGAAAGCTGCTTGCTCGATACCCCAGAATGAATATCATCTCCGAGGCATTGTCAAATGAAAGATCACCAATGAGGGACGCGCTGTGGTCATTTGTAAATTATAACTGGAAAATTTCAGGGTCTGAGATGGTCATTGCATGCTCTCTACCCTTCCATGAATCAGGTATAGTGTGCTCTGTGACTTTGCTAAACAGATTACAAAAGGTACTTCAAGCTATTAGCTACAGAGATCCCTGGTGAATGGAAATGGCACTGAAAGGTGTCTGTTCACCCAGTACGAACTAGACGATGTTGATAAACTTTATGGAATTGCAAGCAGATTTCCCAGGGGAAAGTCCAGCTGTCTGCAATAAACAATAACAAAATTTTTTAAAAATAGAACAAAGCCAAGATTCAGTGGGTGATGAATGAGTCCACATCAGAAATCTCCATGAGAGCAGGCTTCAGTTAGCGTCCTATCAAATCACAAGGCATTTAATGGTTGCATAAACCTGGCGTCGTGTGGGAACAATGTGCCAACTACTTCGATCCTAAGCAGGGAAATACTCCATGCTGTAATTTTATCCAGTCAATAGCCGAACTATTCATTTCATTGAGTGTACATTCATGGGAAAATTGCTAGTTTTGCCTTTGTGCTGTTATCTTCTTCTTCATTAAAGAGTTAGGATCGCCAACTGCTCTCGAACATATTCCTACATCACATGGCCTTCTGCCTCAACCCAATCGAACCAACCTTTAGTTCCCATTTCCAGTATTTTACAACCACAAATGAAAGGGTTCAAAGAAAGTGAATAAAACAATTTTTTAATACCCCAATGGTTTTTCTCTCAGGCTGCTCACAACAGTGTCTTTTTTTAATCTTTGGGGACCTCAGGATAATCCTGGAGGAATGGCAACTCTAAATGAGGGCAGAGTAATAATTTTTTTCTGAGTTTCCTGGAATACTCTCATAAAACCTCGCCATCTCTATCCCCTCCTTTCAAACCCTCTGTAAAGACCAGGCCTTTGCTCATCTTTCTGAATTACTCCTTCTTTGTTTCTGTGTCAATATCTTTGCCTGATTACTCTCCAGTGAAACACCTCTGGATATTTTACTATGTTAAAGGTGCTATATAAATGCAAGTTGTTGTTGTTGAAAAGTCAATATTGTCTGCTTTGTAATAAAAATAGAAAATGCTGGAAAAACTCAGCAGGTCTGGCAGCATCTCTGGAGGGAGAAACAGAGTTAACCTTTTGAGTTCAAATGACTTCTTCGTATGCCTACTAAGAGGACAATGATACCTTGCTAACAGTGATTCTGTTCCACATTCTTTTCACGTTGCAGTTCTATGTGCCATTTGTACAAACCTACAGTCTCTGGGGAGGCTACTGATCTCAGTTGGGTTGTTGGAGGGGTTTGGGGATGAGGATGGGAGTTGTGGGCTGTGGTGATATCCTTCTCCATAAGAGAGGATCAGAGAGTATTACTCCAATCTTCTCCCCTCCACCTCTTCACAGTTTCTTTCTCCATCCTATTTTATTGGATTCTTCCCTGAAAGGGGATGCAATAGAGTTCGATGCTCACTGGCAGTCCTCTAGTGCTTCACCTGATTGCCCGTTCTTTATATACAACTAGACCATGAATTTTAGCAGGATATTGGACCCTGTGTGAATGGACAGCCCAGCCATGTTCTTCCTTGATCATTCACTTAATCACACTTTCTACCAGATGGTCACTGGGTGGTGGGCAACAGCAGGACTCCTGGCTGATTATTCCTCTCCAGCTCAGGGACATAGACATTGTGTCTGCCCCAGCTGAAGCCACCACAAACTGGCTGTTAAGCCTAAAACCTCCTGGTCTGTATAGTTCAGTATAAAACTGGGCAAATTCTCTTATCCGCTAAGCCACTGTGTGAACTCTGACAAGTTACAGTGGCCTGAGGACAGGTTGAAGTTAATGCACAACACCCAGATTTGGGTATCCTAAGTTTAGGGAGCTGGGAAAATAAAATCAGTATAAAAGAGCATAAAAATTTAAAAAGAAGCTATATCTTATGTCTGAATTCCCTTTGCATTCAAGAGCTTTAGCAATATGAAGTCCAGCTTACTAAATACACTCAGAGCAGGTAGAATGAACCAGTAGTGGCCTTAACTCATTTATTTTGAATTAATTTCCATACATTAACGTCCCCATTAAGATCCAGTAAAGCTTACACTGACATATTCATTTCTATGGTTACAAGACATAGCAACACATCATCACCGAGCCCGGGTGTCAATACACTGGCCCAATGCTTCCTTGTATTATTCTGCTAACATAGAAACATAGAAAATAGGAGCAGGAGTAGGTCATTTGGCCCTTCGAGCCTGCTCCGCCATTCAATATGATCATGGCTGATCCTCTATCTAAATGCCATACTCCTGCGCTCTCCCCTTATCCCTTGATGCCTTAAGAGTCCAGAAATCTATCTGCTTCCTTCTTAAATATATTCAATGACTTGGCCTCCACAGCCCTCTGTGGTAAAGAATTCCATACATTCACTCCCCTCTGTGTAAAAAAGTTTATCCTTATCTCAGTCCTAAATGGTCAACTCCTTGTTCTAGTTCCCCCCCCCCCCGCCAGCCAGAGGAAATATTATCCTTGCATCCAGTCTATCCAACCTTGTCAGAATTTTATATGTATTATTCTTTCCATTCTTCCAAACTCCAGGCCTGAATACAGGCCTAGTCGGCCCAATCTCTCTCATACGACAATCCTGCCATTCCAGTAATCAGTCTAGTGAACCTTTGCTGCACTCCCTCTATGGTAACTATATCCTTTTTTAGGTAAGGAGACCAAAACTGCACACAATACTCCAGCTGTGGTCTCCCCAAGGCCCTGTATAGCTGCAGTAAGACGTCCTTGCTCTACTCAAGTCCTCTCACAATGGAGGCCAACATATCTTTTGCCTTCTAACTGCTTGCTGCACCTGCATGTTTGCTTTCAGTGATTGGTGTACAAGAACACCCAGATCCCCTTGTACATCAGCATTTTCCAATCTATCACCATTTAAATAATACTCTGCCATTCTGTTTTTCCTACCAAAGTGGATAACTTCACATTTATCCATGTTATACTGCATCTGCCATGTATTTGCCCACTGACTCAACCTGTCTAAATCGCCTTGAAGCCTCTTAACATCCTCCTCAACACTCACATTCCCTCCAAGTTTTGTGTCACCAGAAAACTTGGAAATATTGCATTTGGTTCCCTCATCCAAATCATTGATATATATTGTGAATAGCTGGGGCCCAAGCACTGATCCCTGCGGTAACCCACTAGTCACCGCCTGCCAACCTGAAAAAAACCCATTTATTCCTACTCTCTGTTTCCTGTCTGCTAACCAATTCTCAATCCATGCCAGTATATTACCCCCAATCCCATGTGCCTTAATTTTATACACTAACTTCTTATGTGGGAACTTTATCAAAAGCTTCCTGACAATCCAAATATACCACATCCACTGGTTCTCCTTTATCTATGCTGCTAGTTATGTCCTCAAAGAACTCCAGTAGGCTTGTCAAACGTGATTTCCCTTTCATAAATCCATGTTGACTTTGTCTAATCCCGTTGATACTTTCTAAGTGTCCTGTTATTTAGTTATTATTCAGTAAAAACCAATTAAGTGGTATATTTGCTTTCTATGCATCAAACAAGAGTTAATTCCTGTACAACTGGTTAGACAGGCAAACTGCTGTTGAACTCTTGGACAGTTTGACTTCAGGAGTTCATAATTCTAATTCTAACCCTAATTCTTGTGTTCTTGTAAAAGACTTAGGTTATAAATTTTGTTGTTGTTTAATATGAATCCGCATGATATTAAGAACACTGGCTTTGCACAGATAAGTTGCAGTAATTCCTCCCATATCAAATGGAGAAAGAAAGAAATCACAAATTATTAACACTTTTGGGCAGGTGAGACCCAACAGCTCCCTCAAAGAGGCATAGGAATTGCTAGTTGGGGAACCAAGCACAGAATTCTCCCAACCTGATGGAGGCAGGGTTCCAGAGTGTGTGGCTTGGAAAAGTCCTGTAAAAGGACAGTAGGTCAGGACCCTGATGTGATCCCACCTTCTCGCAGCATTCCCCAGGGAGGGTTGCATGACTAGTGGGGAACCCCTGTGGACCTGGCGTGAAAGCAGTTGAGATGATTAAAAAGGCAATTAAGAGTCGTTTTAACCATGAATTTCTTCTTTCCCAACACTGTAAGGGTCCACACTGTGTCTGCACTTTGCCTGGGTCACCAAGGCGGATGCACAGTGAGAAGAACTTCTTCAGTGAAACTGACAAGCTGGGAAGGCTTTGATCAGTTACACTGAAGAACTCAAGCCATGGCCAGGTGAGGTGCTGCTCAAAGTGCTTCTTCTCTCAAAGAGCTCAATAATTGCTTGACAGGTGATTTGTAACTTCTTGCACTTCACTCATCATCAGATGCACTTCCCTGCTGCCAGTCTTCAATGCGGCAAGTTGGATTTTACCGGGCACCATAGTCCCTGACCGCCTAGTTAAAACTTGGTGGTGAGCCTGCCCACCATGCTGACGGCTGTCTCTCAGAAATTTAACACTGGGAGCAGCATTCATTGCTTTAAGCCAAGACTTTCAGCCCTATCTCAGGAGGAATGCCTGCCTTAGAAAGCTGCTGACCAATCAGAAGGATGGCAGCTCTGTAGTCCTAGCAGCACCAGGCGGGAGCAGTGGCCACTACCAGCACTACAGTCAGTCCCGACGAAGAGGAGGCTGGACTTAAGGTAAGTCTGGGGTATCGCCGGGGCCAAGCTGGCAGGCCCCGCTGAGGCGAGTGGGGTGGGTGGGGAGGCTGGGTTTGAGAGGCCAGACAGGGAAGGTAAAGGGGAAAGTATGGCCTTGGGGGAGGAGTATCTTCGATGGGCACAGGGGAGCCTCAAAGAAGTTACCCCTTTGTCTGAGACCAGCCTGCGCACCTAAAGCTGCCAGGCTACCTACTTGGCATGCGCCTCTCCCTGCTATGGGTAAAATAGCAGCGGTGGCGCGATGAGGCCCTTTGGCCACTTAAGGGCCTCAATAGACCCAAGGATGAGCGGGCTGCCTGACACCTCCACTGCACCTGCCCCCGGCCCACCCCACCCCACTCCACCCCAGTAAAATTTCAATCAAGTCAGGGCAGGCTGCTAGGTGGCGAGCAGGCCACTGGCTGGATTACATGAGCCCCCCCTACCGCCTTCAAACCCGCCAGTGGGGAAGCATAAAATGCAAGCCACCATGGGAACAGCTTGAACAACTCTACCTTCCACCTCTAACTAGGTGCAAAAACAGAAGCTATGCCACCACCAGCAGCTCCAGCAGTGGCAGAAGCACCAGCAGCTACATGCCCCACCTAAGGGCAGATGGAATGGCCACTGAGATCCAACTGGAAGGAAGCAAGACCCAAAACAACAAGGTCTACAGACAGACGATCAGCTCTTTCGACATGGCTGAGCACCAGTGCCTAGGGAGGCACAGGCTCTCACAGCAGGTTTTGCTGATATGTGCAGCCTCCTGGAACAAGAGATCCTTCCCTGTGGACCAAGTGGGCACAGTTTGCCAGTGGCCAATAAGGTGTCTGTCCCTGGAGGACTACCACCCCCCCCATTCCCTCTCCCCCATGGTCTCTGCCTGCCGCCAGATTGGAGGGACCATACTTCTGCTGTCTCTTCAGCCACTTCCATCCATGCCTGCTTATTTGGAGAGGTTGTTGTCTTCCTCCTGTCCTTGAGCCCACCTCACTGCAGCCCCTCAGATCCCACAGCAGGACCTCCATGTAAGAGTGAGAGACCGGGGAGCAGCCTTCCCAGGTCTCCTCACCATTTCTTTGGCTGTAAATGCAAAATTCTGGTGCTGGTGAGCCATTTTAACTCTTCCTTTAACAGAATGGACTTGTCACCCTCCCACTTTCTTAACTGGTGAGGGAGCCTGAAGGTGGGATGATAATTAGTTTGCTCTGAGAAAGACCAAATCAATCAGTTGGGTTCCCGAATCGAAAATTGTCCTATTGTTGACTTGAATGGACAGATTCTTCTGTAACGGGGCTAAGACATCACACTATATTTTTATAAAATATATATTATATGTATATATAAATAAAATCATGGCTAATCCTATTTTAAAACTGGACAATAACCTTTTAAAATGATTGAAGCCATGTTTGGCTGTGACCTTCGAACAATAGGAGCTAATCTGGCATTTTCGAAGAAATATGCACCTCGTTATCTCTGAAGAGACGCTAACGACCACTGCGGACTGCGGAGACCAAATTCAAAGGGCATTATACAAGTTCCATCTCCGCTTGATAAGCCAATCATGGCCAACTGGAGCTGAGTCGTCTGCTAGGACAAAGGACCCTACAACCTTCCTTTCAAACTTTTAATGGTTGAGACATTAACAAACTCAGGAACCCAGACAAAGGAATATACACCCTTCATCAAAGCCAAAGTGGACAGGTGGGAGTTATGTGACATGCACCCCCCCCCCCCCACCCCAGTGCCCCCCCCCCAGCTAGGAGAACCAGTTATACTGTCTTGCTGTACTGCAAATCAGTCTGCATCTTCCATCTACCAAGCGGCAGCTTGGGTACAGAGGCTCTGTCCAGGTTTGAATGCCTGGCCCCATCTACACTGTTTCTCGTGGAACTTCTGAACTTGTATACCATCGCCTACAAGACAGATTCATCCCTGTGTGCCTATCTCATCGTGGAAGTCAACACTACTGGAAAAGTGAATTATCCAGCATCAGTCCGGCCTGCCCACCTCTGTGAAGGAATTCACCATTAGACTTTGATTCTGGACTCTGGACTCAAGTGAAACAATAATTCTTATCTCCTTGGTCTTTGCCCTGCAAATTTTTCTTTCTCTATCCCCTTCTTTTATTATATGGGTGTAAAGGAGGCAGTGTTGTTACCCTCCTCTTGTGTTTGAGTGTGTGCAAATAAACTAACCCTCTAAGTTCACCCTATCTTGAGTTTGCTGTGGGGTTATGAATAGAAATTGGATTGCACCAAAACTGAGGGGTTGAGAAAATATGCCACTGCTTGTAAAGGGGGGAAATCAAAATCAAAACACTTATCTGTTTATGGATAGTGGTGAGAGGAGCAACTAGGGTTGTTTAAATTAAACCCCCTCCTGTCTGTAATACTTCCCTAAGTGAAAATGAGGAACTTAAGGATTTTAGTGTTAGTGATGAAATAGTATTGGAAAATTTAATGCGACTAAAGCCGACAAAGCCTCTGGGCCTGATTGTCTCCACCCTAAGGTTTTGAAAGAGATAGCTACAGAGATAGTAGATACATTGGTTTTAATCTTTCAGAATTCCCTGGATTCTAGAATGGTTCCCTCGATTGAAAGGTTCCAAATGTAACACCGTTATTTAAGAAAGCTGAGGAGTAAGAAAACTGGGAACTATGGGCCGGTCAGCCTGATATCATCAGTAGGGAAAATGCTGGAATCTGTTATTAGGTTCATGATGACTGGGCACTTAGAAATGATTGGGGAGAGACAACATGGATTTATGAAAGGCAAATCGTATTTGACAAATCTATTAGAGTTTTTGAGGTTGTAACTATTAAGATTGAAAAGGGGAACCAGTGGATGTGGTGTATTCAGACTTGCAAAAAAGCATTCGATAAGCTGCAACACAGGAGATGTTACACAAAATTAGGCCTCATGAGATTGGGTGGTAATATATTAGCATGGATTGAGAATTGGTTAATGGAGAAAAAACCAAGAGTAGGAATAAATGGCTTATCTTTGGGTTGAGAGGCTGTAACTAGTGGGGTACAATGATCAGTACTTGGGCCTCAGTTATTTACAATCTATATCTATGACTTAGATGAGAGACCGAGTATAATGGACCCAGGTTTGCTGATGAAACAAAGTAAGCTCAGGGGAGGACACAAAGAGGCTGCAAAGGGATTTAGACAGGTATAAGTTGTAGGTAAAATTGTAACAGATGGAATATAATGGAGAGAATTGTGAAGTTACCACTTTGGTAGGAAAAATAGAAAAGCAGAATATTTTCTAATTGGAGAGACTAGGAAATGTTGGTATTCAGAAGTATCTGATTGTCTTTGTATATGAATCACAGGATGTTAACATGCAAGTACAGCAAGTAATTAGGAAAGCAAATTGTAGGTTAGTCTTTATTACACAGGGATTGGGGTATAAGAGTGAAGAAGTCTTACTGTAATTGAATAGGTCTGTGGTGAGACCATACACAGAGCACTGTCCACAGTTTTGGTCTCCCTGTCTAAGCAAGGATATACTTACCTTAGATAGAATGCAACAAAGGCTCACCAGACTGATTCCTGGGATAAGGGGAGAGATTGAGTAGACTAGGTCTACGTTCCTTGGTGTTTGGAAGAATGAGAAGTGATCTCATTGAAACATTTAAGATTATTAATGGACTTGACAGGGCAGATAATAGGAGAATGTTTCCCATGGCTGAGGAGTCTAGAACTAGAGGCTACAGTCTCAGAATAAGGGGTGAGCCATTTAGGACTGAGATGAGGAGAAATTTATTCACTCGAAGGGTTGCAAGCCTTTAGAATTCTTTATCCCAGAGAGCTGTGGGTGATCCATTGATGAGTATATTTAAGTCAGGAACTGGTAAACTTTTGGCTACTAAAGAGCATGGAGATAGTGCAGGAAGGTGCAGCTGAGGTAGAAGGTTGGCCATGTTGAGATGCAAAGTAGGCTTGAGGGGCTGAATGGCCTATTCCTGCTCTTATTTCTTATGTAAATAAAAAAAGACTCAAGGTCCATCTAGTTCACCTTCTACCATTCTGGTAGTGCCTTGATACAACAGAAATGGAGTTGCTGACTAATAGCAATCAATCTCTATCAAGTAGTCTACAACAGACAGAAATTATGCAAAGATAACCTCTGTGCTGGAGAGTTTGGAAACCATAGATTCCCAGTCGATCTTTTCCTCCAAAGCATGTTATACTTACCACGTCAAGTCTCAAAATACTCATATACTGTATCCCAAAATGTTATTTTTCTGAAAGAAATTTAATTTGCATTTGAATGGATTAGTATTAACGGCTTCCACTGTCTCCCTCAGGAGAATATCTATAGACTGACCACTTATTTCCCAGATTAGTTTTGATAGATCTGTCCATTTTCAGAGATTAATTCCATCCATCTGCCTTCTTGTCTTTTTCGATCTCTTCTCTCTCCAGAGGTACCTCCAATTGCCTGTTGATGTAATTTACACTATCCACTTCAAAGGCCTCCCCTATAAATATACTCTGATAGCCTTTGTATGATAATTTCTGCCTTATTTCCCTTCTTATTCCTAACTTGCTCATTCTTATCCTGTCTCTGTTAGTATTTGAGATCTTCATGACAGTGAACAAGTTAATCTGTCATTATGTGTTAGTCTTAATTTCATTCCTTCAAATTATTTGCTAAATTAACTTTACAAAAATGTGAAAATATGTGTTTCATGTTCACTGGGAAAATTTAAATGTAAGTTTTCTCCTGAAAAAAATATAACTATTGTCCTTCCAAAATGTTATTTTGTACTTTTCTTTGGGTTGCTCAACTTAATCTTCCATCACCCATCTATAAGACAAAGCGCCTGAACCTCAGTTTTCAGCTCGCAACCCAGTTGTCCATTGGTAAATGGGAACAGTCCAAGTTAACCCCTGCCTATCTCTTTCCTGTCACAAAATAGGTTGGGATAAAAGAGACCCTTCAACTCCAGTGAACTCAAACCTTTTTCCTCATCTTATTACTTCTTGTCTCCAGTCCAGCCAAGGCCAGGATCTCACCATGGGGAAATATTTCCCTGGTCATTATGTGTCAGTGGAAGGGTGACCATAGTGTGCAGACTTCTGTTCTCCATTTTCTAGCTAACCAAATTTTGAAACATTTACAATTCTGGAAATTGCCAGAGGAAGTTTCCCCATTATTGCTAACACACATCAACCCGTGAACCCTTTCATCCATCAGTTACTGTTTTTCTTACTTTTAGATATCTATCAGTGTTGAGCTGCAATCGTTGAAAACTCAGATTTGTGTTATCTTGTGTGACTGAAGTTGTGTGACTTGGCTTAACTTCCTTTTGCAGTACCTTTCACGTTGTGTAATAATGCTCACAGCTCCTCATGAACTAGTGTGATGCAGCACGACCCATTGAATTATACATGACTAATAATGGATGGACACTATTGCCTGCAAGCTCATATTACATGGGTGTAATTTTGTGACACAGATCAAGAAGCCCAAAATCAGAATATTTTATCAGAAGAGGCGTTTTTTAAAAATTCTTTCATGGGATGTGGGCGTTGCTGGATCACTGAATAGACCGGCATTGTTATTGTCCATCTCTAATTGCCCTTGAGAAGATGGTAGTGAGCCGCCTTCTTGAACCTCTGCAGTCCACATGGTGTAGGTACACTCAAAGTGCTGTTAGGGAGGGCGTTGCCGGATTTTGACCCAGCGACGGTGAAGGAACGGCGATTAGTTCCAAGTCAGGATGGTGTGTGGCTTGGAGGGGAACTTGCAGGTGGTGGTGTTCCCATGTGTCTGCTGGCCTTGTCCTTCGAGGTGGTAGAGGTTGTGGGTTTGGAAGGTGCTGTCTAAAGAGCCTTGGTGAGTTGCTGCAGTGCATCTTGTAGATTGTACACACTGCTGCCATTGTGCCTCAGTGGTGGAGGGAGTGGATGTTTGAGGTGGTAGATGGAGTGCCGATCAAGTGGACTGCTTTGTCCTGGATGGTGTCAAACTTCTTGAGTGTTGTTGGAGCTGCACTCATCCAGGCAAATGGAGAGTATTCCATCTCATCCCTGCCTTGTGCCATTTAGATGGTGGACAGGCTTTGGGGAGTCAGGAAGTGAGTTACTCGCCACAGAATTCCCAGCCTCTGACCCTGCTCTTGCAGCCAGAGTATTGATATGGCTGGTCCAGTTCAGTTTCTGGTCAGTGGTAACCCCCAGGATGTCAATAGGTGTACTATGCAGACCAGAGGGACTCCTGGGGTTTATAAATGATCTGGGCCGATCTCAACCAAGACAATGGTAGGAACTAAGGACTGAGGCTGGGTTCCTACATCTGAGGCTACCCAACTATGATACCCTTCATGGTCAAAGAGCTTGTTGACATTTATTGTTTCAATTTACATATTAAGAATGGCCACATGACTGAGGTGCTAAAGGGCAATTAACTTATATGGACCAGTATGAGAGATAGCAGCTTCAGGAGCTAAAACAGTGACAACACAAGGTGCATAAAGAGCTGCCTTATTTAACTTTTCATTATGCTCAATTACCTTTGTTTTTCATTCCAAAATATAATTATTTTTACAACTTAAGAATTTCTTTCACTGTTCGGTGGGGAAGAGATTTCCCACACTGACTGTTTACTGTTATTCCTGTTGGCTGTTTATAATACATAGAGTTTTAATTGCTGCTCACATTTTCACAGTTCAACAATAGTTCTTCAGTCCTGCAACTTTTTGACCTCCCACATTTTTCAAAACCCGCCTTTCTCAAAAGAACATTTTGTAATGCTTTCTATTTTCTTGCCCTCTTTCCAGTAAGTTCATGAGGAGCTGTGGGTTTTATTATACAATGTTAGAGCTCAGAAATTAAGCTGAGTCACATAATTGTATAGTCACACAAGATGCACAAATCTGTCCACAAGCAGCCATGTCAAATCTGAGTTTTCAACAATTGCTCAACATTGATAGGTTTCTAAGAGTAAGAAAAACAGTATATGTGGGGAGAGAGAGAAAAGGCAAGAACTTTGTACCCACCTGCGCTGCTTTATCATGAAGCCTTTGAGTCTAGGCCCAAAGAGCGGGAACCATTACGGTAGTGGGGTGGTGGTGAAGAAAGCAGCGAGGGCAATCAACAAGATACATTTTGGTGACTCCATGCTTTTGAGTCTTCTTTTTCAAAGCTTGTGGGCTGTGGGAGCAAGGGAGGAAGGTCATGTGATTTGGAACAGAAGGAGCTCAGTATGTTGGGGTCAAGCACAAGCATACTGGAGTAGGAGAAGCCACAAGTGTTGATTCAAGGTCAATAAGATTCAAGGCCATTTTTAATAAAAAGGATAAGATTGAAAAATAGGGAAGTTATGCTAAACCCAGATTGAACCTTGGTTAGACCACATTGCATGCAGTTCTGTCATCATCTTATGAAAAGGATATAGAGGCACGGAGAGGGTGCAGAGAAGATTTACAAGAATTATTCCAGAAATGCGTAGGCATACATATCAGGAAAGGATTGACAGGCTGGGTCTCTTCCCTCTTGAAAAAAGGCTGAAGGGGTGACCTAGTAAAGGTCTTTAATGATTATGAAAGGTTTTGATGTAGTGGACACAGAAAGAGTGTTTCCACTTGTGAGGAAGAGCACAACTAGAGTCCATTAATATAAGATAGTCACCAAGAAATCCAATCAAGAATTCAGAAGAAACTTCTTTATCCAGAGAATGGTGAGAATGTGGAACTCGGTACCACAGGAAATGGTTGAGATGAATAGTGTCAATGCATTTAAGGGGAAGCTGGTTAAACACATGAGAGAAAAGGGAATAGAGGATTACAATGGCAAATTTAGATGGGGAAAGATGGGAGGAGGCTCGAGTGGAGCATAAACACCGGCATAGACTGGTTGGGCCAATCGGCCTGTTTCTGTGCCAAATATCTTATGTAATCCTATACTGCATTGTTGGAGGTGACCTCTTTCAAATGAGATATTAAACTGTGGTCCTGTCTGTACTATAATGAGTTGATAGAATAGATAAGCTAATGTGTGATGCAGATGATGATGTGTCAGTGACATCAGGCAGTTATGAGCTAGACTCTTGAGAGAGGATGGAACATTGTACGCTCAGGAGAGACATACCTACTACGTAACCTGTTTAGAAATAGTATTAATAAACTGGTTTAAAGCAAGTACCAGAGTAAGACTACAGTCTGTCTAGGGAAGATAGGTCACGCTTACCCATAATCAGGAACCACACCATAAGCCCACAGATCATGGTGGCAATATAAAACATGATGGCAGCAGTGGCATCATCAATGTAAAAAGAACTGGTGCCATCAATGTTACCACAGCAAGAGAGAGTGAAGAAAAACTTGGTAGCAGCCCGAAATTACAACTCTACGGAAGGAGGTGGCACATTGAAGAGAGGTAACGACGTCCGTACCCAGTGAGCAGTCTCTGTCTGTACCCCACCTGTTGAATGTTTCGAGGGCCTACAGAGAGACCAGTGTTGGGAGTTATAGAAGAGACACTTCCTCGAGCAGCATTGGGCCTTCACACTAAGGAGCAGAAGCACCAAGTCAGTTTGTTTCTTTATGCTCTGGGACCAGTAGCTGAAGACATTTTCCTGAGGCAGGAGGTGGAGACTTTGACTCCATCCTCAAAGCCTTTGATGCATATTTTTGTCCACCACACTGCCTCACTTTAGATCAAGTGGATCAGTATGTGAGGCAGGCTGAGCTCAGAGAAATAAACTGGGCTATAATCTAGCACGACCCCGAGGCTAGATGGCTCAGTTAACCAGTAGGCCCATGGGCAGTGGCGCCACCCACACAAAAGCCTGCCAAAGTTGCTGAAAGGCCGGGAAACTCCACAGCAGCAGCTATTTTGAGTTGCCTACATCGTGGTGTGGAGAGAAAACATAGATGCCAAGACTGCCCAGCAGGGGTCAGGGGATGCTTCCTGTGTGGGGAGATTGGACATTTCAAGCATTTCTGCAAATCCTACAACTTTAATCGAGGAAGAAATCGAGAATATTTATGAAACACACTCCATCAAGACAAAGACGAAATTACAGAGTTTCTAGGGGATGTAAATGGGCGTAATCAAATTTATTGGTCAGTTACAGTGCAAGTTCAAGGCTTTAATACCAGCTTTAAAATTGATACTGGAGTTGGTGTTAACATAATAGCAGATGATCTAGACTGGCTTCAACCAATACCCTTCATCCATCAGATATTAAATTGCAAGATCCAGGAGACACATACCTTACAATCAAAGGCAGGATTATTGCCCTCTTTGTTACAAGGGGTGGCAGATCGTTGATTCTCTCAATGTTGTCCACAATCAACATACATCCTTACTGAGTGGAGATGCTGGAGTACTACTGGGAATTCTGGAGAAAAACAGATGATGACCAGCATTTGAAAAACTTAGTAACTTTCATGGATCAATCCTCACTGTTTTATGTAGAACCAGTGGAATGCCATCCTACAGCAGCTGAGGGGGTTTATTAAATCAGCAGGGAGTTCCTTTCCATCACAGAGACACCATCCACTAGGCCCTGGGTGGATATTGAGGTTATGAATCAGTACTTTATGAAGCTAGGCCAGAGGTGGCAGACACAGAAGGCACTGTGGCAGACAGTGGCCGTCATGTGGAAGACCTTTTGGACCTGAGTTGGCTCCTGAAGAAAGTAATGAGGAAGAAGCCATGGCAGTACCAAGAGATCTGTTGGAGGATGAGGTCCCAGAGGTTGGTTCGCCATTCCAATCTGCTGTTGAGCCCAGGTGAAATCTCTCAGCCGTGTTTCTAGTGGCTGAGCAATATTCAGATCTTTATTCCTAATTACCAATGCGATGCCTAGCCTATCGCTGGGTGACCATGAAGAGTCCAGGGCAAACAACTTGCTTGATTTCAGACTTGAGTCCACAGAGGATCATATGGCCTAGGAGTTGGCAGCACCTATTTCCAGGATGAAAGTCAATTGATGCCCATACTTCAGTCCCAGCTGAAAATCTTTCTCCCACTAGGGTTGTTCTTCAGCACAGAAGCTGAGCCAGAATCTTCGGAATTTCTAATGCTGTGGAATCCTGTACAAAAAACTCGCCCACAGGAAACTCGTCGACAAGAAATTTGTCGACAGGAAATTCATCTTTATATCGTCTTCGAGATTCATCCCATTGTACCAGAGAACCATAGAAAAGTTAAGGTGCAGAAAGAGGTCATTCAGCCCATCGTGCCGGCGCTGGCCAAAAAAGAGAAAAAAGATATTAGCCGCTCATTTTAATTCCACTTTCCAGTTCTTGGTCCTGCTGCAGGTAACAGCACTTCAGATGCAGATCCAGGTACCTTTTAAATGAGTTGAGTGTTTCAGCCTCAACCACCAATTTAGGCAGCGAATTTCAGATGCCCACCACCCTCTAGGTGAAAAAGTTTTTCCTCATGTCCCCTCTAATCCTTCTACCAATCAGCTTAAATCTGTGTCCCCTGGCAATTGACCCCTCAGCTAGGGGAAGCAAGTCTTTCCTGTCTACCCTGTCTAGGCCCCTCATAATTTTGTACACGTCAATTAGGTCACCCTTTAGCCTCCTCTGTCCTAGCCTATCCAATTTTCTCTCAAAGCTGCAATTTTCAAGTCCTGGCAACATTCCTGTAAATCTCCTCGACACTCCAGAGCAATTATGTCCTTCCTGTAATTTGGTGACCAAAACTGTACAAAAATTCCAGCTTTTGCCTAACCAGCATTTCATACAGTTCCATCATTACATCCCTACTTTTGTATTCAATACCTCGCCCAACAAAGGAAAGCATTCTATATACTTTTTTAACCACCTTGTCCACCTGTCCTGCCACCTTCAAGGACCTGGTCCTCCAAGGTCTTTCACTTCCTTAACCCCTCTCAATAACTTACCATTTACTAAGTATTCCTTTACTTTATTTGCCCTCCACAAACGCATTACCTCACACTTTTCCAGATTGAATTCCAGTTTGCCACTTCTCCAAACCACTGATGCCATTCTGGAGTCGACAGCTATCCTCTTCACTATCAACTGCACAGCTAATTTTTATGTCATCTGCAAATTTCCCAATCATGCCTCCCACATTTAAGTCTAAATCATTAATATATACACAAACAGCAAGGGCCCCAACACTGAGCCCTGTGGAACACCACCGAAAACCATTTTCCATTTGCAAAAACATCCAGTGACCATTACCCTTTGTTTCCTGTCACTGAGCCAATTTTGGATCTACCCTGCAACCTTCCCCTGTATCCCATGAGATCTCACCAGTCTGCCTTGTGGGATCTTGTCAAATGCTTTACTGAAATCCATGTAGACAACATCCTCTGCACAACCCTCATCAATCCTCTTTGTTACGTCCTCAAAAAATTCTATTAAGTTAGTAAGACAGGATCTTCCCTTAAGCTATGCTGACTATCCCTGAACAATCTGTGCCTTTCCAATTGACAGTTTATCCAGTCTCTCAGAATTGTTTCCAATAATTTGCCCACCACTGAAGTCAGACTGACCGGCCTATAATTTTCTGGCCTATCTCTCTCACCCTTTTTAAATAATGGTACAATGTTCACAGGCCTTCAATCCTCTGGGACCTTGCCTGTATCTAGTGAGGATTAGAAAATGATCCTCAGAGCATCCATTATTTCCTCATTGGCTTCCTTCAACAGCCTGGGATACAATCTATGTGGCCCTGGTGATTTATCCACCTTCAAGAATGCCAGTCCCTCCAGTACTTCCTCTCTCCATGTGCTAATTGTATCTAATATTTCACACTCCTCTTTAACTAGAATGTCTGCATCATCCCTCTCCTTAGTGAAGACAGAGTCAAAGTACTCATTGAGAACCCTGTCCACATCTTCTGCATCAGCCCACAAGTTACCATGTACTTCTCTGATAGGCCCTACCTTTCCCTTAGTTATTCTCTTGCTCTTACTGTACTGGTAAAAGATCTTAGGATTTTCTTTGATTTTACCTGCCAATATTTTTTCGTATCCTCTCTTTGTTTTCCTAATTTCCATTTTTACTTCACCCCTGTATTTTCTGTACTCCTCCAAGCCTACTCCAGTATTAAGTCTTTTGTGACTGTCATAAGCTTTCTTTTTCTGCTTTATCTTACCCTGTATGCTTCTAGGTAACCAGGGAGCTCTAGATTTGGCAGCACCACCCTTTTTCATTGTGGGGATATGTCTACACTATGCCCGTAGAATCTCGTGACTTGATTGAAGTATATAAGATCCTGAACGGTCTTGACAAGGTGGACGTGGAAAGGATGTTTCCTCTTGTGGGTGAGTCCAGAACTATGGGGGAACTGTTTTAAAATTAGGGGTCGCCTTTATAGGACAGGGATGAGGAGAAATATTTTCTCTCAGAGGGTTGTGTGACTTTGGAGCACTTCATCAGGAGGCGGGGTCACTGAATATTTTTAAGGCAGAGGTAGATAGATTCTTGTTAGGCAAGGCGATCAAAGGTTATCGGGGTAGATGGGAATGCAGAACTCGAAACACAAACAGATCAGCCATGAACTTATTGAAGGCGGGGCAGGCTTGAGGGGCCGAATGGCCTACTTCTGCTCCTATTTCATATGTTCATATTTCATATGTGTAGTGTAATGGGTTAATAGAATAGATATGCTAATGTGTGATGTAGATGATGATGTATTGGTGACATCATCCAAGTGCTAGACTCTCAAGAGAATGGGACACCCTGTACTTAGGAGCAACATACCTACTCTGTAACCTGTTTATATATAGCGTTAATAAATTAGTTTAAGGCAAGTACCCGAGTAAGATTACAGTCTGTCTGGGGAAGATAGGTCACGCATATCCATAACCAAGGATGATGCCAGGAGTCAAAATACTGTCTGCCCTCTCAGATGGATGTAAAATATCCCGTGGCTTTGTTTAATAAGAGCAGGAGTGTTGTCCCTTGTGTCCTGGCCAATATGTAACCTTCAATCGGCCTCACTATCACATTGCTGTTTGTGGGCTGTGTGTAGAATGGCTGCTGCATTTCCTACATTACAACAGTGACTACACTTCAAGAAGTACTTCATTAGCTGTTAAGTGCTTTGAGAAGCCCAGTGGTTGTGAAAGGTGCTATTTGAATGCAAGTCTTTCTAGTTTCAAAGTTTAAAAAATATTGTTTATATTTGAAACCCCTCAATTTCTTCCTCTGCTAAATATCAAGCCAGAACCTTCTTGAATTTTCTAACATAAGCCACAATTCCTCCTTTCCACTGGGCACTCTGCTTCATATATTCACCAAGCTCTACATAAAGTATAGTAATTAAATCTGACCGGTCTTTCCAACTTCCCTTTTATGAACTTGATTGTGTCTCAATGCTCAAATTTCAAGCGGAACTGTTCCTCACTTCTGCATCCTGGCTTTGGTGGAGTTCTGTATGGTAAATGAGGCATTAAAACCTTCCTGAAAAAGGGATTTCAGCAGCAACTCTAAGCAGCAACGCCCATTATCATGAGTGTGGGAGGAAACCAATTTCTGAAGCTTTGATTGCACACTATACCCATGCAGGAAATTCTAGCTGCTGGCCTGAATGGGTCGTCACCAATCACAGAGGAGGTGCAATGGCCAGACAAGTTTCAGACAGTTATGAGCATGCAAGCTTGAGGATTCAATTATTTTTCAGACCCATTCTCTAATAGTGTGTGACACAATTCGGACCTTCTCCAACACACTCAACACATGTTGGAACAAGATGTAAGTTACCATAAGCATATCTATGTATTTTATAATTAAATCTTGCTACCTATTTGTGATATGAATGAAATAACATATCACACAACTAACAATCACTCTTTCTGCACAGTACAATTACATTTACTGCCACCATGTTCTCTTACCTGTTTTGAAAGGAGGCCAATTGCACACAGTTGGATCTTTACATTCGGATTGAAACTAGTAGTTAAAAATTTACAAGTGAGATAATCACACAGGACAGAACACATGCAACAACAACAAACTAGGAATATAGCAGGAATAGTATTTGATTTCTGTTCAAAATGGGTGAGGGGAAATGGTTGTGCTGCCCACTTGTGGCTGGTGCTGGGAAGCCTGAATCATTTACAGGTTTGGGCCTCATTTGAAGGCAACCAGGGCAAGAAATCAGCGGGCTCCTATTCCGATCAAGTCTAGGTGGCGAGGGAGAACAGGGTTGCCAACCCTCTAGGATCGCCCTGGAGTCCTTAGGAGTTGAAAACTAATCTCCAGGACAACCCAGGAGAAAAATCATAGAGCATTAAAAATAAAATTGTGTTTTTTAATTAGCTATAAGAATAGAGGGCGTGTAGTGAAATCTCCAGGGATGTGATGTACCAGAGTTGGCCACCTTAGGGCAGACAAGGTCGAGTTAATTCCAGAGTGCTACGAGTGAGGTCTGGCAGTCGGCTGGGAGCAGCACTCTCTGCATCCGCAAAAAGAAAACCATAAGGGGATTGGTGCTCTTCAGCGGAGTGGCCGCCAGCAGTTGTGGTGCACGTGAGTGGAGCATGTGCAGTGCATGACCTGACCATACGTACTTCAAAATTGTAATCAGGGTCCTATAATGACAGAAGGTCCTGATTTGCTTATTTAGACAGCTGAACCCTGGCCCCCGCCTTCCCCCACTCACACTCACAGGCGGGTGTACTGTTTACCCACTTACAGGACTGCTTGAAAGTCTCTTCAAGCGAGCCTTGGGGATCCAGGGCTGAGACTGCCCCCCCAGTGGCAGATTTAGAGGTAGTGGGGCCCGGTGCGCAGCTTCATTTTCAGGCCCCCACCCCGCCATTCCCCCGTCGCCCCTCAGGGCCCAGCCAAGAAAAAGAACACTCTCTCTTATCTTCTCCCCGTTTTTCGTTCTTTTCAAATGTTACAGTACATTTATCTTGATAACTCGGCATTTACATTTAGGAGAGGCCAATAGCTGCAGTATTTTAACATATTGCATATGCAAGCTGTCAGGGAAAGACTATTCAATCCATCTTGCTTGCGTAAAGTAGGACTGCCTTTGAAAATACAGACGAAAAGGCCTAACTTTCACCACGTGCTAACACTTTTATTGCGGATTTTCTACTCCCTGATAAACCTGATCAAATTGTCGCCAAATACAGGATAATCATAATTCAACAAATAAGCCCAACACACATGTGATTATTAAAAGTGCTTTTTGTAAAATGGAGATGAATGGTGCGAATGGAAGTGGGGCTGTGAGTCCCCACAACTCAATTGTCCTTTTGGAGAGCAGCACTGGCTGGAGGGGCCGAAGGGCCTCCTCCAATGCTCCGTGACCACCCCATAACTGAACATTGTCCGGGGCTCTTGTTCCAGCCCATCCATAAAAAACAAACCCGAGCATGGGAATTTTAATGTTGGGGAAGTAACAGCCACCTAAAAAAATGTTTTAAAAGTAATTGTTAGCACATTGTTAAAGGTTTAATTGTATCTAACTTGTCAAAAAATGCTTTCCTCCTTTTCTACTTCAGCTGAGTGGCTGCTCAGTGCGTTGGTGGCCTTGGAATTTGGTGTCTGGATCCCATCTCATCAGTGGGGAGGCAGGAGGGGGTCCCAGGGCCTTAAGTGGAGTGAAGGGGTTCCAGGGGCCTATATGGTGGGAGGAGGTCCGAGGGCCTTGGGGAGGGTGGGTGGGGAAGGTGGGATGCTGGGGCCTTGAGGGTGGGTGAATGAGGTCCGAGGGCCTGGGCAGGGGTGGGGGGGAATGAAGGGGGTCCTAGGGCTTTGGGAGGGAGGGGTGAAGAGGGCCCTGGGGCCTTGAGGGGAGGGGAGGTGGGCCTGGGGCTTTGACTGGTGAAAGGGGGGGTCTTGGGCCCTTGAATGGAGGGAGGGGGGGTCCTGTAACCTTGGGGAGGCAAGGGGGGGTCCCAGGGTCTTGGGGAGGGGAAGAGGGTGCTCCCAGGGCCTTGAGTGAGGTGGGGCAAAGGGGGTCCTGAGGCCTTGGTGGGGAGGGAAAGGGGGTCCCACAGCCTTAGGGCGGGGAGGGTGGAAGGGGTGCCCCGGGGGCCTTGGGGGGGAGGGGTTGTACAGGACCAAGTGTGGCAAAGTGTTGTTGTGAAGCTGAGGAGCAGATGGCAACCATTTCCTGCTCACACTCAGCGAACGGTCAGTGTCTGCGGCGCTTGTGCCCCTTCTTACCCCATGACCTTGCTCCACCTCACCCACCCCAGACCACATGCTGCACCTGCCGAGGATCCCACCCGCACATGCACACAAACATACCTAGAAACATTTTGCAACACAAAAAGCAGCGATCTTAGACTAAACCCAATTCACATTCTACTGTCTATCTTTGCAAAGGAAACCAGTAAATGTCTGATTTAGACCATTGCTCCCTTGCGCATGCATTATGCAGCAGACAAAGGTGATTTTGATTTTTCGTAGGCAGGTTGCAATTCATTTGTCAGATTTGTCCTGCATTTTGGGGCCACCTGTTGTTTGGGGGCTCTCGTGCCTCCGCACAGTTCGTTTCACAGTAAGTCTGTCACTGCCGCTCCCTAGTCTGTCTCCATCAGTCGTCCATTTTTCAGCTTGAAATGGATTGGCAGCAACTAACAATTGGCCCCCATGCTCTAATTGCTCAATACCCACTCTGTCCAGCACCAGCGCATTGTGGCTACATTATGTGCGACAAACAAGGTGCACAGCCAGAACTCCAGCTTTCTTTCAGAGCTCTTCCCTTCTCTGAGACCTCTACCATCAAGAAGGACAAGAGCAGCAATGCCATGGGAACAACCATCACTTCCATAGTCCCCTTCAAGGCACACATGCCATTCCCCTATTGTCCCTGGGTCAATACACCTGAACTCTCTAACTAGTATCACTGTGGGAGCGCCTTCAGCACAAAGTTCAAGGAGAAGGACAATCATCACCTTTCTTAGGCCAGTAAATGCCAGCCTTGTCAGGGTCACTCTCCCACATACTACCATTAATGCTTGCTAACACTCTGACGAGAAACATCAAGTTTTGTTAAGAGTTTATATTGTGCTTTGTCACATCTCTGAGAGACATCTCACAGTCCTACACAAATAATAATGAATCACTTTGCAGTACAATGTATCTCGTTGTTTTGGCAGGCAGCAGGAACCTATAATGAAATAAATGGCCAGTTCGGAACATTGAAACTTCGGAACAGCAAATAGGACATTTACCCCCTCGAGCCGGTTTGGCTATTCAATGTGACCAAGGCTGATCTGTGATTTACCTTCATATGCCCACATTTGCTCCATATCCCCTAATACCATTGGTTAACAAAAATTTATCAACATCAGACTTAATATTAGCAATTGATCTAGCATCAATTGGCGTTTGTGGAAGAGCTCCAAACTTGTACCACCCTTTGTGTACAGTGTTTCCCAGTTTCATTCCTGAAAGGTCTGGCTCCAATTTATACAATAATGTCCTGACTGCAGGATAAACTGCAGATCAACCGATTTCCCTAAAAATCATGCCTTATCATGCTCTATGTCAAGTTTCATTTGTACCTTTATCATAAAAGGCTTACTCAACAGTATTCTCACTACATCAGTACTTGTAAAATGGCTTTACATGGAATTACAACTTTCGCTAGTGGCCTCAAGGTGTTGTCATCACCAAACCTGAAGCAAGTAGTTTTATATTTCTTAACGTTGCATCTATCCTCATTACTAAGTGAATCAAAATTACATTAACCAATCTACCCCACATATGGTTGAAGCACATGTACAAAGCACAATTAAGGAGCCCACAACTAATACTTTTATCACGGGATTAAAACTCCTTGTGACCCATATAATTTGTTCAGATTCATTATCTTCACCCCTCTTCCTCAGAGTTATCTTCATCATGTGCCATTTCAAAGACCGTGTCTCTTTGCCCTGAGCAATTCAATGCATAATGATACTATAAGTCATATCAAAAGCACCTATTAATGCTTCCTTGGGCATTCCTGGGATTGATTTGCCCTTATTGCTGTTCAATTTCATCTTCTGTTGGTATAATCAGATTTGCTAAATGTGCTTTCATCACCACCCCTGAATGGAGTGATCTTCGCTCTGGGGTGGGCTGGTGGCTGGGGAGGGGTTCGTGTGGGATGGAGTCAGGCCTGCTATCCCTGGTAGTGAAGATTACGTGGCTATGGGGGTGGTTGATGCCGAGGCAGGCTTGGTTCTCTGAAACATCGCCCCAGTTGTATTGTCACATTTTAGGCTCTCTAGCCCTCACCAAAAAATACTAAAAGCCTCTTTGCCAGTTGCCCCCACATCTAGGGTTGCTAACCATTGCAGAATGGCCAGGGATCTACTGAAATCAGCACCAATCTCCCAGTGGCCAAGGAAAGCATTCTGGGAGATTGGAATTCCATTTTCTCAGTACAAATCCTGTGCATTTCCAGCGTCCTCTGTTCTTGGTAGGCATCTCACATGGACACATTGTCCAACTCAATTTGCAGCACGCACCTATGCATAGAAACGCTCACCGTTCCCTTCTGAGTAGGTCCCGGCCGGAAATCCATGCTTTCTTCATTGAGTCTCAGTTACGGGTGTGTATGTGTATCTGTGTACTGGAGAGTTCTGTCCGTATTACAAAACAAACAGGCTTTAGTTGTGGCTATTTTAGCTTTACTGTGTGAAAAGTAACATCTTTGTTGCCCATGCTTTACTTTCCACTTTTAACATTTTCATGGAGCTTTGACTTCAGCAAGGTTCATATTTGTGCAGACACGACGGGCTTTTGGAGGAAAGTAAAAGAAACGGGATCACATAAAAAAACAATTTAAATGAGATAATGAGCAATGTCAACATTAATATGGTGGCAAAGAAATGGAATCAGAAAAGAACAACGTTCGTCCGCAAAGTTATAGTAATTAAGGTTTACATCTGTTTAGTGTGGTGAATAGACATTGTTCCCTCTACTTTTTGAATCTAGCAGGCTGAAGATTCATTCTGTTGAATGGACAGTTTTCAGGTGCTGAACTTGTTTCTCAATCAAGTGGGTAGGTGACCTGCCAGTTTTTAAGAGTTTCCGCCCCCTCACCCCTGCCAACCGAATCTGCTCGTGCCACGGGTTCCGTGACGTCATTTCTTGGACATCTCCTGGAATATGTCCAGCCTGGGTTGGCAACCCTACCCGCATCCCAAGAAAATCTTTTTAAAGTAAATTAATAGAAATGATTATTTTGAATAATTGCCCGCCATGGACAGCGGTCCAACACAATTCCTCCTAACATCTTATTTCTCCAATTCCAAGTTAGCTTATGAGACAACATTCTCCACAGAGAGTCACACCTTCACTCCTCCACAAACCCCATGACCCCTTATACCCTTCATGCCCTTGGTCCTTATATCCTCCATGCCAACTCATACAGTATCCACCATGGGAAAATCTCAGAAGCCATGTTGAGATTAAATAAAATAAAGTTCTAAAAAATCTAATACAACCTTCACTATATTAAAACATCTCCCATTCCTGAAAGCCCATTCGAAGTTTTTAAGTCTCAACTGGTTAACCTGTTATAAAAACAAACATCCTTCTGTTCCTACCACATCAAAGGCAGCTAAACCCTTAATAGGCTCTTTAAGCTGTAAATCAAACTGTAAACTCAGAGCCCCTGCTGAGATGACAGTAGATTTTGGAAGTCAGTCAAGGATTCATATACAGCCCTTAGGAAAATGTCAACAAACATTTTTTGAAACTGTTCAGATGGATTCTACACCACATGTCTAGCTGAAATTTTTTTAAAGTTCGGTTTTTCAAAAGTTTAAAGAGCAGAGGATTTAAAACCTTCAAGTCATGCCAGTAAAATAGACCTTATCCACCCTTCAAGAGCCTTTAAATCTACTCCAGAAATTCCTGACTCCTACACTGTGGGTTAAGCCCTGTGCAGCAGCTAAAATGGCCCTGGTTTACCTCCTGTGTGAATCATGCCCCACAAAACCGCTGTCAATTGCTACTTTAATGGCCTTAATAGGCCCCTCAATTGTCGGTGGGCACACTGTCGACTCTCGCGCGCCAACTGAAATATCACGCGAGTGCACGATGATGTCAGGATGCTCGCCCAGCATCATCGTGCGCTATATCACACTCGAGTGTGTTGTCCGCTTGCCCGCATGCCGAGTGGAAAATTCTGGCCAAAGAGTCTGCAAATGGATATGGATAGGTTAAGTAAGTGGGCAAAAATTTGGCAGATGGAGTGTAATCTGGGAAAATGTGAGGTTGTCATTTTGGCAGGAATAATAGAAAAGCTGAATATTATTTAAATAGAGAGAGATTGCAGAATGCTGCGGTACAGAGGGATCTGGGTGTCCTTGTACATGAATCACAAAAGGTTAGTATGCAGGTACTGCAAGTGATTAGGAAGGCAAATGGAATGTTGGCCTTTATTGCAAGGGGGATGAAGCATAAAAGTAGCAAAGTCATGCTACACCTAGAGCACGTGTATCACTTTGTTCTCCTTACTTAAGGAGGGATATACTTGCATTGGAAATAGTTCAGAGAAAGTTCACTAGGCTGATTCCTGGGATAAAGCGGTTGTCTTATGAGGAAATGTTGAGCAGGTTGGGTCTATATTGAAATTTAGAAGAATGAGAAGTGATCTTATTGAAACATTTAAGATTCTGAGGGGGCTTGACAGGGTAGATGTCTTGACAGAGGATGTTTTCTCTTGTGGGGAATCTAGAACTAGGGCTCACAGTTTAAAAATAAGGGGTCTCCCTTTAGGACGGCAATGAGGAGAAATTTCTTTTCTCAGGTGGTCGTTAGTCTTTGAAATTCTCTTTCGCAGAGAGCAGTGGACGCTGGGTTACTAAATATATTCAAGGCTGAGTTAGACAGATTTTTGATCAGCAGAGGAGTTAAGGGTTGTGGGGGGCAGGCAAGAAAGTGGAGTTAAGGCCACAATCAGGTCAACCATTATTGAATGGCAGAGCAGGCTCGAGGGGCCGAATGACCTACTGCTCCTATTTCTTACAATCTTATGATCTTCATTCAAGGATTCTGTCAGAGAGTGCAAACCCTCCTCGCTATCCAATTGACTGTCAATCGTTTCAGAAAATACATTACTTCTGATTTTGCTTTGTGCAGGCAGTAACAATGTCAGGCCCATAACTTTTTTTTCTCTTTGATAACCAAGATAAATCCATGTCAGTATCTCAACCTCATTCTTCCATTGGTCGTGTGGTTCAGACTCTGTGAAAATCATAGAATAATCAAACTCTTAACAATTTAAACTTCCTGTTACGCCATTTTCTGTAATGGCCATAAAGATTTCGGTTTAAAATCCACAAAAATCAAGGTTTCCAATCTTCACCTCTAGACAATCATTCTCTGCTACCATGTTAGAACTCAGCTGGCCAGTCATGACAGAACATTGGAGCCAACATGGTACAAGCCTTTATTTACAGAATCACAGATTACATATCATTAACCTCCAACCCACAAACCAGTTTCCTATATATATGAGCATGCGAGTCCCCAATTAATGCCCACCACCTTAATGCAATTGAACACCTAAATAACACAATTAACATCCAAAAGGATGGGAGCAAAAATCTTGCCAATTTGGCTATTGGATACTCCCTGAAATGATCTGTTAGACTTTAAATGCATCATCCACCTGATGACAGCTGTGGACTGTAAATTGATTGTGAGTGCAGAGTCCTATGGCCCACATCATGCCATTTATGTTTAACTGAATGGGATTACTAGTTGCAAAAAAGTCTGGTATAATAGAATCATACAGAACTGAAGGAGGCCATTCAGTCCATCATGCCTTTGCTGGCTCTTTGAAATAGCTATCCAATTATTTCAATTCCCTGCTCTCTTCCTATAGCCCTGCAAATATTTCCTTTTCAAATATATATCCAAATCCCTTTGAAGGTTATTATTGAATTTGCTTCCACTACCTTTTCAGGCAGGAGATTTCATATCATAATAACTTATTGCATTAAAAAATGTCTTCTCATCTCCCCCCTGTTCTTTTGGCAATTATCTTATACCTCTGTCTTCATGTTACCGACCCTCCTTACCTGTGGAAACATGTCTCCCTATCTACTCTATCAAAACCTTTCATAATTTTGAACAATTCTATTAAATCTCCACTTAACCTTCTCTGCTCTTAGGAGGACAACCGCAGCCAATGAAGATGACATAAGTGGAGATAGATAGTATACGTACTAATGCTCACTTATTGTTTCAATTCAGGTCCTGACACTAAATTCAGAAAGCCAGTCAGAAAACCAGATCCATGCAGCCATACAACAGGTACCTTTGCAGAATTTGGATGGATCCATTCAACATATCCATCGAGTTTCCTCAAGCCCAGCCATTACCACAGGTAGAATCTAATATTTGGTTAAATTTGTAATAGCGTACCCCAAAGAAGTGGGGAGGTGCTCTGAAACACTACCATTCTTTACAAGGAATTCAACAATTGGGACTTAGATATTGCAACCGACAAGAACTTTCAAAGCACTTTTCAGTTATTGAAAAAATGTCACACGTTTCATGTCTTTAAGAGACTGGATACATTAAAAAGATTTAATTTTGTGTTTATAAAGGGTAAAAAAAAACAAGAGATACATTTCCGTGGCAAGATTATTCACTATGCTGAAGGGTTCAAGCATCAGGAGCTCAAGTCAAAAACCAGAAAGTTTGATACAAGTCAGTCTGAACTATTTCACCCAGAGTGTTGCGGCATAAGTGATCTCAGAATAAAGAAAAAGAAACCTTGCTCCTTACTTAGCCCATTATATCAGGAGCCATCCAAGCTTATTGGTTTTGTAGGCCATTTAGATTTGTACACTGGAGTCTCTCAGGCTACGGTTACTAATAAATCACAGTTTTTTGATCTAGGATTTGCCCATCAATGAGGCAACAATGCTAAGGATAATCTTCTTTGAACTCCCACACCCACAAACTTCAAACAGGATAAACCAGTGAATAAGACTGATCAGTACAAATAGCACTGGGTTGTACTCACCCAGATTGCTAAGACCCAAGTGCCTGAATTGGACAAACAGGCTTTGTTTGAACATCTCTATATTATGTACCTATTAAATCCCCTTGTGCAGCCTGATTTCTTTGTCCCAAGGCTGTACCTTGAGCTTCTAGGCCCTAAGCTGTGGAATCCCCTCCCTAAACCTCTTTGGCTCCATCTTTCTTTTCAAATGCTCCTTAAATTCGATCTCTGACCAAACTTTTGGACATCTGTCCTCATATCTTCACAGATGCTGCCCGACCTGCTGAATGTTTCCAGCATTTTCTATTTTGATTTCAGCAGCCGCAGTATTTTCCTTTTGTAATATCTCCTTACGTGCCTTATATATCTTTATCTAATTATGTGCCCGTGAAGTGCCTTGGGACATTTTGCTATCTTAGAGGCACTGTATAAATACAAGTTGTTGTTGTAATGCAGATCTATGATGTGACGGTGATTGATTGAACCAAATGTTTTCGATGGCTGTTTTATGAGATAGCCCAGATGTTCTGTGCTGAGAGTTTCAATGCAGATTCGGTGGTGTCCTGTAGTCAGGGTCTTGGGCCTCACCTTGCACTTCACCATTTAAAAAAAGTGAGATGCAGTTGCAGCCTTCACACACTTCAACAAACAACAATAGCCAACAGAGATATGGTTCTGAGGTTGCCGCTAGCTCACTGTTACATTGCCCAAGTGGTATCTATGACTGTGTAACTGGAATAGCTATTCATTGCTGTCAAAACAAAAGCAACTCAGTATTCCTGTATGTCCTGTACACAAAAAGCAGGACAAATCCAACCCCACCAATTACAGCCCATCAGTCCACTCTCGATCATCAGTAATGAAATGGAAGTGGTCATCAACAGTGCTACCAAGTGGCACTTGCTTAGCAATAACCTGCTCACTGACACCCAGTTTGGGTTCTGCCAGGGCCACTCAGCTCCTGACCTCATTACAGCCTTGGTTCAAACATGGACAAAAGAGCTGAACTCCTAAGGTGAGGTGAGAGTGACTGCCCTTGACATCAAGGCCACATTTGACCGAGTGTGGCATCAAGGAGCCCTAGCAAATCTGGAGTCAATGGGAATCAGGGGGAAAACTCTCCGCTGGTTGGAGTCATACCTAGCACAAAGGAAGATGGTTGTGGTTGTTGGAGGTCAGTCATCCCAGCCGCAGGGCATTACTGCAGGAGTTCCTCAGGATAGTGTCCTCGGCCCAACCATCTTCAGCTGCTTCATCAATGACCTTCCTTCCATCATAAGATCAGAAGTGGGGATGTTCGCTAATGATTGCACAATGTTCAGCACCATTCGTGACTCCTCAGATACTGAAGAAGTCCATGTCCAAATGCAATGAGACTTGGACAATATCCAGGCTTGGGCTAACAAGTGGCAAGTAACATTTCTGCCATGCAAGCGCCAGGCAATGACCATCTCCAGCAAGAGAGAATCTAATCATCACCTCTTGATGTTCAATGGTATTACCATCACTGAACCCCTCACTATCAAGGTCCTGGGGGTTACCATTGACCAGAAACTGAACTGGACTAGCCATATAAATACTGTGGCTACAAGAGCAGGTCAGAGGCCAGGAATCCTCCGACGAGTAACTGACCGCCTGACTCCCCAGAGTTTGTCCACTATCTACAAGGCACAAGTCAGGATTATGATGGAATACTCACCACTTGCCTGGATGAGTGCAGCTCCCACAACACTCAAGAAGCTTGACAGCATCCAGGACAAAGCAGCCCACTTGATTGGCGCCACATCCACAAACATTCATTCCCTCCACCACCTATGCACAGTGGCAGCAGTGTGTACTATCTACAAGGTGCACTGCAGGAATTCACCAAGGCTCCTTAGACAGCACCTTCCAAAGCCATGACCACTACCATCTAGAAGGACAAAGGCAGCAGACACATGGGAACACCACCACCTGGAAGTTCCCCTCCAAGTCACTCATAATCCTGACTTGGAAATATATCGCCGTTCCCTCACTGTTGCTTGGTCAAAATCCTGGAACTCTCTTCCTAACAGCACTGTGGGTGTACCTACACCACATGGACTGCAGTGGTTCAAGAAGGCAGCTCACCACCACCTTCTCAAAGGCAATTAGGGATGGGCAATAAATGCTGGCCCAGCTAGCGAAACCCACATCCCGTGAATGAATTTTTAAAAAAATTCCCCAACAATAAAATCGGTATTTTAATACATGGGCAGAATTTCAAAATGAACAGTGGCATGATTAGATGTAAATTTGAAACACGAGAAAGGATATTTTGCGAGCTTTGCTCTGCATGGAGCCTCGCTAATGGTGTACATTGTAGAAGAAATTGGGTCACTGTATTGGAGCCTTGATTTTCCAACTAACATGGGCTGAGATGACTGCCTTGCAAAATTTCCCTCAACTCTGATTCACAATAGATTATTTGTTTAAAGCTTTGGACAGCAGGCACTCGGTGACCACAATCTCAACAATATTGGTTATGTACGGCTATGTATGTTTTCTTCTAGTCACTAATGTGGGTGAAAGCGCAGGTGTGAGTACAAAATGGCTTTGCCTCAAACAGACATAATGTCAATAACATGGAGAAATTATACCTCTATATTTCTTGGCAGGTGCTGAAGCTTTAAAATGTGGGGTTGGGGAAGGCCACCTCTGATCGCTATGGGTTACAGACAGCTTGTAGATTTCCCATGCTTGCTATTTCTAGTCACCAGAGGAAATTTATCACTTTGTGTCTATATCAATCTTTAAAAACTGTGAGTAATTTTCTGAGGCATGTTGGATGCAAAACTAGATCTGAAACTCCCCCACTCCCGCCATCTCCATCAATCACCGAGTATGGTTGAAGTCTGTAGGGTATTAGAAAGTTTGGTAAAATTTGTCACATTGATGCAGTTTTGCATGCCTATGCTGCCCCCAGTGCCCTGGTGGTGCTCCGGTAGTGTCACTACTGAGAGGGTTTTGTGTGTGCCACTAAATAGTATTACTGGCACAGAAAGATTGGGCCCAGAGACTATTCAAATCTTAGCTTTGGGTAGTCCCTCTGTCTGGCTGCTGGCTGAAGTGTCACAACCTCTAACAGGGGTATCAAGCACATTTTCTCAGTCCAAGTGCTAGCTGCAATATTACAGGGATGCAAGAGCCAGCACTCTGGGACTGTGCTGAGGCGAGAAAGATACCGTAAGTTTCAGTACCATTTATTTAATTGAGGGCCCAGGCAAAAGTCCTGTCCTTGCTAAGGGTCAGATGTTAGTCTTATATTTTTCAACAATTCATAGGAGGAGTGAGTTTAACAGTTGTTTGTCATCTTTCTGCCCCCCACCCCACTCTCCCCTACCCTCCCATATGCCACTCAGCCTTCAAGCCAGTCAAAAATCCAAATTGTAACTATTTGCCTCGCTAAATGTTTATGTTGAGATGGTCACTACTTTATGCGAATACTGCTCATAATATGAAAAGCTGTGGCTATTGTTGCCTAATTGCTTCATTGTAGAAAGGTTTATGTTATAACTATATTCAAATGAAACATGTGTATAGTCAGTCCTGTGCTGTTGGGTCAATGAGAGGATATGCAGCCTTTCTTTAATTACAAGCTGAGTTTGCAGTAGATGTTCTGCCTGTGTGGAACATTCAGTCTGACATGTTGTAGCATAATCTGCATCACCTTCTGACAGGCTCAAGGGTATATCCGCTTTGGGGATGTGCAATGATTTATTTATTTTTGAATCCTATCCTGCGCCCTATCATGACATCTGGTTTAAAAACTCAGGTTAAGCATAAATTCAGCTGTGAGTTGCACTAATGTGACAGGTACCAAGACCTTAGGGAAACACTAACTGCATCATTGGAATATCCCATGATAAATCTCAAACCTCTCCTGGCTGGGAAGGGAGCATCCCTGCATCTGGGCTCTTGTTCATTGCATTACTACTGCTCATGAATGAAAGAAGTACTACATTGTTTTAAAATCAAAGCAGGTATATTTATATGAGCAACCTGCACTTACATAGCCAACTTCAATGTGGTAAAATATCTCAAGGCACATCACAGGAGCTTAAGCGGATACAAATCGACACTGAGCCAAAGGAGCAGATATAAGATCAGGTGAGGAAAAGCTATATTAAAGGGATAGTTTCTAAGAAGCATCTGAAAGGAGGAGAGAGAATAGGAGACGCAGAGAGGTTTCAAGAGGGAATTCAGGTTCTTTATTTCTTCCATTGAATGGAATCATGTAGAGTAGGGCATTTTACGCTGAATCTTGCTAAGCGCAAACGGAGGGTGCAACGAGAAAGGGAATGCAGGATGGCATATTTGGAACTTAGGAGAAACAAGATGGAGAAGTTGGGGGAGCACTGACTGCAGTGGCATAAATAAAATACATCCCCATAAGAAATGCTGGAAGTGAGAAGGTGAGTGAAAGATTGTTATGGGATGACAGACTTTTTCTTGTGACATCCTATTTTCTTCTATGATCTTCCACACAATTTTATCTGGTGAATTAAATATATTTTCTCCACGAAAAAGAGAGAATATCATACTTAAATGAGTGCTACATTCTTGAAAACAAGTTCTCCCTGAGAGAGTTTATGATTTAGAGTACTGTGGAGTGTTAAAACACACTCAGGGCCCTCAAGCGTATGTGCACGCTGCCACTGGGGATATGGAATAGCCACCAGGACTGGAAGATCTTTCCCACCCTGACCCGGAGACGTTATGGTTAATTGTAGCCCTCCTTTCACTGCCCAGCTGAGATTATCTAACTCAGGCAACAGCAGGGAGAAGGTGCTTCTCTGAACCAGTACTCCCACTAAGCTGCATGGGTGATGGGCTGCGTAACAAGCCAGAATATACCCCACAGTGCAAAAAACAGGCCATGTACAACTAATACTCCCTTTAAGATAGACACAGCATGGCCACAAAGCAGCCTTAAAGGTACCATGCAGTGCAACAAAGGAAAGTTAGAAAGAATGTTGCTCTGAACAACCCCATCTTCAACCATGGTAAGAGTTAAGGTGAAATGTCTGCCAGTGTCTTCACCCAAAAGTGCCAAGTGGATGATCCCACACGGCTTCATCCTGACCATCACAGATGCCAATTGTCAGCAAATTCAGTTCATTCCTCATGACGTTAAGAAGCATCTGGGAAAACTGGACTTAGTGAAGGCTAAGATTCCTGACAACATCCCACTGTTGTGCTGAAGACATATGCTCCAGAACTAGCCAGCCCTCCAGACAAGCTATTCCAATACAGCTAGGACATCCGCCCTACAATGTGGAAAATTGCTCAGTTATGCCCTAGCTAAAAACAGGATAAATCTAACCTAGCCAATTACTGATCTTACTTAGCTTTTCCCAGTTATCAGCAAAATGATGGAGAAAATTGCCAATAATGCCATCAAGTTACACTTGTTCATGAATACCAATCAAGGCTCCATTGACAGCATCTTCCAAGCCCACAACCTCTATCAGAAGGACAAGGGCTGCAGATGCATGGGAACACCACCCCCTGCAGGTTCTCCTCCAAGCCATACACTAACTTTATTTGGAACTATATCACCATTCCTTCACTGTTGCTGGGTCAAAATCCTGGAACCCCCTTCCTAACAGTACTGTGGATGTACCTACACCACATGGGCTGCAGCAGTTCAAGAAAATGGCTCACCACCACCTTCTCAATGGAAATTAGAGATAGGCAAAAAATACTGGCCATGGCTCACATCCCAGGGACGAATAAAAAAAAAATCAGTTTGGATTCCACTGAACATGAAACAGCATAGATCCAGGCCAAGAGATAAGAGTGGAACACTAGAAGAGAAGCCAGAGTGACTGCCCTTGACATCAAGATAAATTTCAACCAAGTATAACGTCAAGGAGCCAGAACAACTGAAATCAAAAGGAAACTATCTTCAAGTGGCTGAAGTCATGCACGATATCCAAGGTGGTTATGGTTGTCAGAAACTAATCTTCGATACCCCAGGATATCACTGCAGGAATTCGTCAAGGCACCATCTTTAGCCAAAACATCTTTGGCTGTTTTATCAATGACTCTCCCTCTGTCATAAGGTTGGAGAGAAACTGTTCACTGATGATGCAACAACGTTCAGTCCATTCACAACTCCAGTAATGAAATAATGCACACTTAAGAGAACAGTAGTATTGTGATTATGTTATGGTGCTAGCAATTCATAAGGCCTGGACTAATTGTTTGGTGATAGGAGTTCCAATCCCACTATTTCCTGCTTGGGAATTTAAACTTAGTTGAATAAATCTGGATTAAATAAAAAGAAACTAACTAAAGTGATCATATAACTACTGGATTGTGGTTAAAAAAAAATCCGGCTCATTAATGTTTTTTAGAAAAGGAAATCTGCTCTCCTTACCCGGTCTGGCCTATATATGTGAATCCAGGCACACAGCAATGTGGTTGACTCTTAACTACCTTCTGAAATGGCCAAGTATGCCACTCAGCTGTCAAGAGGATGGCTCGTCAGCACTTTCGCAAGGACACTTAAGGGTGGGCAATAAAATCTGGCTTTATCAGCAATGTCCACATCCTATGAATGAATAAAAGATGTCAACCTACACTAGTGGCAGAATTTTTCGCTTAGTGTGTGATGAGCCTGACCTGCTCCAGTGTGAAATAATGCGTGATGACGCACTCGCATGATATTTTAGTCGGCGGGTGCACGTGGGAGTTGGAAGTGCACCCCTCGACATTTAAGAGGCCTATTAAGGTCATTAAAGTTGTAATTAACAGAGATTTTTCATTACCCGTCCAACTGCACTTATGTCAGCACTCGACCTCCTCCCGCCCCCACGCTGGCAGTGCTGAGCCTTTTAGTGTGTGTTTCACATTTAATGGCCAGACAGAGTGAAATCGTGGTTGGGGGCTGATTGCGGCCGGGGTCTGTTCCCCACCCGCTACCGGGCCCGCTGACCGCACATGCCTGACAAACTAAAACCTAGGACTTAGACAATATGCAAGCTTGGGCTGGAAAGCAGCAGGTAACATTTGTGCGAGGTAATGGCTATCTCCAAGAAGAGAAGACCTGACCATTTCTCCCAGCCCTTCAACAGCATTCCCATTAATAAATCACCCACGATAAACATCCTGGAGGTCACTTAACTAGACTAGGCATATCAATGCTGCAGCTACAAGAGCAGCAAAGAGTCTATGCAACAAATGGCTCACCTCCTGACTCCTCAATGCCTCTCTACTGACTACAAGGTTCAATCAGGTATGTGAGGGATTATTTAACCCTCAACAAGCTTGACATCATCAATACTTGATGGATGCATCTGGAACTCAACTTATTATCTATTCTCTCCATCACTAGCACAGCGGATATCGTGTCCACAATCTTCAGGATGCACAACAGAAACTCGAAGACTGTAACAGTTGAAGGAGACAGTCCATCGCCCTCACAGGGCAACAAGGGATGGGCAAAAGATAGGCCTTGGCAGCTCAGCATAGACCAGGACTTGATAACAGCTTAGCTACTTATTGAATAAACTCACGTAGCCATCAGGGATTTCCCACAAAGAAATTCAAGTGCACTGTGGTGTAAAAACTAATTTCGTGAAGGACAGGGAAGGTTATGCCACTTCAAGACATTTATTCTGGCTAGAGTCCAGCAGATAGTGAATAACGTGGAATTAAACTGACCCAATTAGACAAATAAGTGGTTCATATTTACAAAGGCTAGAGTGGTGCATGAACCTTATGCTCAATTGAACACAGACAAAATTTGACACTGAGGCAAATAAGGAGATATTGAGACAGGTGACCAAAGGCATGTTCAAAGAGGTAGGTTTTAAGGAGCTTCCCTTGAAGGAAGTGGTATAGCCAGAGAGGTTTAGGGAGGGAAAGCCAGTGCTTGATGCCGAGAAAGCTGAAGGCAAGGCCACCATTGGTGGGTGAAGGAATTTGGGAATGCAGAATTACTTTCAGGAATTATGACTTGAGTCTTCTGATATTTAAAACTAACTCATTAGAATGAGTAGCTCAGTGGGAGGTTGGTGTGTTCTCTGATTGCAAATTGTATCATGCTCATTGAAATGTTTCTGAGTTTGATGAACGCTGATGCAAATTTCCTCACTGCTAACTAAAATAGCAGAACATTCCAGTACAAAAACAGTGCTGAACCCTAAGTACTTCGTTATGCTGAAGGCAATTCAAAGAAGCAGATCTTTCAGCCAGTTAAAGTGCGATTTTCCCCACGTAAACCACCTGGTCTAATCTCACTCTTTTATTCTCACTTCATTTCCTTTAATATTCATCTTCTTCAAGAAGCAATCTTGCTTTGAAAAAAATTCTATCAATCAAAATCAATGAAAGTAAAAATTGGGCCCTTTCTATGATGGACTGTTGATCCATAATGCCAGGTTTACACCAGGATGGCAAGCTGAAAATTTACTTCATTGTATATTATTGAAGATCTTAGCATTTCGAGTACTGTTATTAATGCATCATAAATGCGTTTACAATTTTGTTTGCATTAGTGAGAAGGCAAAATCCTCACAAACCCGTTTGCAAAATTCTGAGACATGGGAGAGAAAATTTCTTCTGCATTCTTTATAGAATGACATTGCAAACTACTCACTTAGTAACTCACAGGAGCTGTAGAATGAAGATATAGTATTGACTTATAGTATATACCAGAATTAGTATAGTCGAGTGTCCCTTATCGTGAATTATGTAACCTGCCAGTAATTCACTATTTTTCAAGTCATGTGTCTTTAAGGACTGAATGCAAAATGTAATGCTGCTGTCTCCTGGTACAAGGGTGGCATCCTTCTCTGTAACCCAGCCTGTTAATGAACATATTTTAGTCTTTATTCTTCTAGTACATGTAGTGAACTTCAGTTCAAATGTGATGCACTAGTTGGACTAACAGTCGTGAATGAAATCAGAATAAAAATAGCACCACTAACTCTATTTGTATTAATTAGGGCAAGTTTTCCGATTGCACGAATGGATATAAAATGGATGGAAAATCACGTGCTATGTGTAACTTCTCAATGTGCAACTTCTCAATGTGCACTCACAGTAGGCAGGGCACTGGGACAGAAACAGGTGATTGCAAAATTCACTGTATCAGATTAGACAGGCTGGAATTTGTTTTAAGGGCTGGGTTCAGACCATATGAACATACAAAATAGGAGCAGAAGTAGGCCATTCCGCCTTTTGAGCGTGCTCCACCATTCAATAAGGTCATGGCTGATCTGTTTGCATTTTGAACTCCACATTCCCATCTATCCCCGATAACCTTTGATTCCCTTGCCTAACTAGAATCTATCTACCTCTGTCTTAAAAATATTCAATGACCCTGCCTCCACCGCCTTCGGAGGCAGAGAGTTCCCAAGCCGCATAACCCTCTGAGGGAAAAAAATTCTCCTCATCTCTGTCCTAAAAGGGCAATTCCTACTTTTAAAACAGTGCCCCCTAGTTCTGGATTCACCTACCAGAGGAAACATTCTTTCCATGTTCACCTTATCAATACCTTGTCAGGATCTTATATAAGTCACCCCTCACTTTTCTGAACTCCAGTAGAAACAAACCAGTCTGCCCAACCTTTCCTCATAAGGCAACCTGCTCATTCCAGGTATCAATCTAGTAAACCTCCTCTGAACCACCTCCAATGCATTTACGTCTTTCCTTAAATAAGGAGACCAAAACTGCACACAGTATTCAAGATGTGGTCTCACCAATGCCCTGTATAACTGAAGCATAACATCCTTACTTTTATGTTCAATCCCTCTTGTAATAAAGGATAGCATTCCATTAGCCTTCTTAATTACTTGCTATACCTAGATACTAACTTTTTGAGACTCATGCACTAGAACACCTAGATCTCTCTGCACCTTGGAATTATGCAGCCGTTCTCCGTTTAAGTAATACTCTGCTTTTTAATTCTTCCTGCCAAAGTGAACAACTTCACATTTTGCTACATTATACTCCATCTGTCAGATTTTTACCCACTCACTCAACCTATCTACATCTGTCTGCAACCTCATTATGTCCTCTTCACAACATACTTTCCTACCTATCTTTGTGTTATCTGCAAATTTATTCACCATGCCTTCACTCCCCTCATCTAAGTCATTGAAATAAATTGTAAAAAGTTGAGGCCCCTGCCCAGACCCCTGCAGGACTCCACATGTCACATCCTGCCAATCAGAAAAAGACCCATTTATGCATATTTTCTGTTTTCTGCTAGCCAGCCAATCTTCTATCCATGCTAATATGTTACCCCCCTACACCATGAGCTTTTATTTTCTGCAATAACCTTTGATGTGACATCTTATCAAATGCTTTCTGGAAATCCAAGTTTACAGCATGTTTGGAAATCCAAAACAGCACATGTTACTCCTTCAAAGAACTCCAATAAATTAGTTAAACATGATTTCCTTAATCATTAATTAATCCTGTCACGTTACACAATACCAAGTCTAATATAACCTGCTCTCTGCTTGGTTCAAGAATGTGCTGCTCTAAAAAACTATCTTGAAAGCATTCTATGAACTCCTCATCCAGGCTACTACTGCCAGTCTAATTTTTCCAGTTTATGGGCTGAATTTTCTCCCTGTTGGGGGGGAAATTGATGGGCGGGCGCGTGCGGGTGCGCTTCTGATCGCCGCCCCCGATCAGAGGCGTGGCACCATTTTACGTGACATCTGCACGGAAGCGCTATGCGCTCCCTGTGTGAGCGGGGGGGAATGCCTAAAATCGAGAGTGCACTCTTTCGCGCATGCGCATGAAAGAGTGCATTCATCTCCCTGAGGCTAAGTGCTGCCTCAGGGAGATGGCCTCTACTTTCAAAAATATTAAAAATAGAAAAAAAAAATTCCCTTACATGTCCCTTCATGTGACAATATCACATGAGTTGGGACATATTCATAATTTCCAAAAAAACCTTGTTAAAATTTTTAAAACCCTACATGAAACCTCATCCCGCCCATGGATGAAGTTTCATGTTTTTTCCAGTTCCCGCCAGGGCTTCTGGCCTCCCCACCAACCTTAAGGTTGGACGGGCAGGTCCACTAATTACTTTAATTGCTCTGTCAATGGCCTCAATTAGCCATTGACAGGTCGGCGGGCGCGCAGCTGATTTTGCTGCGACCCCGCCTTCCTGAAAATTTAAATGGAGTGCGGTGACGTCGGGAGTTCCGCCTGACGTCACCGCGTGTCATTTTACGCGTCGGCAAGTGGGCCCCGCCCCCGTTCGCCAACGGTAAAATTCAGCCCTATGTGTATATTAAAATCACCCATTACTATTGTTGACCCTTTATCACAAGCACCCAATATTTCTTCTTGTATACTTTGTCCTACATTGTGGTTACTGTTATGGTGCCTGTAGACCATTCCCACTGGTGACTTCTTTCCTCTACAATTCCTCATCTCCACCTAAACCAATTCTACATCCTGATCTCCTGAACCAAGGTCATCTCTAACTATTGCACCAATGCCATCCTTGATTAACAGTGCTATCCCTCCACCTTTACCTAGCTTCCTATTCTTCCAGGATATCATATACCCCTCAGTATTCAGGGCCCAATCCTTGTCATCCTGCAGTCACGTCTCCGTAATGGCTGCCAGATTATATTTATTAACTTCAATGTGCACTATCAATTCATTTACTTTGTTATGAATGTTACATGCACACAGATACAAAGCCTTTAGTTTTTGTCTTTTTGTTATCTTTGTAACATTTAGTCTTGACTATTGGCATATTGTAAGGTTTTATCTCTCTGTTCCTTCCTGTTATTCTATGACCCGCATTTCCCATATTACTACTATGGTCTCCTGCTTTGAATCAACCCCTTGATTTGCCGCATCTACCCAAGCTTGATCCCTCACCCCCTTGTTTAGTTTAAAGCCCTCTCTACATCCCTAGTTATGCAATTCGCAAGCATGGTTCAGGTGTAGATCGTCCCAACGGTACAGCCCCCACTTTCCCCAGTACTGGTGCCAGTGCCCCGTGAACTGGAACCCACTTCTCCCACACCAGCCTTTGAGCCATGCATTCATCTCTCTAATCTTATTTGCCCTATGCCAATTAGCACACCCTCCATCACCGATGCACAGTAGCAGCAGTGTGTACCCATCTACAAGATGCATTGCAGGAATTCACCAAGGCTTCTTCGACAGGACCTTCCAAACCCATGACCATTCCCATCTAGAAGGACTGGGGTAGCAGATAGATTGGAACACTACCGCCTGGAAGTTCCCCTCCGAGGCAGTCACCATCCTGACTTGGAAATATGTTGCCATTCCTTCACTGTCACTGGGTCAAAGTCCTGGAACTCCCTTCCTAACAGCACTGTGGGTGTACCTAGACCACAGGGACTGCAGCGGTTCAAGAAGGCAGCTCACCACCACCTTCTCAAGGACAACTAGGGATGGGCAATAAATGCTGGCCCAGCCAATGAAGCCCACATCCCGTGAATGAATAAAAAAAAAATAATCCAGAGATCATTATCTTTCTGAGGTTCAGAGGTTTTACTTCTTAATTTGGTATCTAGCTTCTCATATTGACTATGCAGAATCTCCTTCCTGCCTATGTCGTTAGTATCTACATGGACCATGATGACTGGGTCCTCTCCCTCCCACTGCAAGTTCCTTCCCAGCCCTGAGTAGATGTCCCAAATCTTGGCAGGCAACATAGACATCTGGACTCTCGCTCTTTGCTGCAGGGAACAGTGTCAATCCCCCTCACTATACTGTCTCCTACTATCACTATATTCCTGTTTGCTCCCCAGCTTAAACGGTTTCCAGTACCATGGTGCCATGGCCAGCCTGCCCATCCACCTTACAGACTTCGCTTTCGTCCACACAGGTTGTGAATACCTCAAACCTGTTTGACAATTGCAAAGTCTGAGGCTCCTCCACTATTGTCTGCTCAGTCCCATTACCTGCCTCACCCTCGGTCATATCCCCCTTTCCCTCACTGCTGACGAAAACAGATGACCCTCTCCAAAGAGGCATGACCATCTTCTGGAACAAAGTGTCCAGGTATTTCTCCCCCTCCCTTATGTTGCACAGTGTCTGCAGTTGAGCTTCCAGATCAATAATCCCGATCTGGAATTCCTCTAGTTGCTACTACACTTTCTGCAGACATATTTGTCATGGATCGCCTTGGTGTCCAAAAGGGCCCACATCCCACAGCTGCAACAAAACATCTGTCCTGCCATTGTTACTTAGGCTATTTAGTTAACTTAATTTAATTACTCACTTAATCAACTTAGAATAATTCCTATGTATACCACACCTCTTTCCCCGTGCACTGATTTCTCATGTAAACCTTATTCGCTACTCACTCAGTCTCCGTCTCACTCTGTTTAACAAGCTAACCTAACTTACTTGAAGGTTAGGACTATGTCAGATCTTGATTCTTAATCTATAGTTAAAACCTGAAACGGGCTTACCAGAACTTACCACGTAAATCTAATTCGCTACTCACTCAGTCTCCTTCTCACTCCGGCATTGTCGCCTGTCTCCTCGTGCGCCCCTTATTGACCAAAACAAACCCTCAGGCCCCAAGCCTGTAATTTATCAGGCCATTTAATCCTCGTGATGTACAGTTTTGTTACAGCATGGAGGACTTTGCACATGGGTTTGAGCTGGTGAACTCACACCTGTTAAGTTCTTGACTGCAGCTGTGTGCACATGGGAATGCTGAGTGTAACCTAATTACAGTACTGGGAGAGAGAGGAAATGTTAGAGTCTTCCCTGGGCAGCTTGCACTCCCACTACTATTTCAGAGCTGGCAAGCCCAGGTCAACCAGAGGTGGCAGACAGACAGGAGAGGAGGCAGAAATAAATGGAAAAATAATCTGGAATTCATATTAATCATAAAGTACGTTCTGGGACCTAGAAATGACTGATGTAATGTTAGCAGACAAATACTCAATGTGTGTACAAAGTTCTTCCCTTTGGCTATTTTAAAGCAAGTCTGTTCTGTTAAACTCGATTCCCAATTTAACAGTATAGTTACTGAAGGCTATGTGACGAAAAGATCTTAACCAGGTCTCATCTCTTCTCCCAGTTCCTGCTCAAGGTTCATTATAACCACAAACTGTTCTCGTTGCTAAAATTAGCAACAAGAAGGATAAGATCGTCCAAAGAGTAAAAGTTTTGTTTGGGTCTCATTTAAAAGATTCTTTCATACTTTTTCCTGTTCCTTTCTTTTAAGCAAAAAAAGTAGTAAAATGTTCTTTCTTCCTGCCCTGAAGCTCTGACACATTGTAAAGTGCGCTCACCACTTTATAGTTTATATTTTGATGCTTTATTCCACCTGTTATGCATTTGCAAACAATATTTACAACTCCTGGTGTAACGTTCAACCTATTCAGTGGTTCAACAATAATTTTTTTTTAATTATTTCATGCGATGTGGGCATCACTAGTGAGGCCAGCATTTGTTGCCCATCCCTAATTGCCCTTGAACTGAGTGGCTTGCTAAGCCATTTCAGAGGGCAGTTAAGAGTCAACCACATTGCCAATAATCCACTGACCACAGGGCAAGATTGACCAGATGAAAAAGAATTATGGTTTAATTTACAGGTTCACAGAGGAATCTTTAAGCTTGACCAAATTAAATATATTCCTGAGAGGTACCATAATGAATTGCAATTCATGGCATCATTAGCAGCACATGACTTACACCTTGCCAAATGCTAAGTGTACTACAAGACAAAATGTACAAAAAAACTTAATCCAAAAGTCATCCATTTCCATCTCCCCTGAAGCTGTCAATTCCCCTGACAAGTTAGATGGACACCAGTCATTCTCCACTGCTCACCCGTGTGGCCTCACTTGTGTGTGAGGGTAGATGGGTGCTGGCAGGCTATTTGACTGTAGAAGAGGTCAGCCAAACCCAATCCTATCATGAACATATCTTCACACAGAGAAATAGAAATTTACGGCACAGAAGGAGGCCATTCGGCCCATCGTGTCTGTGCTGGTCGAAACAGAGTGATCAAGCCAAACCCCACTTTCCAGCTCTTGGCCCATAACAATGACCCCTCTAATTTTTTTTGTTTTCATGGCCCATCCATTTATGTGTGCAGGACCTTTACACTTGTTGCGCAGGCCGTGTATAAAAGCTAACTTAAAGGGGCTGACTTGTGCCTGTTCTGTGTGGAAACGTTTGGGTTGCTGCATGGTCACGTGACTCAGCGGAAACATTGATATGTAGCCTTGCCGGTTACAACACTTCAAGTGATAACCCCAGAACTTTTTTTTTAATCTGTGCCGAGTGTTTCTGTCTCTACAATCCTTTCAGGCAGTTATTTCCAGATCCCCACAACCCTCTGGGTGACAAATTTCCCCTCTAATCCTTCTACCAATTACTACATGCACACTTTAAGCTGAGGAAGGAGTGTGTATACGGCTTAGAGAGGGTTGTGCTAGATTGTTGTCTTCACTGCCTGGGCAGTTATCTGGTGTTAGTAAGGGGGCGGGGGTGGTTGGTGACATGGTCGCTTGCCCCTTATGGATCTCACCTGCTTTTCTTTCCCCAGGAAGTAATGGGTGGTGTATCAGGCGGGTTCTATATGATTGCCATTGGCACGACATGGTCCAGGCACACTGAAGACAAAAATCTTCACTAGAGTCTTTACCTTGAAGCTACTGGGATGTGGTTGTAAAGAATGTTTCAAATGAATGTTAGTGTTGTGACAATTCTCTTTCCCTTCCTCATTCACAGTCTCCTCAGGCAGTCTGGTCATGTATCAAAACACACAGTCAGCAGACAGCCACAACCACCTGCTGTCGCCCAGTCACAGCAGCATCGAGACCTTCATCCCACAGCAGATGGCCTCCACTGCACCGTAACCATGCCAACCAAAGCTGACTATCTTGTAACATGCTTTAGGCCTGGATCAAGTCATTGGGAAAAAAACAAGAGGATTAAAAAAATTTTCCAATGCTTTCAGTTATGCTTGGGACAGTTAGTCTTTGACAAAAGCCATGAACATTCTGTGAAGATGGTACTTATTTGCATATTTTTGACTTTAGAATTACTTTATTATACAGGGCTGTTTTGAGAGATGTTGATGTGCAATAGGTTTAATGAAAATCCTCAAATCATATGTCTAATTCAAGTGTTGCATAAAGTGGAAGGTGGTGTGTGGATGGAGCATTACAGTCCAAACGCTGATAATCATGCAAACCTCTACCCCAGATGTTCCCAATAATGTGATACTCTATAGAGATATTTAGCATTGTCAAGCCTGCATTTTGTGCTGTCATTTTGTACACATAAATTAAGTTCACATGATAAAATTTAAGTCTGATTTTGAAATACCTTTTCCTCACTTTAAGTATATATTTACTATTTACTATTTTTATCCTTATCCTCCTGATTGTAAAAATTGGACTGAAGTATTTAACTAACAAATTGTTAAATGTCATTGCAGCTCACTTTGTAAACTCTGTAGATTCACTTAAAATTCATGACACTAACAGTATTAAAGTCTATTCAGTTTGTATTGTTGCCTAAAGCTGTTAATTTCTTTTTCTTAGATTGTACCTTCTGTTGTAAAATGTTCGTGTCTTTTTTTTTAACTAATATCTCTGGTCTGACTCACCTCTGAGCCAGAGGTTAAAAAAGAGCAGATTGGATTCTTGCTGCCTGAGAAATGTAACCTTTGACCTCTCTGCATGACCACTTCAAATTTAAGTTTTAAGGCTATTAGTGGAACATGTCTCCCAGTGAAGGCAAAGACTAAACTAAAGGTGGTTGGGCACATATCCAGCCACACTTCAAGACACTACAGTTTTGCTCCTCCAATTCTCTCAGGTGGTGGCAACCCCCCCAACACCTGAACCAAGTCAATGCCAGTCAATGTGACAGTGGGGAGCACTACAGCCAAGCTATATCCTGTTCTCTCAGCCCAACATCCACACATGTGCATAGAGTCATAGAGTCACTTACGGCACAGAAAAAGGCCATTCAACCCATCGAATCCATGCCATCCCTCCACGGGGCAATCCAGTCAATCTCACTTCCCTTGCTCGATCCCCGTATCCCTGCAGGTTTATTTCCTTCAAGTACCCATCTAATTTCCTTTTGAAATCATTGATTGTTTCCGCTTCCACCACCACTCATTACATAAAAAAGTTCCTCCTCACATCCCCCTGCCCAAAACCCTAAAGATGTGTTCCCTAGTCCGTGTACTATCAGCTAATAGGAAAACTTTCTCCTTGTTTACCTTATCCAATCTTGTCATAATCTTGTACATCTCTATTAAATCTTTCAATCTAGACATTCTACTTTACATTGTTCCTTCCTTTTCTCTATTATAAATTTAAACATTATGATATGATGATCACTCTTACCCCCATGTTCCCCCACAGAAACTGGGTCCATTTGGCCCACCTCATTTCCCAGCACCAAATCCAGCAACATCTCCTTTCTAGTTGGGCCAGGAACATACTGACCAAGGATACACCAAGGAGATTCACCGCAGAACGATCAGAGTTGGAATCCTGGCTGGGATTGACGTTATGTTCACCACAGGCACTGAGACCAGTAAAAGCCTGACAGAGAGCAGCTAACTCAATACCGACCAGCAATCACATATGGAGCTTAGCTGATCTGCATGGATCCTTTCCATCCTAGGTAGCTTACTTACCAAAAATGGAGTGAGCTATAGTGTCCATTGGATGTGAAGAGCTCTCTCTTCAGCAGCAGTAACTCAGTCTATTTCAGAGTCGCCCTGATACACGATCCAGTTCATTCTTAGTCTTATCCAGCACTTTAACAAGAATCCCTTTTACAACAAGGGCTGCAAACTTCAATCAACTCTTGGATACCAACAGCACTTCCAGATCTTTCTTCCCCATCACTTTCCTCTGCTCCATCCCTCCATCCAATCTCACCCTTTACTTTGTTTTCACCCCTCTGACCTTCCTCTCTCTGATCCCAAACAATCCATACTCAGCAAGTACCTCAGGTTCATTCCCTTATGTCTCCACCTCAATGGATTTCTAGATTGGCACGATGATGAGTTCTTCTGTCATTTTGGTCAGAAGTCTTCCCTCCCGCACACCGAACTCCATCTCCCATTTTCAGAATTCTCATTCCACCTGGACCCTCCCTCTGGTCTTTCCCTCTCTAGATCCATTCATTGGGAATTATCAGCATGATGTTGATCACCTCAATGTTTTTACACCACTCACTCACTCCACCTACCTCCCTCTGAATTTGCAGCACTCATTTCTTTCAGATCCAACCGTAACATTGGCATCAAGCTTGCTGACAAGGGCAACACTGTTGTTATTTGGTGAACAGACCTCTAAGTTGGGGAGATGGAACACCAACTCTCCACACATCGTCCTATCTCTTTCTGGACCATGATCCCACTACCCAGATCAAGCCATCATTTCCCAGACCTTTACTGACCTCATCTCTGGAGATTTCCCTCCCATAGCCAATAATCTCATAGTCCTTCAACACCACACGACCTGGTTCCACCCCTTTCCCAAGATCCATAAACAGGACTGCGCTGGTCAGCCTGCTTCTGCCCCATGGAACTGATTATGTTTGACTTTAACTCTATTTTTTTCTCCCCTTGTCCAATCTCTTCGAACTTACATCCACAACGCTTCCAATGCCCTTCTTCAGTTTAACAGTTTCCAGTTTTCTGAGTGTAAGTGGCTCCTTTACACTTGGACATCTAATCCCGCTATGTCTCCATTCATCATCAGGACAGCCTGAGAGCTCCCTGCTTGTTCCTTGAATGGAGGCCCAACCAGTCTCTATCCACCACTACCTCCTCTGCCTGGTAAATCACCCTACTTCCTCCATATAAAAAGTGTTGCTGTGGGCATCAAATGGGTCCTATAGCTGAATTTTCACTGGATACATAAAACATTCTTCATCCCAATCCTACACTGGTCCGCTCCCACACCTCTTTTACAGATACATTGATGACTGTGGCCACTTCCTGCTCTTTCCCTGAAAATTTAATCAGCTTTGCTCCCAATTTCCACCCTTCCATCACCTTCATATGGCCCATCTCTGACTCTTCTTTGGCTTCTCTATCTTCATTTCTGCTGACAGGCTATCAACCAATAAACTCACTGGCTCCCACACCTATCTTAATTACACTTGCTCACACCCCACTTCCTGTAAGGACTCTTCTATCCTGCCAGTTTCTTCATCTCCATCATATCTGTTCTGAATATGCCATGTTATGGCACGGCTGTTGGTAAATGCCGAGCTGCCCAAATTCCAGAGGAAAACTTGAAACAGCTGCCAAAACGGTTTTTGCAATTTGTATATTATGAGGAGAGATTCTGAAATCAGGAAATGATGTCCTCGACTACTTCTGATGATTTTATAGTAAAGTAAACATTTATTAAAAGAATAAAGGGGGGGGAAAAAATCACAATTACACTTAAACTCAAGAATGGATTTTCACAGTAAACAGTACTTTAAAACAGTTCCACAAGATCTTAACTTAAATACACTCAGATCTAACCTCCCCTTTTTCTGTTCAGCAACTACGCTTATAGATTTTAAAATCTGTAGAATTCCAGTAATTTTTACCACACAGAGGCTTTTTTTTGGGGGTGTCCTCTGAGGCTGACAGCAACTGGGTCTTCAGGTCTGGCCTTGTTCACACTGTCTTCTTGGAGTTCTGATCAGCTATCCTGCTGTCCTCTGGGAGGTCTAAGCAACTACCTCCTCGCAAAGGCTTCAGTATTTCCTTAAATGCATGCCTTCCCTTAGATCTCCCTATTGTCTCAATCAGTCTCTTCAGAAATGCTTTCTTCCCAGAATTGATTACACGCATTCTTTACTTTAGCTCTTAGACTTGTAAAAACAGACTTACCCTGTCTTTACCTTACACCTTTTACAACCTTTATATATCCCCATTGAACTAAAACAACTTAATTCAATATTACTCCTGTTATTGTTTTACGTAAAACTCTGATTGAAGTTCCTCTTGGTTCATTAACATATCAAAACCACTTCTTACTGTTGGCTTTAGACCCTCACCGCCACTCTAGCTCTTAATCCAATTACCATATTCACACCCCTCAACAACCTGACTTCCTGTACATAAGAAATATGACAGGATTATTAACAGGAGAAAAATATTACAATTTCTTGTTTTCTTGACAACTACCCTCCATACCAGTGCTTCTGGGGAGTCTTCCCTTGCTCTGCTGAGGATTATCAGCCACTGCGGTTGACAGGCGTTCAACCATGACTGTCCCCTTTCCCATACTTTTTTTTGTCACCCATTCCCCTCCCACTCAAAACCACAATAGGATTTCCCTTGGCATCACCTTTCACTCCATCAGCCTCTGCATTCCATCACCTCCTGTCCAATGCCACCACCAAAGACATCTTTCCCTCCTCCCCTTTCAGCATTCTGAAGGGACAATTCCCTCCTCGCTGCTCTGGTCCACTCCTCAGTTACCCCTAATACACCCTCCACTTCCCACAACACCTTCCCATGTAAGCGCAGGAGATGCACCACCTGTGCTTTTACCTCCTCTCTTCTCACCATTCCAAGGCTCCCAAAGCTCCTTCCCAGGTGAAACAGCAATTTTCTTCTACTTCACTGCACACGATATAGTCTCCTCTACACTGGGAAGACCAAATGCAGATTGGGCGATTGGCCAACACTCCGTTCAGTCCGCAAGAGTGACCCTGATCTTCTGGTCATTTTATTTCTCCGCCTCTGCCCCACTCTGACCGCTGTGCGCTCAGCCTCCTGTGCTGTTCCAAAGAAGCTCAGTGGGACCTTGAGGAACAATTGCCTTTTAATTAGGCACTTTACAACCTTCCAGGTTTAACATAGAGTTTAACAATTTCGGATCATGACCACTGCCCCTATTCTTTTGGTCAGTAGTTGTTGGTAATGATTCTGCTGTTGCCATTTACAGCTCCCCTAGGCCCAGCTTCTGTTTCTTCATTCATCCCATTATCATCTCCTTTTGCCTTGCACCATCATCCCTTTTGTCATTTAAATCACACCTGCCTTCTACCCTATCATTGGACCTTCCTACCTCTTTCCCTTTGCCCCTTGATTAAAACCTGATACACCTATAACATTTTCCAGTTCTGACAAAAAGCCACAGAAATGAAATGTTAACTCTGTTTTTCTCCCTCCAGAGACCTGCTGAGTATTTCCAGCATTTTCAGTTTATATTTCAGAAGCCCAGAATCCGCAGGACTTTGTTTTTGAGATGAGTTTCGTCATTCTGAACGCATCGACCCATCATCATCTTACCCGTAAATGGGAAATATTACTGAGAAGCATCTCAAGAAGGCCAGTGAAGAAGGGTCATACGGACTCAAAACGTTAACCCCGTTTCTCCCTCCACAGATGCTGCCAGACCTGCTGAGTTTTTCTGGCATTTTCTGTTTTCATTTCAGATTTCTAGCATCCGCAGTATTTTGTTTTTATCTTAATGTCGGAAGATCACACACTGCTCCTCTTCCTAGGGTGTTAGGAAGATCGCTTGATAGCTTTTTCATTAGTCTTGAATTTCTGTGGTATGAATTTCCTGTGTGCACACTATTAGCCCACTGATTAACACATTTGAGGAAGTTCCTATGTGTGCTGTTTCAACGCAGCTACTGCATTTGTTTTAAAAAGATTAATGTCTATATTAAAAATTCACAGATGGGCGTTGACGTAAATATGTTAAAATAGTACAGCGAGGAAGCCAAAGCTATTGGTGTTAAAATGGCCAGAATATAGCAGTGGATACAATTTCAAAGACTAACATTCCAGAAAACAGAATCCTTTGAAATTCAAGCTTGCTGTGAGTCGCCTGATGACCAAACAATTTCATCGGGTGAGCAGCTGGTCTCAGCTGGAGCACCAAGTGATGTGCTATAATTGGCCTCAGTGCCCCAGATAAAGGCAAAAGTCAACAGCAAAATACTGTGGATGCTGGAAATCTGAAACAAAAACAGAAAACGCTGGAAAAGCTCAGCAGTTCTGACAGCATCTGTGGAGAGAGAAAAACAAAGTTAACATGTCGAGTCCGTATGACCGATCTTCGGAGCTTAGAGACAAAAGTCAGCTAGTGCTGATTTTTATCCAATGACTTCCAGTAGAAACATGGTCACTTTGGCAAGACACTGGAAAACAACCAGTGTCCATGAAACTGTGCCTCAGCAATCATGGAATACCTTGGAAAAGGAGGGAAAAAAATTCAGGAAAACTTAATGAGGATAAGTTATTCAATTTTACCTTCGACCTTAACATAGAGAATGCTAACGTTTTAATTGTTGAAGTTATCCCGCAGGCAAGGACACTGTGTCACTGAGAATTGCAGACCTTAGAGAGAACTGATTGACAGTACGCCTGAATACTACACAATCACTTGTCCAACACAGGCTCAAATCCAACACTGACAGATGCAAGAGGGGTCTCTTCACTCTGACAGCTGTTGTAGGCGCTGAGAGAAAAGAATTTGAAAGTTTCCACTCAGGATCCTTGGAGCATGAGCCAATGACAGGAGCAGTCTCTGTCAGGGTTAGAAGTCACAAGGGTGCTAACATCAGAAATAAAATGTTAACAGGTGCTGTAGTTAAGACTCATTTACATTTGGAGCTGAGGTATGTGCAACTTAGAAGAGGAAGAAATTTCATTCCCTAACCTTAATTTGCTCTCATACTCTAACACTTCCTTTAGTATTTTGGCTTCCAAATACGCTGTGGCCAGAATTTAACGCTCCCCTGTCGGTGGGTTTTTAGTGGTGGGGGGTGGAATGTGAAATTGAAGGGATGGGAAGCCTGCCCTTGCCCCAATTGAGGCCCTTAGGTAGCCAATTATTGGCCACTTAAGGGCCATTTCCTGCCTAGCCTCAACTTTTATAACAATCGGCAATGGTTAGGCTGACGGGAGGATTGAACTTCCATGGGGGGGTGTCAAAAAAAGAACAGAGTTACATCATGAGTGGGAAGGTGTGGCAGGGGAGGGGCACCTCCATCAGAAGCCCCCTTCTGAAGTCGGGCACACCCTCCTTAAGGTCCGATGGCCTCTGGACCTCCCTTCCCTCCCCTCCCCTCCACCCCCCCTCTCCCCCCCACTCCCCCTCTCCCCTCTCCCCTCTCCCCCCAACCTCCGGCCTCTCCCTTGAGACCCCAATTGCTCGCCAGGCTTACCCTACCCTCCCCGCCTTGGGACCCTTTGAACTTACCTGGGCCTCCGCTCCCTGGACTTAGGCTCTGACATCCTCCTGAACTTCCTCTTCTGTCCACTGCAGCACTATTGCTGCAGGCCAATTAGATTCGCCGGTAGCTCTCTAAGGTGGGACTTCCTCTGAGTGTGGTGTGGAAGTCCCGCCTGCAGCCACTGAACACTCATTCAAGCGTGAAATGGCTGCGGGGCAATCGGAGTCAGCAGGCATGTGTACCCCGTCGACTCTTTGGATGGCAGGAAGCGAGATCCCGCCACCCAAAAAATTCAGGCTTATGATTTCAATGTGAAATTCCTAATAGGAAATTCAATCAGAACCAAATTTATGTTTTAAGTAATCAGATTTTTAAAAAAAATCTCCAGTTAGAAACGTGAGGTTATAGCTATCAGAAGAGGATGAAAAGGCTGGGTTTCTTTTCTCTTGAAAATAGAATGCTGAGGCGTGACTTAACAGAGGTCTTTAAAATGCGAAAAAGTTGTGACACAGTAGATGCAGAAAGAGTGTTTTCACTTGTGGGGAAGAGCAAAACTGGAGGCGATCAAGATAGTCACCAAGAAATCAAACAGGGAACTCAGAAGGAACATCTTTGCTCAGAGTGATGAGAATGTGGAACTCGCTACCACAGGGAGTGGTTGAAGCCAATTGTATAGATATAGTTAAGCGGTGGGTAGATGAGCATTTGAGGGAGAAGGGGTTATTCTGATCGGTTTAGATGAAGGATGGGAGGGATATCAAATGGAAAATTAAGCTAAGGTGACCACAAGCCCCTGTTCTCTGGGGTAGTGCTCACATGAGTTGCTGTGTCCCCAGGTAAACAATGTCCACAGAAGAGTCCGTGGTTCATGAAACTCAGTCCCAAATACCCGAACATTTACTTTCTCATGTTGGAGTATGTCTCATACTGAAGTGAGGTACAGTAGAGTATGTAGTGTAAGCTGCCCGGTGTCTGATAAATAATATTAATAAGTGCATTGGAGAGAAATATCCAGAACATTATTATTGCTATTATTACCATTAGCTTCAACATAGATGGTACAGCACTATTGCCATTGCCATAGTTACGATGCTGACTGAATGGTGTATGACGTAGAGCACCTGCAAGATTCAGTGTGAAGTGAAAATGGCATTGTCAAAGAGAGCATAATTGCTGTTTCAACAACCAGCTTCAAAAGGATTTTCCACACTCATGACCACCTAGAAAAGAAAAATCTATATGATGATCAATATGCCAGTCAGTGTCTTCCATTTTGAGCGGAGGGAGGACATCTATAAAAGAACACGAAGATACCACTAAACACAAAGCTGCTCTTACAGCACATGCTGGTTCTGGTGACGCTACTGAATTTTTTTCACAAAAGTGAGCCAACACAGGCTAGGCGCTATAGACAGTAGGTGTAAAAATCTGACACTCCAGAATAGTGTTATTGTATTATTTATGAATGGTGTCTGAATTCACTTAAAAAGCGTGATGCCACATCAGTGGTAATTATATGCACAATTATTTTGCATTTGTAGCACATAAGTGCAATTGTTAACAGATAGGCTGCTAAAAATATTTGCTTCTTGTGATGGCCCATGTGCTTTTGGCGGAAAATCTATGTTTTACGTTGGGGATTGTTCCTCTAGGTTCCTCTGAAAGATGATTTCTTGTGAAAAGCAGCTTGCTGCCAGTAATTGATCATGTGACCAAGCTGCCTGGGAAATAAACAACAGAAATAAAAGGGTCAACCAGTAGTTAATTGTAAGGGTAAATGGGTTCCTGGATGTGGTTCTGTGATCAAGAAGTTTAGTTTTAGTTTAGAACAAGCTGGTTGCAGGGAGCATCTCTTTCAAGCAGGATTCCGCAGAAATTCGGTGTGCTTGCTAAAGGAGATTTTAAAAATCTTGATAACTGAAGGCTCTACTAACAGTGAGATAGACTTCTGGGACAATCAAGCTGAGAGAAGAGAGAGAGATGGTTCAATATATAAGGCTCCAGAGGTAAAGAACATTAGAACCAGGAGAGTTCCGACCCACTTAAGACGCTAGCAACACCTGTGTTGAACGGTGAGCCCATAACTGTGGGATGGCTGTAGAAAATTTGAAGGGAAAATATTGCCAGAAGGCCCAAGAAATCTCAACCCTTATACAAGTTTTTGAAGCAGCTCTCAGACCAAGTGGTTAACCTTCCAATTTTTGATAAGCGTCTGACTTGAGTTTTTTGGGGTGTAAGTCAAATGGGTGTTGAGGAAATTTGACTTAAGAAGTTCAGTTTAGACCCTAAGGCTGGAATTTCCAGCCCCACCACCCCCTCCCCCGTGCTGGGGCTGGCAAGACATCGAGATCTCCGTTCACACTGGCGGGACTGGAAGATCCCGCTAGTGTGAGGGGCTGGAAAATTCCAGCCTAAGTAATTGTATTCTTTGTACTTTTAATATCTTCTACATAACAGACTATTTAAGATAGAGTGTAGTTCTTAGTATATATGTTCTTTGATTTAGGTCCAGCAAAATTCTTTTGTTTTAAGCCATGAAACTTATGACTTTATTCTTTTAGTAAATACCTTTGGTTTTCAGATTATGTAAACAAACACATTAGTGGTCTTGATCATAACACTCAATACACTGCACGACCAACATTCACCGTCCTGACTACTGTACTCCTACCCTGTATGCTCCTGGGTTCAGTTTGGGAAATATGGTCACTCTAGCGTAACTGCTGGCATGGACTGGTTGGGCTGAATGGCCTCTTGCTGTGCTGTATGGTCTATGTCCTTTCCTGAAATCACCAATTCGCTCTTAGGTGTAGTTCCAGAGGTACAATACCTCACACAAGTAACTATTCTTTGGCATGTGACCACATATAATAAGGTTTAAGCCATATGGTTTATTGGTTGCACTCTTACTTCTGATGCAGAAGATGTGGGTCAAATCCCTCACCAGAGTCGTGAACACATAACTTAGGCTGATGCTTCAGTATGGTATTGTCTTTTGGATGAAATATTAAACCCAGGAACATAAAAGATGATGCTGCACTGTCTTGAAGAAGAGCAATGGAGTTATCCCAGTGTCCTGGCCAATATTTATCCCTCAATCAACATCACTCAAAACAGATTATGGGGCTATTATCACATTGTCATTTGTGGAAGTTTGCTGAGTGCAAATTGGCTATTGCATTTCCTACATTACAAAAAAAATCCACCATTTGTGCAAAACATGTTTTGAAACATGCTAAGTTCATGAAAAGTGCTATATAAATACAGCATTTTTTTTCTTTGTTACCTGGTGTCCTCACACATTTTCAAGTGGAGAACCCGTGGACAACAGTCAGGTACAGGCTACACAATGGCAATACCACTGACATATTGTTCCTGCTGGTTGGCAAGACAGTAACAAGAAGAAATTATTTAAAATCACAAGAAGAATTAAAAGATAGAAAAAGTTGTTACACAGAGAATGTGTTGAATGCGGGATGCTCTGCCAAACACTTGAATTAAAACAGTCTATAGTTTCTGATTAAAACGGAGTTCATAATTCATTTTTAAAAGGGAATTAGTTATTTGGAAAAGAGGAATGCAGTATTAAAGGATATAAGAAGTAAGCAGGAGGGAGATGTTAGATTAGGTGGCTCAAATGGAGAAGAACAACTGCAAAGGCTATACAGACCCAATGGCTGTTTGTTTAATGGACCATCTATGACTGAGAATACAATCGTACATGCAAGACTTAAGACTTCTCTCATGGCAAAGTTAATTGCAAGACACTTTACCATCCTTACAATTAGTTAAAGCTGGGATTCTATCATCACATGTCTGGTACTACAATTTTTTTAAACTTTAGCTTTAAATGAGCATTGACATCCAGGTAAAATGACCACGGTTTTAACCAACCAATAGAAACATATGACATTAGTGTTGAAACCAAGAAATTGTTGACTGCAGACATATTTTTAAAAATGCAGTTTTAACAGGGTCTTGAAACAAAAGTTCACCCTTCCCTGTGAAAGCCAGGTGACAATAGTTCACTTTGTAGCTTGACAGTTTAAGAGGAGCTCTCCCAGTGCCACCAGGGAGACATAGCAAAGGAGTAATGAAAGGAAGCAATTTCCAGCAACTAGCCCTGTCTCCTTATTTCAATTGAGGGCAATGAAAAGCATCTTTAATGTGATGTACATTGGTCACATCACATATCAATCAGGCACACAGACAGTTTATCAAAACCAACAGTCTTGGGGAGGAATCTATAGCCGTCACTGATGATAAGCAATAACAGCAGCTGTAATCAGTGCTCACTCAAAGCGATGCCTGGTTGATCATCACAAGAGAGTTGGAGAAAACTCATCAGTATTAACCTGCCAGTTTTTGCTTCACACGTGATTAGATACCAAAGCCAGAGAGTTCAGGAGGTATAAGGTTGGCTTATCCCTTGCACTTGTTAAACACCTTGAATTGCTAGTTTCCATACTTTCCCCCCTGCCCCTTCAATTTCTTTTGTTTTCTTCCACTACCCCTTGAAGGTGCTGGCTCATACTAGACTGTGGGTCACTCTTTGGCACCTCATTCAACTGTGTGAGCCTAGATTATGAAGGGCAACACTTGGAGCCTGAGTGTCTTGTCCTCAACTAACAATCACTAAAGCTTCATCTGTTTTCCTTCTGTGGAGGCAGGAGGCCAATTTTTTATATAAACATATTTTTTATATAATACATATTATTTTGTATTAATATATATATATATATATATAGTTGTTTGGTAGCACAGAACTTGTGTATTGCTGGAAAAAGACATGTCTCTTTTTTCGGCAACAATATATTTTGTGCAGCTTCAACAACACTCAAGAAGCTTGACACCATCCAGGACAAAGCAGCCCGTTGATTGGCACCCCATCCACAAACATTCACTCCCTCCACCACCAATGCACAGTGGTAGCAGTGTGTACCATCTACAAGATGCATTGCAGGAACTCACCAAGGTTCTTTAGACAGCACCTTCCAAACCTCCAACCACTACCATCTAGAAGGACAAGGGCAGCAGATGTATGGGAACATCACCACATGGAAGTTCCCCTCCAAGCCACACATCATCCTGGCTTGGAAATATATCGCCGTTCCTTCACTGTCGCTGGGTCAAAATCCTGGAACTCCCTTCCTAATACCACTGTGGGTGTACCTACACTACATGGACTGCTGCGGTTCAAGGGGGCAGCTCACCATCACCTTCTCTAGGGAAACTAGGGATGGGCAATAAATGCTGGCCTAGCCAGTGATGGCCAGATCCCATGAATGAATAAAAAAATTATATATTTTAAATAACGATATTTATCATTATAGTGTGAAGTTCTACATCCAGCATAAAAACCCAAGGCCTGAAATCCCAGACCTCGATCTCTAGCCTGACCTCATGTTGTTAAACAGTTCTGTGACTTCTCCCATCTCCATTTATAGGATTGCTCAGTCAACTGGAGCAGCCCCAATCCTCCAGCTCTCAGCTGCTAACAGAATCTTTATACAATCGATTGTAGGGCAGCTGTAAATATTGGATGCAATGGAATTGCTGCATCCTGTGGTTAAAAATCCTTTTAGAATAGTTTTGGACAGGATGGTGCCAGACCTGTTTTGATGGCCTCAGAAAACCTCTGTGAAATGCTTATTTATCAGCCCTTTGAAGTTGCCCCTACAGTCTCACTATATCCAAAATGAATTTACAGACTTGATTTTCTGCTTTTTTTAGACTGCATGTTAAAAAAAAAAGCCACAAAATTTGGCTCTCTAGCACCCATATTTCCAACACAAAGGGTGCCATTTCAGTCCAAGATGCCTTCTTGCACCATTTGTCCAAATTTTGGGACGGGCCACACCAAATGCCATTTTGTGTAAGTCAAAGTATGAGTGCTGGGATTGTGCACCGGAAATATGCAGTGCTGGCAGCTCAGTCAGCGGGACCACTAATTTGACTGCGGCGGTACCATTTTCCACCTCAATATTCCAGCTAACATCCTCCCTTGCCCTCGTACAGCTGAACATGCATTCAACAGCAAGACTCCCTCCCACCGGCACAACTTAAAAAGATCATCAATCACTCTAAAATTAGTTGCTGAGTGATCTCTACCAACTATTTCTACAGTTTTGGTCTCCTTATTTAAGGAAGGATGTAATTGTGTTGGAAGCAGTTCAGAGAAGGTTTATTAAACTAATACCTTGAATGGACGGGTTGTCTTATGAGGAAAGGTTGGACAGGCTCGGCTTGTATCTGCTGGAGTTTAGAAGAGTAAGAGGTGACTTGATTGAAACATATAAGATCCTGAAGGATCTTGACAGGGTGGATGTGGAAAGGATGTTTCCTCTTGTGGGAGCGTCTAGAATTAGGGGTCACTGTTTAAAAATAAGGGGTCACTCATTTAAGATAGAGATGAGGAGAATTTTTTTCTCTCAGAGGGTGGTGAGTCTTTGGAACTCTCTTCCTGGAAAGGCAGTGGAAGCAGAGTCTTTGAATATTTTAAAAGCAGAGATAGATAGATCCTTGATAAGCAAGGGAGTATAAGGTTATTGGGAATAGGCAGGAAAGTGGAATTGAGGCCACAATCATATCAGCCATGATCTTATTGAATGGTGGAGCAGGCTCAAGGAGCTGAGTGGCCTACTCTTGCTCCTAATTCATATGTAACTACTGCTGAGTTAGTGGATGTGTTTGTGGATTATACTGTCATTTAAAGTTTAGTGAAGTCTACAGGACGTGGTGTTGTGACTTTATGAGTTCTGCTCAGAGCACTTGTTCTCAGTCATGGGTGCATTAGTTTCCATGCCCTTTGAACTGTAGCATGACAGGGAGAATCAGCAGAGACAACACAGAGGAGGATAAACTGCTCGAAGAGGGAGGAGGAGGAAGGGAAGACGGGTTCTTAGCAGGAGGCCATATCTACCCAGAGTCTTCAGAGGGAAATTCTCCTCCCTCAACCTTAACAAAGAACAGTGCACTACAAGCTCCATATCACTAAAGAGATGGTCACTGAAATCTGCCATCTGTTGCAGGCAGACCTGCAGGTTCAGAGCAGGGCAAGTATAGCATTGCCATTTGCTGTGAAGGTGACTGTAGCCATGAACTTCTTCACGTTGAACTCCATCCAGGCTAGAGAAGGGAACATCTTCAACATCTCACAGTCCGAAATCCACTGCTGAAAAGGTGGCTAATGCATGGTGTGAAAAGAGAAGGGAAATACATTGCCTTCTCTCTTTCCAGTGAGAAGCAGATGGAGCATGTACATGGCTCCATCAGGACAGTGGGCATCCTCATGGTGCAAACTGCATACACATTGCTTTGCAGGCACTACATCTAAATTCAGAGATGTACCATAACTGTAAAGTGTTCCACTCTCTCAATGTGCAGCTGGTGTGCAACCGTACTCAGCGCATCAGGCAGGTCAATGCCATCTATCCTGGCAGCAGTCATTGGAATGTATTCAGATGTTATGAGCCTGCACAGTGCACTTTGATGTCATTAAACAGATGAACTTGCCATCTTGGTGTCTGTCTTTCCTTGCAAGAGCCTCCCAATGTGTAACAGATTTTGGTAATGAAATGGAATCAATGTACAAAAATATTGGCAGCAAACAGTAGTAGGGACCATGATGAACAAGGTTAGCTGGCTCTCGGTGACCTACCTGCTAACATGGTGGAGATTTTGACAGGATTATGCTGAGCATCACCTGACAGCCCGTGGCAACACTCAATTGAATGGGCTGCTGCGGATCCTAATGTCCATCTGATTTAATGTCTCTTCTGAAAGATGGCACCTCCGATGGTGCAGCACTCCCTCAGTACTGCACTGAAATGTCAGCTTAGATTTTCTGCTCATGTCTCTGACTTGAACCCACAACCTTCTGACTCAACCCTTATATTTGATTAGCTCCAAGATAACTGGACCCCTAAACCAATGCACGTGCTTACTGAAACCACCCCCTCCCCCACTCCCACCACCAGCTCCCAAACATACAGAGACATAAAAACAACTGAAATCTCTTCCAGAAAACAGTTAACAGAAACCATTTCAAATTTGCAAGGCTATGAGGAAAGAGCTGCAGAGTGGGACTAATTGGATAGTTCTTTTAAAGATTTGACACAGGCACAATGGACCAAATGGTCTCCTTCTGTGCTCCATAATTATATAATTCTACGATTTGAAATAGCTGTAGTACAAGGCATAGCTACAAATTTAATGGAAATATTTGTAATAAAAATTCCAATAGTTTGAGATAGGATGGATCACTGCCCCAATACACTCTCCAAAGAGTGCAATTGTGGTCAGCACCTTTTTAACCCTTGAAACTTTGTGCCAAAGTCTTGAAAATTATATTTTAAAAAGTATAAATAGCTGCAGTAATCTGCATTGTCAGCCAATAAATGTATGATATTGTTTAATTGGAAGCCTGTTGTAATGAGTTTCATTAAGCTAGATATGTCTTGGATCTTACTGCTCCAAAACACATTGATCTTAGTAAAAGAACTTTCATCAATCTGAAACCAAGCAGAAAAGTGCGTTGACATCCAATTCTAGAGTGATGGTGACTTTATATTGAATTTTAATATTGGCACCTGGTGTAAAATGCCAACAGCTGTCAGGATGACTAAATGGCCAGTTAGTACATTAAGCAGGTCTTTGTCGTTTGTCCTTTAACGGTTATACCTACTTATAGTTTTTATTCTTAAGAATGACGAATAAATGTCAGTGTTGCCACTGATGCCAAGTGTCACCTTGGGCTCTTTAGAGACCACATTTTCTTTTTCAATTTAAATAGCTAATGAAGAAGCTGTTGCCTTATCAAAGAAGAGCACAACTGTAGGCACCCTGGTTAATCTAGCAGCCAAGAAGGGAAATGGACCAAAACAAAGAAACTGTCAGTAATACTGCTCCACGCCCATTTTACACAATGTCATAAGATGAGTTACAAAACAAATTTGTTCCCCCTATGCAACGTGAGTTCACATCTGTCCAAAGTAATGAAACAATAGCTTTCTTTCTCCAAGGAGTGTTTAAATTCAATGAGTTTGGACAGTTTCAATGGAGTTCACAAATGAACAAAATCCATAGCTTAGATCTGGAAATTAACTCAATTTCTGTGTTGTTCAAGGGCATCTTTCTACGTCTATTAAAAATAGATGAACAGCTAACCATCACAATGTTTCTGGGACAGGCAAATCAACTTAAATGCAAGAAATCTCCAAAAATTGACACTTTGGCTGAATTCGATCACTTGTTCAGTTTGTACAAGGGTTGATCAATTGGAACCGGCTTATACCCTTTACTGTTCATGCTCATTTACTTTCTGCAACATTTTGGTCTCTCCTGAAGACACCAGCTTGTCCTGGGGTTCCCTACTAACTCATCCAAGTGGACTCGTCACTCTGCACTCCTCTGGACTCAACATTGAATTCAACCTCTGCTCCCATTTTGTTCCTTTTTTTTTGCTGGTTCATTTTTTTTTCTCATTTCTTTCCTTATTCCTTCACTTTCAGATAGCCGCTATCCAGCTATTCACACCTGAGCTGGACACATCTTTTGTTTCTTTACCTGTCCCATTACCACTCCCTTGGCATTTGTACTGTGTAAAATTTTGTCATTTAATCTCTCCTACTCTCCACACTATCACAGACCTTCCCTTTTGTTCCCTCTCCCCCCTTTCACTTGTTCAAATCCCATTTCATTTCTTTCCTCAGTTCTGATGAAGGGTCATCGACCTGAAACATCAATTCTGTTTTGTTCCACAAATGCTGCCTGACCTACTGAGTATTTCCAGCATTTTCTGTTTTTATTTCTGATTTCACCCTAACTAGCCAAGGGCACTGAGACCAATTGTAACTCCTCAAATGCCATACTGGTTGAGTTGAATTAATGCAGCAGAAATCGGGGGTCACATAATATATATACAAATACATCCATATACATATATATGTGTATGTGTGTGTGCGTGTATGTGTGTATATACATATATATATATATATGTTATATATCTCAATAATAGAGAACAACTAATGTTTTTGGTTAACATATTATTCATGTTCTACATCAAATCTAACAAATTGCATCAAAAATGTTCAAAAAATCCTAAACTTGTATTATACTAATGTATATTCATGTTTAGTCAAACATGGTACATTGCACATCAAATCTTCCATATCACAAAGCTTTTCAAGTGTTTACAATGAAGTATTAAAAAGTTTGGAACAGATGTGATTCCATGTTACAATTTGTACAGATGTTCTGAAAGTTCATGAATCAAGAAATAATGATGCCCTAACATTCTCGTTTAGGCTACATTAAAAATACCTTGTTGTATCATTGGTTTGGGAATAAAGCTTTCATCTCTGAACCATACAGATCAAGAAGGTACAATCTCCAGTCTGTGCTGGAGGTTGACTGTCATAGCCCCAGCTTAAATAATAAAGTCGACCAATAGTCTAGCTCATGATTGCTATGCTACTGGAAGTCTGCGCAGGTGAATCGCAGGGTCAGGGTTGGGAGTACAGTTCTTCAAAATTAGATAATTCACTGTTAAGTCTTATGTCTTAACACAGCCACTGCTCACGGAGTGTACTCCTGTGAGGATGAGAGAACAGGCAAGTTGCATAGCAGTTGATCCTGTATCCCAGAGTTTCACTAATGCCTATGAGAAGAACTGACAGGTCTACTTGGTCACTGCAAAAACAAGGGGTTAATTTTGGTTAATTATTTTTCACTAACTTTTCACAAATTTATAATTGTCAATAGAAACCACCATGATGTACTGTGCTACCTGAGTGATGCCACTTCTAAATAAACAAAGCTTGTATTACAAATAAGCAGCCTTCGATACGCAATTACTATGACTGATGCATAGTTAGCTTTAAGTGGTCTTATCCAGAGGCAGTTATATTTAAGCATGTTGTCCTACTTCACAGTACCTGTGGTAAGATTGTTATCAGCAATGGGTAAAATAACTCCATTTCCCACTGATGCCCTGATAATTGCACTACAGCGCTATAACTTCACAAAAAATCAGTTGTGAAAGGTCCGAGAAATACTCTGGTACAAAATTTCAACACTCGGAGTCCACATGCAATATTCAAGTGGTTCCTTTATTACGCATGCGGGGAGCATACGCTGGGCAATCCAGGCGCTTCTCCATTGAGGTTCAAATGAGCACAGTTTATATATTTTTTACTATCAGTTACAACTTAATGATATTAGTTAGACAAAGGCCACAGCACGAAGACTCTCCGGTGGGCTGATAATTGTGTTCTTGTACAGTAATTGCAGTGCAGAGACTGGGTATTGTCCTTTTGGAGACAGCAAAGAATGTATGCTTGTTCTATACAAAAAGTTTACGGGAGGCTGACTGGATGTGGTTCGAGGCCATCAGATGGTGTGAAATGGTCTTCCCCATTTCTTGATTGAGTTATCCTGTGTCTTGTTTGTGTGTGTCTCCTATTTACTAATTGCAAATTTACAGTTGAGCCCTTTGTACAAGTTTTTAGCTTTCATGTAAGGCTGTGATTGTCTGTGTATGCTTTGGCACCCTAGCTGCTGGTTCTGGCTGGCACTTTAAAATAAATTCAAATTTTCTGCACCTTCAGTTGCATACAGTCCTTACATTTATGACTAGATGTTAGGATTTAAGATGCTAACTTATTGCAAAATATCCACCATTGATTACCTACATAGTTAACAACTAGATTCTTATAAGAGGTAGGTGACTACCACTGCCTGGTGTGCATGAGAACTAGTCTGCATAAAGTTAGTCTGTGTTTGACCCATAATCTCTCACTTTGCATGGGACGGTGATGCAACAAGCTGAGGGTTTATTTTTGGAAGGAAACTTACTGTAGACTCCCCCAAAGGTAAAGGCACTTTCCTGTGTGGTACAGACCAGGAAAGCACCAGGTTTGATCCCATTCCCAGCCAGCTGGCAGTGGCAAATATTTTACAATTGAGCTCAGTATCCTTTTGACTTGTAGTGGGGGGGAACAAATCAGCCAGGGTTCTTGTTCACTATTCAGTACTTCCAGCTGAAAAGTGTGAATGTTAGGTGAGGACAGGGCTGGGTTTTGGATGGGCTGCCTATAACCACAACCTATACCCCACCACCTCTCCCCCCTCAACCCCCAGACCTCCCCCAACCTCCTATAATAGAACAGCTGGTCACAGTTTTGCTCTTATGTGAAAAAAGATATAATTGCGTTAGAAGCAGTTCAGAGAAAGTTCACTCGACTCATTCCTGGGATGAACGGCTTATCTTACGAAGAAAGGTGGAACAGGTTGGGCCTATACCCATTGGAATTTAGAAGAATGAGAGGTAACCTTAAACATATAACATCCTGAGGGGTTTTGAAAGGATGGATACCGAGAGGATGTTTCCTCTTGTGGGGGAGACAAGAACTAGGGGACAAAGGTTAAGAATTAGAGGTCTCTCGTTTAGGACCAAGATGACGAGAAATTTTTTTCTCTCAGACGGTCTTTAGTCTGTGGAATTCTCTTCCACAGGGAGCAGTGGAAGCTGGGTCATTGAAGTTATTCAAGGCTAAATTCGATAGATTTTGGATAGACAAGGGAGTCAAGGGTTATAGTGGATGGACAGGAAAGTGGAGTTGAGACCACAACCAGATCAGCCATGATCTTATTGAATGGTAGACAAGGATCAAAGGGCCAAATAGCCTGCTTCTGCTCCTAAGTACTATGTTCCTATTTTTCACTGTTCATTTTTGTAGTCTCAAAGTTGAAGAATGATCAAGTGTACATTGGAGCATGACCAGTACCTGTGACAATGATCACAGAGAGAAGGGAAGAAAAATACAGGCACAACTAAGAAAAACTTGCTTAGCCAGGAAGAGTTATTTTTGCAGCTTGTAAGGTGCATATAAACAAGCATATGAGTATAACGGATAACTAATGCTGGGTAGGGAGATATTGCCTCTCTCACTCTCTGTCCCATGCTGTGCCACTCTTCTTTTAATTTATCAATAAAAGCAGGATGCAGAATTAGGGGCTGCCAATCCACATGAGGGCAAAGAAGCAAATTTATTTTGGTATATCTGCTCCAAGAGGTTAGACAGAATTACTGCTGCCAGCACTCTAGTTGCTTCTATGTTTTTCAGGAGCCAGCATTCTGGAATTGGCTCCTGAATAACATAGAAGCAACCGGTACTAATCAGGCCATTGGGTTGGGGAGAAGGTATGGAACGGGGCTGCCTCCATGCTTAAGAAGGATAGTGAGGCTTTTTTAAAAAATCTGTGAATATTGGAAATCTGAACTAAAAACAGAATGCGCTGGAAGTGCAAGCAGGTCAGTCAGTACTTAAAAGAGAAAAGAATCATTCTCGGCCCTCAGTTCTGAGTACATACCCTTTTTAAAAAATTTAATCTGTCGCTGGATGTGGGCTTCACTAGCTAGGCCAGCATTTATTGCCCATCACTAATTGCTCCTGAGAAGGTAGTGGTGAACTGCCCTCTTAAGCCGCTGCAGTCCATGTGGTGTAGGGACACCCACAGTGCTGTTGGGAAGGGAGCTCCAGGATTTTGATCCAGAGACAGTGAAGAAACAGCGCGGTGTATGACTTGGAGGGGAAACTTGCCGGTGGTGGTGTTCCCATGCATCTGCTCCCCTTCTCTTTCTAGGTTAGGTCGCAGATTTGGAAGGCGCTTTCGAAGGAGCCTTGGTGAGTTGCTGCAGTACACCTGGTAGATGATACACACTGCTGCCACTGTGCGTCGATGGTGGAGGGTGTGAATGTTTAAGGTGGTGGATAGGGTGCCAATCAAGAGGACTGCTTTGTCCTGGATGTTGTCAAGCTTCTTGGAGTGTTGTTGGAGCTGTACTCATCCAGAGAAATGGAGAGTATTCCATCATACTTAAATGTTAAGCTCCTCTGTTGCACTGCTGATGGCCTGCTGTGTATTTCTGCTTCTATGTGATTCACCTATACCTGCAGAATGGAGGACATTTAATATGAAATTTAAACGGGGTAAATCTTGCTACTGTTCATTTTATCAAGAATGATGTTTAAGTGAACCTTCATGTGCATAGATATCTGTAACTGCATGGACAGTTATCAAATGACAGCAGGTCAAGGATTAAAGGGCAATGAATCGTCCATTCACCTCAGGGTTCCCACCAAACCCAAACCAGTGGGATTGTTTTTTTAATGAATTGAATTAGTTCAGACAGCTTCAAACTGTTTCCCCGAGGAAATCTGTGCAGAACATAAAAGCAATGGGTGAGGGATATCTTCAAGGTACGCTGTCAGAACGCTGTATCTAATCCAATACACGTGTGACCTTGGAGTGTTCAGTTTTCCCAGTAGATGCAAAACAAATGAAAATTCTGCATCACTTTCTGTCACATCAAAACACGTATACATCAATATAAAGGATTCTGGATTAAGTACAAGAGGATGCACAGATTCTGGTCTCTCTGACAAAACGCTGTTACCATTATGAAAATAAGATTATTAAAAATTATTAAAAGAACAAAAGCCACAAAAATCCAGCAAATGGAAGCACACTAGAATCTTCCTGTCCAGTTGTTAAAAACCTAATATGTCATTTTGCAGGTTTCTACATGTAAGCATTTCTAGAAGGAACCTCATTTAAAGCAATGGTTCATCATTTTGTTTCTCAGGCATCTCTACCTCCAAAGAAAAGTTCCACTGGACAACTTTCAATTATATATAAGAAAGATTTGCAATTTTATAGCACTTCTCATGAATTTTGGGATGCCCCAAGTTAACAGACAATGAAGTACTTATGAACCATATTCTTTGTTGCAATGTAGGAAATGTGGCAGCCAATTTATACACATGAAGGTCCCACAAATAATAGGATAATGTCCAGATAATCTGTTTTTTGGTGACATTGGTTGTGGGATAAATATTGGCCATGGCTGTTATTAAGAAAAGTGCCATGGCATCTTTTACATCTATCTTTGTGCAAGAAATTCCAGAACTTAGGGCCCAGATGGCTGAAAACACATTGGTGGGGCAAACTAAGTTGGGAGATATATAAGGGGAACGTAGTTCTCAGAGAGCTGTGGTGCTGGAGGAACATACAGAAATAAAGATGAGCAAGGTCATGGATGGGTTTTAACATGAAATTGACAATTTTAGAAGTGAGGTGCTATTTTTATTTGTTCATGGGGTGAGAGGGTTGACGGCAAGGCCAGCATTTGTTGCCCATCTCTAATTGTCCTTGAGAAGGTGGTGGTGAACTGCCTCTTGAACTGCTGCAGTCCATCTGGTGTAGGTACACCAACAGTGCCATTAGGGAGTTCCAAGTTTTTGACCCAATGATAGTGAAAGAACAGCAACATAGTTCCAAGTCAGGATGATGTGGAGCTTGAAGGGGAACTTGCAGGTGGCGGTGTTCCCATGTGTCTGCTGGCCTTGTAATTCTATGTGGTAGAGGTCATATGTTTGGAATATGTTGTCAAAGGAGCCTTGGTAAGTTATTGTAGTGCATCTTATAGATGGTATACAATACTGCCAGAGTCCTTGGTGGAGGGAGTTAATGTTTATCTTGGTGGATGGGGTGCCAATCAAAAAGGCTGTTTTGTCCTGGATGCTGTCGGGTTTCCTGAGTATTGTTGGAGCTGCACTCATCCAGGCAAGTGGAGAGTATTCCATCACACTCCTGACTTAGGTCTTATAAATTATGACTAGGTTTTGGGGATTCAGGTGGTGAGTTACTTACTGCAGAATTCCTAGCCTCTTTGACCTGGTCTTGTAGCCACAGTATTTATGTGGCTGGTCCAAGTAAGTTTCTGGTCAATGGTAATCCTCCAGAATGTTGATAATGGAGGATTCAGTGATGGTCAAAGGGATATGGTAAATTCACCTTGTTGGGGGTCGTCATTGCCTGACACTTGTGTGGTACAAATGGTATTTGCCACTCATCATCCCAAGCCTCTACAGGTCTTGCTGCATGCAGGCACGGACTGCTTCACTATCTGAGGAGTTATGAATAGTGATGAACACTACATAATCATCAATGAACATCCCCACTTCTGACCTTATAATGAAGGGAAAGTCATTGATGAAGCAGCTGAAGATTGTTGGGCCTAGGACATTGACCTGAGTAACTCCTGCTGGGGCTGAGATGATTTTCCTTTGTGTTAGATATGACTGCAACTAGTGGAACCCCAATTCCCACTGACTTCAATTTTTCCTTGATCCCGCACTCAGTCAAATGCTGGCTTGATATCAAGGGCAGTCACTCAACTCACCTCTTGAATTCAGCTCTTTTGTCTACGTTTGGACCAAGGTTGTAATGAAGGCTGCAGCCAAGTGGCCCTGGTAGAACCCAAACTGAGCAACAGTGAACAGATAACTGTTGAGTAAATGCCACTATCAATGACACCTTCCTTCATTTCGTTGATGATTGAGAGTAGATTTATGCAGTTGTAATTGGTCAGATTGGATTTGTCCTGTGTTTTGTGGACAGGACATACCTGGGCAACTTTCCACATTGTTGAGCAAAGGCCAGTATTGTAGCTGTACTGAAACAGTTTGGCGAGGGCCACAGCTATTCTGTAGGATGAGTTTATCAGGGCCCATGATCTTTGCTGTATCCAGTGCCTGCAGCCATTTCTTGATATCAGTGTAGTGAATCAAATTGGCTGAAGCCTGGCATCCATGATGCTGAGGCCCTCAGGAGGAATCCGGTATGCATTATCCACTTGGCACCTTGCAACTGCTTCAGCCTTGTCTTATGCAGTGACTTATGCAATGACATGCAGGGCTCCCCCATCATTGAGGATGGGGATGCTTGTGAAGTTGGAATAGGTCAGCGAGCGCAGGAGCAATGGGTAAATGGGAGCTGGTGCGAGTTAGGACACAGGCAGAGTTTTGAGGTAAGATTAGGTTTATGGAGGGTGGGAGGCTGGGCAGGGGAGCTTTGGAGTAGCTAGTTGAGTCTGGAGCTAACAAAGATATGGATGGAGTCTACCAATTGACTGCAATTTTCATTAATTTATTATACTTAAGGATAGTCTCAAAATCTTTCCTCTTACCTCAAAGTTTTACTGGGGTTATAGATGGTGAAACTTTACTTTCTTTTGTTAGACTTAATCCAATTATTCTCATCTACAGTAGCAGATACAGAAAACATAACTTTTGTAAAAACATGTTGCACTGATGGCATCAAACCACTTGCTAATAATTATAAAGTAGTCAGCAATCAGAAACCTTGAACACAAGCAGTACTGTTCAACTTGGTAGATTTTGCTCTTCCTTCTTCTCTCAATCATTTCACTCTTTATCTTTGATTATTTGTTCAGAGAATGCCTCCGATTGTGTGACAGTGTTAGCAATACACTTTAGCAGATTTGAGGTTATCTGAGAAGCTGTACATTTCTTCCACAGCCTACCTGACTCCATTTGTCCCGAGAGTTGGCAAAAAGTGAGACCACAAGGAGCAGACACCAGAGTGCAAGCAGCCAGGAAGGTGTGGAAAAACAAAGACACTGGGAACCATGGAATGACCTTCTGCAGTTTCTAATATTGATGCTCAAATTGCAACTGTACTGAATGGGAAGGCAGGTAGTTAAGAGCAATATTAAATGTTACATACGTTAAGAATACGTTACATTAGCATTGTTGCAGTGATGTGAAGTAGTTTAGGATAACCTCTTCTAGCTCTGCAACTATCCAAAAACTCTGCATTCCTCCAACTTTGAACTCTTGTGCATCACCCACTCTCTTCTCCCCCTCCCCTACCCCCACTGACAGCCATGCATTCAGCCATCCAGGCCCTCAACCCTGGAAATTTTTCTCAAGATTTCTTGCTCTCTCTCCTCATTGAAGATTCAAAAAACTTAACAATTTGACCACATTTTTAGTCACTTCTTCTAATATCTTATCTTTTGACTTGCTGATAATGTTTGTCTTATTGCTTCTGAGAAGCACTCTGGGATGTTTTCCCATGTTAAAGGTGCTATATATGTGGTGACTGTCGTTTCTGCATAGTGCAAAAATGGCAAAATAATTCAGACTCAGGTCCCAATTTTTGTAATACAAAGCCAAGAGATATGAAATCTGCTCAGGAAGATTGGTTCACACTACATGGGCTAGACATCACATGGGGTAAAACAACAGTACGACGTGAAGTTGGGTTTGTTGTCTGTTATCTTTGGATTTGACTATTCAAGCCAGCTTCCCACATTCTCGGTGTCTTCAAAACCTCTGCTGCCAGTGACTTAACTCATACCAAATCCCATTCACCTATTACCCCTGTCCTCGATAACCTACGTTGGTTCCCGGTTAAGCAACACCTTGATTTTAAAATTCTCTTCCTGGTTTTCAAATCCCTCCATAGCCTTATCCTTCCCTATCTTTGTAATCTTCTCCACTTCCACAATCCTCAGGGATATCGGAGGTCGCTCAATGCTCGCCTCTTGGGCATCCCTGATTTTAATAACTCCACCAATGGCAGCTGTGCCTTCAGCTGCCTACACCAGAAGCTCTGGAATTCCATCCCCAAACTCCTGTGCCTCTACCTCACTTTCCATCTTTAAGATGCTTCTTAAAACCTACTTCTTTGACCAAACATTTCATGGACTATTTTGCTTTATAATGCTCCTGTGAAGCAGGTACATTTTATTGTGCTAAAGGCACTGTATAAATATAAGTTACTGCTGTTGTTCAAAAGTACTTTGGCAGTGCGATAGGCCGCCTGGACCAAACGTACTGGGGTTTCTTTGACGTCATTAAAATGCACATATTTCTGCCTCCTCTCTCAAACTACTGCCTGGGATAAGAGCTCCATCCACCCATGTATGTTTAGAGCTATTGAACAGAGTGTGATTTGCAGTCTACAGCGTAAAATGGATGTTATTGGATTCACTTCAACAGATGAAACATATAACCACAGCCTTGAGAAAGTTCAATCTTGATAGTCAAAATGAAAAGTATTAAGCGGAGGGAGTTATCAAGGTGTATATATAATACTAACAGTGATCAAATAATATTAAAGTTATTAATATTTTACACACCTCAATATTTCTTCAAATTAAATCAGGAAAGCAGAACTACAAGGCATAAATTTAATATTTATGTAAAATTAATTTAAAACACATCAGGAGGAGATTCTTTACTCAAAGAGTTAATGATGTTTGAAATAGAAGTAAAAATACTATTGACAATCCAAATGCAACTGGATACAAGAGTTAAGAATGCTAGAAGGCGGAACTCCAATGTGCCAAATGGTCTTTTTCTTATATATTTCCTTTTATTCATTCTTTCATGGGATGTGGGCATTGCTGGTTAGGCTGGCATGATGCCCATCCCCAAATGCCCTTCCAACTGTGTCATCGATAAAAAAAATGGTTTGTCTAATCACACTAACAAGGAATATATAAAAACAAAGGAAGGTGCCTCCTCCCTTCCTATGCAAGTGCATGAAATGCCTGCCCCTTCACCTCCTTCCTTCCCACCGCCCAGGGTCACTTCCAGGTGAATACTCCAAACACTTCCAGGTGAAATAGCGATTTGCTTGTATTGCTTTCAACCTAGCATACTGTATTTTGACATTGGGGAAATTAAATCCAGATTGGGTGATCATTTTGCTGAACCCGTCCGTTCAAGCATGACCTTCTGCTTCGATTCACTTGCCATTTAATTCTCCGCTCTGCTTTCACTTTACCTCAGCTTCCTACACCGTTTCAGGAAATGAAATGTTAACTCTGTTTCCTTCTCTACAGATGCGGCCTGTGTAGTTCCAACATTTTCTGTTAATTCAGTGTTAGTGTTAGTCACTCATGTGGCTTGATACAATGCAGCATCAGCAGAAACCTGATAGCAGGTTACTAAATTGGTCTCTCTACTGGGCATTGTTTCAAGAGAAATATTTTTGAACAAGAACACTGCATCTGGCAAAGGGATAAATAAATAAAGTTTCAAGTCAAATCTGCAAATAGCTAAATCAAAAGTCAAGATCTTGGATTGAGGCACGTCAACAATATAGTAAATTCAAAGAAACAAATTTATAACTAAGGTTTCATACTTTCACTTCAATTGAGACTCTTGTGCCACCTATTTTATTGTCACTGAAAGGGTTGCTTCCTCTTGAGAAAGCAGGTTTTACCATTCCCCGTAGTTGTCTAGGTCAGTATAACAATACAAAGCCAAGTGGCTAGTCTGAAATTGCACACAAAAACATCATCATTTTAAGAAAGATGTTCACCCATTCAAAATAAGGGATAAGTAGCTACACTAAAATACCAGACAGAAGAATTTACTTCTCATATATTTCAGCCCATTCCATACAAAAGAGGGTAATATATGTACTAGAAATATAATTAATATCAAGTGGGCTGTTTTCTGAAACACCTGAGAAACCCCTACTCAAAATGAGTGAATGTGGACAACTGATGTGCTAATCCTGTTTGTACAGCATTAAAAAAACATGAGCTCAATGCAGAGAATGATCAACTAATTAGACACATGAGGAGGCCCAGCTTAGTCTGGATAAGTGGCCACTTTCGGTAAACTGCTTTTAACCAATAAATAGACAATTTTTCTTTTAACCATTAAGTAGCCTTTAAAAATAGGAAAGTAAAAGCAGTGAGCAATTTTGGCAGGTGTTGTGCATATAAGGCAACAGAATAACTGTACCAGGGATGATTTTTTCCCCCCCACCAGTGAACCAATAGGAACTTGCAGTAGGAGTCATAGGAACATGGGAACAGGAGTAGGCTATGTAGCCCTCGAGACTATTCTGTCAATGAATGAAATCATGGATGATCTGGGATCTAACTCCATATACCCATTTTTGTCCCAGATCCCTTACTACCTTTGGCTAACAAAAAGCAAATATTAGTTTTAAAATTAATAACTGAACGGGCATTATCTAGATGGCACAGTGACAAAAGTTTGACTTCAGGTAAATTATCAACACTGATTTTCCTTAGGCAATTAAAAACATCTTGGCGACTCAGTTCACGAAATACTTTACATTTACAGCACAGAATCAGGCCATTTGGCCCAACTGGTCTATTCTGGTGTTTATATTCCACACAAGCCTCCTCCGTCTTAATTCATCTAATTCCATCAAAGTATCTGATAGGGTTATCATATAAATATAACCTGGTAAACCATAAAAGGTGGGAAAAGTCTCAGCCACGATCCATTGTGTGTGGACTTACTTGATTTCAGGAATGCAGAGTAGAGGGAGAAGCTACTCAGCTCTCCTGTGCCATTGAGAACTTTTTTGTTAAAAGAAAAAAGATCAGTCAGGATTCCACTATTCACTTTCCCCTGCTGGAAAGAGCACACACGGACATTCAGTTATGATTCTCAGCCTTAATTCTCTCCTTGGTTGAATACCTCTCCGAAGCTCACTTTTTTGGGCTTAAATATGAAGAACGATCACTTGGGCAAAGTACTGGGCGGTTCACTATGTTCAGGAGAGGCAAGAAAAAGCCAGCACATCAAAAATGGCAAAGACTGACATAGCCACCATGTAAGGCACAGATTTGACATGTCTTGGGAATCAGGAGAGTTTTGTAAACGAGTTGAATTTTAATATTGCAGTTACAGGGAGCTCAGATAGCATCGGATAAGACCATAAGACGTAGGAGCAAAAGTAGGCCATTCAGCCCATCAAGTCTGCTCCGCCATCCAACAAGATCATGGCTGATCTGATAATCCTCAATTCCACGTTCCTGTCTTTTCCTCATAACCCTTGATTCCCTTCATGATTAAAAATCTGTCTTTCTCAGCCTTGAATATACTTAACGACACAGCCTCTGCAGCCCTCTGCGGTAAAGAATTCCACAGATTCACTACCCTCTGAGAGAAGAAATTCCTCCCCATCTCTGTTTTAAATGGGTGCCCCCTTACTCAGAGATTATGCCCTCTGGTCCTAGACTCTCCCACAAGGGGAAACAACCTCTCAGCATCTACCCTGTCAAGCCCCCTAAGAATCTTATATGTTTCAATAAGGTCGCCTCTCATTCTTCTAAACTCCAATGAGTACAGGCCCAACCTACTCAACCTCTCCTCATAAGAAAATCCCTCCATACCTGGGATCAACCTAATGAACCTTCTCTGGACTGCCTCCAATGCCAGTATATCTTTCCTTAGATAAGGGGACCAAAACTGTTCACAGTATTCTAGGTGTAGTCTAACTAGTTCCTTGTATAGTTTTAGCAAGATTTCCCTATTTTTATACTCCATTCCCTTTGAAATAAAGGCCAACATTCCATTTGCCTTCCCTATTACCCGCTGAACTTGTATGTTAGCTTTTTGGGATTCATGCACAAGGACTCCCAAATCGCTCTGTGCTGCAGCTCTCTTCAGTCTTTCTCCATTTAAATAATATTCAGTTCCTTTATTCTTCCTGCCAAAGTGCAAAACCTCACACTTTCCCACATTATATTCCATCTGCCACATTTTTGCCCATTAACTTCACCTGTCTATATCACTCTGTAGACTCTTTGTGTCATCCTCACCACTTGCCTTCCCACCTATTTCTGTATCATCCACAAACTTGGCAATAGTAATTAGCAATTATGAAAGTAATTAGCAATTATGAAAGTTTCCCTCATCCAAGTCATTAATAAATATTGTAAATAATAGTGGCCCCAGCATTGATCCCTGTGGCACTCCATTAGTTACAGGTTACCATCCTGAAAATGCCCCCCACCCCCGTATCCCAACTCTCTGTCTTCTGTTAGTTAGCCAATCCTCTATCCATGCTAATATACTACCCTCAACACATGGGATCTTATCTTATTAAGTAGCTTTATGTATGGTACCTCATCGGACATGTTGCTGCAAAGACAGTGCTCTTTTACGCATTGCCTTACACAGTGGGAAAGGAACTCCAACATTGGTTAATGGGTGTAAACAAACCACCCAACAGTTAGTTAACGAGATACAAGTTGAAATGGTCAAGTTTGTTTTAGAGGAAATAATAAGTTCACTGCAGCATTTTAATCACATGGATTCAAAAGATTTAAAAAAAATATTGTAATGAAAAAACAGAACATTGAAAATACTCTTGAAACCCAAAGAAAATGAACTGAAATGGTTGCAGTTCAAATTTCAAATATAAATCAAACCAAAGAAAGTCTACAAACCAATGAATAAAGGATCTATTATCATTTCAGGTAGCTAAGTTGGAGATAAATGGAACAATGAGTTCCACAGTCAGAATTCTCTCCAGTGGCAGTCCATTATACACAGTTCAGCTGAATCAGCCTAGCAGCTCCCCATTCAAAGGCATTCTCCCAGAGGCAAGCCAGCAGCAGGCAGGAAATCATTGCTTCCTCATCTCTTCTGAGAATAGAGTTATTTCAAAGTAATTGGCAAAATAAAAGTATACAAAAATGAGAGGAACAAAAGATCTTGCAAAACGTTACTTGAAATAAACACTGTCCTTTGAAAGGTATGAGCCTGCAAAACTGTACTGTCCTGTCATGAACCATCTGTGACAGGGACTTTCTTTTTCTTTGTTTGGTTAACATTTGGTTTAACTCTTTCAAATTCACATTTGGCATTTTTGTGTTTCACTTTTTTCTTCTTGCTCCTTTCAAGGTCAGCCTGTTCCATTTCAAAGTATCCTTGCCCCACAGTAGTTCCATCCATAAGTTCAGTTTGTCCCTGCCCACTGGCTGGGACCTTGCACATCTGCTTTGATTTCTTTCTTGAATTGGAATATAAGCTACCTTCCTTGGACACTCGCTCACCTCCTTTGTGATCACTGCCTGTGTCTAAATTATCCCCACTTTCTGCTGCCAGCTTTTTCTTTTTTTTCTTCTTCTTCCTCTTTCCTTTATCTTCAGCCTTGATGGGGCCTTCGGCCTGGTTTGTCTCTGACAGCGTGCTGAGGAGGGAACTTTGCTGGAGTATGTCGCTGCTCGAGACTGCCGCTTCCTTCAGCCGCTCCCACTCACTGTCTGAATCACTGTAACATTTGACACAGAACGGTTAAGAACGGCTATGCACTCAGTTGCAACAAATATATAGTGAACTCAATAAAACAGTGCAATCATTTTAAGCGTTTCTGATTATCTCAAAGTCTAGTGATGTATAGTTAGTCCAGTAAAGGATCTGATATAGCTTTGAACACCTGATGATGGCCAGGGTTGTTTTCTTCCGTTCTCCTCCCCAAAAAAAACTATATGTGTTTCTTATATGCTCATCTTCAATTCTTCTCAAAAAATGATCAAATAAATTACAATTCCGGGTGAGGCAATGGAAGTAAGCACCCATTAAGCAGGCAAAATGTGGTGTCTCGGTTATATGCAGGGTTTCCACCCACATAAAGATACTCAGGAAAGGTAGTTAGGTGCACCAGTCTCTGTAGTGATGCTCCTTAAACAACTATGGACGCCAATCACGTGCAATTCGAACAACTGCCTCAGTGAAACAGCTACCACAGCAGCCTGAAAAATAACAAATGAAAGAAGCTCGGGCACAGTAACCTTCAGTGAATGATTAACTATTTACCTGACCTTGCGCAATCTGGACTGATCAGAGGAGGCCTTGTCAACAGATTCTACTGTTCGGGTCCAAGATTTAGTGCTCGCAAGAGGCTTCTAGTTTGCATCACAGACACTTGACTGATGTTTCAATGTGGCTATGCAATATTGCAGGACTCTTCCCAATTGATGCAATCAAAAACAAAAATGGACTCGCTTTGGAATGATGGTGACTAAGCTCTGAACATAGTCTTTGTAATGGTGAGGAAGGTCCTTACAGGCCATTTAGGGAGAAACAAACCCTTGGATCATTGGCAGTGCATTTGTCTGAGTCAGAGGATGATGCGCTTAAGGTACATTCCAAACACGAACACAAAATCCAAGCTGACACCTTAGCCTAGTATTGAGGGAAGGCTGTATGGTTGGAGGTGCCATCTTTCAGATGGGATATTATGAGGCCCCATTTGCACTCTCAAAGATCCGAAGAGCTGGGAAGTTCTTCCTGTGTCCTGGCCACAATTTAACTCTCAATGAACATTACCAGATGAATTATCTGAAGATGTTTATGTTATTGCTGTTTGTGGGACTGTACATAGTTACAATGACCTTACTGGGCATTTTCCTGCATTACAACAGTGACTACACTTCGAAAGTACTTCACTGGCTGTGAAATACTTGAGATGTCCTGAGGTCACAAAAGGCGATATATAAATGCAAGTCCTCTCTTTCTTGGTAGCTTAGCCTATCTGTGGCCTAAAAACATGACAGCTGTCAGCGTCAATGGCCAGCAATAATCATTTAGGCTTGCCACCAGCTACACTGTTACCATCTAAAGTTTCTCAGACCTCTTCTTGGCTTCTCCATCAGCAGCCTCGCTTTTAGTGCTACCACTTTAGCCAGGCAGGCATTGGCAAGGCCATATGTTATATAGGTTATATAATCTGTGCAGGTCAACAGTACAATCACTCATATCCCATTAATTTCAAGTATTTGCCATGTGTGAAAAGTCAGTCAAGTTCCTACCAAGGTGTTGTCACATCAATTAACACTTGGGTCAGATCAGCAAGTTACAGCAGTGTTGCAGGCCACAGTGTCAACGACCTAAGTGTATGATTAATAGCCTTTACCATGCGTTTACACTGTAAAACTCGACACTCAACATTACTGCTACAGCAAAAACTGGTTAGAAATTGGAAAATTCAAGGGCTGTAAATGCAGCTTATACTGCCACCCACCAGTCAAACATCCTCACTGCAGTAAACTTTCATTTTAGAGTTATGAAAGCAAACCTATTTGAATATTTTAGTGTTAAAAAAGTTCAAACAAAATACATTGATAGGGCTCTACTCACCAACTACTAAGGGGATGTGGCTCTCATGTAAATTAAAATACAAAGACCTTGTCAGGTCTAAGTCTTCATTTTTGATCATTAATTTCGTTATATTTCAGCATTACTCAGACTTCTTTGCTGAGTGCTAAAATCCCAAGTAGATTCCTGCTCCTGGGCCAACAGGAATGGTTCAGCACATGGTAACAAGATGCAGCTGTGCTCCTGTGTCCCCTCACACAGCACACTCCTGATTTCAATAATACCACTGGGGCAGTTCCAAGATGCATAGGAAGAAAGAAAACTATAGGACCCATGGCTCTTTGCATTTTATACAGGGTCCTTTCATTTCCCTTAAGGACAATTGGGATTGCAGTTTCAGGTCTTCTATTGCTGGAGAGCAAAGGGCGGAAAAAAGGACACAACATGGAATTATAACCTGGTTAATATTCTCCGCCTGGATAGGCGTGAATGAGGACCAGAGCAGGGACTCTAGAGAAAGCCGCAAGTGAAAGAAAAGCTGGGTGTGGTAGAGTGGAATATGATTGCTGCACTTTCCCACACTAAGTCCAGCAACATTCGCTGCCTGACAAAGAAGGCAGTATATATAACTAAGCCATCAAGTCCCACTTCACAATGGCGCATCTCCTGGTTGACTGCAAACATCACTAACCGCAACCTGGTAACTGACCCAAGTGGTGAAGTCCCAGGTTTTGATTTTCCGTGGAAGTTTAAAACTATACATCAGTGCTGGTAAACCAGTTCCCCATCAAAATCCCTTACACTTTAGCAGTATGCAGGTTCCTTTGGAAGTTGCCTCAATTTAAATGTCTGGTTCAGCAGCACCTGCAGGTCTGTTTCTTCAAACAGCTTTGAAACACTTGCTTTTCAAATAGAGGTATAATTGTGTTTCCTAAAAAGCAATGCTAGCTGCTAATTGCACCTGTTTATATTTCTTCACATATAACAGACTTCCCGGTGTAGCAGCAAGAGTCTTTCGATTGTGGGACAGAGGAGTGGGAATAAACATGAATCCAGTCAGAGAAATAAACAGAAACAAAAAGAAAAGGCCATTTAAAGAACTCCCAATCAGGCTCTCTTTCTTCTCTCGTTTACTCATCTACAGATTTCACACTAGCAATTGAACAAACCTGTGGGGACTCTATTGTGGGCTCAGAGGTTAGTGATTAAAAACAGGTAACTATCTAAATGGATGGGCCTGACAGGTTCTCCTGTTGTCAGTGCACAGCGCCCTCTAGCAGCCCTTTTAAAACTGCAGCTCTGGAGATTTATCTGACGCAGACTTCACATTTTGTGCAAAGTCGGAAGTAAAACCCAAGACGACCAGGGCACAAATAAGTACAAATTTCCATTGCATCTAAAATACTTTATTATCCTCCCATCTCAAAACCCCGAAAGAACTACCAAAAGGTTAATGCACATGTACTTCATTTATTGATGTGGCGAAGACAATTAGCAAGCCACTTGCAGTTTGATTTCTTTAAACCGAAATTCTATTGTAGCAAATGTTTAGCACAGACTTAGTCCAGCACTGCAGTATATTTTGATTGACTGGGGAAGCAGTTATACATTGAGGTCAAGGTTAACAATCCATTCAATGGCTTCAGCTGACACAGTGTGAATGATTGTGATGACACCAGGAATGGATCTCTCAGGGCAGGAGTTCAGGACATGGACAATGATCTGACTTGGGTGGCCATAGTCATAATTTGTGTTGTTTCTCATGTTCCACTATGAAGCAGGTGGTCATGTCGTCCCTGGCCCGTCCTCAAGCGGTTGAGGGTTGTCCAGATTTTCCGTGGAAGTTTAAAACCTGGGACTTCACCACTTGGGTCAGTTGCCAGGTTGCGGTTAGTGACGTTTGCAGTCAACCAGATATGCGCCATCGAGAGGTGGGACTTGATGGCTTAGTAATATACACTTCCTTCTTTGTCAGACAGACAGGGAAAATCCAAGGCTCAAATATGAAGTAATTAATTATAAAGGCAGTAGCATTTTAACTGAAAACTCTAGGAAACATAACTTACATTTGGTACTGTAGCTGAATATTAAGCAGAGGTTTCGTTACATTATCCTAAATACAGCTGGCCAGCCTCCCAACTGAATTTCACTGCTAAAATCCTCATTGAAACTTAACATGTTTTCTGATTCCAAAAATGCTATACAGAAAATAGCTACTTCTTTTTCAGAACTGATTAAAGGAACAGAAAACTAAAGCTGTTGAGCCATAGTAGAAAAACAGCAAACTGTTCAATACGGAAAGTCCAGAGGCATTAATTAGACTGAAAATGTTAATTTGACTTAAAAACAGAAAAAGCTGGAAATACCCATTAGAGATTTCAGCATTTGTAGAGAGAAAGATGTTAGTATTTTTAACAACGTCCTTCAGAGCTGAAGATTCAGGTGAACAAGCAACAGCGATGGCTTCAATTCAAAATAATGTCCTGGCTGTAAACTGCCTTGGGGGGTGTTCACGGTCTTTCTGTCCCCACAAATATCAGTGGCAGTGTGATTTTTGGTCTGTTTGCAAGGTGATCTGCAGCAGTTCCTTTAAGGACCACAGGTTAGGTCACTCTATGCCAATGGTATTCATGAGAAAAATAGTGAGGGCCGATTGGGAAATTGAAAAATCTTAATCGGGCTGGAGGTAGAATTTTATAAAATACCTATAGATTCATTGCAATTTATTTCTTCAAAAAGGTATTTTGGTATGTAAAACACAAAAAATGGTTATAAGAAATAAACACATTAGTAACTGTACACTATACGCCAAGTGTGATCTAACCAAGGCTCACTATACATTGAGCATAACTTCTCTACTTTTTCTTATACACTGCACCCTTGTCTTCTGCCTGATATTGTTTGCAGTAGTTCATTTTTAAAATTTTGGCAACGAATAATAATCCTTACAATACTTATGTTAATTACTGGTCAGAATTGTAAGATTCTAACCAATGTGCTGGTTCAGGAAGGCTCTTCAAACTGCACTCATTTTCTGAGGTGCCCTGGCACTTGGCACATTTTAAAAGTTTCTTCAAATCAAAAATTGCTCACTAAGAAACTGAGAAGTGCTCATCAATTAAACTATTAAATGGTTTGATACAGTTTTTGAAGCAATTTTCAGTCATGTTAATTCAGATTACTCACAGTTGGAGGATTGGATACTTATTAAAAGTCTTCATTTTGGCGATTAAAAATCCATTCTGATATTATAAATAAAACTACATCAGGTTATCAGTCTTAAATAAGTCACAGAATGCTTTTTAATGGAAAGTAAAGAAAAAGAAACTATTATCTATTTTGCTGCCCAATCTCCCTGCTCACGCTTCCTGCCTTGACACTCCGTTTGCAGACCCTCCTGCTCCCTGACCCCACCCTCCCACAAGAGGGGCTGCGAGTGGGACTGCCGAGGTGGGGGGGGGGGGGGGGAGTGGCAATCAGAAGGGCCAGCGAGCAGGAGGGTTGGGGAGCAAGGCACCAAGCGGGAGGGGCGGTGAGTGGGGAGGAGGCAGCAGGCAACAGGGAGGTGGCAGTGTGTTGCAGGAAAGACAAGTTACAGGCTGCAAGCAGCCCGAGGGCCAGGTAATCAATACCACTGTTCAATGCGCAATACCAGAGCGTGCCACTGATATCTAAAATTCTGCTGGGGTCTACAACCAACAAAGGATCCTGAGTTAACTATTAAAGCTGGCTACATGCTTTGAGCAGAAGGACTCATTGCCCATTTTGTAGCCGGGTGGGCAATGCGCGTGCACAAAAACCAAAGACACCAAGTGCAGTAGCAAGAGTAACCTCCCTAGCAGTGTCCTAGCCCCTGGTCAAAAAATACCCGACAAATGGCATCCCAGGGAGAGCCAACAGACAGGATGTGGAAAACAGGTGAAATTAAGGGACAATACCACAAGATGTGCAACAGTTGGTCACCCTTGGTGGAGAGGTTGTGGGGTGTGGGTAGTCGGCAGCAAGGGCAGGGGGTGGCTTCCAGCGGGCTCTCCCCCTTCCTGATGCCAGATTCCTCGATCAGGCACTGAGCGCCTTTGAATGAGGAACCCGCAAGCAAACCCGACATGGTTTCCTTTTTGGGTTTCCCACATGGGCAGTATCCCGGCTGGCCACTGAGGCCCTTAGTGAACATTAATTGCCCACTTAAAGGCCTCATTTGCCAGCAGGGCGGGAAAGTGTTGACAAGCTTTCCCACTCCGGTCTAAATCAAGGCGGGGACAGGAAGGTGGTGGGGACCTATCCATCACCCTCCCACCCGACTAAATGCCCCCCATGCCTCCAACTCAGCTTGGGAGAGGGTAATAAATTCCATCAATAAACACTGTGGCTACAACAGCAGGTCAAAGGCTGCAAATTCTGCTGTGACTAACTCACCTCTTGAATCCCAAAAGTCTGTCCATTATCTACAAGGCACAAGTCAGGAATGTGATGGAATACTTTCCATTTGCCTGAATGGGTGCAGCTCCAACAACACTCAAGAAGTTTCACACTATGCTGGACAAAGCAGCCCGCTTGATTGTCAACCCATCCACCACCTTAAACATTCACTCCCTCCTGCACTTATGTGCAGTAGCAGCAGTGTGAACCATCTACAAGATGCATTGCAGCAACTTGCCAAAGCCTCCTTTGACATCATGTTCCAAATCCATGGCATGTACCACCAAGAAGAACAAGGGCAGCAGGTAAAGGGGAACAACACCACCTGCAAGTCATACAGCATACTGACTTGGAAACACCACTTTTCTTTCACTGTTGCTGAGTCAAAATCCTGAAACTCCCTCACTAACAGCACTGTGGGCTGTGGGTGTACCTACACAACAGGGACCGCAGCAGTTCAAGGCGGTGTCTCACCACCACTCTCTCAAGGTAAATTAGGGATGGGTCATAAATGCTGATCTTGCCAGCAATGCCTACATTCCATGATCAAATTTTTTTTAAAAATTGGTCTGTCGTATATGTGACTCCAGACCCACAGCAATGTGGTTGACTATTAACTGCCCTCTGAAATGGCCCTGGAAGCAACTCAGTTGTATTCAAAATGACAGCTCACCACCACTTTCTCAAGGGAAATGAGGGACAGGCGATACGTGCTCCACTTGTCAGCAACATCCCACGTCAGAATTTAAAAATCTGGTCACCGATCTCATTGCTGTTTATTGGGAGATTGCTGCACACAATGTCGATTGTTGCATTTCCTATACTTCAACAGTGACGATGCTTCAAAAGTACTTCATTGGCTGGAAAATGCTTTTGGGGCATCTCAAGGTCCTGGGAAAGCTGCTGCATAAATGCAAGTCTGTCTTGTCTTTTTCACCATTAAGTATTTCCAAATGACAATTACAGTTCACAGTGATACCAGCTGCAGGGCTGCAAGAATTTTGAAACTTCATCAACTCCATTCACTTTGAAGCTGAAAGATTCCACTTTTGAGGGTTGCATTTCAATTCACTTCTGATTCCCCTCAGGTTCCCCCAACATCAATGCAAATTCGTCTTTGGCCCCCAGTTTTTTGATCTCCCATACTGTAGAAGCTTTAAAGAACCAAGCACAAGGATGGCACCCAGTATTGCTATGCAACAATCTTCAAAAAGCCAGGCAGCTTGCACTCAAACGATGATACCAAAACCCTGCCCAACCGATCATGTACAAGCAGAAACAGATAAGGTTTGGCTGTGATTTCTTTGCTCACTTTAGGTTTCCCATGGACATCACTTCCTTAAATTGGTGTGTGGTTCACAAGGATGTTTAAGAATGGAAAATTGCCACTGGGCTCACAAAAAGTCCTTTTACATCAACCAACCCCATCTTCACAATCCAAAAACATGTCCAGGGTAAAATTTGTCTCATTATTTATAGCTAAATAAGCTTAGAAAACACTTATATAGCGGAAATGGGAATTCATCTCCTGAGTGCCTTGTGAATCCAACAACAACCTGCATTCATTTAGCCCTTGCTATATAACTGTTGCAGTCCATGTGGTGTAGGTGCAGCCACAGGGCCTGTTAGGGAGGGATTTTTAGGTAGTAAAATCCACTAACTAGGTCTATTTCCCCAATAACTTATTTCACAAACCTATTCCTCTTTGGGCGAAAACGTTTTGTCAGATTAACCTCTTAATTTTAATTTTCAACTCGAGTTTTTTGATATTCAATGGTCAACTAACTTGTACTGCTAATTTAACTATTCTTGAATTATTTCATCTCCTTTCTAGAAAATTCAACCTTGGTGTTATTCTGCACTACAGGCGTTTGTCCATCTCTGAGGTTTATCTACTAGTGATAAAAAATCCTCTCCCTCTCTTAGCCCCCAAGTCCAGGGCAGCTCCAAGTATTGTTGGCTGAATGAAGCTGCAAGTTTGGATTCACGTGCTAGTGGCCCAGCTGCATTGTACTTCAATGTGATTGCCAGAAAGAACCTTGCAGTGTTAAACCTCAAGTATATAGCTGAAGGCAGAATTAACCACAAATGTTCGCTGCCTACCACAGGGACTCCCAAACCAGGGATTTTGTTCTCTACTGGGGTTGTGGCGAATATCAAGCAGAGACCCTGCAAATTTTTCCTCAACCAATTTGTCAATTTGACAGCTTTTCACAGCCCTTATTGTTCATTCAGATCAGCGCTCCAAGTGACTCACAAGGGATTTCCTGGAAGTGCTCATAATGGAGGAGGTACATTGAATGTGCAGTTGGAGGCACTTTGAACGATCGTTGTGGCAAATGGCAGGACAGTCCTGGGATCAGTGTCGAGGCTCCATTACATACGCACACACGTTTCATAGCTCCAAGGTGCCAGCAGAGTCTTCAAAATGGTTGTAGGCAAAACCATTTGCTCTTGCTCAACAACTCCCACTCCTGCTCTCACTCTGGGGTCATACTACTTTCATGCATTAAAATGGGGTCGCTGTGAGAAAATGTTTGGGAAGTACTGGTCTATCATATTCTATTTAGCTCTCTTCTTTGCAAGTTTACGAAGAAACCAATATGGTTTAGAAACTTCTGACAGAATCGGCAAGTTTATTGAAAATTAGACATTACCTTGAACTGGGTGGAGGTTTTCGTTTAACTGGAGATGAGGATTCTACATTTCTGTAATCCCCTGGTACAGATGTAGAAAATAAACGAAAGCCTGTAAAATAAAAACATCTTAAATTGAGGCCCAACAAATCTTTAAAAAGAAATAATCCAACATGGATCATTGAAATGAAGGTCTTTTTCAGTTGGCTTTATACAAATAAAATTTTGACAATCATAATTTAGCCAGCATGAATTGGCAAACCTAATTCGCAAGAGGCCATAGTATGGGAAATCGAACCATGTCACACTGTTGCAATATGTTTGCCCTTAGCAATGTGCTGAGGGACATTACTGGGACAGAAAAGAGGGACCTATTTTCTGCGTACTGTGTCCGTCCTTGATGACAGTTCCTGAAAGGGAATATGTTTCATTTACCAACCTTAAAGCTTCAATCCTTAGTGTAAACAGGAGTTTATCAAATTACCTTCAGCATCATCCCTTACTTGCTGCTGTGGAAAGGGTCCAGAATCATCAACAGTTATGATACTGAAAAATAAAACAGGCTGCTATTAAAAATATTGAATATAATTGAATTGCACCTCTATGTTCATAAACACAGCTAGCTTCCATCTAGTTCAAAGCAATATCCAATTTATGATAGACTAAATTATCACTGTTTGCAGACTGGTCTTCATTCAAAGCTTTACTAGTCCTCATTCTGAAAAAGACTACACTATAATTATACAAAGTGTGAATTTAATGTTCATCACTGAAAAGAGAGACATGTTGCCAAAGCTTTTTGTCTTGCACTCATCAGAACAAATGCAAGGATGCCAATTTTGAACAACAGCCATTTCACGCTGCCACTATGCAGCGACGATGCAAGTGGAATTTTCCACGAACAGGATGCTGCCGTCATCCAAAAGGTCATTCTGCCTACCACACAATTGAACAACACTGTGTCTGAATTTCAGTGTTGACATGATGCCAGGTATGTAGGAAAAATGCCCCAACCATTGGCTGATTGAATCAAACGTGTTCCACCAGCTGTTAATGAGAGGCAGAATACAGACCGTACTCAATCAGCCCACACTTGCAAAACCCAAGCAAAATGTCGACTGTTAGATATGATTCCACGATTGGGCAGCACTTGTTGAACAACCCTGAGCGCTCAATCCTGAGGAAAGAGTAGGGCCCATTAGGGACCAAGGGGACAATCGATGGGTGGAGCCAGAGGACATTGGTAGAGTGTTGAACGAATAATTCACATCCGTCTTGACCCAAGAGAATGACGATGAAGGTATCGAACTCAGGGAGAGAGACTGCGAGGTTCTTGAGCAAATTCATATCAGGAGTGACAAGGTATTGGAGGTGTTGGCAGGCTTAAAAGTGGCCAAATCTCCAGGTCCGGGTGATTTCTGTCCCAGACTGCTGAGGGAGGCAAGGGAGGAGATCGCAGGGGCACTGACCCAAATTTTTAATTCCTCTTTGGCCACGGGGGAGGTGTCAGAGGACAGGAGAACAGCTAATGTGGTTCTGCTATTTAAGAAGGGTTGTAGAGATAAGCCAGGGAACTACAGGCCAGTGAGTCTCACGGCAGTGGTAGGGAAACTATTAGAGAAAATTCTGAAGGCGAGAATCTATCTCCACTTGGAGAGGCAAGGTTTGATCAGGGTTAGTCAGCATGGCTTTGTCAGAGGGAGGTCATGCCTAACAAACCAGGTGTGTGGATGAGGGTAGTGCAGTTGATGTAGTTTACATGGATTTCAGCAAAGCCTTTGACAAGGTCTCACATGGGAGACTTATAACGAAGGCAAATGCACATGGGATACAGGGTAATTTGATAAGGTGGATTCAAAATTGGCTTAGTCATAGGAGACAGAGGGTGATGACAGAAGGATGTTTTAGTGACTGGAAGCCCGTGTCCAGTGGCGAACCCCAAAGGGATCTGTGCTGCGTCCCCTATTATTTGTCATTTATATAAACGACATAGATGACCATGTGGGGGGTAGGATTAGTAAGTTTGCGGATGACACAAAGATTGGCCGGGTGTTTAACAGTGAGGTTGAGTGTCGTGGGCTACAAGAAGATATAGACGGGATGGTCAAAAGGGCAGATAAGTGACAGATGGAATTTAACCCTGAAAAGTGTGAGGTGATACACTTTGGAAGGAGTAATTTGACAAGGAAGTATTCAATGAACGGCATGACACTAGGAAATTCTGAGGAACAAAGGGACCTTAGCGTGTATGTCCATAGATCGCTGAAGGCGGAGGGGCATGTTAGTGGGGTGGTGAAAAAGGCATATGGGACACTTGCCTTTATCAATCGAGGCATAGATTACAAAAGTAGGGAGGTCATGTTGGAGTTGTATAGAACCTTGGTGAGGCCACAGCTGGAGTGCTGTGTGCAGTTCTGGTCGCCACATTATAGGAAGGATGTGATTGCACTGGAGGGGGTGCAGAGGAGATTCACCAGGATGTTGCCTGGGATGAAACATTTAAGAGAGGTTGGATAGACTTGGGTTGTTTTCGTTCGAGCAGAGAAGACTGAGGGGCGACCTGATCAAGGTGTACAAGATTATGAGGGGCATGGAGAGGGTGGATAGGGAGCAGCTGTTTCCCTTAGTTGAAGGGTCAGTCACGAGGGGACATAAGTTCAAGGTGAGGGGCAGAAGTTTTAGGGGGATGTGAGGAAAAATGTTTTTACCCAGAGGGTAGTGACGGTCTGGAATGCGCTGCTTGGAAGGGTGGTGGAGATGGGTTGCCTCACATGCATTAAAAAGTACCTGGATGAGCACTTGGCATATCATAACATTCAAGGCTATGGGCCAAGCGCTGGTAAATGGGACTAGGTAGGTAGGTCAGGTGTTTCTCACATGTCGGTGCAGGCTCGATGGGCCTCTTCTGCACTGTGTGATTCTGTGATTCTAACAGCTACACTAATAAGCAATTTAAGATAATCAGGCGAGCTTATAATGTGGCTCATTTATGCTTGCTAGAAGCAACATAGATACATAGGGGCCCATTCTCTTCAAGCAAAAGGAATATGTTCAATCCTTGCACCTTTTACGAATCACCTGGAAACATGGGGAGCCTATAGTTCCCCATTGCTTTCTCCATGGCAATGCCTCGGCCAATCAGAGTCGACTTGCCAACCAATTAGCACCCCTTTTGTCTTGTAGGATCAATTTTTGTGATCTTTTGAAATTTGGCATTCTTCCATTTGTCCTGAAGAGTACAAGATGAAAAGCTTTGGCAACAAATCTCTCTTTTCAATATTCAAGTTCTGTACTATCAAATGACTGTGAACGTTCATCATGACTGCAAAGGCTTACAGCATGGCACAAAAAGTAACTGTTACTACCCATGTTTTTTACAGTTGCCTCTGATAAAGCTAGTATCACAAGCAGAAACAATGGTTGTAACATTAAAGGTTTTTCTGAACCTACAAGTGTTATGTGCAAGTGTTATGGTATTTGCCCTCTTACAGTTTTACAGCCAAAAGCTGTCAGTCCCAGTTGGGGAAACGTTGTCCATTTATTGGATGGAACTCTGCACAGAAGCAGGATATTCAACCCCAGAAAAGAACTATTAGCACTGTCATCCCCAGTCCTGAGATATTTAAGATGCTGTTAAGCTGCTTTTTTTTTTAGTTCAAATAATTTATTTTCAGCAGTCAGTAAAAGGTTTATCAATAGTTGTTTGGTAGAACTTGAGTATTGCTGAAAAAAAAGAGACATTTTTTGTCAAAGATTTTCTTCTTGCACTCATCAGGATAATTTGCAAGAATACCAAATGTAAAGAGAACAGCAATATATACTGTATGAGAAGAGGGTGCTGGTTGATTGGTAAGTGGGCTCTGATTGGTAGAGGCATTGCCATGGAGAATGCACTGGTTGATGGTCACTGACCAGTTAACTGCCAAGCATTGCTTGAAATATAAAGCATAATTCGTAGCAGGCTGAGGGTTATTTAGCAAATGTTGTCCAATTGCAGAATCACATCTAATATTGAGCACTGTGTTTTGAGTTTTACAAGCATGGGCTGGTTGGGTACGGTCTGTACCTTGCCCGTTGCAAACAGTGGAAGGTACATGCTGTTTGATATGATCCACCAGTCTTTGGGACGTACGGCCTACGTACCTAGCATCACACTGCCACAGAAATTCATATGCCACATTACGCAATTGTGTGATAGGCAGAATGTCTTTTTGGCTTGACAACAGCATCCTGTTAATGACAAATACCGCTTGTGGTGCTATTGCATAGCAGCAGCGTGAAACAGCTAACTTCACCTGTTAAAATTTTTCTCATACAGTATAAATTGTTGTTCCCTTTACATTTGGTATTCTTGTGAATTGTCCTGATGAGTGCAAGACAAAAAACTTCGACAAAAAAAGTCAATTTTCTCCTTCAGGTGCTTATCCAATTCTCTTGTGAAAGCCATGATTGAATCTGTCCACACCACACTCTCAAGCAGAGCATTCCAGATCCTAGCCATTCACTGCATTAAAAAAAAACTTATCCTCGGTGATTCTTTTGACAATCCGTTTCCTCTCTCCTCATCCTTCCACCAATTGGAATGGTTTCTCTCTATCTACTTTGGCCAGATCCTTCATGATTTTGAATACTTCTAACAAATCTCCTATCAACCTTCTCTTTAAGGAGAAAATCTCCAGTTTTCTAGTTGATCCACATAATATCCCTGGAACCGATCTCTTAAATCTTTCCTGAACCCCCTCCAAAGCCTTCACACCTCCGAAAGTTAACTCTCCAGTCCTCTGGTATCACTCGGGTATCAAAGGAGGATTGGAAGATTATGGCCAGTGCCTTAGTAATTTCCAGCCTTACTTTCCTCAGATGCATCCCATCTGGTGCTGGTGACTCAGGAACTTTTAAATGCAGCCAGCCTTTCTAATCTTCTCTTTATCAATTTTTAGCTCATTGTAGGAAGAAAAAAAACTTCTGCAGTGTAATCTTGGTTATCTGCCACGATTGGCGGGGAATACCTCTCATCATAAAATGAAAAGAGGCGAAGGATGGATAGCCTTCTTACGCTAAGTCTCGGATACTGAGGTTTTGCTTTTGTTTCTGATTGGTGTATAGTATATAAATTAATCAAATTCCCTGGATATAGAGGTTAGACGTGCATTTTTCAATTTGAAAAAAAAACTTTAGCTGACCAAGTTGTGCTGGTCTCTTGGTCCTAAATCTGATTCCTGTTGCTGTCCTGCCCAAAGTCAAATAAAAGAAGTACATGGATATTAAATTCTACCAGTTGCGGGAACAAATACTACTTATAAATACATTCAAATAGATCCCAGATTTGCTTTGCAAAACCAAGCTCCAATTCCCACAAAAATTATTTTGCATAACAGAAAACAGATAAGCAAAATTCACCTGTACGTACAAAGTTAACAAGATTTACTTTCCTTTTTGGCTCCTGGTCTCTTTCAGCTGTAGGACAACCTGCTTTTATATAGTTCCATGATGTATCAAAATGCCTAAAGGTGCTTCGCAGGGTCATAACGTGACAACATTTAACACTGAATCTTAAGAAAAAAGGATAGGTGATAAAGAGGTAGATTATAAAGTGCCTTAAGGGAGCACAGGTGGAGAGTAGAAGTTTAGGGAGTGAATTAGGAGCTTAGGCAGCTGAAGGCACGGTCACCAATGGTGGGCCAGATGAAGAAGGGCTAGAAGGACAAGAGGCTAGAATTGGAGAAACGCAAAGTTCTTGGAGGGTTGTGACGTTGGATGAAGTTAGAGATTTGAAGGGCCGGGGACATTGAGGGATTTGAATACAAGGATGAGGATTTTTATAATCAAGATATTGGTGGACCAGGAATCAATTTAGGGCAGAGCATAAATCAAAAACTCCACTATGTACTCAAGTGGAGACAGCTCCTATCAGAAGGTTAAAAGCTAGTATGTGTGTAACGTCAAATGGTTAGTGCAGTTCGATTTTATATTGCTCCTGAACTACCTAATTTTCACTACCAAATGTTCAAATAAGCCTTGCAAATTTAACAGCATCCTCCCAGTAACAGAAAGCAGGTTTTGCAATAAAATATCAGAGCTCCTATTTTACTGATACAGCTGACACTGCACAGATATTTTCTACATTTATGGACCTAAAACTTAAACAAGTAGTTTCCCAACTTTGATTAGTTTTCAACTAATTTCCAAACAAGAACTGTTCATTCCTCTTAGTAGTTAATATTTGACACTCTTCCTTCGCGGTGAGCAAAGAAATGCTTAACTCCAGCAAACTGCACTCTGGAGAAAGAAACACTTGGCTGCCCTGGGAATGCAGAGTGACATGTATACTGGTTACATGCACTGCCAAGAGGTCATTGTAAGAATATTCGTTCTCCCTACCTATCTAACAAGGCACCCAGCTTTTTAGCAACATGACATCGGAATTCAGGTGTTGTCTGCAGTTCATTTCCATCATGCTGGTGATCATCTACTTTCTGCCTAAGGGAGAGGACAAAACAAGATCTGAGTGAGGAACACTATAGCCACTGTGAATTCACATGAATGCTTTAAGGACTCTGCTTGCATTACTGCATCAAAAGCAAATATTTATAGCTATTATTGAAATTGAATTCCAATAGCATGAATTAATACTTAATTAATTCTGTAAATTTGTGTAATTCCAATTTACAACACTCATCTACTGAGAAATCCAGAAAACCAATTTAATAATGCACTAATAACAATAAGTAAGTATTTTACACAATTTTGGAAATTGTAAACAACTTGTATTTTCATAGTACTTTTAATATAGATCAGACAGTGTAATCAGGCAAACATTGGTACTGAACAAAAACAGAAAATGCTGGAAAAACTCATCAGATCTGGCAGCGTCTGTGAAGAGAGAAACAGAGTTAATGTTTCAAGTCCGTATGACTCTTCTTCGGAGATGAACAAAGTGTCGTTAAAGAGGTAGGACTTAAGAAGAGTCTTAAAAGGAGGAGGTGGAGAAAGAAAAGTTTGGAAGGAATTCCAGAATTTCTGGTCTACACAGCGGAAGGCATGGTTGCCAATGATGGGGTGAAAAGGGAGAGATTTGGAGGTTACAAGGAGGGAAGGGCATAGCCACAAGGAAATCTAAACAAGAGGCCGAGAATGTTAAATCGGAGATGCTGGAGGCAGGGAAACAATAAAGGTCAATGAATGCAGGTTGATGGGTGAGCAGGACTTGCTTCAGGTTAGGGTAAGGCAGCAGAGTTTTGGATGAGCTACAATTTATGGAGGAAAGAAGGCAGGCCAGGAGGGCACTGAAGGTGGCAACAGCATGGTTTAGTTTTGGTAGCAGAGGGGTTGACACCCAGGTTGTGACAGGCGATATTACGGAAGTGTAAGTAGGCAATCTTTGGGGTGGAGAAAAAATGGAGTCCAAAGCTTAGCTTGGCGTTAAAATGGATGTCAAGTTTGTGAACAGTTGATCTCAACCTAAGACACTGGCCAAGAGAGGGATGTAATTGGTGATGAGAGAACATCAGGCAGGAGTGTTTCCATCAGCAGGCGTAAATGGTGTTTGTCAACACCACAAGCTCCCTTTTTCTCTGTCCAGAGGCCGGCTGAACTCCTTCAATGGTGTATTCACATGGGCCATCTCAATCTAGCAGGCTTAGTCTAAGAGCCAAAAAAGTAAGTCATGATTGTGACTTTCCAACATATGCACAGGTTCAAGAGTGCAGCCACGTTTCTTTGACTTTCAATGGCTTGTTCTTGGCATTTGGATGATGCTGGCAAGACTGTATTCATTGTGCATTTCTAGTTGCCCAGACGTGGTGATTGTGGAATGTGTTCTTGAATCTTGCGATCCTTGGGGTAATGGTGTTCCTACAATATTATTAGGGAAGAAATTCCAGAAGATTGGCCCAACAATGATAAATGAGAGGCAGCATATATATATCTCCATAGATTCTGTGTTGCTGTGATACGACGGACCTTACCCAAAGATGTATGGTGTGGAATTTATTGGAAATTCCAGCAAATTACAATCCAATTCTTTTATGAGTTATGTATTATAAAGTGGAAATGAAGAATGAGCATTACAATTTTTAAAAAAAGTTTAACACATTCTTTTTAGTGCTAACTAAAACATAAAACAAACATAAACATAGTCCCTGTAGCACTTACAAAATCCATGAAGTCAAAATCCTACACCCATTGCAAACTGAAAAGGAAAACAACATCACACAGTTGTAAATACATACAAAATTGTGTATATGTACCTCAGACTTGGTCTTGTTAATACTGAAATATGCTTTACATCTTCACTGGTCCCAGCTAATAAAGGGAAAAAATAAAAAGGAGCTGTCAGGCTTATGACTAGGAAACTGCATTGTAATGTGAATTGTATCTGTTTTTGGCAGAGAGATACTCATGAACAAATTTCTCTTCAAAATATGCGGAAAGTAGCCAGGAAGCAAAAATCGAAAGGAAGTTTGTTAGAAATGTAGAATAAAATTGAAGGAAAAAATAAGCTATTTTCATACAATTTTTGTGTGGTTCAATAAGCACAGATGACACTTTGCATTTATATCTAAAATGAAATAAAATGGCCCAAAGCACTTCACAGGGATTAATATAATTAGACACAAGGAAATAACGGGAGGAGGATTTGCATGGTGAATGAATACCTGATCAAGGAGGCACCTTTTGAGGAGGTGTTCAAAGTAAGGGTAGAAGTAGAGGGTTTAGGAAGAGTGTTCCAGAGACTGGGGCCAAGATAATTGAGTTCCCTGTGGTGCCCTGGAGGGAGGAAAGAATACAAAGGAGACCAGAACTTGGGGGGTCCACCATGCATGCAGTAAAAATAAAAGGCCAATGGAGGTTACAGATTTGGAGGCAGGAATGCGAGACCATGGATGGACATGTAGAGGAAATGACTCAGAAGCAGTAGTGCCAGTACTGAACCAAGCAGACATTTAAAGGTTAGAGGATAAGGGGAGAAGGTCTTCGCAAATAATAAGGGTTAACTATTGATAGGTTATCTCCTGTAATCAATGGTAGCCCTAGAATATGGAATTTTCTGCCACCAACTGTTACTCAGAGCAGAATCCATAAATCCTTTCAAAAAATGCTTGCTGTTTGATAAAAAGGAATAATGAAGGGTATTTGGAATGATGAAGGTGTAATTAGTCTAGGTGTCACATATTTGACAAAAATATTGTCACAGACTAGACAGACTTCCTGTGCTGTAGGCCAAGGATGAAGCCTTGGGATATACCCAGGGTGAGTGTACAGACACACAAAAGAAGCTGTCACAGGAAATCTGCTGAATTTGTTAGGATAAGTAGGAGTGGACCAAACAGAGGTTGATCACAGAGGAAAGATGGGGAGGAGGATTAAGGAACCAACTTTGTTGAATTTTACATGAGGTCATTTCAAAGTCAGAGTCACTCAGATCATTAATGGCTTATTCAAGGTGCTGTGAAAGATAGAGTGATGGCAGAGATGGGTATATAGTTGGATTGAGACAACACATTACGAACATAGGAGCAGGAGTAGGCCATTCAGCCCCTTGAGCCTGTTCCACCATTCAATTAGATCATGGCAAAATCTATTGATCTCAAATTTAAAATTATTAATTGAGCTAGCCATCTATTGGGTTTCGTGGGAGAGTTCCCACATTGCAAGCACATTTCACATGAAGAAACATTTCCTAACTTCTCTCCTGAATGGCCTCATGCTGCTTTTAAGATTTTATCCCCATGTCCTCGATTCCACCACCAGTAGAAAAATAAAATCCCTCCAACTACCAATAGATGGCTAGCTCAATTAATGAGTTTAAATTTGAGATCAATAGATTTTGCCATGATCTAATTGAATGGTGGACCAGGTTCAAGGGGCTGAATAGCCTACTCCTGCTCCTATGTTCGTAATGTGTTGTCTCCATCCAACTCTATGCCCATCTCTGCCATCACTCTATCTTTCACAGCACCTTGACTAAGCCACTAATGATCTCCTTATCAATTCCTTTCAAACGTCAATTAAATCTTCTTAAAACGTCTACTTTCCAGGGAATACAAATTTAGTTCAAGTAATCTCAAATAGTCTCTTTAAGTAATAATCCCCGGATTACTACCTGAGCCACGTGCAAATTGGCATAGGGTAAATAAGATTAGAGAGGTAAATGTGTGGCTCAATGATTGGTGTGGGAGAAATGGGTTCTGATTCATGGGGCACTGGCACCAGTACTGGGAAAGGGGAGAGCTGTTCCATTGGGACGGGCTTCATTTGAACCATGCTGGGACCAGTGTCCTGGTGAATCGCATAACTTGGGTTGTAGATAGGACTTTAAATTAATTAGTAGGGGGGAGGGTTCAATTGAAGGGAGGTTTAAAAAATCTAAAATAAATGAGAGAGCAGAGGTGCAGGGTAGTGAAAAGGTGAACGATAATCAAAATGTGACAGGAAGGGACAGAAAATATAAGCTGAAGAGTGCAGCAGAAATTAGAACCAGAATGAGTAATAATGGTAAAAAGTCAAAGTTTAAGGCTCTTTAACTGAATGCACACAGCACTTGTAGGAAGATTGATGAGTTGACGGCACAAATAGAAATAAATAGATATGACTTGATAGCTATTACAGAGACATGGTTGCAGGGTGACCAAGACTGGGAACTCAATATTCGAGGTTCCGGAAAAACAGGCAAAAATGAAAAGGAGGTGGGGTAGCTTTATTAATAAAGGAAGGCATCAGTTCAGTGGTGAGTAGTGACATAGGTGCAATAGATCGTGATGTGAAATCAGTTTGGGTGGAATAGCAAGGGTTGGAAGTCATGGGTGTAAGTCGTCTATAGGCCCCTGAAGAGTTGCCTCAGTGTAGGACAAAGTATAAATTGGGAAATAATGGAGGCGTGTAAGGAGGGCGCTACAATTGTCATGGGTGGTTTTAATCTGCATATTGACTGGACAAATCAGATTGGCATGGGTAACACGGACGACGAATTTGTAGAGTGCATCAGGGATTGTTTCTTAGAGCAATACGTTGCAGAACCTACCCAGGAACAAGCTATTTTAGATCTAGTAATGTGTAATGAGGTAGGATTAATAAGAGATCTCGTAGTTGAGGATCCTCTATCTAGCAGGTAGCAATCACAACATGGTAGAATTTCAAATTCAGTTTGAGGGCGAGCAACTCGGATCTCAAACCAGTGTCCTCAACTCAAATAAGGGCAATTACAGAGGCATGAAGAAAAAGTTGTCTAAAGCGGGCTGGGAAAATAGACTAAGGGAAAGGTTAGTGGATGAGCAGTGGCAGAGGTTTCAAAATGCTCAGCAAAAATTTGTCCCGGTCAAAAAGAAGGACTTGATGAGAAGGATGAACCATCTGTGGTTAACAAAGTTGGTCAAGGAGAGTACCCAATCAAAAACAAAGGCATACAAAGTGGCGAAAACTAGTGGTAGGCCAGAGGATTGGGAATTTTTTTTAGGAACCAGCAGTGGATGACTAAAAAGCTAACAAAGAGGGGGAAAATTGATTATGAAAGTAAATTGGCAAGAAATATAAATACAAACAGTAAGAGCTTCTACGGGTATATAAAAAGAGAGTAGCTAAAGTGAGCACGGGACCCTTGGAGGATGCGACTGGAGAATTGATAACGAGGAACAGGGAAATGGCAGATAATTTAAACCAATATTTTGCATCAGTCTTCATGGTGGACGACACTATAAACATTCAAAAGATATCAGAAAAGCAAGGAGCTCATGGGAGGAAAGATCTTGTAACAGTCTCTATCATGAGGGACAAAGTATTTGAGAAACTAATGGGACTAAAGGCAGACAAGTCGCCAGGACCTGATGGCCTGCATTCAAGAGTTTTAAAGGAAGTGGCTACGGAGGTATTGGAGGCATTGGTCGAAATATTCCAGAACTCACTGGATTCTGGGAGAGTTCCAGCAGATTGGAAAGCCGCTGTTTGCCCCTGTGATGCCCCTGTTCAAGAAGGGAGGGAGACAAAAAGCAGGAACTATAGACCAGTCAGCCTAACATCTGTCGTTGAGAAAATGCTACAGTCCATTATTAAGGAAGAAATAGCAGGATATTTAGAAAAGCGTAATGCAATCAGAGTTAACAAGGTTTTGTGAAAGGGAAATCATTTTTGACAAATTTGCTAGAGTTCTTTGAGAATATAACAAGCAGAGTTGATAAAGGGGAGCCGGCAGATGTAGTGTATTTGGATTTCCAGAAGGCATAAGGTGCCATATAAAAAGTTATTGCACAAGATAAGAGCTCACGGTATTGGGAGGTAATATATTAGCATGGATTGAGGATTGGTTAACACACAGAAGACAGAGAGTCGGGATTAATGGGTCTTCTTCAGTTTGGAAAGACCTAACCAGTGGAGTGCCACAAGGATCAGTCCTAGGGCCTCAGTTATTTACTATCTACATTAATGGCTTGGAAGAGGGGCAGAGTGTAATGTATCCAAATTTGCTGATGATACAAAAATAGGTGGGAAGGCATGTTGTGATGAGGACATAAGGAATCTGCAAGGGGATATAGACAGGTTGAGTGAATGGGCAAAAACTTGGCAGATGGAGTTTAATGTAGGAAAGTATGAGGTCATGCATTTTGGTAGGAAAAATCAAAAGGCAGACTATTATTTAAATGGAGAGAAACTCCAAAAAAGTGCAGCACAGAAGGATCTGGGGGGTGTTCTTGTGCATGAAACAAAAAGTTAGTATGCAGGTGCAGCAAGTAATTAAGAAGGCAAATGGAATTTTGGCCTGTATTGCTCAAGGGGTTGGAGTTTAAAAATAGGGAAGTCTTGTTACAACTGTACAGGTTGTTGGTGAGGCCGCACCTGGAGTACTGTGTACAGTTTTAGTCCCCGTATTTAAGAAAGGATATACTGGCATTGGAGGCAGTTCAAAAGAGAGTCACCTAGCTTATTCCTGGGATGAAGGGGTTGACTTATCAAGAACAGCTAAACAGGTTAGGCATTTATTCAATAGAGTTTAGAAGAATGAGGGGTGATCTTATTGAAACGTACATGATTCTGAGGGGGCTTGACAGGGTAGATGGGGTGAAAAGATGTTTCAAGTAGTAGGGGAATCTCGAATTAGGGGACATAATTACAGAATAAGGGGACACTCATTTAAAACTGAGATGCGCAGGAATTTCTTCTCTCAGAGGGTAGTGAATGTCTGGGATTCTCTACCTTAGAGAGTTGTGGAGGCGAGATCACTGTAAGCATTTAAAAAGGAGGTAGACAGATTTTTGAAATATTGGGGAGTTGAGGGCTATGAGGAGCTGGCACAAAAGGGGAGTTGAGGCCTGGGACAGACCAGCCATGATCTTATTGAATGGCAGGGCAGGCTTGAGGGGCCGAATGGCCTACTACTGCTCCTATTTCTTATGTAATCTCACCCTGTAATCTAAACTTTGGAGTTCTGGTAACATTCTGGCGAATCTGCATTCAAAGGACAATATATCCTTTCTAAACATCCAGAACTCTACACAGCTGTCCAGATGTGGTTAACCAGGGCTTTGTATAGCTGTAACAAAATTTTCTCCTCTTTACATTCTGTTTCTCTAATTATAGAGGCCATCATTCCATTAGTCCATTCCATTAGGTTTATTTTTGTACCTGACTGCTACATTTTAGTGCTGTGCGTACATGAACCCCTAAATCTCATAGGATTTCCACTGTTACTTGATTTTCATCATTTAAATAATGCTTGGATCTAACTTTTTTTGTCCAATATGGATGACCTCACACCTCCTGCGTTGAAATTTGCCTCAGTTTCACCCACTCACTTAATCTATCAATGTTAGTTTATGCTCCAGTCCACACTGTTTACTATACTGCTAATCTTTGTCATCTGCAAATTTAGATGTAAGACTTTCTATTGTAACACAAAAGCAAAATACTGTGGATGCTGGAAATTTGAAATAAAATCAGAAAATTTAATTCAAGTAATAATCAGCAGGTCAGGCAGTATCTGTGGAGATAGAAACAGTGATAATATTTCAGGTCTGTGACCTTTCATTAGAACTGAAGAAAGTTAGAAATGTACTAGGTTTTGAGCAAGTGAAAGAGGGAGGGAGAAAAAGAAAAATTGGGAAGATCTGTGACAGGGTGAAGTACAGGACAGATTAAATGGCTAAAGCTTCATTGTACAAAAGCCAAAGGGAATGGTAACAGGACAATTAAAAAAACAAAAGGTATGTCTAGATGATATGTGAATGGCAGGATAGCAGTCATCCAAGTGCAAAATATAGAGATTAAGAAAGAAACAAGAAAAAACTGAACCAGCAAAAAAAAGACACAAAACAAAATGGGGCAAAGGTTATGCTCTCACATTGTTGCACTCAGTGCTGAGTCCAGAAAGCCGTAAAGTGCTGAGTTAAAAGGTGAGCGGCTGTTCCTCGAACTTGCACTGTTTCCTTGAAACACTGTTGCAAGATAAAAAGATAGGAATTCAAATGGCAACTGACAGGAAGCTCAGGGTCATGAATGCTGAATGAATGGGGTTATTCTTTCCATTGCAATGCCTGAGCCGTTAGTAAATATAGTGAATTGTTAAGGCTCCAGCACAGAGCCTTGTGGGGCACTGCTAGTTACATCTTTCCAATTTGAGTAAATATCCATTATCCCAACTCTCTGTTTTCTATCACCTAGCCAGGTCAATAACTTGCCTCTAATTCCATAAACTTTCAGTTTAGCTAACTGTCTCATGTGGAGCCTTATTGAATTGCCTTCTAAAGAATATATAAACATTTCCCTGTATGCTAATTTAGTTACCTCCTCAAAAAATGCAATGATGTTTGTTAGATGATTTACCCTTTATAAATCCATGTTGCTTCTCTCTAACCAGCTTAAATTTTTCCAAGTGCTCATTCGCTTTATCCTCAATCATAGATTCCAATAACTTCCCAAAACAGTCGTTATAGGTCTATAATGTTCTGGTTACTCTCACCCTCTTACCTTTCCTAAATAATGGAATTACATTGCAATTTTCAAATCTCTAGGGACAATTCCGGAACGAGAACCCTTTGTAAGATTACAGCTAAAGAATCAGCAATTTCCTCGTCCATTCACTTTAAAATATTGGTTTGGAAACATCAAGACCCACAGATTTGTCAGTCTTTAATGCCATTATTTTTTTCTAATACTGTTTTCAGTATTTTTCAACAAGTTTCAATCCTTGATTCATTATTAATTTCCCTGCAATGTCAGGAATATTATCCTCTTCCTCTGTGTAGACTGATACAAAGTCATTAGTTAACAAATGTGATTTTCTTAATTTCCATTTGTACTTTCCATCTGTGTTTAAAGGGCTGACATAATGCTTGACTACCTTTTTCCTTCTAATACAATTGCAAAAATGGTGTGTTAATCTTGATATCCCTCAAGTTTTTTTTCATATTCCTTTTTTGCAGCTTTTACTATCTTATATGTCTCATATGTTGTTCTTTATGTATCTCCCAGTCCCCTGGAGTTATGCTTTTCTTTGCACTTTCATATACTCTTTTCTATTTTTATTATTCATTCACGGGATGTGGGCTTCACTGGCTGGGCCAGCATTTATTACCCATCCCTAGTTGTCCTTGAGAAGGTGGTGGTGAGTTGCCTTTTTGACCCGCTGCAGTGCTGTTATGAAAGGAGTTCCAGGATTTTGACCCAGAGACAATGAAGGATCGGCAATATATTTCTAAGTCAGGATAGTAAGTGACTTGGAGGGGAACTTCCAGGTGGTGGTGTTCTCAGCTATCTGCAGCCCTTGCCCTTCTAGGTGGTAGTGGTCGTGGGTTTGGAAGGTGCTGTCTAAGGGACCTTGGTGAATTCCTGCAGTGCATCTTGTAGATGGTACACACTGCTGCTGCTGTGCATTGGTGGAGGAGGAAGTGAATGTTTGTGGATGTGGTGCCAATCTAGGGAGCTGCTTTGTCCTGGACGGTGTCAAGCTTCTTGAATGTTGTGGGAGCTGCACTCATCCAGGCAAGTAGGGAGTATTCCATCACAATCCTGACTTGTACCTTGCATATGGTGGACAGGATTTGGGGGGGTCAGGTGGTGAGTTGCAGGATTCCTAGCCTCTGACCTACTTGTAGCCACAATATTTATATGGTCAGTCCAGTTTAGGGGGAGGCAGTGGCGTAGTGGTATTGTCACTGGACTGGTATTCTAGAGACCCAGGATAATGCTCTTGGGACTTGGGTTCATATCCCACCAAGGCAGAAATTTGAATTCAATAAAAATCTGAACTGAAAAGTCTGATGATGGCCATGAAACCATTGTTGATTGTTGTAAAAACCCATCTGGTTCACTGATGTCCTTTAGGAAGGAAATCTGCCATCCTTACCTGGGCTGGCCTACATGTGATTCCAGACCCACAGCAATGTGCTCTGAACAAGGCAATAAGGGAAGGGCAATAAATGCTGGCCTAGCCAACGATGCCCACATCTCATGAATGAATTAAAAAAAGTTCAGTTTCTGGTCAATGGTAACCCCCAGGATGTTGATAGTGGGGGATTCAGTGATGGTAATGCCATTGAACGTAAAGAGGCGATGGTTAGATTCTGCCTTGTTGGAGATGGTCATTACTTGGCACTTGTGTAGTATAAATGTTACTTGTCAGCCCAAGCCTGGATATTGCCCAGGTCTTGCTGCATTTGGACATGGACTGCTTCAGTATCTGAGGAGTCGTGGATTGTGCTGAGCATTGTGCAAGCATTAGCGAACATCCCCATTTCTGACCTTACGATGGAAGGAAGGTCACTGATGAAGTAGCTGAAGATGGTTGGGCCGAGGACACTACCCTGAGGAACTCCTGCGGTTATGTCCTGGAGGTGAGATGACTGACCTCCAACAACCACAACCATCTTCCTTTGTGCTAGGTATGTTTCCAACCAGTGGAGAGTTTTCCCCCTGATTCCTATTGACTCCAGTTTTGCTAGGGCATCAAGGAGATGCCACACTCAGTCAAATGCTGCCTTGATGTCAAGGGCAGTCACTCTCACCTTACCTCTTTAGTTTGATGTTGGAATAAGAAAGGGAAAAAAAAGAACCAGGATATTATAGAGCTGTTAGCTTAACATCTGTTGTGGGGAATATATTGGAAAACTTGAGAGAGTACCAACATTTAGAGACAGGGTGGCAGCTGGAGAAGATGGTTCGTTTAGCGTGTTTTTTGACGAGCGGATGCTGATGCCAGTCTTCAATATTGGAGCGAGGAGCAGAGTCTGACAAGCAAGAACCACGAATGATTGCAGCAAACAATCAGCTGAAGAAGGGTACTTTGGCAAGAAAGTAAATTTGTATGTGTTCAGGAGCACGGGAGGAAGTTTTCATGGAGATGAATTTATGTGGTCAAATGGTTCTATTATAAAAGGTTATGAGGAATGGTCACAGAATGGGATTAGACTAAGAAATGGCAGCTTAAGAGGTAGCAGCAGCACATGCTAGGCTGAATGGCCTCCATCAATTAATTTTGGGGTGATGGTGTCTGAAGTTCAGGGTGCAAACTATTAATGTAAATAGAAGTTTTAAAGGACACTCAAAATAAATTACCATTTCGCTCAGTTTTTATATTTTCCCTTTTAGATTTAGTGGAGCTTAAAAAAATTGTACGAGGTGCAGCCTTCAAGTGCGTCCCCCAAACCTTCTATGTTGCTTAACATATTTATAGGCATCTATAGTTGCTCAAGACATTTTCCAATTTTGTAAAATAAAAGTCTTAGCATCCACCACTGAAGATATTGACACTCTTGAGTAGTCAAGAATGATTTTAGACATTATGAATAATTCAGAGCCATCAACACTAGAGAATCTTAGGAGTGAGATTTACAGGATGAAATAATGGGGGCTTGTAAGAAAGGTACTGCATTAATCATGGGTGATATTAATCTGCATATAGATTGGATGAATCAGCTTGGCAAAGATAGCCTGGAAGATGAGTTCATAGAGTATTTTCAGTTCAATTTCTTAGAGCAGCACATTCTGGAGCCAACCAAAGAGCAGGCTATACTAGACATGGTAATGTGCAATGAGACAGAAATAATTAATGATCCCATGGTGAAGGGACCTCTAGGTAGCAGTAACCATAACATGATTGAATTTCACATTCAGTCTGAGGGAGACAAAAGGGAGTCTAAAACTAGTGTTTTAAACTTAAATAAAGGCAATTGCAAGGGTATGGTAACAGAGCTGGCTAAGGTGAACTGGGAAATTAGGTTAAAGGGTAAGACAGTAGAGATGCAGTGGCAGACATTCAAGGAGATATCTCAGAACACTCAGCAAAGATACATTCCAATGAGAAAGAAAGGCTCTAGAAGGACACACCATCCATGGCTAACTAAGGAAGTTAAAGATAGAATCAAATTGAAAGAAAAAGTGGACAATTCCATGAAGATTAGTGGTTGGTCAGAAGATTGGACAGAATTTTAAAAATCAGCAAAAATACCAAAAAAAGGATGAAATTTGAACATGAGAGAAAGCCAGCTAGAAATATAAAAAGAAATAGTAAACCCTTCTACAGGTATTTAAATAGGAAAAGAGTAAGTAAAGGAAGCGTTGGTCCTCTAGAGAGTGAGAATGGGGAATTGATGATGGGATAAAAGGAAAAGGGGAAGCGTTGAACAGATATTGTGTGTCTATCTTCACTGTAGAAGACACAAATACCACCCCAGAAATACTTGTAAATCTAGAAGTGAAAGGGAGGGAGGAACTTAAAACAATTAATATCACCAGGGAAAGGTTACAAAGAAAAAATTAGAACTAAAGTCTGACAAGTCTCCAGGACCTGATGGCCTGTATCCTAAGGTCTTAAAAGAAGTGGCTGCTGAGATAGTAGATGCTTTCGTTGTAATTTTCCAAAATTCCTTAGGTCTGTAAAGCTCCCATCAGACTGGAAAATAGTGAATGTAGCTCCTCTATTCAAGAAAGAAGGGAATGAGAAATCATAAAACTAGAGCCCAGTTAGCCTAACATCAGCCACAGGGAGAATGCTGGAATCTATTATTAAGGAGGTTATAGCAGGGCACTTAGAAAATCTTAAAGCAATGAGACAGTCAACATGATTTTGTGAAAAGGAAATGGCGTTTGACTAATGTATTTGAGTTCTTTGAGCAAGTAACAAGTGCAAAATTAATGGCTCTTTACTTAAATGCACGTAGTATTCGGAACAAAGTAAATGAATTGACGGCACAAATAGAGGTTCATGGACATGATCTTATAGCCATTATGGAGACGTGGTTACAAGATCAAAGCTGGCAACTAAATATTCAGGGGTATGTGACTTTTCGAAAGGACAGGCAAAAGGAAAGGGTGGTGGGGTAGCTTTGAAAGTATGAGATGGAATAAGTATGATAGCAAGAAAGGATCTGGTTTGGAAGATGTAGAATCCATATGGGCGGAGGTAAGAAATAACAAGGGGAAGAAAACACTGGTGAGAGTAGTCTATAGGCCCCCTGACAGTAACTATACTGTAGGACAGAGGATAAATCAGGAGATAATGAAGGCACGTGAACAGGTAGTACATTAATCATGGGTGACTTTAATCTTCATGTAGATTGGGAAAATCAAATTGGCAGAGGCAGACACGAGCAAGAATCCATAGAGCATATCTGGGACAGGACAGTTTCTTAGAACAATATGTTCTGAATCCAACTCGGGATCAGGCTATTTTGGATCTGGTAATGTGTAATGAGGCAGGTTTAATAAATGATCTCAGAATAAAGGATCTCCAAGGAAACAGTAATCATAATATGGTAGAATTTAGCTTTCGGTTTGAGAGTGCGAAACTTGGGTCGGAAACAACTGTGCTAAATTTAAATAAGGGTAATTACAAAGGAATGAGGGCAGAGTTGGCTGGAGTAGACTGGGAAAGCAGTTTAGCAGAAAAGGCAGTTGATGAACAACAGCAGACGTTTAAGAAAATAGTTCATGACTCTCAACAAAGATATACCCAGTGAGGAAGAAGGATTCAAGGAAGGGGATAAACCAACCATGGTTTACCAAGGGAGTTAAGGGCTGTATCAAATTGAAAGAAAAAACATACAATGTGGCAAAGATTAATGATAAGCCAGAGGATTGAGAAAGTTTTAAAAACCAACAGGAGGTGACCAAAAAAAATAGAGAGGGAGAAAATAAACTTTGAGGGTAAACTAGCAAGCAATATAAAAACGGGCAGTAAGAGCTTCTTTAAATAAATAAAAAGGAAGAGAGAAGCCAAAGTGAACATAGGCCCTTTAGAGAATGAAGCTGGGGAAATAATAATGGGGAAGCAGGAAATGGCAGAGGAGTTGAATAAATGCTTTGCTTCAATCTTCATGATAGAAGATACTAATAGCATTCCAAAAATACTAAATAATCAAGGGGCAAAAGGGGGTGGGGGGGGGGGGGGGGAGTAAATAAATACAATAACTATAACTAGAGAAAAAGTACTAGGGAAATTAATGGGGCTAAAGGCCAATAAGTCCCCTGGACCTGATGGGCTGCATTCTAGGATATTAAAGGAAGTAGCTACAGAGATAGCGGATACACTGGTAGTAATCTTCCAAAAATCCTTAGATTCTGGTAAAGTCCCAGAGGATTGGAGAACGGCCAACCCTTATTCAAAAAGGGAGGGAAACAAAAAACAGGTAACTATAGGCCAGTTAGCTTAACATCTGTCATTAGGAAAATGTTGGAGTCTATTACACAGGATGTAATAGCAGAGCATTTAGAAATAAATAATCTAATCAGGCAGAGTCAGCATGGCTTCATGAAGGGGAAATCATGCCTAACAAATTTATTAGAATTCTTTGAGGAGGTAACAAGCAGGATAGATAAAGAGGAACCAGTAGACGTAATATATTTGGATTTCCAAAAGGCGTTCGATAACGTGCCGCACATAAGGCACATAAGATAAGAGCCAATGGTGTTGGGGGTAGTATATTAACATGGATAGAGGATTGGCTAACTAACAGAAGACAGAGAGTTGGGATAAAGTGGGCATTTTCAGGATGGCAACCTGTAACTAGTGGAGTACCACAGGGATCAGTGCTGGGGCCTCAATTATTTACAATATATATTAATGACTTAGATAATGACCAAGTTTGCGGATGACACAAAAATAGGTGGAAAGGCAAGTGGTGAGGATAACACAAGGAGTCTACAGAGGGATACAGACAGGTTAAGTAAATAGGCAAAAACTTGGCAGATGGGACATAATGTGGGAAAATGTGAGGTTATGCACTTTGGCAAGAAGAATAGAGGAGCTGAATGTTATTTAAATAGATTGTTTAAAGATTGCAGAAGGCTGCAGCACAGAGGGATTTGGGAGTTCTTGTGCATGAATCCCAAAAAGCTAACATACAAGTTCAGCAGGTAATAGGGAAGGCAAATGGAATGTTGGTCTTTATTTCAAAGGGAATGGAGCATAAAAATAAGGAAGCCCTGCTAAAACTATCCAAGGCACTAGTTAGACCACACCTGGAATACTGTGAACAATTTTGGTCCCCTTATCTAAGGAAAGATATGCTGGCATTGGAGACAGTCCAGAGGAGGTTCACTAGGTTAATCCCGGGTACGGAGAATCTTCTTATGAGGAGAGGTTGTGTAAGTTGGGCCTGCACTCATTGGAATTTAGAAGAATGAGAGGTGACCTTATTGAAACATATAAAATTCTTAGGGGGCTTCAGTTGTTTCCCCTTGTGGGAGAGTCTAGGACCAAAGGGCATAATCTCAGAGTAAGGAGGCACCCATTTAAAACAGAGATGAGGAGGAATTTCTTCTCTCAGAGGGTAGTCAATCTATGGAATTCTTCACCACAGAGGGCTGTAGAGGCTGGGTCATAAAGTATATTCAAGTCTGAGATAAACAGATTTTTAATCAGTAAGGGATGGGTTATGGGGAAACGGCAGGAAAGTGGAGTTGACGATTATCAGATCAGCCATGATCTCATTGAATGGCGGAGCGGGCTCAATGGTACCGAATGGCCTATTTCTGCTCCTACGTCTTATGGTCTAACGTGGGTAAAGGGGAACCAGTAGGTGTGGTGTACTTGGATTTCCAAAAGGCATTTGACAGGTGCCACATCAAAGATTACTCAACAAAATAAGAGCTTATGTTGTAGGGGATAACATATTCTCATGGATAGAGGATTGGTTAGCTAACAGGAAGCAGAGAGTAGGGATAAATGGGTTATTTTTGAGTTGGAAAGCTGTAAATAGTGGAGTGCCTGGGGTCAGTGCTGGGGCCTCAACTATTTGCAAACTATATCAATGATTTTGACGAAGGGACCGAATGTATGGTTGCTAAATTTTATGATGACACAAAGATAGATAGGAGGGTGGGCAGTGAAGAGGGGACAAGGAGTCTGCAAAGGGATATAGACAGGTTAAGTGAATGGGCAAAATTTGGCAGATGGAGTGTAATGTAGGAAAATGTGAACGTGTTCACTTTTTCAGCAAGCATAGAAAAGCAATATATTATTTAAATGGAGAGAGATTGCAGAACTCTGCAGTACAGAGGGATCTGGGTATCCTGGTACATGAATCACAAAAATTTGGTATGCACATAAAGCAAGAGATTGGGAAAGCAAATGGAATGTTGGCGTTTATTGGAGGCGAATCGAGTATACAAGTTGGGAAGTTTTTTTTTACAATTGTACAGGGTGTTGGTGAGACCACATCTGGAATAGTGTGTACAGTTTTGGTCTCCACACTTAAGAAAGGGTATAGTTGCAGTTCAGAGAAAGATCATGCAACTAATTCCTGGGTTGAAGAGGTTATCTTATGAGATAAAGTTGCACAGGTTGGGCCAGTATCCATTGGAGCTTAGAAGAATGAGAAGTGATCTTATTGAAACATGTAAGATCCTGAGGGAACTTGACAGATGGATGCCAACAGGATGTTTCCTCTTGTGGGAGATGCTAGAACTAGGGGACACGGTTTAAAAATAAGGGGCCTCCCATTTAATATGGAGATGAGGAGAAATTTTTCTCTCAGTAGGGCATTAGTATATGGAATTCTCTTTCCCAGAAATCAGTGAATACTTTTAAGGCTGTATTAGATAGATCCTTAATTAACAAGGGAGTCAAAGGTTAGAGGGCTAGACAGTGAAATGGAGCTGAGGCCACAATCAGATCATCCATAATCTTAAAGACAAAAACCTACTGCGGATGCTGGAAATCCAAAACAAAAACAGAATTACCTGGAAAAACTCAGCAGGTCTGGCAGCATCGGCGGAGAAGAAAAGAGTTGACGTTTTGAGTCCTCATGACCCTTCAACAGAACTGAGTAAAGTTAGGAGAGGGGTGAAATATAAGCTGGTTTAAGGTGGGGGAGTGGGGTGTGGGGGGAGAGAAGTTGGAGGGGGGGGGGTTGGTAGTAGGGACAAGCAAGCAGTGATAGGAGCAGATAATCAAAAGATGTCACAGACAAAGGAACAAAGAGGTGTTAAAGGTGGTGATATTATCTAAGAGAATGTGCTAATTAAGAATGGATGGCAGGACACACAAGGTACAGCTCTAGTGGGGGTGGGGTGAAATAAGACTAACAGGGCATAAAAGGTATAAATTTAAAAATAATGGAAATAGGTGGGAAAAGAAAAATCTATATAAATTATTGGAAAAAACAAAAGGGAGGGGGAAGAAACGGAAAGGGGGTGGGGATGGAGGAGGGAGTTCAAGATCTAAAGTTGTTGATTTGGGCGTCACTGGCTAGGCCAGCATTTATTGTCCATTCCTAATTGCCCTTGAGAATTTGGTGGTAAGCCACCTTCTTGAGCCACTATAGTCCATGTAGTGTTGGTACATAAACAGTACTGTTAGGGAGGGGGCTCCAGGATTTTGACCCAGCAACAGTGAAAGAACAGCAATATAGTTCCAATTAAGGATCTTGTAAGTGGCAGTGTTCCCAGGCATCTCCTGCCCTTGTCCTTCAAGGTGGTAGAGGTTGTGGGTTTGGAAGCTGCTGTCAAAGGAGCCTTGGTGAGTTGCTGCAGTGCATCTTGTAGATGATACACACTGCTGCAACTGTGCATCAGTGGTGGAGGGAGTTAATGTTTAAGGTGATGGATGAGATGCCAAGAGAGTTGCTTTGTCCTGCATGGTGTCAAGCTTCTTCAGTATTGTTGGAGCTGCACTCATCCAGGCAAGTGGAGAGTATTCCACCACTCTCCTAAATTCAATTTGGTGGACAGACTTTGGGGAGTCAGGAGGCGAGTTACTCATCGCAGGATTCCCAACATCTGACCTGGTCTTGTAGCCACAGTATTTATATGGCTGGTCCAGTTCAGTCTCTGATCAATGGTAATCCCCAGGATATTGATAGTGGGAGATTCAGTAATGGTAATGCCATTAAATGTCAAGGGGAGATGGTTGGATTCTCTCTTGTTGGAGATGGTCATTGCCTGGCACAGCATAAATATTACTATGAAGAAAGAGGGATCATTGACCTGAAACGTTAACTCTCTTTCTCTCTTCACAAATACTGTCACATCTGCTGAGCATTTCCACCGTTTTCTGTTTTCATTTCAAAGCGTGGAGTTGCATTTACTTCTCCTAGTACAATATATTAAATAGACTACAACTTAAACTAGAAATGAATAAGACTTGATAAATCTTGCCCCAAAAATATCAGAAAGGCCCACTACCTCTTGCTTTGTGGGAATTGATATTGTCAATATCCCAAGCGGCCTCTTTGAGACGGGACAGCTCCTCCATGCTGTCAGAGTCTGAATCAGTTGCCGCCCTGGCCGCCGCCATCTTCAATTCCCTCGCTGGCGTTGGTCTCCCCTGCGCAGGTGCGGTTTGCCGCGGCGCCCTAAGGGAAATGTAGTCACGAAGGCGTCGCCAGGAGCCAGGCAGGAATGACCTGCGTCACAGCAAAACTACATCGCCCGTGACACCTTTCGCAAACGTCAGCGTCGGTCGAGAAGGTGAATAACGAAATACGGAATCTGATGACGCATCCCATTCATCCTTCCCATGCCAACGGGATCCGGCCTTAGCAACAGCATCCAGGGAAGCTACTGGACACTTGCTGCAGCATCAGGAGACGGGACATGTCCTGGTCAAAAAACCTTCACTCACATAGTCCTGGGATTAATTGAAGGTGCGGCTTTGGCTCGTTCAAATGGTGTAGGATAGTTTGTAAATATTTATATCACATGTTTAAATATCATTTAAAATATGTTAAAATTTAAACCATAATTTAGTACATTTTAAAATCTGTATGTATAGAGAACTAGGAGCTTATGGAACCTTCAATTTACTTACTTTAAAAATAAAATCAGAATATGCTGGAAATACTCAGCAGGTTAGGCAACAGTTGTGCAGAGAGAAAAACAGAGTCAACTTTTGAGATCAAAGGCCTTTTGTCACAACGCAAGAATTTAAAGATGTGTCAAGTTTTAAGCAGGTACAGAGGAGTGGTTGCACCTGAACTGGAATGGGACCAACATCCTTGCAGGGAAAACAAAAACAGAATTACCTGGAAAAACTCAGCAGGTCTGGCAGCATCGGTGGAGAAGCAGGGAGGTTTGCTAGTGCTGTTGGGGAGGGTTTAAACTAACTTGGCAGGGGGATGGGATCCTGAGAGGAGGTTCAGCAGGGGGAGATGCATAGCCAAAATTAGAAGAGAGAGCAAGTTAGTCTGGAAGGCGTAGAAATTATAGGCCAGTTAAGGCACAAGGGAGCTTGGCAAGGTTGGATGGTATTTATTTTAATGCAAGGAGTCTGACGAATAAGGCAGATGAGTTGAGGGCACAAATTAACACATGGAAGTATGATGTCATTGCTGTCACAGAGACATGGTTGGGAGAGGGGCGGGATTGGCAGCAGAATTTTCCAGGATATAGGGTCTTCAGACTAGAGAGAGGAGGTAAAAGAGGAGGGGGTATCACAATATTGAGTAAGGAATCAATTACAGCAGTAAGGAGGGATGACATCTTAGAAGGCTCCTCACATGAAGCCACGTGGATACAACTTAAAAACAAAAAAGGAGCAATCACATTGCTGGGAGTGTACTATAGGCCCCCAAACAGTCAGAGAGAAATAAAAGAGCAGATATGTAGGAAAATTTCAGAGAAGTGTAAAAATAATAGGGTAGTGATAGTGGGGGATTTCAACTTCCCCAACATTAACTGGGTTAGTCATAGCGTGATAGGTGTAGAGAGAGCGGAATTCTTAAAATGCATACAGGAGAGCTTTTTAAGCCAGTACACAGAAGGTTCTACAAGAGAGGGGGCAGTCCTGGACTTAATTTTAGGGAATGAAGCTGGGCAAGTGGTCGAGGTATCAGTGGGGGAACATTTTGCAGATAGTGATCATAACTCCGTTAGATTCAAGGTTGTTATGGAAAAGGACAAAGATAGGCCAGAAATCAGAGTTCTAAACTGGGGGAAGGCTGATTTTTACAAAGATCAGATATGATTTGGCCAGAGTGGACTGGGAGCAGCTACTTTTAGGTAAACCTACATCAGAGCAGTGGGACTCATTCAAGAAGGAAATAGGGAGAGTACAGGGCCAACATATTCCTGTAAAGACAAAGGGTGGGACCAACAAATCCAGGGAACCCTGGATGTCGAGGGATATACAGGATTGGATAAAGAGAAAAAGGGGGGCTTATGGCAAATACCGAGGGCTCAAAACAGCGGAAGCCCTAGAGGAGTATAGAATGTGTAGAGGGGTACTTAAAAAGGAAATTAGGAGAGCAAAAAGGGGGCATGAGAAAACATTGGCAGGTAAAATAAAGGAAAATCCGAAGTTATTTTACAAGTACATTAAGAGTGAGAGGATAACTAGGGAAAGAGTAGGGTCCATTACTGACCATAGTGGTAATTTGTGTGTGGAGCCGGAAGACGTAGGTAGGGTTCTAAATTAATACTTTATGTCGGTGTTCACAAGTGAGAGGGATGACATGGGTATGGAAATCAGGCAGAAGGACTGTGATATAATTTTTAAAATTAGCATTGAAAGGGAGGAGGTTCTAAGTGGTTTGGCAGGCTTAAAAGTAGATAAATCTCCAGGCCAGGATGACATGTATCCCAGGCTGTTGAGTGAGGCAAGGGAGGAGATAGCAGGGGCGCTGGCAATAATTTTCAATACCTCTCTGGCCACAGGAAAGGTGCCAGAGGACTGGAATACAGCCAATGTGGTACCATTATTCAAGAAGGGAGGAAGGAATAAACCAGGGAACTACAGGCCAGTCAGTTTAACCTCCATGGTGGGGAAACTATTGGAAGCAATTCTGAGGGACAGAATTAATCTACACTTGGAGAGGTAGGGATTAATCAAGGACAGTCAGCATGGTTTTGTTAAGGGGAGGTCAGGTCTGACTAATTTGATTGAATTTTTCGAAAAGGTGACCAGGTGTGTAGATTAGGGCAATGCATTTGATGTGGTCTACTTGGACTTCAGCAAGACTCTTGATAAGGTCCCACATGGGAGACTGATAACGAAGGTAAGAGCCCATGAGATCCAAGTCAATTTGGCAAATTGGATCCAGAATTGGCTGAGTAGCAGGAAGCAGAGGGTGATGTTCGAGGGGTGTTTTTATGACTGGATGTCTGTGTCCAGTGTGGCTCCACGGGGATCGGTGTTGGGTCCCTTGCTGTTTGTGGTATATATAAACAATTTAGACTTGAACGTAGGAGGGTTGATCAGTAAGTTTGCGGATGATATGAAAATTGGTGGGCTGGTAAATAGTGAAGAGGATAGCCTTAGATTACAGGAGGAGATAGACAGGCTGGTCAGATGAGCTGATCTGTGGCAAATGGAATTTAATCCGGATAAGTGTGAGGTGTTGCACTTGGGCAGGATAAACAAGGCCTGGGAATACACGATGAATGGTAGGACCCTGGGAAGCACCGAGGATCAGAGCGACCATGGTGTGCATGTCCACGGTTCCCTTAAGGTAGCAGGACAGGTAGATAAGGTGGTTAAGAAGGCATATTGGATACTTGCCTTTATTAGCTGAGGCATAGAATATAAGAGCAGGGAGGTTATGCTGGAACTCTGGTTAGGCCACAGCTAGAGTATTGCATACAATTCTAGAATCCGCATTATAGGAAGGATGTGATTGCACTAGCGTGCAGAGGAGATTTACCAGGATGTTGCCTGGGCTGGAGAGTTTTAGTTATGAGGAGAGATTGGATAGACTGGGGTTATTTTCCCTGGAGCAGAGGAGATTGAGGGGGGACATGATTGAGGTATATAAAATTATGAGGGGCATAGCTAGGGTAGACAGGAAGGAACTTTTCCTCTTGGTGGAGGGATCGATAACCAGGGGGCATAGATTTAAGGTAAGGGGCAGGAGGGTTAGAGAGAATGTGAGGAAGAAATTTTTTCACCCAGAGGGTGGTGGGAATCTGGAACTCACTGCCTGAAAGTGTGGTCGAGGCAGATACCCTCAAAACATTTAAGAAGTATTTGGATGAGCACTTGCAATGCTATGGCATACAAGGCTATGTGTCTAGTGCTGGAAAATGGGATTAGAATACTTAGGTACTTGTTTGACCAGTGCAGACGCGATGGGCCGAAGGGCCTTTTTCTGTGCTGTAGACCTCTATGAAAGACAGGGAAAGTTGGGAGTATAAAAGGGAAGTTCTCTGATAAGGAGGAGATCAGCAGAGATTAAATGACAAAGGGGATGATGGTGCAAGGCAAAAGGAGATGTTAATGGGAGAAGTAAAGAAACAAAGGTACAATTAGGAATAGTAGCATTATCACCAACAGCTGCTGTGCAAAACGATTAGGGCAGAGGTTAGATCTGAAATTCTTGAAATGAATATTGTGTCTGGAAAGCTGTAAAGGTGCCCATATCAAAATTTTGTTTCAGATGCACAGATCAGATTTGCAGAAAAGATTCATGAGAATGGTTCCAGTGATGAGTTAGGAAGATACCTTGGAGAAGTTAGGACTGTTTTCCTTAGAAAAAAGAAGGTTGAGAGGAGATTTGATACAGGTATTCAAAATCATGAGTGGTCTGGAGTAGCTGGGAAGTACCGAGGATCAGAGGGACCTTTTTCCCACTCAAGAAAGGATTGAGAATGAGAGGGCACAGATTTAAATTAACGAGTAAAAGAGGCAAAAGTGATATGAGGAGAAACTTTTTTATGCAGTGAGTGGTTAGGGTTCGGAATGTACTGCCTGAGAGTGTGTTGCAGGCAGGTTCAAATGGCAATTAGACTGTTATCTGAAAAGGAACAGTGTGCAGGGTTACAGGGAGGAGATGGGGGAATGGCACTAGCTGAGCAGCTCTTTCAGAGAGCCACTGTAGGCACAATGGGCAAATGGCCTCCTTCTGCACTGTAACAATCCTGTGATTCTGTGATCTCATAGCAAGGATTTATTGGCCTTAGAGGGGCACTAGAATTATAGTGTGGTTTAAAGGGTGAGTTTATTAGTCCAGGCTGCATAAGCTTGATTTCTATTTCCTTGAGTTTAAAAGATAGAGGAGTGATCTAATTATGGTATTCAAAATGTTTCATATCTTTAAAATCAAACACCTTTGATCCTGCATAGATCCTAGTCTTCCACCTTTCACAATTCTGATCTCTTGTTCTCTGATTCAAACCTCACATTTCCCACATTCAATTCCAGTCCTGCCTGTCACTTAGTCTGCCTATGCCCCTCCACAGCTTCTTGCTTCCATTTATTTATACAATTCATTGTGCCTTCCTAACTTGGTGACATCTGCAAATTTGCATACACAATTCCAATTCCTTCCTCCAAATCATTCCTATACTGTATATTTGGTGAAAAGCTACCAACAGTGAAGTAAATGAACAGTGCTCACGTAACATTAATGGACCACGTATAGATAATAAAACGGTGTGTGTAATTAAACGTTAGAGGAAGGAAATTGTGACCTTAACCGCGCAAAATTTATTTCAAGCAGAGATTCGATATGTTTTATTCGGCATCATTTTTAGAAAAATCAAACTGCCTAGAATGTTCTATTTTGCGGCAAGAATTAATTTTTAAAAAGCCTGCGATGGGTGTTGCTTAGTGGAAGGCGACATTAATGGTTGCATGACGATGTTATTTGTACGGAGGTAAATGGTATTACATGTGTCACGTGGAAGGGATACAGAGTCCCGCAGTGTAAATATAAAAAGCCTCCAGCGTTTTGCCTGCGTGTGAATTACTATTACTCACCGTCATACATTTAAATGCGATGCCTGATGACCGTCATCATAAAACAAAAACGCTGTGTGTGTTGTTATATTCGCAGTGCCTTTAAAAAAAAATACAATGGCCGTGTGCACCGAGGTTTGGGTTTTTATTTTGGAAGCTGCCCAGGGGCGGGCGCAGTTTCAGCCAAGTCTAAATTTGGAAATCTGACGTCCGGACTGCGATCTTGCGGAGATCCTGCCCTCGCACCGTTTCAATTGGAGCAGCCGAGGCCGCAAGCAGCTTGTTGAAAGCAGCGAACGAGCGAAGCCAGGAGTGAGGAGTGGCTTTAATGAGACATTACAGGCACCGACCGGGGTGATTCATCAGGCAGCATCTGTTACAGCGAGGCGTGGTGAATTCAGAAACCGCTGTCCTCTCGCGTTTTTTTAGACGCTTTATTTTAAATTTCTTCCTTCCTTCCCCCCCCCCCGAAGCGATATGAAATAATATTGTCTTTCTTTTTAAAAAAAAAACCCAATAATTGAAACGTTAACATAACGTTCATGTTCAATGGGCTGTAATTCGCCAGAAAGGATCGAGCTGCCGAAATGTACAGGACTTGTTCTCCCGAGAGAGCAGCGAGATTCTGTGTCTAATCTCACCCCCGAGGAGCAGCCGGAGAGCGTCAGAGGACACAAGGAGAAGGATAACCCAAAGACTTTATCTTTTCAGCCCGAGATGGAGTTACCATGACAACTACTGATGTATTCCCGGAGTTTCCTCCGCCGATATCCGATAAAACCGCAGGGGCGACTCAGAAGAAGAGGCAGATGTTGCACACACTGGCCGCGGTCACTGTGCTGCTCGCCACCGGGACCACGATCACCAGCCTCAACAAATGCATCTTCGCCGTCTACAATTTCCGGTACCCTCTCTTGCTGTCGGCCCTTCACATGCTGACAGCTATTGTTATCGACTACGCCTTGATCCGTATGGGATTCGTAAACCTGAAAATAAAAGAAGTCACCGGTCTCCCGACTGCTGCTAAATTCAAAGTGTTCCTACTGAGCCTGACCTTCTGTGCCACTATCGGCTTTGGGAACATGGGATTGAATTGCGTACAACTCTCCTTTGCACAAGTGATCTCTACCACTACTCCCCTCTTTACCATAGCCATATCAAAGGTCTTTTTGGGTAAGCACCATCACATCCTCAAGTACACTGCTATGATGCCTATCTGCCTGGGAGCTTCATTCAGTCTTTTGGGCGAGGTACAGTTTGATCACAAAGGATGCCTCTACATTTTTGCTGCAACCATGTTGAGAGGAGTGAAGTCCATCCAACAAAGTGAGTTGGGTCGTTCTGTGATTTTACTAACTGTACCATGGACAGGTGGAAAGGGTTGGGTGGGTGGTTGGATAGGTGGTTGGGTTACCATTAGGAAGGGTAAAAAGGGTAAAATGAGTCTTTTGTGATGGAAAATGAATGTTGCCTTAAGCCTGTTTTATCAAAAGGATGTTGAGTTAAGATGCACCTTGAGGTAGAGTGAGAGATTACGCTCATATCCCATCATCCACATTTTTCTTAATCTCCACCAGAAAATTCATATATAGATATATGGCTCAGTCAGTAATAGATAATAAACACTGTAGGGTTCAGATGGCTGCATAAAACACAAGTGCAAATCCAATTGTGACACCATGATTGCAGAATAATAGTTACATGATTCACAGCTGGGAATGATGCAAGGACAAAAGTCAAGGGTGAGAAAAGGGCATTTGGCTATGAAGCTCCTCTCTTAAGTGCTCTTACCTCACCAAACAGGTATCCATCTTTGTTTTGAATGCACCTAATGCCTGCATCTCTACTTATTGACCTAGAAGATTATTTTATTATAGGTGAGATGATGCTGTGGTGGTAATGTAATCCAGAATAATAATCCAGAGGCCTAGACTAATTCTTTGGGGATATAGGTTCAAATCCCACCATGGCAGCTAATGGAATTTAAATTCAATTAATAAAACCTGGAATTCAAAACTAGTCTCATTAATAGTGACCATGAAACCATTGATGATTGTCATTAAAAACCCATCTGGTTCAGAAGGAAATCTGCTGTCCTTATCTGGTCTGGCCTGTATGTGACTCCAAACCCATAGCAATGTGGTTTACTCTTTACTGCCCTCTGAAATGGCCTAGCAAGCCACTCAGTTTGAGGGCAGTTAGGGATGGGCAACAAATGCTGGCCTTACCAGTGATGCCCTCGTCCCATGAGGGAATGAAAAAAAGTGAAGTTCTCTCTGCAATTTGATCAAAAATTACTTTCCACTAGTTTACAGTTTTGAATTCAGGCTATGCTATTGTTCCATATTGTGATCATTGAGATATTTATCTTATCTAAATCATTAGCTTGTATATATCATGCAGCTTATTTTCTATATGGAAATATAGTAATGTAGTTAGTTATATTGCTGGATACATACAATGTGTCCAAATTTCCCTATATTAATTGGAGGATTTGAATTCAGTTTCTTAAAAATAATTCAAGTGGCTATGAAGCTGACAGATTGTCATAAGAACTCAACTTGTTCATTAATACCTTTTAGGAAATCTAGTGTCTCTAACCTAGTCGGGCCTAATATGATACACCAAACATGGTTGACTCTTAACTCTCCTCTGGAGTGACTGAGAAAGCTTCTCTGTTGTATTAAATCAAGAGCTGGGCATTTAACAATGACAACATCCACATCCAAAGAATGGACTTTAAAAAGTCATCTGAACCTCAGCATTAAATGCCACCCGGGTTCCCAAACCTCCCGTAATTTAACTCCCAAGGAGAAAAGTAAAACCAGTACAAAAATATATCAAATATGGGGAATAAGTATGTTTGATTGACAGTCAAGACTTATCCATTTTGGTAATGAAGAGTGTATTCACACTCCAGTTTGTGTGGGAGGGCAGCCTGATATGAGGATGGACGGATCTGGTGACCAATGGTGGGTGCATAGGGAGGGGGTGATTGGGTTATTGATGAAACCTCCTAGAATATGTCCAGCCAGAGTTGGCAACCAATAATTGCACCCTTTCATTTGCTTCATAGCATCTATTATTTTTACAGTACTAGCTTTGTTCAAATGAAAATAACAAATTTTTGCAGGCTATATGATTATTGGGGTGTGGAGGAGGTAAGGTGGGTGGGTGTCGGTAGTGGGGGAAGCTTGCACTTGTTACTGATCCTGTTCTAGGCCAATGTCTGTACTTTGGAATTTTTCTTAAGGGGCTACTAAATTAAAAGCAATAGTAGGAACTGTGACTGTTTCTCCACTCTTCTTGCAGCATAGTGATGCCTAACAATATTAGCAATGTAAGAGTTTGGAACTAGCAGGGTGGATAAAGGGGAACCAGTGAATGTGGTGTATTTGAATTTTCAAAAATCATTCAATAAGGTATCATACAAGAGGTTGTTGTGCAAAATTTGGGCTCATGGATTTGGGGGTAATATATTAGCATGGATAGCAAATTGTTTTCTGTCCATTAACCAGAGGGTAGGAATAAACAGGTCATTTTTAGGTTTGCAGGCTGTAACTAGCAGGGTACAGAGGCTTAGGCCTCAGCTATTTACAATCTATATCAATGACTTAAATGAGGGGACTGACTGTAATGTATCCAAGTTTGTTGACAACACAAAGTAAGCTGTGAGGAGGATGCAAAGAGGCTGCAAAGGGAGATAGACAGTTGAATGAGTGAACAAGAGCATGGCAGATGGAAATGTGGGAAAGTGTGATGTTATCCACTTGGAAAGGTAAAATAGAAAACAGAATATTTTTAAATGGTGAGAGACTGGGAAATGTTGGTATTCCAAAGGACCTATGTGTCCTTGTACATGAGTCATAGAAAGTTAATGTGCAGGTAGAGCAAGCAATTAGGAAAGCAAGTGACATGTTAGTCTTCATTAAAAAGGGATTTGAGTATAAGAGTGAAGAAGTCTTACTGGAATTTTTTTTATTCATTCATGGGATGTGGCCTTCGCTGGCTGGGCCAGCATTTTTATTGCCCATCCCTAGTTACTCTTGGGAAGGTGGTGGTGAGCTGCTTTCTTGACCCGCTCCAGTCCATGTGGTGTAGGTACACCCACAGTGCTGTTAGGAAGGGAGTTCCAGAATTTTGACCCATCGACAGTGAAGAAATGGTGATATATTTCCAAATCAGGATGGTGAGTGACTTGGAGGGGAACTTCCAGGTGGTGGTGTTCCCACCTATCCACTACCCTTGTCCTTCTAGATGATAGTGGTTATGGGTTTGGAAGGTGCTATCAAAGGAGCCTTGGTGAATTACTGCAGTGCATCTTGTAGATGGTACACTGCTATCAGTGTTCATTGGTGGTGGAGGGGGTGAATGATGGTGGATGTGGTGACAATCAAGTGCGTTGCTTTGTCCTGGATGGTGTCAAGATTCTTGAGTATTGTGGGAGCTGCACTCATCCAGGCAAGTGGTGAGTATTCCATCACATTCCTGACTTGTGCCTTGTAGATAGTGGACAGGCTTTGGGGAGTCGGGAGTGCGTTACTCGTCACACGATTCCTAGCCTCTGACCTGCTCTTGGAGCCACGGTATTTATATGGCTAGTCCAGTCCAGTCCAGTTTCTGGTCAATGGTAACCCCCCTAGGATGTTGCTAGTGGGGGATTCAGTGATGATAATGCCCTTAAATGTCAAGGGGCGATGGTAGGATTCTCTCTTGTTGGAGATGGTCATTGCCTGACACTTGAGTGATGCGAATGTTACTTGCCACTTGTCAGCCCAAGCCTGGATATTGTCCAGGACGTGCTACATTTGGATATGGACTGCTTCAGTATCTGCGGTGTCGCGAATGGTGCTCAACATCGTGCAATCATCAGCAAACATCCCCACTTCTGACCTTATTATGGAAGGAAGGTCATTGATGAAGCAGCTGAAGATGGTTGGGCCGAGGACAGTACCCTGAGGAACTCCTGCAGTGATGTCCTGGAGCTGAGATGACAGACCTCCAACAACCACAACCATCTTTCTTTATGCTAGGTATGACTCCAACCAGTGGAGAGTTTTCCCCCTGATTCCCATTGACTCCAGTTTTGCTGGGCTCCTTAATGCTACACTTAGTCAAATGTGGCCTTGATGTCAAGGGCAATCACTATCACCTCACTTCGGTAGTTCAGCTCTTTTGTCCAAGGCTGTAATGAGGTCAGGAGTTGAGTGGCCCTGGCGGAACCCAAACTGGGCGTCAGCGAGCAGGTTATTGCTAAGCAAGTGCCGCTTGATAGCACTGTTGATGACCCCTTCCTTTACTGATGATGAAGAATAGACTGATGGGGCGGTAATTGGCTGGGTTGGATTTGTCCTGCTTTTTGTGTACAGGACATACCTGGGCAATTTTCCTAATAGCCGGGTATATGCCAGTGTTGTAGCTGTACTGGAACAGTTTGGCTAGAGGCGCGGCAAGTTCTGGAGCACAAGACTTCAGTACTATTGCCAGAATATTGTCAGGGCCCACAGCCTTTGCAGTATCCAGTGTCTTCAGCCATTTCTTGATATCACGTGGAGCGAATCAAATTGGCTAAAGACTGGCACTTATGATGCTGGGGACATCCGGAGAAGGCCGAGATGAATCATCCACTTGGCACTTCTGGCTGAAAATTTTGGCAAATGCTTCATCCTTATCTTTTGCACTGATGTGCTGGTCTCCCCCATTATTGAGGATGGGGGTATTTGTGGAGCCTCCTCCTCCAGTGCGTTGTTTAATTGTCCACCACCATTCATGACTGGATGTGGCAGGACTGCAGAGCTTAGATCTGATTTGTTGGTTGTTGGATCGCTTAGCCCTGTCTATCACTTGCTGTTTGGCATGCAAGTAGTCCTGTGTTATAGCTTCACCAGGTTGACACCTCATTTTTAGATACGCCTGATGCTGCTCCTGGCATGCCCTCCTGCACTCTTCATTGAGCCAGGGTTGATCCCCTGGCTTGATGATAATGGTAGAGTGGGGGATATGCCGGGCCATGAGATTACAGATTGTGTTCAAGTACAATTCTGCTGCTGCTGATGGCCCACAGTGCCTCATGTATGCCCAGTCTTGAGTTGCTAGATCTGTTCGAAATCTATCCCATTTAGCACGATGGTAGTGCCACACAACACAATGTGAAGGTGGGACTTCGTCTCCACAATGACTGTGCGGTGGTCACTCCCACCGATACCGTCATGGACAGATGCACTTGCGGCAGGCAGGTCGGTGAGGATGAGGTCAAGAATGTTTTTCCCTCTTTTGGTTCCCTCACCACTTGCCGCAGACCCAGTCTAGCAGCTATGTCATTTGTGCATACATTCTGTGCCCTTGCTACCCTCGGAGCTTCCTCCAAGTGGTGTTCAACATGAAGGAACACTGATTCATCAGCTGAAGGAGGGCGGTACATGGTAATCAGCAGGAGGTTTCCTTGCCCATGTTTGAACTGATGCCAGAAGGTCCGGAGTTGATGTTGAGGACACCCAGGGCAACTCCCTCCTGACTGTATACCACTGTGCCGCCACCTCTGCTGGGCCTGTCCTGCTGGTGGGACAATGCATACCCAGGGATGGTAATGGCAGTGTCTGGGACATTATCTGTAAGGTATGATTCCATAAGGATGTCTATGTCAGGCTGTTGCTTGACTAGTCTGTGAGACAGTCTGTGAGACTTTCACCAAAACTAGTTGTGTACAAGGGATGCTTGAGCCTCTGCACCTTAGACTTGGTATATGAAAGGACTTAACTGAACACAGTCCAGACTAGTTATGGCTGCCGTCATCTTTTGCAAGGATTTGCATTGGCAATTGGACAATGCGTGGCCTATATGATATAATGCTCCCGTTCCTGAATGTAAAACATATTATCCGACTACTGTGAACATTGCCACATGAAATTCAGTGGTCTCCAATGTAATTTTGAATATTTTTTTGAGTACCTAGTGATATTGCACTAGGCGATACACATAGATATTTATTTGGCCAATTAAAATAGAAGTAATTTATAGATGAAACATAACATTCCTGAAAATCCTCGGGTCCTATTCTAGAGATTTCCATCACTGAGTACATGAGGTGGGGTCATAATGTCCTATCATTTGCATGCACATGATAGGCTTCCACACACTACATGTTCTTCCTGGATGCCTGACTACTGCTTCCGACGGAGGCTGAAAAGTCACCCATACTTTACTAGATGCAACCTTTGCTTTCGAAAGATAATTTTAAGGCTTCCTCAGTCCCCTTTATTGTGAGGATGACAAAAGATAAAAGGTTTATCTGCCTAATCTTTGAGGATCCAGGTCATCAGCCTGACCTGGAAATCAAGGTGGGCCCCACAACTGCCGTTGAACAGGCATAACGTCGTCCAAAACTCTTCTTATCTCCCTTGTTCTTTCTCCACTGTATTGCTCTCACTTCACCTTGTTGGCTCAGTTTTCCTAACTGTTTCTGATATTTTTACTCATTCTTTCTCTCTCCCTTCTAAGTTAGTCCCTATGACCATACCATGATTGGGTCAAATTTGCTATGACAAAACTAACTACTGCTCTGAAAGTTTATTTTACAACAAATATGCACACATATCTGCCAATGTTACTTTACTTGATCTCATTCCAGGATATTTTAAATAGCAGTTACACTAGGGAGCATTCTACTACCTAAGCCATTGAGGCAGCCATCAACATCCTGGAGGTTAACATTGACCAGAAACTTAATTTGAACCAACCAAATAAATACTGGGAATTTTGTAGTGAGTAACTCATTTCCTGACTCCCCAAAGCTTGTCCACCATTTACATGGCACAAGTCTGCAGTGTGATGGCATACTCTCCTCTTGCCTGGATGACTGCAGCTCCAACAACACTGAAGAAACTCAACACCATCCAGGACAGAGAATCTGCTTGATCCGCAGCCAATCCACCACCTTAAACATTCATTCCCTCCACCTTAAACGAACAGTGGCAGCAGTGTGTTCCATCTACAAGATGAACTGCAGCAACTCGCCAAGGCTCTTTTGACAACACCTTCCAAACCCGTGACCTCTAGAAGGACAAGTGCAGAAGATGCATGGGAATGCCACCAGCTGCAAGTTCCCCTCCAAGCCACATATCATCCTGATTTGGAAATATATAGCCATTGATTCACTGTCACTAGGTCAAAATCATGGAACTCCCTTCCTAACAGCGCTATGGGTGTACCTACACCAGATAGACTACAGTGGTTCAAGATGGTAGCTTACCACCACCTTCTCAAAGTCATTTATGATCATATCCCATGAATGGGGTGGTGGGAAATGGCTTGGTAGCTCCACAGAATTCCTTTACCCAGGTACCAGGTAGAGAGATGGAGGATAATGCCTTATGGGTTTAGGTTTGGAATGTATGACAATGTAATGGTTCCTGGGAGATCCTCTGACAAAGAATGCTTAGAATTGTAATCTTGGGGAACCTGTTATTTGGAGGGGTGGCGGGAGACCATGTACTTAACTAGGGTTGGTGGATGTAATGAGAATTCATCACATGGAGTGGGAAGGGAGTTGTTCAAACCAATTTATGAGCATGTCTGTCTTTTTGGAAATTTCTGTATCTTTAATATATGACATTTTTGGTGGGGTTGTAGTAAGGATGGGTGAGGAGCTGTAATAACTTTATCTTAGAACGTTTTAGGTGAACACAATTGCAGACAAAATTGAAATTAGAAAAAATCTTTTGTTTGACATGACTGGTGTTCAGAAAAGTAGAAAAGGAGTGAAATACAGAAATACCTGATCACAAGGGAAGAGGAAAACTGACAACTAGATTGACAGTATAGGTGACGAGTGTGCCACAGGTTCAAGAAATTTGATTATTAGAAATAGGTGTTTTACTTTTTTGACGTGCTTTTGTCCTGGTCCAAAAACATGGGCTGGGATTTTACAGGGCTCCAGGGGACTTGTGGGAGAGTATGTAGTGTAAAATTGTGCAGGTGGCATGCTCATCGCCTTCCTACCACTGCTGGCGTTTTACCAGTGGTGAGGAAGGGGGCAGATGGCCCAGCAACCCTTAGGCTAATTGGGGACCTTACATGGGGCCACTTAGGGACCTCTTCCCACTGCTGCTGATGGGCATTTCACCCTGTGGGAAGACTTCCAGGTATACCCTGACGACATCCACGGGGGTTGCCAACTGTGATTAAATGTATTCCTAGAGGTTTCATCACATGACTTGCCCCAACACTGCAGCCATTAGTCAGCCACACATGCGTCCTTGTGATGCGCTGCCTTCAACCAGTTGGAAAGCAAAAAGACACATTACCTAGTTGGGTGATGCTTGATTGTCAGTCAAGCAGTCTCTTTTCCCATTTTCAATACTTTTTATATCTGGTAAAGAAAAAATGTTCAGAGAAAATTAAAAAAGAACAATCTTTTTTTAATGTCCCGTGATATATCTCTATGGTTGCACGCAGCAGTGTCCTGGTTTTGATCTTCAATTCCTGGAGACTCTGGGCCATCCTGGAGGGTTGCCGAACTTACTCGGGGGAGGATGGAGGGAGGGACATCCTGCTAGGGCATTCTGTTAGGGCACCAGGTGGCCCATGGAGGGCCCCCCTGGCAACAAGCCATCCCCTCCCTTGACAGAGCTTGCCTGATTTGCCCTGGAAAGCCCTACCCTATTTATATCCATTTTGGGGCCTCCTCTATCGTGGCTGGTTGTGGCTACCACTCCCAGTGGCATTGCTGGGACTGAAGAGCTTCAGACCCTCAAATTGGCTGGCAGCTCTTGGGGGCAGCACCTCGCCCCAATCACAAGCAGGTAACTGCCTGATGAACATAAAATGCAGCCAGGGCTTCCATGACCAGCTAAGGCACGGTTTTCCCTGACTTTCCAGCTGGCGGTCAGAGCCACCACCATCCTGTAAAACCTCGGCCACGTAATTTTAAAAGCCAACCTTGTTGAACTTTACTATAGTGGGTAGCAGTGTTCATAGTGCCATTTATGAAGTAACTACTTCTCAATGACTGTTGAATGCTCTTTGTGGTATCTTATCACTGTTGTTAACACTTTCACTCACATTTTCACTCACATGAGTTTTCAACACTGGGCTAAAAATAAACACATTTTTAATCTTTTTGCTTCCTTCCTGCTTTCAGTCTATTTTAAACATCAAACTGCTGAAAATGTCCCCGACCCTCACACTATGTAATATAGTTATGAACATTAATGTAACAGTTATAACACTGCTTCATTGTTGGAAGTAGTTTTTATTACTGCAATATTAACCCTGAACTACACAATAAAACACGTACAACATGGTTTACATCAAAGAATATTTTAAACATTTTAATGTTATAGTCATGCATCCCCTACCTTCCCTTCTTCCTCTCTTCCTTCTCATTGTCTCTGTCCAATTTTATCCTTTCAATTTTACTTTTTCCCCAATTAATCTAACTTACCTTTGCTTTTCCAAGCATACCACATCCCCACTAATTGGCGTAGTCTACAGACCACTTAATAGTGGAAGGGAGGCAGAGGAAGATATAAGCAGTCAGATTAGGGAATTGAGTAAAATACATAGAATAATAGTCATGACAGGTTTCAACTATCCTGATTTTAATTGGATATGTCCAGGGAATTATAGATCAGTCTGCTTAATGTCAGTGGTAGGAAAATAATGGAATAAAGGAGAGAATAGAAGAACATCTAAAATTGAGAAATATAACAATGAATAGTCAGCAAGGATTTCAAATGGGACAATCTTGCCTGACGCACCTTTTGAATTTTTTGAGGAGATAACAGAGAGAGTTGACGGTGGTAATGCAGTAGATCTAATTTATTTGAATTTTCAAAAGACCTTTGATAAGGTGTCCCAAAATAGACTAATGAATAAGGTCAGGTAATGTGGAGTTTGGGGACAAGTAGCAGAATGGATTGCTAGCTAGTTTCAAGACAGAAAGCAGAGAGTGGGAGTAAAGGGTAGTTATTCAGAGTGGCAGAAGATGTGAAGTGGTGTTCCACATGAATCAGTGCTGGGACCAGTGCTGCTTACAATTTATATCAATGATTTGGACCTTGGAATCAAAATTACAATTTCAGATTTGCAGATAAGACCAAATTGTGAGGGAAGCAGGGGAGGGGAACTGAGGAGGACTGCAACAATTTACAGGAGGATATTAATAAACTTGCAGAACGAGCAAACAATTGGTAAATGAAGTTCAACACAGATAAGTATGAGGAAGGACATTTTGATAGGAAGAATAGAGAGGTTACTTATTACTTGGAAGGTGCAAGACGGGGTTGGAGGAACAAAAGAGAACTCAGAGTACAAATACATCAGCAACTAAAAGTTGCACCACATGTTAGCAAGGTCATACAAAATGCAAACCAAGCACTAGGCTTTATTTCTGGAGGTATAGAATTGGAAAGTTGGGAAGTTATGCTAAACCTTGGTTAGGCCGCACTTCAAGTGGAATTTAATGCCTTCCCCCGAGACAAATTTGGCAACGGGTGGCATTTAATCGGGTGGGAGGTGGTGGGTGGGAACCCCGCCCGATTAAGTCTGGATGGCCTTCCCACCATGCTGCGAACTGAGGCCCGTAAGTGGACAATTAATGTCCACTTAAGGACCCCATCCCACCACTACTGGCATTTATTTACCAATTGTTTGCTCATTCTGCAAGTTTATTAATGTCCTCCTGTAAATTGTTGCAGTCCTCATCAGTATTGAATATTCCCGTCCCCTGCTTCCCTCACAATTTGGTGTTACCTGCAAATCTGAAGTGTCATTTTGATTCCAAGGTCCAAATTATTAATATAAATTGTGAACAGCAGTTGGCGGGGCACTTGCCAAGCAGGAGGCATGAAAAGCAAACCATGTCAAAGCTGCTTGCGGACTTCTCGGGGGTGGGAGGGTGGTGCTCCCTTATTGTCAGGCACTCGGTGCCTGATTGAGGGACCTGGCATCGGGGAGGGGTGCCTGCTAAGAGCCACACACCCCCGACCCGGCTCTTTCTGCTGATCGCCCTCCCCCGCCTTTCCGCAACCCCCACCCTGTGACTCCTCTCCTACTTTCATTCACCTGTGGCCTGGACCCCTCGGCGATCCTGAGCCTCGGGTGGGTGCATTGCCAGAAGCAGCCACTGCCTCCCCAGTAATGCACAACTGTTAGCCTCTAATTGGCCGGCAGCTCTCTGGGGGGGCAGGATTTCTGACCCAATCTTCTGTTCTTGATCCTGGGGAAGGCCCACCATTGCCCAGTTAAGTACTTGAGAGGCACTTAATATAGTGGGCCTTTCTGAAAGGAGGTGACACAGAGCTCTTGCTGGCTCTTCAGCATCACCTCCATTAAATAATGTCCTTCGAGTATTGTGTGGCGTCCTGGTCGCCATATTATAAAAAGGGTATAGATACACTAGAGAGAGTGCAAAGATTTACAAGGATGATACCAGAACTGTGTGGGTATACATTTCAGGAAAGGATTGACAGCTGGGTCTCTTTTGAAAAAGGAAGGCTGAGCAGTGACCTAATAGAGGTCTTTAAAATTATGAAAGATTTTGATAGAGTGGATACAGATAGAATGTTTCTTCTTTTGGGATAGAGGCCATCAATATAAGATAGTCACCAAGAATGCTGAATGGGAAATCATTAGATGGCATGCCTATTCAAAGGTGCTCCTATCTTTCTTGGTCTTAAAGTCAGAATTTGCAAGGATGGAAAGAAAAGGAAAAGACTTGCATTTGTTTAGCGTTCTTCACAACTTGAGGAATTCTGGAACGCTTTACAGCCAAGTACAGTCAGTATTGTAATGTAGGAAATGTAATAGCCACTCTGCACACTGCAAGCTCCCACTCAACAATGTGATAATGACCAGATAATCTGTTTTTAGTGATGTTGGTTGAGGGATAGGACCAGGACATCAGGGAGAACTCCCCTGCTTTTATAGGAGCATAGGACTTTGGAGCAGGAGTAGGTCATTTGACTATTTGAGCCTGCTCCGCCATTTGATAAGATCATGGCTGATCTGGTTGTGGTCTGTGCTACACTGGGTGTGTCGGCTTGGATGATGTGCTCAGCTCACTGGAGTGGGTCTGTGAACCCACAAACCTTCTAACTCAGGTGAGAGTGTTACCAAACTCAGCTACGGCTAAGTTAGCTCATGCTCCCCTTAGCATTCGCCGCTGTAGCTGGATGAGTGGAGTAATTTTGACTGGACTGTCACAGGTCCGTGACAGGCCTCGCATTTGGAGTCTCAGGTGGGTGCATGGAGGGACTGTGATTCAGCAGTTTGACTATAAGGTGACTGAGGCCATGAAACAAAAATGCTAGCAATTTCAAATCTCACTGCTCTCCCACTATCTGCATAGACCAGCAGGGACAAATGGCCTGTTTCTGTGCTGTAAATTCTACATAATTCCATGTGAAAAATGCAAATTAGGGAATTCAGAAGAAATATCTTCACTCAAAGGGTGATAAGAATGTGGAACTTGCTATCACAGGGAATTGTTGAAGTGAATAGTATAGATTTAAGGGGAAACTAGACAAGCATTGGAAGGAGAAGTGAAAGACTTTTTTAATGGTAGATTTAGATGAGGAAAGATGGGAGGAGGCTCGAATGGAAACAATGGCATGGACTGGTTGGTTTGAATGGCCAATTTCTATGTCATATATCCTATGTAATCCTGTGTTCTGCCGATAAGTAAGGTGGAAGGGTTACTGTTGAAGCCCATTTAGCAGTATAATTTTTTCAGGTAGCACAGTAGTTAATTCTTTTGCATAAAATCCTATTTTGTGCTATTAGAATAACAGAAAATGTTTACTTTAATCAGGTCAACAACGGGATTGAAATAAATTACAAATAAATTTTATATAAATCACTTCCTGGAACAGCTTTGAAACAGCCACCCATCCCCCCCGTACCATGTCTACAGCCAAATTTGGGTGACATGGTTGTAGGGTTCTTGGGTGCAATACTCGACAAATTATGTCCTCAGGACCTTCTTAGGCCTACAGAAGCCACACATATTGTGTGCTGATGTGTATTTCATTGTACGCCTCTGGACCTCCAAAACATAAAGAGACAAAGGTCATTGGTCCCAGGTAGTATCCTGTGATTTGAAATAGAATCAGCCATTCCAGGAGATGGCTGGAAGTGGAAGACCCGCTCCAACAGCAGAATGAAAGCCCAGCAATGTTGGAGTATTGGCCCAGAATTTATTGCAATGGGGGCATCTTGTTAGATTCAATTTTCTGACTCTTAAGCTCACATTTTTTGAAACTGGAAGTGCGAAATGATAAGGGCGTGACGAGGTCAGCGGAGCATCTGCAACTTTGATGACGGAGAGGACCAACAGTCTGTCTGATAACTAATGAGATTTAAGGATAGCAAGAGAATCAGAGGATGGCTGACAAGAAATTAGTGTGAATTAGAGTCAAGTTATATACAGAAAGAGAGGAAGGAAAGGTTGGATTAAGAGAGAAGTGGGACAAAAAGAAAAAGTAAGAACTTTCTTTTAAAATTTACATTTTTAATTTAAAAAACCTTTGGGATACATTTAGATGCTGTCCTGTATATTTTAGGTCTTTACGTTAAATATATATTTATCCTGTGCATTCCCTTCATGTTTACCCTTGTGGAAGAGACTGAAACTAGGGGACACAGTTTAAAACAAGAGGTCTCCCATTTGAGACGGAGATGAGAAGAAATTTTTCCTCTCAGAGGGTCGTTAGTCTTTGGAACACTCTTCCCTGGAGACCAGTGGAGGTAGGGTCATTGAATATTGTTAAGGCAGAGGTAGATAGATTCTTGACTAAAAGGGGAGTCAAAGGTTACCTGGGGTAGGCGGAATGTGGAGTTGAGCCCACAATCAGATAGCCATGATTGTATTGAATGGCAGAGCAGGCTCAAGGGGCCGAAGGGCCTACTCCTGCTCCTCATTCGTATGTTTGTATGTTCGTAAGCAGGAATGAAACTCCACAGTTTCAATTGTTTCCTTTCTGGGCCTCCAAGATTGAGTCCCCTTGCAATAACATAAATCTCCTCATTAACAGGAACCTTATAATCATCAAATACCAACCCTAACATTCTGGCCAGGGTTTTACAGCCCTGCCACGGCGTATCTCCCCTCAGCTGATGCAGCGAACCATTTAAATCTCCATTCAGTTTGGTAAAATCCAGGCCTCTGCGTAAAGGGTAATTTGTTTTAACAGTGCAAATGCAGCAATTTCTTGAAACTTATGGGTAGGTTGACAGCAAGCTCCATTTTGGGGAGGCTGGCAACAGAGCAGTGCGAATCATCCAGCAATTTAGAGCAATTTGCAACTCGTAGCATATTTCTTTGCCACAAATTGTTGGGCTCTTTACACACTAATACCCGTGTGCCCATTAAACTCATAATTTTCCCAGCAAATTCTGTGCCTTTTTTTTTAATTCATTCACGGGATATGAGCTTCACTGGCTGGGCCAGCATTTATTGCCCATCCCTAGTTGCCCTTGAGAAGGCGGTGGTGAGCTGCCTTCTTGAACTGCTGCAGTCCATGTGGTCTAGGTACACCCACAGTGCTGTTAGGAAGGGAGATCCAGGATTTTGACCTAGCTACAGTGAAGGAACAGCGATATATTTCCAAGTCAGGATGGTGAGTGACTTGGAGGGGAATTCCCAGATGGTGGTGTTCCCATCTATCTGCTTCCCTTGTCCTTCTGGATGGTAGTAGGCGTCAGTTTGGAAGGTGCTTCTTAGGAGCCTTAGTGAATTACTGCAGTAATCTTGTAGGTGGTACACACTGCTGCCAGTGTTCGTCAGTGATGGAGGGAGTGAATGTTTGTGGATGTGGTGCCAATCAAGCAGGCTCCTTTGTCCTGGACGGTGTCCAACTTCTTGAGTGTTGGTGGAGCTGCGCTCATCCAGGCAAATGGAGAGTATTCCATCACACTCTTGATTTGTGCCTTGTAGATGGTGGACAGGCTTTGGGGAGTCAGCAGTTGGTTGCAGGAATCCTAGCCTCTGATCTGCTCTTGTAGCCATAGTATTTATATGGCTAGTCCAGCTCAGTTTCTGGTCAATGGTAAGCCCCAAGATGTTGATAGTGGGAGATTCAGTGATGGTAATGCCACTGAACGTAAAGGGGCGATGGTAGGATTCTCTCTTGTTGGAGATGGTCATTGCCCGGCACTTGTGTGGCGTGAATGTTGGTTGCCACTGGATATTATCCAAGCCTGGATATTGTCCAGGTCTTGTTGCATTTGACAAGGACTGATTAAGTATCTGGGGAGTCGTGAATGGTGCTGAACATTGTGCAACATCAGCAAACATCCCCACTTCTGACCCTGTGATGGAAGGAAGGTCATTGACGAATCAGCTGAAGATGGTTGGGCCGAGGACACTACCCTGAGGAGCCCATGCAGTGATGTCTTGGAGCTGAGATGACTGACCTCCAACAGCCACAACCATCTCCCTTTGTGCTAGTTATGACTCCAACCAGTGGAGAGTTTTCCCCCTGATTCCCATTGACTCCAGTTTTGCTGGGAGTTCCTTGATGCCAAACTCGGTCAAATGCAGCCTTGATGTCAAGGACAGTCACTCTTAACTCACTTCTGGAGTTCAGCTCTTTTGTCCATGTTTGAACCAAGGCTGTAATGAGATCAGGAGCTGAATGGCCCTGGCGGAACTCAAACTGAGCGTCAGTGAGCAGGTTATTGCTAAGTAAGTGCTGCTTGATAGCACTGTTGATGACCCCTTCCATTACTTTACTGAGAGTAGGCTGATGGGACAGTAATTGACCGGGTTGTATTTGAACTACTTTTTGTGTACAGGACATACCTGGGCAATTTTCCACATAGCCGGGTAGATGCCAGTGTTGTAACTGTACTGGAACAGCTTGGCTAGGGGTGCGGCAAGTTCTGGAGCACAAGTCTTCAGCACTATTGCCGGAATATTGTCAGGGCCCATAGCCTTTGCACTATCCAGTGCCTTCAGCTGTTTCTTGATATCACGTGGAGTGAATTGAATTGGCTGAAGACTGGCATCTTTGATGCTGGGAACCTCCAGAGGAGGCTGAGATGGATCATCCACTCGGCACTACTGCCTGAAGATTGTAGCAAATACTTCAGCCTTATCTTTTGCACTGATGTGCTGGGCTCCCCCATTATTGAGGATGGGGATATTGGTGCAGCCTCCTCCTCTAGTGAGTTGTTTAATTGTCCACCTGCATTCACGACTGGATGTGGCAGGACTTCAGAGCTTAGATCTGATCTGTTGGTTATGGGATTGCCTAGCTCTGTTTATCACTTACTGCTTATGCTGTTTGGCATGCAAGTAGTCCTGTGTTATAGCTTCACCAGGTTGACACCTCATTTTTAGATGTGCTTGGTGCTGCCTCTGACATGCCCTCCTGCACTCTTCACTGAACCAAGGTTGATCCTGTGGTTTGATGGTAATGGTAGAGTGGGGGAAATGCAGGGCCATGAGGTTACAGATTGTGTTTGAGTACAATTCTGCTGCTGCTGCTGCTGATGGCCCATAGTGCCTCATGGATGCCCAGTCTACATGTTCCCTACATGTCCCAGATTGATATAGCAAACTACATCCATCTCAATTATTGCAGCTGTGAGTTAAATGGAAAGCAGAATATTGTGACTGTTAACTTATAGCATTATGGTAATGCTGCCTTGTGTTTTTGGAATGCTGACCACTGCTTTTCCAGTCTAGCCCTCCCCATCCCAACACAGGGAGTTGCAACAACTACTACAATGACAGAACTGAATATGTGATCACTGTTGCAAACTGTTACTTTTCCACTGACTCACGTCATGTTTTAGAACCTCTGCTGCTGCAGTTTCAACAGCCTATACATAGGCTGTGATTCAGAGCAATCACATGGGCAAAGGTCACTTTCCATCTAACAACGCTTAAACAGATGCAGGAGACTTGATATTCAATGGTTATATTTAGAGCACACTCATCTGAATTGTATGTTCTTATAATTAAATAAATATTGGTCAGGAAATAAATATTAGCTATTTGTATGTATGCAGGCTGCAGCCTGCCTGATCTCATCTAGTCTTCCATCAACAACGATGTTCTTTTTAGAGCAGGACACCATTTTTTTCACTTTTCTCCCCTCACCTCCTGAAGTCACTGACAATTAATATAGGTACTATTGTATGGGCACCTCCAGTACCTCAGCCAGATTGACATTCTTCATGTATGCAACAGAGAGTGCCAGTAGGGTAGGTGACTGTAAGGGTATTACAGGTGCACCCAATCCTGTTCTAACCCAATGTTCATTGTACTTTTCACAGCGGTTACTATTGGATTAGGATCAGCAGCTCTGGCTAATTTTGCTGAGAAAGAGAGAGAAGGAGATTATCCATAGCGATCATTCTCCATTGGGTATGAAATGCCAGTTGGGTAAAAAGTTAATCCTGATTTCCACAAACAGTCACTGTAACAGTGTGGCAATCATTTCTCAGCTCCTGTTATCTTCTAATTTCTATCCACATCCTAAGACAAGAGTTCTTGAAGGATGAAAAACAGACTGGATACGAAGCTTTTAAATTCATTCTTACATTCAGTTACCCAGTTAGTTATCTAATCTAGCCTGGAGTCACAGAGGGCTGTTGTAGTGGCCCTGGCTAAGACAGCAAACTCGCCACAGGCCATGGGTCATACTGAAGGCTTTCCTGGGCTGTACAGCAAGAGGTGCACTTACCACTTGAGGCACTTTGGAAGCCACTTTCCTGTCTTACTACATATCGAATTCTTGAATGAGGACGTTTTGAAACTTACCAAATCAAAGTAATGCTAGTTAGAGTCATAAATATTACCTCCGACAGTCATTTTCTCATCAGGTGATTTTTCTTCAACAACCCATGCACCATCTCTGTTTACATAACAGCTTTGTCCATATGCACAGGGATCATTATTATTACAATTCAGTTAATTGACCTAAAAATGAAAATTTGTTTTTAGAAAACGGAGCTCTGCTGCTTTTGTATTTCAGAATCGTCGTTAACAATTATGACACCTTGGAAATGCATTTGCTTTTAAAATTAATGAGTCACTTTCACCATCATTGAGTGTTATTCAGGAAGGAACTTTTTACCACTGTTGGCAGATCAAGAACTAGTGAAAAAAGATGTTATGAATGAAGTTACAGTACTGGTATTTAGGAAAGACTTCATTCATATTACCTCCCACACAATTTGGTTTCATGGTTACTGAATTGAATAAAATATTTCTTAATTACAACTTGCATTTCAGTACCTTGAAAATAGCGAGCATATATTTTTCCACATTTATATTTTACATGGCTCAGGGGAAACATAGCTTGTGCTGTGCTGAATCAATTACTATGGAAACACTATACAGTTCAAATGCAGTGATTGGTATTTCAAAGGAACTGCTTAATCCAGAATTCTTTCATCTTTGGAAATCACACTTTTGAAGGCGTTCAAATTCATTTGAAAATTAGAATAGATTCCAAACTGGGCTTAGAGTAGTCATCAAAAATGCTGTAAAAATCAATTGTAATCAATCACTTTTTTAGCACTCGCTCAACTTTTACCCTTCTTTCTGGTCTCTTTGGCTCTGTCTGTGTTTGCTTCTACATCTGATCCTGTCCCTTGTCCACTTCCTCAAGCTCCCCTGGGGCTCCATTAGTAGCATTCCAAAGAGGCCCTTGATGTTTAATGGAAAATTGTATATTGAAAGTCACCGTAGTCCCAGAGGACCATAGGCTGCTCTCTCATTAGAGGGAGACAACTGGTGGTGAGTTTACCTGAGGGTCACCACACCCCAGGTGAGGTACAAGGTTGAGAAGATGGGGCCTTCATGGATGACCTCAGCGGTACAGGAATTGAACCCATTCTGTTGGCGTCACTCTGCATTGCAAGCCAGCCATCCAGCCAACTGAGCTATATTGCACATCTGTTCACAGGACAGGCTAATATATCATCTATTGCAATACTCATCACTATCTCTCTTTTCCAGGTATTCTCCTTCAAGAAGAAAAGATCAACTGTGTCATCCTGCTCTACTTGATGTCCATCCCAAGCTTCTGTATCCTTATTTCAGCTGCATTACTTCTGGAGAGTGGCACTGAATGGGAACCATCCATCAAGTATGACAACAGACTTTGGATTTTCATTCTTCTTAGCTGCCTAGGCTCAGTACTGTACAACTTGGCAAGCTTCTGTGTCACCACACTTACCTCTGCTGTCACTCTGCATGTTGTGGGCAACCTCAACATGGTTGGAAACCTCGTCATTTCACAGGTCCTCTTTGGCAGCGAGATGACTGCATTGAGCTATGCTGGAATCGGGCTGACGCTAACGGGCGTGTTGATGTATCAGAACTCAGACTTAATAACAGACTATTTGAATTCAAGAAGTAAACATCATGAAGAACAGGACAAGTTAAAAACTGACTGAAAGAAAGCCTTGTTTATAGGGGGCAGGAGATGACGTATTTGTAATTCAGTAGGGTTAAATTTTGCCAAACTGCGGGCAGACAAAATGCTAAATTTATTAAAGTAAAGCACATTGCCTTATTTAAATTAATGCTTTACTCGATATTTTTTCCCATTCAAATGTATGAAAAGTCTGTGACTGGAATTGTATTTATTACATCATATAGTCCTAGACCAGATTATTAAAAAGCTCAATTTTTATTGTAACTGTGCTTTGAACATTTTTGCATGTAAGGAAAAAAATTACCATTATCACTAAGCCATGGCTGATACCAATGAATGAAGAGGAAATTCCGAATGAAACTCTAGATGTTGGAGTTCATCAGAAGAAACCTCCAGGGTAGTTGTGTAGGAGACAGAAAAAAATCAAGGTGTGCAGCTGGCTCACATTTAGAGTTCTGATGGCTCAAATTTAAAGCAAAAGGTATGATCTAAAATGAAACTTTTTTTTTCAAGATTAACAAGCTACATTGAGTAGAGTGGTAAATCCAGGAAGTATTCGGAGAATCAGCTTATGCAGAGATACTATATGCTCATTTCTAATGGACCTTATTTTCAAGTGTAAGTTTTAAAAATCAACGATCTATATAATTCACTTGCAAACTGATATCCTGCAGCCTATTAACCTATACTGTGGTTCATTATTCAGCCAAACGGGCCCAGATTTTCGCTCCTGGTTTGGGTGCGCAGAGACGGGAGGATTCACGGCTCTGCGACCCTGACCTTTAAAAATGGCCATCCGTAGTTCAGATTTTTGTTCCGGGGGGTGGGGGGAGGTGGGGTGCTGGATTAGAAGTGGGGCCCGCCACCCCCAGAATGAGTGCAGAGGCTGCTGGGTGCGGATGTGGGCTGTGAGGAAGGCCTGCCTATGTGCTCCAGCACTGTGTTGAAATAAATTTAAAAATGAATAAAGCAAAAAACATTCCTCCAGCCCTCACCAACCCACACCCCCACCCCACACACTCTCTATACTCCAACCACGTCCAACTATGCCAATTCATGAACCCCATCCACCTCCACGGCCCTCATACCCACCATGCTTCCCCTTATCCCCATGTACCTTTATAGCCTCATGCCAACTTAGTGCCAACCCATGCCCCCCACCCAGCACCATTTTCCCTTACCTCCCCCAAGCCAACTCATCTCATATCCTTTTGACAGCTCCTTGACAGCTTTTACAACTTTGACTGTTCCTTGACAGTCCTTTGACAGCTTTGACAGTTTTTTGACAGCTTTGACAGTTTTTTGACAGCTTTGACAGTTCTTTGGCAGGTCCTCGGCATCTCAACAGTTCTTTGACAGCGCTTGAACAGCTTGAAAGTTAATTGACAGCTTGACAGTTCCTTGACAGCTTGACAGTTCCTTGACAACTGGACAGTTATTTGACAGTGCTCTGAAAGCTCCTTAAGATTTCCTTTGACAGATTGACAGACTTTTGACAGCTGCACAGTTCTTTGACAGTTTGACAGTGCCAATGAGTTTGTGCGTAAAACGTGCATAATTATGTTCACTTTATACAATCCCAAAGGGTGCCTTACCCCTCCCAAAGGTGCCTCGGGACCATATCCAAAGGGGTACCTGACCTCTCCAAAGGGGTACTGGCTATCTAAACGAATCCACCAAATTCAGACTTCCCCTTACCTTGTCTAATCTGCACACTCTGGGTTTTACACTGTTAGCCTACCAAAATCCCATTTCAGTGGAGACAGCTGGTGATTTAAATGGCCAGCTGGTTCCGTAAACCGTGCATGCGTGAACCCTTGCCTGACTCCACTCCCACCCCTGCAAAAACGGAACATGCCATATTCGGGGGCGGGACTTAGAATTTTTGGCCATTTCCAGGATTTTCGTCATGACTGAAGCCTCTCCGTCACGGTGAAAATCTGGGCTGGACTGTTGGCTTTCTGCAGCTGACAATTTAGTGCAGTTTAACATAAATAATGCATCTGCAGTATTTGCTTTTATCTTTGTGTTTAATTCACTGCCAATTCTCTTCCAGGAATGCTTACCTTGAAGAAGCAGGACTGACAGGATTGCTGTTTGTTTCTTTTATCCTGTTCACCCTCATTGCTTTCCATTTCCTTCTTTGTGTTTGACAAGATGTTTACCAAAACTCGTCTTCACACCATATTTCCTCCTTCAGCGACTGTCTTATGCCACTATCAGCACCTTCTTTAGTCTTTAACATTACCATTAACACTCCCTTTGCCTTGTATCCATGATAACTTTGTCAATCTCTACTGAGATCCCATCTATCCCTGACCAATTTAGCTCCACCCACTCTTAAACAGTATAAAATCCATCACATTTCTTCTCTTTAGCTCTGAAGAAGAATCATAAGGACTCAAAACATTAATTCTGCTTCTCTCTCCACAGATGCTGCCAGACCTGCTGAGTTTTTCCAGCATTTTCTGTTTTTATTTTAGTGCAATTTAACCTTGATTTTTGTAGTTGTCCTACATACTATACCAAACATGGATTTGAAGACTGTAAAGGGGATCACTGGTGTATAACTAATTAGATTTTTAATGACTCATTAGTTAAATTATGTCGGGGCAGTCAATAAGTCTCTGTACTGGCTGAAGTCCTAGCTAGCACCAAGGAAGACAGTTGTGATCGTTGGAGGCCATTCATCTCAGCCCCAGACATCACTACAGTGATGCAGGGCAGTGCCCATTGCCCAGTTATCTTCAGCTGCATTATATTGCCTCCATTATCAGAAAGTGGGGATTTTCACTTATAATTACACAGTTCCATTTGCAATTCCTTAGATACTGAAGCAGTCTGTGCCTGCTTACAACATCCAGGCTTGGGGTGATAAATAGCAATTGTGCCACATAAGTGTCAGGCAATGACCATCTCCAACAAAGACAGAGTCTAATCATCTTCCTTTAACATTCAATGGTATTCCTTCACCTAGTTCCCACCATCTACATTCTGGGGGGTCATAATTCCCAGAAACTTAACATGATCAGCCACATATTACCATGGCTATAAAAGCAAGTCAACAACTCACATCCCATGAATGAGTAAAAAAAAATGGAGATCCAATTCCCTTTTGGAAAGTTAATATTGAATCTGCTTCGTCACTTGTAATGGCAGAGCATTCCAGATCATCATAACACACTTATGAAAAAAAATCTCACCTTCCCACTGGCTATTTTGCCAATTATTTTAAATCTCAATGCTGTTTCTGGGACCTTGCTGTGCACAAATTGGTAACCACTGATGGAATCTTGTTGAGGCATCAAGGTCTCACCAGCCAGCTAGACAGCCGGTGAGAGACGCACGCTGCCTCTTTTTGGGAATGCCCGCCGAGCCACAAGCGAATCAAGCAATGGCAAGGCCACCAGCGGACCTTCCCCTGGAATCAAAGCCCCAGGGGTGGAAGTCTCACCTACCAAGAGCTGCCAGCCAATCAGAGGCTGGCAGTTCTTGTGCTCAGCAGCGCCACAGGAGAGGCCGCGGATGTGGCCAGAAGGACAGACAATGGAGTTCCAGGATCACTGAGCGACCCAGGCCACAGGTAAGTAAGGTGGAGGTTACAGAGAGAGGGATGCAGGGACGTTGGCAGCAAGGCAAGAGGGTGGCTGTCAGTGGACCCCCCCTTCCCAATGTCGAGTCCCTTGATCAGGCTTTGATCGAGGGCCCTCCTCTACCCCCCACCAGGATCTGACAAGCTGGGTGCACAGTTGTAGTTGTTGTGCATGCCTCATAACAACAGGCCTGACTGCAACTGGATTAATACCAACGGCAGTGGGATGAGGCCCTTAAGTGGTCATTGATTGGTAACTTGGGCCTCAATTGGCAGCAGGGTGGGCAAGTCAACCATGGATGGGCTTTCTGCCTATAATTTAATTCTGGCTGAGTTGGGAAGATGGCGGGGTTCAGTTACACTACTATCCCGCCTAATTAAATGCCCTGAAACAAACACAGAAAACTAGGCAGATCTGGCAGCATCTGTGGAGAGAGAAACAGAGTTGACGTTTTGAGTCCATATACGAACTCGAAACGTCAACTCTGTTTCTCTCTACACAGATACTGTCAGATCTGCTGAGTTTTTCCAGCATTTTCTGTGTTTGTTTCAGATTTCCAGTATTTTGCTTTTAATTAAATGCCCTTCCTACCTCCAAGCTCACCACCAGAGAAAGCATGTTTTAAAGCAGTTTTATACACTGTGGCTATAAGAGCAGGTCAGAGTGTGGGTGTATTGCGACAAGTGACACACCTGACTCTCGAAAACCTTTCCACCATCTAGAACGCGCAATTCAGGAGTGTGAAAGAATTCTCTCCAGCCTGGATGAGTATAGATCCAACAACACTCAAGAAGTTTGACACCATCCAGGAAAAAGCAGTCTATTTGATGGGCACCCCATCTGCCGCCTTAAACACTCACTCCCTGCAACACCAGCACAATGTGGCTACAGTGTGCACCGTCTACAAGTTGAACTGCAGCCACTTGTCGAGGCTTCTTCAACAGCACATCTTAAGTCCATGATCTCCACAGCCTAGGACAGGGGCTGCAGACACACAGAAATACTGCCACCTACAAGTTGGCCACCAAACCACACACTATACTGACTTGAAAATGTAATTGTTGTTCCTTTGTTACTGGATCAAAATTCTGGAACTCCCTCCCTGACAGACTGTGGGAGTACTTTTGCCACAAGCTGCAGTGGTTCATGAAGGCAGCTCAGCAACACCTTCTCCAGGGCAAGAAGGGATGCCTGTGACACCAACATCCCATAGATGATTTTTTTTAAAATCCCTATTTACAATCACTAATTGTAAATGCAATTGGCCATAATTTATGGATATTGATGGCTGGCATAAAAATAAAAATCTTTGAAAATGGGGAGAGAATGTGTTGGTGAATTTTGACAGATATCACATTACTTGGAACCCCTCAGGAATACCATTGTGATTGTGGTAATACTTATAAAATAAAAACACACTTTACGACCACATTTCTATTTTTCTACAATGGTGTTAGTGTTTCTGAATGGAATATCAGATACCTCGCCTATGCCATAGCAACTGTGCCCTAACTTGAGTCCCATCAAAGAAAATATATAATGAAAACAGGGGGAATGTGATTTCTAGTTAGGACAAGATTGTTGATGGAATGGACTGCAAGCTTTCAAAGTTTATTGTAAAACTCAAAAGCACCCTATTTTACAAGTAAAAAGACTGGAGCACAATCGCAAAAAAGGATTAAAAAACCCACACAAAAAATATCCCATAGGAAATTTCTTCACAAAGCTGCAGGATGATGTGGGCCGAATTCCAAATCCCACGGGATTCTTTAAATTGCTTCAGAAGAAGGAATCAGATTTGTTTACCCCTAGAGGCTATATATAAAACCAGGAATAAAGCTTTCCCGTAATGTTGCCTCAAATTTCTTTATGGATACTTAATACACAGCAGCAAGTAACACAGCAGCAAGTAATTGAGATAGTATCGGTGTAGTGTTTAACTTGCAGGCCCACAGTCTGCTGGGCTATGCCATTGCCTTCAATAGCTTATTGCATCGTATCTAATTTCAATGAATCATTATCCAATGGGCTGGATTTTACAGGACGCTGTATTCCCTACCCACCACAACCCCCAACTGAACAGTCAGTCAGGAGCCAGTCTACCACAAAGCCTGCTGCACCACAGGTATTTCACACTCAGCAGAGCATTAATTGAGTCAGGATGAAAATTCCACCCCCAACCTGAGGAGAAAGCCCCACCTTTTAGAGCTGCTAGCTAATCCGATTGGCCGGCAGCTTTGTAGGCCAAGCAGCCCTCAGATTTGAGTGGTGGCCACTGCTGGGACTACCGGCAGTCCCCAAAGAAGAGATTATGGAGGCTGGACTTCAGATAAATCTGGGGTATTAGCGGGGCCTGACTGGAAAATCCCAGCGAGTGGAGTGGGTGGGGGGGAGGAGGTTTTGGGAGGATGGAGGGCAGGGTCAAAGGGGGGTTTATGACCTTGGGAGGTGTCTCCAATGGGCACAGTACAAGTTGCTGGGCTACCCACTTGGTGTGGGCCTCCTCCTGCCACGGGTAAAACATGCATGAGTGGGATGAGGCCCTTAAGCGGCCATAATTGGCTACTTAAGGGCCTCAATAGGGCCAAGGGTGGGCAGGCTGTTTGATGCCTCCACCGCCCTCCTCAAAATGAAAGACAGGCTGGGAGCAGGCGGGAAGGCGGTGGGCAGGCCAGGCACTGCATTTACAAGCCCCCTACCTTCAAACACGCCAGTGGGAATTTAGAAGTAAATGGAACACATTGAAATGACAAACTGAGTACTACTGTTCATTGAGTAGCTGTTTTTAAAATATTATTTTCCTTTCCATTTTTTCTTGATTCCTCTTCTGGCAGGTTAAAGGTGACAGATTCATGAGGCTATTCACCCTCTAATATAAAAGCAAAAAACTGCGGATGCTGGAAATCCAAAATAAAAACAGAAACAGAAATACCTGGAATACATTCTGTTGAAGGGTCATGAGGACTCGAAACGTCAACTGTGCTCTCCTCCACCGATGCTGCCAGACCTGCTGAGTTTATCCAGGTATTTCTGTTTCTGTTTTTGTTTTACCCTCTAATACCTTGTTCAAGGTTTGAGTCTAAACATTGCATGTCAGCAGGCTACTCAGCTGTAGAGGTTATGCCTGATTCTAATCTCAATTTACATCCACAAACTTTCAACAAGAGGCACTTTAAAACAGCTAAGATTTTTTTCCCCCTCAGATGTCAGGTTAGTGTTGAGCCAATTGTAATAGGCCACAGCTAAGATCAGCTCAACCAGCACAGATCAGAAATTGAATTTGAGACCTCTGAGATCTGTAGGGCTCACATCTACACAAGGCACGCAGAGGACTAGGGTGGGAAATGCTTTACAGTGGAAACAGTGTCAGGAAGGCCTTTTTCTTATAAGAAATGTATTTAAAAGTAAACTTGCAGAGCAATCAACACCCTCCCCTCCCTCATCTATCACCCTCCACCCCCACCTCATCCCACCCTCCCCCACTCTCTCTCCTCCTTCAAGGAGAGAGAGCAGAGAATTGTGAGTGCGCAACAAGGATTGTGTGAAGAGGAGGAAATAGCAACATTTGTGGAGAGTGACTGTGAGGCATGGATACAAGATGACACAAAGATGAGAGTGAGTGTGAATGTTGGTTGTTCAGATGGGGAGGTGAGGTGGCGCCTGGAGAGAGAGAAATAAGTGAAGCTGTAAAGACGTGTTGCTCTGAGGAGCATTGTGCAGGAGAATGCTGAGAAGGCCAGAGTGTGGGGGTTGGCACTTGAGAGTGAGAACCACTCACCATTCCTGCCCTCATGAGGTCCTTAAACTTCTTGGGGCACTGGATCTAGTTGCAAGGGGTCACACTCCTTCTGCCCTCTTCCTCAGCCACTTCAATCCATGGCTTTTAAAAAATTATTTCTTGGGGTGTGAGCATCGCTGGCATGGCCAGCGTTTAATGCCCACCCATAATTGCCCTTGAGAAGGTGGTGGGGAGCTGCGTGCTTAAACCACTGCAGTACCTGTGGTGCAGGAACACCCACAGTTCTGTTGGGTGGGGAGTTCCAGGACTTTGTGCCAGCGGCAATGAAGGAATGATGATATAGTTCCAAGTCAGGATGATATGTGGCTTGGAGGGGAGCTTGAAGGCAGTGGTGTTTCCACCAACCTGTTGCCCTTGTCCTTCTAGTTAATAGAGTTCATGGCTGTGGAAGGTGTTGTTGAAGGGGGTCTTGTGAGTTGTTGCAGTGCATCTTGTAGATGGTACACACTGCTGTCACTGTGCGCCAGTGGTGGAGGGAGTGAATATTGAAGGTGGTGGATGGGGTGACTCTTTGTCTTGGATGGTGTCAAGCTTCTTGAATGTTGTTGGAGCTGCACTCATCCAGGCAAGTGAAGAGTATTCCATGTCACTTCTGACTTGTGCCTTGTAGGTACTGGACAGGCTTTGGGGAGTCAGGAGGTGAGTTATTTGCCGCAGAATCCCCAGACTCTGATCTGCACTTGCAGCCACAGTATTTGTATGGCTAGTCCAGTTCAGTTTCTGGCCAACGGTAACACCCAGGATGTTGATAGTGGGGATTCAGCAATGGTATTGCCATTGAATGACAAATGGAGAAGGTTAGATTCTCTCTTGTTTGACATGGTCATTGCCTGGCACCTGAGTGGTGCAATGTTACTTGCCACTTATCAGCCTAAGCCTGAATGTTTTGCAGATCTTGCTGCATATGGGCACGAATGGCTTCAGTATCTAAGGAGTTGCAAATGGTGCTGAACATTGTTCAATCATCAGCAAAACATCCCCACTTCTGACCTTTTAATGGACAACACTACCCTGAAGAACTTCTGCAGTGATGTCCTGGAACTGAGATGATTGACCTCCGACAGCCACAACCATCTTCCTTTGTGTTAGATATGACTCCAATCAATGGAGAGATTCCCCCCTGATTCCCATTGACTCCAGTTTTGCTGGGTCTCCTTGCTGCTAAACTCAGTCAAATGTGGCTTTGGCGTCAAGGACAGTCACTTTCACCTCACCTCTGGAGTTCAGCTCTTTTGTCTATGTTTGGACCAAGGCTGTAATGAGGTCAGGGCTGAGTGGTCCTGGTGAAACCCAAACTGAGCATCAGTGAACAGGTTGCTTGCTGAGTAAGTGCTGCTTAAAAGCGTTGTTAATGACACCTTCCATCACTTTACTGATGATTGAGAGTAGACAGAGGGGGCAGTAATTGGCTGGGTTCGATTTGTCCTGCTTTTTGTGCACAGGACATAGCTGGGCAATTTCATATGGAGTATACCCTCCATTGTGTTGTGTGGCACTACCACCGTGCTAAATGGGATTGCTTTCCAACAGATCTAGCAACTCAAGACTGGGCATCCATGAGGCGCTGTGGGCCATCAGTATCATCAGAATTGTACTCGAACACAATCTGTAACCTCATGGCCTGGCATATCCCCCACTCTACCATGACCATCAAGCCAGAGGATCAACCCTGGTTCAAATGAAAAGTTCAGGAGGGCATGCCAGGAGCGGCACCAGGGATACCTAAAAATGAGGCGTCAACCTGGTGAAGCTACAACACAGGACTACCTGCATGCCAATCAGCATAAGCAGTAATAGACACAGCTAAGCAACTCCAAAAGCAACGGACCAGATCTAAGCTTTGCAGTCCTGCCATATCCAGTCATGAATGGTGGTGGACAATTAAATAACTCACGGGAGGAGACGGCTCCACAAATGATGGGGGAGCCCAGCACATTAGTGTAAAGGAAAAGGCTGAAGCATTGCAGCAATTTTCAGCCAGAAGTGTCGAGTGGGATGATCCAGCTCATGCTTCTCTGGAGGTCCCCAGCATCACAGATGCCAGTCATCAGCCAATTCAATTCACTCCACATGATATTTAAAAACAGCTGAAGGCAGTGGATACTGCAAAGGCTATGGGCCCTGACAATATTCCAGCAACAGTACTGAAGACTTATGTTCCATGACGTGCTGCACCCCTAGCCAAGCTGTTACAGTACAGCTACAACACTGGCATCTACCTAGTGCAATTCCTGTACAAAAAGCAGGACAAATCAAACCTGGCCAATTACTGCCCCATCAGTCTACCCTTGTTCATCAGTAAAGCGATGGAAGTGGTCATCAACACTGCTCCTGATCTCACTACAGCCTTGGTTCAAACATGGACAAAAGAGCTGACCTCCAGAGGTGAGGTGAGAGTGATTGTCCTTGACATCAAGGTAGCCTTTGACCGTGTGGCATCAAGGACCCAAGCAAAACTGGGGTCAATGGGAATCAGGGGGAAAGCTCTCTGCTGGTTGGAGTCATACCATTCACAAAGAAAAATGGGCGTGGATGAGTGCAGCTCCAGCAACACTCAAGAAGCTTGACACCATCCAGGACAAAGCAGCCTGCTTGACTGGCACCCCATTCACAAACTTTCACTCCCTCCACCGCCGACGCACAGTGGCAGCAGTTTGTACCATCTACAAGATGCACTGCTAGTACGCACCAAGCCTCCTTAGACAGCACCTTCCAAACCCACAACCACTATCACCTAGAAGGACAAGGGTAGCAGACTGATTGGAACACCACCACCTGGAAGTTCCCCTCCAAGCCACTCACAATCCTGACTTGAAAGTATATCGCCGTTCCTTCACTGTCACTGGGTTAAAATCCTGGAACTGCCTTCCTAACAGCACTGTGGGTGTACCTACACCACATGGACTGCAGCTGTTCAAGACAGCAGTTCAACACAACCTTCTCAAGGGCAGTTAGGGATGGGCAGTAAATGCTGGCCTAGCCAGCGACGCCTCCATCCCATGAACGAATAAAAAAAAAAAATTTCTACCATGCTGGGTAGATGCCAGTGTTGTCGCTGTACTGGAACAGCTTGGCTAGGGGTGCGGCTAGTTCCTGCCTGCTTGTTTTGAGATCCTGGCCTCTTCCTCTCATCTTCCTTTCATCCTTGGCAAATATTCTGAGTCCTTCAGAATCTGCAGCAGGACCTCCAGATAAGAGTGAGAGCTACGATGTGTCGGGGTGGGGCAGGGGTGGCAGGGCCAGGGGAAAGGGACGCAGCCTTTCCAGGTCTTCTTTCCATAAGCCTCAGGAATCAAAGTCAGTTCGACCATTCTGACCGCTGCCGGGGTCCATTTAACTAGAAAACTTTTGACAGATTCAGTGCGTCAACCTATCTCCCTTTCCTACTGGCTGGGAAATCTGGAAGTGGGGTGCTAATGCTGAAGCTGAATTAAAGACCCATGGTGAAGCCCATTGATAGAACAGTTTCCCAACTCACCTTCCGGCTGTGTGCAGGTCTGTTAAGATAAAATGCTGCCCATTGATAGGTAAATGCAAGTTTGTGGGAGGATTTGAAAATGAGGTGAGCATTTTGAAGATGGGGAGCTGAAGGTCAACAGGAATGATAGGTGTGATCAAGGGGCTGTGTGTGATGGAGCTCTGGATAAGTAAGAATATCTGCAAGATGGAGCCCTGAGGAGACATTGATAAAGTTTAGTCTAGTAGATAAAAAAAGGCTTTGGTGTGGGTTTCATGGTGTGGTGTGTTAAAAGCATTCCTGAATGTGGCTCCCAGGTAAGACATTGCTTGGGATTGTAGCCAAATCATGAATTACACTTTGTACTAAGCCTGTAAGTGGAGCACTTAAAATCCTAACATGTTCACCTTTCTAATATACCAGAGATCTATAAACTCCATTTAATAGGAACCACAAGAAATTTATCAAAATACCTAATCTGACTGGTTGAAGACACTGACTGCCTAACACTTTTCAAACGATACTGTTCATAATAAGCATTACAAGAAAAGAGAATTTTATATTTAATGATGACATGACATGATGACCCTTTTATTCCTTGAGCTTTAACTTTATTGACAAGGCTGTTATGTTGGATAGTGGGAGTGAACTATAGCTGGAGTTAGGGCAGTGCTTCAGAGATGGAAAAGTATAGCCTTGTAAATGGACTGGATATAAGTTTTTGAACTCAGCTCAGGGTTTAGCAGGGCAGTAAAGCATATACAGGGGGATTCAGTTCAAATGGGCATCCAGGGAAATGTGTAAAACCAAATTAAAACTGGATGTTGGAAATCTAAAAGGCCAGGCATCATTTATAGGAAGTTTCAGGTGTGGATCCTTCATCAAAAGGGAGGATATTATAGATGAAAAGCATTTGAACAAGAAAAGAATGTAGGGAATGAAAAAAAATACATGCACACAAGAGGGAGGTACAGTGAGAGAAATCAAAGAAAGATGTTTATGAGTCATGGAACAAGTGAATACAGTAGCTGAAGAATGGTGGAGGTGGGGTGGGGAGACAAGTAAAACAGCAGCATGAAAATCTGGTAAAGTGTATCAAGCAAGGAAACATCAAGGTGGAGCAGCTTTTGGAGAGATTTTTTTTTAAAGTTAGAAGGGGGGATAATTATTTAATGTTTGATGTCTGATGCTGTGGAGTGAGTGAGGATGAGTAGAAATCTAGGGTCAGAGGGGGTGGGTAGGGATATATGGGAGGAGAAGATTACCCAGATGGGTGGAGAACAGGCAGGACTGGTTTAGAAATTGAATAGAGTCATAGTCATAGAGGTCTACAGCACAGAAAAAGGCCCTTTGGCCCATTGAGTCTACGCTGGTCAAACAAGTACCTAACTATTCTAATCCCATTTTCCAGCACTCGGCCCATAGCCTTGTATGCCATGGCATCGCAAGTGCAAATCCAAATACAAATCTTAAATGTTATGAGGGTTTCTGCCTCTTTCTTCTACCCTTTCAGACAGTGAGTTCCAGGTTCCCATCACCCTCTGGGTGAAAAAAACTCTTCCTCACACCCCCTCTAAACCTCCTGCCCCCTACCTTAAATCTATGTCCCCTGGTTATTGAACCCTCCACCAAGGGGAAAAGTGCCTTTCTGTCTACCCTATCTATGCCCCTCATAATTTTATACACCTCAATCATGTCCCCCTTCAATCCCCTCTGCTCCAGGGAAAATAACCCCAGTCTATCCAATCTCTCCTCATAACTAAAACTCTCCAGCCCAGGCAACATCCTGGTAAATCTCCTCTGCACTCTCTCTAGTGCAATCACATCCTTCTATAATGCAGATTCCAGAGCTGCACACAATACTCTAGCTGTGGCCTAACCAGCGTTTTATACAGTTCAAGCTTAATCTCTCTGCTCTTATATTCTCTGCCTCAGCTAATAAAAACAAGTATCCCATATGCCGTCTTAACCACCTTATCTACCTGTCCCACTACCTTAAGGGACCGGTGGACATGCACACCATGGTCGCTCTGATCCTTGGTGCTTCCCAGGGTCCTACCATTCATCATGTATTCCCAGGCCTTGTTTATCCTGCCCAAGTGCATCACCTCACACTTATCCAGATTAAATTCCATTTGCCACAGATCAGCCCATCTAATCAGCCAGTCTATATCCTCCTGTAATCTAAGGCTATCCTCCTCACTATTTACCACCCCACCAATTTTCATGTCATCCGCGAACTTACTGATCAACCCTCCTACATTCAAGTCTAAGTCGTTCATATATGCCACAAACAGCAAGGGACCCAACACTGATCCCTGTGGAACCCCACTGGACACAGGCATCCAGTCACAAAAACACCCCTTGACCATCACCCTCTGCTTCCTGCAACTCAGCCAATTCTGGATCCAATTTGCCAAATTGACTTGGATCCCATGGGCTCTTACCTTTGTTATCAGTCTCTTATCAAAAGCCTTGCTGAAGTCCAAGTAGACTAAGTCAAATGCATTGCCCTCACCTGGTCACCTCTTTGAAAAATTCAATCAAATTGGTCAGACATGACTTCCCCTTAACAAAACCATGCTGACTGTCCTTGATTAATCCCTACCTCTCCAAATGTAGATTAATTCTGTCCCTCAGAATTGCTTCCAATAGTTTCCCCACCATTGAGGTTAGACTGACTGGGCTGTAGTTCCCTGCTTTATCCCTTCCTCCCTTCTTGTATAATGGTACCACATTGGTTGTCTTCCAGTCCTCTGGCACCTCTCCTGTGGCCAGAGAGGTATTGAAAATTATTGCCAGTGCCCCTGCTATCTCCTCCCTTGCCTCACTCAACAGCCTGGGATACATTTCATCTGGGCCTGGAGATTTATCTACTTTTAAGCCTGCCAGACCACTTAGAACCTCCTCCCTTTCTATGCTAATTTATTTAATTATATCACAGTACTTCTGCCCGATTTCCATACCCATGTCATCCCTCTCACTTGTGAACACCGACATAAAGTATTCATTTAGAACCCTACCAATGTCTTCCAGCTCCATACACAAATTACCACTATGGTCCTTAATGGGCCCTACTCTTTCCCTAGTTATCCTCTCACTCTTAATGTACTTGTAAAATAACTTCGAATTTTCCTTTATTTTACCTGCCAATGTTTTCTCATGCCCCCTTTTTGCTCTCCTAATTTCCTTTTTAAGTTCCCCTCTACACATTCTATACTCCTATAGGGCTACCGCTGTTTTGGGCCCTCGGTATCTGCCAAAAGCCTCCCCTTTTCTCTTTATCCAATCCTGTATATCCCTCGACATCCAGGGTTCCCTGGATTTGTTGGTCCCACCCTTTATCGTTACTGGAATATGTTGGCCCTGTACTCTTCCTATTTCCTTCTTGAATGAGTCCCACTGCTCTGATGTAGATTTACCTAAAAGTAGCTGCTCCCAGTCCACTCTGGCCAAATCATATCTGATCTTTGTAAAAATCACCCTCCCCCAATTTAGAATTCTGATTTCTGGCCCAACCTTGTCCTTTTCCATAACACCCTTGAATCTAATGGAGTTATGATCACTATCTGCAAAATGCTCCCCCACTGATACCTCTACCACTTGCCCGGCTACATTCCCTAAAATTAAGTCCAGGACCGCGCCCTCTCTTGTAGGACCTTCTATGTACTGTCTTAAAAAGCTCTCCTGAATGCATTTTAAGAATTCCACTCCCTCTACTCCTAGCACACTATGACTAACCCAGTTAATGTTGGGGAAGTTGAAATCCCTCACTATTACTACCCTATTATTTTTACATTTCACTGAAATTTTCCTACATATCTTCTCTTCTATTTGTCTCTGACTGTTTGGGGGCTATAGTACACTCCCAGCCATTTGATTGCTCCTTTTTTACCCATATGGCATCATTTGAGGAGCCTTCTAAGATGTCATCCCTCCTTACTGCTGTAATTGATTCCTTGATCAATATTGTGATAACCCCTCCTCTTTTACCTCCTTCCCTGTCTCACCTGAAGACCCTATATCCTGGAATATTGAGCTGCCAATCCTGCCCCTCTCCCAACTATGTCTCTGTGACAGCAATGACATCATACTTCCATGTGTTAATTTGTGCCCTCAACTCATCTGCCTTATTCGTCAGACTTCTTGCATTAAAATAAATATCATCCAACCTTGCCAAACTCCCTTGTGCCTTAACTGGCCTATGATTACTATGCCTTCCAGACTTACTTGCTCTCTCTTCTAATTTTGGCTGTGCATCTCCCCCTGCTGAAACTCCTCTCAGGATCCCATCCCCCTGTCAAGTTAGTTTAAACCCTCCCCAACAGCACTAGCAAACCTCCCCGCAAGGATGTTGGTCCCATTCTAGTTCAGGTGCAACCTGTCTGCCTTGTACAGGTCCCACTGCCCCCTGAAATGGTCCCAATATCCCAGAAATCTAAAGCCCTCCCTCCTGCACCGTCTTTCCAGCCATGCATTCATCTGGACTAACCTCCTATTTCTATACTCACTAGCACATGGCACCGGAAGTAATCCAGAGATTACTACCTTTCAGGTCCTGTTTTTTAATCTGCTTCCTAGTTCCCTAAATTCTGCTTGCAGGGCCTCATCCCTCTTTCTACCTATGTTGTTGATACCAGTATGTACCACAATCTCTGTCTGTTTGCCCTCCCCCTTTAGAATGCACTGCAGCTGTTCAGTGACATCCTTGGCCCTGGCACCACGGAGGCAACTTACCACCCTGGAGTCACGTCTATGGCCACAGAAACGCCTGTCTGTTCCCCTTACTATCGAGTCTCCTATCACTGTTGCTGTTCCCCTCTTTTACCTCTCCCCTGTGCAGCTGAGCCACTCAGTGCCATGAGCGTGGCTGCACTCCCCAGAGGAGCTGTCACTCTCACTGTTTTCCAACACAGAAAAATGGTTCTCAAGCGAGATGCACCCTGGGATTTCCTGACTACCTGCCTGACACCTTTTTTCTGACTGATGTTCACCCATTCCCTCTCTGTCTGCACTCCCGTAAGCTGTGGGGTGACTACGTCTAAAAACATGCTATCCAACAAAACTCTCAGCCTCGCGGATGCACCTCAGTGCCTCCAGCTGTTGCTCAAGCTCCGAAACTCGGAGCTGAAGTAGCTGCAGCTGGTGGCACTTCCTGCACATGTGGTCGGTCAGAGCACAAGGAGCGTCTAGGACTTACCACATGTTGCAGGCAGTACATAACACGGGGCTGAGCTGCCCTGCCATGCCTCTAGTTGAAAGAAAAACCCTTACTTTAAGTTAAATACAGTAAAAAAAGTTAAATTATTTATGTACTTTAAATGAAAACTAAAACTCTTACCCTTCCTTAGCTTAATCTATTTTAAACTGGAGAAAAACCCTTAGCCATTACTCACCTATCAGCTCTCACCTTTGTGCTGATGTCACTTTTGGAAGCTTCCCCTCACTTGCGCTGGTTCTGATCTCTCCGCTGCTCTCTCATGCTGTCTTGTGATGTCACTCTTGTTCTTCATTTCTTGATTATTCCTGAAAAGAAAGTAGCTTGTAAAATGTATGAGGGCTGATTTTACCCATCGGGGATGGCAGCTTGCCTTCTGGTTATATACCCTGCCAGTTGTCTACACTACTCAATGTCTGCCCCGCCCAATGTAAAACCTGCCCGATGTACATCACATCCGTTGTACACCATGTCCATTGCCCGTTGTACGCACTACCCAATATGTTCCTTGCCCAATATATACCCAGTTCATCTGCTGCTGAATTCCTCACCCATGTCTGTCTTACCTCTAGACGTGACCACACCAATGGTCTACTGGCTCGCTTCCCACATTCTACCCTCCATAAACTTGAGGTCACTCAAAATGCTGCTTCTCATGTCCTTACACCATGTTCTATTCACTCCTCACTCCTGTGCTCATTTGATAGAGATAATATTACAAAAGAGCATAAGAAATAGGGGAAACATCCTCCCAGCACCTCCCCTATCAAGCCCTTTAAGAATTTTATATGTTTCAATGAGATCACCTCTTCTTCTGAACTCTGAGGAATATCATCCTAGTCTACTCAATCTGGCCTCATAGGACAATTCTAGGACAGCCTAGGAATCAGCCTAGTGAACATTCTAAGTCAAGTATGTACTTCTTTATGGGAAGCTAAAACTGTACATGGCGCTCCAGAGGTGTGGTCTCCCCCAGGCCCCATACAATTGCAGAAAGGTCTGTTGGTGACGGCTCTGAAGAAGGATCATACGGACTTGAAACGTTAACTCTGTTTTTCTCTCCACAGATGCTGTCAGACCTGTTGAGTTTTTCCAGCATTTTCTGTTTTTGTTTCAGATTCCCAGCATCTGCAGTATTTTGCTTTTATCTGTTGGTGAGTTTAGTTTCTGAATAGATAATGTGACTCAACAAAACAGTACTTTGTCTTACCACCTAACTACACAAAAAAAATCAAATATAGCTGATTCATGTCATCATTAAATATAATTTTTTTTTCTGGTAATGCTTGTTATGAGCAGTATCTTACAAAGTGTTAGGCAGTCAGTGTCATCAACCAGTCAGACTAGTTTATTTTGATAAATTTCTTGTGCTTCCTATTAAATGTGTTATTGGAGTTTGTAGATCTCTGGTATATTAAAAAGGTGAACATGTCCTTGGTATGTTAGGATATTAAGTGCTCCACTTACAGGTTTAGTACAAAGTGTATTTCATGTTTTGCTGAGGGCTGCAATCCCAAGCAGTGTCTTGTCTGGGAGCCACATTCAGAAATGCTTTAACACACCGCACCATGAAGAGATGCGATACAGGCCTGCACTTGTGATTTGTGAACTGTGAGCTCATTATTTTGTAGATTCATAGAATCTGACAACACATGTGGAGGCCATTCAGCCCATCATGCCTGTGTCAGCTCTTTGAATCATTGAATGGTTACAGTTCTGCAAGAGCAATTCACCTAGTCCCATTCCCCTGCCCCTTTTCCCACAGCCCTGCAAATGTTTCAATTCAGATAATTATGCAATTCCCTTTTGAAAGCCACCATTGAATCTGCCTCCACCACACTCTCGGGCAGTGCATTCCAGATCCTAACCACTCGCTGCATATAACTTTTTTTCCTCATGTTGCCTTTGATTCTTTTGCTGCTCATCTTAAACTGGTGTCCTCTGATTCTCGACCCTTCTGCCAATGGGACCACTTTCTCCCTATTTACTTTAGCCAGTCCCCTCATGATTTTCAACGCTTTCTCTCATCTTTCTCTCCTCTAAGGATAACAGCCCTAGTTCGCACCTTGGTGGAGCAAGCCATTGGAATACTGAAAATAAGGTTTTGGTGCCTGGACAGGTCTGGTGGAGCCCTGCAACATAGTCCACAGAGGGTGTCATGCATTGTCGTTGTCTGCTGTGCCCGTTACAACCTGGTGCTGCAATAGGGAGAGGAGCTGGCTGAGGAGGAGATGGAGGAGCTGGAGGTCTCCTCTGATGAGGAGGACATTGATTGGGATGAGGGTGAGGAGGTCCTATAAGGTGACGATGATGGTGTTGAGACCATCGCACTGGCTAGACGAGGCAGGCGTGCTCGGGAGCTCCTCATAGTTGCTAGATTTGTGGAGGATGATGATGACATGCAGTGAGGAGACACCATAGATCCTCATATTGTATCTGTGAATGTTTGACTCTAGTCCGACTTATGGCAACGCAAATACCTTCTGTGATAAGGCTCCTGTCACAGAGATGCAGTGTAGGCCCTAATAGTTGCTCAATTCCAGGAGGATGATGATAACCTGCAGTGGGGACACTACATAGATCTTCACATAGCCTCTGAGAATGTCTGACTCCTGTCTGGCTGAGGGCAGCTTGCTTGCGCTCTGTGATCAGGGTCATATGGTGGAGACACAGCCGTGAAACTTTAAATGCACTTCATCCTTTGTCAGCCTTCAGCACCTGAGCCCTTTAGGAGCACAGCGTTACTGACGAGGTGGGGGCCAGCCCACCCTAAAGGTGCTGAGAGCACACAGAGAGAATGCAGGCATCAGTAATGTGTCCAGGGAGTGTGAGGCCGGACCATCACTTTGATCTGAAAGCTGCACAAAGCACAGGAAAGAGGCCCTGGACTGTGACACCTGCCTTTATCACGTGTAGGAAACAAGGTTTCACATCTGAGTGACATGAGCACTGCTCATCAGAACAAGGAGCCATAGGCAGGGAGACATTTTTGCGTGTTTATTTACAATAGTGAACATAATGTACAAGTGACCAACACCCGTGTCCAGGCTGTGCAACTACATCTTCTTGACTTTCCTAACCCTAAGGACATCCACAGTGGAAGTGGAGGCAGCCTGTTGACTGCTACACCCTGCCTGTGGTGGGCGTCCTCTGGAGGGCCAAGATCTGGAGGGCCCAGGGCTGCTTTCGGGGTCCTGCTGTGTGGCAGTGGTACCCTCCTCGGCCTGTGGAGCAGGAGCTGCTGGGGTCACAGGAAGAGGGGATTTGGAAGGGCTGGACACTCCTGGAGTCACCTGGGTGGATGGCGCCTTCTGATCCTCCTCCCTATGGGTGCCCAAGGGCCCCTAGCTGACTCCTTGAGGAGAAGGGGAAGCTGGGGTGAGATTGAGTTGACCTGCATCCCTCTCGCGTACGCACTGTTGGGGATCAACTATGGTGTCAGCAATGGAGTTCAGCCCGCGCAGCAGTGCAGGAACGATGTCCTGGACTAAGGTCTCCATGGCGGCCACCATCCTACTAGTCATAAAGTCATTGGGTTGGCATGCCGATGCAATCACCTCATCCTGAAGGCAGACGGACTCCTCCACAGTGCCTTGCAATCTGAGGAGTGCAGCGGACATCCCTCCCTGATGTTCCTGAGCTTGCCTTTGCAGCTCCAGCACCTGAGGTATGACCTAGTCTAGAGGCTTATCATCTGACTCATACTCAGCAGATTTATGGCGTCTGGCAGTGCTCTGAGTGCCGGAGACCTGGGAAGTCCCTGACACCGTCTGCTGTGGATCAGAAAGTGCAACGTGCTCACCAGATTGTGCTCCCAAGGTTATTCTAAAGCTAGGTCCCACCGAGGTGTGTGTCTCTGCACTGGTGGAGGGTGTGGGTGAGTGCTGTGACGGGACTTCAATGAAGGTGCCTTCGGATTCCTATTCAGAGGTTTCTTTGGGGCTTGATTCGAGGCCCTGGAGTCCGTGGACTCCGTCGGCTGTTTCCCAGATGTGCCTGCGGAAGCAAGGGGAGTTAATTAATGATGGCAGTGGCCTGTGAAAGAGGACACATCACTCGCAGCATGGTTGTCTGATGGATGTTGCACTGCTGGATCCTCACTTGGTTGAGCACCACTGACCTCACTGTCAGCACAGGGACAGTCCAGATCCTCGCCGGCTAGCTGGATGGCTCTGTTTTCAAAGACCGTGAGGACCTTGATTTCAGGCATTCCTCCACTAGTCTGTGACCTCTCCCTCTTGTTATGTGCCAGCTTGTCCTGCATGAGTAGAGATGGAGAGAGTGTAAGCAGGATGATAAGTATGCCTGGCATGTATGGGTGGTGAGTGGTCCCACGGATGGGATGAGGACAATGAAGGTGTGTACGTGAGAGTGAATAGTGATGTCCCCTGAACTGGCAGTGAGTGAGGGCCCTGTGGATGTGTGATGGGTTTGTGAGTGTGTGAATTGAGAGTGATGGGTGGCTGTCCTCTTTTGTAGGGCATTGGCGCTGACCTCCGCTGCCATCGCCTCCCATGCTGGATTGGTGATGGTTGCTGTCCATCCTGCGGCCAGAGCTGGGGTAGAGGACATCACGGCGGGCCTCCAAGGTGTCCAAAAGCCGTTCAAGGATTGCGTCATTAAGTCTTGGGACTGCAGTCTTCTTGCCTTTCAGGGCCATGTCTCCTGTGCAGCAGTCCTGGGCTGGAAGCACTGAGAGGTGTGTACGCAGCTGCACTTTAAATATGGCACCTGGCGTGATGAAGCGGCGAGGTGATGGCGTGGCGGACGATTGAGAGCCCACCACGGAAATGGCACACTTCCCGGGAATGCATAATTAATGCGGTGGGATTGGGATAATACCACGTGAGAAGCCACCATTGCGGCCGGTGGGTAAAACGTCATTTTTCCCACCCACTACCGCACTTAGTACAAATCTGGGATGATTCCACCCTCTGTCTTTTTTGTCATCTGGGGTCCTCTGGCTCTGGTTGTCCTACCTTTCCCCCACAACTGTACCCAATCCACCTCCTCTTCAAAGGCAGCCCATTGTTTTATTACAGTTTTGCCTGCCGATTTTTTGATTCCAAAGAGATATCCAATTTCTTCCACTACCCTGCTCTTCCCCCGCCTCCTCTCCAGGCTTGCAATTTATTTTTCTTTTCAAGTATTTATCCAATTAACTTTTCAAAGTTATTATTAGTTGTGCTTCTACAACCCTTTTCATTCCAGATTAGAACAGCCCGCTACATTAAAAAGATTCCTGTCATCTCCCTGCTGGTTATTTCCATCAGATCAGCCTGAACCATTGCTAAGTAGAGACACCCACAATGAAGGAAAAGAAAGGAAGTCAAGTTTCAGGTCTGAAATTTTCAGTTCTGAGCCTTTTTCCAGAAGAATTGGGCTCAGTTTGACATGGTTGGAGGTGGTGCATGCTGGGAAAATAATGGGAGACTGCCTCAGGATAGTTCCCCTACACATTCCCACCGCTGGGCAAATTCCCAGGCGGGTGCCAGAGAGTGGGAATGGAAGCCCACTGGCTTGTGGTGGGAATCCAACTGAGGCTGTTAAAGGGTTCATTAAAGGTGATTTTGCACAGCGATTAGAGTTTTATAGAGGTTGTACGAGTCCTATGAAGCTTCAGTGACTCACCAGCTCAAATGAGGCAAGAGCACAATGGGAGGTGATTGTTGCCTCTAAATAACAGGCATTAAGTTGTGCAGTTTCCAAGCGGGAAGGCTCAGGGTGGCCATTGGAAGGAAGTGTATTTTAAAAGGATTGCTGTGTGGAGGCCATCCAGTTCTATTGAAAGAGTTTCTATACCTGTCCTCATTATGCATGCTTGGCTGAGACACTGGACTCATAAAAGGATTATCTCAATTGGGGACTCAGTTTTGACAACTGGAGAGAATTGTTGACTGCTTGATTGACATCTTTAAGTGGTTATAACACGTCACTTTTCCTGTGATCTCTTCTGTCAAAGTTAATGTTTATTTGCACAACATGAAGAAGTGTGAAGTGTTTGAATCACAGAATAGTGATTGAATTATTAAATTATTAACTTATTAAATTGAAGCCTCTGTTATTGATATTTTAATGGTCTGTCTGACACTTTTAAAGGGTTTTAAGAACAGCAGTTTTTCTTCAAAAGATTTGTGAATGAGTGTTTTTTCTGATTGGTTCCATACATACCATTGTTGCTATATGGCTCATTGGTTCTGTACATTGTGTATACTGGATGAATGGGCATAGAAGGGCCATGAGCTTGCATTAGGTTGGCATGGAGGGTAGGAGGGGTCATGGGTGATGGGCAGGGGCATGCATTGGCATGGAGGGAATCCAGGTGGCATGGGGGTGGCTGGTGGGGTAAGGGTATTGTGTGAGGGGTGAGGGCTAGTGAGTCTAACTCTAGCAGTCTTTAATACAACTGAAACACAGTCCCAAAGAACCAAGGCGGGCCTTCTAATGAGTCCACTTCAGCACTCGGCCCATGGCTGCCTACACCCTAGTCCAACCGGCGGGCCCGACTTCATCCTACACCTGCCACGGTCCCCTTGCCCCTGTAGAGAATGGATATCACGACATGTGGCATTCAGGGCCTTTCTACTGAGGTAGGTCTGGCGAAATTTCCTAACTTTTTTTTATTCATTGATGGGATGTGGGCATTGCTGGCTAGGCCAGCATTTAATGCCCATCCCTAATTGCCCTTGAGAAGGTGGTGGTGAGCTGCCTTCTTGAACCTCGGAAGTCCATGTGGTGTAGGTACACCCACGGTGCTGCACAGCTATCCGCCTCGGTAGTGAAAATCCTGGCCTTGTTTTCGGGAAAGCAATTATGACTCTTTCATTCTGAGACAGTCACAGGTGCCTCAATGGTTCAATGCATCAAAAAGCCTTCATGGATAGCCGTGGGCGACAAGGTGAATCCACTGAGAACATGGCTGCTCACATCAGTGCAGAACCCAACACTGAGGTGGAAGAATTATACAATTATAGCCATCTAACTACAAGGGCGACCATTGAGGAGATAATTGCCCTCCTGAAAATGCACTTCAGAATTTTAACCCACGGTGGGAAAGCCCTGAGCAAACTGGCACATCAGAGAGGAGTTGAACTGGTGCCGGATGATTCGCTTGAGCTTGCCGCCTGCTCCAATGAGCAGCATGAGGGGGGAAGCAGGACTGGGCTCAGCAGAAAATGATCATGCAAAGGAGGTGCCAATGGTCACAGCTATTGACACACATGCCAGGGAAACACGCAACTCCTTCATCCACATAAGATTCAGCGGAGTCTCCCTATGCTACCTCTGGACCAGAACTATTTGCCCCCACTGTGGATGCCTTGGTGGCTTGTGATGCCACGTCATGATAATGTCAGAGGCCCCATGAGGAGTACATCCCAAGTGCATTCATCCATCCTTGTCCAACATTAACTGGCATCCCTTTCATGGGTTCCAGCTCCATGTCACAACATCTGATCACAGTCCTATGAGGGAGTAAGAATCACACAAGATGTTGAATTAAGGCATAAAACACGTATTGGGGTGAACAAATTAAACACACGGTGACATACATGAAATGAAGACAACCCCTTGAGACCCATTGTGCAACTGGGTGCATTTAAATGTTCGATTTGATGTTTTTCTACATTTTGCTCCCCTGTGGCTGGAGCTGATTTGGGGGAAACTTCTGGTTTTGCTGCTCCTGTGCATTCAATGTCTGCGGCAGATGAGATCATGTTTGCAGAGACCTTGAGGGGCCTTCCTTCTGGATGCCACATTTGTGTCATGGTCAGAGAGGCCAAGAGGCTGCTTTCCACCTGCATCTGCTGCAGGAGCAGACTGCCACCAGACAATGGGTCCAGGGCCTGTTTCTGCACCATAAATTCAATGTAATTCTATGGTTGTTAAAGAAAGCACATTATCTGACTGTCAGTAATACAATGCGAGATCTATTATAAAGGAACGTAAATATAGGAACGATTCTAGGGAGTAGACTCATCTCAGAGTTAACCCTGTCTCAGCTCATCTGCAGCTGAAACCCTTATTCATGCCTTCGTTACCTCTAGACTTAACTATTCCAATGCACTCCTGGCTGGCCTCTCACATTCTTCGTAAAGTTAAGGTCATTCAGAACTCTGCAGCAAGTCCAGTTCCTCTTTCTCACTGACCTACAGTGGCTCCCAATCAAACAACGTCTTGATCTTATAATTCTGTTTTCAAATCCCTTCATGGCCTCACCCCTCCCTATACTATATCAATATAAGATGTTGTTGCTGTTGTTATAATTTGCTTGTGTTTCCTGTTTGTAGGTTGTGACCTTATTGGACCATCTTGTGATTATTAGAGGACTTTAGAGAGTATTTTTTTTATCAAGAGTCTGTTATTCTATACACGATACTATTTCTTGACAATCAATTGCTGATTCATTTACAAAAAATCTTGTTAACATTTTATGGTCTATGATCCTGTGATCATGCATTAAGCCTGTCAGCTTCTGCACTGTTGCATTTTTGGCAAAGCAACACACTGGCAAAAATTGGAAAACAGCACTCAACAGAATTTACAAAACATGCTTTCTTTTGTGTTACGTGGCCTAACTATGTGGCATAATAATAAACACTGCCCCTTTAACAGCTGGAGGCTTCACACAATGGAATGGAGTTAAAAGGCTTGAACTATAGGTGTGAAGGACATAAAGTATAATTCATTTTTCAAAAGACAGCTGAGTCTAATTTTGCCCTGGTTAATTTGAACTGGCAAATAAATCTCACATCTATGCAGAAAGCTGTCCAACCAGTCCAAAATCATGTGATCTAGGAGAACAGGAAGTTCAAACCCAGAAATCCTTTGTTTCAGGGCAAAGTGCACTGAACCTAACTTCCCTTTACCGCAAAGCTCTGAAAGATGCTTTTGAATATCTGAGTGCTGTAAGAGCAGTTTATGTGCTTGGTTGCACTGTTAATTAAGTCTACTCCTCTCTAAGGAGGAATCCAACACTCCCTGGACTGCCAGTTGTGATTTGTTTTAACTAATCTGCAGTTTGCTGCTGACTTAACCATTTACTAAATGGATGTAATGTATTTACTCCAAGGTAGTGAGTGACAGAAGGTAGACAGGCGTGGAAGGACTTGACAGGCATGGTAAGAGGAATATATGTTGTTGCAGTAGTATGCTGTACTGAATAAATGGGTGTAATGCATTGAGTAGGTTTTAATGTAATATGTTGTGTTTTGTTTAAATACATGAATTGGTAGGGCAGTGCTCATATCTATGTGGTGTGTGTGTATATGCATATGTGAGTCACAATCAGGGTTGGTCTTGCTGTGTAATTCACATTATCATGCCAGAAAAAAGAAACTTGTTCTTCTGGTAACAATATCCCACCCCGTCCTTGGCTATAATAGGGAACTAAGAACTGCTGCAGAGCACAAAGTGGAGTAACCAAGAATAGGTCTGTGGCAGCACTGCTTGCTGAGTCAGAAGTGGGTTCAAGTCCCACTCCAGAAACCGGAGCATATAAATGCTGAGGCGGGGAGTGCTGTACTGTCAGAGTTGCAGCGTTTCAGATGAAATGTTAACCCGTGTCTGCCCCCTCAGGTAGATGTTAAAGATCCCTTAGCATAAAAGCAGATTATTTGGTTATTTATCTCATTCTGTTTATGGAATTTCACTATCTGCAAAATGGTTGCCACATTTTACAATAGTGGCTACAGTACTTCATTGATTTCAAAAGCTGCTATTTAAATGCAGTGAAGTACTTCCTTTACATCTTAACATTTGATCAGCCTGAGGTTTCTGTTTTCATGTTGAATATTGATGATTCTTTTGAATACTTTGCACTACAGTTTAAAAGATGGATTTTAAATTTGTTCAAATTTATACTACACTCTTGATTCAGAATTTTTCAGGGAATTTGAACTTCTTTTCATCATGCAACAAAATGAGGCAATCAGTTGGAGTTTTTTGTGGAATAATGTAAACATATGTCAGACTTGTTTCTGACAGGGCATCACTAAAGTGCATAAAAAGTATTTACTTTCATGTTGATTCTGACAAGTTTTAAAGCATAAGACACAGTAAAAGGAGGCAACTAAGACATTATTAAATGTACAGGTACTTCACTTTGAGTTGTGAGGGCAGCATGTCACTACTTGTTGGTCACAATTAGGCTGTTCATTATGGATTATGGACAGCCTGTGCAACACTGAGGAATTTGCGAGTGGAATGCCCAGAACATTCTTTCAGTTTTATAAACTAATGTGCAGAATGTTCTAAACTTCTGCCAACATCAATGTACTACACCATGTTCTCATTATTTCAAGGCTGTTGAGTCCCACATCTTTGGAGCGTAGGAACAGAAGTAGGCTATTCAGCCCCTTTAGATCCTTATCTGTATCTTAAACCCATCTGCTCATCTTGGTTCTGTAACTCTTAATATCTGTGTCTGACAAAAATCTGCCAATCTCAATTTTGAAATTTTCAATTGACTGACCCGAAAGTTTGTTGGGGGGGGGGGCGGGGGGGGGGGGTGGAGGGGGAGGAGTTCCAGACTTTCACTATCCTCTGTGTGAAGAAGTGTTTCCTGACATCACCCTTGAATGGCCTAGCTCTATTATTAAGGTTATACCCCTTGGGTGGACTCCAACATACTGAAGGAAATAGATAACTGTAAATCCAAGATGTAAACCTTGAGGGAGACCCTGCTTGGGTCGGTTGCTTTCAGCAAAAAGTTAGTGATTGGCAATGTGTAGTCTCTCAAAAACAGCGGGGGCAGGATCTTCAATCTTCCAGGATCAAGAACCAACAATTGGAGGTCAACCCTGGAGAAACTGCATGAACAGCTGTGTATGTTGTTTCTAAGCATGTTTGCTGATCAAAGTCATAGCAGGAGGTCAAGAGAACCTTTACAGAAATTACGGCAAGTGTACCTTCTTTACAACATCTTGCCTTAGAACCATTTTACAGCTGAAAGCACACTTTCTACAATTTTTAAGGTTATGCCCCCTTAATTCAGACTCCCCCCTCCTGCCCCCCACCAGAGCAAATATATTTCTCTATCTCTGCCTATTAGTTCTTTTAATCATTTTAGTCACTTCACTTAGATCGCCCCTTACTCTTCTTTACTCAAGGAATACATGTCTAGTCTATGAAACCTGTCATCATAAGTTAAGATAGTGAGTCTGTGCCTCCAAGGCTAATATATTGTACCAGAGGTGCAGTGCCCTAAACTGAACACAGTACTCTAAATAGGGTCTAACCGACCTTTAAGTACTGTAGCATAATTTCCACCATGTTGTATTCTAGCCCCCTTGATTTTATTTGAGACAAAGTGGTGAACGGCAAAATTCTTAGCAATTAGAGATGTCATTATGTCATGCGTTATAGATTACCCACAGAATGCAGAGAATTGCTTATTGTTTCAGACTGTTTTGTTTAAAAGAAAGGCGTGATCTAGAAACATGGCCTGAGTCAATTCCTAAAGTACAACTTTCTGGAGGAAAAACATTTTCAGCAACGATGTGTTTAACCATTTATGGACCCCTGTAGCAATTCTAACCTACACCTAGTATTACAGCACAATTTTAATTTTAATCCCCATCCATCATTAATTTAAAAATGTTTTTACTTCATTTTGACAGTTGATGTTTATGTACAGTGCATCATGGAAGCCAAAGTCAATAGTTTGCAGAAATGCCTCAACGGTATTTATAAGGTAAAATACAGAATCTATATTTTAATAGTTGCATTGATTTTTACCATTTCTGATAATATTTCTCTTCTAATGCTGAGACCCAAGTATTTTATTTAGAGGATACATGATGGAGATGCCTGTCCCCGCTTGGAGGATAGAGCAATGGAATTTTATTCTCTGGTTGTGTGCTCAATATTCAAAGCTTTTTTGTGAATTGAATGATTGATGCTGACATTAGGGGCAGGATTTCCCCTGTGGGCTTTAGGACTCCGCCCTCAGGCCTGCACATTCCCTGTGTGGGGAACGGTCAGTCATCCGTGATGTTCCCTGAATTGGCCAATTTATGGCCAGAGGGTGGACTCACCATCTAATTAAGGATGTTGGGCAGGCTCTCGAAGCTGCTTTTCCAGGTGAGTGAGAGCGAGGGCGGTCCAAGATGGAGGCACCCTCTCTCCAACATTTTTAAAATTTAAATTAAATAAACAGCCTCAGCAACTGGATCACCATTGTTGGGTGGAGGATCCTCTCCACAGTATGGCCTGACACTACAGCTAAAGCCATGCAGGCAGGCAGGCAGAGAGGACCTCTAAGCCTGCAGTAGACCCTGAGCTGCCACTGGGAGGCTGCTTCCAGGCAGCTGCTGTGTTCTCCAATGCCTTCAGGAACCTGGAGGCCATCTGAAAATTTCCAGTCAGCCCCTGAGAACAGGCATTAATAGGCCCTTAACTAGTTGAATTGGCCCCTCTCCACTTGCAGGCGGTTGGCCTTGGAGCCAGGGAACTGGTATGCCAGCTGGCTGTGTGAATATTTGTACCCACCTGCCTCCTAAGGGGTATAAAAATCCTCCCCCAGACTTCTAAAATAGAAAAGTGCTCCATTCTCTACAGCTAACAACTCCTCCCTTTAAAACTTTATTGATGCTTCACTTATACTGGAAATGCAACCTTTGGTGTAAATGCTATAATGTGTACTTCTTGACATTAGTAAGTTAACATAGTGCGGTCAAATCAAAAACGGGTGAGTGGAGTATAATGGAATTGTTAATGGACAAAGGGGCATTTCCCGCAAGCATGATAATAAATCAGTCGCCAATATTGCACAGTATAATTTTAACCTGTTTTGTTTTGTATTTGTTTATACAAAACACAGGCAACTATAGTGCAAAAATACCCTTACAACTCATAATAAGCAAATAATTGTGGATTTGAGTGACTGGGCAGGGCAGTGAGTTCCAGCACTGCCTTTTTAGCCTCAGGATCTTACTCTGAACAGAGCCCTGGCTTATGGGATGAAAGCCTGATGTCTATTTTTATATGTTAAAAAATTTTAGGCATAGTTACTATTTCATGTTCCTAAATGTAAAAAAAAAAGTTCCCTACTTGCTTTAAGTAAATCGTGCAAGCTGAGGTTTAGGCAGTCTCATCCCAGTTGCTTATGGATGTGGGTAAAAAATCCTAAAATCAATAAAGGTTTGCGCTAAATTGTCAGTCTCAAAGAGAAGACTATATGGATAGCAGTGTGGGACTTTTCTTTCTTTTTAACCAGTAGGATAATCCTAGCTGGGGAAGTTTCAGGAATTTTGCCAATGCGTTGTGCTAGTTAGATAACTAGTTTTTGTCAGTTAATCCCCAGTGGCACTCCTACCAAACTTGGAGTTGCTTAAGGCTGGCTCTTTGCAAGAATGCCTAAACGTTCGCAAATTGAATAAGTGTAATGTGAATGTGCAGTTTATGTTTCTGAAGTATAATGATTAATTTCCAAGCATCAGATAAGCAGCTAACCAAAAAACAAAATTAATGTGAAGTGTAATGATGCCTATTGTGTTGTTTCTGAAGTAGAGGCTTTGAGGGCATTGATTGATTTAAAAGGAGAAAAATAGAGTATGAGAGTAAACTTGCAAGGAACATAAAAGCAGATTGTAAAAGCTTCTATAAATATGTAAAAAGAAAATGATTAGTGAAACAAGTTTAGGTCCCTTACAGTCTGAAACGGGAGAATTTATAATAGAAAACAAGCAAATGGCAGAGCAAGTAAACTACTTTAGTTCTGTCTTCATGGAGGAAGACACAAATAACTTCCCAGAAATACTAGGGGGAGGATTTTTCCCTCGTCGAGCTGGCTTGGTGGGGGCGGGTGGGGGCGGTCGGGAAGCCGACTGCCGGTCACAATCGGGGCTGGACCACTATTTCCCACTGGCGGGCCAATTAAGGCCAGCCCAGCGTGAAATGCATGCTGCAGCGCTGCCTGTGTGGGGGGGTGAGGAGGGCCAGCGCGAACTTTGTGCAGGTGTGCGCTGGAAAAGCTCCCTGAGGCACAGGGTTGCCTCAGGGAGATGAACAGTTTAAAACATCAAAAATAAAGATTTTAAAAATGTTATAAATGTCACATGAGCAGGGACGTGTTATAAATGAAATTTAAAAATGTTTATTTTATTTTTATTTGCTGATGGAAACCTCATCCTACCCGTGGATGAGGTTTCCTAAAAAATGCAAAGGCCGCTTGGCCTTTCCAACCGCCTGCCAACTGTAAGGTTGGATAGACATCGAAAAATTTATTTCAATTACCTTTTTAATGGCCTTAATAGGCCTTTTAATTGTCAGCGGGCGCGCTGCCGACTCTGGTGCATGCCCGCCGACCAAAATATCGCGTGATGACGTTGGGGCACTCGCCCGACATCATTGTGCATCATTTTATGCTCGGTCGGGTCGGGCACGTGCCCGCCTGATGAGCTAAAAATTCTGGCCTAGGGAACCAAGGGTCTAGTGAGAAGGAGGAATTGAAGGAAATTAGTACTACTAAAATGTTAGTACTGGAGAAATTAATGGGACTGAAAGCTGATAAATCCCCATGTCCCGATAATGTACATCTCAGGGTACTAAAGGAGGCAGCCATGGAAATAGTGGATGCGTTGGCTGTCATCTTCCAAAATTCCTTAGGTTCTGCAACAGTCCCAGCAGATTGGAGGGTGGCAAATATAACCCCACTATTTATTTAAAAAAGGAGAGAGGGAGAAAACAGTGAATTACAGACTGGTTAGCCTGTAGGAAAAATATAGGAGTGGACTGAGAATTGGTTAGCACACAGGAAACAGAGTAGGAATAAATGTGTCTTTTTCGGAGTGGCAGGCGGTGACTAGTGGATTACCGCAGGGATCGGTGGTTGAACCCCAGCTGATCACAATATATATCAATGATTTTGATGAGGGAACGAAGTGTAATAATTCCAAGTTTGCTGATGACACAAAACTTGATGGGAATGTGAGCGCTGAGGAGAATGTTAAGAGGCCTCATGGTGATTTGGACAGGTTGAGTGAGTGGGCAAATACTTGGCAGATGCAGTATATTGTTGTTATGACTAATGCAATTGATAAAGCGGAGTTATTTAAAAATCCCAGAGGGAAACTTTAAACAACTGTCATAATCAATAATTTTAAGTGTTATGTTTGAGATGCGACTCTAAACTCAGGAATCAGACCACTAGTTCTCGAGGTTTTACATTAAACTAAATGAAACATTTTATTAATCACATAGGTTAAAGTATGTACACATGGCTACAAATTACTACTATCATAACTTTCAACAAATTCCCAAACTAATCTCCATTAAGGCAACAACAACCCATAGACTTAACCAAAACACCAGGCAAAGCATTTTCACCTTATGAATTCAAAATGAGGTTCTTTTCACTGTGGAGTCAGTTGGACCAGTTGAAGGCTTACAGCTGCCTTTTGATCTTACATTGCCTCTGCCCGCACACCTGAAAACTACTGAAGTTATACTTACCAGCCCCATTGAATGTTAATTCTCATTGTAACAACAACCTCTTTGAACTTCACCTTTTTCCAATGAAACCCCTTTCATAATACCAATTTTATTAGTAATATAAACATATGGCTTGGTATCTGCTAGATAGGCGGCAAGTTTTCACCCCATTTCTTGAATGCTCTATTCAAAAAATGCAAATGTATGCTATCTCTCTGTCTACATCTCAAACGAGTACATCAAAGCACGCAGAGTGGCTGGCTTTAGTCCAATTAAGACACACCCACAGACTAAATCGCTATTTTAAAAGCAAAATATTTTCCAAAATATTATATACATTAATAGCTTCATGACAATTATGGATAAGCATGAAGTTATCTACTTTGGTAGGAAAAACAGAATTGCAGAGTATTATTTAAATGGTGATAGATTGGGAAATGTTGATGTACAAAGGGACCTGGGTGTCCTTCTACACCAATCACTGAAAGCAAGCATGAAGGTGCAGCAAGCAGTTAAGAAGGCAAATGGTATGTTGGCTTTCATTGCAAGAGGACTTGAGTACAGGAGCAAGGATGTCTTACTGCAGTTGTACAGGGCCTTGGTGAGACCACTCCTGGGGTATTGTGTGCAGTTTTGGTCTCCTTATTTAAGAAAAGATATACTTGCCATCGAGGGAGTGCATGAAGGTTCACCAGACTGATTCCTGGGATGGCAGGACTGTTGTATGAGGACAGACTGGGCCGACTAGGCCTGTATTCACTGAAGTTTAGAAGAATGAGAGGAGATCTCATTGAAACGTATAAAATTCTGACAGGGTTAGACAGACTGGATGCAGGGATGATATTTCCTCTTGCTGGGGGAGTCTAGAACAAGGAGTCACAGTCTCAAGATATGGAGTAGTCCATTTAGGACTGAGATGAGGAGAAACTTCTTCACTCAGAGAGTGGTGAACCTATGGAATTTTCTACCACAGAGGGCTGTGGAGGCCAAGTCACTGAATATATTTAAGAAGGAAATAGATAGATTTCTGGACTCTAAAGGCATCAAGGGGTATGGGGAGAGAGCAGGAGTATGGCATTAAGATAGAGCATCAGCCATGATCTTATTGAATGGCGGAGCAGGCTCGAAGGGCCGAATGACCTACTCCTGCTCCAATTTTCTATGTTTCTATGTAATAGCAGTTGATACAAAGGAGTAGGTCAAAATATATATATTTAAATATATAATAAAATTATGATATCAGTGGAAATCTTTACTTACTGTCTGGACTTAATATTAAGCATTTCAGATATAACCTTATTTCTTCTTTAAATAAATATTTTTTCAAAGAAACTTTTTACTAAAGATTGTACATGATCAGCAACAGGCATTCTGCACCTGTGCTGCAGCTGGCACGCAATATTATAACAGGGATAAACTCTATGGCTTGGACAGTATCCACCATAACCATTTATCGATCCCAATGGTAACAATTACAGGCATGGAAAATGCAGGTGTCCGCATTGGCTCACCCAACAGATACTGTCAATGTTGTTATGGTTCCCCTAGAAATCGTTAACTTTTAAAAAGGAATTTGGAACCCTAGTGACCGACTCAAAGGACCATACAAGATTTCACATTTTAAGACTTCTACCGTAACACACCAAAAGCTACATCAACCAAACATTAGTTAGTGTGCAACTCGTACACTAAACTACAGAAAAGATATCCCTCCTAACTTCCTAATATCACCAAAAAACCCATGCCTAGTTTATACATTACACAGCCCCCTGCAGTCCAAAGTTACACCTCATTTCCAACAGGTTTGTTTCTCCAAATTTCACTGAGTTGTAAGGTCCAGCGTTGTCAAAAGTCATTCCCCTTAGTCTTCTGAGACCCCTGAACTGACTTCCAGCAGCAAGGCCCATTCCAGTGATTCCTTCTTCCAGCCCCGTCGGGGCAAATCTTCCAATGTCCATCTCTACAGGTTTTTTCTCTTTGAGCAGAGAACAAGCTCCCATCAGCATTCTGCCTGATAGCTAACAGCCTTTTTCCCCTGCTGTCCACAGCAGCTGCTGTTTTCTTCTCTCTCACCCTCTCTCTGTGCCCTAGATTTCTGAGTCAGTATATCTGAGAGTCTGTAACTCTACACAAAGCCATGCCAGCTGCTTCCCTTTTGTGTTCAGGTGTTAAATCTGGCACTTGGGTTTCAATAGGACTTGACCTAGGCCCCAAGTCCCCATGGCAACCAGGTCAGATTGGTTTATCACCGGGCAGAACTTGTAGGAGGTTGCGTGCTCCATTTTACTTTGAATTAAAAGTGACAGTTTAAAACATAACCACCTTATAAAACCTCACATTCATAATAATGTGCTGGTGCAATAACAAGAAAAGACCAGTGTTCAGAAATCAGAGAGGTCTCCTCTCATGCTAGGTTTTTGCTGCCCCCAACCCCCAACCCCATTCAGAGTTAATATAAAAGTGAATTTTCACTGCCTTAACAAGCCTGAGACAATCACTCCTGCTGTACTTGTGGTAATTCTATTTCCCATTCCAGCTGATTTTCTGACTTCTCTGAGACCATTTGCCAGTCAGTGTTAGTCAAAGAATGCACCTCACTGGTGGTGTGCATTGCTCCCTACAAAGGATATGGCTGACATGTGGGACATATATCAATCTGACTGAGTATGGTTTGGCCTTTTTCTGGTACTGCAGGAATAACAAGCGGTTTGAGTTCAGTTTTGGCAGATTCACATGATGAACCTGACTTGTCCCCCTCAGAGAACTGTGTTTTCCTCCAACTCTGGCCTCTTGTGCATCTCACAATTTCTTCTTCACATTGGCAGACATGCAGTCATGTAAGTCTTAAGCTCTGGAAGTCACCCCTCATACCTCTTCATCTCTCTCTTTCTTAAAAACACTACTTAAAGCCTACCTTCTAGACCAAGTAAACACAGAAAATAATGGAAATACTCAGCAGGTCAGACAGCATCTGTGCAGAGAGGAATAGAGTTAACAACCTGGATTTCCACCAAGTCAGGTTGACTCAGGAACCCTTTAAAAATGGCAGGCAGGTCCTGATTCCAGGATTCCCGACCCCATTCCCAGGCTGTATGATTTTCGGGAGTGCCTTTTAAAGGGTATGGGCTGGTTCCTGTCAAAAGCTCGCATCCGGCACTCCTGGCCTGGCCAGCTCCGTTGCAGAGGTAGGCACCTCCTTCTCCACAATTTTGATGGAGCCGGGCCAGATTTTTAAACAGTCATGGTTCACTTAGAGGAGTCGTGAATCCTAGTCTGCATGAGTGGACCTTTTGAAAGGTACGTCCAAAAGGTCCCCCTCATATCCCCTATGCCAAATTATGCCCTGCCTCATATTATTCGCTCGGCTGAGAGCCCAGACAGCTCCTATTATACTAGAACAGCTGCTTCCCAGAGGAAGCATTGTTTGATTGATAACTCAGGCTCTCTGGTCTCTGCAGTCAATTTCACAATACCCGTATACACAAGTAGTTTCAAGGGTCTGTGGCTTTTCAAAAGGCCTGGATGATTGACACTTTTATTAGCTTGTACTTCAGACTTTTTAATAGGAGAAACTTCTCAATGAATTACTTTATTTCAAGGATTTTTTTTTTACACATACCACGTTATATTAAAGGGTTCACTGGTTCTAGAAAGTGTACAATGGGTCAGTGGGCATGGAAGTGTCATATATTGGTGTAGGGGGCATGAAGGACCATAGGGGATGGGTAGAGGGACATGAGCGGCATGTGAGGACACTGGATGGAAGGGCAGAGCTTGGCATTGGGGCATGAGGGGATATAGGGGTTGGGTCGAAGGGCAGAGCTTGGCATAGGGGGCATAAAGAGACATGGGGTTGATGGAGGAGCATAGGACGCATGAAGGGCCATAGGGGATTGGTAGAGAGGCATGAGGGGAAATGGTGGGGGATCAGTGGGGAGTGTTTGGAGGATGAGAGAGTATGAGGGCTGGGTGGCCTTTGTGTTTTTATTTTAGCTGGAACAAAGTTCCATGGCACTGTGGCAGGCCTCTTAAACAGTTCGCCTTTGTACCTGGCAGCCCCTCTGGCCAACTGAACACCACTACCTGGTACTCCAGCCCACACCCATCCCCCCAGCACTGAATATCCTACCTTTGTGGATGCTTTCTCCCAAGACAGGTGGGCTGAGCCTGGAATTTTTCTGACTACTCCTACCTGCCTCGGGCACTGGAAAATCCAGACCAGTGTCTCAGGTCTATGACCTTTCATCATAACAGTTCTTGCTCTTGTCTTCTTGACCAAGTGTTTGGTCAACCATCCTAATGTCTCCTTGCATGGCTTAGAGTCAATCTGTGTCTGATTATGCACCTGTAAAGTGGCTTGGCATGTATTACTGTGTTAAAGATGCTATATAAATGGAAGTTTTTGTTGTTCTTGTTGACGTAGGGGAGAATTTTCTCCCCGTCTGGGGGTTTGGGCGGGAGCAGGCGCAGGCGTGCGCGCAGCCGATCATTGCCCGCTGGGCACCTTCATTTTGCGTAGGTGGGTCAATTAAGGCCCGCCCAGTGTGACACGCGCCTGGAAGCGCTGAGCACTCCCTGTGCGGGTGGGGGGGGCGGGGGGGTGCGTTGCCTGAGGCACAGAGCTGCCTCCGGGAGATTAGTTTAAGTTCAAAAAAATTTAATAAAGGACAAAAAAATTTAAGACATGTCCCCTCATGTGAAACTGTCACATGAGCTGGGACATATTAATTAATTTTATTAAAAATTTTTGCAAGACTTTTAAAACCTTCATGAAACCTCATCCCGCCCATGGATGAGGTTTCATGATAAATGTGAAGGCCGCCTGGGCTCTTTGCCTGCCTGCCAACCTTAAGGTTGGAAGGGCAGCTCAGTTAATTGTTTCAATTGATAGTTAACTGGCCTTAATAGGCCTTTGACAGTTCGGCGGGTGCGCAGTCGACTCTGATGCGTGCCCGCTGAACTGAAAATCTGAATGACGCACAGTGACGTTGAGACGCCTGCTCCCACTCGCCGAGCGGAAGATTCTGCCCCTAGTGATCCAGTCACTAATGCAAAAAGATAATCAACACGACTACCTGCCCCTAACCACTGCCTTCAAGCCTAACTCATCCCCAGAATCTAAGAACAAACAAACTCCTATATCTGTAAGACTCCCAGCGCAGGCTAGTCCATATCAAGAAGCTTGAATGCCTCAATATACATCAGTGTAACCAAATTGTTCAAGGGCTTCATAAAGAACAGATGTAAACTCTTAAACTCAATATAAACTATAAACTCAATTTAAAAAAAGATAAAAATACATTGAAAACTATATGCATACATTCACCTCAGTTGTGGTCCTTTCCAGGTTATTAGAACTGCAAATGATACCCTGTGTGCCATCAGCAAGCCATCAGTGTGCAGTGAAGTTCTGCTGTCTCCACAAGGAATCGCTTACATCTCAGGTGAGGGACACTTCACCGCTAGGCTATACTGACAGCTCAGATAACTAGTAGATTTAGAGAATATTGGCATTCCAGAGAAGCTCCAGCATCCAATAAATTTCTACAAACAGAGAGCATAACCCATTTCCAATATCTACTTCCTAACACTGGTTCCATTCACGCCAGAAACAACAGTAACCTCGCATGTCTCCATGCCTGTCTCAGCTCATCTGCTACTAAAATCCTCATCCACACCTTTGCTATCTCCACACTCGACTATTCTACTGCTCCCCTGGCTGGCCTCCCATCTTCCACCCTCTATAAACTTGAACTTATCCTAAACTTTATTCCCCATATCCTAACTCACACCAAGTCCCCTTCACCCATAATGCCTCAGCTCCATAACCTACTGGCTTCAGGCTTGACAACATCATGGTTTTTAAAAAATTCTCATCCTTGTTTTCAAATCCCTCCATGTCCTCGCCCCTTCCCATCTGTGTAACTTCCTCCAACCCCACAACCCTTTGCGATCTCTGCATTCCCCTAATTCTGGACTCTGCACCCCCATTTTTAATTGTTGCACCATTGGTGGCCGTGCCTTCAGCTACCTGGGAGCTAGGATTTAAAATTCTTTCCCTAAACCTCTCCACCTCTCTCTCTCTTCCCTAAAAGTGCTCCTTAAAAACTACCTCCTTGTCCAAATATTTGGCTGCCTCCCCTAATATCTCATTTGGCTATGTGTCAAAGTTGTTTGGTAATGCACACGTGAAACGCTGTAGGGCATTTTATTATGCTAAATGTGCAATATAACTGCAAGTTGTTCTTGTTCCAAAGCTGACATTCGCATAAAAAAATGACTGCCTCTCTCTTGTTGCTATATAAATTCAGCTATCGGGGAAGAGACAGCAATCTTTTTCTGCTGCTGGAATGGCTCAACAGATATAGGACAACAATAGAATTTTCCTATGGATCTTAGTCACTCAGGAAGGTACGGCAGCTGGGATATTATGGTTAGCGAGAACTGGTCTACTTGGCTCCCTGTACATGACGGTACTAGCAGGCATTCTACTCAGTGGGATTTTTAAAGCCCTTGTAATTAATGGCGGTAGATGGGAAGATCACAGTATTTATAATTATGCTGCCAGCAATGCCAATTAAGGCATAAATTTCACATAGATCAGTTAGTCTGAGACAGGATTTTAGGAAGATAATCAGGATACATAATAGGACAGAGAAAGTAATGGAGAAAAAGCAGAGGCAAAGGAAGCAGGTTAAGGGTTATAAAGTGAAAGTTTAGGACAGATAACCAGGAACTATTTCTTTCATCAACAGGACCTTGGATTAAATTAGGGAGCAGCTGGATGTTGTAAAAGGAAAATGATAAGACACTGGAAGAATGTAGCCAAATAGGCTGTAGGGCCCTCTTAATCTGAACCTAATCTTTCAAATTTACCAAACTCTGAATGGGTTAAAGATTGATTTTGAGAAAAATAGCATCTGCTTTAATGTGAAACTTTTATTTAAGACGTTGAGTTTGTACAAGTTTGCTGACAAGGGTGGTGCTATTGTTGTCTGGCGCATTGACCTCTGCCTCGCAGAGGCTGAGCGTCAACACGCAGACGCTTCCTCCTACCTCCCCCTGGACCATGACCCCACCACTGAACATCAAGCCATTGTTTCCAGGACTGTTACTGACCTCATCTCCTCTGGAGATCTTCCTTTCACAGCTTCCAACTTCATAGTCTCCCAACTTCGGACGGTCCGCTTCTACCTCCTACCCAAAATCCACAAACAGGACTGTCCCGGCAGACCGACCGTGTCAGCCTGTTCCTGTCCCACGGAACTCATTTCTAGCTATCTTGACTCCAATCTCTCTCCCCTTGTCCAGGCCCTTCCCACCTACATCCATGATTCCTCTGACACCCTACATCATATCAACAATTTCCAGTTCCCTGGCCCCAACCGCCTCCTCTTCACCATGGACGTCCATTCCCTCTACACCTCCATCCCCCACCGGGATGGTCTGATGGCTCTCAGCTTCTTCCTCGAGCAGAGGTCCGAACAATCCCCATCCACCACTACTCTCCTCTGTCTGGCTGAACTTGTTCTCACACTGAACAATTTCTCCTTAAACTTCTCTCACTTCCTCCAAATAAAAGGTGTGGCTATGGGTACCCGCATGGGCCCCAGTTATGCTTTTATGGGGTATGTGGAACATTCCAGCCCCCTCCCACAACTCTTTCGCATTGATGATTGCTTCAGTGCTGCTTCATGCTCTCGTCTGGACCTGGAAAAACTTATTAATTTTGCGTCCAATTTCCACCCCTCCATCATTTTCACATGGTCCATCTCTGACACTTCCCTTCCCTTTCTTGACCTCTCTGTCTCAATTTCTGGCAATAGACTGTCCACCAATATTCATTACAAGCCTACCGATTCCCACAGCTACCTCGACTACAGCTCCTCACACCCCGTTTCCTGTAAGGACTCCATTCCATTCTCTCAGTTCCTTCACCTCCGTCGCATCTGTTCTGATGATGCCACTTTCAAAAACAGTTCCTCTGACATGTCTTCCTTCTTCCTTAACCGAGGTTTTCCATCCACGGTAGTTGACAGGCCCTCAACCACGTCTGGCCCATCTCCCGCACATCTGCCCTCACACCTTCCTCTCCCTCCCAGAACCATGATAGGGACCCCTTTGTCCTCATTTATCACCCCACCAGCCTCCGCATTCAAAGGATCTTCCTCCGCCAACTCCAGCATGATGCCATCACCAAACACATCTTCCCTTCACCCCCCCCGGTGGCATTCCGCAGGGATCGTTCCCTCCGGGAAACCCTGGTCCACTCCTCCCTCACCCCCTACACCTCAACCCCCTCCCACGGCACCTTCCCATGCAACCGTAGAAGGGGCAACACCTGCCCCTTTACTTCCCCTCTCCTCACTGTCCAAGGGCCCAAACACTCCTTTCAAGTGAAGCAGCATTTCACTTGCACTTCCCTCAATTTAGTCTATTGCATTCGCTGCTCCCAATGCGGTTTCCTCTATGTTGGAGAGACCAAACGCAGACTGGGTGACCACTTTGCGGAACACCTTCGGTCTGTCCGCAAGCATGACCCAGAACTCCCTGTCACTTGCCATTTCAACACTCCACCCTGCTCTCATGCCCATATGTCCGTCCTTGGCCTGCTGCATTGTTCCAGTGAAGCTCAACGCAAACTGAAGGAACAGCACCTCATTTTCCAACTAGGCACTTTACAGCCTTCCGGACTGAATATAGAGTTCAACAATTTTAGATCATGAACTCTCTCCTCCATCCCCACCCCCTTTCCGACCCCCCTTTTTTCCAATAATTTATATAGATTTTTCTTTTCCCACCTATTTCCATTATTTTTAAATGTATTTCCATCCATTGTTTTATCTCTACCTTTTAGCTTATTTCGATCCCTTCCCCCCACCCCACCCCCACTAGGGCTATCTGTACCTTGCTCGTCCTGCTTTCTACCCTTAATGTCACCTATTATCACATTCCTTAGATAATATCACCACCTTCAACACCTCTTTGTCCTTTTGTCTATGACATCTTTTGGTTATCTCCACCTATCACTGGCCCTCTATCCAGCTCTACCTGTCCCACACCCCCTTAAACCAGCTTATATTTCACCTCTTTTCTATTTTTCCTTAGTTCTGTTGAAGAGTCATACAGACTCGAAACTTTAACTGTGTTCCTCTCCGCAGATTCTGTCAGACCTGCTGAGTTTTTCCAGGTATTTTTGTTTTTGTTTTGGATTTCCAGCATCCGCAGTTTTTTGCTTTTATCTTAAGTTTGTACATACTGAAGAAGCAGGGGCTACCACCATTGACAGTTGTAACTTTAAGACAACACCTTCTCTGTGACTTTACAGGGTGGTGGCTGTGGCTTTCTGGCTTGAGATTCTGTTTACTTTCTTCAGTTCCATGACTAACTCTCCTATCCTGTTTTCCATTGAGCAATTCTTTGAAACAAAAAAAAAGTTCCATTGCCTCCTTTTACATAAACAAACCCAAGTTGTCATGGAGACTGCATCAACACCAGTACTCAATGCAAAATGGAGATGGTAGGAATAGCAGCATACAGTGGACAATGGAGAATGAATCAAAAGGGTCTCATTAGTATGAATGGTAAGTTGGTGGTCAGCGAAAGTGAAGACCCAATTTTGTAAGGTCAGTCTTTTCGTGCTATAATGATTCTACTTTCAGAACATTTTCCATATATTTCCTAAACTTGTCTTTTTGAACAACTTTTGTCTTTAGATTATCATCTCACCCTTGACCTCCTCCTCTGTCTTAGCGTATTAAAGCACCCTCAGAACTATTCTTGAGCACCTCCTGGTGGCTGGCTGAGTGCTATTGATAGAGGCCTGAGAGCATATCCTCTACAAACCCTTCCTTGTCTGGAAATGGTGCAGTAATTTGTGAGGAGAGGGTAAAGACCCTAAATAAAAGAAGGTAGCTTCAAACTAGGAGGGCAAAAATAAAATAATTTAGATTTTGCAGAGAATGGTATTTTATAGACAAATAGAGTTAGTAAATATATAATTTCAGCATCCGTGCTCCTAAAGTATTAATGAACTAAGGTTTGTAATTTAAGCTGACTTTCAGATAGTTGGGGATAATAATAATAATCAGAAGTCCAAAATGAAGGCAGATTAGTTGCCCGTTATTTCTCACAGGGTGAGTTCCAATTTGAAGCTGGTACAGTGGAGTCGATACAATCATACTTTTGGTAGGAGAGAGACCGTGAGGCAAGACAAGCTAGTGGTGCCTTTCGACTTATATAATGTTAACTTTCTCTTGTGGTGCTTAACTGTCCTGTTAATGTTTGACAGCACAAGAATTATTGACTTATATACTTGTCCAAGTTTATGTCAGCCTTTTTCTCTAATCATTATGGTAGAAAAGTTGAGCTCCTTAACTGCTGAGCTAGTCAAGCCAGTGAATGGTTGAGTAATATGGTTGTGATTTGATTCCCAGCCTATATTGAGTTAGATGATCCCACTATTGGAGAAAGAGAACAATTAGCACCAGAGCTGCTGAAGTAGGGAGGAGAAACCTGGCCAGGCATTATGCTACTGTATGCTAACCAGAAGCATATGTCTCGAAGCTGGCAGTGAACATGCTCAAGCTTGGCTGAGAAGCCTCCACGGTCGCATAGTTTGCCAACACATGCTGTCTATGTTTTCATATGAAGGATGACCACTAGAGTGTAGTCTGGATGGCATCCCTAGAAATGCAGCATAGCAAGGGAAAGGGATAAGATTATCAGGAAAAATGCTGGGGAGAGAAAACATATTGAGGTTTAACTTTACATCCAACTCCTCAAATAATGCTGGTGAAATATTTTCAACTGTGCTCAAAACATATTTTAATCCAAGGAAACAAGTGAAGACTTTGGGGTTTGGGGTTTTACTGCAGATATTTTCTTTAGTAACGCTTCTTCAATTACTCCCCGAGGTATTAACCACAGTGAGCTTTTTCCTGCCCAGTAACTAGATCATTGTATCAAACCCAGGGATTGAACAAAAACTCCTCAGCTTATTAATTATATACTTGCCCTCAAGACAGCTCCATTGATTCTGGAAGGTGGTAGAATACAACACTTCACTAGAATTTGGCTTAAGACTACAAACTGCCAAACAAATTTGTTAAAAAGCAGTTGTATAAATGAACAGTAGCAATGATATATGGCAGATTTACAGCTGTTCCATTGTTAACTATCTCTCCTTGTAAGACTCAAGAGGCACTTATGTCTGGCACAATGCCCCTGAATATTAGATATTGTTCACTGTTGACCATCCATGGAAGCTCTTGGGCTTATCTATATCTTTCCACAGGCTTCAGATCAACTGCTCAGAACAACTGAGCTGAAAAATTGACAAAGGCAATCAAAATTTAAATGCATATCTCTTAAACTCCACTGTCAATCAGATCTATATCCAAACAAAATCACAGGGTATTTGGTTTATTCCCTGGTAAGACCTCTCAAAATCTATTTTTCTTTCTTCTCTGCAGAGCACCCTAAAAGGTGAACAGCCAGTAGTTGTGGTCCAAATTGGTACCAACAACAAAGGCAGAAAGAAGGAAGTGGCCCTGCAGTCAGAATTTAGGGAGCTAGGTGAGAAATTAGCAAGCAGGACTTCAAAAGTAGTAATCTTCATTATTCCCAGTATGACACTCAATTGAGTGTAGAAGTAGGAGGATAAAGCAGATGAATGATTGGCTGGAGAGATGGTGCAGGAAGTAGAGGACTTTAGACTCTTGGGACATTGGGATCAGTCTGGAGGAGATGGGACCTGTACAGTCCAGACAGGTTTGCACATAAACAGAGCCAGGACCAATTTCCTCGATTTGCTAGTGCTATTGGGGAGAATTTAACCCAACTTGGCAGAGGTGTGGGAACCAGGAGGTAATATCAGAGAGTGATAGTAAGGTGCAAAGAATATTGGGAGAGACAGATAGTATAGGGTGGTAAATAGTAAGGTATAAGTGGTCAGCTTTACAGGGAAAGTAATAAAATCTAAATTAGAGTTAGAGTGCATGAGTGAATATGCTGAGTGTGGTAAATAAGACTGATGAGTTGCAGACCATAGAATCATAGAAAAGTTATGGTGCAGAAAGAGGCCATTCAGCCCATCATGCCTGTGCTGGCCAAAAAGATAAAAAAGAAACTAGTCGCTCATTTTAATCCCACTTTCCAGCACCTGGTCCATAGCATTGCAGGTTATAGTACTTCAGATGCAGATCCAGGTACCTTTTAAATGAGTGGAGTGTTCCAGTCGCAACCACCAACTTAGGCAGTGAGTTCCAGATGCCCACCACCCTCTGGGTGAAAAAGATTTTCCTCATGTCTCCTCTAATTCTTCTACCAATCGCCTAAAATCTATGCCCCCTGGTAATTGACCCCTCAGCTAAGAGAATCAAGTCTTTCCTGTCTTCCCCATCTAGGCCCCTCATAATTCTGCACACCTCAATTAGGTCACCCCTTAGTCTCCTCTGTTCTAAGGATAACAACCCTAACCTATCCAATTTTCAAGCCCTGGCAACATTCTTGTAAATCTCCTCTGCGCACTCTCCTTCCTGTAATGTGGTGACCAGAACTGTACACACAATTCCAGCTGTGATCTAACCAGTATTTTATACAGTTCCATCATTACATCCCTGCTTTTGTATTCAGTACCTCACCCCAAAAGAGGAAAGCATTGCATATGCTCTCTTGAAGTCCTCTACTTCCTGCACCATCTCTCCAGCCAATCATTCAGCTGCTTTATCCTCCTACTTCTACACTCAATTGAATGTCATACTGGGAATAACGAAGATTACTACTTTTGAAGTCCTGCTTGCTAATTTCTCACCTAGCTCCCTAAATTCTGACTGCAGGGCCACTTCCTTCTTTCTGCCTATGTTGTTGGTACCAATTTGGACCACAATGTCCACCTGTCCTGCCACCTTCAAGGACCTGTGGACATGCACTCCAAGGTCTCTCACTTCCTCAACCCCTCTCAATAACTTCCCATTTATTGAGTATTCCCTTGCTTTGTTTTCCCTCCCCAAATACATTACCTCACACATTTCCAGATTGAATTCTATTTGCCACTTTTCCGCCCTCTCAACCAAAACATCGATTCATTCTGGAGTGGACAGCTATCCTCTTCACTATCAACCACACAGCCAATTTTAGTGTCATCTGCAAATTTCCCAATCATGCCTCCCACATTTAAGTCTAAATCATTAATATATACAACAAACAGCAAGGGCCCCAACACTGAGCCCTGTGGAACACCACTGGAAACTGTTTTCCATTCGCAAAAACATCCATTGACCATTACCTTTGTTTCCTGTCACTGAGCCAAATTTAGATCCAACCTGCTACCCTCCCCTGTATCCCATGAGATCTCACTTTCCTGACCAGTCTGCCACGTGGGACCTTGTCAAATGTCTTGCTGAAATCCATGTAGACAACATCCACTACACTATCCTCATTAATCCTCCTTGTTACTTCCTCAAAAAATTCTATTAAGTTAGTACGACTCGATCTTCCCCAAACAAAATCATGCTGACTATCGCTGGTCAATCGCGCTTTTCTAAGTGACAGTTTATCCAGTCTCTTAGAACTTTTCCAATAATTTTCCCACCACCAAAGTCAGACTGACCGGTCTATAATTTTCTGGCCTATCTCTCGCAACCTTTTAAAATAATGGTCCAATGTCCGCAGACCTCCAATCCTCTGGTACCTGGCCTGTATCTAGTGACGATTGGAAAATGATCCTCAGAGCATCTGCTATTTCCTCCCTGGCTTCCTTCAACAGCCTGGGATACAATCCATCTGGCTCTGGTGATTTATCCACCTTCAAGGATGCCAGTCCCTCACTATGCTTATTGTATCTAATATTTCACACTCCTCCTCTTTAACTAGAATGTCTGCATCATCTCTCTCCTTAGTGAAGACAGAGACAAAATGCTCGTTGAGAACCATGCCCACATCTTCTGCATCAGATCAGACACGATAGTCATGTGGTAATATGGCGTTGTGGCAATAACAGAGACCTGGCTCAAAGAAGGGCAGGATTGTAATTTATATATTCCTGGATACTAGGTGTTCAGGAATGATAGGAAAGGAGGAGAGGTGGCAGTATTGATTAAGTAAAACATCGAGGGCAACTAGGGATGGGCAATAAATGCTGGCACATCCCATGAATGATTTTTTTAAAAATGCAGTGCTGGAGAAAGGCAATGTCCCAGAGGTGTCAAGGACAGAATCTATTTGGCTAGATCTAAGGAACAAAAAAGGTGCAATCACATTGCTTGGTGTAGTCAATAGGCAACCAATTAGTGGGAAAGATGTAGCAGAACAAATTTGCAAGTAAATTACAGCGAGGTACAAAAATTACTTATAATAGTATTTATAATGCTATAATAGGGACTTATAAGAGTACTTATAGTGTACATATAATAGGGAATTTAATTATCCGAATATAGATTGGATAGTAATAATGTAAAAGGTAGAGAGGGTCAAGAGTTCTTAAAGTAGTTCAGGAGAATTTTTTACAGCTGTACATTTCCAGTCTAATGAGATGGGAGGCATTGATGGACCTAGTTCTTGGGAATGAGGTTGGCCAAATGTATTAAATGTCAGTTGGGAAACACTCCTTAGCCCAACCGTTTTCAGCTGCTTCATCAATGACCTCTTTGCAATCATAAGGTCAGAAGTGGGAATGTTCGCTTTAATGTTCAGCACCATTTGCAACTCCTCAAATACTGAAACAGTCCATGTCCAAATACAGCAAGACCTGGACAATATCCAGGCTTGGGCTAACAAGTGGCAAGTAACATTCGCGCCACACAAGTGCCAGGCAATGACCATCTCCAACAAGAGAGAATCCAACCATTGCCCTTTGATATTCAATGGCATTACCATCATTGAATTCCCCCACCATCAACATCCTAGGGGTTACCATTGACCAGAAACTGAACTGGACTAGCTATATAAATACCGTGGCTATAAGAGCAGGTCAGATGCTTGGAATCCTGTGACAAGTAATTCACTTCCTGAATTCCCAAAGCCTATCCACCATCTACAAGGCACAAGCCAAGAGTGTGATGAAATACTCCCCACTTGCCTGGATGAGTGCAGCTTCCACAACACTCAAGAAGCTTGACGCCGTCTAGGACAAAGGAGCCCGCTTGATTGGCACACATCTGCAAACATTCACTCCCTCCACCACTGACGCACAGTGGCAGCAGTGTGTACAGTCTACAAGATGCAATGCAGGAATTCATCAAGGCTGCTTAGACAGCCCCTTCAAAACCCATGATTACTACCATCTAGAAGGACAAGGGCAGCAGGTAGATGGGAACACGGCCACCTGGAAGTTCCCCTCCAAGTCACTCACCATCCTGACTTGGAAATATATTGCCATTCTTTCACTGTTGCAGGGTCAAAATCCTTGAACTCGCTTCTTAACAGCACTGTGGGTGTACCTACACCACATGGACTGTAGCAGTTCAAGAAGGCAGCTCACCATCACCTTCTCAAGGACAACTTGGGATGAGCAATAAATGCTGGCCCAGCCAGCGAAGCTGACATCTTGTGAATGAATATTAAAAAAAATTTTAGCCAACAGCGATCATTGTATCATAAGGTTTAGATTGGCTATGGAAAAGGACGATGAGTAATCCAGTGTGAGAATAATTAACTGGGGGAAAGCTAACTTCAACAGAGTAAGAATGGATCTGGGCCAAATAAATTGGAATCAAATATTAAGAGGCAAAACTGTAACGGAACAATGGGCTGCATTTAAAGACAGAGTTCAAGTACAGTCAAGCTATATTCCCACGAAAGGGAATAGTAGGGCAATGAAGTTGGTTGAGTGACAGGAGACAAAGAACCTGAACCCTGCTTGAAAAAAACTAAAATCCCAGGCAAAGTCACACGGTGCATTTGTGAAGCTGCAAAATCCCACCCTAAAGGGAAATCTGGGCCATTATCATCATATGTTATTTATTTGCATAGAACAGTTTATCCTTCTTTATATACCCATGGCAGATAGTCTGTTCTGGGATATTGTGTAACAAAACAGCGTAATTTTCTTTGAGTGCTTGTGAAATTTGAATGTCCTGTGACAAACAAACAAGATAACAATGAGAGATCATGAAAAGAAATTGTAAATATCCATGCAATATGAAGCGAATGAATGCCCACCCAGCACATTATAATACTCCAATTTTTTTTTTTTGCAATTCCCAGGTGTTACTGAGGTGTACCGAGTGGCAAAGAGGGTGGAAGGTGGAATGAAGACTCTAGATATTAGCAATGAAACGCTGCAGCATAGTCTGAGAGACATTGAGATAATCTGGAACAATTTGCAGGCTTTCCTCTCATTTAACCCTTCTATGTTACAGATGTTGGTAAGTGCATCTAAGGCTAGAAATTACTGTGGGTGACCTTACTATAAGATGCTTCAGAAGTTCATATGACACCACTTCGGTATTTTAATAGAAGCATTTATTGCACTTTTTATCAATTAGTTTTAAGCATTACATTTTAACCTGTTAAACATATTGATGAGAAGGTGGTCTCATTCAAAATAGCTTTTTAAATTATTGATAGTTTGGAGTTTTCATGTGGCTTGATATTTAATTGTGAATGCTCCACATATAGAATAAACCATCTCCTAAAATGAAGATGTCCAATTACAAGAAGAGGAGTGATTCAAGCTGTAACAATAAAATACGCATTGTAAAACAAAATGTCTAAAATGCAAATAATTTCAAGTTTATGGGAGGCTTTTTGCTGGTTGTGCATCTTTCCACAGATATTATGTTGCTGATTATGGAAGCTAATTATTAATAGATATTTTTCAGAATGTGCCAAGTTTCATTTTCCAAAGCTATTATTTGTCTCCAGTGCCATGAGTTGTTGTTTGTACAAACTCCTGCTTCAGGCCAACAATGAAGCAGCAGTGATTGAATTACTGATTCCTTGGAACTTAAATGGGGACTAGTTAGTATGATCTTGCATTTGAGTGCGTGTTATCCACAGCACAAGTAATTTGAAGGAGGCAGGATAATATTCTCTTTATAGCACAATGCTTCTTCCAGCACCAGCCCTAAACACAGCAGCAGACCTGTAATACAAATAAGAAAATGGCAGGGTCACTGAAGGAACAATGGAAGCACCTCAGAGATACTGTGGCAGTGACACTGGACTGGCTGAGCCTGCAATATTTATTTCCTCCTCTCGCATCCTGAAGGTGCTGACTCCTTTATTAGGATATTTTTGATAGATCAGGAACACTCTCCCTTTCCTTGGTCTTGTGAATCATGACAGCCAATGTTGGCAGTTGGCTGGTCAGGGTGGGGAGGTAGGGGGCATCACAGCCAAGCCCAATGTTCTCATCCAATGTCCACACACACATATGCAGCTCCAGCAAGAGTCACTAAATGGTGATCAAGAGTGGGAACCCTGCCTGATATGGTCCAATTGTTATTAATGTGGAAATGTTGAGTTCCTTGATCGTTCAGCTGGTTAAGACAGTGCGTAGCTGAACCATATAGATCAGAAAGCTCTCGGGTTTGATCTCTAGTATGCGCTGAATTAGTACAGCCTCAGTGTGGGGGGGGAGGGGGGGTGCGGACAAGGGACAACTGGCTTCAGCACCCTTAAAATAGGGAGGTAGGGAGGGAAAAGTCAGTTATTACAATAAAGCCAATTGTAGCACTCCTACTGCTAGTCCAGGTAAGGTCAGTCAACTCTGTATGAACTGGGCATCCAGCATTCTGCTTTTTCACATTTTTGCCCTTTATACATCTTCCTCTGCCTTCAGAATAGGCTTGTGGCCAGAAAGTGTCAATTTAACTTTTACACAAGTGGACAAGTGCAGAATATTATGGCTGGAGTTGCCTTCATCTTCAACACATCCACTGTTCAGCAGTGGGAAAGTGAAATGGATGTTGCATTTCAGAAATTCACTAAAAGAGAAAGTCAAAGCAAACAAATTTATCATATTTATCATGAGAAATGGAAACTGAGTTATGGGATCAACTTGCTCCTGGTTGTTACAACAAGTTGCCTTTAATGTAGAAAAATGTCAATACTATGAATAGACTATAAAGCTTCTACATCTCGCAGCAGCCTTGACACCGGTCCTGTTAAAACTACAATCCCTGACCTTTCTGAAACTAGCTGTGCAATATTTTTGGTTACTTAAATTCCTGAGGATATAATATTTAGATTATAGGTTAGCCTTCCTTCCCTTTTTAATGCATGGGCCTTTAAAACTTAAAGTTGGGACACTACTGCTTGATTTACCCTATCCTCTCTCCTACAGTTTTCAACCTTGGCACTGCCTGAGTTATGGGCCTGCTTTTGCTTTTCTTAAGCTATCTTGTTGGGTTGAACTAGCACGTAAGGACACCTGATAAAAAAAGGAAAATATATTCTGAGGGTCACGTCCTTCAGGGTGAATAAATAGATTGGTATCTTTTTTGTGGAAAACAGGGCCTTTGTCTTATAAATGGTAAACCATGAACAGTAAGGGCTAAAAATGTGCAACACCACTGCAAGGCCAAATATAAAGTCAAAATTAAGGGCGATTTACACGGAGAAAGTCAGTAAAATGAAAAGTCAGCTCTCACTGTAGTGCTGCTTATCCATTTTTCTTTATTCATTCGTGAGATCTGGGCGTTATGTTTCCCATCACTAATTGCCTCTTGAGAACAGCTAAGAATCAACCACGTTGCTGTGGGTCTGGAGTGACATGTAGGCCAGATCAGATAAGGATGGCAGATTTCCATCTCTAAAGGGCTTTAGTGAACCAGAAGGGTTACCGTGTCTATAGTCTGATGCCCAGCATATGCTGTCAATATTTGGCAGCACATGTCGGTGAATGAATATTTTTACAAGAAAATCTGCACAAGTTCCTCTTCTGTTTGACTTTGTCAAACATTTTCAGGACATCCATTGGCTATCCACAACTAATGAAAGACCTGACAAAGAGAAGCAAGCCCACATCTAGCACCTGAGAAACTGACTGGTAGTATTGTGCAGTAAATGGTAGTCCTGTAGTAATTATGGTTTTATTTAGTGTGTAATGTACCTTTTAAGAATAATACTTGTTAGGAAAGATCGCGTGATCTGTAGTAACCAATAGGAGAATAGCGCCGGCTACCTCAATAGTCAAGTGTAAGGATGGAGTTAGAGTTGAAAGCACATGTGTAGTTGTTGCTGAGTATATTGTAAATAAACTTAATGTTTCCACCCAAGAAGTGTCTGCAGATCAACTCTATTGCTAATAGTATAGCTCGGCCACCCCACGACAAATTGGCGATGAGGACAAAACAGGATTGAACAGGAGAAATCAAGTTAAAAAGAAATCGGCATTGTTCATTGCCCAGTGATTGTAAGTAGCAAGCTCCATTAGCATTGAAGAAGTCATCCTCTCTCAAAATGCTACAATTTGGGAGAATTGATCCTTTTGAACCAGCCACAGAAGATTGGTCTCAATACATAGAACTCCTCACGTTCTTTTTTCAAGCAAACGAGATTACGGGGGAAGAGAAGAGGTGAGCGATCATCTTGAGTACTTCTGGGAGCAAAACCTATGGTTTGATTCGAAGTTTGATGGCGTACAGTGCCCCAGATTCAAAGAATTTCGATGAATTGGTGGACCTCGTGAAAGGACGCTTTCAACCCAAGCCCTCAGTCACGATGCAGAGGTTCAGGTTTAATTCATGAAATAGAGCCCTGGGCGAGACAATTGCATGCTACGTGGCAAATTTGAAGCAGCTAACGGAACGTTGTGAGTTCAGTACAACTCTGAACGATACGCTCAGAGATTGTTTAGTGTGTGGTGTGAAAGAGGACTCTATTCAGAAAAGATTATTGTCCGAAGTGAACCTGGATTTCAGGAAGGCGCTAGAGATAGCGCTGGCCATGGAAAGCGCAGTAAGAGATTCACAAGCAGTACAGACGCTGTCCTCCACATTGGGTGGCAAACCTCAGCCGAAAGTGGCGCAAAAAAGCGAGACTCTGCCGAGAAGCAGGAAACAGCCCCTGCTAGCCAAAGGATAAAGAAAAATAGCTTGGCAGTGAAATCGAACAATAACTTTAATAAAATCGAATGCTACTATTGTCACAGAAATGGACATATAATGAGGCAGTGCAAAGAAAGATTCAAGGAGGCTTGTAAACAAAAGAAGAAGCCCAATGAAATATACAATGTAGAAGAGCCTGAAACAACAAATTCAGGCATTTACTCATTGTTTAATCTGAAAGTTGTAAAGACAAAACCAATATTCATCACAGTGAAAATAAACGGCAAACCTGTTAAAATGGAAGTAGACAAGGGAGCTTCCACTATAGTAATTGAGGAACATACCTTCAGATATTTGGATAATGGTGCATATGTATTAAGCTTGGAATGAACAGCGGCCAAGTTAAAAACTTATACAGGTGAAAACATTCAAGTAAAAGACATAAGCAGAGTGACTGTCCATTGTAGCAAAGCTACCAGTGTTGGTACTGAGAGGCAGAGGACCAAGCCTTCTAGGGTGAAATTGGCTAAAGGAAATCAACCTTGATTGGCCACTGGGATTCCAAAAGGAAGCTGGAAGCATTCCTGCTCTGAAAAAGGAGTGTTTAAGGACTCAACAACCTGAAAAAATGCAGGCTGTCTTAAGCCAAAAACTGGAAGAAACAGCAGAAGAAACTTGAAGAGACACTGTTTGATGACAGGGAGTTCGAGATGACAAGGTGAATGACCTTCGAAGAGGAAAAGAAAACCTGTTGAAAGACCTTCACACACTACAAGATTCCCTCAGGTCAAAGTTTGTACCTCTGGAAAAGTACTAAGAGAAACAGAAAGAATTCAGCACTTCTCTGAACAAACTGGAGAATCAGTTGGCAGAGAAGACACAGCAATGTTCAATTTTCCAGGAGGCAGAAAACAAATACAAAAAAGAGATGGAAGAGCTGAAGAATCAGTTACATGAAGTCAAAGAGGCTTTGGAAGCAAAAGTCACACAATTTTCCAAGGAGCAGACAGATAATGAAATTTTGGGAGACTCAGCCAAATTGCGTTTGCACCCGAGAGAAGTCTGGCCAATGATGAAGTCAAAAAGAAGGCCAAGATTAAACTCTGTGCTAGAAAGAAGAAAGTACGTAGAAAGAAGATACAGAAGGACTAATAGGGCCTTAATTCTGGCAGCATACGAATACACTTTTGTACATAGGCTTGACAATCAAATCGTAAACTCCGATACCCTTAGTCATTTGCCTTTACAAGAAAATGATGAGCACGTCCCAGTTCCACAGGAACTTGTATTGCTGTTAAATTTCTTAGATTCCTCACCGGTATGTGCTCGACAGATCAGAGGCTGGACAAGTCAGGACCCAGTCCTATCTCAAGTATGGGAACAAGTGCTAAATGGTTGGTCTCAAGAGCCCGTATCAGATTAAATTAAACTGTACTTCAACAGAAGGCATGAAATAACCAGCTAGGATGGCATCTTATTATGGGGAGCACGAGTGATAGTTCCTGCAAAGGGAAGGGAGCCACTTTGAATTACACGGTGCCCATCCAGGAATTTCCCAAATGAAGACCATAGCACGCAGCTATCTATGGCGGCCTGGGATGGATGGCGAAATAGAAAATTTAGTAAAGCTTTGTGTGCAATGTCAGCAACTGCAAAAGTTGCCAGTGACAGCTCCATTACACCCATGGGAGTGGCCAAGTAGACCTTGGGTGCGGTTACACATTGATTACGGTTGGACCTTTCCTGGGAATAATGTTTCTGCTCATTGTCGATACCCATCCAAAATGGTTGGACGTATATGAGGTGAAGTCACCAATGTCGGCCTCTATTATTGAGAAATTACATCAGAGTTTTGTCATTCACGGACTACCAGTAGTAGTCATTTCCAATAATGGCACAGCATTTGAGTGCTGAGTTTCGACAGTTTATCCGCCTCAACGGTATCACTCATGTGAAAACTGCACCATACCACCCTTCCTCAAATGGAATGGCTGAAAGGGCAGTTCAAACGTTCAAGGCAGGCATGAGAAAGCTAACTGGTGATTACTTGGCAACCAAGCTAGCACGCTTTCTTTTTCATTACAGGACTACACCTCACACAACAACAGGTGTCACACCTGCGGAGTTATTGTTGAAACGCCACCTTAGGACGAGATTGAGCTTAATAATGCCGAATTTAGAGGGGCAGGTGGAAAGGAGTCAGGGAAGCCAGAAAACTAGACATGACTGGCATACCGTGGGAGAGCAGGTATATGTGAAAAACTTCGGGGAAGGACTAAAGTGGTTACCGGGTGAAATAAGTGCGGCGACTGGACCTGTGTCTTACCACGTGGAGGTGGAAGGCCGGATCATCTGTAAACATATGGACCATTTAAAGAAGAGAGAGACAAATCATCAAGATATGGTTCCACCAGTGATCATGACCGGGTCTGCTTTTCCTGTTGAGGATACTCAACCCAGGACTGACATGCCTGATGTTCCTTTAAGAGTTGAGCTTACAGAACTGCAAGTGCCAACTGAAGCACCTGATGTTCAGGCAACTCCAGAAAAGGAGGTACCTGACAGAATCTGAAGTTGTGGAGCTGTGACGTTCCACACGTTCCAGGAAACCACCTGAAAGACTGAACTTGTAAATTCTTTATCCAGTGTAAATATTATGTTGTCTTGAAAAATATGTATTTGTAAATAGAATATGTATAGCTGAGTTAAAGGGGGAGGGATGTCGTAATTATGGTTTTATTTGGTGTGTAATGTACCTTTAAGAATAATACTTGTTAGGAAAGATCACATGATCTCTAGTAACCACTAGGAGAGTAGCCCTGGCTACCTCAGCAGTCAGTGTAGAGATAGAGTTGGAGTCGGAAGCTTATGTGTAGTTGCTGCTGAGTATATTGTAAATAAACTTTGTTTCCACCCAAGAAGTGTCTGCGGATCTACTCTATCATTAATAGTACAACTCGGCCACCCTACAACAGGTCCAGTCAATGTAAATTTGTTCTGATGAAGGGTTACATCTGAATAGATGTGCATACCCAGATTCTGTGTGCAAATCTGGTATTATGTAAGGGCGTGCAAACATTTGTCCAGTGTTTTATGAGAAAGGAAATAGATTGTTTTAATGGGGCTAATTGTGATTCTGCCTGACTCTAAAGCATACACAGCTGTGACATGTAGGTCTGGCCCTCTACTCTAAAACGTTGAATCTGCAGAATATTAAGTTGAAAATGATCATTTCAGATGTAACCCTTCATCAGAACTAGCTCCGATTAGCCCAGCACATCCTGCATTTATCACATTTTGACAAATTGTGTAGCCTGCCATCTGGTGGCGTCACGTAGAATGCCATTTGCAACATTTAAAAAAAAATTAAAATGGGGACATTTTTATAGAAAGTGTGTTTGATGACTGATGTATTGGTTAAGTTTATGTCCATATTTTGCCACACGATTACGGTCTCTACTCCAGTACAATAAATCAGCCAAAATTAAACCATTTTTGGTTGAAATGTGTGCATGCAATGCTTCTCTGGTTAATGGGAGATTTTTATTTTCATATTCCGTAGCCTGCTGAATCTACCCTTGACTGTTCAGCTGTAATTGCTTCAGGAAATGCTCAGAATGAAACCTGTGGAGTATGTCAGCTCAGAACGCTGAATGAACCTAATGCAAGTATAAAATATTCTGATTTTTTTACATGTATTTTAAGAACATAGGAGTGAGGAGAGACTATTTAGCCCATCGGGCCTGCTCTGACATTCAACATGATCATGTCTGATGATCTTCAACTCCATTTTCCTGGTCATTCCCCATATCCCTTGATTCCCTGAAAGACCAAAACCTGTCAGTCTTGAATATATTCAATGTTGGAGCATCCACAAACCTCTGGGGTAGACAATTCCAAAGGTTCCCAATTGTCTGAGTGAAGATATTTCTCATCTCAGTCCAAAATAATAGAACCCTAGCTTGAGATTGTGCCCCTGTGTTCTGAATTCATCATATAGGAGAAGCAACCTCTGTGTCTACCATGTCAAACCCCTTCAGAATCAAATTGGCTCTCATTCTTCTAAATTCCAGAGCATTTCGGCTCAATTTACTCAGTCTTTCATCAGAAGACAATCCTCTCATGCTCTCATGCCAGGAACCAATCTGGTGAATTTTTGCTGTACTGCCTCCATGCAAGTATATCCTTCCTTTGTTGTAGAGATCAAAACTGAACATAGTACTCCAGGCGTCGTTTCACCAAAGCCCTATACAATTAAAGCAAGACTTCCTTATTCTTGCACTCCTATCCTCTTGCAATAAAGGCCAACATGCTATTTGCCTTCCTAAAGCTGAACTTTCTGTCCCTTGCATGAATACATCAAAGTCTCTCTGAACAAGATTTAGAAGTTTTATGTCTTTTTTAAAAATATCTGTTTTTCTATTCTTACTACCAAAGTGAATAACTTCACACTTCCCCACTTCCAATTGTCATCTTGTTGTCCACTCACTTAACCTGTCTATATCACTTTGCCACCTGTGTCCTCACAGCTTACATTCCCACCTGTCTTTGGTATTATCAGTAAACTTAGATACATTACTCTACATCTCATTGTCCAAGTCATTAATATAGATTGTAAATAGCAAACTTGAAAATGCCCCATTTATCTCTACTCTCTGCTGCTTGTCCAATAACCAAACCTCCATCCATGCCAATATATTACCCCCAACTCCATGAGCCCTCTTGCATATTAACCTTTTGTGGAACTCCTTATTGAAAACCTTTTTGAAATTCAAGTATACTATATCTATTGGTTCCCTCTATTCAACCTACTCATTGCATCCCCAAAAATCTCTAATAAATTTGAAACACGATTTCTCTTTCATAAAAGCATGTTGACTTTGTCTGATAACACTAATTTTCTAAGTATGTTGCTATAACTTCCTTTATGACAGATTCCAGCATTTTCCTAATGACTGATGTCAGGCTAACTGGTCAGTGGGTTCTCTGTGTTTTTTCTCTCTTTCTCATTTATTGAATAGCGATGTTACATTTGCTTACTTTCAATCCTCTGGGGCTGTTCTAGAGTCTAAGGAATTTTAGAAGTTCATAACCAGTACATCCACCTTCTCTGCAACTACATCTTTTAGAACCTTGGTATGTCCTATGGATGTGTTTGACTTTTGGTCCTTTGATTTTCTCCAATACTTTGTCTCTGCTGATATTAACTACCTTAAATTCCTCACTCTTATTAGCCCCTTGGTTACCCTCTTTTTCTAGTATGTAACTTGTGTCTTCGACTGTGTAGACAGATACAAAGGGCGGAATCGTCCGTGTCCACTGGCGTCAGGCGTGCTCGGTGGCGTGAGCAGACAAAATGGCAAGACGGCCTTCTGATCGTCCGCTCAGCCCGTCGATGACGGACCACATTTCCTGCCATTGGACATCGGATGTATTACAATGAGGTTCCTCATTGTAATACATCTGCATATCATTATAAGGCCAATATGTCGGAATCATTTCCCCCCCACTCCTCCCCCGCTGGATTGTCCATAATCACCCCGATGTGTTTCATAACAGCATAAATAGGCGGTGCACTTGGTGGGCTGCACTTTTGAGGGGAACTTGGAGGTGAGTACATAGTTACATTGTGCAGCGCTCACAGGGTCACCTGTTGGACTTCAAGGTTGAGGTGCATTGCAGGCGTGGGGGCAAGGGCTGCTGTAATAAACTTGGAGTGCAGGATGGCTTTCTTTTAAGAAACAGTAAACTTTATTTACAGACTCCAGATGAGGCTACATGCTTGTTCCAAAATCCAGGCTAAAATAGTTCTGCCCCTAAGATTCCGCATGCTTAGGGCTGATTCGTCTATACAGTCACATGAACCCCATAACAGTAAGAAATGGTTTACCGTATAATTACTACATTCCTTCCCCTTTAGTTTTGTTTTACCCTCCTATTTACAAAAACACCTTAACCCATATTATATAGAGTGACGCAACCTCTACAACTGGAGGTTCTTCCTTTGGATCGGCTTGAACAGGAACTGCAGCTTCGGGGACATTCTTTGACAATGGTAGTTCAGAATTACTTACTTCAACAGAGATATCTGGTATGTCTATTCTTTGTCGATCTGGCACCTCAGGGGTTGAAGTTTTGACTTCAATTTCAGGTGGAGTAAGGGGTTGTTGGAGGGTTTCTCGACTTCTGAGATGATTCACATGTTTCCCAATAATCCTGTTTCCCACTTCTACCTAAGATAACTGTCCTGTTTCGGAGACGATTGTACCAGGGACCCATCTCGGTCTAATTGCAAAATTTCATACAAAAACTGTCTCTCCCATAGTAAACTCTCGACTTTTACTGTGAATGTCATGATTCACTTTCTGACTACCCTGGTTTCTTTCCATCTTCCCCTCTAATTAGGGAATACTAGACTAATCTTATACGAAGTCGGTGCTTCATTAACAGTTCTGTAGGTGTTAAACCAGTGGTCGCATGAGGAGTTGTGCGATACATGTCGACCAGGCCACTCCCACGGATGTAGTGGAGCTGAAATGTGCAACTTCTGCTGTTGCTGGCACTGGAGACAGTGTTTTACCATTTTTTCTATATCACTGTATATACCTCGCCACCAGGTATAATTTCATGCGAGCATCTTCATTTTTGAAATACCAGGATATGAAGTTCTTCCAATAATGGTTCTCTTTCTTGCACAGAGCTAATGACTCTTGCTCCCCATAACAGCTGAACAGAAATCTTGACATTCGCGTTTCTAATGTTCCCTCTGATAGTTTATTCGTGCCTGTTTTAAAGGTTTGTACTGCTCTTTCTGTTAACCTATTCGATGAGGGATGATACAGTGCTGTCCTGATGTGTTTACTCCCATTTAGGTTCACGACTCTTTGGAATTCAGTGCTAGCGAAAGCAGTACCATTGTCTGACACAATAACTTCAGGTAAACCATAAACACTGAAACTCTGGTGCAGTTTTTCAATGGTTGCAGGTGAAGTAGGTGATCTCACTTCAAACATGTCCATCGATTTGGAATATGCGTCGACAATCACAAGAAACTTGGTACCTCAAAATGGACCTACGTAGTCGATATGTAGTCTAATCCAGGGTTGACCAGGCCACTCCCACGGATGTAGTGGAGCTGAAATGCGCAACTTCTGCTGTTGATGGCACTGGAGACAGTGTTTCACCATTTTTTCTTTATCACTGTCTGTACCTCGCCACCAGGTATAATTCCATGCGAGCATCTTCATTTTCGAAATACCAGGATATGAAGTTCTTCCAATAATGGTTCTCTCTTCCTTGCTCAGAGCTAATGACTCTTGCTCCCCATAACAAGATACCATCTTGACAACTCAGTTCGGATCTACGTACAAAGAATGATTTTAATTCTTCAGGGACTTGTGCATTTGACCATCCTTGTAATACTTGTTCATGGACTCTTGCTAAAATTGGATCCCGATTTGTCCAATTCTTTATCTGTCTCGCGCAGACTGGTGAGGAGTCCAGGAAATTCAACACAAGTACTACCTCTTGAGGTACTGGTACTTGTGTAATGCTATCTGGCAAAGGAAGATGACTTGAGGATCTGCATTTGCTATATGCACACCTGGTGGTGCATAAAAGTGTAATCATATGCCAACGAAATCAAAACCTATCTTTGAATTCTAGCAGAGGCTATCGGTGGGATTGCCTTCACTAAACAATCCTAACAGTGGTTTGTGATCTGACATGATGGCAAAGCGTTGACCGTGCAAATATTGGATTGATAGAGCATTTTTTACTTCAAATACCATACATGAGCCGTCTTTTTCAATTTGCAAGTAACCTTTCTCGGCTGTAGAAAGGGTTCTGGATACATATCCTATTGGTCTTTCAGATTCATTCTCCACCTTGTGTGACTATACTGCTCCTACTCAGTAGGGAGATGCACCACAAGTGAGTATCAACTCCTTAGACTGGTCATAGTGCACTAACAGGCACGATGAGTGTAAAAGCTTCTTGACTCTAGTGAAGGCTTCCTTTTGCTGTGCCTTCCAGGACCACCTGTGGTTCTTCTTCAATAGTAAGTGTTAAGGGGCCAACACTGTAGATAGATTAGGCAAAAATCGACCGTAATAGTTTACCATGCCCAAAAAGTACTTGAGCTCCGTGACGTTGGTAGGAAAGGATGCTTCCTTGATTGCTCTGACTTTCCCCTCTAATGGATGCAACCCTTGGGCATCCACTCGAAGACCCAGATATGCAACTTCCTTTGCTTGGAAGGTGCATTTTCTTTTTTTTTTTAAACAAACGCCAGCCTCCAAAAATCTCTTTAGAACCTCTTCCAGGTTTTTAAAAAAATTCATTCACAGAATGTGGGCTTCGCTGGCTGGACCAGCATTTATTGCCCATCCCTAGTTGCCCTTGAGAAGGCGGTGGTGGGCTGCCTTCTTGAACCGCTGCAGTCCATGTGGTGTAGGTACACCCATAGTGCTGTTAGGAAGGGAGTTCCAGGATTTTGACCTAGCAACAGTGATGGAATGGCGATATATTTCCAAGTCAGGATGGTGAATAGCTTGGAGGGGAACTACCAGGTGGTGGTGTTCCCATTTTTCTGCTGCCCTTGTCCTTCTGGATGGTAGCGGTCGTGGGTTTGGAAGGTGCTGTGTAAGGAGCCTGGGTGAATTCCTGCAGTGCATCTTGTAGTTTGCCACATGTTCTGCTTCTGTGGATCCTGTGATTAGGATGTTGTCTAGGTACACGATAACTTTGGGAAGTCCTTATAGTAAGCTTTCCATAGTTCTTTGGAAAATTGCATGGGCAGAAGACACACCGAAGGTTAGGCGTGTATATTAGTACAGGCCCTTGTGCGTGTTTATGGTGACATAACTTCTTGGTGTGTTGTCCAGCTCGAGCTGTTGATATGCATGACTCATGTCCAGTTTTGTGTAGGATCTTCCTCCTGTGAGTTTAGCATACAGATCTTCAATCTTTGGGATTGGGTATTTGTCTAATTTCACAGCTTTGTTTACTGTTAATTTATAATCCCTGCAGATGTGAATGATTTTATCTGATTTTAGCACAGACACTATGGGTGCTGCCCATTCTGAAAATTGGACTGGCTGTATTATTCCTAACTTCTCCAAATTATATAGTTCCCCATCTACCTTTTAGAGCGTAAGGCACAGGTGTTTCCTTAAAAAAACTGGGGTGTTGCTTCAGAGTCTGCATATATTTTAGCTTATAGACCTTTGATTTTCCCCAACTCATCTCAGAATACTCTGTCACACTTTTTTAGCAACTCTGGAATTCCTCCTGTCCTGGCCTGAAAAATTTCTGACCAGTTTAGCTTGATTTCCTTCAACCAATCATGGCCCAGAAGGCTAGGTCCTTCTCCAGTTACAACAATTATTGGCAGCTGGGCTGCCTGTTGCCTGTGTGATACAGGTACAGAGTTGATGCCTTTCACCTGTATTGCTTCTCCTGCATATGTTTTTTAACTGAGCAGCGGTTTTCTCCAAACTCAATGGCTGAATACCTTCTCTGAAGGATTTAAAGATGTGTTCTTCCACCACTGTGGTCGATGCTCCTGTGTCAACCTCCATGAGCAGAGGCTTTCCCTTTATTTGACGTGTAACAGTGATTGGTTCAGTTTTCCTGGCCTTCAGATTGTGTAGGGAATGAACGTCAGCCTCAGTAACTTCCGGCTCATCTATATTGTGCACGTCATTTAAATTGACCTGCTGTATGAATGGCTGTCTTGATCGAGTTCTGCACTGTGTAACAACATGCCCTTTTTTGTGGCAGTGGTGGCATTCTGCCTCTTTAAATCTACAGACTTCGGGTGCACGATTTCCGCAACAATGGTAACACTTAATCCTCTGGGTTATGAGTGAGCTGCTTCCAGCATTTCTTTTTGTTTTTCTAGCGGTAGGGACTGTGTCCCGCTTTGCGGTATCCCTCCTGATGTTCACGCCACACATGGCGGCACGTTCCCACCCTAGCTGCAAAACAGCACCATGTTGCACACTCTGCAGAGCCTGCGAATCCCCCTCAGCACTCCATTGCTAGCACTATCTCCATGGCGCACTTCAGGTCTATCTTAACTTCTGCAAGCAAACAGCGCTGAATGGCGTCATTGTTTATGCCACAAACCAGATGATCTCTAATGTCATTTAAAGTATCACCGAAGTTACAGTGCCCCGTTAACTGTTTTAACTTTGTAATGTAAGTTGCAATCGACTCACTGGGGGCCCTTACTTGAGAGTTAAACTTGAATCTTTGCATGATAACCAAGGGTTTAGGCTGAAACTGTCCCTTCATGAGGTCTGCTAGCTCAGCGAAAGATCTGGAATTTGGTGCGTTCAGAGCCATCAAACTACGGGTTAGGTTATAGGTTTTGCTCCCACAGACACTTGGGAGAATTGCCTCCTGTTGCTCCTCTGCCATTATTTCGTTAGCTACAAAGTAGAAACGTAATCGCTCAATGTATTGACTCCAGTCCTTGACGGATAAGTCGTATGGGTCAATTCTGCCAAAGAAGGGCATTGCTGGTAAGTATACTTCTTTTCTTTCTTCCCTTAAAATATTGAAATATGCACAGTGAGGTGCTGTGCCGGCGCTATTTATCCTTGTCGTTACTTGTAATAAACCGAGCAGGATGGGTTTCTTGTAAGAAACAGTAAGCTTTATTTACAAACTCCAGATGAGGCTACATGCTTGTTCCAAAACCCAGGTTAAAAGGCTCCGCCCCTAAGATTCTCCACGCTTAGGGCTGATTCATCTATACAGTCACATGATCCTCATAATGGTAAGAAATGTTTTAACTTACAATTACTTCAGCTGCCCTGCGGTTGAGGTAATTGGTGGGTGGGGGCAAGGTCTGCCCTGTGGTTGAAGGTAGTGCACAAACATGTGCGGGGTGGGGGAGGGAAGCGGCCACGCATTAGGGAAACCTTGTATAAAGTGACCATTCCTCTGCAGCTGAGACAGTTCAGACGCAGCCACATTAACATGCGTGGAATCTGGTCTCTAGCTTATCTGCCTACTCAAGCAATGCAGAGGCATGGAAGTGCCACCAAATGCTCCAGAACTTTTCACCTTTTGGGCACAGACTGCAAACAAATGAGCATTTTAGTGGACTGCAGAACAGTTGGATGATTGGGCAAGTTGTACAATCTCCTTGTTAAAGCAGGCCGTGGAGCAGTCACTGGTGGGAGGCACTCACAGCCCCTTGCAACGTCACCATCCCGGTTTGGACCAGTCTCCCCCATGGTTCAAGCTAACATTGCAGCCTTGCAGTGTGGGTTAGGAGGATGCCTGAGCTGAGAGCACAGCATGCAGTTCAATGGGCAAAGCTGCTGCCAATTGGTCAGACGGAGTAGGGCAGGATGGTTGGGGTTTCGGGCAACTATGCAGCATATTAAACTCTGGCCATCTAAGTGGTGGCCAGCACTCTCCTGGATGGGTAAAGGGACCTTCAGACTTAACCAAGAGAGGTTCTTAGAATAGCCAAGCTAACCCACACATCTCTCTCTTTCATCCTGCAGGAGGAGTACATCAGGAGCATGGAGCCTGGTGAATTAGCTGAATGCCTTGGGGTGTAAAGAGAGCAGAGAGGACGGAGGCGCCTGGCTGCACAGAGGGAAGGGCAGCACCCTCAGGAAGAAGGGGCGGCTGGGACTCCCGCACATGCTGAAGAGCCACAGCAAGCCGCCGTTGGTTGGCACGTAGCAAGACCCAGGGTCTATTGACGCCGCCATTCATTCCTGCACATGACCAACAATCACTGTCACTGAAGACTGCGCAGGTCTAGGGAACTGGTCAGTCACATCTGCCAGCTATTGCAGGATTTGGAGCCACGGGACATGGAGGGCATCCACTGCCAGTTTCCATGAAAGTGACGTCGGCGCTCAATTTTTAACGCCAGTGGTTCCTTTGAGGGCTCCACAGGTGACCTCTGTGGGATATCACAAGCCTCCACCCACAAATGCACCCATGAGGTCATGAATGCCATCTTCGCAAGGGCTCACAACTTTGTGCATTTCACCCGGGACCAAGAGAGCCAGGATGCAAGAGCGATTGGATTTGTCCAGATTTCACGTTTCCCACAGGTGCAGGATGTGATTGATTACACTCAGATTTCTGTCGTAACACATGGTCAACTGCAAGGGCTTCCATTTGCTGAATATGCAGCTGGTGTGCGACCACCACAAACACATCCTGCAGGTCTGCACATGGTTTCCAAGGAGTGTCCACGATTCTTCCATTCTCAGTCGGTCACAGATCCCTAACGTCTTCCAGGGTGCACAGAGGCTGCAGGGTTGTCTCCTAGGGGACAAGGGCTACCTGCAGAGGATGTGGCTGATGACACCTGTGCGGTAGCCTCGGACAGCAGCAGAGCGAAGGTATAACGAGGCTCATGTTGCAAATTGCAACTTGGAGTAAACCATCTGGATGCTTAAAATGAGGTTCCGGTGCCTGGACAGGTCTGGTGGAGCCCTGCAATATAGTCCACTGAAGGTGACATGCATCATCATTGCCTGCTGCACTCTTTACAACCTGTCGCCTCAACAGGGAGAGGAGCTGGCTGAGGAGGAGTTGCTGGAGGTCTCTTCCAGTGAGGAGGACGTCGATGGTGATGAGATTGCGGAGATCCTCACACTGGCCAGACGAGTCAGGCACGCTCGGGAGGCCCTCATAGCTGTTAGATTTGTGGATGACGACATGCAGTGAGGAGATGCCATGGATCCTTACATTGCATCTATGAATGTTTGACTCCAGTCTGGCTTATAGCAGTGCACATACCCTCTGTGATAATGCTCCTGTCATGGAGATGCAGTGGAGCCCCTAATAGCCGCTCAATTGCAGGAGGATGATGACGACATACTGTAAGGACACTCCACAGGTCTTCACATAGCCTCTGAGAATGTCTGACTCCTGTCTGGCTGAGGGCAGCTTGCTTGCGCTTTGTGATCAGGGTCATATCATAGAGAAGCAGCCATGAAACTTTAAAAGCACCTGATCCTTTGCCTTCCTTCAGCACCTGAGCCCTTCAGGAGCACAGCGTCACTGGTCACAGATGCTGAAGAGATGAGGGCCAGCCCCTCCTTAAAGGCGCAGAGAGCACACAGAGAATGATGGAACTCTGTGATGCCTGCCCACGACATTCTGGCAGCAATGACAAGCACCGTCATTAGGCATCACTAATAGGTGAGGCCGGACCATCACTTTGGACTGAAGGCTGCACAAAGCACAGGGAAGAGGACCTGGGTTGAGACACCTGCCTTTATCTTGTGCAGAAAGGTTACATCTGAATGACACGAACACTGCTCATCAGAACAAGGAGCCATAGGCAGGGAGACATTCTTGGGAGCTTATTTACAAAAAAGAACATTATGTACAAATGATTAACACCCGTGGCCAGGCTGTGCAATCCCGGTGGGCACCGGGGGGGCTGGGGTGCTTTATCGACCCCTTTAATCACATTTTGGTTTGATGTTTGTAAGTTTTCTTTAAACTTTGTCTTTGGTTTTACAGCTACCTGACTTAGGGGCTGTGTTTCCTTTATCCCTTATTTTGTTAATTTAGTTTAATTGTTTGACTCTGAAAGAGTTACATCTTCTTAACCTTCCTAACACTGCTGATATGTCTTGGTGCTCCTGGGACATCCACAGTGGAATTGGAGATAGCCTGCAAACTTCTACGCCCTGTGATGACCTGGGCAGGTGTCCTGTGAAGGACTGAGACTTGGAGGGCCCCGGCCCACTTTCGGGGTCCTGCTGTGTGGCAGTGGCACCCTCCTTGGCCTGTGGAGCTGGAGCTGCTGAGGTCACAGGAAGAGGGGATTTGGATGAGCCGGTCACTCCTGGAGTTACCTGGATGGATGGCCCTGGGGGGTACACCTCCTGATTCTCCTCCTTATGAGTGCCCAAGCGTGCCTGGCTGACTCCTTGAGGAGAAGAGGTAGCTGGAGTGAAATCGAGCTGCCCTGCACCCCTTTTGTGTACACGTTGGAGCCAACTGTGGCGTTGGCGATGGAATTCAGCCTGCGCAGCAATGTAGGAGTGACTGTTATGACCGATGCAGTTGGTAAAGCGGCGTTATTTTAAAAAATCTCAGAGGGAAACTTTGAACGACCGTCATAACCAATAATTTAAGTGTTACGTTTGAGATGTGACTAGCCTCAGGAATCAGACCACTAGTTCTCGAGGTTGTACATTAAACTAAATGAAACATTTTATTAAGTTACACAGGTTAAAATATATGTACACATGGCAACAAATTACTACTATCATAACTTTTAACAAATTCCCAAACTAATCTCCATTAAGGCAGCAGCATCCCATAGACTTAACCAAACACCAGGCAAAGTATTTTCACCTTACGAATTCAAAATGAGGTTATTTTCACTGTGGAGCCAGTTGGAGTCTTGCAGCTGCCTTTTGATCTTACATTGCCTCTGCCTGCACACCTGAAAACGACTGAAGTTATGCCTACCAGCCCCATTGAATGTTTTCATTATATCAACAATCTCTTTGAACTTCACCTTTTAACAATGAAACCCCTTTCATAATACCAATTTTATTAGTAATATAAACATATGGCTTGGTATCTGCTAGATAGGTATCAAGTTTTCACCCCACTTTTTAAATGCTGTATTCAAAAAATGCAAATGTACGCTATGTCTCTGTTTACATCTCAAGCTAGTCCATCAAAGCACCCAGACTGGCTGGCTTTAAACCAATTAAGACATACTAGCAAAGTAAACCTCTATTTTAAAAGAAAAATATTTTCCAAAATATTTTATACATTTAATAGCTTCATGACAGTGACGGCCTGGACCAAAGTCTCCATGGCAGCTGCCATCCTACCAGCATTGACCTCGGTGCATTGCAATGCTGGCGCTATCACCTTAGCCTGAAGGCAGCCATCTCCTCCATCGTGCCTTGCAATCTGAGGAGTGCAGCAGACATCCCTTCCTGATGTTCCCGAGCTTGCCTTTGCAGCTCCAGCAACTGTGACATGACCAAGTCCAGAGACTCGTCATCTGACTTGGACTCAGCAGATTTCTGGCGTCCAGCAGTCCTCTGAGTGCCAGACACCTGGGAGTCCCTGCCATTACCTGCTGTGGATCAGAAAATGTGATGTGCTCACCAGATTGTGATCCCGAGGCTACTCTAAAGCTAGGTCCCACCGAGGTGTGTGACTCTATTGCGCTGGTGGAGGGTGTGGGTGAGTGCTGTGATGCGACTTCAGGGAGGGTTTCAGGGGATTCCTCTTTTGAGCTTCCCTCTGGGCTTGATTGGAGGCCCTGGTTCATGGACTCTCTTGGCTGTTTCCCAGTTGTGCCTGCGGAAGCAAGGAGAGATAATTAGTGCATGGCAGTGCCTGTGAAACAGGACACATCACTCACAGCATGGTTGCCTGGTGGATGTTGCACTGCTGAATCCTCACCGTCTGCACAGGACTGGTCCAGATCCTCACTGGCCAGCTGGATGGCTCTGTTTTCAAAGTCAGTGAGAACCTTGATTTCAAGCATTCCTCCACTAGTCTGCAACTCTCCCTCTTGTGGTGTGCCAGCTTGTCCTACATGAATGGAGATGCCTGCCAGGGTAGATGATAAGTATGCCTGGCATCTGTGGGTGGTGAGTGTTCCTGTGGACAGGATGAGGACAATAAAGGTCTGTGTGTGAGAGAGTGAATGGTGATGTCCCTTGAACTGGCAGTTAGTGAAGGCCCTGTGGATGTGTGATGGATTTGTGACTATGTGAGTTGAGAGTGATAAGAAGAATGACTTACCCTGGCAGAATGAAGGAGATCATTCATCCTCTTGCAGCACTGGGTGGCTGTCCTCTTTTGCAGGGCATTGGCGCTGACCACCACTGCCACCATCTCCCAAGCCGGATTGGTGATGTTGCTGCCCATCTTGTGGCCAGAGTGGGGGTAGAGAACATCACAGAGGTCCTCCACTGTGTCCAAAAGGCGCTTGAGGGACGCGTCATTGAACCTGAGGGCTGCAGTTTTCTTGCCTTTTAGGGCCATGTCTTCTGTGAAGCAGTCCTGGGAAAAAGCTCTGAGAGGTGTGCACGTGACTGCACTTTAAATATGACCACCATGTGAGGAAGCAGCAAGGTGATGGCGTGATGGGTGAATGAGAACCCACCCGTCATGGAAATGGCATGTTTCCTGGGAATGCATAACTAATGCAGTGGATTTGGGACGATACGGTGTGAGAAGCTGCAATTGCAGCCCTGCTGCCACACTTAGCGCAAATCTGGGATGTTTGCGCCCAAGGTATTAAGGTATTTGTTCAACATCTTAGCTGTTTCTTCATACCCCATGATAATTTCTCCAGTCTCTGTCTCTAAATGACTAATATTTATTTTAGCTACTCTCTTTATATACTAGTGAAAGTTCTTACAGTCTATTTTTATATTGCTGACTAGTTTATTCTCATATACTATTTTTTCTTACTTTTTATCAACACTTTGCCTTTGCTGGTTTCTAAAACTCTCCCAATCCTCAGGTGTACTACAATACTTTGCAACATTAAGCCTCTTCTTTTAATCTATGTCTATCATTAATTTCACTCTTAAGACACGGATGGATCTTTCTCGCTCAGTTTTTGATTTTCAATGGAATGTATTTTCATTGAACATTTTGAATTGTTTTTTTAAATATTTCCCATGTTTATTCATCACCATACCTTCTAGTCTATTTACTCAATCAACATCAGCTAGCTCTCTCCTCATACCTATGTATTTGGTTTTATATTTAAGACTCTTGTTTGTAACTGGAGTATGTCGCTTTCTAACTTAATATGGAATGTAATTATGTTATGATCATTATTTCCCAGCAGATCTTTTATAATGATTACTAATTAACCCTGCCTCATTGTACAATATTAGCTCTAAATTGCTTTATCCCTAGTTAGTTCCACAACGTACTGTTCCAGAAAACTGTTGCAGAAGTATTCTACAAACTCATCTTCCAGACTATGAATATCTAGGCCGCCTTGATTTGTCCATGTGAAGATTAAAGTCCCCCATTATTACATTGCCTTTATTACAAGTTTCAATTATTTATTTTCTAATACTCTGCCCAACAATATAACCACTGTTAGGGGGACAACATACTACTCCCACCATTTTCTGACCCTTGTTAACCTTAATTTCCACCCATACGGATTCTACTTCCTAATCTTCTGAACCAAGATCATTTCTCACTGTCCTTATGTCATCCTTTACTATCATGGTTACTTCTCCTTTTCTGTTCTGTCTGTCTTTTTTGAAGTGTTGCATACACTGGAATATTTATTTCCCAATCTTTTCTTGAAAGTTATGTCAAGGATTGACAAATTTTAGTAGAAACAGATCATAGTTTAGCCCTGCTTGACAGTATTTTCCATAAGTGTTGTGTATTTTCAACATCAAATGGGTTTGGCATTAGCCTTTGTCCTTTTCATAAGATGTACATGTCTCCCATCAACTTTGGGTTAACTAATATACTAATTCTCCCGAATGCATTTTGAAGTTTTAGAATATTGATTTTGGTAACACATTATATATCCTATTTTGTATAAATAAAGGAAATTTTTTGAAGTAATTCGAACAGCATGACACTAGGAAGTTCTGAGGAACAAAGGGACCTTGGTGTTTGTGTCCATAGATCTCTGAAGGCAGAGGGGCATGTTAGTGGGGCGGTGAAAAAGGCATATGGGACACTTGCCTTTATCAATCAAGGCATAGATTCCAAAAGTAGGGAGGTCATGTTGGAGTTGTATAGAACCTTGGTGAGGCCACAGGTGGAGTACTGTGTGCAGTTCTGGTTGCCACATTACAGGAAGGATGTGATTGCACTGGAGGGGATGCAGAGGAGATTCACCAGGACGTTGCCTGGGATGAAACATTTAAGTTATGAAGAGAGGTTGGATAGACTTGGGTTGTTTTCGTTGGAGCAGAGAAGACTGAGGGGCGACCTGATCGAGGTGTACAAGATTGAGGGGCATGGACAGGGTGGAAAGGGAACAGCTGTTCCCTTAGTTGAAGGGTCAGTCACGAGGGGACACAAGTTCAAGGTGAGGGGCAGGAGGTTTAGGAGGGGTGTGAGGAAAAACTTTTTTACCCAGAGGGTGGTGATGGTCTGGAATGTGCTGCCTGGGAGGGTGGTGGAGGCAGGTTGCCTCAAATCCCTAAAAAGTACCTGGATTAGCACTTGGCATGCCATAACATTCAAGGCTATGGGCCAAGTGCTGGTAAATGGGATTAGATAGGTAGATCTGGTGTTTCTCACGTGTCAGTACAGACTCGATGGGCCAAAGGGCCTCTTCTGCACTGTATGATTCTGTGAAATGTTGTGGGTCTCTCACATAATGTACGATTTAAGGTTTGCAAATTATAGGTTATTATCCTGGATCCTTTAAAAGTATATATACTGCCTCTCTAAGTAGGCTTGACAGAAACATATCACTCTCTCATTCCGTTCCAACAGGACTTGAATGACACAGAAAATTCAATTCTTCATAATGGGTGTCGCTACCATGCGAGCTGTGCAAACTTTTGGCTAAACTGCGTGGACTCAAATTTACCTTAGGCCTCATTGCACCCGAAGAAAATTCTGAGGCTTTGAATTTAGACGGTTTCATGGTTCTTGGACCAAACGGCTTGGACACCAGTCCTAAAGATTTTACTGTTCCTGTAGCTCAATGACTGCAAACTGTATTTATTCTCAGATTCAAGGAACTCTATTTCAGAGCGGACAGTTTTGTCAGAGGTACCCTTTTTAGGATGTTTTAAAGGTATTAACTATTTGCAAGTGATATTTCAGAGACTTTCCTTGTCTGAAAAATATTAACTTTTCTAAGACAAAACAAATGCAATCTATTGATAGCACAGATGTAACTCGGGGAAGATGCAACAAATTACCATGAAAACCACTTTTTAAACAAAGTATTGCGGTAAAAGTAGTTCTAGGTCAGAAAGTGAATTTATGTATTAATCCAGTTTGAAAGCATGAAGCCCAGCTTCCACGTTTTATGGGATTCCCCTCTGCACATTAATTCCTGTATCAATTTTGCTTACACAACTCTGTTTCCACACCAGAGGAAATGCAAGTAATGTGGCACAGCAGCTCAAGTGCTTCACTTACACTAAGTGAGGCCCACTAACCGAAAACATCAGCTGGGAAAAGGCAGGTAGACATATATGGGCGGAAGGTAAATAGGAAGCTGAGATACTGCAATCAACTCTTCTTTCTGTATCAAAAATTGGATGATTTTGACTATTCGCAGTTTGATACCTGGCTCCCCAACTCAAAGCCGTTTTATCATTGTACGTTAAGAATGCTGCAGAATGTGATATGATGAGCATTTCTCAAGACTTGTGTGGAAATATTAGTGTTACTGAATAGCACAGAATCTGAAACAGAATTAGGTTTTGTTTAGCTTAAGAACAGAAGTAGGCCAATCAGCCCCTTGGGCCTTTTCTGCTATTCACTGAGATCCCTTGATATTCTTTCCTAAGAATTTTTAGAGATCTTAGTCTTGAAAATGGAAAAAGGAGAAATTCCTTGTGGCAGACAGTGCATTAAATATATCCCTTTTTTAAAAAAAAACGATATCACGATGAATGTACAGCTTTACCATCAGCTTTCTGAGACCGATTCGAAAGTTCCTACAATAATATTATTTAACCAGATAAACGCATACTTAACTGTTACAGATAGTGTGCTGTTGACGAATACAACTGCAGAGTGCACAATTCCGGAATGAAACATGGGGACAGTAGAAACCCCACTTACTGATAAAGATCTTGGCAGCTGGCTTGTGTACATGAGTGTATTATATGGCGTCTAATAGCCAAGATAGAGTGTCCTCAAAAACCTTCACAACTAATTAGTTACTTTTAAAGACCAGTCACTGTTCCAACCATTTTCACATAGTAAGACTCCATACACGCCAATGAGATGAAAAGCCAATTCATTTTGGTCAGTATATCTGGAGAATTCCCTTCTGTTCTTCATGTAGTGTCACGGGATCTTTTATGTCTCGCTAAATAGATATACTGGATTTCAATTCAATGTTTCATCCAAAAGGACAAAAGTGAGTAATGAGGATACCTATGAGGTTGCCTTGTATATAGAGAATCAATTTTGCCAATCAAAGTAAGTTATAGATGTTTTGATAAGTGCCTTTTGTTGTCTGGTATTTTTAATCCAAATTGATCTAGTAACCTGCAGCAATTGTGACATAAAGATAGCAGAAAGCTAGAAGAGCAGGCCCAAAAAGGTTAACCTAGAAGGAGGTGGGTGAAAAATATAGTAACAATGGGTGAACCGGTTTAGCACATGGGGATACAAGATAGTCTACAAGCAGATTGAAAACTTTACAAATATGAATACATGTGTAAGGATGTGTTCTTTTACAAATGGTGAAGGGTAAGTAACCTCTACTTTAAATGGTATCAGAATTATACAGATGAGTTATTAAACAGAAAAAAAATGCTGTTAATCATCTCATGCTCTGAGAAATGATCAGCATTGCCATTTACTCCACAGCATGACAGCTTCTGAGGAATAACACCAATCACTAACATAATTTATTCTACAAGATGCACCCTCCACATACCACTATAGTGTTGTGGCTCTGGAAGCATTTTCATATTTTCAAATGTATTTCCTCCATTAGAGCAGATAACCTATCGCAAAAACACAGTATTCTTGATCATTCCATCTAGGGCTGGAGGGAACAATGTAGTCTTTCCGGCTGCTATATCCATCCCTTCTCTCTAATGTTCAGGGTTACGGGGAAAGAATGTGCAGGGTTACAGGGAAAAGGTGGGGAAATTGAACTAGGTGAGTTGCTCAGTTGGAGAGCCATTGCAGTAATGATGGGCCAAATGGCCTCCTTCTGCACTGTAATGATTCTGTGATTAATTGCTGACTCCTGGTGTATTTATGGACAGATCCAAGGTATTTTCCTCAGAAAAATAAAAATAGTGTATTTAGTTTAATATCAAATGCCTTGTTTTCACTTTGTAATTGTTATATTATTAATTTTAAAGCAACAGGAAGAATAACTTTCCAACAGTTACGCCCTCAAAAGCAACTTCAAGACTCTGCACTCCATGAACCCACTTCAAGCCTTCTGAACCACCCATCACTCAGTAGAGAGCAGGAGAAAAATGGGAACATTGCAGAAGTGGAGGGGAAAAGAAGAAAATTGGGAATAGCATGGCGGGGAGGCAGGGTGTGCATGTGCATGAGGAGTATGGAGAAATGTGAGACCACAGTTGAGATATGGGGAAATGGCTGGGTCAGAACTGAGAGGAGAAGGTCAAAGCAACACTGGGGGGGAATGAGCAAATGGGGAGAGCAGCTAAACCCATCAACGACAAGCCAAATATCAATAGTGGGATAACCGCTAGGTATAATAATCTGAAACAAAATTAATTGGCATTTGGAAACATATCAGCTAATAAATTAGTCAGCATGGATTTGTTAAAGGCAAACCAAGTTTGAATAATTTGATTAAGTGCTTGTTGCAGCCAAAAAGGTGGATAAGGTTAGTACAGCTGATGTTTAGTATATGGGCTTTCGAGTACCACATTGACTTTTAAACAAAAGTAAAGCCTAAGGGATTAAAGGGACAGTGGTCGTGTGGATACAATACTGTCAAGGACAGACAATGATGGAACAGTGTTTTTTCAGTCTGAAGGGAAGTGTGCAGTTGTATCCCCAAGAATCAATATTAGGACCACAGCACTTTCTGACAATTTAATGACCTGGTCTTGGATATAGAGGGCATAATTTCAAAGTTTGCAGGCGATTATGAAACTTTGAAATATGGTAAACAATGAGAAGGATAGTAACAAACTTCAGGAGGAAAAATGGGCAGATTCCTGGCAGATGAAATTCAACACAGAAAAGCATGAAGCAATCCATTTTGTTGGGAAGAACAAAAGATACAATTTTAAATAGGTATAGAGCTGTGGGGGTGAACATACACAAATTCTTGAAGATGGTAGACAGGTTGAGAAGGCAGTTTAAAAACCATAAACAGCACTAGAGGCCATTCGGTCCATCAAGAAGCATGTGGAAGCCTTGGATTCTATTAATAGAAGACTAGAACACAAAACTCGGGAATTATGTTAAATCTTTATGAAACACTGGTTAATCCTCAGCTAATGTATTGAAGTGATGACTGCATACTTCAGGAGGGATGTCAAGGATTTAGGGGGTGCAGATTTATTGGAAACGGGCAGCAGTGCTGAATGGGAAAGCCCAAGTCTGATGTCTGTGGAAAAGGCGACATCGCGCTTTCACCCTCTTCACACCGGCAGTGGTCCCATCGCCCTCACTCAAGGGCAGCGAACCTCCAACTCGGGGCCTCTGCCCCACTAACGGTGGAGTTTCACCTCAGCTCCAGGCAGGAGCAGGCCTCGCCCACCCGGTCTATCCTAGCAACAGGCAACGCCCACCAAGTCCATCCTAGCAACTGGCCTCGCCCACCCACTCACCTCAGCTCCAGGCAGGAGCAGGCCTCGTCCACCCGGTCCATCCTAGCAGCAGGCCACGTCCACCCAAGCATCAGGCCACGCCCACCCCAGTCCATCCTAGCAACAGGTCACGCCCACCCGGTCCATCCTAGCAACAGGCCTTGTCCCCCCGGGGCCAAAACAGCAACAAGACCCGTTCACCGGGCCCAGCCTAGCAACAGGTACTGCCACCGGGCCCGGTCTAACAAGAAGACCTGCTTACTAGGCCCAACAAGTAAAAAAGATCCCACCCAGCCAACGGCCCCATTCATCGAGCATCAAAGCCGCGATCTGAGGCCCCGCCCCTGTCCCTCATCTACATATAGAACCCTGGGACCATAATTCAATTCGCCAACTGCTATCCTACATGAAATATCTCAGTCAAGATACAAAATGAAAAAGAGGTGTTTTAGATATTTGAACGTACCCATAATCGGCAGAATAAGAAAGCATGATTTGATTCTTAAGAGAAAAAAAAACTTACAGTACCATGATATTAAAGTAGAGAGCAATATGAGGTTTAATAAGGCACTGACGCTCTAAAGTTTACTGTGCTCGCTTCGGCAGCACATATACTAAAATTGGAACGATACAGAGAAGATTAGCATGGCCCCTGCGCAAGGATGACACGCAAATTCGTGAAGCGTTCCATATTTTACACTTTCAAAACATTTCACCTTCTGCAGAACATCCACATTTTACCCTGTTTCAAACACCATCATCACACAATCCAACATATTTATTCAGCTCCTCCTCTACCTCACTCAATTCAACCTTCTTTACACTTCCCATGTTCGACAAACGTCCAGTTTTTACACTTTTAAATCGGACAATTAATACATTAATTGTTTATGCGTTCTTGATTTACAAAAAGCAAAATATCACAGACTCTGCAAATCTAGAACCAAATCACCAGCAGAGTGTCCTGCTGGAAACAGAACATTCAAATAGATTGGCTCCAGTTCAGGAAAGGATGAAATGGTTGCTGGAAAAGGGAGATTGGGTGTTAATAATGTGCTGGAAGATGTGAAATAAGATTTGGAGAAAGAGATGGAAGAGCTGGGAGTGGTGTTTTAATAGAAGGGAGATGATAAAAGAATGAGTCTAACTGAAATAAAAACAGAAAATGTTGGAAAAACTCAGCAGGTTTGGCAGAATCTGTGGAGAGAGAAACAGGGTTAAGCTTTCGGGTCTGTATGACTTCTTCAGAGCAGTTTAACTGTATTGGAAGTGGAGATGAGAGTTTCTCTGTGACAGGTTCAGGGGTTCAGTCTGCCTGTGAACTGATCCAGGGCGCAGAATTTTGCGTTTGTCAGGCGGGCGGGTCCAACCGAATCGGCGTCGGGCGTGGAGCCGATCCCCGCCAGCGAAATGGGCCGCGCCGCCATTTTGCGCAGGCGGGTCAGTTAAGGCCGGCCCAGCGCGTTTCAGACTCCCATGTTCATTGGGAAAATTAAATCGGCGGCAGGCGTGTACAGACCGCTGGTTCCAATGGGGAACCGTCAGTCTGTATAAAGAACGGCCAGGCAGCCTCATTTAGGCTATTCGCCATGGCCAGTCCGGTCGGGCAGCACAAGAGGTGAGGGCAGAGGAGGATGAGGGGGGCAGGCTGCAGGGTAGGCCAGCGGGCGGCCACTGTGCCCCTCGGTTCTCCGATGCCTGCCTTGCTGTCCTCCTGGAAGAGGTGCCCAACCATCAGGAGGTCTTGTTTCCGGAGGATGGGAGGAGGAGGGCCCCCCACGTGACCAGGCAGGTGCGGCAGGAGGTGGTGGAGGCTGTTAGCTCTCAAGATGCTGTGCGGCGCACAGGAACACAGTGCCGCAAGCGCTTCAATGATTTGCTGCGCTCTGGAAGGGCGAGTACCATGTCAGCCTTGGCCATTTTACCCAGCAGGTAGCCTTAGTCTTTGAGACCCCCCTACATCTTAGTGTTGTTACTGCATTGGGCATTTGGTGCTCGCTGGATGGGCAAACAGATAGTGACCATGCTTACATCAGCCTTAGTGATTGAGGAGAAGATAGGTTCTCCCTGCAGCATATGTTGGTGTTTGTCGCATTTGAGTAGTCTGGGGGCAACCTGTAGGGGAGGCAGCTAGACACAAACTCAGAACTCCAACACATGTCATATTGAAGGTGATGAGATGGTGGAAGGGGAGCCTCAAGGTGTCGTGGCCAAGAGCCATCTGCTGGCCTCGGCACCGCACCTAGTTGTGCCTCCTTGCCATGGGCGCTAAGACCCGTGTGCTTTTCAAAGTGATGGATGCCAAATGTGTCCAAGGTGGCCGCTGGGGGAGGGGGTTGGGAGCAGCCGTACTATCTTCTGGGGACTGATCAGCAGTAGTGTGGACAGGAGCCGCTGGAGGTCTCAGATGGGCCACTGTGGTTGGGGTGCGGCATGCGCGTGCAGAGTACATGAGCGATCAGCCCCAATAAATGCTCTTCTATGTTCTGCAGGCAAAAACTGAGAGCAATATCCGGGAACGTCAGTGGACTGGTGGTGGGCACGCCGTGCTGCAGCACCTCACCACATATGAGGGAGCTGGGGATGAGGTAGGCAGCCAGGGCGGCAGGTGTCGGCAAGGCTGGGGTGCAGCGACCAGGTATTTGAGGGCCACAGTCCCATCCACTCTGTCTCTCCACCATCCAAAGCACTGATGATTGCTGCAATTGTTAATGCTGCAACACTGCTCATTCACAGACTGATACAGTCAGACGTGTGGGTCATACACAAAGGTCCCTTGGCCTCTTGAGGATGTGCGGCTCTAGCACCTTCCAAAGTCGCCTTATCCCATTTGTCACCACTATCCCCATGGCCTAACATGCCATGGTATCGCTGCTGCACATCCAAAGGCTTATTGCATCTTAGGAGGGTTTGTACCTCCACCACCCTTTCAGCCAGTGCGCCCCACATTACTCTGTCCAAAAGGTCCTCATCACCTCACCTGTCAACCTCATGGCACTCAACTTAAATAAATGCCACCTTTAGTCATCCCTGCACCAAGGGGAAATGTTGCCTTCTGTCCACCCGGTCTATGCCCCTCATAATGGTATGAAGATCAATAATGTGACCTGTCAATCTCCTGTGCTCCACGGCAAATGTCGCAAGTGTATGCAATGTTTCCTCATCACTCCAACTCTCCAGGCCAGCATGCATCCAGGTCAGCAACCTCTGCACTCTCCCCACTCCAATGCCGTCCCTCCCATGAAGTGCAGGTCACAACTGAACGCAGAAGTGTAGCTGTGGCCTCGACAGCGTTTTCTGCACTTGCAACATGACCTCCCTTTTCCTACATTCTATTCCTCGGCTAATAAAGGCAGGTCTGGCTTCGACCTTGTTAGACGCCTTATGTTCCTGTTCTGCTACCTTAACGGGTCTACCCAGCAAGGTCCCTGTAATCGTCGTGACTTCCCACAGTCCTACCATTACTCATGTATTCCCGTACCTTGCTTGTCTTGCCCAAGTGCTTAACCGCACACTTATCCACATAACATTCCATGTGGCATTCCTTAGGCCATGTGACCAGCCTGTCTGTATACGCGTGTAATGTTTGGGCCTCCTCTTGACTATTTGCCACCCCACCAATGTTCATCTCCTTAGGTTCTTGAAGGGTGAGCGACTTATGAGGCTGGGCGGCGGGGGGAGGGATGAAAGGTGTTACTGACTGAACACTAACTGATGCACTGTCCTTGTTGTTAATTTCAGCATCATCACCGCATGACTGCCACCAACATGTCCAGAGCACCCCCCTCCACACCTGAGGGCCAAGACTTGCAACTTGCGTCACATCCTTTCAGCCAGCCAGGCACCAGCGCAGCAACAAACACTTCAGTGGGGATTATGACGTTGGCTAATGTCCCAGGGCACAGTGGAGAGGGCACATCACAATCACTGGAGGAGATGGCACAGACAGAGAGTGCCGATGGCACCAGCAGCTGGAGGACTGCTGGGGACCAGGCACAAGCTGAGTCCAGCAGTGATGATGTGCCGCTGGAGATGTCACCAATGCAGCAGCTGCAGGACAAGGCAGGGTGCATGGGAGCATCTGGCAGGGTTGCATGAGGGTGGGCTTCACTTGGTCTCTGTGGTGTAGGAATCCAGGCAGAGTGTCAGTGATGGCATGAACCTCAGGACAGAGCTTCAGGCTTCCTCCATTGAGAGATTGGCGACTCTCATGGAGAGGGGCTTCCAGAGGATTGAGAATCTTCTGATTGGGTTACTCTCTGACCTGCAAGCCCTCACAGCAGTAATGGCCATGGGTGGTCATTCGCAATGTGGGAGATGTTCTGGGCACCAAGTGTCGGTGCTCGGTGCCCATGCATCTGCGGTGAGCAGGGAGGTCCAATGTGACCTCATGTCGGCGCAGCAGCTGCCCGTTGTCACTGCAAGCTCCTCTCAGGGCGCTCCGGATGAGGGCAGCAGCTCCTCCACCTCTCTGCCAGTGACTGTTGCATCTGTTGAGGCTGCAACAACTAGGGAGGTGCCAGTTCTGGAACTGGCCACTTCCTCCCAGGCGGGGCCAGCACAGGCTCCATGGGCCAGAGGACGGCCGCCAAGGTCACCGAGGCCAACAGGACAGCAGAACCAGCAGGCTGTCTCACAAGCCACTCCGAGCAATGGGGCGGCACCTAGACGTAGTACCTGCAAACGAAAGCATAAGGCACGTTAGGCACTCCACGGATATGTCACTGGTGATTTTGTGTTGGCCCTAGATTAGGGAATATATCATTAAGTACGTCAGAGCGATATTTGTGCTTTATTTTGGTGGGAATAAAATCCACTTTTCTGACCACGGCTGAGGGTGTTTCCTTTGTGCTGCATTTGTATGTTTCACAGACATCTCATGAGAGTTTGAGTGGACATTGATGTTTCTATACCAAGCCCTTAGTTGCAGCTGATGAGGTGGAAGATGTAGCACCTAAGTGCCACATGTGGAAGCGCCAGGCAATGCTGGTCCTGCTGATCGATGTGCGTGGGGCTAGCTGAAGGTTCATTGGATTAAAATGTCCCGGATGTCCCTGCCTCCTTGGTGTAGTAGCGAGTCGGCGTGCTGCCCCTCATCTTTGCCCTGTGCTTCCTCATCCTCTGAGCCACTGCTGGATTCATCATGTGCAGCCTCATCCACTGGGTCAAGATCTTCATCGTCAACTGCATCCCCCCTTTCCAGTGCAAGATTGTGCAGAGCGCAGCATGCTACCACTATCACAGAGACGCGATCTGGGGGGTACTGGAGTGCGCCCCCTGAGCGGTCCAGGCAACAGAAGCGCATCTTGAGAAGACTGATGGCTCTCTCTACCACAGCCCTCGTGGTGCCGTGGCTCCTATTGTAATGCTCCTCAGCTTCTGTTCTTGGATGGCGGAGAGGCATCATGAGCCACCTTCGCAGGGGATAGCCCTTATCACCCACCAGCCAACCATCCAGCCGAGCCGGAGCACTGAAGAGCCCCGGCACCTGGGAGTGTCTGAGGATGTAGGCGTTGTGGGCGCTGCCTGGGTACTTTGCACAGACTTGTAGAATCAGCATCCTGTGATCACACACTATCTGCATGTTCATGGAGTGGAAGCCCTTCCTGTTGACGAAGGCACCGGGCTCACCTCCTGGAGCCTTGATGCCACATGTGTGCAGTCTATTGTACCCTGGACGTGGGGGAAGCCAGCAATGGCCGTGAAGCCTCTGGCTCGCTGTGTCTGACTTGCCTGGTCGCAGCGGAAGTGGATGAAGGTCAACGCCCGTCTGAATAGAGCGTCTGTAACCTGCTTGACACAAGTGTGTACAGCTGATTGGGAGACACCGCAAAGATCACCCACCGAGACCTGGAAGGAGCCAGATGCATAGAAGTGAAGAGCAACTGTGAGCTTCAGAGCCGCTGGCATGGGATGTCCACCCACACAGTTAGGGGAGATCTCAGGGCCAATCATCTGACAGATATAGTTGACTGTTTCCCTTGACAGTTGGAGCCTCCTTCGGCACTGCACCTCAGTCATATTGAGGTAGCTGCTTTGCTGCCTGTATACCCTGGCAGCAGGATAGTGGCATCTTCTGCGGCCCCTTCCACCTTGGACAACCTCTTGGCCCTGCACCCCTTGTGCCTGCGCCTGGCCTCCCAAAGGTGGCTCTCCTGGAGGCTGATTGCCCAGTCCTGGCCTTCTCCTTATTCTATCCCTCCCTTCCTCCTCAGAGGAGCTGCCTCCAGTGGAGATGTCAGAACCCATATCCAGGCTAAATGGAGGCCTCCAGAAAGCTGCAGGCCTGATAAAGATAACTGCAGACTGCTGGGCTGAAGCTTCAAAGTACAGAGAAAGCTATTAGAAATCAATCTGAACTGCTAACAATCACACAGGCAAGTTTAAAACACTTTCTGCATTAAATACTTCAGAAAAAACATTAACAACCCCTCTGAGCCCACATATCCCACCCGTGGATGAGGTTTGTTAAAAAATCAGTTACCTGCCTGCCCGTTGGGCACGTGCGCCAAGGCGAAGATCGCATGGGCTCCTCAAAATCGGCATCAATTGACGAATTAAGGGCCTTAACAAGGTCTTTAATTAATGGTGGGCACGCATCGCGCTTCCTAGCGCCTGCCCAACTAAATATCGCAATGCCATGCACTGACATCGGGACACTCGTGCGGTGTCAGCGTGCGACATTTTAAGCACTGACGTACAGGCTCCGCCAACCGTGCGTTGGCCAGAAAATTCTGCCCAGGAAGTGTGGATTGACTTTGTGAGTTGTGTGTGGGATTAAATGTGGCTGTGAGATTGGATGGGTACAGTTGGCTAAATGATGGTCGGTTATAAACCAAAATGTAACTTTAACTCAGGTTGTTGTTTCTAACTTTTAAAACAATTATTAATTGTCCATTATGAAAGTGTTTAAAGTTAACCAGAACATATGATTAATTATAATGTAAAAGTCCACCTGTAAACTGGGACTATTGCCCCAGGCTCCCTTGAAAAGATCATTGATTGTGTACCTTCCTTCAATACTAATGAATTATGTTGAACATTCCTCCAGCTAATGTGACATAGCCTGTATCGACCACTTGTTTTCATGTGTCAGGGCTGTTCTTGAGCTTTTATCTTTCTCTAGGGCTGCATTCCCTTTCCTGAAGGTGTTGCTACATTTCACATGGTCCTTCATGTTGGCAGATATGAAGTGTCTGACATGCAGAACTCTTTGCTGATTGTTGCACCCATGTGTACGTCTCTCGAGTGATGTTCTTGTGAAGGGTGGGACCAATAAGTCCCGGGAACACTGGATGTCATGGATATAGAGGATTGGATAAGAAAAATAAAGGAGGTTTATGACAGATACAGAGGGCTGAAAGCAGCGGAGGCTCTACAGGAGTATAGAAAGTGCAGGGGGGTACTTAAAAAAGTAATTAGGAGAGTAAAGAGGGGGCATAAAAAAAACACTGGCAGGCAAGATAAAGGAAAATCCTAAGGTATTTTATAAATATATTAAGGGCAAGAGGATAACCAGAGAAAGAGTAGGGCCCATTAGGGACCAAAGTGGCAATCCGTGCATGCAGCTGGAAGATGTAGGTGAGGTTTTAAATGATTACCTTTCATCTGTGTTCACTATGGAGAAGGATGATGTAGGTGTAGAAATCAGGGAGGGGGACTGTGATATACTTTAACAAATTAGCATTGAAAGAGAGGAGGTATTAGCGGTTTTAGCAGGCTTGAAAGTGGATAAATCCCCAGATGAGATGTTTCCCAGGGTGCTATGTGAGACAAGGGAGGAGATTGCAGGGGCTCTGACACTAATTTTCAAATTCTCTCTGGCCACAGGAGAGGTGCCAGTGGACTGGAGAACAGCGAATGTGGTGCCATTATTCAAGAAGGGTAGTAGGGATAAACCAGGTAAATACAGGCCAATGAGTCTAACATCAGTGGTAGGGAAAGTATTGGAAAAAATTCTGGGGGACAGGATTAATCTGCACTTGGAGAGGCAGGGATTAATCGGGGATGGTCAGCATAGCTTTATCAGGGGGAGATCATGTCTAACTTATTTGATTGAATTTTTCGAGGAGGTGACTAGTTGTGTAGGTGAGGGTAGTGTAGTTGATGTAGCCCACATGAACTTCAGTAAGGCTTTTGATAAGATCCCAGATGGGAGAATGGTCAAGTAGGTAAGAGCCCATGGGATCCAGGGCAATTTGGCAAATTGGATCCCAAATTGTCTTAGTGGCAGGAGGCAGAGGGTGATGGGCAAAGGTTTCTGCGATTGGAAGCCTGTGATGAGTGGTGTACTGCAGGGATCAGTGCTGTGACCCTTGCTGTTTGTAGTGTACACTAATGATTTTTACATGAATATAGGAAGTATGGTCATTAAGTTCACAGGTGACACGAAAATTGGTGGTATCGTAAATAGTAAGGAGAAAAACCTTAGATTACAGGATGATATAGACGGGCTGATAAGTTGGGCAGAGCAATGGTAAATGGAAATTAATCCTGTAAAGTGTGAGGTGATGCATTTTGGGAGGACTAACACAGCAAGGGAAGACACAATGAATGTCAGGACCCGAGGGAGCACAGAGGATCAGAGGGACTTGGTGTACATGTCCATAGGTCCCTGAATGCAGCAGCACAGGTAGATAAGGTGGCTAAGAAGGCATATGAGATACTTGCCTTTATTAGTCGAGGCATAGAATATAAGAGCAGGGAGGTTATGTTGGTGCTGTATAAACTGCAAGTTAGGCTACAGTTGCAGTACTGTGTGCAATTCTGGTTGCCACACTATAGAAAGGATGTGATTGCAATGGAGAGGGTGCAGAGGAGATTCACCAGGATGTTGCCTGGGCTGGAGTGTTTCAGCTATGAAGGATAGGCTAGGTTTGTTTTCCTTAGAGCAGAGAAGGATGAGGGGAAAACCTCATAGAGGCATACAAAATTCTGAGAGGCAGAGATGGGGTAGATAAGAAGACACTTTTCCCTTTAGCGGAGGTGTCAATAACCAGGGGGCAGAGATTTAAGGAAAGGGGCAGGGGGTTTAGAGGGGATTTGAGGAAAATATTTTTCACCCAGAGGGTGGTTGGAATCAAGAACACATTGTCTGAGGGGGTGTTAGAGGCAGGAACCCTCACAACATTTAAGAAGTATTTAGATGAGCACTTGAAACACCATAGCATACAGGGTTATGGGCCAAGAGCTGGAAAATGGGATTAGAATAGATTGGTGCTTTATGGTCGGCACAGACACGATGGGCCGAAGGGTCCGTTTCTGTGCTGTATAACTCTATGACTCCATGTACCTTTGATGACTGACATTGGACACTACATAGTTGGTAAACGACAAGGTGGTTTCAGCCAAGAGCACTCGTGTGCTAACTACTCTGGAAATGTTTGACGGGTTCCCTTGCTGGCCTGTCTGGCTGCATCCTGATGCTGAATGGATTGACTTCAGCAGCATGTTCGAAGAGGGAGCTGTGACCTGGGGAAAGTAGGCGACCAGAATGCTTTGCATGGACATGTGCTTTCCTGTCAGTGTGTATGTTTGGAAGCCCCAATATGTAAAAGTCCCATTGTGGTTGTAGCACAATATGTTTGATGCAATAGCCTGTAGCAGAACGTTAATGTACAATTGAAGAAAAATTGACCAAAGCAACTCAAGCAGTTTAACAAGAAAGCGCGTTAAATATTGAGGATTAATGAGACACTGATCCGTAGTATTATTCTGTAGCAGAACGTTAATGTACAGTTGAAGAAAAATTAACCAGAGGAAATCAAGTCAGTGTAACAAAAAATCATGTTGAAAATTGAGGATTAATAAGGCACTGATGATCAGCACTGATTTGTGCTCGCTTCGGCAGCACATATACTAAAATTGGAACGATACAGAGAAGATTAGCATGGCCCCTGCGCAAAGATGACACGCAAATTCGTGAAGCGTTCCATATTTTACTCTTTCAAAAAATTTCAACTTCTGCAGAACATCCACAATTTACCCTGTTTCAAAAACCATCATCACACAATCCAACATATTTATTCAGCTCCTCCTTTACCTGATTCAATTCAACGTCTTCTTTCCACAGATTTGTCGAACGTCCAGATTTCTCAACTTTAAATCGGACACTTGAGATATTTAAAACATTAATTATTTGATACTTGTTGATTTACAAAGAAGCAAAATGTCACAGACGCTGCAAATCTAGAACCAAAACACAAAACGCTGATAAAACTCAGCAAAGACAAGTCGACGTTTTGGGATAAAGGCAAAATACCGCGGATGCTGGAAACTAGAAACAAAAACAAGAAGTGCTGGAAAGACTCAGCAGGTCTGACAGCATCTGTGGAGATAAAGACAGATGTTTCGGGAATTCGGCGGGAGAGAAAAGCTGCTGGACACCAAGGCTGTGGAGCAAATCACCAGCAGAGCGTTCTGCTGGGAACAGCACATTCAAATGGATTGACTCCAATTCAGGAAAGGGTGTAATGGTTGCTGGAAATGGGGGAATGGGTGTTAATAATGTGCTGGAAGATGTGAAATAAGATTTGGAGAAGGGGAGTGACGTTTTACTACAAGGGAAATGATAAAAGAATACGAGTTTAACTGAAATAAAAACAGAAAATTTTGGAAAAACTCAAGAGGTCTGGCAGAATGTGTGGTGAGAGAAGCAGATTCGAGTCCCTATGACTCTTCTTTAGAGCAGTTTAACTGGATTGGAAGTGGAGATGAGAGTTTCTCTATGACAGGTTTAGGGGTACAGTGTGCCTATAAACTGATCAAGGAAGTATGGATTGATTTTGTGAGTTGGGTCTCTGTGGGATTAAATATGTTTGTGAGATTCGATGGGTGCAATTAGTTAAACGATGGAAGGTTATAAATCCAAAATGTAACTTTAGCTCAGATGTTGTTTAGTACTTTTAAAAGATTTACTTATTTGAATGATCAAAGTGCTTAAAGTCATCGAGACGACATGATTAATTATAATGTAAAAGTGCACCGATTAACTGGGACTATTGTCGCAGATGCATTGAAAAGATCATTGGTTGAGCACTTTGCTTCAATACTGGTGAATTATGTTGATCATTCTTCCAGCTAAAGTGACAAAGTCTGTATCAATCACTAGTTTTCATGTGTCAGGGCTGTTTTGAGCTTTTAGCTTTCTCTAACGCTGCGTTGCCTTTCCTGAAGCTGTTGCTAGATTTCACAAACTCTGTTCTGTTGGCAGCTATGAAGTGTCCAACATGCAGAATTCTTTGCTGATTCTTGCACCCATGTGGACGCCTCTTGAGTGGGGCTGTAGCTTTGATGAATGACATCAGACACTACATAGTTGGTAAACGACAAGGTGGTTTCAGCCAAGAGCACTCGTGTGCTAGCTACTCTGGAAATGTTTGAAGGGATCCCTTGCTGGCCTGTCTAGATGCATCCTGATGTTGAATGGATTGAGTTCACCAGCATGTTCGAAGAGGGAGCTGTGACCTGGGGAACAAAAACAGAATTACCTGGAAAAATGCAGCAGGTCTGGCAGCATCGGTGGAGAAGAAAAGAGTCGACGTTTCGAGTCCTCATGACCCTTCAACAGAACTGAACAACAGAACTGTGACCTGGGGAAAGTAGGCGACCAGAATGCTTTGCATGGACATGTGCTTTCCTGTCACTGTGTATGTTTGGAAGCCCCAAAATATAAAAAGTCCCATTGTGGTTGTAGCACAATTTATTTGATGTATAATTCCGTAGCAGAACGTTAATGTACAGTTGAAGAAAACTTAACCAGAGGAAATGAAATCAGTGTAACAAAAAAGCATGTTGAATATTGAGGATTAATAAGGCACTAATCGTCAGTACTGATTCATGCTCGCTTCGGCAGCACATATACTAAAATTGGAACGATACAGAGAAGATTAGCATGGCCCCTCCGCAAGGATGACACGCAAATACGTGAAACGTCCCATATTTTAGACATTCAAAACATTTTACCTTTTGCAGAACATCCACAATTTACCCTGTTTCAAAAACCATCATCACACAATCCAACATCTTTATTCAGCTCCTCCTTTACCTGATTCAATTCAACCTCTTCATTCCACAGATTTGTCGAACGTCCAGATTTCTCACTTTTAAATCGGGTACTTGAGATATTTAAAACATTAATTATTTGATACTTATTGATTGACAAAACAGCAAAATATCACAGATGCTGCAAATCTAGAACCAAAACACAAAAGGCTGATAAAACTCAGCAAAGACAAGTCGGCGTCTCGGGAATTCGGTGGGAGAGAAAAGCTCCTGGACAAGAAGGCTGTGGAGCAAATCACCAGCAGAGCGTTCTGCTGGGAACAGCACATTCAAATGGATTAACTCCAGTTCAGGAAAGGATGAAATGGTTGCTGGAAAAGGGAAAATGGGTGCTCATATTGTGCTGGAAGATGTGGAATAAGATTTGGAGAATGGGAGTGGCGTTTTAATCCAAGGAAAATGATTAAAGAATACGAGTTTAACTGAAATAAAAATAGAAAATGCTGGAAAAACTCAAGAGGTCTGGCAGAATCTGTGGTGAGAGAAGCACATTCGAGTCCCTTTGACTCTTCTTCAGAGCAATTTAACTGGACTGGAAGTGAAGATGAGAGTTTCTCTGTGAAAGGTTCAGGGGGACAATGTGCCCGTGAACTGATTCAGGAAGTGTGGATTTATTGTGAGTTGTGTGTGGGCTTAAATGTGGCTGTGGGATTGTTTTGGTACAGTTAGTTAAATGATGGTCGGGTACAAATCCAAAATGCAACTTTAGCTCAGATTGTTGTTAAGCACTTTTTCAAGATTTATTTATCGTTAATTATTGAAGTGCTTAAAGTTAACCTGGATGTATGATTAAGTATAATGTAAAAGTCCACCTTTTAACTGGGACCATTGTCCCAGATGCCTTGAAAAGATCATTGGTTGAGCACTTTCCTTCAATACTGGTGAATTATGTTGAACATTCCTCCAGCTAAAGCGACAAAGCCTGTATCAACCACTTATTTTCATGTGTCAGGGCTGTTCTTGAGCTTTTACCTTTCTCTAGGGCTGTGTTCCCTTTCCTGAAGCTGTTGCTACATTTCACAAACTCTCTTCTGTAGGCAGCTATGAAGTGTCTGCCATGCAGAATTCGGTGTTGGGTGGATGGGGTTTCTCCTCCACTTTGGGGAGACTAAGCGTCGACTGGGTGACCGCTTTGTGAAACGCCTTTGCTCAGTGTGCAAGCATGACTCAGGCCTCCCTGTCATTTTCCATTTGAATACACCATCTCGCCCTCATGTTCACATGTCTGACCTTGACCTTTTAGCAGTGAAGTCCAATGCAAACTAGAGGAACAGTACCTCATCTTCCAATTAGGCACTTTACAGCCTTTTGGACTTAACATTGACTTCAACAACTTCAGATCTTGAACTCGATCTGTTTACCATGTTTACCCTTTTTTGAATCCAATGTTTTGCTTTCACAGAGCTTGTTCTGCTATTAACACATTCTGCTATCTTACCTTTATGCCACTTATCAGCACCTTTATTCTTTACTTCTATCATTACCACTCCCTTTGTCTTGTGTCCTTGACATATTTGTCAAAGTTCTTCTTAGCTCCCACCTATCCCTGTCCTTCTATTTTGCTCCACCACCTCTTAAACAGTATAAAATTCATCACATTTCGACTTCTCTTTAGATCTGAACAAGAGTCATATGAACACGATACATTATCTCTGTTCCTCTCTCCGCAGAAGCTTCCAGAGCTGCTGAGCTTTTCCAGCATTTTCTGTTTTTATCACTAAATTCAACCTTCTTTTTACTCCACAACTTTGTCAACCTTCCAGGTTTTACTGTTTTAAATCGGACATCTACAATATTTAAAACATTAAATCTCTAACAGCTTTTGGTTTACAAATACCACAGATGCTGCAAATTGAGAACAAAAACACAAAATGCCGATAAAACTCAGCCAAGACAAATCGACATTTTGGGAATTCGGCGGAAGAGAAAAGCTGTTGGACACCAAGGCTGTGGACCAAATCACCAGCAGCGTGTTCTGCTGGAAACAGCACATCAAATGGATTGACTCCATTTCATGAAAGGTTGAAATGGATGCTGGAAAAGGGAGAATGGGGGTTAATAATGTGCTGGAAGATGTGAAATAAGCTTTGGGAGAAGAGGTGAGGAAGTGCGAGTGGCACTTTGGCCAATCAAAAGGAAACAAGTGCCTCATCCTAACTGCATTAGAAGGGGAGATGCGAGTTTCTTTGTGGCAGGGCTGGGGTAACAGTACATCTGTGAACTGAGCACAAGCTGTGAACTGACTTTGTGAATTGGATGTGTGGGGGATAAGATGAGGATGTGTGACTGATTAAAGTATATTTTCAGTATGTGATGGTCTGTTGAAAATCCAAACTGTAACTTTAGTATTCATTTTCTTTTGGCTAAGCACCGTAACTCTATGAAAGTGCTTCAGGTCAACCAGAATGTATCATCAATTTTAATGTAAAAATCCTAAAAATGGACCATGTATTTTGTCCCTTCCTCCAACACCAGTGACTGGTTACCTGCATATCTACAGCCAGTTACAAATAGAATCATATAATGGTTATGACACAGAAGGAGGCCATTTGGCCCATCCTGTCCGTGCGGTTGTCTGCAACAGCAATTCCCTTTTAAATGTCACAATCTGCCTCTACCACACTCTCAGGCAGTGCATTCCAGGTCCTAATCACTTGCTGCATCAAAAATCTTTTCATTATGTTACCTTTGGTTCTTTTATCAATCACCTTATATGACTGTCCTCTGGTTCTCAGCCCTTCCAGCAATGGGAACAGTTTCTCTCTGTCTAGATCCCTGATGATTTTGAACACCTCTATTAAATCTCCTCTAAATCTCCTCCTGTGCTTTCAAATCCTTCCTAATGTGTGGTACCCAGAACTGGACATAATGTTCCTTTTGAGACCAAAACAGTGTTTTATAAAGGTTAATTATAACTTCCAAGCTTTTGTATACTATGGCTCTATTTTTAAAGCCTTGCATGTCTTCAAACCTATCTCCCAATCTACCCTGCTACCTTCAAAAATGTGTGCACATGTACCCACCGCCTCTCTGTTCCTGTCCCTCCTTTAGTATTGTGCTTTTTATTTTATATTGCCTCTCCTTGTTTTTCCTACCAAAATGTATTCACACTTCCGTGCATTCAATTTCATCTGCCATGTGTCAGGTCATACTACCAGTCTGTCTATGTCCTCTTCAAGCTGATCACTATCATCCTTTGTTCCCTGTGCACCCAAGTCAAGTCATTAACCTATGACAGAAAAGTGGCGGTCCTCATCATGGCCCCTGCAGAAACCCACTATATACCTTCTTCCAGTCCAAAAAACAATATTCACGATTATTCTGTTTCCTTTTCTCACCCAAGTTTGTATCCATGCTGCCATTGTTTCTTTTATTCCATGGGTTTGCAACTTTGCTGCTGCCAATTCCTGTGGCACTTTATCAAATGCATTTTAGTTGTCCACCTACACGGCACCAACCGCATTGTCCTAATCCACCATGTGTTACTTCATCAAAAAAACTCAGTCAAGTTAGTTAAACACAAATGGCTTTCCTTAATTAATCCACACATGTCCAAGTGATTATTAATATTGCCCCAAATTGTTATTTTTGAACTAGGGTGTAACATTAACAATTCTTCAGTCCTCTAGTACCACCCCTGTATCTAAGGAGAATTGGATGATTTTCGCCAGTGCGTCCTCAATTTTCACCCTTACTTCCTGCAGTAACTTCAAATACATCTCATTCGGTCCCGGTGACTTATCCACTTTAAGTAGAGCCAGCCATTATCAATTTTTAGCCCATCCATAATTTCTGCTATTTTCTGTTTCACTGTGACTTTGGCAGTGTCTTTTTCTTTGCTAAAGACAGATGTAAAGTATTTGTTTAGTCCTTCAGCTATCCCTCTACCTTCATGCATAGATTCCATTTTTGGTCCTTAATCAGCCTCCCTTCATTTACTACCCTTTTACTATTTATATGCCTATAGAAGGCGTTTGAATTTTCCTTTTATATTAGCTGCCAGTCTCTTCTCAGATTATCTCTTTGCCTCTTATTTCCTTTTTCACTTCCCCTGAGTTTTCTATATTCAGCCTGATTCTCACTTGTATTATCAACCTAATATCTGTCATACATGCCGTTTTCATGATCGATCTTACTCTCTATCTGTTTTGTCACCTAGGGAGCTCTGGCTTTGCTTGTCCTACCTGCCCCCCTCATTGGAATGTACCTCAACTGTTCTAAACCAGCTCTTCAAAGGCAGCATTGTCCCATTAGTTTTGCCCATATATCCCTGAGTCTAATTTACTTGGTCCTGATCTGTTCTCACCCCACTGAAATTCACCCTCCTCCAATTAATCACTTTTTCTCTAGCTTGTTCCTTGTCCTTTTTCATAGCTAACCTAATCCTTATGGAACTATGATTAATGTACCCTAAATATTCCTCTACTGACAGTTGACCACTTGACCCAGTTCAATCCCCAGAACCGGATTTAGCAATGTCTTTTTCATTGTTGGGCCAGAAACATTCTGATCAAGAAAGTTCCCCTGAAAACACTTTAAAAACTCTCCCCTTTCTCTGCCCCTTACGTTATTACTATCCTGAATTAGAATAATTTAAGCCCCATATTATCAATACTGTGTAGCTTTGCACCTCTCCGTAATTTGCTTGCAAATTTGCTCCCCATACCTTTCCCAGTAGTTGATGGCCTATAGAAAACACTCAGTATTGTAATGGTACCTCTATCATTTATTAGCTTTAATCGTATAGATTCTCTCATTGGTTCTTCTAGAACATATTCTCTCTGTAGGACTGTCTTATTTTCCTTAATCAATACAGCCACCCCTCCTCCTTCCTTTCCTTCCCAATCTTTCCTGAACACCTTGTGCCTGGGACTTTTTAGTACCCAGTCCTGCCCTTTTTGAGCCAGGTCTTTGTTAGTGCCACAACATCAAATTCCCAGCCAGATTGCCCTTGTCGCTCTGACAACATATTCCCATTCAGCCACTTGTCTTCATACATCAGGGTTATTCTTGAGTTGTTAGCTTTTTGAAGGGCTGTATTTTCTTTATTTGAAGCCATTGCTTACCTTTAACTGGTTTCTGTATATTGGCATGTATGAATTGTCTGACTTGTGGAATTCTTTGCTGATTATTGAACTCATTTAGATGTTTCCAGAGTGGTGCTGTTCTCTTGATGAATGACAAGAGGCACTACATGGTTGGTAAATGACAATGTCGGTGCAGCCAATAGCACCCATGAACAATGATGGAAATGCAAACATCTTCATGAAAAACATTCATGAGCCTGTCCTTGTAGATTTTCTATGATATCTGGATTTCCAAGGAGACTGATCCATTCCACGTTTCCTGCTGCTGCCTGTGAGGAACCTGTGGCAAAAATTCAAGCGCTGCAATGATTAGATGACATGGGAAGACACCTGCACCTGGAGGCGAGGTATTATAATAGGAACCTTGAGTATATGTTCAACCTACATTGCATCAGGCCCGAGACCCAGATGGTCACAAAAAGAGGGAGGTGTCAGCTGTGGCTCAGTTCATAGCACCCTCGCCTTTGAATCAGAAGGTTGTGGGTTCATGTCCCACTCCTGGAAACCAAGAACTGTGAATGTACTTGAAAGAGTTACAATCTGTGACTGTTGATAACTTGAAAGAGTTTCAATCTGTAGGGAGATTACAGATTTACTTAGAAAGGGAGGTGTCAGCTGTGGCTCAGTTCATAGCACCCTCGCCTTTGAATCAGAGGGTTGTGGGTTCATGTCCCACTCCCGGAAACCAAGAACTGTGATTGTACTCGAAAAGAGTTGCAATCTGTGACTGTTGGTAACTCGAACGAGTTTCCTACAGGTAGGAAGTAGACGATAGAGATTTAATCAATGTTGTAGTCCACACTTACCAATCCTTTGTCCCCTTCACTGTCAGGGCTGACGGCCTGAAGGTGCTGGGGATATGGTTCGGAGGGACCGGGGCATGCGTTAGAAACTGGAAGGAGCGAGTGGCTATGGTGAAAAGGAAACTGGGCATGTGGGAGCGACGCTCCCTCTCCATTGCGGGAAAGAACCTGGTCATCAGGTGTGAGGTACTCTCGCTGTTGCTGTACGTGGCGCAGGTCTGGCCCATTCCAGACTCCTGCGCGACGGCGATCACTCGAGCCATCTTCCGCTTTATCTGGAGGTCGAAAATGGATCGTGTCCGCAGGGACGCGATGTACAAGCCTCTAGATAAAGGGGGAAAAAACGTGCCCAACATCGCCCTCATACTGATGGCCACCTTTGTTTGTGGCTGCATCAAGCGGTGCATAGACCCTCAGTACGCAAACACCAAGTGTCACTACGTGCTGAGGTTCTACCTGTCCCCGGTGTTGCGAAGGATGGGTCTGGCCACGCTGCCGCGGAACGCTCCAAGTAGTTGGACCGTGCCGTACCACCTGTCCCTGGTGGAAAAATTTATGCAGAAAAACACCTTTGACCACAAGTCCATCAGGCAGTGGTCAGCACGTAACGTCCTAGAGGCCCTGAGGGAAAAGGAGAGGGTGGACCCTGTGGGATGGTTCCCCGAACAGACTGTCAAAGTCATTTGGCAGAATGCCTCATCGCCAGAACTTTCCAACAAGCACCAAGACGTAGCTTGGCTGGTGGTGAGAAAGGCCCTCCCCGTCAGATCCTTCCTACACGCCAGGAGGCTCACCCCCTCTGCACATTGCCCTCGAGGTGGCTGTGGTGGGGAAGAGACCGTTGTTCACCTCCTTGTGGATTGTGCCTTTGCAAAGAAAGTCTGGAGAGAGATGCAGTGGTTGCTGTCGAGGTTCATCCCGAGCAGTTCTGTGACACAGGACTCTGTGCTCTATGGGCTGTTCCCAGGGACACACACCGAGACAAACATCAACTGCAGCTGGAGGATCATCAACTCGGTGAAAGACACGCTTTGGTCTGCCCAAAACTTGTTGGTCTTCCAGCACAAAGAGTTGTCCCCGACCGATTGTTGCGGACTGGCACAATCCAAAGTCCAGGACTACGTGCTGAGGGACGCACTAAAGCTTGGGGCAGCTGCCGCAAAGGCGCAATGGGGAAGGGTCGCTGTCTAAGACCTTTCTACCACAGCGCACCGAGAGACTGGGAACTGTTTAGAGCCCCTCGGGCTGTACAGATCAAAATGAAAGGCTGTAAATGATTGTAATATTGTTTGTACTGATGCACCTGGTGATACATTTTGTAAAAGTTTAACCTGGATTGTACCCTTGTAATGTTGTTTTTGAAATGGTTTGGAATGTGATTGAAGATATTTTATGAATAAAGTATATTTTTACAAAAAAAAAAAAGTTGTAGTCCACACTTACCTGGCAGGGGAGACACCATGATCATGGTTCTGCCAAGGCAAGGTCGGGAAACAAAGGCTATAACCAATCGAAACCCATACCATGGGTTATCTAACACCGTCCGAGTCACGGTGAAGGATAGCAAAGGAGGATCACCTATGGATCGGGCCTTCTTCGCCAGGAGGATCCTGTTGAAGGCGTGAGGCTTTGAAGCTCCGGAGATCTTCACCCTGCAGGACTTCCCCAACGCTGGTTTTTTCGACGTGACGTTCAAGCGGGTGGCAGACTGCGTCCAGCTCCTGAGGGTGTTCGAGGAGAAGAGAGACCTGCCGGAGATGAAGATCCTGATGGCGGAGCCACTCTTTTCTCTGCCGTTGCAATGGGACCGTGTGGTGACGGTGCATCTGTACAACCCCTTCGTCCCTGTCGCCGACGCGGTCACCTTCCTCACCAGGTACTTCGATAAGGTGGGGAGCGGCACCGAGATTCGAGATGACTTGGGGATCTGGACAGGCAAACGCCAGTTTAAGGTCACGCTAAAGACCGACGGTAAGGGAGCCATTTTCCATCCTCCTTCCAGATTCGCTATCTGGGGAAACCGTGGCTACCTGGTCTACGCTGGGCAACCCAAGCAATGTCGCTCATGCGGCAAGGCTGGTCATGTGGTGGCCAACTGCAGCGCCTCCCTCTGCAAGATCTGCAAACAGGAAGGGCACCAGACAAAAGACTGCAAACAGGCTAAGTGCTGCAATCTGTGTGGCGAGGCAGGTCACCTCTACAGGACCTGCCCCAAACGCTGCCGTACTTACGCACAGGCAGCCAAAGCCAACGAAGGGGAAGCAGAAGAAATGCTTCGTGTCACTCCAACCACCAAGGCCCCCAGGGAGCTCAAGGGGACAAAGGAGGACACAAAGAGAGACAAGGTGGAGGAAGAGATTGAGGCAACAGATAGCAAATCAACAGCACTACCCCCTGAACCTCCCAGTCCTCAGGACAGCAAATCAATGGAGGAGGAGGCAGCAGTGGAAAAGCAGCAGGGGGAGTGGCAGACGGTGAAGAGAGCCAAAAGGAAGAAGGAGCGAAGAAGAAGCAAAGCCACTTCCCAGACAAGTGGCAAGAGGCGTCTCCCATCCGACATGGATGACAAAGGCAGCTCTTTGGATGAAGAAGTGCCAGGGTGGCACCGACAGAAGAAGCGGCAAAGCTCCAGGGAGTTGGAGGACGAGACACCCGAGCTCCAGAACATTGGAGACAACAAGGAGACCAGCGCACCCCAACTTTGCCTGCAACCTGAGGAGGCCAGTGCACCACAGCCCCAGGAATCTGGGAGCAGTGAGGCAATCATCGCACCCCAGCTCCGGGAAGCCGGGAACAGCAACGCCCCAGAGGGGGTGAGTTTTGGAGAAGCTTCTCCAGCAAATGTCATCTCAAAACCCGCTCTCTACGCGAACCCCCAGATGCCACCTGAGCAGAACACTGCCAAGGAGAACTACCTCAGCCCATCCAAAGTGAGGCAATTTGAGCTCACTACGGGTATGAAGGAGCAGACTAAAGGTCTGGGACTCTCAGAGACAACGGGTTTGGTAGGAGAATAAATGCTTTAAAATGGGTTTAAAGATTGTATCCATAAATGTGCGTAGCATTAAATCTACTACGCGATGTGTTGCGACCTTGGACTACCTTGCCAAGGTCAAAGCTGACCTGTTGTTTCTGCAGGAGTGTGCGATACCACACCTCAGCTCCTACAGGCAATGGTCACGATGGTGGTCCCATGGGCCATCGATCTGGTCGGGCGGAAACGACTCTCGTTCCTCCGGCCTAGGTATTCTGCTGCGGGGAGGCAACTTCACCATCTCCGAGGTTAAGGAGGTGGTGGGCGGGCGCCTCCTCGTAGCAGATGTAATGTACAAGAACGCTCCACTCCGGTTAATTAACGTGTATGGCCCGTCACAAGGCGCCGAGCGGCTGGAGGTTTTTCAGCAACTCCCACTGCTGCTGGCGACCTCCAGGCCGGTCATTCTGGGCGGTGACTTCAACTGCATCATCGATGCGGCTGGACGATCCAGCAGGGCCGACAGCAGATTGGACGCTACGTCCAGATCCCTGATGGAAACAGTTAAGGATGCCAAGCTGCACGACGTCTTCAGCAACCCTGCAGACGGAGCGCAGCATAGATACACCTGGTCGCGGCCAGACGGGTCCATTCGTTCCAGGATAGACTTCCTGTTTGTGTCCCGTGCATTCGCAGTCAGATCCACCGACGTCAAGCCGGTGTTTTTCTCTGACCACTGCCTCCTACTGGCGGACTGCCACTTGGAGAAGGACCTGAGGGGGGGTAGGGGGGCATGGAAGCTAAATGTGCAACTGCTGACCCCAGAGAACATTGAGGAGCTCAAGAGGGATTACAAAGGTTGGAGAACCGTGAAACCCCTCTTTGAGTCCCTGACACACTGGTGGGAAGCGATCAAGGGAAACATCAAGAGGTTTTTCATCCTCAAAGGCACCCAGAAAGCTAGAAAGGAACAGAGGGAAATGTCCCGACTCCAGAAAAACATGCAGAATCTGCTCCGGCGGCAGTCGATGGGGGTCGATGTCAAGGAGGAACTCCAAGAGGTGAAGAGCCAGCAAGCCTCGCACTTTGCCTCGGAGGCCTCCAAGATCATCTTCCGTTCCAGAGTCCGCTTCGTGGAGCAGGACGAGACGTGCTCACGTTTCTTCTTCCAAAAGGTACACAGAGAGAGCTCTGTGATCAGCAGCCTGAAGGAAGAAGACGGCTCAGTAAATTTATCACGGTCCGACATTTTGAGGATCAGCAAATCCTTTTATGCCGGATTGTATGACGTGAAGCCCACGGACAGCACGGCCTCCCAGTCCTTCCTTTCCTCTATCACGGAGGTCTTAGACGACAGTACGCGGAAGAGCCTGGACAAACCGCTAACTCCTGATGAACTGACTAAGGCCCTTGAGTCCTTCGAGAAGAGTAAAACTCCCGGAAGCGACGGCTTGCCGGCGGAGTTGTATTCAGCTCTGTGGGACTTGATCGGCCCAGACCTGCTAGGAGTGTACGAGAGTATGCTCCTGGCCGGCAGTATGTCAGAATCCATGAGGAAAGGCATCATCACCCTCATCTACAAGCACAAGGGGGGAAGGGAGGAAATTAGAAATTGGCGACCCATTTCACTGTTGAATGTGGACTATAAGATTCTGTCCAAGGTCATCGCCAATCGGGTCAAATCCGCGCTGGAATTGGTGATCCACCCTGACCAGACCTGCACTGTGCCGGGCAGGAAGATCTCTGACAACCTCGCGCTGCTCAGGGATACGATTGCCTATGTACAGGACAGGGGTGTGGATACCTGCCTCATCAGCCTGGATCAGGAGAAGGCCTTTGATAGAATATCGCACACCTACATGGTGGATGTGCTCTCCAAAATGGGGTTTGGGGAGGGAATTCGAAATTGGATCCAACTGCTCTACACTAACATCAGTAGCGCAGTCTCAATCAATGGGTGGGAAACAGATAGCTTTCCGATTAATTCTGGAGTCAGGCAGGGCTGTCCTCTCTCACCTGTACTTTTCGTGTGTTGCATAGAACCCTTTGCCGAGTCCATCAGGAAGGATCCGGGCATAAGAGGAGTGACGATCCCAGGCAGTGGAGGCACTCAGGTTAAAGCCTCCCTGTACATGGACGATGTCGCCGTCTTCTGCTCGGATCCGCTGTCGGTGCGCAGACTGATCCACATCTGCGACCAGTTCGAACTGGCCTCGGGAGCCAAGGTAACTCGTGGGAAGAGCGAGGCCATGTTCTTAGGGAACTGGGCTGACCGATCCTTTGTCCCCTTCACTGTCAGGGCTGACGGCCTGAAGGTGCTGGGGATATGGTTCGGAGGGACCAGGGCATGCGTTAGAAACTGGAAGGAGCGAGTGTCTATGGTGAAAAGGAAACTGGGCATGTGGGAGCGACGCTCCCTCTCCATTGCGGGTAAGAACCCGGTCATCAGGTGTGAGGCACTCTCGCTGTTGCTGTACGTGGCGCAGGTCTGGCCCATTCCACGCTCCTGCGTGGTGGCGATCACTCGAGCCATCTTCCGCTTTATCTGGAGGTCAAAAATGGATCGTGTCCGCAGGGACGCGATGTACAAGCCTCTAGATAAAGGGGGAAAAAACGTGCCCAACATCGCCCTCATACTGATGGCCACCTTTGTGTGGCTGCATCAAGCGGTGCGTAGACCCTCAGTACGCAAACACCAAGTGTCACTATGTGCTGAGGTTCTACCTGTCCCCGGTGTTGCGAAGGATGGGTCTGGCCACGCTGCCGCGGAACACTCCAAGTAGTTGGACCGTGCCGTACCACCTGTCCCTCGTGGAAAAGTTTATGCAGAAAAACACCTTTGACCACAAGTCCATCAGGCAGTGGTCAGCACGTAACGTCTTAGAGGCCCTGAGGGAAAAGGAGAGGGTGGACCCTGTGGGATGGTTTCCCGAGCAGACTGTCAAAGTCATTTGGCAGAATGCCTCATCACCAGAACTTTCCAACAAGCACCAAGACGTAGCTTGGCTGGTGGTGAGAAAGGCCCTCCCCCTCAGATCCTTCCTACACGCCAGGAGTCTCACCCCCTCTGCACGTTGCCCTCGAGGTGGCTGTGGTGGGGAAGAGACCGTTGTTCACCTCCTGATGGATTGTGCCTTTGCAAAGAAGGTCTGGAGAGAGATGCAGTGGTTGCTGTCGAGGTTCATCCCGAGCAGTTCTGTGACACAGGACTCTGTGCTCTACGGGCTGTTCCCAGGGACACACACCGAGACAAACGTCAACTGCAGCTGGAGGATCATCAACTCGGTGAATGACGCGCTTTGGTCTGCCGGAAACTTGTTGGTCTTCCAGCACAAAGAGTTGTCCCCGACCGAGTGTTGCAGACTGGCATAATCCAAAGTCCAGGACTACGTGCTGAGGGATGCACTAAAGTTTGGGGCAGCTGCCGCAAAGGCGCAATGGGGAAAGGTCGCTGTCCAAGACCTTTCTGCCACAGTGCACCGAGGGACTGGGAACTGTTTAAATCCCCTCGGGCTGTACAGCTCAAAATGAAAGGCTGTAAATGATTGTAATATTGTTTGTACTGATGCACCTGGTGATACATTTTGTAAAAGTTGAACCGGATTGTACCCTTGTAATGGTGTTTTTGAAATGGTTTAGAATGTGGTTGAAGATATTTTATGAATAAAGTATATTTTTGCCAAAAAAAAGTAGTAGTCCACTCTTACTTACCTGGCAGGGGAGAGACCATGATCATGGTTCTGCCAGGGCAAGGTTGTGAAGCAAATGCTATAACCAATCGAACCCCATACCATGGGGTATCTAACACCGTCCAAGTCATGGTGAAGGACAGGGAAGGAGGAGCACCTATGGATCGGGCCTTCTTCACCAGGAGGATCTTGTTAAAGGTGTGTGGTTTTGAAGCTGTGGAGATCTACTGCCCGCAGGACTTCCCCAGCGCTGGATATTTTGATGTGTCGTTCAAGCGAGTGGCAGACTGCGTCAAGCTCCTGAAGGTGTTCGAGGAGAAGAGAGACCTGCCAGAGATGAAGATCCTGACGGCGGAGCCGCTCTTTGCTCTGCCATTGCAACGGGACCGGGTGGTGACGGTGCATCTTTACAACCCCTTCGTCCCTGTCGCCGACGTGCTCACCTTCCTCACCAGGTACTTCGATAAGGTTTGGAGCTGCACCGGGTTAGAGACGATTTGGGGATCTGGACATGCAAACGCCAGGTTCAAGACCGACCTTCCACCCTCCTTCCAGATTCGCTATCGGGGGAAGCCGTTGCTACCTTGTCTACGCTGGGCAACCCAAACATTGTCGCTCATGCGGCAAGGCTGGTCATGTGGCGGCCAACTGCAGTGCGTCCTCTGCAAGAACTGCAAACAGGAAGGGCACCAGACAAAAGACTGCAAACAGGCTAAGTGCTGCAACCAGTGTGGCGAGGCAGGCCACCTCTACAGGACCTGCCCCAAACGCTGCCGTACTGACGCACAGGCAGCCAAAGCCAACAAGGGGGAAGCAGAAGAAATGCTTCATGTCACTCCAACCACCAAGGCGCCCAGGGAGAACAATGGGACAAAAGAGGACACAGAGAGAGACAAGGTGGAGGAAAAGATTGTGGCAACAGATAGCCAATCAACAGCACTGCCCCCTGAACCTCCCAATCCTCAGGAGAGCGAATCAATGGAGGAGGAGGAGGCAGCAGTGGAAAAGCAGCAGGGGGAGTGGCAGACGGTGAAGAGAGCCAAAAGGAAGAAGGGGCTAAGAAGGAACCAAGCCATTTCCCAGACAAGTGGCAAGAGGCGTCTCCCATCCGACATGGATGACAAAGGCAGCAGCTCATTGGACGAAGAAGTGCCAGGGCGGCACCAACAGAAGAAGCGGCAAAGCTCTAGCGAGTTGGAGGACGAGACACCCGAGCTCCAGAACATTGGAGACAATGAGGAGACCAGCGCACCCCAACCTTGCCTACAACCCGAAGAGGCCAGTGCACCACAGCCCCAGGAATCTGGGAGCAGTGAGGCGATCAGCGCACCCCAGCTCCGGGAAGCCAGGAGCAGCAACGCCCCAGAGGGGGTGAGGATTGGAGAAGCTTCTCCAACAAAGGTCATTTCAAACCCCGCTCTCTGCACGGACCCCGAGATTCCACCCGAGCAGAACACTGCCAATGAGGATTTCCTCAGCCCATCCAAAGTGAGGCAATTTGAGCACACTACGGGTATGAAGTAGCAGACTAAAGGTCTGGGACTCTCAGAGATAACAGGTTTGGTGGGAGAATAAATGCTTTAAAATGGGTTTAAAGATTGTATCCATTAATGTGCGTAGCATTAAATCTACTACGTGATGTGTTGCGACCTTGGACTACCTTGCCAAGGTCAAAGCTGACCTGTTGTTTCTGCAGCAGTATGCGATACCGCACCTCAGCTCCTACAGGCAATGGTCACGATGGTGGTCCCACGGGCCATCAATCTGGTCGGGCGGAAATGACTCTCGTTCCTCCGGCCTGGGTATTCTGCTGCAACTTCACCGTCTCCGAGGTTAATGAGGTGGTGGGCGGGCGCCTCCTCATAGCAGACGTAATGTACAAGAATGCTCCACTCCGGTTAATTAACGTGTACGCCCCGTCACAAGGGGCCGAGCGGCTGGAGGTTTTTCAGCAGCTCCCACTGCTGCTGGTGACCTCCAGGCCGGTCATTCTGGGCGGTGACTTCAACTGCATCATCGATGCAGCTGGACGATCCAGCAGGGCCGACAGCAGATTGGACGCTACGTCCAGATCCCTGATGGAAACAGTTAAGGATGCCAAACTGCACGACATCTTCAGCAACCCTGCAGACGGAGCACAGCGTAGATACACCTGGTCGCGGCCTGATGGGTCCATCCGTTCCAGGATAGACTTCCTGTTTGTGTCCCGTGCATTCGCAGTCAGATCCACCGACATCAAACCGGTGTTTTTTCTGACCACTGCCTCCTACTGGCTGACTGCCACTTAGAGAAGGACCAGAGGGTGGGCAGGAGGGCATGGAAGCTAAACGTGCAAATGCTGACCCCAGAGAATGTTGAGGAGCTCAAGAGGGATTACAAAGGTTGGAGAACCGTGAAACCCCTCTTTGAGTCCCTGACACACTGGTGGGAAGCAATCAAGGGAAACATCAAGAGGTTTTTCATCCTCAAAGGCACCCAGGAAGCTAGAAAGGAACAGAGGGAAATGTCTCGACTCCAGAAAAACATGCAGAATCTGCTCCGGCTGCAGTCGATGGGGGTCGATGTCAAGGAGGAACTCCAAGAGGTGAAGAGCCAGTAAGCCTCGCTTTTTGCCTCGGAGACCTCCAAGATCATCTTCCGTTCCAGAGTCCGCTTTGTGGAGCAGGATGAGACGTGCTCACGTTTCTTCTTCCAAAAGGTACACAGAGAGAGCTCTGTGATCAGCAGCCTGAAGGAAGAAGACGGCTCAATAAAGTCATTGCAGTCCGACATTCTGAGGATGAGCAAATCCTTTTATGCCGGATAGAGGGCCAGTGATAGGTGGAGCAAAGGAGAGATTGCCAAAGATGTCAAACACATCTTGTCATCTTTGGCAATCTCTCCTTTGCCTCTATCTATCACTGGCCCTCTATCCAGCTCCACCTTTCCCATCCACCCTTAAACAGCTTATATTTCACCACATTTGTATTCCTCTTTAGTTCTGATGAAGAGTCATACGGACTCAAAATGTTAACTCTGTCACCTGTTCATGAATGCTCAGTTTGGGTTCCATTAGGACCATTCGGCTTCTAGAGCAGATTACAGCCTTAGTCAAAATATGGACAAAAGAGTTGAATTCCAGCGGTGAGGTGAGTGACTGCCCTTGACATCAAGGCAGCATTTAACAGAGTGTGGCATCAAGGGGCTCTATTAAAAGTGAAGTCAATGGGAACTGGGGAAACTCTCTACTGGCTGAAGTCATACATAGCATAAAGGAAAATGGTTGTGGTTGTTGAAGGCCAATCACCTCGGCCTTAGGATTTCACTGCAGGAATTCCACAGTGTGGTGTCCTAGACCCAAACATCTTCAGTTGCTTTGTTAATGATCTTCTACTCATCATAACGTCAGAAGTAGGGATGTTCACTGATGATTGCAGTATTCATCCCCAGTTGCAACTCCTCAGATAAAGATGGCACCCATTCACCGCTTTAAACATTCACTTCCTCCGCCATCAGCGCACGTGGCCACCAAGTGTATCACCTACAAGATGGACTGCAGCAATTCATCAGGTTGTCATCAACAGCATCTACCAAATCCATGACCTCTACCACCAACAAAAAGGGCAGCAGTTGCACAGGAACACCATGACCTTCAAGGTCCCCTCCAAGTCACACACCATCTTGAACTGGAAATACATTCCTGTTCTTTATCCTTGCTGAGTCAAAATTTGGAATTCTCTTCCTAAAAGCACCTTGGGAGTACCTTCACTACGACTGTAGCAGATCAAGGAGGCAGTTCACCGCCACCTTCTCCAGGGCAATTAAGGTTGGGTAACGAATGATGGCCTTGCCAGCAACGTCTACATCCCATGAATGAATAAAAACATATGGCAGGGCAGTCAGTGGTTGAAGGAAATTAACCTTTCAACCATGACTCTTCCTACCTTCACAAAGACCCTCCTAAAGATTAACCATGACTTTGTCCTTTCGATACTAAGAGTACATTCCAGTTCTGACAAAAACAGTATTACTTTATATTGAATTTTTTATTATTTTATTACAGATTATTATTACTCCATCACCAGAATTTAATCTTAAGTGTAGGTACCGTACAAAAAGTAGACAGCTATAAACACATTATATTTGTGTAGTTTGTAAAAATAGTTCCAAATTTCTTATTTTGGTTTTGTCCTACTCCAAGATGTGCTTCAATTTATTAAGCCTAGCTCCGTAAAATTAGAATTAAATTTAGAATTGAATGCAATGTACACAAGAAAACTGTTCAAATTTACTCGGATGCAAGTCTATAATTGCATGTCTTAGTTTGGATCAGAAGAGGTGCTTGAGCGAGTTTATCTTACACAAGGATATATCCTCTCAATGCAGCCAATTCTCCAAAGACAGTACATCCGACAGAAGCTGAGATACATTATAATGGCAGCTTTACCTCCGGAATCCTAGGGTTATTGAAAGGTCCAACTGCAGATTTTGAATCAATAACTGACCAGCAGCAAAGCTAGGGTAAAAGAAGATTCAAATCAGCAGCAGCCAGGACTGACTGCAGAAGGGAGATGTTCCACTTAAATATCATCACACTGGTTGATCAGAACAAGAGCAGGTGAGAATGGGGTATTTGAAATGAGAGTAGTGGAGAGAAAATATTTGTGGACCCCAGACATTATAAAGAACAAAATTTTAATGTATAGGAGCTTTCTGAAGTTGGCCCTTGACTTGCATGAGGGCCATGGAATCTTTGGGACAATTTTTGTGTGATACTTAAAATGTTATCTTATCCATGGATGCCTTTCTAGGCAAACATGTACAGTAGTAACATATAGCACAAACATACTGAGACAAAATAAACATTATGCATTGGATGTACAGTATCAACAAGGAAAAATTCCTCTTGTTGCTTCTTCATATATGTCTGGGAAAACCCCCAGTGGCGACATGACCATTTGATGCTAGTTTTTCCAGAGAGCCTATCTTCATACTAAATCAGCTGCTTCCACAATCTGCTATTTTGCCTAATTATAGGCCTGCAAGCCCTCAACCAAGCATGATCCTCAAGCAGAGACATGTGGTGGTACTTCATGAGGTAAGCAAGGCACAAAGTGGCAGATCTACTGACTCCTGCAACACAGTGTAGCAATGTTCATCCATTCAATTTTCCAACAAGGTGGATTTTGTCTGCCACCATGTCAAAGTACTCACTTAACTGTGAACTGGAAGAATCTGCAATAGGAATATTAATATACTCAGTGCCTGGAAATGTAGAGCTGATCACCTCTGGCATCATACTGATCATACACGTGACACCACTGGCCTGCAAGAGACTCTGGTTGTGTGAAGCAACAGCATTGCTTGAATATAAACTGTGCGTAATCTGAGTCAGGCCCGAGAGTCTTGGTTTGGGTTGTACAGAGTGAAGTGATGAACTGCTTTTCACTGTTGAGTGGGGAATCAAATCCATTACAAATAAAACATTATGTTTTCTTCAAATCTTTTGCACAACATTCAAGTTGTCTAGAAAGGAAAAACAGTTAAAGTGCCGGTGAGAGGAGAAGCAATGATAGATTCTGACCAGTGAATAATATTCATTTGAATGACCCTGACAGTATGGAAGACAACAACTTTTATTGATATAGCGCTTTTAACATAGTAAAACTTCTTAAGATGCTTCGTGGGAGTGTTATCAGACAAAATTTCACATAGAAGATATTATCACAGGTGACCAAAAACGTGGTAAAAGAGATAGATTAAGGAGCATCTTAAAGAAAACAAGGGAGGTAAAGAGGTTTAAGGAGGGACTTTCAGTGCTTGTGGCCTAGAATACTGAATTCACAGCTGCCAATGACAGGGTGAAAGAAATCAGGGATGCACAAAAAGCCAAAAAGTGGAAAAATTCAGTGTTCTCCGTGGGCTGTAGGAGGTCACAGAGAAAAGTTGGGGGCGGTTGGGGTTAAACCCATGCATGGAATTTAAAAACGGCAATCACCAAAATGTTGGGAAGAAATAAAATGGATTGATTTCATTTGTTAATACCGCAGTTAATACCTTCCATCTCCTAATGGACAACATGCAGGGCTAATGCAAAGCTAGGATTAGTAAGCATAAATTGGGGAAGAAAACATCAGTGGATTTGGAAAATAATCCAGAATAAATAAAAGAAAGCTTCATAAAATATTGTGGAAAGAAAGGCAAGATGATCCACTAGAAAGAATACAAGAAACTTTAAAAGCTTATCAAAAAGTCAGGGAGACAACTATATACAAATACAGCTGAAGTTGCTAAAAGCAACAGCAGGGAAGATGCAAGAACATTAATGGGTGCCAAGATATTAACTGTCATTTGGTCAATATTGTTAATTGCAAATGGATTTCACATTCCATGCTTGTTAGCAATATTGCTTTATTACAATGTCTGAAATATATTCCAGGTGGTTAAAAGAAGCAAGGGAGGAAATAGTGGAGTCTCTAGCAATCAAATTTCAACCTTCTCAGGCTACATGACAGGTGCCAAGGGATTGAAGGACTGCCAATGTTATACCATTGTTTAAAGCAGTACAGGAAGGGATAATCTGAGTGATTATTGGTCAATTATTTTAACTTTGATTGTGAGCAAATTACTGAAATCAATTCTAAGGGACAGTATAACGACATGCTGCATTGTTCCAGTGAAGGCCAACGCAAACTGGAGGAACAGCACCTCATCTTCCGACTAGGCACTTTACAGCCTTCTGGGCTGAATATTGAATTCAACAACTTTAGATCTTAAACTCCCTCCCCCATCCCCACCCCCTTCCCGTTTCTTCCCCCTCCCTTTTGTTTTTTTCCAATAATTTATATAGATTTTTCTTTTCCCACCTATTTCCATTATTTTTAAATCTATAACTGTAATACCCTGTCAGTCTTTCCACCCCACCCCCACTAGAGCTGTACCTTGAGTGTCCTGCCATCCATTCTTAATTAGCACATTTTCTTAGATAATATCACCACCTTTAACACCTCTTTGTTGCTTTTGTCTGTGACATCTTTTGATTATCTGCTCCTATCACTGCTTGCTTGTCCCTACAACCACCTCCACCCCCCAACTTCTCTCCCCCCACCCCCCCACCCCCTCCCCGAACCTTAAACCAGCTTATATTTCACCCCTCTCCTAACTTTTCTCAGTTCTGTTGAAGGGTCATGAGGACTCGAAACATCAACTCTTTTCTTCTCCGCCGATGCTGCCAGACCTGCTGAGTTTTTCCAGGTAATTCTGTTTTTGTTTTGGATTTCCAGCATCGGCAGTAGTTTTTTGTTTTTATTGACTAGCCTGGGTTGTTTCACTTGGAAAAGAGACAGCTTGGGAGGGGGGTGAATTAATTGAGGTATATAAAACTATAAGGGGTGTGATAAAGTAATTAGAGATGACCTACTTAACTTAGTAGAAGAGGTCAAAAAACATACAGATTTAAAGTAATTGGTAGAAGGAGTTGAGAGTAGATGAGGAGACATTTTATATAAATGAATAAACATTTTATTCCCCCAGGGGGTGGTAGGGACCTGGAACTTGCTGCCTGAAAGGGTGGTAGAGGCAGAAACTCTCATCAAATTTAAAAAGTACTTGGATGTCTACTTGAAGCGCTGTGACCTGCAGCACTATAGACCGAGTGCAGGGAAGTGGAATTCGGCTGGGCAGCTCTTCACCAACCAGCATGGACATACTGGGTCAAATGGTCTCCTGCCGTGTTGCAAATTTTCTATGATTCCTAAGTGTGAAATGGACAGATGATGCAAAATTATTCAGTGTATTTTATGTATTAACTATACAATATAAATGGTTCCTAAACTGTATAATATTAAATTGAATAAATTACATCCAACAGTTGCTTCAATGACAATGATCTATAACATTCTTTATCACCCTTGCAAACAACCAAATTGCATTTATATAGTGTCATTAACTCAAAATAGCATCTCAAGGCCTTTCACAAAAACAGAATCAGGCAAGATAATGAAGGAGGCATGAGTGAGAGTTTGTTTAGGGGTAAATTGTAAGGAGTGCCGTAGTGAGAGGGTCATGGAAGTTTGGATGGGCCTTCCAGAGTTTAAGGCTGAGGCAGCTAAAGGAACAGCACCAATGGCAGCGCCAAGGGGGCGGAGCAGACGGAGGGAAAGGCCTGGGCCTAGGCAAAGCCTGATGTCTCCATGGGAAAGGCAACATCGCGCTTTCACGCCCCTCAACCAGACGGGCAATGGGAACTGCAGTGGTCCCACCGACCCCACTCGCTCCGGCGCAGCGAGCCTCCAACCTAGACCATCACTGCCGCTCCCCGAATCTCACCCTGGTTCAAAGCAGCAGGAGGCCCCGCCCACCGGGCCTGGTTAAGCAACAGGCCCCGCCTCGGCCCCCAAGCCCAGGAACAGGACCCGCCGTCCGGGTCGAGCTCAGGAACAAACCACGCCCGCAAGGCCTCGCCCACCGGGTCTGGCCCAGTAACAGGCCCCGCCCACCGAGCCAAGGCGCGCGGGAGTTGAAGCACCGCCCACCCGTCTGATCTACATTTATCTACCATAATCCTCTGCGGTAAAAAAATACTTTGAATAGTTACAGGAAAGAATAAAAATAATAGAAGTAGAGATTTATCGGTTTAGATTGTGTGTACGTTGAGAATACAGTTGTAATGAAAATTCCATTTAAACTGCAACAAGAAAAAAAACCCAGCACCATCATGTAAAAGTGCTTAGAATAATGAAGCTTTATAAAACACTGGATCGTATCTAAATATCGTGCTCGCTTCGGCAGCACATATACTAAAATTGGAACGATACAGAGAAGATTAGCATGGCCCCTGCGCAAGGATGACACGCAAATTCGTGAAGCGTTCCATATTTTACACTTTCAAAACATTTCACCTTCTGCAGAACATCCGCATTTTAACCGGTTACAAAAACCATCATCACACAATCCAACATCTTTATTCAGCTCCTCCCTTACCACACTCAAGTCAAACTCTTCATTTCACAGATTTGTCGAACGTCCAGATTTCTCACTTGTAAATCGGGCGCGTGACATATTTAAAACATTAATTATTTGATAGTTATGGATTGAAAAAACAGCAAAATATCACAGCTGCAGGAAATCTAGAACCAAAATACAAAAGCTGATAAAACTCAGCAAAAACAAGTCGGCGTGTCGGGAATTCGGTGGGAGAGAAAAGCTCCTGGACAACGAGGCTGTGGGGCAAATCACCAGCAGAGCGTTGTGCTGGGAACAGCACATTCAAATGGATTGACTCCAGGTCAGGAAAGGGTGTAATGTTTGCTGGAAAAGGGAAAATGGGTGTTTATAATGTGCTGGAAGATGTGGAATAAGATTTGGAGAATGGGAGTTGCGTTTTAATCCAAGAGAATAATAAAAGAATACGAGTTTAAGTGAAATAGAAACCGAAAATACTGGAAAATCTGAACTGGTCTGTCAGAATCTGTGGTGAGAGAAGTCGATTCAAGTCTGTTTCTTCAGAGCAGTTTAACTGAATTGGACGTGGAGATGAGAGTTTCTCTGTGACAGGTTCAGGGGTACAGTGTGCCTGTGAAGTGATCCAGGAAATGTGAATTGACTTTGTGAGTTGTGTGTGTGTGGGATTAAATATAGCTGTGCGATTGAATGGGTAATTTCTGTTAAATGCTGGTCGGATACATTTCCAAAATGTAACTTTAGCTCAGATTTTGTTTAGTACTTTTAAAAGATTTACTTCTTTGAATGATCAAAATGCTTAAAGTCATCTAGTCGACATGATTAATTACAATGTAAAAGTCCACCGATTAACTGGGACTATTGTCCCAGATGCATTGAAAAGATCATTGGATGAGCACTTTGCTTCAATACTGGTTGGTTATGCGGAACATGCCTCCAGCTAAGTAACAAAGTGTGTATCAATCTCTTGTTTTCATGTGTCAGGGCTGTTGTTGAGCTTTTCGCTTTCTATAGGGCTGCGTTCCCTTTCGTGAAGCTGTTGCTATATTTCAGAAAGTCAGTTCTGCTGGCAGCTATGAGATGACCGACATGCAGAATTCTTTGCTGATTCTTGCACCCATGTGCACGCCTCTTGATTGGGGCTGTAGCTTTGATGACTGACATTGAACACTACATCGTTGGTAAACGACAAGGTGGTTTCAGCCAAGAGCACTCGTGTGCTAAGTACCCTGGAAATGTATGATGGGATCCCTTGATGGCCTGTCTGGCTGCATCCTGATGCTGGATGGATTGACTTCTCCAGCATGTTCGAAGAGGGAGCTGTGAGGTGGGGAAAGTAGGCGACCAGAATGCTTTGCATGGACATGTGCTTTCCTGTCAGTGTGTATGTTTGGATGGCCCAACATGTAAAAGTCCCATTGTGGTGGTAGCACAATTTGTTTGATGTATTATTCTGTAGCAGGACGTTAATGTACAGATGAAAAAAACTTAACCAGATGAAATGAAGTCATTTTAACCAAAAAGCAAGTTGAATATTGAGCAATAACAAGGCGCTGATACTCAGCATGGATTCGTGCTCGCTTCGGCTGCACATATACTAAAATTGGACGATACAGAGAAGATTAGCATGGCCCCTGCGCAAGGATGACACGCAAATTCGTGAAGCGTTCTATATTTTAGACTTTCAAAACATTTCACCTTTTGCAGAACATCCACAATTTACCGTGTTTCAAAAACCATCATCACACAATCCAATACCGTTATTCAGCTCCTCCTTTACCTGATTCAATTCAACCTTTTCATTCCACAGATTTTTCGAGCGTCCAGATTTCTCACTTTGAAATCGGGTACTTGAGATAATTAAAACATTAATTATTTGATACTTATTGATTGACAAAACAGCAAAATGTCACAGATACTGCAAATCTAGAACCAAAGCACAAAAGGCTGATAAAATTTAGCAAAGACAAGTCGGCGTGTCGGGAATTCGGCGGGAGAGAAAAGCTCCTGGATTACAAGGCTGTGGAGCAAATCCCCAGCAGAGCGTTGTGCTGGGAACAGCACATTCAAATGGATTGACTCCAGTTCAGGAAAGGGTGCAATGTTTGCTGGAAAAGGGGAAATGGGTGTTCATAATGTGCTGGAAGATGTGGAATCAGATTTGGAGAATGGGAGTGGCGTTTTAATCCAAGATGATAATAAAAGAATACGAGTTTAACTGAAATGGAAACCGAAATTGCTGGAAAATCCCAACTGGCCGGTCACAATCTGAGGTGCGAGAAGTCGATTCGAGTCTGTTTCTTCAGAGCAGTTTAAATGAATTGGACATGGAGATGAGAATTTCTCTGCGACAGGTTCAGGGGTACAGTGTGCCTGTGAACTGATCAAGCAAAATGTGAATTGACTTTGTGAGTTGTGTGTGTGTGGGATTAAATATAGCTGTGCGATTGAATGGGTACTTTCTGTTAAATGATGGTCGGGTACAAATTCAAAATGTAACTTTAGATCAGATTGTTGTTTAGTACTTTTAAAAGATGTACTTATTTGAATTATCAAAGTGCTTAAATTCATCTAGACGACATGATTAATTATAATGTAAAAGTCCACCGATTAACTGGGATTATTGTCCCAGATGCATTGAAAAGATCATTGGTTGAGCACTTTGCTTCAATACTGGTTGATTATGCGGAACATGCCTCCAGCTAAGTAGCAAAGTGTGTATCAATCTCTTGTTTTCATGTGTGAGGGCTGTTGTTGAGCTTTTAGCTTTCTATAGGGCTGCGTTCCCTTTCGTGAAGCTGTTGCTATATTTCAGAAAGTCAGTTCTGCTGGCAGCTATGAGATGACCGACATGCAGAATTCTTTGCTGATTCTTGCACCCATGTGCACGCCTCTTGATTGGGGCTTTAGCTCTGAAGACTGACATTGGAAACTACATCGTTGGTAAATGACAAGGTGGTTTCAGCCAAGAGCACTCGTGTGCTAAGTAGCCTGGAAATGTTTGACGGGATCCGTTCCTGTCCTGTCTGGCTGCATCCTGATGCTGAATGGAAAGACTTCACCAGCATGTTCGAAGAGGAGTATGTGACCTGGTGAAAGTGGGCGACCAGAATGCTTTGCATGGACATGTGCTTTCCTGTCAGTGTGTATGTTTGGAAGGCCCAACATTTAAAAGTCCCATTGTTGTGGTAGAACAATTTGTTTGATGTATTATTCTGTAGCAGAACGTTAATGTCCCGTTGAAAAAAAACTTAACCAGAGGAAATGAAGTCAGTGTAACCAAAAAGCATGTTGAATATTGAGCATGAAGAAGGCGCTGATACTCAGCCGTGATTCGTGCTCGCTTCGGCAGCGCATATACTAAAATTGTAACGATACAGAGAAGATTAGCATGGCCCATGCGCAAGGATGACACGCAAATTCGTGAAGCGTTCCGTATTTTTGATTTTCAAAACATTTCACCTTTTGCAGAACATCCACAATTTACCCTGTTTGAAATACCATCATCACACAATCCAACATCTTTATTCAGCTCCTCCTTTACGTGATTCAATTGAACCTTTTCATTCTTTAGATTTGTCGAACGTCCAGATTTCTCACTTTGAAATCGGGTACTTGAGATATTTAAAACATTAATTATTTGATACTTATTGATTGAGAAAACAGCAAAGTATCACAGATGCTGCAAATCTAGAACCAAAACACAAAAGGCTGATAAAACTCAGCAAAGACAAGTCGGCGTGTCGGGAATTCGGTGGGAGAGAAAAGCTCCTGGACAACAAGGCTGTGGAGCAAATCACCAGCAGAGCGTTCTGCTGGGAAAAGCACATTCAAATGGATTGACTCCAGTTCAGGAAAGGGTGTAATGTTTGCTGGAAAAGGGAAAATGGGTGTTCATAATGTGCTGGAAGATGTGGAATAAGATTTGGAGAATGGGAGTTGCGTTTTAATCCAAGAAAATAATAAAAGAATACGAGTTTAACTGAAATAGAAACCGAAAATACTGGAAAATCTGAACTGGTCTGTCAGAATCTGTGGTGAGAGAAGTCGATTCGAGTCCGCTTCGTCAGAGCAGTTTAAGTGAATTGGAAGTGGAGATGAGAGTTCCTCTGTGACAGGTTCAGGGGTACAGTGTGCCTGTGAAGTGATCCAGGAAATGTGAATTTACTTTGTGATTTGTGTGTGTGGGATTATATATAGCTGTGCGATTGAATGTGCACTTTCTGTTAAATGATGTTCGGATACAAATCCAAAATGTAACTTTAGCTCAGATTATTGTTTAGTACTTTTAAAAGATTTGCTTATTTGAAGGATCAAAGTGCATAAAGTCATCTAGTCGACATGATTAATTACAATGTAAAAGTGCACCGTTTAACTGGGACTATTGTCCCAGATGAATTGAAAAGATCTTTGGATGAGCACTTTGCTTCAATACTGGTTGGTTATGCGGAACATGCCTCCAGCTAAGTAACAAAGTGTGTATCAATCTCTTGTTTTCATGTGTCAGGGCTGTTGTTGAGCTTTTAGCTTTCTATAGGGCTGCGTTTCCTTTCGTGAAGCTGTTGCTAAATTTCACAAACTCAGTTCTGCTGGCAGCTATGAGATGACCGACATGCAGAATTCTTTGCTGATTCTTGCACCCATGTGCACGCCTCTTGAGTAGGGCTGTAGCTTTGATGACTGACATTGGACAAGACATGGTTGGTAAACGACAAGGTGGTTTCAGCCAAGAGCACTCGTGTGTTAAGTACCCTGGAAATGTTTGACGGGATCCCTTGATGGCCTGTCTGGCTGCATCCTGATGCTGGATGGATTGACTTCACCAACATGCTCGAAGAGGGAGCTGTGAGTTGGGGAAAGTTGGCGACCAGAATGCTTTGCATGGACATGTGCTTTCCTGACAGTGTGTATGTTTGGAAGGCCCAACATGTAAAAGTCCCATTGTGGCGGTAGCACAATTTGTTTGATGTATTATTGTGTAGCAGAACGTTAATGTACCGTTGAAAAAAAACTTAACCAGAAGAAATGAAGTCAGTGTAACCAAAAAGCATGTTGAATATTGAGCATTATAAGGCGCTGATACTCAGCGGTGATTCGTGCTCGCTTCGGCAGCACATACACTAAAATTGGAACGATACAGAGAAGATTAGCATGGCCCCTGCGCAAGGATGACACGCAAAATCGTCAAGCGTTCCATATTTTACACTTTCAAAACATTCCACCTTTTGCAGCACATCCACAATTTACCCTGTTTCAAAAACCATCATCACACAATCCAACATCTTTATTCAGCTCCTCCTTTACCTGATTCAATTCAACCTTTTCATTCCACAGATTTGTCGAACGTCCAGATTTCTCACTTTGAAATCGGGTACTTGAGATATTTAAAATATTAATTATTTGCTACTTATTGAATGACAAAAGAGCAAAATATCACAGATGCTGCAAATCTAGAACCAAAACACAAAAGGCTGATAAAACTCAGCAAAGACAAGTCGGCGTGTCGGGAATTCGGTGGGAGAGAAAAGCTCCTGGACAACAACGCTGTGGAGCAAATCACCAACAGAGCATTCTGCTGGGAACAGCACATTCAAATGGATTAACTCCAGTTCAGGAAAGGTTGTAATGTTTGCCGGAAAAGCGAAAATGGGTGTTCATAATGTGCTGGAAGATGTGGAATAAGATTTGGAGAATGGGAGTTGCGTTTTAATCCAAGAAAATAATAAAAGAATACGAGTTTAACTGAAATAGAAACCGAAAGTACTGGAAAAACTGAACTGGTCTGTCAGAATCTGTGGTGAGAGAAGTCGATTCGAGTCCGCTTCTTCAGAGCAGTTTAACTGAATTGGAAGTGGAGATGAGAGTTTCTCTGTGACAGGTTCAGTGGTACAGTGTGCCTGTGAAGTGATCCAGGAAATGTGAATTGACTTTGTGAGTTGTGTGTGTGTGGGATTAAATATAGCTGTGCGACTGAATGGTTACTTTCTGTTAAATGCTGGTCGGATACAAATCCAAAATGTCACTTTAGCTCAGATTGTTGCTTAGTACTTTTAAAAGCTTTACTTCTTTGAATGATCAAAATGCTTAAAGTCATCTAGTCGACATGATTAATTACAATGTAAAAGTCCACCGATTAACTGGGACTATTGTCCCAGATGCATTGAAAAGATCATTGGATGAGCACTTTGCTTCAATACTGGTTGGTTATGCGGAACATGCCTCCAGCTAAGTAATAAAGTGTGTATCAATCTCTTGTTTCATGTGTCAGGGCTGTTGTTGAGCTTTTAGCTTTCTATGGGGCTGCGTTCCCTTTCGTGAAGCTGTTGCTATATTTCAGAAAGTCAGTTCTGCTGGCAGCTATGAGATGACCGACATGCAGAATTCTTTGCTGATTCTTGCACCCATGTGCACGCCTCTTGAGTGGGGCTGTAGCTTTGATGACTGACATTGGACAAGACATAGTTGGTAAACGACAAGGTGGTTTCAGCCAAGAGCACTCGTGTGCTAAGTACACTGGAAATGTTTGACGGGATCCCTTGATGGCCTGTCTGGCTGCATCCTGATGCTGGATGGATTGACTTCACCAACATGCTCGAAGAGGGAGCTGTGAGTTGGGGAAAGTAGGCGACCAGAATACTTTGCATGGACATGTGCTTTCCTGACAGTGTGTATGTTTGGAAGGCCCAATATGTAAAAGTCCCATTGTGGTGGTAGCACAATTTGTTTGATGTATTATTGTGTAGCAGAACGTTAATGTACCGTTGAAAAAAAACTTAACCAGAGGAAATGAAGTCAGTGTAACCAAAAAGCATGTTGAATATTGAGCATTAATAAGGCGCTGATACTCAGCAGTGATTCGTGCTCGCTTCGGCAGCACATACACTAAAATTGGAACGATACAGAGAAGATTAGCATGGCCCCTGCGCAAGGATGACACGCAAATTCGTGAAGCGTTCCATATTTTACACTTTCAAAACATTTCACCTTTTGCAGAACATCCACAATTTACCCTGTTTCAAAAACCATCATCACACAATCCAACATCTTTATTCAGCTCCTCCTTTACCTGATTCAATTCAACCTTTTCATTCCACAGATTTGTCGAACATCCAAATTTCTCACTTTGAAATCGGGAACTTGAGATATTTAAAACATTAATTATTTGATACTTATTGATTGACAAAACAGCAAAATGTCACAGATACTGCAAATCTAGAACCAAAGGACAAAAGGCTGATAAAATTTAGCAAAGACAAGTTGGCGTCTCGGGAATTCGGCGGGAGAGAAAAGCTCCTGGATTACAAGGCTGTGGAGCAAATCCCCAGCAGAGCGTTGTGCTGGGAACAGCACATTCAAATGGATTGACTCCAGTTCAGGAAAGGGTGCAATGTTTGCTGGAAAAGGGGAAATGGGTGTTCATAATGTGCTGGAAGATGTGGAATAAGATTTGGAGAATGGGAGTGGCGTTTTAATCCAAGATGATAATAAAAGAATACGAGTTTAACTGAAATGGAAACCGAAATTGCTGGAAAATCCCAACTGGCCGGTCACAATCTGAGGTGCGAGAAGTCGATTCGAGTCTGTTTCTTCAGAGCAGTTTAAATGAATTGGACATGGAGATGAGAATTTCTCTGCGACAGGTTCAGGGGTACAGTGTGCCTGTGAACTGATGCAGCAAATGTGAATTGACTTTGTGAGTTGTGTGTGTGTGGGATTAAATATAGCTGTGCGATTGAATGGGTACTTTCTGTTAAATGATGGTCGGGTACAAATTCAAAATGTAACTTTAGATCAGATTGTTGTTTAGTACTTTTAAAAGATGTACTTATTTGAATTATCAAAGTGCTTAAATTCATCTAGACGACATGATTAATTATAATGTAAAAGTCCACCGATTAACTGGGATTATTGTCCCAGATGCATTGAAAAGATCATTGGTTGAGCACTTTGCTTCAATACTGGTTGATTATGCGGAACATGCCTCCAGCTAAGTAGCAAAGTGTGTATCAATCTCTTGTTTTCATGTGTGAGGGCTGTTGTTGAGCTTTTAGCTTTCTATAGGGCTGCGTTCCCTTTCGTGAAGCTGTTGCTATATTTCAGAAAGTCAGTTCTGCTGGCAGCTATGAGATGACCGACATGCAGAATTCTTTGCTGATTCTTGCACCCATGTGCACGCCTCTTGATTGGGGCTTTAGCTCTGAAGACTGACATTGGAAACTACATCGTTGGTAAATGACAAGGTGGTTTCAGCCAAGAGCACTCGTGTGCTAAGTAGCCTGGAAATGTTTGACGGGATCCGTTCCTGTCCTGTCTGGCTGCATCCTGATGCTGAATGGAAAGACTTCACCAGCATGTTCGAAGAGGGGTATGTGACCTGGTGAAAGTAGGCGACCAGAATGCTTTGCATGGACATGTGCTTTCCTGTCAGTGTGTATGTTTGGAAGGCCCAACATTTAAAAGTCCCATTGTTGTGGTAGAACAATTTGTTTGATGTATTATTGTGTAGCAGAACGTTAATATACCGTTGAAAAAAAACTTAACCAGAGGAAATGAAGTCAGTGTAACCAAAAAGCATGTTGAATATTGGGCATTAAGAAGGCGCTGATACTCAGCCGTGATTCGTGCTCGCTTCGGCAGCACATACACTAAAATTGGAACGATACAGAGAAGATTAGCATGGCCCATGCGCAAGGATGACACGCAAATTCGAGAAGCGTTCCATATTTTACACTTTCAAAACATCTCACCTTTTGCAGCACATCCACAATTTACCCTGTTTCAAAAACCATCATCACACAATCCAACATCTTTATTCAGCTCCTCCTTTACCTGATTCAGTTCAACCTTTTCATTCCACAGATTTGTCGAACGTCCAGATTTCTCACTTTGAAATCGGGTACTTGAGATATTTAAAACATTAATTATTTGATACTTATTGAATGACAAAAGAGCAAAATATCACAGACGCTGCAAATCTAGAACCAAAACACAAAAGGCTGATAAAACTCAGCAAAGACAAGTCGGCGTGTCGGGAATTCGGTGGGAGAGAAAAGCTCCTGGACAACAAGGCTGTGGAGCAAATCCCCAGCAGAGCGTTGTGCTGGGAACAGCACATTCAAATGGATTGACTCAAGTTCAGGAAAGGGTGTAATGTTTGCCGGAATAGCGAAAATGGGTGTTCATAATGTGCTGGAAGATGTGGAATAAGATTTGGAGAATGGAAGTTGCGTTTTAATCCAAGAAAATAATAAAAGAATAGGAGTTTAAGTGAAATAGAAACCGAAAATACTGGAAAATCTGAACTGGTCTGTCAGAATCTGTGGTGAGAGAAGTCGATTGGAGTTTGCTTCTTCAGAGCAGTTTAACTGAATTGGAAGTGGAGATGAGAGTTTCTCTGTGACAGGTTCAGGGGTACAGTGTGCCTGTGAAGTGATCCAGGAAATGTGAATTGACTTTGTGAGTTGTGTGTGTGTGGGATTAAATATAGCTGTTCGACTGAATGGGTACTTTCTGTTAAATGCTGGTCGGATACATTTCCAAAATGTAACTTTAGCTCAGATTTTGTTTAGTACTTTTAAAAGATTTACTTCTTTGAATGATCAAAATGCTTAAAGTCATCTAGTCGACATGATTAATTACAATGTAAAAGTCCACCGATTAACTGGGACTATTGTCCCAGATGCATTGAAAAGATCATTGGATGATCACTTTGCTTCAATACTGGTTGGTTATGCGGAACATGCCTCCAGCTAAGTAACAAAGTGTGTATCAATCTCTTGTTTTCATGTGTGAGGGCTGTTGTTGAGCTTTTCGCTTTCTATAGGGCTGCGTTCCCTTTCGTGAAGCTGTTGCTATATTTCAGAAAGTCAGTTCTGCTAGCAGCTATGAGATGACCGACATGCAGAATTCTTTGCTGATTCTTGCACCCATGTGCACGCTTCTTGAGTGTGGCTGTAGCTTTGATGACTGACATTGGAAAAGACATAGTTGGTAAACGACACGGTGGTTTCAGCGAAGAGCACTCGTGTGCTAGGTACCCTGGAAATGTTTGACGGGATCCCTTGATGGCCTGTCTGGCTGCATCCTGATGCTGGATGGATTGACTTCACCAACATGTTCGAAGAGGGAGCTGTGAGGTTGGGAAAGTAGGCGACCAGAATACTTTGCATGGACATGTGCTTTCCTGTCAGTGTGTATGTTTGGAAGGCCCAACATGTAAAAGTCCCATTGTGGTGGTAGCACAATTTGTTTGATGTATTATTGTGTAGCAGAACGTTAATGTACCGTTGAAAAAAAACTTAACCAGAGGAAATGAAGTCAGTGTAACCAAAAAGCATGTTGAATATTGGGCATTAAGAAGGCGCTGATACTCAGCCGTGATTCGTGCTCGCTTCGGCAGCACATACACTAAAATTGGAACGATACAGAGAAGATTAGCATGGCCCATGCGCAAGGATGACACGCAAATTCGAGAAGCGTTCCATATTTTACACTTTCAAAACATCTCACCTTTTGCAGCACATCCACAATTTACCCTGTTTCAAAAACCATCATCACACAATCCAACATCTTTATTCAGCTCTTCCTTTACCTGATTCAGTTCAACCTTTTCATTCCACAGATTTGTCGAACGTCCAGATTTCTCACTTTGAAATCGGGTACTTGAGATATTTAAAACATTAATTATTTGATACTTATTGAATGACAAAAGAGCAAAATATCACAGATGCTGCAAATCTAGAACCAAAACACAAAAGGCTGATAAAACTCAGCAAAGACAAGTCGGCGTGTCGGGAATTCGGTGGGAGAGAAAAGCTCCTGGACAACAAGGCTGTGGAGCAAATCCCCAGCAGAGCGTTGTGCTGGGAACAGCACATTCAAATGGATTGACTCAAGTTCAGGAAAGGGTGTAATGTTTGCCGGAATAGCGAAAATGGGTGTTCATAATGTGCTGCAAGATGTGGAATAAGATTTGGAGAATGGAAGTTGCGTTTTAATCCAAGAAAATAATAAAAGAATAGGAGTTTAAGTGAAATAGAAACCGAAAATACTGGAAAATCTGAACTGGTCTGTCAGAATCTGTGGTGAGAGAAGTCGATTGGAGTTTGCTTCTTCAGAGCAGTTTAACTGAATTGGAAGTGGAGATGAGAGTTTCTCTGTGACAGGTTCAGGGGTACAGTGTGCCTGTGAAGTGATCCAGGACATGTGAATTGACTTTGTGAGTTGTGTGTGTGTGGGATTATATATAGCTGTTCGACTGAATGGGTACTTTCTGTTAAATGCTGGTCGGATACATTTCCAAAATGTAACTTTAGCTCAGATTTTGTTTAGTACTTTAAAAAGATTTACTTCTTTGAATGATCAAAATGCTTAAAGTCATCTAGTCGACATGATTAATTACAAGGTAAAAGTCCACCGATTAACTGGGACTACTGTCCCAGATGCATTGAAATGTTCATTGGATGAGCAATTTGCTTCAATACTGGTTGATTATGCGGATCATGTCTCCAGCTAAGTAACAAAGTGTGTATCAATCTCTTGTTTTCATGTGTGAGGGCTGTTGTTGAGCTTTTAGCTTTCTATAGGGCTGCGTTCCCTTTCGTGAAGCTGTTGCTATATTTCAGAAAGTCAGTTCTGCTAGCAGCTATGAGATGACCGACATGCAGAATTCTTTGCTGATTCTTGCACCCATGTGCACGCCTCTTGAGTAGGGCAGCAGCTTTGATGACTGACATTGGAAAAGACATAGTTGGTAAACGACAAGGTGGTTTCAGCCAAGAGCACTCGTGTGCTAGGTACCCTGGAAATGTTTGACGGGATCCCTTGATGGCCTGTCTGGCTGCATCCTGATGCTGGATTGACTGAGATCACCAGCATGTTCGAAGAGGGAGCTGTGAGTTGGGGAAAGTTGGCGACCAGAATACTTTGCATGGACATGTGCTTTCCTGTCAGTTTGTATGTTTCTAAGGCCCAACATGTAAAAGTCCCATTGTGGTGGTAGCACAATTTGTTTGATGTATTATTGTGTAGCAGAACGTTAATGTACCGTTGAAAAAACTTAGCCAGATGAAATGAAGTTAGTGTAACCAAAAAGCATGTTGAATATTGAGCATTAATAAGGCGCTGATACTCAGCGGTGATTCGTGCTCGCTTCGGCAGCACATACACTAAAATTGGAACGATACAGAGAAGATTAGCATGGCCCCTGCGCAAGGATGACACGCAAATTCGTGAAGCGTTCCATATTTTACACTTTCCAAACATTTCACCTTTTGCAGAACATTCACAATTTACCCTGTTTCAAAAACCATCATCACACAATCCAACATCTTTATTCAGCTCCTCCTTTACCTGATTCAATTCAACCTTTTCATTCCACAGATTTATCGAACGTCCAACTTTCTCACTTTGAAATCGGTTACTTGAGATATTTAAAACATTAATTATTTGATACTTATTGATTGGCAAAACAGCAAAATATCACAGATGCTGCAAATCTAGAATCAAAACACAAAAGGCTGATAAAACTCAGCAAAGACAAGTCGGCGTTTCGGGAATTCGGTGGGAGAGAAAAGCTCCTGGACAACAACGCCGTGGAGCTAATCCCCAGCAGAGCGTTCTGCTTCGAACAGCACATTCAAATGGATTGACTCCAGTTCAGGAAAGGGTGTAATGTTTGCTGGGAAAGCGAAAATGGGTGTTCATAATGTGCTGGAAGATGTGGAATAAGATTTGGAGAATGGGAGTTGCGTTTGAATCCAAGAAAATAATAAAAGAATAGGAGTTTAACTGAAATAGAAACCGAAGATACTGGAAAATCTGAACTGGTCTGTCAGAATCTGTGGTGAGTGAAGTCGATTGGAGTTTGCTTCTTCAGAGCAGTTTAACTGAATTGGAAGAGGGGATGAGAGTTTCTCTGTGACAGGTTCAGGGGTACAGTGTGCCTGTGAAGTGATCCAGGACATGTGAATTGACTTTGTGAGTTGTGTGTGTGTGGGATTAAATATAGCTGTGCGATTGAATGGTTACTTTCAGTTAAATGCTGGTCGGATACAAATCCAAATTGTAAATTTAGCTCAGATTGTTGTTTAGTACTTTTAAAAGATTTACTTCTTTGAATGATCAAAATGCTTAAAGTCATCTAGTCGACATGATTAATTACAAGGTAAAAGTCCACAGATTAACTGGGACTATTGTCCCAGATGTATTGAAAAGATTATTGGATGAGCAATGTGCTTCAATACTGGTTGATTATGCGGATCATGTCTCCAGCTAAGTAACAAAGTGTGTATCAATCTCTTGTTTTCATGTGTGAGGGCTGTTGTTGAGCTTTTCGCTTTCTATAGGGCTGCGTTCCCTTTCGTGAAGCTGTTGCTATATTTCAGAAAGTCAGTTCTGCTGGCAGCTATGAGATGACCGACATGCAGAATTCTTTGCAGATTCTTGCACCCATGTGCACGCTTCTTGAGTAGGGCAGCAGCTTTGATGACTGACATTGGAAAAGACATAGTTGGTAAACGACAAGGTGGTTTCAGCCAAGAGCACTCGTGTGCTAAGTACCCTGGAAATGTTTGACGGGATCCCTTGATGGCCTGTCCGACTGCATCCTGATGCTGGATGGATTGACTTCACCAACATGTTCGAAGAGGGAGCTGTGAGGTGGGTAAAGTAGGCGACCAGAATACTTTGCATGGACATGTGCTTTCCTGTCAGTGTGTATGTTTGGAAGGCCCAACATGTAAAAGTCCCATTGTGGTGGTAGCACAATTTGTTTGATGTATTATTGTGTAGCAGAACGTTAATGTACCGTTTAAAAAAATCTTAACCAGAGGAAATGAAGTTAGTGTAACCAAAAAGCATGTTGAATATTGAGCATTAATAAGGCGCTGATACTCAGCAGTGATTCGTGCTCGCTTCGGCAGCACATACACTAAAATTGGAACGATACAGAGAAGATTAGCATGGCCCCTGCGCAAGGATGACACGCAAATTCGTGAAGCGTTCCTAATTTTACATTTTCAAAACATTTCACCTTTTGCAGCACATCCACAATTTACCCTGTTTCAAAAACCATCATCACACAATCCAACATCTTTATTCAGCTCCTCCTTTACCTGATTCAGTTCAACCTTTTCATTCCACAGATTTGTCGAACGTCCAGATTTCTCACTTTGAAATCGGGTACTTGAGATATTTAAAACATTAATTATTTGCTACTTATTGAATGACAAAAGAGCAAAATATCACAGATGCTGCAAATCTGGAACCAAAACACAAAAGGCTGATAAAACTCAGCAAAGACAAGTCGGCGTGTCGGGAATTCGGTGGGAGAGAAAAGCTCCTGGACAACAACGCTGTGGACCAAATCTCCAGCAGAGCGTTGTGCTGGGAACAGCACATTCAAATGGATTGACTCCAGTTCAGGAAAGGGTGTAATGTTTGCCGGAATAGCGAAAATGGGTGTTCATAATGTGCTGCAAGATGTGGAATAAGATTTGGAGAATGGGAGTTGCGTTTGAATCCAAGAAAATAATAAAAGAATACGAGTTTAAGTGAAATAGAAACCGAAAATACTGGAAAATCTGAACTGGTCTGTCAGAATCTGTGGTGAGAGAAGTCGATTGGAGTTTGCTTCTTCAGAGCAGTTTAACTGAATTGGAAGTGGAGATGAGAGTTTCTCTGTGACAGGTTCAGGGGTACAGTGTGCCTGTGAAGTGATCCAGGAAATGTGAATTGACTTTGTGAGTTGTTTGTGTGTGGGATTAAATATAGCTGTGCGACTGAATGGCTACTTTCTATTAAATGCTGGTCGGATACATTTCCAAAATGTAACTTTAGCTCAGATTTTGTTTAGTACTTTTAAAAGATTTACTTCTTTGAATGATCAAAATGCTTAAAGTCATCTAGTCGACATGATTAATTACAATGTAAAAGTCCACCGATTAACTGGGACTATTGTCCCAGATGCATTGAAAAGATCATTGGATGAGCACTTTGCTTCAATACTGGTTGGTTATGCGGAACATGCCTCCAGCTAAGTAACAAAGTGTGTATCAATCTCTTGTTTTCATGTGTGAGGGCTGTTGTTGAGCTTTTCGCTTTCTATAGGGCTGCGTTCCCTTTCGTGAAGCTGTTGCTATATTTCAGAAAGTCAGTTCTGCTAGCAGCTATGAGATGACCGACATGCAGAATTCTTTGCTGATTCTTGCACCCATGTGCACGCTTCTTGAGTGTGGCTGTAGCTTTGATGACTGACATTGGAAAAGACATAGTTGGTAAACGACACGGTGGTTTCAGCGAAGAGCACTCGTGTGCTAGGTACCCTGGAAATGTTTGACGGGATCCCTTGATGGCCTGTCTGGCTGCATCCTGATGCTGGATGGATTGACTTCACCAACATGTTCGAAGAGGGAGCTGTGAGGTTGGGAAAGTAGGCGACCAGAATACTTTGCATGGACATGTGCTTTCCTGTCAGTGTGTATGTTTGGAAGGCCCAACATGTAAAAGTCCCATTGTGGTGGTAGCACAATTTGTTTGATGTATTATTGTGTAGCAGAACGTTAATGTACCGTTGAAAAAAAACTTAACCAGAGGAAATGAAGTCAGTGTAACCAAAAAGCATGTTGAATATTGGGCATTAAGAAGGCGCTGATACTCAGCCGTGATTCGTGCTCGCTTCGGCAGCACATACACTAAAATTGGAACGATACAGAGAAGATTAGCATGGCCCATGCGCAAGGATGACACGCAAATTCGAGAAGCGTTCCATATTTTACACTTTCAAAACATCTCACCTTTTGCAGCACATCCACAATTTACCCTGTTTCAAAAACCATCATCACACAATCCAACATCTTTATTCAGCTCTTCCTTTACCTGATTCAGTTCAACCTTTTCATTCCACAGATTTGTCGAACGTCCAGATTTCTCACTTTGAAATCGGGTACTTGAGATATTTAAAACATTAATTATTTGATACTTATTGAATGACAAAAGAGCAAAATATCACAGATGCTGCAAATCTAGAACCAAAACACAAAAGGCTGATAAAACTCAGCAAAGACAAGTCGGCGTGTCGGGAATTCGGTGGGAGAGAAAAGCTCCTGGACAACAAGGCTGTGGAGCAAATCCCCAGCAGAGCGTTGTGCTGGGAACAGCACATTCAAATGGATTGACTCAAGTTCAGGAAAGGGTGTAATGTTTGCCGGAATAGCGAAAATGGGTGTTCATAATGTGCTGGAAGATGTGGAATAAGATTTGGAGAATGGAAGTTGCGTTTTAATCCAAGAAAATAATAAAAGAATAGGAGTTTAAGTGAAATAGAAACCGAAAATACTGGAAAATCTGAACTGGTCTGTCAGAATCTGTGGTGAGAGAAGTCGATTGGAGTTTGCTTCTTCAGAGCAGTTTAACTGAATTGGAAGTGGAGATGAGAGTTTCTCTGTGACAGGTTCAGGGGTACAGTGTGCCTGTGAAGTGATCCAGGACATGTGAATTGACTTTGTGAGTTGTGTGTGTGTGGGATTATATATAGCTGTTCGACTGAATGGGTACTTTCTGTTAAATGCTGGTCGGATACATTTCCAAAATGTAACTTTAGCTCAGATTTTGTTTAGTACTTTAAAAAGATTTACTTCTTTGAATGATCAAAATGCTTAAAGTCATCTATTCGACATGATTAATTACAAGGTAAAAGTCCACCGATTAACTGGGACTACTGTCCCAGATGCATTGAAATGTTCATTGGATGAGCAATTTGCTTCAATACTGGTTGATTATGCGGATCATGTCTCCAGCTAAGTAACAAAGTGTGTATCAATCTCTTGTTTTCATGTGTGAGGGCTGTTGTTGAGCTTTTAGCTTTCTATAGGGCTGCGTTCCCTTTCGTGAAGCTGTTGCTATATTTCAGAAAGTCAGTTCTGCTAGCAGCTATGAGATGACCGACATGCAGAATTCTTTGCTGATTCTTGCACCCATGTGCACGCCTCTTGAGTAGGGCAGCAGCTTTGATGACTGACATTGGAAAAGACATAGTTGGTAAACGACAAGGTGGTTTCAGCCAAGAGCACTCGTGTGCTAGGTACCCTGGAAATGTTTGACGGGATCCCTTGATGGCCTGTCTGGCTGCATCCTGATGCTGGATTGACTGAGATCACCAGCATGTTCGAAGAGGGAGCTGTGAGTTGGGGAAAGTTGGCGACCAGAATACTTTGCATGGACATGTGCTTTCCTGTCAGTTTGTATGTTTCTAAGGCCCAACATGTAAAAGTCCCATTGTGGTGGTAGCACAATTTGTTTGATGTATTATTGTGTAGCAGAACGTTAATGTACCGTTGAAAAAACTTAGCCAGATGAAATGAAGTTAGTGTAACCAAAAAGCATGTTGAATATTGAGCATTAATAAGGCGCTGATACTCAGCGGTGATTCGTGCTCGCTTCGGCAGCACATACACTAAAATTGGAACGATACAGAGAAGATTAGCATGGCCCCTGCGCAAGGATGACACGCAAATTCGTGAAGCGTTCCATATTTTACACTTTCCAAACATTTCACCTTTTGCAGAACATTCACAATTTACCCTGTTTCAAAAACCATCATCACACAATCCAACATCTTTATTCAGCTCCTCCTTTACCTGATTCAATTCAACCTTTTCATTCCACAGATTTATCGAACGTCCAGATTTCTCACTTTGAAATCGGGTACTTGAGATATTTAAAACATTAATTATTTGATACTTATTGAATGACAAAAGAGCAAAATATCACAGATACTGCAAATCTGGAACCAAAACACAGAAGGCTGATAAAACTCAGCAAAGACAAGTCGGCGTGTCGGGAATTCGGTGGGAGAGAAAAGCTCCTGGAGAACAAGGCTGTGGACCAAATCTCCAGCAGAGCGTTGTGCTGGGAACAGCACATTCAAATGGATTGACTCCAGTTCAGGAAAGGGTGTAATGTTTGCCGGAATAGCGAAAATGGGTGTTCATAATGTGCTGGAAGATGTGGAATAAGATTTGGAGAATGGGAGTTGCGTTTGAATCCAAGAAAATAATAAAAGAATACGAGTTTAAGTGAAATAGAAACCGAAAATACTGGAAAATCTGAAATGGTCTGTCAGAATCTGTGGTGAGAGAAGTCGATTGGAGTTTGCTTCTTCAGAGCAGTTTAACTGAATTGGAAGAGGAGATGAGAGTTTCTCTGTGACAGGTTCAGGGATACAGTGTGCCTGTGAAGTGATCCAGGACATGTGAATTGACTTTGTGAGTTGTGTGTGTGTGGGATTAAATATCGCTGTGCGATTGAATGGTTACTTTCTGTTAAATGCTGGTTGGATACAAATCCAAAATGTAACTTTAGCTCAGATTGTTGTTTAGTACTTTTAAATGATTTACTTCTTTGAATGATCAAAATGCTTAAAGTCATCTAGTCGACATGATTAATTACAAGGCAAAAGTCCACCAATTAACTGGGACTATTGTCCCAGATGCATTGAAATGTTCATTGGATGAGCAATTTGCTTCAATACTGGTTGATTATGCGGATCATGTCTCCAGCTAAGTAACAAAGTGTGTATCAATCTCTTGTTTTCATGTGTGAGGGCTGTTGTTGAGCTTTTAGCTTTCTATAGGGCTGCGTTCCCTTTCGTGAAGCTGTTGCTATATTTCAGAAAGTCAGTTCTGCTAGCAGCTATGAGATGACCGATATGCAGAATTCTTTGCTGATTCTTGCACCAATGTGCACGCCTCTTGAGTGGGGCTGTAGCTTTGATGACTGACATTGGAAAAGACATAGTTGGTAAACGACAAGGTGGTTTCAGCCAAGAGCACTCGTGTGCTAAGTACCCTGGAAATGTTTGACGGGATCCCTTGATGGCCTGTCTGGCTGCATCCTGATGCTGGATGGATTGACTTCACCAACATGTTCGAAGAGGGAGCTGTGAGATGGGGAAAGTAGGCGACCAGAATGCTTTGCATGGACATGTGCTTTCCTGTCAGTGTATATGTTTGGAAAGCCCAACATGTAAAAGTCCCATTGTGGTGGTAGCACAATTTGTTTGATGTATTAGTGTGTAGCAGAACGTTAATGTACCGTTGAAAAAACTTAATCAGATGAAATGAAGTCAGTGTCACCAAAAAGCATGTTGAATATTGAGCATTATAAGGCGCTGATACTCAGCGGTGATTCGTGCTCGCTTCGGCAGCACATACACTAAAATTGGAACGATACAGAGAAGATTAGCATGGCCCCTGCGCAAGGATGACACGCAAATTCGTGAAGCGTTCCATATTTTACACTTTCAAAACATTTCACCTTTTGCAGCACATCCACAATTTACCCTGTTTCAAAAACCATCATCACACAATCCATCATCTTTATTCAGCTCCTCCTTTACCTGATTCAATTCAGCCTTTTCATTCCACAGATTTGTCGAACGTCCAAATTTCTCACTTTGAAATCGGGTATTTGAGATATTTAGAACATTAATTATTTGATACTTATTGATTGACAAAGCAGCAAAACATCACAGATGCTGCAAATCTAGAACCAAAACACAAAAGGCTGATAAAACTCAGCAAAGACAAGTCGGCGTTTCGGCAATTTGGTGGGAGAGAAAAGCTCCTGGACAACAACGCTGTGGAGCAAATCACCAGCGGAGCGTTGTCCTGGGAACAGCACATTCAAATGGATTGACTCCAGTTCAGAAAAGGGTGTAATGTATGCCGGAAAAGCGAAAATGGGAGTTCATAATGTGCTGGAAGATGTGGAATAAGATTTGGAGAATGGGAGTTGCGTTTTAATTCAAGAAAATAATAAAAGAATACGAGTTTAACTGATATCGAAACCGGAAATACTGGAAAATCTGAACTGGTCTGTCAGAATCTGTGATGAGAGAAGTCGATTGGAGTTTGCTTCTTCAGAGCAGTTGAACTGAATTAGAAGTGGAGATGAGAATTTCTCTGTGACAGGTTCAGTGGTACAGTGTGCCTGTGAAGTGATCCAGGAAATGTGAATTGACTTTGTGAGTTGTTTGTGTGTGGGATTAAATATAGCTGTGCGACTGAATGGCTACTTTCTATTAAATGCTGGTCGGATACAAATCCAAAATGTCACTTTAGCTCAGATTGTTGCTTAGCACTTTTAAATGATTTACTTCTTTGAATGACCAAAATGCTTAAAGTCATCTAGTCGACATGATTAATTACAAGGTAAATGTCCACCGATTAACTGGGACTATTGTCCCAGATGCATTGAAAAGATCATTGGATGAGCACTTTGCTTCAATACTGGTTGGTTATGCGGAACATGCCTCCAGCTATGTAACAAAGTGTGTATCAATCTCTAGTTTTCATGTGTCAGGACTGTTGTTGAGCTTTTCGCTTTCTATAGGGCTGCGTTCCCTTTCGTGAAGCTGTTGCTATATTTCAGAAAGTCAGTTCTGCTAGCAGCTATGAGATGACCGACATGCAGAATTCTTTGCTGATTCTTGCACCCATGTGCACGCTTCTTGAGTGTGGCTGTAGCTTTGATGACTGACATTGGAAAAGACATAGTTGGTAAACGACACGGTGGTTTCAGCGAAGAGCACTCGTGTGCTAAGTACCCTGGAAATGTTTGACGGGATCCCTTGATGGCCTGTCTGGCTGCATCCTGATGCTGGATGGATTGACTTCACCAACATGTTCGAAGAGGGAGCTGTGAGGTGGGGAAAGTAGGCGACCAGAATACTTTGCGTGGACATGTGCTTTCCTGTCAGTGTGTATGTTTGGAAGGCCCAACATGTAAAAGTCCCATTGTGGTGGTAGCACAATTTGTTTGATGTATTATTGTGTAGCAGAACGTTAATGTACCGTTGAAAAAAAACTTAACCAGAGGAAATGAAGTCAGTGTAACCAATAAGCATGTTGAATATTGGGCATTAAGAAGGCGCTGATACTCAGCCGTGATTCGTGCTCGCTTCGGCAGCACATACACTAAAATTGGAACGATACAGAGAAGATTAGCATGGCCCATGCGCAAGGATGACACGCAAATTCGAGAAGCGTTCCATATTTTACACTTTCAAAACATCTCACCTTTTGCAGCACATCCACAATTTACCCTGTTTCAAAAACCATCATCACACAATCCAACATCTTTATTCAGCTCCTCCTTTACCTGATTCAGTTCAACCTTTTCATTCCACAGATTTGTCGAACGTCCAGATTTCTCACTTTGAAATCGGGTACTTGAGATATTTAAAACATTAATTATTTGATACTTATTGAATGACAAAAGAGCAAAATATCACAGATGCTGCAAATCTAGAACCAAAACACAAAAGGCTGATAAAACTCAGCAAAGACAAGTCGGCGTGTCGGGAATTCGGTGGGAGAGAAAAGCTCCTGGACAACAAGGCTGTGGAGCAAATCCCCAGCAGAGCGTTGTGCTGGGAACAGCACATTCAAATGGATTGACTCAAGTTCAGGAAAGGGTGTAATGTTTGCCGGAATAGCGAAAATGGGTGTTCATAATGTGCTGGAAGATGTGGAATAAGATTTGGAGAATGGAAGTTGCGTTTTAATCCAAGAAAATAATAAAAGAATACGAGTTTAAGTGAAATAGAAACCGAAAATACTGGAAAATCTGAACTGGTCTGTCAGAATCTGTGGTGAGAGAAGTCGATTGGAGTTTGCTTCTTCAGAGCAGTTTAACTGAATTGGAAGTGGAGATGAGAGTTTCTCTGTGACAGGTTCAGGGGTAAAGTGTGCCTGTGAAGTGATCCAGGAAATGTGAATTGACTTTGTGAGTTGTGTGTGTGTGGGATTATATATAGCTGTTCGACTGAATGGGTACTTTCTGTTAAATGCTGGTCGGATACATTTCCAAAATGTAACTTTAGCTCAGATTTTGTTTAGTACTTTAAAAAGATTTACTTCTTTGAATGATCAAAATGCTTAAAGTCATCTAGTCGACATGATTAATTACAAGGTAAAAGTCCACCGATTAACTGGGACTACTGTCCCAGATGCATTGAAATGTTCATTGGATGAGCAATTTGCTTCAATACTGGTTGATTATGCGGATCATGTCTCCAGCTAAGTAACAAAGTGTGTATCAATCTCTTGTTTTCATGTGTGAGGGCTGTTGTTGAGCTTTTAGCTTTCTATAGGGCTGCGTTCCCTTTCGTGAAGCTGTTGCTATATTTCAGAAAGTCAGTTCTGCTAGCAGCTATGAGATGACCGACATGCAGAATTCTTTGCTGATTCTTGCACCCATGTGCACGCCTCTTGAGTAGGGCAGCAGCTTTGATGACTGACATTGGAAAAGACATAGTTGGTAAACGACAAGGTGGTTTCAGCCAAGAGCACTCGTGTGCTAAGTACCCTGGAAATGTTTGACGGGATCCCTTGATGGCCTGTCTGGCTGCATCCTGATGCTGGATGGATTGACTTCACCAACATGTTCGAAGAGGGAGCTGTGAGGTGGGGAAAGTAGGCGAGCAGAATGTTTTGCATGGACATGTGCTTTACTGTCAGTGTGTATGTTTGGAAGGCCCAACATGTAAAAGTCCCATTGTGGTGGTAGCACAATTTGTTTGATGTATTATTCCGTAGCAGAACGTTAATGTACCGTTGAACAAAATCTTAACCAGAGGAAATGAAGTTAGTGTAACCAAAAAGCATGTTGAATATTGAGCATTAATAAGGCGCTGATACTCAGCGGTGATTCGTGCTCGCTTCGGCAGCACATACACTAAAATTGGAACGATACAGAGAAGATTAGCATGGCCCCTGCGCAAGGATGACACGCAAATTCGTGAAGCGTTCCATATTTTACACTTTCAAAACATCTCACCTTTTGCAGCACATCCACAATTTACCCTGTTTCAAAAACCATCATCACACAATCCAACATCTTTATTCAGCTCCTCCTTTACCTGATTCAGTTCAACCTTTTCATTCCACAGATTTGTCGAACGTCCAGATTTCTCACTTTGAAATCGGGTACTTGAGATATTTAAAACATTAATTATTTGATACTTATTGAATGACAAAAGAGCAAAATATCACAGATGCTGCAAATCTAGAACCAAAACACAAAAGGCTGATAAAACTCAGCAAAGACAAGTCGGCGTGTCGGGAATTCGGTGGGAGAGAAAAGCTCCTGGACAACAACGCTGTGGAACAAATCACCAGTAGAGAGTTGTGCTGGGAACAGCACATTCAAATGGATTGACTCCAGTTCAGGAAAGGGTGTAATGTTTGCCGGAATAGCGAAAATGGGTGTTCATAATGTGCTGGAAAATGTGGAATAAGATTTGGAGAATGGGAGTTGCGTTTTAATTGAAGAAAATAATAAATGAATAGGAGTTTAAGTGAAATAGAAACCGAAAATACTGGAAAATCTGAACTGGTCTGTCAGAATCTGTGGTGAGAGAAGTCGATTGGAGTTTGCTTCTTCAGAGCAGTTTAACTGAATTGGAAGTGGAGATGAGAGTTTCTCTGTGACAGGTTCAGGGGTACAGTGTGCCTGTGAAGTGATCCAGGAAATGTGAATTGACTTTGTGAGTTGTGTGTGTGTGGGATTAAATATAGCTGTTCGACTGAATGGGTACTTTCTGTTAAATGCTGGTCGGATACATTTCCAAAATGTAACTTTAGCTCAGATTTTGTTTAGTACTTTTAAAAGATTTGCTTCTTTGAATGATCAAAATGCTTAAAGTCATCTAGTCGACATGATTAATTACAATGTAAAAGTCCACCGATTAACTGGGACTATTGTCCCAGATGCATTGAAAAGATCATTGGATGAGCACTTTGCTTCAATACTGGTTGGTTATGCGGAACATGCCTCCAGCTAAGTAACAAAGTGTGTATCAATCTCTTGTTTTCATGTGTGAGGGCTGTTGTTGAGCTTTTCGCTTTCTATAGGGCTGCGTTCCCTTTCGTGAAGCTGTTGCTATATTTCAGAAAGTCAGTTCTGCTGGCAGCTATGAGATGACCGACATGCAGAATTCTTTGCTGATTCTTGCACCCATGTGCACGCCTCTTGAGTGTGGCTGTAGCTTTGATGACTGACATTGGACAAGACATAGTTGGTAAACGACAAAGTGGTTTCAGCCAAGAGCACTCGTGTGCTAGGTACCCTGGAAATGTTTGACGGGATCCCTTGATGGCCTGTCTGGCTGCATCCTGATGCTGGATTGACTGAGATCACCAGCATGTTCGAAGAGGGAGCTGTGAGTTGGGGAAAGTTGGCGACCAGAATACTTTGCATGGACATGTGCTTTCCTGTCAGTTTGTATGTTTCTAAGGCCCAACATGTAAAAGTCCCATTGTGGTGGTAGCACAATTTGTTTGATGTACTATTGTGTAGCAGACCGTTAATGTACCGTTGATAAAACTTAACCAGATGAAATGAAGTTAGTGTAACCAAAAAGCATGTTGAATATTGAGCATTAATAAGGCGCTGATACTCAGCGGTGATTCGTGCTCGCTTCGGCAGCACATACACTAAAATTGGAACGATACAGAGAAGATTAGCATGGCCCCTGCGCAAGGATGACACGCAAATTCGTGAAGCGTTCCATATTTTACACTTTCAAAACATTTCACCTTTTGCAGCACATCCACAATTTACCCTGTTTCAAAAACCATCATCACACAATCCAACATCTTTATTCAGCTCCTCCTTTACCTGATTCAATTCAACCTTTTCATTCCACAGATTTATCGAACGTCCAACTTTCTCACTTTGAAATCGGTTACTTGAGATATTTAAAACATTAATTATTTGATACTTATTGATTGACAAAACAGCAAAATATCACAGATGCTGCAAATCTAGAATCAAAACACAAAAGGCTGATAAAACTCAGCAAAGACAAGTCGGCGTGTCGGGAATTCGGTGGGAGAGAAAAGCTCCTGGACAACAACGCCGTGGAGCTAATCCCCAGCAGAGCGTTGTGCTGGGAACAGCACATTCAAATGGATTGACTCCAGTTCAGGAAAGGGTGTAATGTTTGCCGGAATAGCGAAAATGGGTGTTCATAATGTGCTGGAAGATGTGGAAAAAGATTTGGAGAATGGGAGTTGCGTTTGAATCCAAGAAAATAATAAAAGAATAGGAGTTTAAGTGAAATAGAAACCGAAAATACTGGAAAATCTGAACTGGTCTGTCAGAATCTGTGGTGAGAGAAGTCGATTGGAGTTTGCTTCTTCAGAGCAGTTTAACTGAATTGGAAGTGGAGATGAGAGTTTCTCTGTAACAGGTTCAGGGGTACAGTGTGCCTGTGAAGTGATCCAGGAAATGTGAATTGACTTTGTGAGTTGTTTGTGTGTGGGATTAAATATAGCTGTGTGACTGAATGGCTACTTTCTATTAAATGCTGGTCGGATACAAATCCAAAATGTCACTTTAGCTCAGATTGTTACTTAGTACTTTTAAAAGATTTACTTCTTTGAATGATCAAAATGCTTAAAGTCATCTAGTCGACATGATTAATTACAAGGTAAATGTCCACCGATTAACTGGGACTATTGTCCCAGATGCATTGAAAAGATCATTGGATGAGCACTTTGCTTCAATACTGGTTGGTTATGCGGAACATGCCTCCAGCTAAGTAACAAAGTGTGTATCAATCTCTAGTTTTCATGTGTGAGGGCTGTTGTTGAGCTTTTCGCTTTCTATAGGGCTGCGTTCCCTTTCGTGAAGCTGTTGCTATATTTCAGAAAGTCAGTTCTGCTAGCAGCTATGAGATGACCGACATGCAGAATTCTTTGCTGATTCTTGCACCCATGTGCACGCTTCTTGAGTGTGGCTGTAGCTTTGATGACTGACATTGGACAAGACATAGTTGGTAAACGACACGGTGGTTTCAGCGAAGAGCACTCGTGTGCTAAGTACCCTGGAAATGTTTGACGGGATCCCTTGATGGCCTGTCCGGCTGCATCCTGATGCTGGATGGATTGACTTCACCAACATGTTCGAAGAGGGAGCTGTGAGGTGGGTAAAGTAGGCGACCAGAATACTTTACATGGACACGTGCTTTCCTGTCAGTGCGTATGTTTGGAAGGCCCAACATGTAAAAGTCCCATTGTGGTGGTAGCACAATTTGTTTGATGTATTATTGTGTAGCAGAACGTTAATGTACCGTTGAAAAAAATCTTACCTAGAGGAAATGAAGTTAATGTAACCAAAAAGCATGTTGAATATTGAGCATTAATAAGGCGCTGATACTCAGCGGTGATTCGTGCTCGCTTCGGCAGCACATACACTAAAATTGGAACGATACAGAGAAGATTAGCATGGCCCCTGCGCAAGGATGACACGCAAATTCGTGAAGCGTTCCTAATTTTACATTTTCAAAACATCTCACCTTTTGCAGGACATCCACAATTTACCCTGTTTCAAAAACCATCATCACACAATCCACCATCTTTATTCAGCTCCTCCTTTACCTGATTCAGTTCAACCTTTTCATTCCACAGATTTGTCGAACGTCCAGATTTCTCACTTTGAAATCGGGTACTTGAGATATTTAAAACATTAATTATTTGATACTTATTGAATGACAAAAGAGCAAAATATCACAGATACTGCAAATCTGGAACCAAAACACAAAAGGCTGATAAAACTCAGCAAAGACAAGTCGGCGTGTCGGGAATTCGGTGGGAGAGAAAAGCTCCTGGACAACAACGCTGTGGACCAAATCTCCAGCAGAGCGTTGTGCTGGGAACAGCACATTCAAATGGATTGACTCCAGTTCAGGAAAGGGTGTAATGTTTGCCGGAATAGCGAAAATGGGTGTTCATAATGTGCTGGAAGATGTGGAATAAGATTTGGAGAATGGGAGTTGCGTTTGAATCCAAGAAAATAATAAAAGAATAGGAGTTTAACTGAAATAGAAACCGAAAATACTGGAAAATCTGAACTGGTCTGTCAGAATCTGTGGTGAGAGAAGTCGATTGGAGTTTGCTTCTTCAGAGCAGTTTAACTGAATTGGAAGAGGAGATGAGAGTTTCTCTGTGACAGGTTCAGGGATACAGTGTGCCTGTGAAGTGATCCAGGACATGTGAATTGACTTTGTGAGTTGTGTGTGTGTGGGATTAAATATCGCTGTGCGATTGAATGGTTACTTTCTGTTAAATGCTGGTTGGATACAAATCCAAAATGTAACTTTAGCTCAGATTGTTGTTTAGTACTTTTAAATGATTTACTTCTTTGAATGATCAAAATGCTTAAAGTCATCTAGTCGACATGATTAATTACAAGGCAAAAGTCCACCGATTAACTGGGACTATTGTCCCAGATGCATTGAAATGTTCATTGGATGAGCAATTTGCTTCAATACTGGTTGATTATGCGGATCATGTCTCCAGCTAAGTAACAAAGTGTGTATCAATCTCTTGTTTTCATGTGTGAGGGCTGTTGTTGAGCTTTTAGCTTTCTATAGGGCTGCGTTCCCTTTCGTGAAGCTGTTGCAATATTTCAGAAAGTCAGTTCTGCTAGCAGCTATGAGATGACCGATATGCAGAATTCTTTGCTGATTCTTGCACCAATGTGCACGCCTCTTGAGTGGGGCTGTAGCTTTGATGACTGACATTGGAAAAGACATAGTTGGTAAACGACACGGTGGTTTCAGCGAAGAGCACTCGTGTGCTAAGTACCCTGGAAATGTTTGACGGGATCCCTTGATGGCCTGTCTGGCTGCATCCTGATGCTGGATGGATTGACTTCACCAACATGTTCGAAGAGGGAGCTGTGAGGTGGGGAAAGTAGGCGACCAGAATACTTTGCATGGACATGTGCTTTCCTGTCAGTGCGTATGTTTGGAAAGCCCAACATGTAAAAGTCCCATTGTGGTGGTAGCACAATTTGTTTGATGTATTATTGTGTAGCAGAACGTTAATGTACCGTTGAAAAAAAACTTAACCAGAGGAAATGAAGTCAGTGTAACCAAAAAGCATGTTGAATATTGGGCATTAATAAGGCGCTGATACTCAGCCGTGATTCGTGCTCGCTTCGGCAGCACATACACTAAAATTGGAACGATACAGAGAAGATTAGCATGGCCCATGCGCAAGGATGACACGCAAATTCGAGAAGCGTTCCATATTTTACACTTTCAAAACATCTCACCTTTTGCAGCACATCCACAATTTACCCTGTTTCAAAAACCATCATCACACAATCCAACATCTTTATTCAGCTCCTCCTTTACCTGATTCAGTTCAACCTTTTCATTCCACAGATTTGTCGAACGTCCAGATTTCTCACTTTGAAATCGGGGACTTGAGATATTTAAAACATTAATTATTTGATACTTATTGAATGACAAAAGAGCAAAATATCACAGATACTGCAAATCTGGAACCAAAACACAAAAGGCTGATAAAACTCAGCAAAGACAAGTCGGCGTGTCGGGAATTCGGTGGGAGAGAAAAGCTCCTGGACAACAACGCTGTGGACCAAATCTCCAGCAGAGCGTTGTGCTGGGAACAGCACATTCAAATGGATTGACTCCAGTTCAGGAAAGGGTGTAATGTTTGCCGGAATAGCGAAAATGGGTGTTCATAATGTGCTGGAAGATGTGGAATAAGATTTGGAGAATGGGAGTTGCGTTTGAATCCAAGAAAATAATAAAAGAATAGGAGTTTAAGTGAAATAGAAACCGAAAATACTGGAAAATCTGAACTGGTCTGTCAGAATCTGTGGTGAGAGAAGTCGATTGGAGTTTGCTTCTTCAGAGCAGTTTAACTGAATTGGAAGAGGAGATGAGAGTTTCTCTGTGACAGGTTCAGGGATACAGTGTGCCTGTGAAGTGATCCAGGACATGTGAATTGACTTTGTGAGTTGTGTGTGTGTGGGATTAAATATCGCTGTGCGATTGAATGGTTACTTTCTGTTAAATGCTGGTTGGATACAAATCCAAAATGTAACTTTAGCTCAGATTGTTGTTTAGTACTTTTAAATGATTTACTTCTTTGAATGATCAAAATGCTTAAAGTCATCTAGTCGACATGATTAATTACAAGGCAAAAGTCCACCGATTAACTGGGACTATTGTCCCAGATGCATTGAAATGTTCATTGGATGAGCAATTTGCTTCAATACTGGTTGATTATGCGGATCATGTCTCCAGCTAAGTAACAAAGTGTGTATCAATCTCTTGTTTTCATGTGTGAGGGCTGTTGTTGAGCTTTTAGCTTTCTATAGGGCTGCGTTCCCTTTCGTGAAGCTGTTGCTATATTTCAGAAAGTCAGTTCTGCTAGCAGCTATGAGATGACCGATATGCAGAATTCTTTGCTGATTCTTGCACCAATGTGCACGCCTGTTGAGTGGGGCTGTAGCTTTGATGACTGACATTGGAAAAGACATAGTTGGTAAACGACAAGGTGGTTTCAGCCAAGAGCACTCGTGTGCTAAGTACCCTGGAAATGTTTGACGGGATCCCTTGATGGCCTGTCTGGCTGCATCCTGATGCTGGATGGATTGACTTCACCAACATGTTCGAAGAGGGAGCTGTGAGATGGGGAAAGTAGGCGACCAGAATGCTTTGCATGGACATGTGCTTTCCTGTCAGTGTGTATGTTTGGAAAGCCCAACATGTAAAAGTCCCATTGTGGTGGTAGCACAATTTGTTTGATGTATTAGTGTGTAGCAGAACGTTAATGTACCGTTGAAAAAACTTAATCAGATGAAATGAAGTCAGTGTCACCAAAAAGCATGTTGAATATTGAGCATTATAAGGCGCTGATACTCAGCGGTGATTCGTGCTCGCTTCGGCAGCACATACACTAAAATTGGAACGATACAGAGAAGATTAGCATGGCCCCTGCGCAAGGATGACACGCAAATTCGTGAAGCGTTCCATATTTTACACTTTCAAAACATTTCACCTTTTGCAGCACATCCACAATTTACCCTGTTTCAAAAACCATCATCACACAATCCATCATCTTTATTCAGCTCCTCCTTTACCTGATTCAATTCAGCCTTTTCATTCCACAGATTTGTCGAACGTCCAAATTTCTCACTTTGAAATCGGGTATTTGAGATATTTAGAACATTAATTATTTGATACTTATTGATTGACAAAGCAGCAAAACATCACAGATGCTGCAAATCTAGAACCAAAACACAAAAGGCTGATAAAACTCAGCAAAGACAAGTCGGCGTGTCGGGAATTCGGTGGGAGAGAAAAGCTCCTGGACAACAACGCTGTGGAGCAAATCACCAGCGGAGCGTTGTCCTGGGAACAGCACATTCAAATGGATTGACTCCAGTTCAGAAAAGGGTGTAATGTTTGCCGGAAAAGCGAAAATGGGAGTTCATAATGTGCTGGAAGATGTGGAATAAGATTTGGAGAATGGGAGTTGCGTTTTAATTCAAGAAAATAATAAAAGAATACGAGTTTAACTGATATAGAAACCGGAAATACTGGAAAATCTGAACTGGTCTGTCAGAATCTGTGATGAGAGAAGTCGATTGGAGTTTGCTTCTTCAGAGCAGTTGAACTGAATTAGAAGTGGAGATGAGAATTTCTCTGTGACAGGTTCAGTGGTACAGTGTGCCTGTGAAGTGATCCAGGCAATGTGAATTGACTTTGTGAGTTGTTTGTGTGTGGGATTAAATATAGCTGTGCGACTGAATGGCTACATTCTATTAAATGCTGGTCGGATACAAATCCAAAATGTCACTTTAGCTCAGATTGTTGCTTAGCACTTTTAAATGATTTACTTCTTTGAATGACCAAAATGCTTAAAGTCATCTAGTCGACATGATTAATTACAAGGTAAATGTCCACCGATTAACTGGGACTAATGTCCCAGATGCATTGAAAAGATCATTGGATGAGCACTTTGCTTCAATACTGGTTGGTTATGCGGAACATGCCTCCAGCTATGTAACAAAGTGTGTATCAATCTCTAGTTTTCATGTGTCAGGACTGTTCTTGAGCTTTTCGCTTTCTATAGGGCTGCGTTCCCTTTCGTGAAGCTGTTGCTATATTTCAGAAAGTCAGTTCTGCTGGCAGCTATGAGATGACCGACATGCAGAATTCTTTGCAGATTCTTGCACCCATGTGCACGCTTCTTGAGTGTGGCTGTAGCTTTGATGACTGACATTGGAAAAGACATAGTTGGTAAACGACACGGTGGTTTCAGCGAAGAGCACTCGTGTGCTAAGTACCCTGGAAATGTTTGACGGGATCCCTTGATGGCCTGTCTGGCTGCATCCTGATGCTGGATGGATTGACTTCACCAACATGTTCGAAGAGGGAGCTGTGAGGTGGGGAAAGTAGGCGACCAGAATACTTTGCATGGACATGTGCTTTCCTGTCAGTGTGTATGTTTGGAAGGCCCAACATGTAAAAGTCCCATTGTGGTGGTAGCACAATTTGTTTGATGTATTATTGTGTAGCAGAACGTTAATGTACCGTTGAAAAAAAAACTTAACCAGAGGAAATGAAGTCAGTGTAACCAAAAAGCATGTTGAATATTGGGCATTAAGAAGGCGCTGATACTCAGCCGTGATTCGTGCTCGCTTCGGCAGCACATACACTAAAATTGGAACGATACAGAGAAGATTAGCATGGCCCATGCGCAAGGATGACACGCAAATTCGAGAAGCGTTCCATATTTTACACTTTCAAAACATCTCACCTTTTGCAGCACATCCACAATTTACCCTGTTTCAAAAACCATCATCACACAATCCAACATCTTTATTCAGCTCCTCCTTTACCTGATTCAGTTCAACCTTTTCATTCCACAGATTTGTCGAACGTCCAGATTTCTCACTTTGAAATCGGGTACTTGAGATATTTAAAACATTAATTATTTGATACTTATTGAATGACAAAAGAGCAAAATATCACAGATGCTGCAAATCTAGAACCAAAACACAAAAGGCTGATAAAACTCAGCAAAGACAAGTCGGCGTGTCGGGAATTCGGTGGGAGAGAAAAGCTCCTGGACAACAAGGCTGTGGAGCAAATCCCCAGCAGAGCGTTGTGCTGGGAACAGCACATTCAAATGGATTGACTCAAGTTCAGGAAAGGGTGTAATGTTTGCCGGAATAGCGAAAATGGGTGTTCATAATGTGCTGGAAGATGTGGAATAAGATTTGGAGAATGGAAGTTGCGTTTTAATCCAAGAAAATAATAAAAGAATACGAGTTTAAGTGAAATAGAAACCGAAAATACTGGAAAATCTGAACTGGTCTGTCAGAATCTGTGGTGAGAGAAGTCGATTGGAGTTTGCTTCTTCAGAGCAGTTTAACTGAATTGGAAGTGGAGATGAGAGTTTCTCTGTGACAGGTTCAGGGGTACAGTGTGCCTGTGAAGTGATCCAGGAAATGTGAATTGACTTTGTGAGTTGTGTGTGTGTGGGATTATATATAGCTGTTCGACTGAATGGGTACTTTCTGTTAAATGCTGGTCGGATACATTTCCAAAATGTAACTTTAGCTCAGATTTTGTTTAGTACTTTTAAAAGATTTACTTCTTTGAATGATCAAAATGCTTAAAGTCATCTAGTCGACATGATTAATTACAAGGTAAAAGTCCACCGATTAACTGGGACTACTGTCCCAGATGCATTGAAATGTTCATTGGATGAGCAATTTGCTTCAATACTGGTTGATTATGCGGATCATGTCTCCAGCTAAGTAACAAAGTGTGTATCAATCTCTTGTTTTCATGTGTGAGGGCTGTTGTTGAGCTTTTAGCTTTCTATAGGGCTGCGTTCCCTTTCGTGAAGCTGTTGCTATATTTCAGAAAGTCAGTTCTGCTAGCAGCTATGAGATGACCGACATGCAGAATTCTTTGCTGATTCTTGCACCCATGTGCACGCCTCTTGAGTAGGGCAGCAGCTTTGATGACTGACATTGGAAAAGACATAGTTGGTAAACGACAAGGTGGTTTCAGCCAAGAGCACCCGTGTGCTAAGTACCCTGGAAATGTTTGACGGGATCCCTTGATGGCCTGTCTGGCTGCATCCTGATGCTGGATGGATTGACTTCACCAACATGTTCGAAGAGGGAGCTGTGAGGTGGGTAAAGTAGGCGAGCAGAATGTTTTGCATGGACATGTGCTTTACTGTCAGTGTGTATGTTTGGAAGGCCCAACATGTAAAAGTCCCATTGTGGTGGTAGCACAATTTGTTTGATGTATTATTCCGTAGCAGAACGTTAATGTACCGTTGAACAAAATCTTAACCAGAGGAAATGAAGTTAGTGTAACCAAAAAGCATGTTGAATATTGAGCATTAATAAGGCGCTGATACTCAGCGGTGATTCGTGCTCGCTTCGGCAGCACATACACTAAAATTGGAACGATACAGAGAAGATTAGCATGGCCCCTGCGCAAGGATGACACGCAAATTCGTGAAGCGTTCCATATTTTACACTTTCAAAACATCTCACCTTTTGCAGCACATCCACAATTTACCCTGTTTCAAAAACCATCATCACACAATCCAACATCTTTATTCAGCTCCTCCTTTACCTGATTCAGTTCAACCTTTTCATTCCACAGATTTGTCGAACGTCCAGATTTCTCACTTTGAAATCGGGTACTTGAGATATTTAAAACATTAATTATTTGATACTTATTGAATGACAAAAGAGCAAAATATCACAGATGCTGCAAATCTAGAACCAAAACACAAAAGGCTGATAAAACTCAGCAAAGACAAGTCGGCGTGTCGGGAATTCGGTGGGAGAGAAAAGCTCCTGGACAACAACGCTGTGGTACAAATCACCAGTAGAGAGTTGTGCTGGGAACAGCACATTCAAATGGATTGACTCCAGTTCAGGAAAGGGTGTAATGTTTGCCGGAATAGCGAAAATGGGTGTTCATAATGTGCTGGAAAATGTGGAATAAGATTTGGAGAATGGGAGTTGCGTTTTAATTCAAGAAAATAATAAATGAATACGAGTTTAAGTGAAATAGAAACCGAAAATACTGGAAAATCTGAACTGGTCTGTCAGAATCTGTGGTGAGAGAAGTCGATTGGAGTTTGCTTCTTCAGAGCAGTTTAACTGAATTGGAAGTGGAGATGAGAGTTTCTCTGTGACAGGTTCAGGGGTACAGTGTGCCTGTGAAGTGATCCAGGAAATGTGAATTGACTTTGTGAGTTGTGTGTGTGTGGGATTAAATATAGCTGTTCGACTGAATGGGTACTTTCTGTTAAATGCTGGTCGGATACATTTCCAAAATGTAACTTTAGCTCAGATTTTGTTTAGTACTTTTAAAAGATTTGCTTCTTTGAATGATCAAAATGCTTAAAGTCATCTAGTCGACATGATTAATTACAATGTAAAAGTCCACCGATTAACTGGGACTATTGTCCCAGATGCATTGAAAAGATCATTGGATGAGCACTTTGCTTCAATACTGGTTGGTTATGCGGAACATGCCTCCAGCTAAGTAACAAAGTGTGTATCAATCTCTTGTTTTCATGTGTGAGGGCTGTTGTTGAGCTTTTCGCTTTCTATAGGGCTGCGTTCCCTTTCGTGAAGCTGTTGCTATATTTCAGAAAGTCAGTTCTGCTGGCAGCTATGAGATGACCGACATGCAGAATTCTTTGCTGATTCTTGCACCCATGTGCACGCCTCTTGAGTGTGGCTGTAGCTTTGATGACTGACATTGGACAAGACATAGTTGGTAAACGACAAGGTGGTTTCAGCCAAGAGCACTCGTGTGCTAGGTACCCTGGAAATGTTTGACGGGATCCCTTGATGGCCTGTCTGGCTGCATCCTGATGCTGGATGGATTGACTGAGATCACCAGCATGTTCGAAGAGGGAGCTGTGAGTTGGGGAAAGTTGGCGACCAGAATACTTTGCATGGACATGTGCTTTCCTGTCAGTTTGTATGTTTCTAAGGCCCAACATGTAAAAGTCCCATTGTGGTGGTAGCACAATTTGTTTGATGTATTATTGTGTAGCAGACCGTTAATGTACCGTTGAAAAAACTTAACCAGATGAAATGAAGTTAGTGTAACCAAAAAGCATGTTGAATATTGAGCATTAATAAGGCGCTGATACTCAGCGGAGATTCGTGCTCGCTTCGGCAGCACATACACTAAAATTGGAACGATACAGAGAAGATTAGCATGGCCCCTGCGCAAGGATGACACGCAAATTCGTGAAGCGTTCCATATTTTACACTTTCAAAACATTTCACCTTTTGCAGAACATTCACAATTTACCCTGTTTCAAAAACCATCATCACACAATCCAACATCTTTATTCAGCTCCTCCTTTACCTGATTCAATTCAACCTTTTCATTCCACAGATTTATCGAACGTCCAACTTTCTCACTTTGAAATCGGTTACTTGAGATATTTAAAACATTAATTATTTGATACTTATTGATTGACAAAACAGCAAAATATCACAGATGCTGCAAATCTAGAATCAAAACACAAAAGGCTGATAAAACTCAGCAAAGACAAGTCGGCGTGTCGGGAATTCGGTGGGAGAGAAAAGCTCCTGGACAACAACGCCGTGGAGCTAATCCCCAGCAGAGCGTTGTGCTTCGAACAGCACATTCAAATGGATTGACTCCAGTTCAGGAAAGGGTGTAATGTTTGCTGGGAAAGCGAAAATGGGTGTTCATAATGTGCTGGAAGATGTGGAATAAGATTTGGAGAATGGGAGTTGCGTTTGAATCCAAGAAAATAATAAAAGAATAGGAGTTTAACTGAAATAGAAACCGAAGATACTGGAAAATCTGAACTGGTCTGTCAGAATCTGTGGTGAGTGAAGTCGATTGGAGTTTGCTTCTTCAGAGCAGTTTAACTGAATTGGAAGAGGGGATGAGAGTTTCTCTGTGACAGGTTCAGGGGTACAGTGTGACTGTGAAGTGATCCAGGACATGTGAATTGACTTTGTGAGTTGTGTGTGTGTGGGATTAAATATAGCTGTGCGATTGAATGGTTACTTTCAGTTAAATGCTGGTCGGATACAAATCCAAATTGTAAATTTAGCTCAGATTGTTGTTTAGTACTTTTAAAAGATTTACTTCTTTGAATGATCAAAATGCTTTAAGTCATCTAGTCGACATGATTAATTACAAGGTAAAAGTCCACAGATTAACTGGGACTATTGTCCCAGATGTATTGAAAAGATTATTGGATGAGCAATGTGCTTCAATACTGGTTGATTATGCGGATCATGTCTCCAGCTAAGTAACAAAGTGTGTATCAATCTCTTGTTTTCATGTGTGAGGGCTGTTGTTGAGCTTTTCGCTTTCTATAGGGCTGCGTTCCCTTTCGTGAAGCTGTTGCTATATTTCAGAAAGTCAGTTCTGCTGGCAGCTATGAGATGACCGACATGCAGAATTCTTTGCAGATTCTTGCACCCATGTGCACGCCTCTTGAGTAGGGCAGCAGCTTTGATGACTGACATTGGAAAAGACATAGTTGGTAAACGACAAGGTGGTTTCAGCCAAGAGCACTCGTGTGCTAAGTACCCTGGAAATGTTTGACGGGATCCCTTGATGGCCTGTCTGGCTGCATCCTGATGCTGGATGGATTGACTTCACCAACATGTTCGAAGAGGGAGCTGTGAGGTGGGTAAAGTAGGCGACCAGAATACTTTGCATGGACATGTGCTTTCCTGTCAGTGTGTATGTTTGGAAGGCCCAACATGTAAAAGTCCCATTGTGGTGGTAGCACAATTTGTTTGATGTATTATTGTGTAGCAGAACGTTAATGTACCGTTGAAAAAAAAACTTAACCAGAGGAAATGAAGTCAGTGTAACCAAAAAGCATGTTGAATATTGGGCATTAAGAAGGCGCTGATACTCAGCCGTGATTCGTGCTCGCTTCGGCAGCACATACACTAAAATTGGAACGATACAGAGAAGATTAGCATGGCCCATGCGCAAGGATGACACGCAAATTCGAGAAGCGTTCCATATTTTACACTTTCAAAACATCTCACCTTTTGCAGCACATCCACAATTTACCCTGTTTCAAAAACCATCATCACACAATCCATCATCTTTATTCAGCTCCTCCTTTACCTGATTCAGTTCAACCTTTTCATTCCACAGATTTGTCGAACGTCCAGATTTCTCACTTTGAAATCGGGTACTTGAGATATTTAAAACATTAATTATTTGATACTTATTGAATGACAAAAGAGCAAAATATCACAGATGCTGCAAATCTAGAACCAAAACACAAAAGGCTGATAAAACTCAGCAAAGACAAGTCGGCGTGTCGGGAATTCGGTGGGAGAGAAAAGCTCCTGGACAACAAGGCTGTGGAGCAAATCCCCAGCAGAGCGTTGTGCTGGGAACAGCACATTCAAATGGATTGACTCAAGTTCAGGAAAGGGTGTAATGTTTGCCGGAATAGCGAAAATGGGTGTTCATAATGTGCTGGAAGATGTGGAATAAGATTTGGAGAATGGGAGTTGCGTTTGAATCCAAGAAAATAATAAAAGAATAGGAGTTTAACTGAAATAGAAACCGAAAATACTGGAAAATCTGAACTGGTCTGTCAGAATCTGTGGTGAGAGAAGTCGATTGGAGTTTGCTTCTTCAGAGCAGTTTAACTGAATTGGAAGAGGAGATGAGAGTTTCTCTGTGACAGGTTCAGGGATACAGTGTGCCTGTGAAGTGATCCAGGACATGTGAATTGACTTTGTGAGTTGTGTGTGTGTGGGATTAAATATCGCTGTGCGATTGAATGGTTACTTTCTGTTAAATGCTGGTTGGATACAAATCCAAAATGTAACTTTAGCTCAGATTGTTGTTTAGTACTTTTAAATGATTTACTTCTTTGAATGATCAAAATGCTTAAAGTCATCTAGTCGACATGATTAATTACAAGGCAAAAGTCCACCGATTAACTGGGACTATTGTCCCAGATGCATTGAAATGTTCATTGGATGAGCAATTTGCTTCAATACTGGTTGATTATGCGGATCATGTCTCCAGCTAAGTAACAAAGTGTGTATCAATCTCTTGTTTTCATGTGTGAGGGCTGTTGTTGAGCTTTTAGCTTTCTATAGGGCTGCGTTCCCTTTCGTGAAGCTGTTGCTATATTTCAGAAAGTCAGTTCTGCTAGCAGCTATGAGATGACCGATATGCAGAATTCTTTGCTGATTCTTGCACCAATGTGCACGCCTCTTGAGTGTGGCTGTAGCTTTGATGACTGACATTGGAAAAGACATAGTTGGTAAACGACACGGTGGTTTCAGCGAAGAGCACTCGTGTGCTAAGTACCCTGGAAATGTTTGACGGGATCCCTTGATGGCCTGTCTGGCTGCATCCTGATGCTGGATGGATTGACTTCACCAACATGTTCGAAGAGGGAGCTGTGAGGTGGGGAAAGTAGGCGACCAGAATACTTTGCATGGACATGTGCTTTCCTGTCAGTGTGTATGTTTGGAAGGCCCAACATGTAAAAGTCCCATTGTGGTGGTAGCACAATTTGTTTGATGTATTATTGTGTAGCAGAACGTTAATGTACCGTTGAAAAAAAACTTAACCAGAGGAAATGAAGTCAGTGTAACCAAAAAGCATGTTGAATATTGGGCATTAATAAGGCGCTGATACTCAGCCGTGATTCGTGCTCGCTTCGGCAGCACATACACTAAAATTGGAACGATACAGAGAAGATTAGCATGGCCCCTGCGCAAGGATGACACGCAAATTCGTGAAGCGTTCCATATTTTACACTTTCAAAACATTTCACCTTTTGCAGCACATCCACAATTTACCCTGTTTCAAAAACCATCATCACACAATCCATCATCTTTATTCAGCTCCTCCTTTACCTGATTCAATTCAGCCTTTTCATTCCACAGATTTGTCGAACGTCCAAATTTCTCACTTTGAAATCGGGTATTTGAGATATTTAGAACATTAATTATTTGATACTTATTGATTGACAAAGCAGCAAAACATCACAGATGCTGCAAATCTAGAACCAAAACACAAAAGGCTGATAAAACTCAGCAAAGACAAGTCGGCGTGTCGGGAATTCGGTGGGAGAGAAAAGCTCCTGGACAACAACGCTGTGGAGCAAATCACCAGCGGAGCGTTGTCCTGGGAACAGCACATTCAAATGGATTGACTCCAGTTCAGAAAAGGGTGTAATGTTTGCCGGAAAAGCGAAAATGGGAGTTCATAATGTGCTGGAAGATGTGGAATAAGATTTGGAGAATGGGAGTTGCGTTTTAATTCAAGAAAATAATAAAAGAATAGGAGTTTAACTGAAATAGAAACCGAAAATACTGGAAAATCTGAACTGGTCTGTCAGAATCTGTGGTGAGAGAAGTCGATTGGAGTTTGCTTCTTCAGAGCAGTTTAACTGAATTGGAAGAGGGGATGAGAGTTTCTCTGTGACAGGTTCAGGGGTACAGTGTGACTGTGAAGTGATCCAGGACATGTGAATTGACTTTGTGAGTTGTGTGTGTGTGGGATTAAATATAGCTGTGCGATTGAATGGTTACTTTCAGTTAAATGCTGGTCGGATACAAATCCAAATTGTAAATTTAGCTCAGATTGTTGTTTAGTACTTTTAAAAGATTTACTTCTTTGAATGATCAAAATGCTTAAAGTCATCTAGTCGACATGATTAATTACAAGGTAAAAGTCCACAGATTAACTGGGACTATTGTCCCAGATGTATTGAAAAGATTATTGGATGAGCAATGTGCTTCAATACTGGTTGATTATGCGGATCATGTCTCCAGCTAAGTAACAAAGTGTGTATCAATCTCTTGTTTTCATGTGTGAGGGCTGTTGTTGAGCTTTTCGCTTTCTATAGGGCTGCGTTCCCTTTCGTGAAGCTGTTGCTATATTTCAGAAAGTCAGTTCTGCTGGCAGCTATGAGATGACCGACATGCAGAATTCTTTGCAGATTCTTGCACCCATGTGCACGCCTCTTGAGTAGGGCAGCAGCTTTGATGACTGACATTGGAAAAGACATAGTTGGTAAACGACAAGGTGGTTTCAGCCAAGAGCACTCGTGTGCTAAGTACCCTGGAAATGTTTGACGGGATCCCTTGATGGCCTGTCTGGCTGCATCCTGATGCTGGATGGATTGACTTCACCAACATGTTCGAAGAGGGAGCTGTGAGGTGGGTAAAGTAGGCGACCAGAATACTTTGCATGGACATGTGCTTTCCTGTCAGTGTGTATGTTTGGAAGGCCCAACATGTAAAAGTCCCATTGTGGTGGTAGCACAATTTGTTTGATGTATTATTGTGTAGCAGAACGTTAATGTACCGTTGAAAAAAAAACTTAACCAGAGGAAATGAAGTCAGTGTAACCAAAAAGCATGTTGAATATTGGGCATTAAGAAGGCGCTGATACTCAGCCGTGATTCGTGCTCGCTTCGGCAGCACATACACTAAAATTGGAACGATACAGAGAAGATTAGCATGGCCCATGCGCAAGGATGACACGCAAATTCGAGAAGCGTTCCATATTTTACACTTTCAAAACATCTCACCTTTTGCAGCACATCCACAATTTACCCTGTTTCAAAAACCATCATCACACAATCCATCATCTTTATTCAGCTCCTCCTTTACCTGATTCAGTTCAACCTTTTCATTCCACAGATTTGTCGAACGTCCAGATTTCTCACTTTGAAATCGGGTACTTGAGATATTTAAAACATTAATTATTTGATACTTATTGAATGACAAAAGAGCAAAATATCACAGATGCTGCAAATCTAGAACCAAAACACAAAAGGCTGATAAAACTCAGCAAAGACAAGTCGGCGTGTCGGGAATTCGGTGGGAGAGAAAAGCTCCTGGACAACAACGCTGTGGACCAAATCTCCAGCAGAGCGTTGTGCTGGGAACAGCACATTCAAATGGATTGACTCCAGTTCAGGAAAGGGTGTAATGTTTGCCGGAATAGCGAAAATGGGTGTTCATAATGTGCTGGAAGATGTGGAATAAGATTTGGAGAATGGGAGTTGCGTTTGAATCCAAGAAAATAATAAAAGAATAGGAGTTTAACTGAAATAGAAACCGAAAATACTGGAAAATCTGAACTGGTCTGTCAGAATCTGTGGTGAGAGAAGTCGATTGGAGTTTGCTTCTTCAGAGCAGTTTAACTGAATTGGAAGAGGAGATGAGAGTTTCTCTGTGACAGGTTCAGGGATACAGTGTGCCTGTGAAGTGATCCAGGACATGTGAATTGACTTTGTGAGTTGTGTGTGTGTGGGATTAAATATCGCTGTGCGATTGAATGGTTACTTTCTGTTAAATGCTGGTTGGATACAAATCCAAAATGTAACTTTAGCTCAGATTGTTGTTTAGTACTTTTAAATGATTTACTTCTTTGAATGATCAAAATGCTTAAAGTCATCTAGTCGACATGATTAATTACAAGGCAAAAGTCCACCGATTAACTGGGACTATTGTCCCAGATGCATTGAAATGTTCATTGGATGAGCAATTTGCTTCAATACTGGTTGATTATGCGGATCATGTCTCCAGCTAAGTAACAAAGTGTGTATCAATCTCTTGTTTTCATGTGTGAGGGCTGTTGTTGAGCTTTTAGCTTTCTATAGGGCTGCGTTCCCTTTCGTGAAGCTGTTGCTATATTTCAGAAAGTCAGTTCTGCTAGCAGCTATGAGATGACCGATATGCAGAATTCTTTGCTGATTCTTGCACCAATGTGCACGCCTCTTGAGTGTGGCTGTAGCTTTGATGACTGACATTGGAAAAGACATAGTTGGTAAACGACAAGGTGGTTTCAGCCAAGAGCACTCGTGTGCTAAGTACCCTGGAAATGTTTGACGGGATCCCTTGATGGCCTGTCTGGCTGCATCCTGATGCTGGATGGATTGACTTCACCAACATGTTCGAAGAGGGAGCTGTGAGATGGGGAAAGTAGGCGACCAGAATGCTTTGCATGGACATGTGCTTTCCTGTCAGTGTGTATGTTTGGAAAGCCCAACATGTAAAAGTCCCATTGTGGTGGTAGCACAATTTGTTTGATGTATTAGTGTGTAGCAGAACGTTAATGTACCGTTGAAAAAACTTAATCAGATGAAATGAAGTCAGTGTCACCAAAAAGCATGTTGAATATTGAGCATTATAAGGCGCTGATACTCAGCGGTGATTCGTGCTCGCTTCGGCAGCACATATACTAAAATTGGAACGATACAGAGAAGATTAGCATGGCCCCTGCGCAAGGATGACACGCAAATTCGTGAAGCGTTCCATATTTTACACTTTCAAAACATTTCACCTTTTGCAGCACATCCACAATTTACCCTGTTTCAAAAACCATCATCACACAATCCATCATCTTTATTCAGCTCCTCCTTTACCTGATTCAATTCAGCCTTTTCATTCCACAGATTTGTCGAACGTCCAAATTTCTCACTTTGAAATCGGGTATTTGAGATATTTAGAACATTAATTATTTGATACTTATTGATTGACAAAGCAGCAAAACATCACAGATGCTTCAAATCTAGAACCAAAACACAAAAGGCTGATAAAACTCAGCAAAGACAAGTCGGCGTGTCGGGAATTCGGTGGGAGAGAAAAGCTCCTGGACAACAACGCTGTGGAGCAAATCACCAGCGGAGTGTTGTCCTGGGAACAGCACATTCAAATGGATTGACTCCAGTTCAGAAAAGGGTGTAATGTTTGCCGGAAAAGCGAAAATGGGAGTTCATAATGTGCTGGAAGATGTGGAATAAGATTTGGAGAATGGGAGTTGCGTTTTAATTCAAGAAAATAATAAAAGAATACGAGTTTAACTGATATAGAAAGCGGAAATACTGGAAAATCTGAACTGGTCTGTCAGAATCTGTGGTGAGTGAAGTCGATTGGAGTTTGCTTCTTCAGAGCAGTTTAACTGAATTGGAAGAGGGGATGAGAGTTTCTCTGTGACAGGTTCAGGGGTACAGTGTGACTGTGAAGTGATCCAGGACATGTGAATTGACTTTGTGAGTTGTGTGTGTGTGGGATTAAATATAGCTGTGCGATTGAATGGTTACTTTCAGTTAAATGCTGGTCGGATACAAATCCAAATTGTAAATTTAGCTCAGATTGTTGTTTAGTACTTTTAAAAGATTTACTTCTTTGAATGATCAAAATGCTTTAAGTCATCTAGTCGACATGATTAATTACAAGGTAAAAGTCCACAGATTAACTGGGACTATTGTCCCAGATGTATTGAAAAGATTATTGGATGAGCAATGTGCTTCAATACTGGTTGATTATGCGGATCATGTCTCCAGCTAAGTAACAAAGTGTGTATCAATCTCTTGTTTTCATGTGTGAGGGCTGTTGTTGAGCTTTTCGCTTTCTATAGGGCTGCGTTCCCTTTCGTGAAGCTGTTGCTATATTTCAGAAAGTCAGTTCTGCTGGCAGCTATGAGATGACCGACATGCAGAATTCTTTGCAGATTCTTGCACCCATGTGCACGCCTCTTGAGTAGGGCAGCAGCTTTGATGACTGACATTGGAAAAGACATAGTTGGTAAACGACAAGGTGGTTTCAGCCAAGAGCACTCGTGTGCTAAGTACCCTGGAAATGTTTGACGGGATCCCTTGATGGCCTGTCTGGCTGCATCCTGATGCTGGATGGATTGACTTCACCAACATGTTCGAAGAGGGAGCTGTGAGGTGGGGAAAGCAGGCGACCAGAATACTTTGCATGGACATGTGCTTTCCTGTCAGTGTGTATGTTTGGAAGGCCCAACATGTAAAAGTCCCATTGTGGTGGTAGCACAATTTGTTTGATGTATTATTGTGTAGCAGAACGTTAATGTACCGTTGAAAAAAAAACTTAACCAGAGGAAATGAAGTCAGTGTAACCAAAAAGCATGTTGAATATTGGGCATTAAGAAGGCGCTGATACTCAGCCGTGATTCGTGCTCGCTTCGGCAGCACATACACTAAAATTGGAACGATACAGAGAAGATTAGCATGGCCCATGCGCAAGGATGACACGCAAATTCGAGAAGCGTTCCATATTTTACACTTTCAAAACATCTCACCTTTTGCAGCACATCCACAATTTACCCTGTTTCAAAAACCATCATCACACAATCCATCATCTTTATTCAGCTCCTCCTTTACCTGATTCAGTTCAACCTTTTCATTCCACAGATTTGTCGAACGTCCAGATTTCTCACTTTGAAATCGGGTACTTGAGATATTTAAAACATTAATTATTTGATACTTATTGAATGACAAAAGAGCAAAATATCACAGATGCTGCAAATCTAGAACCAAAACACAAAAGGCTGATAAAACTCAGCAAAGACAAGTCGGCGTGTCGGGAATTCGGTGGGAGAGAAAAGCTCCTGGACAACAAGGCTGTGGAGCAAATCCCCAGCAGAGCGTTGTGCTGGGAACAGCACATTCAAATGGATTGACTCAAGTTCAGGAAAGGGTGTAATGTTTGCCGGAATAGCGAAAATGGGTGTTCATAATGTGCTGGAAGATGTGGAATAAGATTTGGAGAATGGGAGTTGCGTTTGAATCCAAGAAAATAATAAAAGAATAGGAGTTTAAGTGAAATAGAAACCGAAAATACTGGAAAATCTGAACTGGTCTGTCAGAATCTGTGGTGAGAGAAGTCGATTGGAGTTTGCTTCTTCAGAGCAGTTTAACTGAATTGGAAGAGGAGATGAGAGTTTCTCTGTGACAGGTTCAGGGATACAGTGTGCCTGTGAAGTGATCCAGGACATGTGAATTGACTTTGTGAGTTGTGTGTGTGTGGGATTAAATATCGCTGTGCGATTGAATGGTTACTTTCTGTTAAATGCTGGTTGGATACAAATCCAAAATGTAACTTTAGCTCAGATTGTTGTTTAGTACTTTTAAAAGATTTACTTCTTTGAATGATCAAAATGCTTAAAGTCATCTAGTCGACATGATTAATTACAAGGCAAAAGTCCACCGATTAACTGGGACTATTGTCCCAGATGCATTGAAATGTTCATTGGATGAGCAATTTGCTTCAATACTGGTTGATTATGCGGATCATGTCTCCAGCTAAGTAACAAAGTGTGTATCAATCTCTTGTTTTCATGTGTGAGGGCTGTTGTTGAGCTTTTAGCTTTCTATAGGGCTGCGTTCCCTTTCGTGAAGCTGTTGCTATATTTCAGAAAGTCAGTTCTGCTAGCAGCTATGAGATGACCGATATGCAGAATTCTTTGCTGATTCTTGCACCAATGTGCACGCCTCTTGAGTGGGGCTGTAGCTTTGATGACTGACATTGGAAAAGACATAGTTGGTAAACGACACGGTGGTTTCAGCGAAGAGCACTCGTGTGCTAAGTACCCTGGAAATGTTTGACGGGATCCCTTGATGGCCTGTCTGGCTGCATCCTGATGCTGGATGGATTGACTTCACCAACATGTTCGAAGAGGGAGCTGTGAGGTGGGGAAAGTAGGCGACCAGAATACTTTGCATGGACATGTGCTTTCCTGTCAGTGTGTATGTTTGGAAGGCCCAACATGTAAAAGTCCCATTGTGGTGGTAGCACAATTTGTTTGATGTATTATTGTGTAGCAGAACGTTAATGTACCGTTGAAAAAAAACTTAACCAGAGGAAATGAAGTCAGTGTAACCAAAAAGCATGTTGAATATTGGGCATTAATAAGGCGCTGATACTCAGCCGTGATTCGTGCTCGCTTCGGCAGCACATACACTAAAATTGGAACGATACAGAGAAGATTAGCATGGCCCATGCGCAAGGATGACACGCAAATTCGAGAAGCGTTCCATATTTTACACTTTCAAAACATCTCACCTTTTGCAGCACATCCACAATTTACCCTGTTTCAAAAACCATCATCACACAATCCAACATCTTTATTCAGCTCCTCCTTTACCTGATTCAGTTCAACCTTTTCATTCCACAGATTTGTCGAACGTCCAGATTTCTCACTTTGAAATCGGGTACTTGAGATATTTAAAACATTAATTATTTGATACTTATTGAATGACAAAAGAGCAAAATATCACAGATGCTGCAAATCTGGAACCAAAACACAAAAGGCTGATAAAACTCAGCAAAGACAAGTCGGCGTGTCGGGAATTCGGTGGGAGAGAAAAGCTCCTGGACAACAACGCTGTGGACCAAATCTCCAGCAGAGCGTTGTGCTGGGAACAGCACATTCAAATGGATTGACTCCAGTTCAGGAAAGGGTGTAATGTTTGCCGGAATAGCGAAAATGGGTGTTCATAATGTGCTGGAAGATGTGGAATAAGATTTGGAGAATGGGAGTTGCGTTTGAATCCAAGAAAATAATAAAAGAATAGGAGTTTAAGTGAAATAGAAACCGAAAATACTGGAAAATCTGAACTGGTCTGTCAGAATCTGTGGTGAGAGAAGTCGATTGGAGTTTGCTTCTTCAGAGCAGTTTAACTGAATTGGAAGAGGAGATGAGAGTTTCTCTGTGACAGGTTCAGGGATACAGTGTGCCTGTGAAGTGATCCAGGACATGTGAATTGACTTTGTGAGTTGTGTGTGTGTGGGATTAAATATCGCTGTGCGATTGAATGGTTACTTTCTGTTAAATGCTGGTTGGATACAAATCCAAAATGTAACTTTAGCTCAGATTGTTGTTTAGTACTTTTAAATGATTTACTTCTTTGAATGATCAAAATGCTTAAAGTCATCTAGTCGACATGATTAATTACAAGGCAAAAGTCCACCGATTAACTGGGACTATTGTCCCAGATGCATTGAAATGTTCATTGGATGAGCAATTTGCTTCAATACTGGTTGATTATGCGGATCATGTCTCCAGCTAAGTAACAAAGTGTGTATCAATCTCTTGTTTTCATGTGTGAGGGCTGTTGTTGAGCTTTTAGCTTTCTATAGGGCTGCGTTCCCTTTCGTGAAGCTGTTGCTATATTTCAGAAAGTCAGTTCTGCTAGCAGCTATGAGATGACCGATATGCAGAATTCTTTGCTGATTCTTGCACCAATGTGCACGCCTCTTGAGTGGGGCTGTAGCTTTGATGACTGACATTGGAAAAGACATAGTTGGTAAACGACAAGGTGGTTTCAGCCAAGAGCACTCGTGTGCTAAGTACCCTGGAAATGTTTGACGGGATCCCTTGATGGCCTGTCTGGCTGCATCCTGATGCTGGATGGATTGACTTCACCAACATGTTCGAAGAGGGAGCTGTGAGATGGGGAAAGTAGGCGACCAGAATGCTTTGCATGGACATGTGCTTTCCTGTCAGTGTGTATGTTTGGAAAGCCCAACATGTAAAAGTCCCATTGTGGTGGTAGCACAATTTGTTTGATGTATTAGTGTGTAGCAGAACGTTAATGTACCGTTGAAAAAACTTAATCAGATGAAATGAAGTCAGTGTCACCAAAAAGCATGTTGAATATTGAGCATTATAAGGCGCTGATACTCAGCGGTGATTCGTGCTCGCTTCGGCAGCACATACACTAAAATTGGAACGATACAGAGAAGATTAGCATGGCCCCTGCGCAAGGATGACACGCAAATTCGTGAAGCGTTCCATATTTTACACTTTCAAAACATTTCACCTTTTGCAGCACATCCACAATTTACCCTGTTTCAAAAACCATCATCACACAATCCATCATCTTTATTCAGCTCCTCCTTTACCTGATTCAATTCAGCCTTTTCATTCCACAGATTTGTCGAACGTCCAAATTTCTCACTTTGAAATCGGGTATTTGAGATATTTAGAACATTAATTATTTGATACTTATTGATTGACAAAGCAGCAAAACATCACAGATGCTTCAAATCTAGAACCAAAACACAAAAGGCTGATAAAACTCAGCAAAGACAAGTCGGCGTGTCGGGAATTCGGTGGGAGAGAAAAGCTCCTGGACAACAACGCTGTGGAGCAAATCACCAGCGGAGCGTTGTCCTGGGAACAGCACATTCAAATGGATTGACTCCAGTTCAGAAAAGGGTGTAATGTTTGCCGGAAAAGCGAAAATGGGAGTTCATAATGTGCTGGAAGATGTGGAATAAGATTTGGAGAATGGGAGTTGCGTTTTAATTCAAGAAAATAATAAAAGAATACGAGTTTAACTGATATAGAAACCGGAAATACTGGAAAATCTGAACTGGTCTGTCAGAATCTGTGATGAGAGAAGTCGATTGGAGTTTGCTTCTTCAGAGCAGTTGAACTGAATTAGAAGTGGAGATGAGAATTTCTCTGTGACAGGTTCAGTGGTACAGTGTGCCTGTGAAGTGATCCAGGAAATGTGAATTGACATTGTGAGTTGTTTGTGTGTGGGATTAAATATAGCTGTGCGACTGAATGGCTACTTTCTATTAAATGCTGGTCGGATACAAATCCAAAATGTCACTTTAGCTCAGATTGTTGCTTAGCACTTTTAAATGATTTACTTCTTTGAATGACCAAAATGCTTAAAGTCATCTAGTCGACATGATTAATTACAAGGTAAATGTCCACCGATTAACTGGGACTATTGTCCCAGATGCATTGAAAAGATCATTGGATGAGCACTTTGCTTCAATACTGGTTGGTTATGCGGAACATGCCTCCAGCTATGTAACAAAGTGTGTATCAATCTCTAGTTTTCATGTGTCAGGACTGTTCTTGAGCTTTTCGCTTTCTATAGGGCTGCGTTCCCTTTCGTGAAGCTGTTGCTATATTTCAGAAAGTCAGTTCTGCTGGCAGCTATGAGATGACCGACATGCAGAATTCTTTGCAGATTCTTGCGCCCATGTGCACGCTTCTTGAGTGTGGCTGTAGCTTTGATGACTGACATTGGAAAAGACATAGTTGGTAAACGACACGGTGGTTTCAGCGAAGAGCACTCGTGTGCTAAGTACCCTGGAAATGTTTGACGGGATCCCTTGATGGCCTGTCTGGCTGCATCCTGATGCTGGATGGATTGACTTCACCAACATGTTCGAAGAGGGAGCTGTGAGGTGGGGAAAGTAGGCGACCAGAATACTTTGCATGGACATGTGCTTTCCTGTCAGTGTGTATGTTTGGAAGGCCCAACATGTAAAAGTCCCATTGTGGTGGTAGCACAATTTGTTTGATGTATTATTGTGTAGCAGAACGTTAATGTACCGTTGAAAAAAAAACTTAACCAGAGGAAATGAAGTCAGTGTAACCAAAAAGCATGTTGAATATTGGGCATTAATAAGGCGCTGATACTCAGCCGTGATTCGTGCTCGCTTCGGCAGCACATACACTAAAATTGGAACGATACAGAGAAGATTAGCATGGCCCATGCGCAAGGATGACACGCAAATTCGAGAAGCGTTCCATATTTTACACTTTCAAAACATCTCACCTTTTGCAGCACATCCACAATTTACCCTGTTTCAAAAACCATCATCACACAATCCAACATCTTTATTCAGCTCCTCCTTTACCTGATTCAGTTCAACCTTTTCATTCCACAGATTTGTCGAACGTCCAGATTTCTCACTTTGAAATCGGGTACTTGAGATATTTAAAACATTAATTATTTGATACTTATTGAATGACAAAAGAGCAAAATATCACAGATGCTGCAAATCTAGAACCAAAACACAAAAGGCTGATAAAACTCAGCAAAGACAAGTCGGCGTGTCGGGAATTCGGTGGGAGAGAAAAGCTCCTGGACAACAAGGCTGTGGAGCAAATCCCCAGCAGAGCGTTGTGCTGGGAACAGCACATTCAAATGGATTGACTCAAGTTCAGGAAAGGGTGTAATGTTTGCCGGAATAGCGAAAATGGGTGTTCATAATGTGCTGGAAGATGTGGAATAAGATTTGGAGAATGGAAGTTGCGTTTGAATCCAAGAAAATAATAAAAGAATAGGAGTTTAAGTGAAATAGAAACCGAAAATACTGGAAAATCTGAACTGGTCTGTCAGAATCTGTGGTGAGAGAAGTCGATTGGAGTTTGCTTCTTCAGAGCAGTTTAACTGAATTGGAAGTGGAGATGAGAGTTTCTCTGTGACAGGTTCAGGGGTACAGTGTGCCTGTGAAGTGATCCAGGAAATGTGAATTGACTTTGTGAGTTGTGTGTGTGTGGGATTATATATAGCTGTTCGACTGAATGGGTACTTTCTGTTAAATGCTGGTCGGATACATTTCCAAAATGTAACTTTAGCTCAGATTTTGTTTAGTACTTTTAAAAGATTTACTTCTTTGAATGATCAAAATGCTTAAAGTCATCTAGTCGACATGATTAATTACAAGGTAAAAGTCCACCGATTAACTGGGACTACTGTCCCAGATGCATTGAAATGTTCATTGGATGAGCAATTTGCTTCAATACTGGTTGATTATGCGGATCATGTCTCCAGCTAAGTAACAAAGTGTGTATCAATCTCTTGTTTTCATGTGTGAGGGCTGTTGTTGAGCTTTTAGCTTTCTATAGGGCTGCGTTCCCTTTCGTGAAGCTGTTGCTATATTTCAGAAAGTCAGTTCTGCTAGCAGCTATGAGATGACCGACATGCAGAATTCTTTGCTGATTCTTGCACCCATGTGCACGCCTCTTGAGTAGGGCAGCAGCTTTGATGACTGACATTGGAAAAGACATAGTTGGTAAACGACAAGGTGGTTTCAGCCAAGAGCACCCGTGTGCTAAGTACCCTGGAAATGTTTGACGGGATCCCTTGATGGCCTGTCTGGCTGCATCCTGATGCTGGATGGATTGACTTCACCAACATGTTCGAAGAGGGAGCTGTGAGGTGGGTAAAGTAGGCGAGCAGAATGTTTTGCATGGACATGTGCTTTACTGTCAGTGTGTATGTTTGGAAGGCCCAACATGTAAAAGTCCCATTGTGGTGGTAGCACAATTTGTTTGATGTATTATTCCGTAGCAGAACGTTAATGTACCGTTGAACAAAATCTTAACCAGAGGAAATGAAGTTAGTGTAACCAAAAAGCATGTTGAATATTGAGCATTAATAAGGCGCTGATACTCAGCGGAGATTCGTGCTCGCTTCGGCAGCACATACACTAAAATTGGAACGATACAGAGAAGATTAGCATGGCCCCTGCGCAAGGATGACACGCAAATTCGTGAAGCGTTCCATATTTTACACTTTCAAAACATCTCACCTTTTGCAGCACATCCACAATTTACCCTGTTTCAAAAACCATCATCACACAATCCAACATCTTTATTCAGCTCCTCCTTTACCTGATTCAGTTCAACCTTTTCATTCCACAGATTTGTCGAACGTCCAGATTTCTCACTTTGAAATCGGGTACTTGAGATATTTAAAACATTAATTATTTGATACTTATTGAATGACAAAACAGCAAAATATCACAGATGCTGCAAATCTAGAACCAAAACACAAAAGGCTGATAAAACTCAGCAAAGACAAGTCGGCGTGTCGGGAATTCGGTGGGAGAGAAAAGCTCCTGGACAACAACGCTGTGGTACAAATCACCAGTAGAGAGTTGTGCTGGGAACAGCACATTCAAATGGATTGACTCCAGTTCAGGAAAGGGTGTAATGTTTGCCGGAATAGCGAAAATGGGTGTTCATAATGTGCTGGAAAATGTGGAATAAGATTTGGAGAATGGGAGTTGCGTTTTAATTCAAGAAAATAATAAATGAATACGAGTTTAAGTGAAATAGAAACCGAAAATACTGGAAAATCTGAACTGGTCTGTCAGAATCTGTGGTGAGAGAAGTCGATTGGAGTTTGCTTCTTCAGAGCAGTTTAACTGAATTGGAAGTGGAGATGAGAGTTTCTCTGTGACAGGTTCAGGGGTACAGTGTGCCTGTGAAGTGATCCAGGAAATGTGAATTGACTTTGTGAGTTGTGTGTGTGTGGGATTAAATATAGCTGTTCGACTGAATGGGTACTTTCTGTTAAATGCTGGTCGGATACATTTCCAAAATGTAACTTTAGCTCAGATTTTGTTTAGTACTTTTAAAAGATTTGCTTCTTTGAATGATCAAAATGCTTAAAGTCATCTAGTCGACATGATTAATTACAATGTAAAAGTCCACCGATTAACTGGGACTATTGTCCCAGATGCATTGAAAAGATCATTGGATGAGCACTTTGCTTCAATACTGGTTGGTTATGCGGAACATGCCTCCAGCTAAGTAACAAAGTGTGTATCAATCTCTTGTTTTCATGTGTGAGGGCTGTTGTTGAGCTTTTCGCTTTCTATAGGGCTGCGTTCCCTTTCGTGAAGCTGTTGCTATATTTCAGAAAGTCAGTTCTGCTGGCAGCTATGAGATGACCGACATGCAGAATTCTTTGCTGATTCTTGCACCCATGTGCACGCCTCTTGAGTGTGGCTGTAGCTTTGATGACTGACATTGGACAAGACATAGTTGGTAAACGACAAGGTGGTTTCAGCCAAGAGCACTCGTGTGCTAGGTACCCTGGAAATGTTTGACGGGATCCCTTGATGGCCTGTCTGGCTGCATCCTGATGCTGGATGGATTGACTGAGATCACCAGCATGTTCGAAGAGGGAGCTGTGAGTTGGGGAAAGTTGGCGACCAGAATACTTTGCATGGACATGTGCTTTCCTGTCAGTTTGTATGTTTCTAAGGCCCAACATGTAAAAGTCCCATTGTGGTGGTAGCACAATTTGTTTGATGTATTATTGTGTAGCAGACCGTTAATGTACCGTTGAAAAAACTTAACCAGATGAAATGAAGTTAGTGTAACCAAAAAGCATGTTGAATATTGAGCATTAATAAGGCGCTGATACTCAGCGGAGATTCGTGCTCGCTTCGGCAGCACATACACTAAAATTGGAACGATACAGAGAAGATTAGCATGGCCCCTGCGCAAGGATGACACGCAAATTCGTGAAGCGTTCCATATTTTACACTTTCAAAACATTTCACCTTTTGCAGAACATTCACAATTTACCCTGTTTCAAAAACCATCATCACACAATCCAACATCTTTATTCAGCTCCTCCTTTACCTGATTCAATTCAACCTTTTCATTCCACAGATTTATCGAACGTCCAACTTTCTCACTTTGAAATCGGTTACTTGAGATATTTAAAACATTAATTATTTGATACTTATTGATTGACAAAACAGCAAAATATCACAGATGCTGCAAATCTAGAATCAAAACACAAAAGGCTGATAAAACTCAGCAAAGACAAGTCGGCGTGTCGGGAATTCGGTGGGAGAGAAAAGCTCCTGGACAACAACGCCGTGGAGCTAATCCCCAGCAGAGCGTTGTGCTTCGAACAGCACATTCAAATGGATTGACTCCAGTTCAGGAAAGGGTGTAATGTTTGCTGGGAAAGCGAAAATGGGTGTTCATAATGTGCTGGAAGATGTGGAATAAGATTTGGAGAATGGGAGTTGCGTTTGAATCCAAGAAAATAATAAAAGAATAGGAGTTTAACTGAAATAGAAACCGAAGATACTGGAAAATCTGAACTGGTCTGTCAGAATCTGTGGTGAGTGAAGTCGATTGGAGTTTGCTTCTTCAGAGCAGTTTAACTGAATTGGAAGAGGGGATGAGAGTTTCTCTGTGACAGGTTCAGGGGTACAGTGTGACTGTGAAGTGATCCAGGACATGTGAATTGACTTTGTGAGTTGTGTGTGTGTGGGATTAAATATAGCTGTGCGATTGAATGGTTACTTTCAGTTAAATGCTGGTCGGATACAAATCCAAATTGTAAATTTAGCTCAGATTGTTGTTTAGTACTTTTAAAAGATTTACTTCTTTGAATGATCAAAATGCTTTAAGTCATCTAGTCGACATGATTAATTACAAGGTAAAAGTCCACAGATTAACTGGGACTATTGTCCCAGATGTATTGAAAAGATTATTGGATGAGCAATGTGCTTCAATACTGGTTGATTATGCGGATCATGTCTCCAGCTAAGTAACAAAGTGTGTATCAATCTCTTGTTTTCATGTGTGAGGGCTGTTGTTGAGCTTTTCGCTTTCTATAGGGCTGCGTTCCCTTTCGTGAAGCTGTTGCTATATTTCAGAAAGTCAGTTCTGCTGGCAGCTATGAGATGACCGACATGCAGAATTCTTTGCAGATTCTTGCACCCATGTGCACGCCTCTTGAGTAGGGCAGCAGCTTTGATGACTGACATTGGAAAAGACATAGTTGGTAAACGACAAGGTGGTTTCAGCCAAGAGCACTCGTGTGCTAAGTACCCTGGAAATGTTTGACGGGATCCCTTGATGGCCTGTCTGGCTGCATCCTGATGCTGGATGGATTGACTTCACCAACATGTTCGAAGAGGGAGCTGTGAGGTGGGTAAAGTAGGCGACCAGAATACTTTGCATGGACATGTGCTTTCCTGTCAGTGTGTATGTTTGGAAGGCCCAACATGTAAAAGTCCCATTGTGGTGGTAGCACAATTTGTTTGATGTATTATTGTGTAGCAGAACGTTAATGTACCGTTGAAAAAAAAACTTAACCAGAGGAAATGAAGTCAGTGTAACCAAAAAGCATGTTGAATATTGGGCATTAAGAAGGCGCTGATACTCAGCCGTGATTCGTGCTCGCTTCGGCAGCACATACACTAAAATTGGAACGATACAGAGAAGATTAGCATGGCCCATGCGCAAGGATGACACGCAAATTCGAGAAGCGTTCCATATTTTACACTTTCAAAACATCTCACCTTTTGCAGCACATCCACAATTTACCCTGTTTCAAAAACCATCATCACACAATCCAACATCTTTATTCAGCTCCTCCTTTACCTGATTCAGTTCAACCTTTTCATTCCACAGATTTGTCGAACGTCCAGATTTCTCACTTTGAAATCGGGTACTTGAGATATTTAAAACATTAATTATTTGATACTTATTGAATGACAAAAGAGCAAAATATCACAGATGCTGCAAATCTAGAACCAAAACACAAAAGGCTGATAAAACTCAGCAAAGACAAGTCGGCGTGTCGGGAATTCGGTGGGAGAGAAAAGCTCCTGGACAACAAGGCTGTGGAGCAAATCCCCAGCAGAGCGTTGTGCTGGGAACAGCACATTCAAATGGATTGACTCAAGTTCAGGAAAGGGTGTAATGTTTGCCGGAATAGCGAAAATGGGTGTTCATAATGTGCTGGAAGATGTGGAATAAGATTTGGAGAATGGAAGTTGCGTTTTAATCCAAGAAAATAATAAAAGAATAGGAGTTTAAGTGAAATAGAAACCGAAAATACTGGAAAATCTGAACTGGTCTGTCAGAATCTGTGGTGAGAGAAGTCGATTGGAGTTTGCTTCTTCAGAGCAGTTTAACTGAATTGGAAGTGGAGATGAGAGTTTCTCTGTGACAGGTTCAGGGGTACAGTGTGCCTGTGAAGTGATCCAGGAAATGTGAATTGACTTTGTGAGTTGTGTGTGTGTGGGATTAAATATAGCTGTTCGACTGAATGGGTACTTTCTGTTAAATGCTGGTCGGATACATTTCCAAAATGTAACTTTAGCTCAGATTTTGTTTAGTACTTTTAAAAGATTTACTTCTTTGAATGATCAAAATGCTTAAAGTCATCTAGTCGACATGATTAATTACAAGGTAAAAGTCCACCGATTAACTGGGACTACTGTCCCAGATGCATTGAAATGTTCATTGGATGAGCAATTTGCTTCAATACTGGTTGATTATGCGGATCATGTCTCCAGCTAAGTAACAAAGTGTGTATCAATCTCTTGTTTTCATGTGTGAGGGCTGTTGTTGAGCTTTTAGCTTTCTATAGGGCTGCGTTCCCTTTCGTGAAGCTGTTGCTATATTTCAGAAAGTCAGTTCTGCTAGCAGCTATGAGATGACCGACATGCAGAATTCTTTGCTGATTCTTGCACCCATGTGCACGCCTCTTGAGTGTGGCTGTAGCTTTGATGACTGACATTGGACAAGACATAGTTGGTAAACGACAAGGTGGTTTCAGCCAAGAGCACTCGTGTGCTAGGTACCCTGGAAATGTTTGACGGGATCCCTTGATGGCCTGTCTGGCTGCATCCTGATGCTGGATTGACTGAGATCACCAGCATGTTCGAAGAGGGAGCTGTGAGTTGGGGAACGTTGGCGACCAGAATACTTTGCATGGACATGTGCTTTCCTGTCAGTGTGTATGTTTGGAAGGCCCAACATGTAAAAGTCCCATTGTGGTGGTAGCACAATTTGTTTGATGTATTATTGTGTAGCAGACCGTTAATGTACCGTTGAAAAAACTGAACCAGATGAAATGAAGTTAGTGTAACCAAAAAGCATGTTGAATATTGAGCATTAATAAGGCGCTGATACTCAGCGGTGATTCGTGCTCGCTTCGGCAGCACATACACTAAAATTGGAACGATACAGAGAAGATTAGCATGGCCCCTGCGCAAGGATGACACGCAAATTCGTGAAGCGTTCCATATTTTACACTTTCAAAACATTTCACCTTTTGCAGCACATCCACAATTTACCCTGTTTCAAAAACCATCATCACACAATCCAACATCTTTATTCAGCTCCTCCTTTACCTGATTCAATTCAACCTTTTCATTCCACAGATTTATCGAACGTCCAACTTTCTCACTTTGAAATCGGTTACTTGAGATATTTAAAACATTAATTATTTGATACTTATTGATTGACAAAACAGCAAAATATCACAGATGCTGCAAATCTAGAATCAAAACACAAAAGGCTGATAAAACTCAGCAAAGACAAGTCGGCGTGTCGGGAATTCGTTGGGAGAGAAAAGCTCCTGGACAACAACGCTGTGGAACAAATCACCAGCAGAGCGTTGTGCTTCGAACAGCACATTCAAATGGATTGACTCCAGTTCAGGAAAGGGTGTAATGTTTGCTGGGAAAGCGAAAATGGGTGTTCATAATGTGCTGGAAGATGTGGAATAAGATTTGGAGAATGGGAGTTGCGTTTGAATCCAAGAAAATAATAAAAGAATAGGAGTTTAACTGAAATAGAAACCGAAGATACTGGAAAATCTGAACTGGTCTGTCAGAATCTGTGGTGAGTGAAGTCGATTGGAGTTTGCTTCTTCAGAGCAGTTTAACTGAATTGGAAGAGGGGATGAGAGTTTCTCTGTGACAGGTTCAGGGGTACAGTGTGACTGTGAAGTGATCCAGGACATGTGAATTGACTTTGTGAGTTGTGTGTGTGTGGGATTAAATATAGCTGTGCGATTGAATGGTTACTTTCAGTTAAATGCTGGTCGGATACAAATCCAAATTGTAAATTTAGCTCAGATTTTGTTTAGTACTTTTAAAAGATTTACTTCTTTGAATGATCAAAATGCTTTAAGTCATCTAGTCGACATGATTAATTACAAGGTAAAAGTCCACAGATTAACTGGGACTATTGTCCCAGATGTATTGAAAAGATTATTGGATGAGCAATGTGCTTCAATACTGGTTGATTATGCGGATCATGTCTCCAGCTAAGTAACAAAGTGTGTATCAATCTCTTGTTTTCATGTGTGAGGGCTGTTGTTGAGCTTTTCGCTTTCTATAGGGCTGCGTTCCCTTTCGTGAAGCTGTTGCTATATTTCAGAAAGTCAGTTCTGCTGGCAGCTATGAGATGACCGACATGCAGAATTCTTTGCTGATTCTTGCACCCATGTGCACGCCTCTTGAGTGTGGTTGTAGCTTTGATGACTGACATTGGACAAGACATAGTTGGTAAACGACAAGGTGGTTTCAGCCAAGAGCACTCGTGTGCTAGGTACCCTGGAAATGTTTGACGGGATCCCTTGATGGCCTGTCTGGCTGCATCCTGATGCTGGATTGACTGAGATCACCAGCATGTTCGAAGAGGGAGCTGTGAGTTGGGGAAAGTTGGCGACCAGAATACTTTGCATGGACATGTGCTTTCCTGTCAGTTTGTATGTTTCTAAGGCCCAACATGTAAAAGTCCCATTGTGGTGGTAGCACAATTTGTTTGATGTATTATTGTGTAGCAGACCGTTAATGTACCGTTGAAAAAACTGAACCAGATGAAATGAAGTTAGTGTAACCAAAAAGCATGTTGAATATTGAGCATTAATAAGGCGCTGATACTCAGCGGTGATTCGTGCTCGCTTCGGCAGCACATACACTAAAATTGGAACGATACAGAGAAGATTAGCATGGCCCCTGCGCAAGGATGACACGCAAATTCGTGAAGCGTTCCATATTTTACACTTTCAAAACATTTCACCTTTTGCAGAACATTCACAATTTACCCTGTTTCAAAAACCATCATCACACAATCCAACATCTTTATTCAGCTCCTCCTTTACCTGATTCAATTCAACCTTTTCATTCCACAGATTTATCGAACGTCCAACTTTCTCACTTTGAAATCGGTTACTTGAGATATTTAAAACATTAATTATTTGATACTTATTGATTGACAAAACAGCAAAATATCACAGATGCTGCAAATCTAGAATCAAAACACAAAAGGCTGATAAAACTCAGCAAAGACAAGTCGGCGTGTCGGGAATTCGGTGGGAGAGAAAAGCTCCTGGACAACAACGCCGTGGAGCTAATCCCCAGCAGAGCGTTGTGCTTCGAACAGCACATTCAAATGGATTGACTCCAGTTCAGGAAAGGGTGTAATGTTTGCTGGGAAAGCGAAAATGGGTGTTCATAATGTGCTGGAAGATGTGGAATAAGATTTGGAGAATGGGAGTTGCGTTTGAATCCAAGAAAATAATAAAAGAATAGGAGTTTAACTGAAATAGAAACCGAAGATACTGGAAAATCTGAACTGGTCTGTCAGAATCTGTGGTGAGTGAAGTCGATTGGAGTTTGCTTCTTCAGAGCAGTTTAACTGAATTGGAAGAGGGGATGAGAGTTTCTCTGTGACAGGTTCAGGGGTACAGTGTGACTGTGAAGTGATCCAGGACATGTGAATTGACTTTGTGAGTTGTGTGTGTGTGGGATTAAATATAGCTGTGCGATTGAATGGTTACTTTCAGTTAAATGCTGGTCGGATACAAATCCAAATTGTAAATTTAGCTCAGATTTTGTTTAGTACTTTTAAAAGATTTACTTCTTTGAATGATCAAAATGCTTTAAGTCATCTAGTCGACATGATTAATTACAAGGTAAAAGTCCACAGATTAACTGGGACTATTGTCCCAGATGTATTGAAAAGATTATTGGATGAGCAATGTGCTTCAATACTGGTTGATTATGCGGATCATGTCTCCAGCTAAGTAACAAAGTGTGTATCAATCTCTTGTTTTCATGTGTGAGGGCTGTTGTTGAGCTTTTCGCTTTCTATAGGGCTGCGTTCCCTTTCGTGAAGCTGTTGCTATATTTCAGAAAGTCAGTTCTGCTGGCAGCTATGAGATGACCGACATGCAGAATTCTTTGCTGATTCTTGCACCCATGTGCACGCCTCTTGAGTGTGGCTGTAGCTTTGATGACTGACATTGGACAAGACATAGTTGGTAAACGACAAGGTGGTTTCAGCCAAGAGCACTCGTGTGCTAGGTACCCTGGAAATGTTTGACGGGATCCCTTGATGGCCTGTCTGGCTGCATCCTGATGCTGGATTGACTGAGATCACCAGCATGTTCGAAGAGGGAGCTGTGAGTTGGGGAAAGTTGGCGACCAGAATACTTTGCATGGACATGTGCTTTCCTGTCAGTTTGTATGTTTCTAAGGCCCAACATGTAAAAGTCCCATTGTGGTGGTAGCACAATTTGTTTGATGTATTATTGTGTAGCAGACCGTTAATGTACCGTTGAAAAAACTGAACCAGATGAAATGAAGTTAGTGTAACCAAAAAGCATGTTGAATATTGAGCATTAATAAGGCGCTGATACTCAGCGGTGATTCGTGCTCGCTTCGGCAGCACATACACTAAAATTGGAACGATACAGAGAAGATTAGCATGGCCCCTGCGCAAGGATGACACGCAAATTCGTGAAGCGTTCCATATTTTACACTTTCAAAACATTTCACCTTTTGCAGAACATTCACAATTTACCCTGTTTCAAAAACCATCATCACACAATCCAACATCTTTATTCAGCTCCTCCTTTACCTGATTCAATTCAACCTTTTCATTCCACAGATTTATCGAACGTCCAACTTTCTCACTTTGAAATCGGTTACTTGAGATATTTAAAACATTAATTATTTGATACTTATTGATTGACAAAACAGCAAAATATCACAGATGCTGCAAATCTAGAATCAAAACACAAAAGGCTGATAAAACTCAGCAAAGACAAGTCGGCGTGTCGGGAATTCGGTGGGAGAGAAAAGCTCCTGGACAACAACGCCGTGGAGCTAATCCCCAGCAGAGCGTTGTGCTTCGAACAGCACATTCAAATGGATTGACTCCAGTTCAGGAAAGGGTGTAATGTTTGCTGGGAAAGCGAAAATGGGTGTTCATAATGTGCTGGAAGATGTGGAATAAGATTTGGAGAATGGGAGTTGCGTTTGAATCCAAGAAAATAATAAAAGAATAGGAGTTTAACTGAAATAGAAACCGAAGATACTGGAAAATCTGAACTGGTCTGTCAGAATCTGTGGTGAGTGAAGTCGATTGGAGTTTGCTTCTTCAGAGCAGTTTAACTGAATTGGAAGAGGGGATGAGAGTTTCTCTGTGACAGGTTCAGGGGTACAGTGTGACTGTGAAGTGATCCAGGACATGTGAATTGACTTTGTGAGTTGTGTGTGTGTGGGATTAAATATAGCTGTGCGATTGAATGGTTACTTTCAGTTAAATGCTGGTCGGATACAAATCCAAATTGTAAATTTAGCTCAGATTGTTGTTTAGTACTTTTAAAAGATTTACTTCTTTGAATGATCAAAATGCTTTAAGTCATCTAGTCGACATGATTAATTACAAGGTAAAAGTCCACAGATTAACTGGGACTATTGTCCCAGATGTATTGAAAAGATTATTGGATGAGCAATGTGCTTCAATACTGGTTGATTATGCGGATCATGTCTCCAGCTAAGTAACAAAGTGTGTATCAATCTCTTGTTTTCATGTGTGAGGGCTGTTGTTGAGCTTTTCGCTTTCTATAGGGCTGCGTTCCCTTTCGTGAAGCTGTTGCTATATTTCAGAAAGTCAGTTCTGCTGGCAGCTATGAGATGACCGACATGCAGAATTCTTTGCAGATTCTTGCACCCATGTGCACGCCTCTTGAGTAGGGCAGCAGCTTTGATGACTGACATTGGAAAAGACATAGTTGGTAAACGACAAGGTGGTTTCAGCCAAGAGCACTCGTGTGCTAAGTACCCTGGAAATGTTTGACGGGATCCCTTGATGGCCTGTCTGGCTGCATCCTGATGCTGGATGGATTGACTTCACCAACATGTTCGAAGAGGGAGCTGTGAGGTGGGGAAAGTAGGCGACCAGAATACTTTGCATGGACATGTGCTTTCCTGTCAGTGTGTATGTTTGGAAGGCCCAACATGTAAAAGTCCCATTGTGGTGGTAGCACAATTTGTTTGATGTATTATTGTGTAGCAGAACGTTAATGTACCGTTGAAAAAAATCTTAACCAGAGGAAATGAAGTTAGTGTAACCAAAAAGCATGTTGAATATTGAGCATTAATAAGGCGCTGATACTCAGCAGTGATTCGTGCTCGCTTCGGCAGCACATACACTAAAATTGGAACGATACAGAGAAGATTAGCATGGCCCCTGCGCAAGGATGACACGCAAATTCGTGAAGCGTTCCATATTTTACACTTTCAAAACATCTCACCTTTTGCAGCACATCCACAATTTACCCTGTTTCAAAAACCATCATCACACAATCCAACATCTTTATTCAGCTCCTCCTTTACCTGATTCAGTTCAACCTTTTCATTCCACAGATTTGTCGAACGTCCAGATTTCTCACTTTGAAATCGGGTACTTGAGATATTTAAAACATTAATTATTTGATACTTATTGAATGACAAAAGAGCAAAATATCACAGATGCTGCAAATCTAGAACCAAAACACAAAAGGCTGATAAAACTCAGCAAAGACAAGTCGGCGTGTCGGGAATTCGGTGGGAGAGAAAAGCTCCTGGACAACAACGCTGTGGTACAAATCACCAGTAGAGAGTTGTGCTGGGAACAGCACATTCAAATGGATTGACTCCAGTTCAGGAAAGGGTGTAATGTTTGCCGGAATAGCGAAAATGGGTGTTCATAATGTGCTGGAAAATGTGGAATAAGATTTGGAGAATGGGAGTTGCGTTTTAATTCAAGAAAATAATAAATGAATACGAGTTTAAGTGAAATAGAAACCGAAAATACTGGAAAATCTGAACTGGTCTGTCAGAATCTGTGGTGAGAGAAGTCGATTGGAGTTTGCTTCTTCAGAGCAGTTTAACTGAATTGGAAGTGGAGATGAGAGTTTCTCTGTGACAGGTTCAGGGGTACAGTGTGCCTGTGAAGTGATCCAGGAAATGTGAATTGACTTTGTGAGTTGTGTGTGTGTGGGATTAAATATAGCTGTTCGACTGAATGGGTACTTTCTGTTAAATGCTGGTCGGATACATTTCCAAAATGTAACTTTAGCTCAGATTTTGTTTAGTACTTTTAAAAGATTTGCTTCTTTGAATGATCAAAATGCTTAAAGTCATCTAGTCGACATGATTAATTACAATGTAAAAGTCCACCGATTAACTGGGACTATTGTCCCAGATGCATTGAAAAGATCATTGGATGAGCACTTTGCTTCAATACTGGTTGGTTATGCGGAACATGCCTCCAGCTAAGTAACAAAGTGTGTATCAATCTCTTGTTTTCATGTGTGAGGGCTGTTGTTGAGCTTTTCGCTTTCTATAGGGCTGCGTTCCCTTTCGTGAAGCTGTTGCTATATTTCAGAAAGTCAGTTCTGCTGGCAGCTATGAGATGACCGACATGCAGAATTCTTTGCTGATTCTTGCACCCATGTGCACGCCTCTTGAGTGTGGCTGTAGCTTTGATGACTGACATTGGACAAGACATAGTTGGTAAACGACAAGGTGGTTTCAGCCAAGAGCACTCGTGTGCTAGGTACCCTGGAAATGTTTGACGGGATCCCTTGATGGCCTGTCTGGCTGCATCCTGATGCTGGATGGATTGACTGAGATCACCAGCATGTTCGAAGAGGGAGCTGTGAGTTGGGGAAAGTTGGCGACCAGAATACTTTGCATGGACATGTGCTTTCCTGTCAGTTTGTATGTTTCTAAGGCCCAACATGTAAAAGTCCCATTGTGGTGGTAGCACAATTTGTTTGATGTATTATTGTGTAGCAGACCGTTAATGTACCGTTGAAAAAACTTAACCAGATGAAATGAAGTTAGTGTAACCAAAAAGCATGTTGAATATTGAGCATTAATAAGGCGCTGATACTCAGCGGAGATTCGTGCTCGCTTCGGCAGCACATACACTAAAATTGGAACGATACAGAGAAGATTAGCATGGCCCCTGCGCAACGATGACACGCAAATTCGTGAAGCGTTCCATATTTTACACTTTCAAAACATTTCACCTTTTGCAGCACATTCACAATTTACCCTGTTTCAAAAACCATCATCACACAATCCAACATCTTTATTCAGCTCCTCCTTTACCTGATTCAATTCAACCTTTTCATTCCACAGATTTATCGAACGTCCAACTTTCTCACTTTGAAATCGGTTACTTGAGATATTTAAAACATTAATTATTTGATACTTATTGATTGACAAAACAGCAAAATATCACAGATGCTGCAAATCTAGAATCAAAACACAAAAGGCTGATAAAACTCAGCAAAGACAAGTCGGCGTGTCGGGAATTCGGTGGGAGAGAAAAGCTCCTGGACAACAACGCCGTGGAGCTAATCCCCAGCAGAGCGTTGTGCTTCGAACAGCACATTCAAATGGATTGACTCCAGTTCAGGAAAGGGTGTAATGTTTGCTGGGAAAGCGAAAATGGGTGTTCATAATGTGCTGGAAGATGTGGAATAAGATTTGGAGAATGGGAGTTGCGTTTGAATCCAAGAAAATAATAAAAGAATAGGAGTTTAACTGAAATAGAAACCGAAAATACTGGAAAATCTGAACTGGTCTGTCAGAATCTGTGGTGAGAGAAGTCGATTGGAGTTTGCTTCTTCAGAGCAGTTTAACTGAATTGGAAGTGGAGATGAGAGTTTCTCTGTGACAGGTTCAGGGGTACAGTGTGCCTGTGAAGTGATCCAGGAAATGTGAATTGACTTTGTGAGTTGTGTGTGTGTGGGATTAAATATAGCTGTTCGACTGAATGGGTACTTTCTGTTAAATGCTGGTCGGATACATTTCCAAAATGTAACTTTAGCTCAGATTTTGTTTAGTACTTTTAAAAGATTTGCTTCTTTGAATGATCAAAATGCTTTAAGTCATCTAGTCGACATGATTAATTACAATGTAAAAGTCCACCGATTAACTGGGACTATTGTCCCAGATGCATTGAAAAGATCATTGGATGAGCACTTTGCTTCAATACTGGTTGGTTATGCGGAACATGCCTCCAGCTAAGTAACAAAGTGTGTATCAATCTCTTGTTTTCATGTGTGAGGGCTGTTGTTGAGCTTTTCGCTTTCTATAGGGCTGCGTTCCCTTTCGTGAAGCTGTTGCTATATTTCAGAAAGTCAGTTCTGCTGGCAGCTATGAGATGACCGACATGCAGAATTCTTTGCTGATTCTTGCACCCATGTGCACGCCTCTTGAGTGTGGCTGTAGCTTTGATGACTGACATTGGACAAGACATAGTTGGTAAACGACAAGGTGGTTTCAGCCAAGAGCACTCGTGTGCTAGGTACCCTGGAAATGTTTGACGGGATCCCTTGATGGCCTGTCTGGCTGCATCCTGATGCTGGATGGATTGACTGAGATCACCAGCATGTTCGAAGAGGGAGCTGTGAGTTGGGGAAAGTTGGCGACCAGAATACTTTGCATGGACATGTGCTTTCCTGTCAGTTTGTATGTTTCTAAGGCCCAACATGTAAAAGTCCCATTGTGGTGGTAGCACAATTTGTTTGATGTATTATTGTGTAGCAGACCGTTAATGTACCGTTGAAAAAACTTAACCAGATGAAATGAAGTTAGTGTAACCAAAAAGCATGTTGAATATTGAGCATTAATAAGGCGCTGATACTCAGCGGAGATTCGTGCTCGCTTCGGCAGCACATACACTAAAATTGGAACGATACAGAGAAGATTAGCATGGCCCCTGCGCAAGGATGACACGCAAATTCGTGAAGCGTTCCATATTTTACACTTTCAAAACATTTCACCTTTTGCAGAACATTCACAATTTACCCTGTTTCAAAAACCATCATCACACAATCCAACATCTTTATTCAGCTCCTCCTTTACCTGATTCAATTCAACCTTTTCATTCCACAGATTTATCGAACGTCCAACTTTCTCACTTTGAAATCGGTTACTTGAGATATTTAAAACATTAATTATTTGATACTTATTGATTGACAAAACAGCAAAATATCACAGATGCTGCAAATCTAGAATCAAAACACAAAAGGCTGATAAAACTCAGCAAAGACAAGTCGGCGTGTCGGGAATTCGGTGGGAGAGAAAAGCTCCTGGACAACAACGCCGTGGAGCTAATCCCCAGCAGAGCGTTGTGCTTCGAACAGCACATTCAAATGGATTGACTCCAGTTCAGGAAAGGGTGTAATGTTTGCTGGGAAAGCGAAAATGGGTGTTCATAATGTGCTGGAAGATGTGGAATAAGATTTGGAGAATGGGAGTTGCGTTTGAATCCAAGAAAATAATAAAAGAATAGGAGTTTAACTGAAATAGAAACCGAAGATACTGGAAAATCTGAACTGGTCTGTCAGAATCTGTGGTGAGTGAAGTCGATTGGAGTTTGCTTCTTCAGAGCAGTTTAACTGAATTGGAAGAGGGGATGAGAGTTTCTCTGTGACAGGTTCAGGGGTACAGTGTGACTGTGAAGTGATCCAGGACATGTGAATTGACTTTGTGAGTTGTGTGTGTGTGGGATTAAATATAGCTGTGCGATTGAATGGTTACTTTCAGTTAAATGCTGGTCGGATACAAATCCAAATTGTAAATTTAGCTCAGATTGTTGTTTAGTACTTTTAAAAGATTTACTTCTTTGAATGATCAAAATGCTTTAAGTCATCTAGTCGACATGATTAATTACAAGGTAAAAGTCCACAGATTAACTGGGACTATTGTCCCAGATGTATTGAAAAGATTATTGGATGAGCAATGTGCTTCAATACTGGTTGATTATGCGGATCATGTCTCCAGCTAAGTAACAAAGTGTGTATCAATCTCTTGTTTTCATGTGTGAGGGCTGTTGTTGAGCTTTTCGCTTTCTATAGGGCTGCGTTCCCTTTCGTGAAGCTGTTGCTATATTTCAGAAAGTCAGTTCTGCTGGCAGCTATGAGATGACCGACATGCAGAATTCTTTGCAGATTCTTGCACCCATGTGCACGCCTCTTGAGTAGGGCAGCAGCTTTGATGACTGACATTGGAAAAGACATAGTTGGTAAACGACAAGGTGGTTTCAGCCAAGAGCACTCGTGTGCTAAGTACCCTGGAAATGTTTGACGGGATCCCTTGATGGCCTGTCTGGCTGCATCCTGATGCTGGATGGATTGACTTCACCAACATGTTCGAAGAGGGAGCTGTGAGGTGGGTAAAGTAGGCGACCAGAATACTTTGCATGGACATGTGCTTTCCTGTCAGTGTGTATGTTTGGAAGGCCCAACATGTAAAAGTCCCATTGTGGTGGTAGCACAATTTGTTTGATGTATTATTGTGTAGCAGAACGTTAATGTACCGTTGAAAAAAAAACTTAACCAGAGGAAATGAAGTCAGTGTAACCAAAAAGCATGTTGAATATTGGGCATTAAGAAGGCGCTGATACTCAGCCGTGATTCGTGCTCGCTTCGGCAGCACATACACTAAAATTGGAACGATACAGAGAAGATTAGCATGGCCCATGCGCAAGGATGACACGCAAATTCGAGAAGCGTTCCATATTTTACACTTTCAAAACATCTCACCTTTTGCAGCACATCCACAATTTACCCTGTTTCAAAAACCATCATCACACAATCCAACATCTTTATTCAGCTCCTCCTTTACCTGATTCAGTTCAACCTTTTCATTCCACAGATTTGTCGAACGTCCAGATTTCTCACTTTGAAATCGGGTACTTGAGATATTTAAAACATTAATTATTTGATACTTATTGAATGACAAAAGAGCAAAATATCACAGATGCTGCAAATCTAGAACCAAAACACAAAAGGCTGATAAAACTCAGCAAAGACAAGTCGGCGTGTCGGGAATTCGGTGGGAGAGAAAAGCTCCTGGACAACAAGGCTGTGGAGCAAATCCCCAGCAGAGCGTTGTGCTGGGAACAGCACATTCAAATGGATTGACTCAAGTTCAGGAAAGGGTGTAATGTTTGCCGGAATAGCGAAAATGGGTGTTCATAATGTGCTGGAAGATGTGGAATAAGATTTGGAGAATGGAAGTTGCGTTTTAATCCAAGAAAATAATAAAAGAATAGGAGTTTAAGTGAAATAGAAACCGAAAATACTGGAAAATCTGAACTGGTCTGTCAGAATCTGTGGTGAGAGAAGTCGATTGGAGTTTGCTTCTTCAGAGCAGTTTAACTGAATTGGAAGTGGAGATGAGAGTTTCTCTGTGACAGGTTCAGGGGTACAGTGTGCCTGTGAAGTGATCCAGGAAATGTGAATTGACTTTGTGAGTTGTGTGTGTGTGGGATTATATATAGCTGTTCGACTGAATGGGTACTTTCTGTTAAATGCTGGTCGGATACATTTCCAAAATGTAACTTTAGCTCAGATTTTGTTTAGTACTTTTAAAAGATTTACTTCTTTGAATGATCAAAATGCTTAAAGTCATCTAGTCGACATGATTAATTACAAGGTAAAAGTCCACCGATTAACTGGGACTACTGTCCCAGATGCATTGAAATGTTCATTGGATGAGCAATTTGCTTCAATACTGGTTGATTATGCGGATCATGTCTCCAGCTAAGTAACAAAGTGTGTATCAATCTCTTGTTTTCATGTGTGAGGGCTGTTGTTGAGCTTTTAGCTTTCTATAGGGCTGCGTTCCCTTTCGTGAAGCTGTTGCTATATTTCAGAAAGTCAGTTCTGCTAGCAGCTATGAGATGACCGACATGCAGAATTCTTTGCTGATTCTTGCACCCATGTGCACGCCTCTTGAGTAGGGCAGCAGCTTTGATGACTGACATTGGAAAAGACATAGTTGGTAAACGACAAGGTGGTTTCAGCCAAGAGCACCCGTGTGCTAAGTACCCTGGAAATGTTTGACGGGATCCCTTGATGGCCTGTCTGGCTGCATCCTGATGCTGGATGGATTGACTTCACCAACATGTTCGAAGAGGGAGCTGTGAGGTGGGTAAAGTAGGCGAGCAGAATGTTTTGCATGGACATGTGCTTTACTGTCAGTGTGTATGTTTGGAAGGCCCAACATGTAAAAGTCCCATTGTGGTGGTAGCACAATTTGTTTGATGTATTATTCCGTAGCAGAACGTTAATGTACCGTTGAACAAAATCTTAACCAGAGGAAATGAAGTTAGTGTAACCAAAAAGCATGTTGAATATTGAGCATTAATAAGGCGCTGATACTCAGCGGTGATTCGTGCTCGCTTCGGCAGCACATACACTAAAATTGGAACGATACAGAGAAGATTAGCATGGCCCCTGCGCAAGGATGACACGCAAATTCGTGAAGCGTTCCATATTTTACACTTTCAAAACATCTCACCTTTTGCAGCACATCCACAATTTACCCTGTTTCAAAAACCATCATCACACAATCCAACATCTTTATTCAGCTCCTCCTTTACCTGATTCAGTTCAACCTTTTCATTCCACAGATTTGTCGAACGTCCAGATTTCTCACTTTGAAATCGGGTACTTGAGATATTTAAAACATTAATTATTTGATACTTATTGAATGACAAAAGAGCAAAATATCACAGATGCTGCAAATCTAGAACCAAAACACAAAAGGCTGATAAAACTCAGCAAAGACAAGTCGGCGTGTCGGGAATTCGGTGGGAGAGAAAAGCTCCTGGACAACAACGCTGTGGAACAAATCACCAGTAGAGAGTTGTGCTGGGAACAGCACATTCAAATGGAGTGACTCCAGTTCAGGAAAGGGTGTAATGTTTGCCGGAATAGCGAAAATGGGTGTTCATAATGTGCTGGAAAATGTGGAATAAGATTTGGAGAATGGGAGTTGCGTTTTAATTCAAGAAAATAATAAATGAATACGAGTTTAAGTGAAATAGAAACCGAAAATACTGGAAAATCTGAACTGGTCTGTCAGAATCTGTGGTGAGAGAAGTCGATTGGAGTTTGCTTCTTCAGAGCAGTTTAACTGAATTGGAAGTGGAGATGAGAGTTTCTCTGTGACAGGTTCAGGGGTACAGTGTGCCTGTGAAGTGATCCAGGAAATGTGAATTGACTTTGTGAGTTGTGTGTGTGTGGGATTAAATATAGCTGTTCGACTGAATGGGTACTTTCTGTTAAATGCTGGTCGGATACATTTCCAAAATGTAACTTTAGCTCAGATTTTGTTTAGTACTTTTAAAAGATTTGCTTCTTTGAATGATCAAAATGCTTAAAGTCATCTAGTCGACATGATTAATTACAATGTAAAAGTCCACCGATTAACTGGGACTATTGTCCCAGATGCATTGAAAAGATCATTGGATGAGCACTTTGCTTCAATACTGGTTGGTTATGCGGAACATGCCTCCAGCTAAGTAACAAAGTGTGTATCAATCTCTTGTTTTCATGTGTGAGGGCTGTTGTTGAGCTTTTCGCTTTCTATAGGGCTGCGTTCCCTTTCGTGAAGCTGTTGCTATATTTCAGAAAGTCAGTTCTGCTGGCAGCTATGAGATGACCGACATGCAGAATTCTTTGCTGATTCTTGCACCCATGTGCACGCCTCTTGAGTGTGGCTGTAGCTTTGATGACTGACATTGGACAAGACATAGTTGGTAAACGACAAGGTGGTTTCAGCCAAGAGCACTCGTGTGCTAGGTACCCTGGAAATGTTTGACGGGATCCCTTGATGGCCTGTCTGGCTGCATCCTGATGCTGGATGGATTGACTGAGATCACCAGCATGTTCGAAGAGGGAGCTGTGAGTTGGGGAAAGTTGGCGACCAGAATACTTTGCATGGACATGTGCTTTCCTGTCAGTTTGTATGTTTCTAAGGCCCAACATGTAAAAGTCCCATTGTGGTGGTAGCACAATTTGTTTGATGTATTATTGTGTAGCAGACCGTTAATGTACCGTTGAAAAAACTGAACCAGATGAAATGAAGTTAGTGTAACCAAAAAGCATGTTGAATATTGAGCATTAATAAGGCGCTGATACTCAGCGGAGATTCGTGCTCGCTTCGGCAGCACATACACTAAAATTGGAACGATACAGAGAAGATTAGCATGGCCCCTGCGCAAGGATGACACGCAAATTCGTGAAGCGTTCCATATTTTACACTTTCAAAACATTTCACCTTTTGCAGAACATTCACAATTTACCCTGTTTCAAAAACCATCATCACACAATCCAACATCTTTATTCAGCTCCTCCTTTACCTGATTCAATTCAACCTTTTCATTCCACAGATTTATCGAACGTCCAACTTTCTCACTTTGAAATCGGTTACTTGAGATATTTAAAACATTAATTATTTGATACTTATTGATTGACAAAACAGCAAAATATCACAGATGCTGCAAATCTAGAATCAAAACACAAAAGGCTGATAAAACTCAGCAAAGACAAGTCGGCGTGTCGGGAATTCGGTGGGAGAGAAAAGCTCCTGGACAACAACGCCGTGGAGCTAATCCCCAGCAGAGCGTTGTGCTTCGAACAGCACATTCAAATGGATTGACTCCAGTTCAGGAAAGGGTGTAATGTTTGCTGGGAAAGCGAAAATGGGTGTTCATAATGTGCTGGAAGATGTGGAATAAGATTTGGAGAATGGGAGTTGCGTTTGAATCCAAGAAAATAATAAAAGAATAGGAGTTTAACTGAAATAGAAACCGAAGATACTGGAAAATCTGAACTGGTCTGTCAGAATCTGTGGTGAGTGAAGTCGATTGGAGTTTGCTTCTTCAGAGCAGTTTAACTGAATTGGAAGAGGGGATGAGAGTTTCTCTGTGACAGGTTCAGGGGTACAGTGTGACTGTGAAGTGATCCAGGACATGTGAATTGACTTTGTGAGTTGTGTGTGTGTGGGATTAAATATAGCTGTGCGATTGAATGGTTACTTTCAGTTAAATGCTGGTCGGATACAAATCCAAATTGTAAATTTAGCTCAGATTGTTGTTTAGTACTTTTAAAAGATTTACTTCTTTGAATGATCAAAATGCTTAAAGTCATCTAGTCGACATGATTAATTACAAGGTAAAAGTCCACAGATTAACTGGGACTATTGTCCCAGATGTATTGAAAAGATTATTGGATGAGCAATGTGCTTCAATACTGGTTGATTATGCGGATCATGTCTCCAGCTAAGTAACAAAGTGTGTATCAATCTCTTGTTTTCATGTGTGAGGGCTGTTGTTGAGCTTTTCGCTTTCTATAGGGCTGCGTTCCCTTTCGTGAAGCTGTTGCTATATTTCAGAAAGTCAGTTCTGCTGGCAGCTATGAGATGACCGACATGCAGAATTCTTTGCAGATTCTTGCACCCATGTGCACGCCTCTTGAGTAGGGCAGCAGCTTTGATGACTGACATTGGAAAAGACATAGTTGGTAAACGACAAGGTGGTTTCAGCCAAGAGCACTCGTGTGCTAAGTACCCTGGAAATGTTTGACGGGATCCCTTGATGGCCTGTCTGGCTGCATCCTGATGCTGGATGGATTGACTTCACCAACATGTTCGAAGAGGGAGCTGTGAGGTGGGTAAAGTAGGCGACCAGAATACTTTGCATGGACATGTGCTTTCCTGTCAGTGTGTATGTTTGGAAGGCCCAACATGTAAAAGTCCCATTGTGGTGGTAGCACAATTTGTTTGATGTATTATTGTGTAGCAGAACGTTAATGTACCGTTGAAAAAAAAACTTAACCAGAGGAAATGAAGTCAGTGTAACCAAAAGGCATGTTGAATATTGGGCATTAAGAAGGCGCTGATACTCAGCCGTGATTCGTGCTCGCTTCGGCAGCACATACACTAAAATTGGAACGATACAGAGAAGATTAGCATGGCCCATGCGCAAGGATGACACGCAAATTCGAGAAGCGTTCCATATTTTACACTTTCAAAACATCTCACCTTTTGCAGCACATCCACAATTTACCCTGTTTCAAAAACCATCATCACACAATCCATCATCTTTATTCAGCTCCTCCTTTACCTGATTCAGTTCAACCTTTTCATTCCACAGATTTGTCGAACGTCCAGATTTCTCACTTTGAAATCGGGTACTTGAGATATTTAAAACATTAATTATTTGATACTTATTGAATGACAAAAGAGCAAAATATCACAGATGCTGCAAATCTAGAACCAAAACACAAAAGGCTGATAAAACTCAGCAAAGACAAGTCGGCGTGTCGGGAATTCGGTGGGAGAGAAAAGCTCCTGGACAACAAGGCTGTGGAGCAAATCCCCAGCAGAGCGTTGTGCTGGGAACAGCACATTCAAATGGATTGACTCAAGTTCAGGAAAGGGTGTAATGTTTGCCGGAATAGCGAAAATGGGTGTTCATAATGTGCTGGAAGATGTGGAATAAGATTTGGAGAATGGAAGTTGCGTTTTAATCCAAGAAAATAATAAAAGAATAGGAGTTTAAGTGAAATAGAAACCGAAAATACTGGAAAATCTGAACTGGTCTGTCAGAATCTGTGGTGAGAGAAGTCGATTGGAGTTTGCTTCTTCAGAGCAGTTTAACTGAATTGGAAGTGGAGATGAGAGTTTCTCTGTGACAGGTTCAGGGGTACAGTGTGCCTGTGAAGTGATCCAGGAAATGTGAATTGACTTTGTGAGTTGTGTGTGTGTGGGATTAAATATAGCTGTTCGACTGAATGGGTACTTTCTGTTAAATGCTGGTCGGATACATTTCCAAAATGTAACTTTAGCTCAGATTTTGTTTAGTACTTTTAAAAGATTTACTTCTTTGAATGATCAAAATGCTTAAAGTCATCTAGTCGACATGATTAATTACAAGGTAAAAGTCCACCGATTAACTGGGACTACTGTCCCAGATGCATTGAAATGTTCATTGGATGAGCAATTTGCTTCAATACTGGTTGATTATGCGGATCATGTCTCCAGCTAAGTAACAAAGTGTGTATCAATCTCTTGTTTTCATGTGTGAGGGCTGTTGTTGAGCTTTTAGCTTTCTATAGGGCTGCGTTCCCTTTCGTGAAGCTGTTGCTATATTTCAGAAAGTCAGTTCTGCTAGCAGCTATGAGATGACCGACATGCAGAATTCTTTGCTGATTCTTGCACCCATGTGCACGCCTCTTGAGTGTGGCTGTAGCTTTGATGACTGACATTGGACAAGACATAGTTGGTAAACGACAAGGTGGTTTCAGCCAAGAGCACTCGTGTGCTAGGTACCCTGGAAATGTTTGACGGGATCCCTTGATGGCCTGTCTGGCTGCATCCTGATGCTGGATGGATTGACTGAGATCACCAGCATGTTCGAAGAGGGAGCTGTGAGTTGGGGAAAGTTGGCGACCAGAATACTTTGCATGGACATGTGCTTTCCTGTCAGTTTGTATGTTTCTAAGGCCCAACATGTAAAAGTCCCATTGTGGTGGTAGCACAATTTGTTTGATGTATTATTGTGTAGCAGACCGTTAATGTACCGTTGAAAAAACTGAACCAGATGAAATGAAGTTAGTGTAACCAAAAAGCATGTTGAATATTGAGCATTAATAAGGCGCTGATACTCAGCGGAGATTCGTGCTCGCTTCGGCAGCACATACACTAAAATTGGAACGATACAGAGAAGATTAGCATGGCCCCTGCGCAAGGATGACACGCAAATTCGTGAAGCGTTCCATATTTTACACTTTCAAAACATTTCACCTTTTGCAGCACATCCACAATTTACCCTGTTTCAAAAACCATCATCACACAATCCAACATCTTTATTCAGCTCCTCCTTTACCTGATTCAATTCAACCTTTTCATTCCACAGATTTATCGAACGTCCAACTTTCTCACTTTGAAATCGGTTACTTGAGATATTTAAAACATTAATTATTTGATACTTATTGATTGACAAAACAGCAAAATATCACAGATGCTGCAAATCTAGAATCAAAACACAAAAGGCTGATAAAACTCAGCAAAGACAAGTCGGCGTGTCGGGAATTCGGTGGGAGAGAAAAGCTCCTGGACAACAACGCTGTGGAACAAATCACCAGCCGAGCGTTGTGCTTCGAACAGCACATTCAAATGGATTGACTCCAGTTCAGGAAAGGGTGTAATGTTTGCTGGGAAAGCGAAAATGGGTGTTCATAATGTGCTGGAAGATGTGGAATAAGATTTGGAGAATGGGAGTTGCGTTTGAATCCAAGAAAATAATAAAAGAATAGGAGTTTAACTGAAATAGAAACCGAAGATACTGGAAAATCTGAACTGGTCTGTCAGAATCTGTGGTGAGTGAAGTCGATTGGAGTTTGCTTCTTCAGAGCAGTTTAACTGAATTGGAAGAGGGGATGAGAGTTTCTCTGTGACAGGTTCAGGGGTACAGTGTGACTGTGAAGTGATCCAGGACATGTGAATTGACTTTGTGAGTTGTGTGTGTGTGGGATTAAATATAGCTGTGCGATTGAATGGTTACTTTCAGTTAAATGCTGGTCGGATACAAATCCAAATTGTAAATTTAGCTCAGATTGTTGTTTAGTACTTTTAAAAGATTTACTTCTTTGAATGATCAAAATGCTTAAAGTCATCTAGTCGACATGATTAATTACAAGGTAAAAGTCCACAGATTAACTGGGACTATTGTCCCAGATGTATTGAAAAGATTATTGGATGAGCAATGTGCTTCAATACTGGTTGATTATGCGGATCATGTCTCCAGCTAAGTAACAAAGTGTGTATCAATCTCTTGTTTTCATGTGTGAGGGCTGTTGTTGAGCTTTTCGCTTTCTATAGGGCTGCGTTCCCTTTCGTGAAGCTGTTGCTATATTTCAGAAAGTCAGTTCTGCTGGCAGCTATGAGATGACCGACATGCAGAATTCTTTGCTGATTCTTGCACCCATGTGCACGCCTCTTGAGTGTGGCTGTAGCTTTGATGACTGACATTGGACAAGACATAGTTGGTAAACGACAAGGTGGTTTCAGCCAAGAGCACTCGTGTGCTAGGTACCCTGGAAATGTTTGACGGGATCCCTTGATGGCCTGTCTGGCTGCATCCTGATGCTGGATGGATTGACTGAGATCACCAGCATGTTCGAAGAGGGAGCTGTGAGTTGGGGAAAGTTGGCGACCAGAATACTTTGCATGGACATGTGCTTTCCTGTCAGTTTGTATGTTTCTAAGGCCCAACATGTAAAAGTCCCATTGTGGTGGTAGCACAATTTGTTTGATGTATTATTGTGTAGCAGACCGTTAATGTACCGTTGAAAAAACTTAACCAGATGAAATGAAGTTAGTGTAACCAAAAAGCATGTTGAATATTGAGCATTAATAAGGCGCTGATACTCAGCGGAGATTCGTGCTCGCTTCGGCAGCACATACACTAAAATTGGAACGATACAGAGAAGATTAGCATGGCCCCTGCGCAAGGATGACACGCAAATTCGTGAAGCGTTCCATATTTTACACTTTCAAAACATTTCACCTTTTGCAGAACATTCACAATTTACCCTGTTTCAAAAACCATCATCACACAATCCAACATCTTTATTCAGCTCCTCCTTTACCTGATTCAATTCAACCTTTTCATTCCACAGATTTATCGAACGTCCAACTTTCTCACTTTGAAATCGGTTACTTGAGATATTTAAAACATTAATTATTTGATACTTATTGATTGACAAAACAGCAAAATATCACAGATGCTGCAAATCTAGAATCAAAACACAAAAGGCTGATAAAACTCAGCAAAGACAAGTCGGCGTGTCGGGAATTCGGTGGGAGAGAAAAGCTCCTGGACAACAACGCCGTGGAGCTAATCCCCAGCAGAGCGTTGTGCTTCGAACAGCACATTCAAATGGATTGACTCCAGTTCAGGAAAGGGTGTAATGTTTGCTGGGAAAGCGAAAATGGGTGTTCATAATGTGCTGGAAGATGTGGAATAAGATTTGGAGAATGGGAGTTGCGTTTGAATCCAAGAAAATAATAAAAGAATAGGAGTTTAACTGAAATAGAAACCGAAGATACTGGAAAATCTGAACTGGTCTGTCAGAATCTGTGGTGAGTGAAGTCGATTGGAGTTTGCTTCTTCAGAGCAGTTTAACTGAATTGGAAGAGGGGATGAGAGTTTCTCTGTGACAGGTTCAGGGGTACAGTGTGACTGTGAAGTGATCCAGGACATGTGAATTGACTTTGTGAGTTGTGTGTGTGTGGGATTAAATATAGCTGTGCGATTGAATGGTTACTTTCAGTTAAATGCTGGTCGGATACAAATCCAAATTGTAAATTTAGCTCAGATTGTTGTTTAGTACTTTTAAAAGATTTACTTCTTTGAATGATCAAAATGCTTTAAGTCATCTAGTCGACATGATTAATTACAAGGTAAAAGTCCACAGATTAACTGGGACTATTGTCCCAGATGTATTGAAAAGATTATTGGATGAGCAATGTGCTTCAATACTGGTTGATTATGCGGATCATGTCTCCAGCTAAGTAACAAAGTGTGTATCAATCTCTTGTTTTCATGTGTGAGGGCTGTTGTTGAGCTTTTCGCTTTCTATAGGGCTGCGTTCCCTTTCGTGAAGCTGTTGCTATATTTCAGAAAGTCAGTTCTGCTGGCAGCTATGAGATGACCGACATGCAGAATTCTTTGCAGATTCTTGCACCCATGTGCACGCCTCTTGAGTAGGGCAGCAGCTTTGATGACTGACATTGGAAAAGACATAGTTGGTAAACGACAAGGTGGTTTCAGCCAAGAGCACTCGTGTGCTAAGTACCCTGGAAATGTTTGACGGGATCCCTTGATGGCCTGTCTGGCTGCATCCTGATGCTGGATGGATTGACTTCACCAACATATTCGAAGAGGGAGCTGTGAGGTGGGTAAAGTAGGCGACCAGAATACTTTGCATGGACATGTGCTTTCCTGTCAGTGTGTATGTTTGGAAGGCCCAACATGTAAAAGTCCCATTGTGGTGGTAGCACAATTTGTTTGATGTATTATTGTGTAGCAGAACGTTAATGTACCGTTGAAAAAAAAACTTAACCAGAGGAAATGAAGTCAGTGTAACCAAAAGGCATGTTGAATATTGGGCATTAAGAAGGCGCTGATACTCAGCCGTGATTCGTGCTCGCTTCGGCAGCACATACACTAAAATTGGAACGATACAGAGAAGATTAGCATGGCCCATGCGCAAGGATGACACGCAAATTCGAGAAGCGTTCCATATTTTACACTTTCAAAACATCTCACCTTTTGCAGCACATCCACAATTTACCCTGTTTCAAAAACCATCATCACACAATCCATCATCTTTATTCAGCTCCTCCTTTACCTGATTCAGTTCAACCTTTTCATTCCACAGATTTGTCGAACGTCCAGATTTCTCACTTTGAAATCGGGTACTTGAGATATTTAAAACATTAATTATTTGATACTTATTGAATGACAAAAGAGCAAAATATCACAGATGCTGCAAATCTAGAACCAAAACACAAAAGGCTGATAAAACTCAGCAAAGACAAGTCGGCGTGTCGGGAATTCGGTGGGAGAGAAAAGCTCCTGGACAACAAGGCTGTGGAGCAAATCCCCAGCAGAGCGTTGTGCTGGGAACAGCACATTCAAATGGATTGACTCAAGTTCAGGAAAGGGTGTAATGTTTGCCGGAATAGCGAAAATGGGTGTTCATAATGTGCTGGAAGATGTGGAATAAGATTTGGAGAATGGAAGTTGCGTTTTAATCCAAGAAAATAATAAAAGAATAGGAGTTTAAGTGAAATAGAAACCGAAAATACTGGAAAATCTGAACTGGTCTGTCAGAATCTGTGGTGAGAGAAGTCGATTGGAGTTTGCTTCTTCAGAGCAGTTTAACTGAATTGGAAGTGGAGATGAGAGTTTCTCTGTGACAGGTTCAGGGGTACAGTGTGCCTGTGAAGTGATCCAGGAAATGTGAATTGACTTTGTGAGTTGTGTGTGTGTGGGATTAAATATAGCTGTTCGACTGAATGGGTACTTTCTGTTAAATGCTGGTCGGATACATTTCCAAAATGTAACTTTAGCTCAGATTTTGTTTAGTACTTTTAAAAGATTTACTTCTTTGAATGATCAAAATGCTTAAAGTCATCTAGTCGACATGATTAATTACAAGGTAAAAGTCCACCGATTAACTGGGACTACTGTCCCAGATGCATTGAAATGTTCATTGGATGAGCAATTTGCTTCAATACTGGTTGATTATGCGGATCATGTCTCCAGCTAAGTAACAAAGTGTGTATCAATCTCTTGTTTTCATGTGTGAGGGCTGTTGTTGAGCTTTTAGCTTTCTATAGGGCTGCGTTCCCTTTCGTGAAGCTGTTGCTATATTTCAGAAAGTCAGTTCTGCTAGCAGCTATGAGATGACCGACATGCAGAATTCTTTGCTGATTCTTGCACCCATGTGCACGCCTCTTGAGTGTGGCTGTAGCTTTGATGACTGACATTGGACAAGACATAGTTGGTAAACGACAAGGTGGTTTCAGCCAAGAGCACTCGTGTGCTAGGTACCCTGGAAATGTTTGACGGGATCCCTTGATGGCCTGTCTGGCTGCATCCTGATGCTGGATGGATTGACTGAGATCACCAGCATGTTCGAAGAGGGAGCTGTGAGTTGGGGAAAGTTGGCGACCAGAATACTTTGCATGGACATGTGCTTTCCTGTCAGTTTGTATGTTTCTAAGGCCCAACATGTAAAAGTCCCATTGTGGTGGTACCACAATTTGTTTGATGTATTATTGTGTAGCAGACCGTTAATGTACCGTTGAAAAAACTGAACCAGATGAAATGAAGTTAGTGTAACCAAAAAGCATGTTGAATATTGAGCATTAATAAGGCGCTGATACTCAGCGATGATTCGTGCTCGCTTCGGCAGCACATACACTAAAATTGGAACGATACAGAGAAGATTAGCATGGCCCCTGCGCAAGGATGACACGCAAATTCGTGAAGCGTTCCATATTTTACACTTTCAAAACATTTCACCTTTTGCAGCACATCCACAATTTACCCTGTTTCAAAAACCATCATCACACAATCCAACATCTTTATTCAGCTCCTCCTTTACCTGATTCAATTCAACCTTTTCATTCCACAGATTTATCGAACGTCCAACTTTCTCACTTTGAAATCGGTTACTTGAGATATTTAAAACATTAATTATTTGATACTTATTGATTGACAAAACAGCAAAATATCACAGATGCTGCAAATCTAGAATCAAAACACAAAAGGCTGATAAAACTCAGCAAAGACAAGTCGGCGTGTCGGGAATTCGGTGGGAGAGAAAAGCTCCTGGACAACAACGCTGTGGAACAAATCCCCAGCAGAGCGTTGTGCTTCGAACAGCACATTCAAATGGATTGACTCCAGTTCAGGAAAGGGTGTAATGTTTGCTGGGAAAGCGAAAATGGGTGTTCATAATGTGCTGGAAGATGTGGAATAAGATTTGGAGAATGGGAGTTGCGTTTGAATCCAAGAAAATAATAAAAGAATAGGAGTTTAACTGAAATAGAAACCGAAGATACTGGAAAATCTGAACTGGTCTGTCAGAATCTGTGGTGAGTGAAGTCGATTGGAGTTTGCTTCTTCAGAGCAGTTTAACTGAATTGGAAGAGGGGATGAGAGTTTCTCTGTGACAGGTTCAGGGGTACAGTGTGACTGTGAAGTGATCCAGGACATGTGAATTGACTTTGTGAGTTGTGTGTGTGTGGGATTAAATATAGCTGTGCGATTGAATGGTTACTTTCAGTTAAATGCTGGTCGGATACAAATCCAAATTGTAAATTTAGCTCAGATTGTTGTTTAGTACTTTTAAAAGATTTACTTCTTTGAATGATCAAAATGCTTAAAGTCATCTAGTCGACATGATTAATTACAAGGTAAAAGTCCACAGATTAACTGGGACTATTGTCCCAGATGTATTGAAAAGATTATTGGATGAACAATGTGCTTCAATACTGGTTGATTATGCGGATCATGTCTCCAGCTAAGTAACAAAGTGTGTATCAATCTCTTGTTTTCATGTGTGAGGGCTGTTGTTGAGCTTTTCGCTTTCTATAGGGCTGCGTTCCCTTTCGTGAAGCTGTTGCTATATTTCAGAAAGTCAGTTCTGCTGGCAGCTATGAGATGACCGACATGCAGAATTCTTTGCTGATTCTTGCACCCATGTGCACGCCTCTTGAGTGTGGCTGTAGCTTTGATGACTGACATTGGACAAGACATAGTTGGTAAACGACAAGGTGGTTTCAACCAAGAGCACTCGTGTGCTAGGTACCCTGGAAATGTTTGACGGGATCCCTTGATGGCCTGTCTGGCTGCATCCTGATGCTGGATGGATTGACTGAGATCACCAGCATGTTCGAAGAGGGAGCTGTGAGTTGGGGAAAGTTGGCGACCAGAATACTTTGCATGGACATGTGCTTTCCTGTCAGTTTGTATGTTTCTAAGGCCCAACATGTAAAAGTCCCATTGTGGTGGTAGCACAATTTGTTTGATGTATTATTGTGTAGCAGACCGTTAATGTACCGTTGAAAAAACTTAACCAGATGAAATGAAGTTAGTGTAACCAAAAAGCATGTTGAATATTGAGCATTAATAAGGCGCTGATACTCAGCGGAGATTCGTGCTCGCTTCGGCAGCACATACACTAAAATTGGAACGATACAGAGAAGATTAGCATGGCCCCTGCGCAAGGATGACACGCAAATTCGTGAAGCGTTCCATATTTTACACTTTCAAAACATTTCACCTTTTGCAGAACATTCACAATTTACCCTGTTTCAAAAACCATCATCACACAATCCAACATCTTTATTCAGCTCCTCCTTTACCTGATTCAATTCAACCTTTTCATTCCACAGATTTATCGAACGTCCAACTTTCTCACTTTGAAATCGGTTACTTGAGATATTTAAAACATTAATTATTTGATACTTATTGACTGACAAAACAGCAAAATATCACAGATGCTGCAAATCTAGAATCAAAACACAAAAGGCTGATAAAACTCAGCAAAGACAAGTCGGCGTGTCGGGAATTCGGTGGGAGAGAAAAGCTCCTGGACAACAACGCCGTGGAGCTAATCCCCAGCAGAGCGTTGTGCTTCGAACAGCACATTCAAATGGATTGACTCCAGTTCAGGAAAGGGTGTAATGTTTGCTGGGAAAGCGAAAATGGGTGTTCATAATGTGCTGGAAGATGTGGAATAAGATTTGGAGAATGGGAGTTGCGTTTGAATCCAAGAAAATAATAAAAGAATAGGAGTTTAACTGAAATAGAAACCGAAGATACTGGAAAATCTGAACTGGTCTGTCAGAATCTGTGGTGAGTGAAGTCGATTGGAGTTTGCTTCTTCAGAGCAGTTTAACTGAATTGGAAGAGGGGATGAGAGTTTCTCTGTGACAGGTTCAGGGGTACAGTGTGACTGTGAAGTGATCCAGGACATGTGAATTGACTTTGTGAGTTGTGTGTGTGTGGGATTAAATATAGCTGTGCGATTGAATGGTTACTTTCAGTTAAATGCTGGTCGGATACAAATCCAAATTGTAAATTTAGCTCAGATTGTTGTTTAGTACTTTTAAAAGATTTACTTCTTTGAATGATCAAAATGCTTAAAGTCATCTAGTCGACATGATTAATTACAAGGTAAAAGTCCACAGATTAACTGGGACTATTGTCCCAGATGTATTGAAAAGATTATTGGATGAGCAATGTGCTTCAATACTGGTTGATTATGCGGATCATGTCTCCAGCTAAGTAACAAAGTGTGTATCAATCTCTTGTTTTCATGTGTGAGGGCTGTTGTTGAGCTTTTCGCTTTCTATAGGGCTGCGTTCCCTTTCGTGAAGCTGTTGCTATATTTCAGAAAGTCAGTTCTGCTGGCAGCTATGAGATGACCGACATGCAGAATTCTTTGCAGATTCTTGCACCCATGTGCACGCCTCTTGAGTAGGGCAGCAGCTTTGATGACTGACATTGGAAAAGACATAGTTGGTAAACGACAAGGTGGTTTCAGCCAAGAGCACTCGTGTGCTAAGTACCCTGGAAATGTTTGACGGGATCCCTTGATGGCCTGTCTGGCTGCATCCTGATGCTGGATGGATTGACTTCACCAACATGTTCGAAGAGGGAGCTGTGAGGTGGGTAAAGTAGGCGACCAGAATACTTTGCATGGACATGTGCTTTCCTGTCAGTGTGTATGTTTGGAAGGCCCAACATGTAAAAGTCCCATTGTGGTGGTAGCACAATTTGTTTGATGTATTATTGTGTAGCAGAACGTTAATGTACCGTTGAAAAAAAAACTTAACCAGAGGAAATGAAGTCAGTGTAACCAAAAAGCATGTTGAATATTGGGCATTAAGAAGGCGCTGATACTCAGCCGTGATTCGTGCTCGCTTCGGCAGCACATACACTAAAATTGGAACGATACAGAGAAGATTAGCATGGCCCATGCGCAAGGATGACACGCAAATTCGAGAAGCGTTCCATATTTTACACTTTCAAAACATCTCACCTTTTGCAGCACATCCACAATTTACCCTGTTTCAAAAACCATCATCACACAATCCAACATCTTTATTCAGCTCCTCCTTTACCTGATTCAGTTCAACCTTTTCATTCCACAGATTTGTCGAACGTCCAGATTTCTCACTTTGAAATCGGGTACTTGAGATATTTAAAACATTAATTATTTGATACTTATTGAATGGCAAAAGAGCAAAATATCACAGATGCTGCAAATCTAGAACCAAAACACAAAAGGCTGATAAAACTCAGCAAAGACAAGTCGGCGTGTCGGGAATTCGGTGGGAGAGAAAAGCTCCTGGACAACAAGGCTGTGGAGCAAATCCCCAGCAGAGCGTTGTGCTGGGAACAGCACATTCAAATGGATTGACTCAAGTTCAGGAAAGGGTGTAATGTTTGCCGGAATAGCGAAAATGGGTGTTCATAATGTGCTGGAAGATGTGGAATAAGATTTGGAGAATGGGAGTTGCGTTTGAATCCAAGAAAATAATAAAAGAATAGGAGTTTAACTGAAATAGAAACCGAAAATACTGGAAAATCTGAACTGGTCTGTCAGAATCTGTGGTGAGAGAAGTCGATTGGAGTTTGCTTCTTCAGAGCAGTTTAACTGAATTGGAAGAGGAGATGAGAGTTTCTCTGTGACAGGTTCAGGGATACAGTGTGCCTGTGAAGTGATCCAGGACATGTGAATTGACTTTGTGAGTTGTGTGTGTGTGGGATTAAATATCGCTGTGCGATTGAATGGTTACTTTCTGTTAAATGCTGGTTGGATACAAATCCAAAATATAACTTTAGCTCAGATTGTTGTTTAGTACTTTTAAATGATTTACTTCTTTGAATGATCAAAATGCTTAAAGTCATCTAGTCGACATGATTAATTACAAGGCAAAAGTCCACCGATTAACTGGGACTATTGTCCCAGATGCATTGAAATGTTCATTGGATGAGCAATTTGCTTCAATACTGGTTGATTATGCGGATCATGTCTCCAGCTAAGTAACAAAGTGTGTATCAATCTCTTGTTTTCATGTGTGAGGGCTGTTGTTGAGCTTTTAGCTTTCTATAGGGCTGCGTTCCCTTTCGTGAAGCTGTTGCTATATTTCAGAAAGTCAGTTCTGCTAGCAGCTATGAGATGACCGATATGCAGAATTCTTTGCTGATTCTTGCACCAATGTGCACGCCTGTTGAGTGGGGCTGTAGCTTTGATGACTGACATTGGAAAAGACATAGTTGGTAAACGACACGGTGGTTTCAGCGAAGAGCACTCGTGTGCTAAGTACCCTGGAAATGTTTGACGGGATCCCTTGATGGCCTGTCTGGCTGCATCCTGATGCTGGATGGATTGACTTCACCAACATGTTCGAAGAGGGAGCTGTGAGGTGGGGAAAGTAGGCGACCAGAATACTTTGCATGGACATGTGCTTTCCTGTCAGTGTGTATGTTTGGAAGGCCCAACATGTAAAAGTCCCATTGTGGTGGTAGCACAATTTGTTTGATGTATTATTGTGTAGCAGAACGTTAATGTACCGTTGAAAAAAAACTTAACCAGAGGAAATGAAGTCAGTGTAACCAAAAAGCATGTTGAATATTGGGCATTA